>NC_060038.1:5000000-6250000 GCF_905333055.1 Maniola jurtina | reverse complement strand
TGAAATACGAATATAGATACGCGATTACCTATGTTGGCGCGCGAACCAGCGAAGAAATACGACAGCGCCCGAACGTACACGAAGGGAGCGGCCATATTGAACTGAACACTAGATCAAACAGAGCGATACGTCGCGTCATCATTTTTCTTATTATTTTCTTGTAAAATCAATCCTTGGATCATTAAACTAATAATGTTATCTACCTCAGTGTTTTAAATACAAAACCCAAAGTAATGAAGAAATTCAAGTTTGTTGTGAACCTTCAATCTACATCAAAATCAAGAAATTTAAGGGAAGACAAAGAAACGTCCATTACCAAACAAGTTTATGGTGACCTCCACGACGTGATCCGAGGGAAGTAATGCTCATTCCTATAATATACATCTTTTTTCCTATACATCTTTAATCCTATACATCGTTAATCCTTCTTTATCAATTTTGCTTCGATTTGTCGACAAAGGTCGACATTTTCATCATTTCAAACGAGTTACAAACATTCATTCCATCAGTTTAATTTCAAAGATTTCTTTAATACAAAGTACAAACAGCATCTAATTAAAACTGTACCATCTTAATTACAGTGCATTAAGTAATATTTCAATAGTAAAACATAGATTCGCCGACTATTTTCAGAGTCGAACGGTGAGAAATAATTCACCGAGTGGCGGTCGGTCGCATCATATTTTCATACCTACTTCCCGAACGCCGGCCGAGTCGCCGCGCTGACTGCGGGTGCCTGCATCGAGTAAGCCGTGCCGCACAGGTGGATTACTTAATACGCCCGGTTTGTACGGGGCTTCGAGGTTGGTTGATGCATTGTTTTTATTATTATTTTTAATATTTTAATTTTTTCTCCATATCGTATATTGTTGTTTGCGCTTACAAAATGACCGAATTAAAAGATCTTATTGCGCAAAGAGGACGCGTAAAAACACGCATTACTCTTTTTGAAAAATACTTAACGCCTCTTTTAGAAACTAAATTAAATAAAAGTCAATGTAATGAATTAAGTTTAAGGTTGAGTAAGTTTCAAGATCTGTCATATAATTTCGATGAATTGCAATCAAAAATCGAATCTTTAGACATTAAGGACGAAGGCCTACAGATGAAAGAAAGAGAAGAGATTGAAAATAGATTTTTTAAATTAATAGCGCAAGCACAAGAAATGTTACAAATTTTTGAAAACGCATTAAAAAACGAATCCGGATCGGTGTCTGTCAGCGGATCCGACCGGTCAAAGCATCGTGGGGTAAAGTTGCCACCGCTTAAAATTCCTCCATTTAACGGGGACCAAAGTAAATGGATAGAATTTAGAGACATGTATTTATCGTTAATACACAATAATGATACCATCGAGGACATAAATAAATTTCATTATCTCAAGTCGTACCTAGAAGATTCAGCAAGCGCAGTCATAAATTCTGTCACAGTATCATCTATCAACTACTCAACAGCTTGGTCACTTCTTTGTGACAGATACAATAATAAGCGACTTCTGATTAATGAACATATAAAAGGTTTATTTTCTATAGAACCTATCAGTAGGGAATCCGAACAATGTTTACGTAATTTAATTGATAACATAACCAAAAATTTAAATGCCCTAAATTCACTAGGAGAACCAACAGAGCATTGGGATTCTCTGATCATTTACCTGGCTTCTTCAAAACTGGACTCATCTACAGCCAGAAAATGGGAGGAGTTTAGGAGCACCCACGACAACGTGAAGCTTAGTAATTTTTTTGAATTTCTGCGTCAGCGAGCAACAGTGTTGGAGACTGTTCATGCTAACAAACCCGTTAAGTCAGATAAACGCAATCAATTTGTTAAATCAAAGTCATTTATTGCAGCGTCACCTTCTTCACCTTCATCATCATCATCATCTTCGTATACCAACAAAGCATGTTTAGCTTGTAAGCTAGACCATAAATTATATAATTGCCCAAAATTTAAATCGATGTCAGTAGATGACAGAATTGCGAAAGTTCACGAATGGCAAATTTGCACAAACTGCCTCCGTGAAGGGCACAGTCATTTCAACTGTAGACTGGGTGGTTGCCGCTTCTGTAAACGAAAACATAATTCAATTTTACATAGACAGTCTTCTCTTCACTATATTCAACCACCGACACAAACATCTACATCATCATCATCGTCACAAAGTCGCGAAGGAACTACTACATCACTTCCAACATCTAATATTAAAGTTCCTAGACATAACAGCTCACCTTCTTCCTCTTCTGGTCCTACCGATATGAAGGATCCTTCTTGCGTTGTTAGTATGTCTTCTGTGTCCTCAAACCAAGCTCTTCTATCTACGGCTTTGGTGAAGGTAACAACTAACGGCAAATCATTTACATTGAAAGCTTTATTGGATAGTGGAAGTCAATCTTCCTTTATAACCGAAGCTGCACGAACGAAGATTGGTCTACCAACAGTGAAAAACTATCTTCGTTCGGTATGCGGTCTCAACAATTCTGTAATTAAGATTACCGAACATTGCAATATTGTCATCCACTCTACATACAACACATTTAGCATGCCTGTCAGATGCTACATCATTCCTCTTATTACTGACAAGCTGCCTCAAGTCAACATCAATATCGAAAGTCTACAAATACCTAACCACATCCACTTAGCGGATCCCAACTTCTTTGTTTCTTCAGAAGTTGACATGCTTCTCGGAGCTGACGTCTTCTGGGATCTACTTTGTTCTTCTAGATTTAAATTGGGTCTTCATATGCCCACACTACAAGAAACTCAACTAGGTTGGATAGTTGCTGGCCCCATGGGGGGGAAACGTAGCAACACTTCGGATAAAATTTATTGCAACTTCAGCAAGGAAATACAACAGCAACTTTCTAAGTTTTGGGAGCTTGAAGAAGTACCTGCAGAAACGTCTTCTTTCAATGATACTTACGGTACTGCGTCTGCTCCCTTTCTTGCAACTCGATGTCTTCTAGAATTATCTAAAACATGCAAAGATGAAACAATATCAAATTTAATAAAACATGATTTTTACGTTGATGATTTTCTATCGGGCTGCAATTCAGAACAAGAACTTCTACATATTATAAACAAAACATCAGAAATCCTTAGTTCTGCATGTCTTCCCTTGCGTAAATTTCGTACTAACATACCTTCTATATTTGAAAATAATTCAAATGTTCATGTAGCTACGGACTTAAATTTAAGTTCGCAATCCAGTGCACTAGGCCTTAAATGGGATCCAGTCGCTGACGTCTTGAAATTTCCTACGAAAATTGAATCTAATTTTGTAGTAACCAAACGATCGATCTTATCAAATTCTGCAAAATTATTTGATCCTCTCGGGCTCTTGAGTGCGTGCACAATAATCCCAAAAATAATTCTTCAAAAATTGTGGCTATCAAAACTTGATTGGGATGACCCTATTCCTTCTGACATTGCCAATTTATGGTCTAACTTTGTTTTTAACTTAGACAATTTATCTAATATTCAAATTCCCAGATACGCACTCAATGACGAACCAAAAACCATCGAACTTCACGCATTTTGTGACGCTTCTCTTGAGGCCTACGCGGCATGCATATATCTGAAATCAACTGATAAATCAGGACAGATAAGTGTCAATCTTCTGTGTGCAAAAACTAAAGTATCTCCTATAAAGTCGCAAACGATACCCAGATTGGAACTTTGTGGAGCCTTACTCGCATCTCGTCTAGCTTCAGCGGTCTTGAAGGCTTTACGACTTCCAGTGCCTCCAAAGACTTATTTCTGGACAGACTCTTCAGTGGTCCTTGGGTGGTTATCATCCCAATCTCGTGATCTAAAAACTTTTGTTTCGAATCGAGTTGCAAAGATTCAAGAGATTACTTCTTCTGGCATCTGGAGACATGTACCAGGCACACATAATCCAGCGGATCTAGCCTCTCGGGGTTTAGACCCTAAAAATCTTCAAAATGCTGCCTTATGGTGGCAAGGTCCTCAGTTTTTGTCAAATGATGAAAGTGAGTGGCCAAGTAATATAAAATTCATTAATGAACTTCCTGAAAAGAAAGCGTGTATTAATAAAACTAAGCAAATATCTACACTTACAACTACATCTACATTTATAGCAACTCCAAAAGCTGCAGCTACACATACAATATTAAATTTTGACAGATTTTCAAACTTTGCAAGACTACAAAGAAGTTTAGCTTACGTACTAAGATTTATCCATAATTCTAAATACCCGAGCGCTAAATATACAGGCCATCTCAAAATTAATGAACTTAAAAATTCTCTCATCTATTTAATAAAGCAACATCAATTAGAAAATTTTGAAGTCGAACTTAAACTACTAAATGATAAAAAATGCTTACCTTCTCGATCACGCCTGCTCTCACTGCGACCTTTCGTAGACGATAATGGCATCTTGCGCGTAGGTGGGCGTATCCAAAATTCACCTGAAAATTATAATCAAATACATCCAGTTTTATTAGATTCAAACCATCAATTTACAAAATTATTATTTGCTTATGAGCACATAAAACTAATGCATGGCGGTCCACAAGTATTGCTAAATAATTTACGACTAAACTATTGGCCCATTTCAGGCAGACGCCTAGCTAGAAGCACAGTAAACAACTGCAAACTATGTAGAATTATGAAAGCTAATACACTAAATCCTATAATGGGTAACTTACCTGCGTCGAGGGTGACTCCTAACCTACCGTTCCAGATTTCTGGCGTAGATTTTGCAGGACCTTTTCCAATACAAGATCGCCGTGGACGTGGCTGTAAATTAACCAAGGGCTATTTATGCCTCTTCATCTGCTTCTCAACTAAGGCTGTACATCTTGAGCTTGCGTCTGACCTTAGCACTGATAACTTTTTCTTTGCCTAAAGAGATTCATTTCACGCAAAGGAAAACCTAGCGAAATTTACTGCGATAATGGCCGGAATTTTGTTGGCGCAAACAATGATCTTCGCCAATTTTTAGAATCCGTAGAAAACAATGAATCAATCACCTCGTTTGCCGCCGATGAGGGCATAAAATTCAATTTTTCGCCAGCTTATTGTGCAAATTTTGGCGGGCTTTGGAAAGCGGGTGTGAAATCTGCAAAATATCATATCAGTCGCATGTTAGGAACCAATCATTTCACGTACGAGGAATTATCGACTTTATTCGTACAAGTCGAAGCAATCTTGAATTCTCGACCCCTTACTCCACTTTCGTCTGATCCAACCGATTTACTTCCTTTGACTCCTGGGCACTTCCTCATCGGTAGACCGTTCACCTCATTGCCATCACCAGCCTTGTTAGACGCCAGAATAAGTCGTCTAAATCGATACCAGCAACTTGAGCAGTTCAAACAACAATTTTGGGAAAGATGGCGCAAGGAATTCCTGTGTGAGCTTCAACAAAGAGCAAAATGCTTCAAAAATAAACAAAGGAAACTTACTTCAAGGAGATATGGTCATCATTAAACAAGCAAACCTTCCTCCACTAAAATGGCGCATGGGGCGCATATCAAAACTTTATCCTGGAGCAGACGGAGTCGCACGTGTAGCAGACATTTTAACCACAAGTGGCATCATCAGACGTGCCATCAATAGCCTGTGCCCCTTACCATCAGCATCGGACAAGTAACCTCAACATCCCAAGGTCGTTGAGGGGGGGGAAGATGTTGGCGCGCGAACCAGCGAAGAAATACGACAGCGCCCGAACGTACACGAAGGGAGCGGCCATATTGAACTGAACACTAGATCAAACACAGCGATACGTCGCGTCATCATTTTTATTATTTTCTTGTAAAATTAATCCTTGGATCATTAAACTAATATTGTTATCTACCTCAGTGTTTTAAATACAAAACCCAAAGTAGTGAAGAAATTCAAGTTTGTTGTGAACCGTCAATCTACATCAAAAATCAAGACAATCAAGGGAAGACAAAGAAACGTCCATTACCAAACACCTATTCGTATAACAAGTTGTTGAAAGGGCTTTGTTTATGTAACGGTATATTTGATAGATAAAAAGTACTTATTTATCTGATAAGAAGATGTTCTATTCAGGAAATCAATAATAAATAATCAGTGATGATTACGATTGTCCCATTTTATAGTCAAGACATTCCAGAGCTTTAATGAACAAGTGTAAATTAAAAATTTATAACACCCTCGACAATTGAAGGGTACAGTAACTAGAAAAGAGCTGATAACTTTCAACCGGCTGAACCGATTTTCTTGGAGTATAGCTAAGAACACTTTCGATCAAGACACCTTTCAAACAAAAAAAAACTAAATTTTAATTGATTCATTAGTTTAGGAGCTACGATGCCACAGACAGATACACAGATACACACGTTAAACTTATAACACCCCTCTTTTTGGGTCGGGGGTTAAAAATGAGAGAAAAAATATTTACTAAGAAGAATATGTTTAATAAGAGGTTTAAGTGTACAACAAAATATTATTTTAATAATAACAAAAGTGATAATGATAAAAGTGTATCTACTCAATATAGAAAAGGATACATTTTAAATTCCACGCAAACTAAGATTTACAGAACAGCTACTTGGACAGATGAAACGTTAGGACATTTTATGGGATAGAGTCAAGGATAGAGTAAATATAGGTAGCGACTAGTGATGTGCTTAGAAAACTTGATTACCAGACTACAACGTTATTAATATACTATGGAATTCTGTAATAATTACTTATTTAATATAAGAATATTCAGTAGATTATTTTTTTTATTGATTTTGACGAAATTTGGTGTGGAGGTAACTTGCACCCCAAGGATGCGCATGGCTATTTTTTGACCCAAAAAATCAAAGAGTTCCCACGAGATTGAAAGAAAACTTAAATCCACATGGAAAAATTCTTCACATTATCATTTTCCGACGCACTGCCTTAACTTTAACGTAAACGTCCATCTAAAAATAGGTATAAATTGGACTCTATCATTTATCACCTTCTAACTTTAGGCATTGTTGGATAAAAATCCGTCTCAACTAAAGTGTGGTCTGCGTTAGTAAAGTCTTAAGACTAGATTTATTCGACTACCAAAATTGCTTGGCTCGTCACATCACTAAGTACGTGAGATACTATGTATTTAAAGTGGGGGACCATAAATCTATCTGCAATAAAATACGAAGAAAGAGGCACGTGACTCCACAACTGAAAAGAAAACCGATGTAAATATTTACAGCCATGCTTTAAAAACATTTTTAGTTGTAGCGATAAATCGACATTTTTGATTTATTTCGGGTATGTGCGATGCATGATAAGAAAAATATCTTGTAATCTCAATAAAATATTGCAACGTTTTTTGTAACTATAAATTATTGGTATTTATAGGCAGTAGATAGTACATGTATTCCTACTGAGTTTTTAGTATCTAATAATGGGAAAATCAAATTTATTATTTGTTTTAATAATGTAGATTTTAGATACCTAGTTATTTTTTCATATAAATCAATAAACGTGATCAATCAGAAATAAGGTGATAAATAATATGAGGATAATTTGAGACAATCACATACATATTTCAAAACGGCAAATGGCAAAAGGCAGGGCATACATACAATAATATATTGAAGTCCTAAGGTGCTGGAATGGCAAATTCATGGCAAAACACCTAATTCTGGAAGAAAAAACTGAGAAAGCCCTTTTAGGATACGTTTGGAACTCTCGTAGATTCAGTTTTAAGTTGATGGTTTTAATTATTATCATTATCTACCTCAACTATTTGACTTTCATAAAAGTGTGTATTATGGATTACTATCGTTTGACGACAACAGCTGCATTCTGAAACCTTTGTTATAATATTTATTTCAATTTGGTAATGACTAATACATTACAAAGAAAAAGCGTTCAAAATTTACCCAAAAATATGACGTAGCCAGCAAGTCTAATTCATAATGTCCGCATAAAATGTAAATGAGAGTCCACGTCAAGGAAGAAGACAAACTGAGGAAAAATACATGCTTACATAATTAAAAGAAACATTATTTACCTTGCCAACCCTTAGTTGGGATTTACAGCACAGAAAAGGACCTATAATTTACGAGTCTACGCGTTCTCCGCTGGCCCTAAAGAATTAGGCAATTAATTTTGTTTATTATATGATAAGATAATAGTAATAAATGGTTTCTACGGTAGATATAAGGTTTATGGGCAATAATCCTGCCTTTTGTTTAGTGTTTTCGCCCCTCTTCTTCGATAGTAATTGACTTAAGGATTATATTGCTTGCTAGCACGTGCAACCAACTTGCATAGTATTGTTAGGGTCATAGCACATACGAATATTTTTTAAAAGCTTATAAAATTAGAATATCAGTGACGTGACCTTGAAGTTTTTACCCAAAATTGCCCAATGCGCCTAAAAAAGTTTTAACTTCAATTATTAATAAGACAATTTTCTATAGCGCAAACTTATATTGAAATTCTACTTCTCCCGTTTTATAGCGAAACAAGAATGGAAAACTATAGTTCAAAAGTAGTTATACGAAACTCGAACAACGCAAAATAAAATGAATGCAGGAAATATTTACGTTTCAGTTCGCGAGTTGTAAATTTATTCCTTGAAGGGAAATCGTGCGGAAAATTTGCAATTTAGAAGTAAAGGGGGAATGCCAATAAGCCATCGATTATGTAGATGCAGGCTTTGTGCAATGTGGAGTTATCTTGCAGTCAGAGCCGAGCTCAAAAACGATTTGTCAGGATATTTTCAACGCCGACTAGTCCGGATATACGGGACTGAAAATGGGTTAGCCTTTTTTTATTATGTACAAACTAATGAAGTTTTCCGCTCACAGATGAATTTAAAATAACTTTTGCATACAAAGACGCTTTTGTATTACTTGTACAACCTAACCTACATACCAATTTTTTTAACCCTCGACCCAAAAAGAGGGGTGTTATAAGTTTGACGTGTGTATCTGTGTATTTGCGTATCTTTGTATCTGTCTGTGGTATCGTAGCTCCTAAAGTAATGAACCGGATTTCATTTAGTTTTTTTTGTTTGAAAGGCGGCTTGATCGACAGTGTTCTTAGCCATAATCCAAGAAAATCGGTTCAGCCGTTTGAAAGTTATCAGCTATTTTCTAGTTATTACTGTAACCCTCACTTGTCGGGGGTGTTATAAATTTTTAATTTACACTTGTTTATTTTTAGCATATTTTGAAATCTACGGCTACCGCAGTTGATTGTATTAATCGATCCGATGAAAATATAACACAGGACATCGCTATTTTCAAGTGGACGTGTCACAGAAAGTAGACTTCTTACCGTCTGAAAGTGACCTCTAAACTGTGGGATAAAAGTTGGTCTCAGACCAAAACGGTTGGAAAATATTATGAAAGGAAACTGCTATGAATAAATAATTATTAAACCAAATCTTGAGTACAAAATGGTAATTAAGTGTAGTGCAGTTATATGTTGTTGCAAAAGAAAGCTAAGGCATGTACGATTAGATACAAGTACAGCATGTTCGATGGCGACAGGACAGGTTGTGGACAGCACAATAGTGTTACAATTTGAATCCGCTTACCAAGACAGAATTGTATCGTTACGTGCGTACCCGCAAATGAGAGTACGTAGTGCTGTTTCTCATTTTCTCGGCCCCAATATAAATAGGCCTTGCGTATATAACAGCGAACAACAAGCATAAAGAATAAATTTACATGAAAAGAAACAAAGTGCCGAAGCTTTTTTATTCTGCGTAAACAAAAACATTTCTACTCAGCATTCCGCTAATACAAAACACTCCTTCCTTATCTCTGTCCCTCGAAGAATTCAAGCAAAGACAATAGGCAGAAAATTCGAAGGCTTTGCGGGAATAACGTAACGATAGCGTTTCCTACTTCCGATAGCACTGTAACCGAGTCACGCGATTGTGTTGCAATCACGTTCTGAGTTAAACTGTAATGTAGATCGATGGTTGTACTCTTATCTTTATGGATGGGACGAGGATGAGTCCTTAGATTTATTTTTATAACTTCGCTATGCTTGTTTCGCAAGTACCTTAAAACCTCTTCAAATCAATCTTTTCGCACGTCTTGTAACTGCAAAATTGTAACTTTAAACCATGGAAGTCGAAAGTACTAATTCGTAGTACATGCTTTAAATGTTTCGAATAAAAAAGTGTCAAGTTTAAGTTATCATTTGTCATTAGTCAGTCAACGATGAATTAACAAGTATACTATATAGAAGATACAGTTAGCCGTATCTTCTATGATAGTATACTTGTAGTGTGTGTACTTTTTAGGGAACTGATAAAATGACAATAACAAACACAAATGATTTTGAACTATTGTGATTGCGCTGTTCGTAAAATATAATACCTCTTTCTATTGGTGAAACCCGTATGGAAATACGTACTTACAGTCGTTTCTGAGATTAGCGCAAACAAACACGACTCAGCCCGGCTGAGGATTTTAATTTATTAACCCCCGACCCAAAAAGAGGGGTGTTATAAGTTTGAAGTGTGTATCTGTGTTTCTGTGTATCTATGTATCTGTCTGTGGCATCGTAGCTCCTACACTAATGAACCGATTTTAATTTAGTTTTTTTGTTTGAAAGGTGGCTTGATCGAGAGTGTTCTTAGCTATAATCCAAGAAAATTGGTTCAGCCGTTCGAAAGTTATCAGCTCTTTTCAAGTTATTTGTAACCTTCACTTGTCGGGGGTGTTATAAATTTTTAATTTACACTTGTAATCAATGTAGTGAAGTTCTTACTATTAAGTTCAGTTCAGTTAAAGAGTAGGTTAAAGTTTATGGGCGACTGCATACCGTAAAATAACTAAACACAAATATCTTGAGGCTCATTGAAGCCGTGTGTGTAGCTTGTGGCTGAACAAACAAATGTATTCATGATCTTTTTGGCAGCATGTTCGTAACACGACCCCAGCGAGCTGTCTGTTTGTCCTGTAACCGAATATGGCGCATTAGGCGGCGTGTTTTGTCTCCATTATCTTGGCTTTGATGCTGCCAACTAGGCATATGTTCAACTATCTAACGCTCCGTATGGATTGCTCCTGTTTCATTATGAGTTTGCGTGGGTAAAACATTTACATATTATAAGGTTTCATATTCTGTTTATTAATCTTTATCAAGTTTTATTATGTTTTATGTTTATTGTTAAAGTCGTTTATGAATTTGGTAAGTCAAAAATAAAATTCATAGATTGTCGTACCTCCACAAGTAGGTATTCTGTAAATAATTATGTAATTAAGCCTCATAAAAAACAAACACATCTACTTATTGAAATATTATAAGATGATGATTAAGGTTTATAAAAATCCTGTCTAATTGATTTTCCGGAATATAAAGCAGTCTATTTATCTGACTTCAGGATGCAAGCGGTATCTGTACCAAGTAGATGATGCTTGCAATTTTGTTTACGTGGACTTACACAACACTTACACTTACAACTTAGATTTTTTTAAAACACCCCTAAGAACTCTATCATTTCCCGGAGCCAGAAGTAGCCTATATCCTTTCCGAGATGAAAGCTATATCTGTAGTCAAAATGGATGGGCTGTGAAAAGCTAGTAGACAGACAGGCAGGCTTTCGGATGTATAATATTAGATATTGGTATGAATTGAACCAAAAATGCTGAATTGAAAATCAGGTAAAATAATCATTAAAAGCTTGTTATTTTAAACCGGGAATAGATATAAAAAAGACCTAGCAATAATATAAAATGTAGATAATCCAGATGTTTGTGTTATCAACGAGGTAATTGCATTTAATTAAAGTACACGCAAAAATATCATATATCTTCAAAAAACCACAAAACACTCATTTTATCGTCCTATCAAAATACATAAGCGAGCGTTAAGCAAATAACAAATTTTCAGCCCATTTGTCTATGTCACTGAACATTGTCATTATCGTATTTAGGTAAGTAGGTCCCGCCAGGCCTTAAAACGACGAGCCTCTATTAAAGCTCTATGCACACATGGATGAGGAGACTAATTAAGAATTAAAGGACACTGCACACTGGGCATTGTAACTTGTAATAATAATTAAATAAAAGTATCGAAGTTGGACCTGGCCCACGAGATTACCGCCATGTGGAGTGTTGACTCAGCGATTATTGTACCGATAGTTGTATCAGTCCACGGTCTTATTGCGAACAGTTTCGACCAACATCTTAAGAAACTGTCGCTTAACTGTTGGATCAGGGGTAAGATACAGAAGGCAGTGGCTCTTGAGACGGCACGCATTGTGAGGAGGTTCCTCACTCTGGAGCCCTGACCACCGGCGGCTTGGGTCCAACCCACCCCGCTGCTAGTGGGATCCATTTTATCATATTTTTATTCAATGTTTTTTTTTTCGTTACTTTAGTTTTTTGTTGTTTATGTTATTGTATTTCTCTTTTGTTTCTGTTATTTATTGATTTTGTTATTGATGTTATTTTATTTTTTGTTCTTTCTGTGTTTCTGTTATTTTTTCTGTTGTTTTTGTTATTTTATTGTTTGTTGTTTAAAATGTGAAAAATAAATAAATGAGAGAATAAAATTAAATATAATTTTGCCTTCTAGGGTGGGCAAGGGTTTGCCATCGCCGAGCTTTCAGATTCGAGATCGCCATTCCAACATTAGGATCCCAACATCTATCGGTTCTTCGACCTACGTGCCCGCCCATCGCCAGTTCACCTTCGTAACCCGTTGAGCTATGTCGGTTAGTTTGATGGACCACCACTACGTGGACAGACGACATCCGACGAGTTGCAGAGAGCTGGTGGATTCAAGCGGCGCAAGATCATGGTGTGTGGAAGTGGAAGTCCCTAAAAGATAGCCATGCCCACCTATGCAGCAACGGACGGCTATAGGTTGATAACGACGAAGAGAATTTTCCTTAATTTTCTTCAAATTTTACGCCAAAATAATTTAAAATATTTTTACCACATAATATTAAAAGGTAAATGTATTTTTTCTTGAAATTCTGTGTAGCTCCAACTAAGGTACGGTTTTAAAATATTGACTGACTTAGGTTTTCATAATAATACATAGATTTTTTCTATCCATTAATTAAATAAATCTATAAATATTTTTCAGAAGAACATGAAGTTGTAACGAAACTGAAGTTGAAACTGTAGAGTTTAAAATTGTTTTTAAGTTAATAAATATTAATTTAGTTAACTTCGACGTATATTCGACTGTATTATGTAAGGGCCCTTATAGAAACAATTTCACGATACACGTTGGCGTTTTTAATAACATATAACATACAAGTGTATAAGTTTAGGCAGAAAATTGCGTTGTTACTTGAATCATTAATCACTAATACAATGCATGTCAACCGGCGGCGCTTGGCTTGAGGGGGCCAATTTCCTATATAATAGCAAAATAAATCGAAAATCACAAGTAGAAAGAAAAATATTCTTTTTGTGAAAACGTCTTTTCCAGGTGTGTGTTTGTGTTATTATTTTTAAATTTCCGATTGAATACCTATTCAATACTAGATGATGTCCACGACTTCGTCGACGTGAAGTTTTTTAAAAACCCCGTGGGAATACTTTGAATTTCAGGGTCAAAAATTGGTATATTTGTCCTTCTCTGGGATGCAAACCTACCTTCTACCCACTTCTTTACCTATCTTGTACCTACTTCTTTATTAATAATTCTTCATCAATCGTTGGCAGTGCGAGATTTCAGGTGTTAGATGGTAACTGTCCTCAATGTATAAAAAGTCCAAAATAATATATTTTGGACTTTTTATACATAAAATAAATCCATAATATTTGTTGTAATATAACAAGCCATACTTTGATATGTATTTTTAACTTATCTCGTCTCTACAAAATATTTTTAAACAATCAAAAAGGTAGCCTGTTTTTAAACAAATTCCAGTAAACCCTTAGTTTAATCGACACGATAAAGGAGCCATTAAGTAAAGAGTCACGTAGCAAGCTGTCGATATAAATTTAAATATTTTCTCACTTCTAAGTGCTTTTTCATTGAAATTAAAAAGAGTTCACGTGAATTTAATTCCGCACTTAGAATTCCTTACAAGCTTTGTTTTTTATCCTTTTATCCTGTTTCTTTTGGAAAGATTAGGTGCCAAGGGTTTTAAACAGTTTAAGAAGGGTTGCCAAGAAGAATTTGCATACTGACCAGGCTTACAGTTTGATGTTTCGCATACTAGAGGACGAGGCCTCCAGTACATATTACTTACATTGCAGGCCAAGTAAAATCAGTGTGACAAATTTTTGTCGTGGATTTTGCATATCGTGGTAAAAAGGTCGCCAAAAATACAGATTATGCTTGGGTTGCAGCTTTTGAAAAAGCTAACAATTTCAGTTGCTCTATCAATTTGTAGCCGAACGTTGTCACTTATATATTTAACTTGTAGGTATAGCCACACCAAAAAAATTGCCTCAGCAGCTGTAACAAAATAATCGTCTGACAAAACGAACTCAGGCTGATTATATGCGTCTGTGTTACAGTCTGGTAGTACGATAATGGACAGTTGTTATGGCATGAACTGTTTTCGCTCGCAAAATATAGCTGTAGTTTTCACAAATGGCCATCCTTATTAACGTTGCAATCACATATAGTCTAGCCGTGATCATGCCCCCTAATATCGCGTATAAAAATAAATTAGCTGTATCGCCAATGCAATCAGGGGAGCGGGTAGTTTGGACAATTACCGTCTGGCTCCAAAATTTCCCAATATGAGCCGCGTAATTGATATTTACGCCACATTTACCCTCCAGGCCACTATCGAGAGGGATCTCGTTTTTATCACTTAATTAATAAATTGAGCAATTATTTTTAGTTATGCAAGTAAATTATGGCTTCGAAAAATGCTTTATGAATTTAATATCCACTTTTGCACGCATGAAAGTGCAGTAAAGCTACTGGTATATTTAAAGTAATTGTACACATATCATTTTACATTTTCCTGCCAATTCAAATTTCTAGTGAATGCCAATGCACGATGGTTAAATATTACTAAAACCTAACTCACTGTATTCACAAATAAATGAGTTTGTATACTAATGTTTGAATAATTCAGAAATTAGCTTCATGCGTTACAATTTTCAACTAATCACTTATTCGTACAATATTAAATACAGTAAGGTAACATCTTGGTTCCCAATATAAAATCTTGGCACGTTATTAGTGTTTTAATCCATTTAGACTAACAATTTACTAAATAAAAGTATGCCTAATTAATATCTATCTTGTTTGTAAACAAAACCAATTACTTACTTGTAAAAAAGATGTAAAACACTGGCTAGTTACGAAGTCGGAATACTTTTCCATTAAAAGTCTCTCCTCTAGAGTCCAAGCGATCTTTTGTTACTCCGACTTGGACGATTAATAAACGTTTGTTAACCAAAGTAATTTGTTAGCCATCCTTATCTCTGTGAGTGGGAACCATTGACAAATACGCGGTATTAGGGTATTCTGTTTGCCATAGTTTGAGAAACTTTTGGTTTATACCCATTGCATCTTCAGAGAAAAGTAAGATTTATACGTCCGCTATAATAACTTTGTTAATTACTCCGAATTTAGGTATAGAGATAAAATTGCTAGGAAATTAAATAGCCAGCTTACCTAGAACATTTTCGTAATGGCATTGTATTTTTTAATTTTAGTAGTATGGGATGTAGAACAGGATTTATGCAAATTAATTTACTAGAACCGGGTTGGGCTATTAGGTGTTGTCAAATATTATTAACACTCCGATTATCCTAAAAAAAAATTTAAGCCAGTGATGATAATATAGGTGCGGCTTTAAAATATGATCGCTAACTCTAACCCTGACAAGAAAGCTCATTATCAACTTAGCGGGCAATGCAGAGCTTTGCATGGAGTAGGTATCTCTGCGCCATACTCCGAGCATATCCTACGAAGTTTAAGGAGTGTGAAAAAGCCTTCAAAAAGCCTGTATCTAATGGACTTTACCAGGTTGAGACGACAACGACGCAGCCATTAAAATTCTATAATACAATGATAAATACCATTTTAGCCCATTGAATTTTGCGACAATTCCAGTAGATAATAATAATATGACAAAAAATTTCCCGTTTTAATTAAACGGATGGTTTACGTACAATGCGAACAGTTGGCAAGATTCAGGCATTATTTAAAGTAAGAGTGGTCATTTAGCAGTGCCAACCGCACATTTGTATCGGGGTAAGTTTAAACAACATTGCAGTGAAGACGGATTGTTAGTCAATCATCGTAACTATCTACAGGATATTCTCATTAAAGTATTAGTGGAGTTAAACAATATGCAGTTTGACTTGACTTCACCGCAACTACTGACTGTTGGTTAACAAAGTTACTGGCTTTTATTATTTACCATAGCTCAGTAAGGGTTGCATACTTACGAAATGATCTTTCGTCTTCTTCTTTCATATCTTTACTTAGAAAATGGGAAGAATTTTTTGATGACAGGTTAGTACTTGATTACGAACCTAGGGCGTGGACTGTGAAATACCTACCTAATCGTAAGTGACTGTCTAAGAAATAATGGTGAAAGAATTATCAAAATCGGTGCAGTCATTTCAGAGGGTCGATTAAAAACAAACACACAAATCTTTCCTTTTTAGAGTTCCGCAACCAAAGGGATCCAACGGGACCCTATAATAAGCCTCCGATGTCTGTCCGTTCGTATACGTCCGTCTGTCTGTCAGCGGGCTGAATCTCTAGAAACGTAATACGAGTAGGTAAAGAGTAGAAATTTTCAGAGAATGTGTATTGTAAATTGCCGCCATAAAAAATAGTGTTATTTCTTGTACGATTGTACAAAACCCTTTGTGTGCGAGTCCGACTAGCAGTTGACAGACTTTTATAATATTAGTAGGCATAGGTAGATACTTAAATACAAGTAGTTTAGGTAGGTGAAAATTAAGAATTTTGTGTAGCACAGCTGTAGGTATAACTATTTCTATTTGCTTAGATTGAAGATAATAACTTTAAAGCCAAGTTGTAAATTAGTATGGATGACAACAATTTGCGTGCTTGCCACAAGTTTGCGGTTGAAAGCGTCGACGGTTATAACAGAAGTTTAAGCCTGGCTATGACTGCAGGAAATTAAACTTTACCTTAACATTTCATTTCAAGAAACTAAGCCCAAGACTATACCTATACCCTATTTCATAATACGAAAAAGGAGCCTAACGTAGGTTACGTTACCGTTATATTATAATCCCACAATCTCATCCAAAAATAAAAATAAAAAAGTCCTGACTCATTAACCAATTGATTCATGAACGCCCAGCTCAAACCCTTGCGCCTAGAAATTTTGTGTAGAAATTCCCTTTATTATAATATAGACAAGAAGATATAACGGAGTTTTGAAAAAGCTACGGAAACAGTCGCTAGTTATAATTTACACTAATATCATAAAATGTGAAAGGTGTCTGTCCTTCTGCTGGTTTTTCACGGTCCATTTAATTGATTTTGATGAAAGGTCAGTAAAGGGATAGTTTGTATTCCAGGGACGGACATAGAACTACTTTTTATCCTGGAAAATCAAAGATTTTTACCTTTAGGTACTTACCTAGCTATAATTTGTATAAATAAATATATTGAATGGTGTATTTTTGTTATTGATGATTCGATTCGTGATTTATGCCCTTTACCGCCGATGATCCGTAAAGATTATAGAGATAGATAACCATAATTTATGATCCCTATTTCTTTCGTCATACAGTTCAAATAAAAATGACATTTGATTTGGGAACGGAAGAAAGGATTTGAACATTATAGCGCGTGGGGACATCCGGCACACCTGTTTGAACTTTGGAGGTACAAATGAATCACTTTTGTTACTCTTTATGGGTGAAGCTTTTAAGGTGTTAGTTTATTGTAAGCGAGTCATTGTGTTTTTGAATGGATTTGTTTCTTGACACGCTTAGCAGTTAAAAGGTGTGCTTGTTTTCCATAATCGGAAAACGCGCTTAAAGCAATCTAAGGTTATGTTCATGTATGTTATAAAGTAAGAATCGCAGGATATGCAAGGGCCTTCCGGCATCAGCAGTGACAGTTTTTCCTATCACTTTTAAGAAAGATTTTTTTTACTTAACTATTGTGCTAGGTAGTAGAGCCCACAAAAACTAATGCTACCTTTATTAAAGACTCTTACTAACTATTATCTATTTCAGTTAGTTTACCTATTTAATTACAAGACTTCTAGTTTGGTAGGGGAAAAATATTTTGTATTTCTTATCTATTAATAGCACTCATTAATTAATTTAACCGTAATTAGCCTATTAATCACTATATTGTTAATGTAATGTGTAGTATCCTTACATAATAAGTATTTACGGCTTACATTTTGTAACAAAAGACTAATATTACTGGAACAAAGTGTAATTAAGCATCCATTAATGGGTCCTGCGAGGGTGAAGCTTTGATGCCCAAAACACGTTAAATGTAGGTAGGTGCTTACCTACGCTCCTAGTCGGAGGTCTAGGGTTCGATTCCGGGCAGAACTTTTAACTTTACGGAGAAACGCCAAAGCAAAAGAAAGAAAAGAAAAAGGCTAGTCAAAATTATAAAATTTAACTCGATTCTCCCTAATTTAAAAAGTTTCTCCAAGTGATAATCCTACCTAGTTCCGATGTCGTGATTCGACGTTGGACCGAATTTACTCCGCTCCTAAGGATTTGGATGCTTCCATTAACTTGAAAAGACTTTGCTTAATTAAGAATTCTCTCGGAAATCTCGTCCGGGCCATCCCGGCACAAAATGGCGGCGATTGATTTTAAATGAGCTCGAACAAAGACCGTCAGATAGCAGTGGAGTTGGCTGTAAAAACTTTGTGGTACCTTAAGTGGACGGGGAGTTAAGGCAACAAAAAGTCGGAACTTTCAATCTATTTTGTGCTGGCAGTCGTTTTATCTAAAATTGTTGGAATATGTTTAAAATAGGTAGATTTCAGTCTGCCTAATTTTTAGGGGTCCGTACCTAAAAACGGCAAAAGGAAAATAGGTTTGTTGACTCGTTGTCCATCCGTCTGTCTGTCAAGACACTTTTTCCCAGCAACGCGAACGGAGACGTATCAAGTTTAAATTAGTATCAAATACTTAGGTCTACGGTTAGGTACCGAAACCCATACTACCAAAAGGTTCTAAAAGTTACATGAGTGTACGACGTCACAGATATCCGAAAAATATGAAGTAAGTTTTTGATATAGGTATGCACCTACTCTAAGTATACCTATATTAAACACAGGCATTTAGTTTATTATTTTGTTCTCATTATAGTATCGACTATTATGGTATTGTAAAAGCATAAGTAGCACTTTTCTAAACATTTATTTACATTTTATTTTCTAGTGTGTGACGTGTACAGCGAGCACTTTTCACGCGTCACGGCCCGTTCACACATGGGAGTCCGTTTTACTGGTACGTTTTTAACGAATACGTCATAAATTTATGCTCTGTTCACACATAGGCACCGTATAACGTTCAACGGATCCGTCATTACTGGATGCGATGTGTGAACAGAAAACTCGCAGTATACCGCCGCTATTCTACAAGGATGGACGCTGTCGTGTTGTATTGTACGCACACAGTATCTATCCGTTAAAATTCTACGTATCCGTATATTTCCGTTCCGTCCGTCCAGTATTCGATGACAAAACGGAATGTAATTTTTTTACGGAACGATATTTTTTACTGTATACAGAATACTGTGCCATGTGTGAAGTCGCTCATACAACTAACGGCCCGTTCACACATGGGAGTCCGTTTTACTGGTACGTTTTTAACGAATACGTCATAAATTTATGCTCTGTTCACACATAGGCACCGTATAACGTTCAACGGATCCGTCATTACTGGATGCGATGTATGAACAGAAAACTCGCAGTATACCGCCGCTATTCTACAAGGATGGACGCTGTCGTGTTGTATTGTACGCACACAGTATCTATCCGTTAAAATTCTACGTATCCGTATATTTCCGTTCCGTCCGTCCAGTATTCGATGACAAAACGGAATGTAATTTTTTTACGGAACGATATTTTTTACTGTATACAGAATACTGTGCCATGTGTGAAGTCGCTCATACAACTAAGTACGCCATTGACGAAAAAAAAACGTATACGATAAAACGGAACAGTAAAACGGAGACATGTGTGAACCGGCCGTAAGTACGCCATTGACGAAAAAAAAACGTATACGATAAAACGGAACAGTAAAACGGAGACATGTGTGAACCGGCCGTTAGAGGGAAAACATTTTCCAGCATACGTTTTTCACAGTTCGCGCACTAAGCTTTAATTTCCTGTTCCACCTCGGATTGAGACGACAGCTTGCTTAAGAAAGACGGCTCACCGTAAATAGGGAGACAGAAAAATGTTGCCTCAACTTAAGTGAGGAAATATTACAGCTTAATGCTACGGACACCTTACGGAAGGCATGCTCGTTATTCTGATTTATGGAGCATCCCAAAATTGTAGCTTTTCAGAAAAACTTGCATATTACGAATTCTTTTCGGGACGTTTTTCCTACTTGCTTTTATTGTGTCTGTTGAGGAAAATAATGGGATTTGAGTTAGATATTATTAAAAGTACAATATGAAACGCTCAACAATATCTTATTCCACATTGCTAAGGTTTATGACTCCTATCAATTAATCACAAAATGGCATATTATGCCTTCCGCATACCACTAAACTAAAAGTGCGATACCACAAACAAAGTACCCTCGTCGTGGTATCACTTGGTTAAATGTTTAATAACCGGCGCAATCAATTAATTAATTTTTTTTTATATAAGTAAACATAACATGTCTCTTTAACCACAAAATGTGCTGAACGATGAGATTTAATTAATTGTTTGTTTAAGAATTGTTGTACTAGAACTAGTATCCTGAACACGCCCTGCTACAAAAAGTAGAGAAAATGAACTATATATCAAAGTTTTAATGTATCATTTCATTTTTGTTGAAATGAAACCATTTTATTTCAAAGTAGTACCTATTACCTATAGGTACTTTTAGAAAAACTTGCAAGTTGGGTACCTGCAGTATTTTTTCGGGGCTTTTATATCCTGGTTCCCTTTTTGTGTCTGCTGAGATAAATTATGGACTTTCCCGCTGTTGGTCACTATTAGCTTTTGTTAGGGCTTTATGTGATTGTTACTGCCCGAAAAAAAGCGTTTCATTGCAAAATGTAAAAGTAAGTTGGACGAGATTTATTCATTACGGATGGCCTCATTCTGGTCAAATTGCCAAATAAAATACGTAAACCATTATATCCATATCCATTCTAATATACCATAAATATGCGGAAGTATATGTCTATCTGTATGTCTACTTGCTTCTTACATCCCATCTATTTAACTGATTTTGATGCTTGGTACAGAATATAGACCAGAGAAAGCTTGCGTCGTCATTCCGAGGACAGACATAGGTAATTTATCTTGAAAATCAAAAAGTTTCTATGGGCTTTTAAAACCTAAATCCACACAAAGTCGCGGACATCATATACTTACTTCAACTGAAGACGTTATGTCTGCAGTATAAGTATTATTATGAAATTAAAGGTTTGTAATTTTTGTCTATTTAAAGTTAAGCTAAATTAGCACGCTCTCATAAATAAAGCCATTCATAATACTACTGTCATAATGATAAACACGTTTTATGATAATTCGTACATCACTACCGCTGAATGTATTAAAAGATTAATAGACATGTCATTGCTGAGTGTACATCACTATTAATTATACTTGCTAATGAAGGCTTAATGCTCGTACAAAGCCGCAGCACATTATTATATCACAACACGCTATTTAATGCAAATTAATTCAGCTGTTGCTAATACGATTAAGAAATTTGCATCGATTAAATTAATATAAAATAAAATAGCTTAGTATGAGTTGAGTCAAATAAGAGTTCCGTACACGGCAAAATCAGCATCTCCTGTGTATGAATCTGCGTAGTCGCACAGCTCAAACTACCGGACGGATCGGGCGGTTTAGCTATTATTACGTAGACGTCCGCTAAGAGAGAATATTTTTTGAAAGTTCAGCCCCTATATAGGGGACAAAAAAGGGGTTTGAAATTTGTGTAGTCCACATTGATGAAATCAGTTGATAATGTCGATGTCAAAAGTTCTTTGATGGCCATTTTCAAACTGACGACCATGGTTTCTGCTCTAGTGTTTCACTTTTGGTACATCAAGACATCACGGTGGCGCAACCGGAACCCACCATGGTACTCGTATCCTAGTGAGACATTGCCTTAATAAATGTTACATACTCGTAGCAACTTTCTCAACTGAACTACAAACAAAACGTTCGAAAACATATAAAACGACTAGTTAGACGAGATAGTTGACATGATTCTACAAGATAGTTTCAGTAAAGTGCGAAAGTTACGTGTCACTTTATAGCCATTTAGCTACGGATTCCTAACAATAACGTTTGTGACCAAAATATACAGGATCGTTTGTCCTATAATAAAACCACGTGATTGTCGTTTTCATTAACTATCCAGCCGTTTTGTGAATTTTAATACGATGTGAAAGATAAAATTGCGTTCATGATGTAGAAAAAATGAACGTCATTTAAACATTTTATTGGGTGGAGGCCGAAAGATCTCATTTTCATAATAAGCCCCATGACGCATAAACTACGTGTTTTACGGGCAGTGATGCCAAATAAATTTCATCGTGCCGCGCGTAACGAAGGCTATACAAAATTGGTGAGAGAACAGACACTTTTCCATGAAATTGATGACCATCTTTTTGGTGTTTTAGCCTTTCTAATTAGATATTTAATCCGATATGCCGTTTATGATTATGATTATGTGCCGTTCACGATGTGTCGAGTATTCTTCAAGGTCGTTAAATATTTTTTATTAGTATTGATTATAATAAGTACTGTTTCTTTGATTAAAATTAATGGGTTTTAATTTTACAAATAGCAATTTATGCTGTTGTTATCAGGGAATGGAGTTTCAGCTTTAACATTTAGGTAATATTCGGTTTTTATTAAATACTAGCTGACGCCCGCGACTTCGTCCGCGTGGATTTAGGTTTTTCGAAATCCCGTAGGAACTCTTTGGTTTTCCGGGATAAAAAGTAGCCTATGTGCTAATCCAGGATATTATCTATCTCCATTCTGAATTTCAGCCAAATCCGTCCAGTAGTTTTTGCGTGAAGGAGTAACAAACATACACACACACACACACACACACACATACAAACTTTCGCCTTTATAATATTAGTGTGATCTCCAATTTAAAATCTTTCTTTCGAGCCATGCTCGAGATAAATTTAAAAAGCCCGAGCACGACGGTGTTATGTTGAAAAGTTAAGGATATCCTATGGCCTCCCGCCTTCATCATAAGGTCATCTTCATGGTTTCATATTATTGCATTATCATCGAAATTACACATGTCATTTTCTGCATGTTTTCCAAATTTATTATCAACCGGTTAGAAAATGGCTAGGGAGTAAATTATAAGCAATCCGATAGCACTGTTATAATACCAACACATTATAAATAGTGGTAAAATATTATTTTCACCTACAATAACGTTACTATTTTTTGTTGCGTTTACGAAAATTTACTAGTAGCAGCATGGCAATCAAAATTCCGGCCCCGTTGTTACCTTAAATAAAAATAAATAAATAAACACACCGACTCTCCTGTATGGCTGCCAGACATGGCCGGTAACCAAGGACGTAATACACAAAATACAGGTTGCCCAGAGAGCTATGGAAAGGAGCATGCTAGGCCTAAAAATCAAGGACAAAATAAATAATAAATTAATAAGAAAAAAGACTAAAGTTATTGACGCGGCAAAACTAGCATGCCTCCTCAAATGGAGATGGGCCGGTCATATTGCAAGAGAAACTGATGGGCGATGGACTGAGAAAGTACTGCATTGGTATCCACGCGATGCGCGCCGACCGAGAGGCCGGCCGCGGCGTCGCTGGAGCGATGACATCATTGAGACGGCAGGCAATACCTGGACCAGGCTAACGAGGGACAGGAACGAATGGAAAAGGATGGAGGAGGCCTATGCCCGAAAGTGGGCGTTCCAATCATACACTTAACAAGACATAAAACATAACTAGAAACATTAAGACATTGAGATTATAACTATACTTACTTAATAATAATAAATTTTGACATATTGTAAATAAATGTACATACATAAAAATTAAATACTGATCTTTTGAATTGACATTATAATAAAATATAAAATAATAATAGTTAATAGAAAAATTAATTAAAATTATTTGCCTACTTTATTTTAACAATTAGTAATTAAGTCATACTATGAATTGTAACAAATAATTAAAATAATAATTGTGTTTACTGAAAAATATGAATTATTGTATTTAATGAACAAATGATTGGAAATAAAGGCTTTATTTATTTATTTATTTATTTTATTTATGAGTTACCAAATTGTTACCTACTGGTAAGGTTTTGGGGGTTCAAACTCCCAGACAAAGAAGCTAAAATAGACTAGGTAGTTCTCGAATGCCTTCAGGCTCAAAATGTCGAATTCCTAAAATGTTGAATTTGCAAAATGTTGAATTTCGGAGTTGCTAATAAACGTTAGATCCCAAAATGTTGGATTCGCAAAATGTTGAATTTCTATTCCCAAAATGTTGGATCTTAAAAGTAAGCTTTTAATTCGCATATGCTTAAACGTAATTCACAAAAAAAAAATCAAAAGAAAAATAAAACCGACTTCAAAAACCACTAACACTAAAAAGTAAAAAATAACTTTTGTTTAGCTACACGTGTAATGTACCTAGGTATGAAGTCGAGCGAGCATATTAAAACAAAATTAGAAATCCAAGAAGAAGCTCGCCCGACTTCATACCTAGGTACATTACACGTGTAGCTAAACAAAAGTAATTTTTTACTTTTTAGTGTTTGTGGTTTTTGAAGTCGGTTTTATTTTTCTTTTGAAAATTTTTTATTTCACAGTTTTTAGTGGCCCCCCTGTACTATAATATGCTATGCCCAGTTAAAACCCTAATGTTTACTAAGCTATTACACTGATCGCGAGCAATTTGCTCCTATCCATTGAGGAGTTCTGTTCTCCATCTCGGAAGATATTCATCAAATCTTCACCAAATTTATATGAGACCACCTGCACAGTATACCCTTTCAAAAAAAAAAAAAATTCCAAATTCCAAATAATATGCTATGCCCAGTTAAAACCCTAATGTTTACTAAGCTATTACACTGATCGCGAGCAATTTGCTCCTATCCATTGAGGAGTTCTGTTCTCCATCTCCGAAGATATTCATCAAATCTTCACCAAATTTATATGAGACCACCTGCACAGTATACCCTTTCAAACAAAAAAAAAATTTCCAAACTGGTCCAGGGGTATTTGAGTAATCAGGGAACATACATAAAAACAAAAAAAAAAAAAAAAGATTCCGACGAATTGAGAACCTCCTCCTTTTTTGGAAATCGGTTAAAAAAAACCGGGCAAGTGCGAGTCGGACGCGCGCACCGAGGGTTCCGTACTCTACTCGGGTATTTTTTCTGACATTTTGCACGATAAATCAAATACTTCAACATTCACACAACACATTCACACAACAAATTCAACATTATAAGAATTCAACATTTGCATTTTTGGAATTCAACATTTTGGACTTGAAGGCTCGAATTTACCAATCTCTTATGTAAATATATCGAAAATTTTGCGCTCGCTTCGCTCGCGCTTTTATGTTGTATTAATTGAACCTCGAAACTTCGTTCCCATCAATTCGGGTTTTAAAAACGCCGTGGGAACTCTGATTTTTCGGGATAAAGCATCTGTGCGCAAGCTATCTCTGAATAATACCAAATTTTAGCTAAGAAAATGGGCCCTGAAAAGGACTTTGGCTAATATTAATATGGTTTTTTTCGTAAATATATCAAAAATTTCGCGCTCGCTTCGCTCGCGCTTGTATTGTATAAGTTGATACCCGAACTTAAACCACATGGATTTAAGTTTTTGAAAATCCCCCTGGGAACTCTTTGTTTTTCCGGGATAAAAAACCTTGAGAAAAGTAGAATGAGGTGCTTTGAAACATAAAATTTTGTTACGGCTGAGCTCGTTTATATTTCTCTTATTTATCTGTATTAAACAAAAAAATTGCGCTCGGTACCAGATCTTTCAATTTTACTGAATCCTATTTGACCGGCCCCGGCTTCGCACTGGGAGCCTATCTATTTGATAGACAAAATATGGGTATGAATGTGGTATACTTGTGTTATATTATGGAACAGGTAGGCTCCCCGTGCGAAGCCGGGGCGGGTCAACTAGTTATGACTAAGAGTCTACTTTCTACTAAGCTTATTATACTGATCGCGATCGTTTTGCTGATATCCGTTGAGGAGTTCCAGCCTCTGTTACCGAAACTGTTCATCAGATCTTCACCAAACTTACATGGTACCAAGTACCAACCTCACAGTACACCTTTGTAAAAATAGAAATGTGAAAATCGGTTTAAATTTGACGGAGTTATGGAGTAAAATCGATAAAAAATTTGATCCCGTATCTCGAAGAATCCCTAATTTTTAGGGTTCCGTACCTCAAAAGGGAAAACGGAACCCTAAGGGCGCTTGTACACGCTAAGAAAAAACGCCGGGCGTACCTAAGAATTCGTGTCGTAACTAGAAAATAACTGTGTACACTGCTCGCAGCGGTGCACGAAAAAAATCTTGTCTGCGCAAGACACGACGCGGCGAACGTTGTTGCGGAGCGGCGGGGGGGCGGTGTAGTAGGGTTGAGCCAGCCCAGTTTTTGTTGTGCGTTGTGCGTTATTTTCTATTGTTGTCAAAAGCTTGTCAAACGTAGACATTTTCATGCGAAAATAATCCACAAATTTTTCCTCATGTTGTCGCATGACACGGTAAAGGGTAATGAACCCGCCAAACTCATTTTTCTCTTGTATAATTGGATGAACCCAGTAAAGTCTCTTGTTTTTTGTTTCCTTTTTTATTTTGTTATAATAATAATATGCAATTATCATTCTTTTTTGCTTTGTAGTTAACATTTATATAAATAAACGAAACTCACTGATTACACTTGTTATTACTTGCGCGCCCTACGCCCGACTGTCGACTGCACGAAAAGAATCGTGTCGTGTACACGTTTCCATTGGTCTTGTCTGCGGAAGACACGAAAAGTTTTCGTGTGTGGAACAGACAAAATTCTTGTCGTCTACACGAAGAATTTGTCTTGTCTGCCGCAGGAACGGCAAATTTTCTTAGCGTGTACAAGCGCCCTTATAGGATCACTTCGTTGTCTGTCTATCTGTCCGTCGTGTCTGTCGAGAAACCTATAGGCTATTTCCCTTTGACATAGAATCATGAAATTTGGCAGGTGCTAGCACAAGTACAGGAATAAATCTGAAAACCGCGAATTTGTGGTCACATCATTAAAAAAAAATTAAAATATGTTTTAATTTTCAAAGTAAGATTTACGAAATGAGTTCGCGTGATCGTGATGCCGGTAGAAAAATTGAGTCAGGTAGTTCAAAAAGGAAACGAGCTATCAAAAGAAAGCAGGTATAAGGAAATCTACGTGGATCTTTACCCTTTGGTCTTATCATTCGTTAGATTATTGTGCTTTAATTAAAGATTTAAGTCTTAGGAAAAGCCGCTTATATCAATTTTAAAATTTATTATCTCTGTATTTGTTAATTTCTTCTCTTGAAATCTTTCAATGTAAAATATTTTAAAACTCTATTTATTTGTATAACTTTAGCATTTCTCTTTAAACATGAAAAATACCTAAACTAAACAACCAGACCTACTTTCGCATCACATACTTTTCACTAAGGACAAACTAGGGCCTCGCAAGACCTGCTGCCCGGAGCCTCGCAATGGGTAAGACCGCCTCTGATGGGAGGAAACAATGGTATATTTTTTAGTTCGCTTAACCCTAACAATCTATCCAGTGAATTGTAAATGTAATGGGATGGCGGATAGACAGTGACACTGACAACCGAGGATGTTAACACAAAATGTTATTTGTTTTATATTGTACCTAGCACTATCCATACTAATACTTGCTATAAATACGAAAATGTCCGTCTGTTTATCTGACTATCTGTCTGTCTGTCTGTCTGTTAACTTTTCAGGGCCACCCGTTTAACCGATTTGACGTTTGACACAGAGATAGCTTGCATCCCGGAAACGGATAGGCTAATTCGATCTCGGAAAATCGGATTTAAAAAAAAAAACTTTTATCTATAGGTATGGTCGAAGTTGTTGACATCATAGTTTGCATCCTGAAGATGGAGATAGATTACTTTTTATCTTGGAAAATCCAAGCGTTCCCACGGGACCATTGAAAATCTAAATCTGCGAGGACGAAGTCGCTATTTTAACACAATTCCTAAAACTCTTGAAAAACAAATAGGCATTGAAAGAAAATCCTCCAGATTTGATTTAAAGTATCTGTGTAATATAGATAGGACTTGTTCTTCGATCTTCGATCTAAAAATATATCCTTGGAATATCACAAAGGTCTGTTTCTTATTCTAGACCATATTTGATCGACTACCAGTTTTTATACTAAGCGATGTCATCGGACCAAGGAATCTCTACATTGTAAGTAAAACTATGTTCGTCCCAGCCAACATTATAATTTACCTAAGTGTATCTAACAGTATTTTTGTTACCTTTCCATGGCTTAGCCACTGAATACATCTTAGTGGTTTGTTTAGATTTAGTGAATTCGCCACAGAGAATAAATAGGTTGGCTTTATTTCAAACTAGATGCCGAATTTCCGCCAAATCCATCCAATAGTTTTTGCGTGAAGAAGTAACAAACATACACACACACACACACACACACATACACAAACTTTCGCCTTTATAATATTATAGTGTGATCACGAACGAAAAAATCATCCCACCCGCGGGCAGTAACAAGTAACTACTTTATAAAAGCTTAAAATAATAATATTGTAAATTATTGTATTTTAAAGTAAAGTGAATTTTCATGTATTTCAATAGCATTGTCGAGAGCTTATTATCCAATGCTTTGTCAAATTAAGCTTCAGTATTAAAAGCAATTATACGAAACGGGTATTCGCTATCATATTAAAATTAATATTCAGCTGCGACAAATTAAGTAAACGTGCTTCGCATGAAAACAATTCGTACAGTCACAGTCAGATTCATCAACGCCCAGCCTAAGCTTTCGGAAAAGGCTATAATCTATCCGGGGGAAGAAGTTAGTAGGTATAGCGCTCTCTCTGTTAGGTAATCCCATACAAATGATAGAGACAAAAATCTCAGTGGGCGCTAACCATTTTGAGTGACCAACCAATCACAAACTAAACTATGTTTTCTGATTGAATTTCGAATGTTTTTTAAAAACATTTTCGAATTGAATTTGGAATGTTTTTTGTAAACCTTTTTTTGATTGGTTGGTGATAAAAATGGTTAACGCCCAATGAGATTTTTGTCTCTATCATTTGTATGGGATTACGTAACAGAGAGAGCGCTATACCTAACTTCTTTCCACGGATAGAGTATAGGTAGTTTGATATGAAATCATTTCAACTATTTTCTAAGGTTTCTGCTGGTATAACAGATTTGATCAAATTAATTATACGAACGGGTTTCGTATCTGAAACCAGTTATACAAAGATAATATTAAAAAATTAATTAATTTTAATGAAGTCGGCGATATCAGTTGAGCTTAGAATCTTTTGTTGTAACTGCTGGAGGGGTGAATGGGGGGAATTCTTAATTAAGTGTCGGTGAAGCCCTCTTCAGTTAATGCAATGACTTCATGCCTCGTTTGACTTTCATAAAATTCTTTAAGACTCAGCAATTTTTGTCTTAACTGGCTGAATGAAATTTTGCATGTTCAAAGGATTGTGCGTAACTTTTATAATGTACTTAAAAGCTTGTCTCTTAAGCCTTTGAGTTTGTAGTTTGTTCCTACTTACAGATTTGCATCTTAAGGTTTATGTTCGTGCTAACTATTCTATATTTGACAAGAGCGCAGTAAAAAAAAATAACTATTATGTACTTAATAATTTTTACTCATTAATCAATTAATCTCTTAATATTATACATGCTCAACTCTTTTGACTGATAGATAGCTACTATAACTTTATACTATGAATCATGTAAAGATTCTAAATAAAATAATAATAAATAATATACTCGTGTTATAATAGCTTTAATGTAAACGTAATGTTTGAAAATTACGTAGGTAGGTACATTTTACAATATCCGCATTATTTGGATACTCACAAAATATTTAAAAAATAAGCTACCTAATAGAAAAATTACAATATCATGTAGGTAGGTGGTTATTATACTTTTCATTCTCTATTATAAAAAAACTGGCTTTGTGCTGTTCAGAGAACGCTCCCCTATTCGTATTGCACAGATTTATAAATGGCAATTGTTGGATTAAAATGATTAATCGTTGCCCTCAGTGAAATATTGCAGGTGCACGGGATATATTTGAAGTCTATATTAATTCGCCTATTCTAATAGAGATTTAAAGATTATAACTTTATTAAAATTAATATTCAGTTTACTAAAGGACGTAATAATTTAAAAAAAAAATACCAAAATTGGGAAATAACTCTTCCCTGCTTGCAAAGATTGAGCTTTCTAGTTACGTAACTATAAATAACGTTATTTGTGTTACTTAAGTATTTAAGGGACATTAGGTATAGTAAAAGAATTAATCAAAGCCACCCTAGAAATTGCCAAATCAAATAATAAACTAAAATTACTAAAATTATTTAAGACAAACATTAATTTGCTTTTAATTGGTAGCAATTTGCTTTTAATTTAGTTTCAAGTTTAGCTAAACTCTTGGCTTGCGATTTTACGCGCAATTTAACTTGATATTAATAAAGTATGATCTACTTGCTACAAATTGGTTATCCCAGTCAGAAAATATGTCTGTGAGTGGTGGACCACTCAAGATGGTTAACTCCCATTGAGTCTGTCTAATTGTCATTTGTATGGGATTACGTAACAGAGTGTTATACTAACTTCTCTCATAATGAACACCACATGGAAATAAAAATCATTACGCATCACATTTACCCTAAAAGCGTAGCTAGACTAAAGCTGGCACTTATCTGTCATTCACTCAGTGCGAGCGAACAGCAAGCACGCAATGTGTAGCACATTATACTTAAGAGGACTCTCTCCGTCACTCGTTTCATACAATCGTAGTTCCAATTTCATTTGAATATTAAGCAACCAAAGTCCATGAAATTTTGCACACATATTCTAGAAACTAATATCTATGTCTGTGGTTTTCCAGATTTCTGTTAAAATATTCGGTTTCAAAGTTACGCGGTCTTAAAATTTTTCATACAAATCTTTGAGCCCCTTTAATTTTAAAACTACACATTTTTAGAAAAATCTAAAACACCACAGACACAGATATTAGTTTCTAGAATATGTCTGCAAAATTTCATGGACTTTGGTTGCTTAATATTCAAATGAAATTGGAACTACGATTGTATGAAACGAGTGACGGAGAGAGCCCTGTTAATGCGAGTCATAATTTAGTCGCCCCATTCAAGCTCACAAGTGTTTTGTAAATTGATATGGAGAAAATGCGACGCTACTTTACACATAAGGAATGTTTTGCACATTTGTACTAAGTGATTTGTGTTGACTAATTTGATTTTGGAGTGTTCATTTGTATTTGTACGATTTGAGGGCTTTTTCTTTTCCCTCTAATGATTGTAATGATGGAGTTCAAATCGATTTTAAGGGAACCAAAAATGTTAGTGATAATACACTGTAAGCATGTTTCTTCTAAATTACACAGCAATGTAAACCTTAATTTATTTAACTGATGTTTAATCCCCATAATATCAAGGAAGTGATAAAGTAACAAACGCACATCAAAATGATGTTGGTCGATTCCGGAAAACTTGCATCAATAATTATTGCAATCTTAATTGTTATGGTTGGCTGATTTTATGGTATTACAGTTGCAGCAATGCATTGTAGCCAATAGTGAGCGAGCGTCAACCAATCAGAGGTGATTGTGGCACTGTAGCTTTCATCATATCGTAATCGAGCCTCTGCTAAACAGAGACGCCATGGCCGAGCCACTGATACCCGTATTCACAAACGTTACTATATGAGGTCTCATAGTGCGCTCGAACGCACAATGTAGGCTAAACCAATTTTTTTCCGAATAGTAAGAGATATATTTCGGACTTTGGAGCTTAAAAATAATACTGTCTCTTTTACGCATAAAAAAACCGGCCAAGTGCTAGTCAGACTTGCGCACCGAGGGTTCCGTACTCGGGTATTTTTTCGACATCAAATAGCACGATAGATAAACTATTATGTGTAAAAATAAATAAAACCTTTTTAGAAAGTAAGCCCTTTCATATGATACCCCATTTGTTTTGTTAAAGTTGTCTTACTTAAGTTGAAAATTGAAAAAACTAATTACTTATTAATTGTTCATGAACACATTTTAATTACTTTTTTGTGATGTAATTCACGGTTATAGGATTTTTTCCATTACTTGTGCTATAAGACCTACTTACCTGCCAAACATGATTCTAGGTCAACGGGAAGTAGGTACCCTATAAGTTTTCTTGATAGGCACTACAGACGGATAGACGAACAGACAACGAAGTGATCCAATAAGGGTTCCTTTTTTCTTTTGAGGTACGGAGCCCTAACAATATCGCAATAAAGGGTCCGGTATGCGAGGGTGGACCCTGGTGGACCCCGACCCTCCTGTGTTAAATATCGCCGCGTGCATGCTGCGTTAGTTACGGGTGTATAATGAATCTGAGGTTGCAGTTTAGGGTTTGCGAGTTTAAATGCAATAAAGCTATTAGACAGCGATTAAAAGGATTTCTCAGTATTATGGGGGCCTTAAGTGAGTTAAACTCGCAAATCCTTGTAATTTTACTGTGGGAATTTGGTTAGATGATGATCAATCTCCCTGTGAAATTTTACCAGTTGTTTTTCACGTAGTAAAATTAATAGTATTTTTAAAGAGGTAGGTAGGTATTTACTTTATCAATATTAAGTATTAACATTGAAAACGATATAAAATATCAGTGTGAAAATTATTTAAAAAAAAAAAACATTTTCATCTTATGTTGTATTTACGTGCCTACGAGTACCTACCTTCTAGTTGGTATTAGTAATTTTTATCACATATTATTATCAGTGAAAATATCTTAGAAGGTATATTCTTTTAAACGCACACAAAATCTTATTAGGTAATTGTACATAAAGAAAAAGTAGTCATAGTAACCATTAGGTACGTATGGACTCATAAAATTTGCACAATTTATTCTAACATGTCAATATAAATAAAGATATTGCGCCCACGTGACCCCACGAGCATGCTATGTGACCATAACCTTAAATCAGAAATGGGGCTCTAATTGCTTAGAAAACATTAACAGAACTAACTCTATTGGCTCAATTTAAGTCTTGAACTGATAGCGTTACTTTAAAAATAAACAAAAAAATGCTATTTTCTTATTTTATTTTATTCCCAAATAGGTACCTATGTTTTCTTATAAATTCCATCAAAGTAAGCCCTTAACTGCAATCTCACCTGGTGCTAAGTGATGATGCAGTCTAAATGGAAGCGGGCTAACTTAGGAGGCATACGATGCCCGCTTCAGAGTCAGCTATCTCCATTCCTTTCAGCCAATTAGTTATAGTCGTGAAGGAGTAAAAAACGTCTATACATTAAACCTTTCACATTTATAATATCAAAAGGATTAGGATTAACGAGTAGGGACCCCCCAGCCGTGGTTCCATTCTATGGAATTTTCAAAAAATCAGACCTTATTCCTTATCTGCATTAAAAAGAAACCTTTGTGGAAAATTTCAGCTTTCTAAGTCCAAGCGTTTGGATTGAGCATTGATGAGTCAGTCAGTGGATGAGTCAGGACTTTTATTTTTAAATATTTAGGTATCTGCTCATCACTTATGACTAGCATCATTTCGTACCATGCCTTGAGCTTGCACTGTCTGGCGTCCTACAAAAACAGACACAATGTAAGTCCCCTCGCCCCATATTATGGTCGCTGGATCCTTATTTGTATAAACGATCCAGAGCCGAACAATTTGATTTGCAATAAATTTCCTTCGGTTTAATTCCATTGCAACATTACATTGTTTAGGGGTGAATGTCATTAAATTTTAATTAGTGCAAATTTTAAATGGATAACGTGTGAATTTTATGGGTGTAGTGTAGTTACACTAGTATTGTTTGTACGAGTAATTAGTGGTTGGTGGATGCAATACAAATGACGAAATCCACTGTTCCATAAAACACAACAATCTATTTAAAAAGCTTAAACAGGTTTGCGATGGGAGTTGGGACTCTACGTTCAATAGTAATGATGCAGTTTAAAATAGGATCCCTTAAAAGGTAGATAATAATATAGAAAACCATACCCCTATTTGGATTCAAGACTTCATACTAGAATGTCGCAATGTTTGTATCGTTGGTCAGTTTAGCTTTACTGATAGAAAAACATTTGCGCAAAATCTAGGTATCATAAAGGTGAACTAAAAAATCAAGTCGAGATCAATATCTATGCACTATTTACGTTGTTTTTTCAAAAGAATTTTAATAATCTTCGATTGCGTTATATGTTTTTTAACCCCCGATCCAAAAAGAGACGACGTGACGTGTGTATCTGTGTATCTGTCTGTGGCATCGTAGCTCCTAAACGAATGGACCGATTTTAATTTAGTTTTTTTTTGTTTGAAAGGTGGCTTGATCGAGAGTGTTAGCTCTAATCCAAGAAAATCGGTTCAGCCGTTTGAAAGTTATCAGCTCTTTTCTAGTTTTCTTATGGAGGGTTTTGTGTCGGGGGTTTTTTAAATTTTGATTTAAATATTTTAGTAGCATACAACACTTCAGAAATAAGGCCTATCGAACAACCATAATTCTTACACAAATGATTTTTTTATTAACTCCATCCTTCCCTTCGCCGCGAACTAAACGCATTAAAGCGTGAGGTCACGATAACACAATTATGTTTTAATTTATACCCGGCGAGGCACGCAAGGCTTTATCAAACCTACCAGGGATAAGCTCGCTAATTATCAAGATAAATATGGATTTAACTACACCTTGTTTTCGAAACTGTTTCTCGTTTACGTGTTAATTGTAAATGTTGGGATTGAAATTATTGCTATACGCGAGAGAATACCTATTACTAAACAGTTTAAAATGTTATTTGAGTTTAACTAAAATTTCCTAATTCGTAACAAAACGTTGGGTATTAAAATGTCGTTATATGATGTTTATTTGTTTAATAAATTAATCTATGCAATGTGAGTAATAAAACCTTACTCGATTTTATTTGCAAACTCCTGTGTAAACAATGTCTCATCTATTTTTCTCCAGCTTACTTAAACTGTAAACATATCACTTTGAATAGCCCTATACTGTGTTTATACCGCGAGCTAATAGATAATAAATAATAATATAGGTACTAATAATAAGCTTACCTTTTAAGTATGATAGAAAAAACAGATACATATTGATGCATAAGTAACTAAAAATACTTACCTTTAATAAAATATAGGCTCTACCTCTAAAGTACACGTATAATAAACCATTATTTTCTCTGTCACTCGATTTGCGTATAATTTGCACTCAATATTATTTAATTAGTATTCCTGTCAGGGGTACGGTTAAGCAATATTTAAGTTAGATGCTTAACAGAATAAACCAGTCCATAAATAGCGTTTTATTACCTTCACCGTGCCAATGCCTACGTTAAATTGTTTGACAGTTGCTAGTAATTCTTAGACCTTAAACTGGTTATACCCGTAGACCGACCGACACGATTGTTTCATACTAGGGTGGGATCGGCCTTATCGCAACACCCGATTCTGCTGGCCAAGTTGATCAAGTGATCAATTCGAATATGAGAAAATATATCGATGTATACGTTATGTCTATCTATCTATTGCGTCGTAATGACACATTATTTATCTGTTAATGTGAATGTATAGGCCGGTGGGCGCTGAAAGAATGTTTCGCAGAATTTATTGTAAGTATGTAACAAGAACGCGCTGGCGCCTCCAGGCGGGTCGTCTTCATCAATCGATATACGTCTTGTAGGGACTCCCACTCGCGGTTTTGCACCATTAACGTTATCCGTTGAACTATATCTATTGGTTACTCAGCTTACTCTGGTTTTCCCACGGATCTCCTCATTTTTAATTTTGATCACGTAAAGAGACTCCAAACACAGGTATCGGAGCTTCCTGAGACCCATAGGTAGCGACAAAGTCTCCGACCTATAGGATCTATGTCATCCCTGGCTAGTCACAACACGCTCTGTTCACAGCAAGATTCCAGGCGGGTTGAGCTGCCTTAATAATATTCAAAGGGATATACCTATAAAGAATAGTACCAGTGGCGCCTATAACCAATGCGTAAGCTTAGGAGACAAGTATTTTTTGATTTATTATGCCCCTATAAGGAGTCCAAGAATCAGTAGTCCCACACAAATTGGTGCGCTGTTTGATTCAAATAACTTTATTTCATGTATTTAGGCTACTTATTTACTATGGTAAACTTATGGTTTACTTAGAGATTTTACTATGGTAAGTGGCGTCCTGGTTGGTATACCTTAGCCAATTACGTTATTAGGTTTACGTACATTCTTCATTTAAATCTCACTGCACATAGCACACTGATACTTCATTCAAATTAGTACAACACAGTTTTGTGCTCAGTAATAACGCGCTTAATATGTACTTCCTGCCCCCGCAGCCTTTGTCTTGAGATTGCCTAACTAAAATGTGCCTGTGCCATCTAAAACCAACTTGCCCTAACTTCGAACGTTCTAAACTGGTAAGAGCCAAATTTGTGGCCTTTGTATGCTATTGAAATTTACTGGTAAAACTTCCCTAATACCTAAGACTACACGTACGTAGCGGTGCCACAATGGAGCATTAAAGCCAAAAGAGGACGAGATTTAGATAACAGCATGTATTATGCATACCCGGATTATCTTTTACGATATACAAATTTGTCTATTCCCCTCAATAATTTCTAAATATTGCGCTATCGTTTTGTTTCCCGTAAAAGCCATGTTAGGTATCGAACCATTAAGTAAAACTATGGAGCAGAAAATCTTATACCTTATATTATATTATAACCTTATTGCGATGAATAACTTTTATCAAGATTCTAGACCATCAGACTGAGAGTTAAATCTATTTTAAAGACAGCTCAGACTATTCTGACCTCTTTCCATTAATGACATAGGAACCTACTGGTAGGGATTTTCGTGAGATAATAATGCGGTGTATTTCCAGATCTTTCTGCGTAAGACTCAATTACTAAGGTAGGTGAGTAAATAACTGGGTATGTATTTCAAAATAAACCTATCAAAAATAGTGACAACATTAAAAACACGGGTGTTAGTTGAAGCAAAAAATCCACCCCCGTGAGCCAGTTTATTTTTGTATGCTTCCCAAAAATATTAAAAACCACTTATAGCACGGATGTCTCCATTAACACCGCTCCCTTCATGTGTTCATATTGATTATAATGATTGGTTACGATCATTATTTTATTTTTACTAACACAGAATATCAAAAAGCTATTTTTAACCATGTTGGCAACAACTCGTTCTCACGTTCGGTGTTGCTTGGTGTTGGTGGTTATGCTGTGGTCGTGACGTCAGAGCCCCCTCCATCGAGACGAAAAAGATGGCGCTAGGGCGAGGACGTGGCGTGGAACGACAAGCTTGAGTTGCTGTTTGCGCTCCAACCGATTTACATTGCATTATACGGGTTGATTTTACTATCTGAGACTTTAATTGTTTACATCAGAAGTGTGTAGTAACTTACGCTTTGAGGAAAAATCGGTCGAAACGCAAACGTACTTTTCCACCTAGAGGTCTTCAAGTGCCAGGACACCGTCGGCCGCGATGGAAACGTAATAAGGTATCTCGTAAAGATACCGAAACTGTGAGTACTTTGAATAATTATTAAAGATTAAGTGAATATGGTTTAAATTACTAAATCGTATTCTCAAACTTTTGTATAGTCAGGTGAGATAATTCGTTACTAAACTAAGTTGAAGGTATCAGCTAAAAGTCTGGCACGATTTAATATTGCGTACAGTCTATAAGTGGTCCTCGTGGGAATAGTGATCGGTAAACGAAATTGTCTTTTAGTTCCAAATTCAAAGGAATATGTTTTAAAATGGTTAATTTTTAGTTTGTTCGAATTTTATTTTGGAACTAAATGTTAAATTCACGTTTGTCTCAACTTTTTTTTTTCGAACAAAATGTTATTTAAATTATAGTGGGTCAATTATTATAGTAGAATCAGTAATATACGTCCTTAGAAGATAATAATTTAAAAACGTGTGACGATTGAGCTTGTTATTTACATAGAAGTTTTTATAATAAAAATTTTAAACATGTGGGTAGTATACGTGACGAACAAGTTAAAATGTTATAGTGGTAGTGGTAAAAGTAATCGAAGAATGTCTTAGGTTAGTCAAACTTCACAAGTGAAATGTTAGCTCAGATATAAATCATGATAACCAATCCCGAACTCGTATACTGAAATGAAATGAAATTTATTTATTTGCTGAATATCAGTTGTTGAGTTCAAAATTATAACTAAGCAGCGACCTTCATATTCTACTTCATAAGCATGCAAATATTTAATACTCATCAGGAATAATCCGTACAAATAATCCTGATGAGACCAAAAAGTGAGTTAATTTCTATGGTAACATGTCTCTTAATTAAATGTCAATATTAATATTATAATAATAAGTTATTATATTAATTGTAAGTAAATGTTACATAATATATGGGGTTAAAAAGTGTATAATTTTGATACATGTCACGAGGCGATTATAGATACCGGAAGTAGTTGTCCGCGCATATCAAAATCTTTAGTAAAGGGATTTCAGTTTAAAAACATTTATTTATCAATAAAGAGCATAACAGTCCTTTTAGATATCAGGAATTACAGCTATTTACATTTACAATGGTAGGTACTTACGCACATGATATCTAGTATCCATTTTAGTACTTCATATTATCTACATTGAATAATTGTGTGGGTAAGTAATAACATCCATATGTTTACAATACTAGTTTTTAGGGAAGTTTTCGTAATTGTTCTTCTTTTAAAGCATAATTGGGAGTGTATATATCCTGTTATTATTTTCCTGATAGGAATACAAGTTTGAAGCGCGTACGAGTGACTTATATTTAGAATTTTCGTATCTTTATAGAGGTAATTCTTTATTCTTTCTTTATTTGCATTCATGTCTTACATCATAAATAAAATAATATCATAATATTACAACATGAAACCCCGTTGGGGCGTTGCAAAGTAAAACATATGTAAATAATCAAAGGTAATATTACAATTCTTATGAAATATGAAATATGAATAGCAAAAATTATGAATTAATTATATGGTCATTAAATAAAAATAAAATAAAAAGGTCACATATAAATAAAGACTATGGGAGTTTTCAAATTATGTCCTATTATAATTAATCAGACTTTAAAAAAAAAAAAGTACTTACAAATAAAAAGTGGTTAACAAAGTTATTACAATCTTCTTATATCGTATTATCGTATTATTGAGGTATATTCATTCAATAGTTCATGCACACTGTAGTAACATTTTTGGATTAGCCATTTTTTTTAGTTTTGTTTAAATATTGTTTCTTTTGTTTCATCTATTATTATTGCTATACAGGTTATTTAAATCAGTAAATATTTAAAAAAGAGCCTTTGTTGCAGTTTTAAATAAGTACTGTACAGGTTTACCTTAGTGCTACCTAAGTAAATAATTAATTAGATAGATAATAACTTTAAATTATTACAGTAAAGATTATTTACATATGAAGATTTAGTTTTATTTTTTTATATTCTGCGTGCTCATCGACATAAGCATCCCCTTTTCGATATTCAATATACAATAGAATAGAATAGAATAGAATAGAATAGACTAGACTAGAATAGAATATGATATAATATAAAAGAATAGAATATAATATAATAATTCAAGTAAACTTTTACAAATGCTTTTGAATCGTCAAAATAATTTACCATGCATTACAATATGATGTTTGACTAGAGCGTTATAATATTAGGGCGTACTTTTGGCATACAAGATGAATAATTTTACGTAAGGTTTCTATTTAAAGATAAAGCTGAATTTTTTGTTGATACAAGGGTTTTTAGCAGAATTACAAAAAGGTAATAAAAAAAAAAATGTGTTAACATTCCTTTTGATTCAATTGCGTTAAGCGAATTTATTTTTACGTTATAGGTATGTACCTACCTATTGGGTACTAGGGAGTAATAACTTGCTTGGACGGAATGTAACAGAGTGATCCGATTTGGTTTATCCCCGAGAAAAGTAATGTAATAGTAGTAGACTCGTATACACATTGACCTCTGAAAGCATTTTAGCTAATTTTTGTACATCCAAACAGAGAACCGTTTTGTATACATGTACAAGTCAATTAGATTGAACTAGAACGAAGGTAAAAGGATTGTACATTATATTTTAATAAAATAGACACAGACAGACTAGTAACGATGAAAGTAATATTTCTCTTCAGAGTTAGAACTATTGCCTGTAGTCTGTTCAATTCAAAAGTTTTGTTGCATTTGTTGGGTACCTGCTTCAAAAACAAATAATAATTACGGATTGTGGTGTGTATAATATGATAATGAAGCTTTATTTAGTTTGTAAAGTTATAGTATATCATTAATAATGCAAATTAGAATAATATTTAAAAAATAACTATGATTTATTTTGGTAGTTAATACCTAATATTACAAATTTGGGTAAAAGCTTCACATTTGCGTTGAACAAAGAAATATTCTTGTCCGGATAGCTAAGTGGGTATTATTAACTTGAGAAATTCTCATTAAAAAGATTTCAATAAGAGGGTAGACAAATGCAACATTTTTATGCTCTCAGCTGCAATTCTGTGCTATAATCAGGACGGGCCGAAAATAATAAAGAGTGACAGTAAGAGTATATTGTGCGAATAGAAATATTAAATAGCATACAGTGGCAGTAGATGAATTCCCTGCGCGAATGGACAGATGAATGAGTTAAAAAGAAAGTCTTGGTTTTGGCAGTGGCATGCATCGGTGTCGCTCATAATCCATGACTCTCTGTTTATCATTTTTAATTAGCCTAGTAATTATTTGAGATAGCGTAATTTAATATTTGCATATATGGAATATGAAATACCAATTATTATTATTGTTTGATACTAGAGTAATTCATGAATTAAAATAGTTTGTGGGTTATAAGATTATATTTGGTGACCAACCCTTGTAATTAATAATGCAGTGAACTAGTGAAATCATTAATATAACTGCAGTTAAGATATTGATTAGTTTAAAAAGTGATAGTTTTAGTATGATAATAATTATTTAAAGTTAACTTTGATAGCACCAGCTTTACAATCAAATGATCCGTTTATAATAATAAAGCATTGATAGTTAAAATAAAATGGATGAGATCAAATATGATTCTTATGAGATCAAATACCTTGTATTATGGTGAACTAGGCACCGGTGATCCCTTGCGTGGATGCGCGGTAGATAAAGATAGCGTGGTGATTGCATACGTGGATGAATAGTGTCGGAGCACTGTGTGGGTGCACGATGCTATGGCATTGAGTATGTGTTCAGAATTTAGTAAAGAATTTTGAGATTTAGTAAAGAGGTATGATCTGATTTTAATCGTGAGTGCTAATGCATTGCTTCTTTAAAGAATATTCATGGAGTATTAAAAACCGTGTTGGCAAGGCTACCCTGTGTATTATGTTGAGTAATCTATTTAAAATTAAGTATGTATAGCAACATAATTGATACAGCGAGCCGTGATAAAATTTTGGAAGATTAATTAGTTGGAATATTGCACCATGGATATGAGATATCACTCTGGGATACGAAGCTTGAACTTTGATAAAATATTCGAAAGATAATTGGGAATATTGTACCAGGAATATAAAATATCACATTGGAATACGATGCTTAAACTTGAAGGCGAACTTGGTACGCTTAAGTGAGTGAAATGCTCTTTAAGTGCAAGTGGTCTTCAAGTGATCTTCTACGATGCTTGACCTTGATGGCGAACTTGGTACGCTTAAGTGAGTGAAATGCTCTTTAAGTGCAAGTGGTCTTCAAGTGGTCTTTTATAATGCTTGGAACTTGATGGCGAACTTGGTACGCTTAAGTGAGCGAAATGCTCTTTAAGTGCAAGTGGTCTTCAAGTGGTCTTCTATGATGCTTGGAACTTGAAGGTGAACTTGGTACACTTAAGTGAGCGAAATGTTCTTTAAGTGCAAGTGGCCTTCAAGTGGTCTTCACCAACTTGGTACGCTTAAGTGAGCGAAATATTCTTTAAGTGCAAGTGGTCTTGACCAACTTGCTGCATTTAAGTGAGCGAAACGCTCTTTAAGTGCAGTTGGTTTTCAACTACGACAAATCTGGTCCCCTAAGTGTGGCAAAGTCCCTTTAGATGCGGTTGTTTTGTTCTTTAAATTGAAAGCTGTTGTTGTGATGAGTGATAACGAATGGACAATATTCCTGGATCCTACGAGTACATAGTGGAGGTATCTTGTTAAGTTGCGAGCTGTCGTATGATTGTTAAGTGATAAGTGACAATGAATGGGCAATATTCCTTAGGAAGTTAGGAAGGATCCTTACAAGTAGGTAATGTGAATCAGGTGTTAACGGTTGTTTATTTTGCAGTAATTTTATCCCGACTCGTGGGGTGCCCGGGGCGGGCACCATGCAGCATGGCCGTGTTGGCAACAACTCGTTCTCACGTTCGGTGTTGCTTGGTGTTGGTGGTTATGCTGTGGTCGTGACGTCAGAGCCCCCTCCATCGAGACGAAAAAGATGGCGCTAGGGCGAGGACGTGGCGTGGAACGACAAGCTTGAGTTGCTGTTTGCGCTCCAACCGATTTACATTGCATTATACGGGTTGATTTTACTATCTGAGACTTTAATTGTTTACAACCATCAAAGCGTTTGGGAACAAAATTTTATTTTTTATAGTTAAATAATTTTTAAATACATGACAAAAATTGTGGAACCAGCAGGATTCGAACCTATTTATGACTTAAAAACTATTTAGAAATTTTCTTGAAGAGTAGGTAAACACTACGATAAAAATTATAAAAAAATATAAGAAAATTATTTTCATGACCTAAACACGATTTTAATGGATATTATAAAAGAAATCAACAAGAAAAGCGGTGTAATTCAGGTTACTATTACGGCTGCCGTAACACTGTTCCATTTAAATGGCAGTATTCATGCGCTTTATGACTCTGAATTAATGTATTGACTACTAGAAAACACCACTGTCTAGCATAATAATTGTTATTGTTGAAATATATTTCAGATATGCACTGTAAGCGCCCTCTAGTTACTTAAGTTATTATTATATATTTAATTACGCTATCATACATACACACATACAAACACTCACGCACACATAAAATTCCATCCTATTACCCGCTCCTACACCCCGCACCTGTCAGTTACCTTTGAACCTGCGTTTACGCACGTCGAGTCTGAAACCCGCTAACTGCGTGACGCCCGCTGTACAAACGCCACGCGCCGCTTGTGTAAAAAACTCATATAACGCTAAATTAATCACGCAAAAACCCGCTATTAAACTGTAAAAACGCTACGCTAAGTACATAAGTTAAAATCACATAAACTTTAAAATTAAGTGAAGTGTTCTGCGAATCTGTGCTTCGAAGAAACTATCCACGGAATACGAGAAAGGGAAGACTCCAAACCACCGGTGACCTATCCTGCCTAAATCCAGGTATTTATCCTACAATTTCTCTGGTCCTTCGAGCCGGATCCTATTTCTCTTCCTAGAATCGTATTCATATACAATTCAACACTAAACACGCTATTTATTGTATATTTCAATATTCATTGCAATAGAATTACGTTCGGAACATAGGTACCGCCGCTAACAAAAATATACAAAAATCTTGTATAATTACGCATATTTATGTTTAGATCCACGCATTACATTATATTAACGCATTATATATAATTATTTATGTATATTTTTCAATATTTAAAGATTAAAACTTTTTATATCTACCTACAACTAACTCATTATAAAAATTATATCGAAATATTAATTCGCCTGTATTGAGTCTTATTCGCTTGAAATAACGTTTATTTTCGTATATCAGATATCAGAATGTCGAAATCTAACGAAACCATTGTTAGATTAGAGGCTAAGAAAGAATTCTTGTTTTTATCAATTCAACAAATATATGATTTAAGTCTGAAGGTGAGTGATTCTGTGAACAGAACGAATTTCTTGTCTCGCGTTCAAAGTTTAGAAAAATTACGTCAAGATTTCGCGATAGTTATAGACGATTTAATTTCAGCCTATTTGAAACATGACCCTGTTTATACGCCGAACTATGCCCCGCTAGGCGCATTTGACACATTATACTGTCAAATTCAATATACTCTTAATGAAATTAAAAGTGAATCCGCTGTGTCACAGTTTGACAACCAATACAGTTTGTTAAATAAAAAATTACCTCCGCTGAATTTAAAAACATTTGATGGCTGTCCGTCAAAATGGACTGTCTTTTATGAAAACTTTTTAAACTTAATACATAACAACAATAGACTCAGTGACGTACAGAAAGTCCAATACTTAGTCAGTTGCTTAACTGATAAGGCGCTTTTGGTTTGTTCTGGTATACCACCCACCTCTGAGAATTATCTTATTATATGGAACGCATTATTAGAGAAATATCAAGATACTAGAGTGCAAGCTACTCAATATATAGATACGATTTTAAATTGCAAACAAAATCAACCGCTCGAATCTTTTGTTGATCAATTTTGTTCCGCGCAAGCGGCACTGCAACGCCTAGAAATACCAGATTTATCAGACTTTATGATTACGCACATAGCACTCTCAAAGTTAAGTAAAGATGTTGTCACATTATTTGAACAAAATCATAAACACATTAAAATACCTACTTTTTCCGATTTAAATAATTTCTTAAAAGAACAATTAAAAATACTAACTTTACGCTCCGCTCAAGTTAATACTCACACTCCAAATAAAAAACCTAATTCATACAAACCTAAATCGCAAACTCAGACTTATACTAGTACAGTCAGCAACAACAATAATAATTATAATTTAAATTCTCAAAATACTCAACGTAAGTGCATAATCTGTAAAAATCAAGACGCTCATCCGCTTTACAAGTGTGAGGTTTTTAAAAACCAAGACGCTAAAACTAAGCTAGACATAGTGAGAAAAAATAGATTTTGTGAGTTCTGTCTAGGATTTCATTTAAATTTCCGCTGTAAGAGCCAAGGTCGATGTGGGAATTGTGCATCTAGCTTACATCACAGTCTGTTATGTAGCTCTTTTTCTAAGCCTAGGTATGAACCCGGGACCTCACAGTCACATGCCACCGCTTACTCACCGAACCGCTATGGTGCTAACAACAGTAACACTCCGATACAGATGCCACCGCAGAATGATAAATCTAGTGATTTGCCAAAGATTACAGCACCGCTACCCGCACCTCACGCTCCGCCAACTAATCCTACAGAATTAGCACTTTCGGTGACTACCTCTTCACGCAAGTATTCAAAAGATACAACTGTACTTTTACCTACCGCGAAAGTAAATGTATGTAGTAACAATACGCAATACGCTATCCGTTTATTTTTAGATACAGGTTCAATGACTAATTTTATTTCAAAAGAATGTTGCCAACGCTTAAATATGAAAATTAAATTCGCTCCGTCAGTTGTAAAAGGCATTGGTCAAACAGAAAGCACATCCCTGGGATTCGTAACATTTAAAATTTACTCTCGCTTTGACTCACGCTGTTCTTATACTATTACCGCTAGGGTGATAGACACAATTATCGATCACTTACCAAACGCTCGTATCGATGTTTCCCAGTTAACTCATTTGCACGCATTGCCATTGGCTGACGACGATTATCATACTCCAGGGCCGATCGATTGCCTAATCGGTAATGAACTGTTCCCCTTCTTGCTTGGGTGTGACAGAGTGGTCTCGCCTCGTTCGTCTGTAGTCGCAGTTCAAAGCACGCTAGGCTACATACTGATGGGGAGAGCAGACTGCGCAGCTCACAACTCGAACCACCGCTCAAACGATTTTAAAACTTTTTTATGTCAGACAGACTCTCCGTCACTTGATGAAATTACTGAACGCTTTTGGTCATTAGAAAATGTACCTAATAAAATTCACATAAGCCCTGATGATGAAGCATGTGAACGCATCTTTAAAGATACTTACTCACGCGATGAAACAGGCTGATATACTGTTCACTTACCCTTTAAAGATGATCCCGCTAAACTCGGTGACTCATACTCGATCGCCAAACTCCGCTTTCTTCAATTAGAGAAGAAGTTAAACGCTAATCCCGCTCTTCGTAAAGATTATAACGCAACCATTCAGTCATACATTGACAAAGGTTATCTCACGAAAGTAGACAACCCTTCACGCGATATAAATTGTTATTATATACCGCACAGAGCTGTTTATCGCCCTGATAAGCAGACTTCGAAAACTCGTATCGTTCTAAACGCTTCAAGTCGAACTACCTCCGGAAAATCGCTTAACGATTTATTATATGTAGGTCCTAACTTACAAAATAACATATTTGAACTCTTAATAAATTTACGCTTATTCTCAATCGCAGTAACCGCAGATATTGAAAAACATTATTTTCAATTAAATTTAACGCCCGCGCATCACGCTTTTCAAAGAATTCTTTTTAGATTTGATACTGAGCAATCTATTGACACTTATAACTTCACCGTAGTATCATTTGGAGTATCTAGTTCACCTTATCTCGCTATGAGAGTCGTGCGTCAGCTAGCTGAAGACAGCATTGACAGGTACCCGCTCGCAGCTAATGAAGCTACTCATCACATGTACATGGACGATTACATAAACTCAATCGATGGTTTTGAGAAAGCCAAAGAAACTTATCATGAAATGGTCGATATGTTCAACTCAGGTGGTTTCAATTTAACCAAATGGATCTCCAATGACACTAAATTTCTAAATGAAGTTCCTAGCTCTCATAAAAATCCGCACGCAATTAATTTTGATTCAGATGCTCAAGACGTTACAAAAATAGTAGGAATGCAGTGGCATCCTAAACTCGATACTTTTACTTTTAAAATCAACGCTAAGGAAAGTCCACGCGATTATACAAAACGCTTAATTCTTTCGATTACCGCGCGCCTGTTCGATCCAATCGGTCTAATAGGTCCTGTTACCGCTTTTATGAAACTCCTCGTCCAAGAATGTTGGAAATTAAATCTCGACTGGGATACTCCAGTACCCAGCTCAATCGCTCAACAGTTTGAACAATTTTGTAATGAACTACCACATTTAGAACAAATCAAAATTCCACGCTACGTAGGGATGAACTCTGAATCCCATGTAACGCTCATAGGTTTTTCTGACGCTAGTGAAAAATGCTATGGAGCTGCCGTTTACATACGCGTAAGTTCAGATGAACATTCTTCTGGCTCTGTTCATTTGCTCGCTTCAAAATCTAGAGTCGCACCGCTTAAGAAAACATCACTCGCTCGACTCGAGCTTTGCGCATCTCTTCTATTAGCCAGTTTAATTGATTTGATACGTGAAACTCTTAGTAAGCGCTGCAAAATAAATAATATTTACGCATTTTCTGACGCAACAGTAGCCCTTTCATGGCTTCACTCTCCCGCATATAAATACCATACATTCGTTGCCAATAGGATTACCGAAATTAATTCAAAGTTATCTGCTGAACATTGGTATCATATAAAAGGACGCGAAAATCCTGCGGACATTATATCTCGTCCAGTCACGCCGAAAGAATTATTAGAACGCAAACTTTGGTTTAACGCTCCTCAGTGGACAACGCATCCTATATCGCGATGGCCTATAACGCCTTTTCAAGTAAACGCTCACAATGAAAATTTTGAAGAAGCAAAAATTACTGTTCTAGCAGTTGAAACTTCTGTTTCCGACGCTCATCATCCGATTGATATTTTAGCCGAACGCTCTTCTAGCTGGTCTAAATTATTGCGCACCATTGTTTACATGTTAAGATTCTCCAAACGCTTAAAATCACGCGGTTCTATTACAGTTTCAGATCTAGATTTTGCAGAAACTTATATAATTCGCTATGTTCAAAATAAACATTTTTCTCAAGATATTCACGCTCTCAAAAAGAATAAACCTTGCTCGAAATCGATCTTAAAACTTAACCCATTTCTCGCAGACGACATCATCAGAGTTGGTGGTCGTTTAAGTAATTCGCAATTAAATTTTGGTCAAAAACATCCAATAATTTTACCTTCTAAAGACCGCATCACTCAACTAATAGTTGATTATTATCATATCACTAATTTGCATACAGGACCCGCGTTATTACTCGCTTTACTCAGACAGAAGTTCTGGATCATTGCTGCCAGAAACTTGGTTCGACAACGTGTACACAAATGCAATATTTGTTTTCGCACCAACCCTCAATCTACTTTTCCACAAATGGGAGAGTTACCCGCTTTTAGAGTAGCGCAAGTTAAAGCCTTCGTTCACACCGCTGTGGACTACATGGGACCTTTCTTTGTAACTCACATTCGCCGCCGAGGTATTAAAAGTCATAAAGCGTACGTCTGCATATTTACATGCATGACTACCAAGGCAGTACACCTAGAATTAGTCTCAGATCTTAGTTCTGACTTATTTCTTGCAGCTTTTTTGAGACTAAGCGCACGCAAAGGCCCTGTAAGTCTAATATACAGCGATGGAGCTACTACATTTTTTGGAGCTAAACGCAAATTAGATGAACTTTACACTCTCATACAGTCCAATGCTCATAAAAATTTCATTGAAAATCGCCTCGCAGAACATCGTATTCAATTTAAACATAGCCCGCCTTACGGCCCGCATTTTAATGGTCTTAGCGAAATTAACGTTCGCTGTGTAAAAACGCATTTATACAAGGTAGTAGGGACACAAATCCTTACTTATGAAGAATTAAATACAATTATAATTCAAATCGAAAACTTATTAAATAGTAGACCATTATGTATTTTAAGCTCTGATCCGTCAGATCTTTCCGCACTTACGCCCAATCATTTTCTTAATCTCACTCCCGCAAAATATTTACCTGTCGAGGATTTAACGGATATTCCCGACAGCCGCTTATCCCGCTATCAATTGTTAACTAAAATTACTTGTTCTTTCTGGAAACGCTGGAGCCAAGAATATTTGACTTCTTTACAACACAGACAAAAGTGGAATACTCCATCCAACCCTGTGAGTCTTGGAGCTGTTGTTGTAATCAAAGACTCCAACGTTCATCCTCTTTGCTGGCCTCTAGGAGTTATAGAAGAACTCTATCCAGGGAAAGACAGTATAATTCGAGCAGTCAAAGTTAGAACGCGTTCCGGAAGCTACATCAGACCTGTAGTTCGGATATGCCCTCTACCTTCTCAATAGGCTGCTATTAACTCTATTTAAACGCTTTTAACGCTATAATTTTTATCTCTCTGTCTTGCAATTCGTTCTGTTTAGAGGATTACCTCTAGGCGGGGGAAGTTGTAAGCGCCCTCTAGTTACTTAAGTTATTATTATATATTTAATTACGCTATCATACATACACACATACAAACACTCACGCACACATAAAATTCCATCCTATTACCCGCTCCTACACCCCGCACCTGTCAGTTACCTTTGAACCTGCGTTTACGCACGTCGAGTCTGAAACCCGCTAACTGCGTGACGCCCGCTGTACAAACGCCACGCGCCGCTTGTGTAAAAAACTCATATAACGCTAAATTAATCACGCAAAAACCCGCTATTAAACTGTAAAAACGCTACGCTAAGTACATAAGTTAAAATCACATAAACTTTAAAATTAAGTGAAGTGTTCTGCGAATCTGTGCTTCGAAGAAACTATCCACGGAATACGAGAAAGGGAAGACTCCAAACCACCGGTGACCTATCCTGCCTAAATCCAGGTATTTATCCTACATGCACTATTAACCGACCCTGTTTATAAAATCATATCTTCAACAAAAATCCTTAGAACTAACTTCCTAAAATTATTACATTATATTTTTTAAATTAAAGTTTAATAGCTTAGCAATTTTTAGTTCAGTAAATTAAGGCACAAGATAATTCCATTTTCAAATCGGTTCTATTTGCAAAACATAAATTAATAAAATACTTTAGATTTCATTCTAATGTTTTTAATTAAATAAACTGCAAATTAATTTATCTGAGCGCCAAAATAAAAAACAAATCCGATTATAATAAATTCGCTATTTTCTCTATTTCGATCTAAAAGAGGGAAGGCATCAAATAGATGGGTATAAAGATAAGAGTAGATACGAGAAGTTGTAACTTCATTGCTAGAAGTTTTCACCGTAATCCATCTTATCCATTCTCCGCTCAATAAACTGTAGACAACTTTAATCAAACTTGGCCTAACTTTAAAATTGGACCCGATATGTTGCCAATGTGTTAGAACTTACAACATTGAACTTTCTATGTAACTAACTTATTTTCACAACTTATCGGCATCGCGTTCATCGTGTACGGATAGTGACGACGGAGCCAAAAATAGACGCCCTAACTTTTTAATAGGTACGGAGTGGTATAGACGGCGCCTCCGACAAGCCCAGACGACTTTTATGATTTCCAGCACAAATTGCTCCTCTACATTTTAATACGGTTCTAAATATTCGAAAAGTTTATTGTACCTACTCTCTCTACCCTTTTTTTTTTCTTTTTCACCAAAGATACTTTAGTTAAGTATTCTGTGATGCGGCCAACATTGACCGGATTTCCTACCTTTGAGGACCTTCATATTATAAACATCAAAGGATTTTGGCCTAATTCTCAAACATTTGGTCGTTTGGTCGTCACTTACCGAACACATTGAGCCTTTTGCACCTATAGTGCAACCTAAAGATTTTATTCATCAGTATAATTATCAATCGATAGATGTGCACGGCTGGGCTCTTGTGTGGACTTCCACACGCCCACGGTCTTGCGCCGCCGCAATCCAGCGGCTTCCTGTGACTTGTTTGATGTCGTCTATCCACGCTGTGGTCCTCTGAGCAAAGTCAAAGTTCGCTCTATAGATCTAAATCTAAATGTTGAATCCCTTTCAGTACATAAACTAACACAGGTAATATTAGATCCATCATTCCACTACACCCAAAGTTTTACTACCTATCTACTAGTTATTACACCATTATATGACATAACCATAGCCGCTGAGATTCCCAAAGTTGCTTTAATTGGAACTTACCTACCTAACTTAAACGTTAAACCACCCAGGAGTAATATCAGGAACTATCTAGCATCAAACTTAAGCCATAGTACCTACTTTAGTTAGGTTGCTTTATTACAAGGAGGTACGTTAGTCGAAATATTTCGCTAACAATATCGGTGATATGGAATGGAAATAGCGGTGATATCCTAGTGGTTAAGAGTCGGTCTCCTATTAAGGAGGTCGGGGGTTCAATCCTCTAACTTTTCAAAGATAATGCGTTTTAAGTAATTAAATATAATACAGGTTAGCGATGAAGGCAAACATCATGAGGAAACCTGCACGCCTGAGAGTTCTCCACGTCCTCAAAGGTGTGTGAAGTCTGCTAATTTGCACTAGACCAGCGTGGCATGGCGTGCTAACCTACTTATCCATTTTTGACATTTTTCCCCATAATATATTATCATGTTGAGACCTAATGTTATTTTGACTCTCATAGTTTTTTTTTTCAGTACGTAGGTACTCGGCTAGCCGTAGCAAAGAATTTTGTTTTACTTTTACCTTATTAGGTACATTTAAAGCTTTTAAATATCTATATTGGGCTTAATTAATATTTATTATCTCCAATCTAAAATCACAATCAACGCTAAGATAAACGCAATCTAGTTTGCCTACACATACCAACGGTCACAATCTGAGCGTACACCAGTCTCTATAGTTCCCAGACCGGAACAAATGTTGCACTAAGGCCACATTTCGGTACACGCCAACTCAGATCTATTTATGTCTACCACTAAACATTTCTCTAAACTAGGATAATACTATATAGCATAGGTAAACACGGACTTAGGGCCGGCGCACATAGGGCGGAGCGCAGCGCAGAGCATTTTTCACAGTCAAAGTATTGTCGACATTGTCCTCATTGAAATAATTATCTAAAATCAATTGTGCATCCGTGCGGATACTCGCGCATCCGCGCGCAGTCCCGCGCGTGCTCGCACATTCTCTGGTTGAAAATCGCGTAATGTATCACGCGATTAGAAAACTTCGGGGGCATTGCTTTGCGCTGCACTCCGCCGCGCTCCGCCATTGTGCGCCGGCTCTTATAGAATAGCTAGATGCCGTATGTTCATTGTTACCTACGGAATGTTCACACTTGTGAATTATAATAATACTCTTGCTTAGTTGGCTAGCCTGCGTTGAGATTGGCTAGCGTAGCCGAAATTTGGTCAAGAGAACATTATTACTGACCATGTTCTCTAGCTGATATAACCATTCTCAGACCGGGAACTACCTACTGCGTCGTCGAACTTTGCCGCAACCCGCAACTCAGCACACGCTAACTTCTAACCGCTCAGAAACTTCCACTTTCAACCTATGAACCTAATCCATACAAGTTACTGATACAGAAGTTATTTGCTCTAACTCTACTATCAAATACTCACCGCTTATTGAATAATTCTTCTTTTTTTCGTAACTTTTCCTTTTTAATCTATACTAATAAATAAAATTGGAGTGTCTGTCTGTAATTTCGAAATAACTACCTCATATTAAGCTCATATGGTTATTTGAACGATACCATAACTGAATCACACGTTTTTAAAATTTTTGTCTGTCTGTCTGTCTGTCTGTCTGTCTGTTTGAAAAGGCTAATCTTTGGAACGGCTGAACAGATTTTGACGGGACTTTCACAGGCAAGTAGAGGATTGACCAGGGCGTAAAATAAGCTACTTTTTTAACCGACTTTCAAAAAGGGAGTTGTGTTTTTCTACCTATGTACACCGAAATCTCCGAGATTTCTGAACCGATTTGCGTCATTTCTTTTTTAATCGATAGAGGAACTTTGCGACATTGTTTCATAAAAAATTTGGAGTCCTCCATCCTGATGCTGCAGGGGATCTGACCAATCCACGCGGGCGAAGCTGCGGGCATCAGCTAGTCTAGTATATTTTTAGTTGGTTTTTATATAGCTGTAATCTAGCCGTAATAAGAGTTTTTATTTTATTTTTATTTTACTGAACCACCACGTATATGTATATTCGTTCTAAGCAGTACCAAACCTTCCCTTCCTACCTACCTACCTCACCTACCTAGAACCTAGACTTCGCCTTTCGTATTTCTACCGACCTACCTCAAACATTTATATAGGACATAGATATACCTATAGGATACCTATTTGTATCTTTAAAACCTCAACAATTAAACAATAGGTACCTAATAACTCATTTAAAAAAAACATAAGCTTCCTGCAAAAAAGAAACTCATTAATTACATCGTATTTATTTGTAACGTATTTTAATAAATTATTCATAAGCTTGTAGTTACTGTAGAAATAGTGTAAGTATCAGCTGTTTGCAGGCTTAAATGATAAGTGTACCTACTGTCGAACTAAAGCCTCAACCCCACAAACGCTAACTTAGTATCGGTGCAGACAGAACTTGGTAACCGCTTTGGAACTTTAGTAACAACTAAATCCACTTGTTTTTTATATTCAAAATAGTTGTTGGATATGTACCTAAGGCTTTTGGAATTTCTGTTTTGAACACAAATGCAACAAATTAAGTTGAAATTAATAAACAACCTGAGATTATAGTTAGGTAAATTATGAATGTAAATGACAAGTCATTTTTCCCAACCCCAAGTAACGCAACGTTCAGCACTGGAACTTTTTCAGAAAATACTAGTAGGTACGTCGAAATAAAAACCAGGAACTTGCTATGACGAAGATTTTTATCTTTCTTCTACAAATTGAGTTTTAAATTCTTGATACGAATTTAAAATATGCAGCTACTAGAAATAATATCGTATTAAACATATTATACTGAGAGAATTGTTAACAAAGTACCATCTCACTAAGCCGAAACTCGGCAGACACTAACTCAGATAACTCAGTATCGGTCGAGGCAAAAGTTGCCAACCGCTCCAAAACTTAATGCAGTTACTGATACGGAAGTCTTTTGGAATGTCTTTTCTACAGAAAATAATTCGTCTTTTTCTTTTAATGGGACGTTAAAAACTATCTCTTAATTGCCTATTTATATAAAATTATATAATATTACGAACTGAACCCGCGACTTCGTCCACGTCGCTTAAATTTTCCGGGATGAAAAAAATCCTGTGTCACTCTCCAGGACTTTTACTATTTTTGCATGCGAAAAATCCCGTCGATCAGTTTCTCCTTTGCAGTGTGATTGAAGAATAACCACACTTTCCAATTTAAAAATAGGTATTTTTAGAGTTTAAGCGTAGATAATATCTGAGTCCTTTATCACAGACTTCGAATTGGAGTCCCTCCCTCCATACTTGCCAAATACTCGCATTTTGATTTAGAAGTGGTTCAGAACATCTAAAGGTGAGTGAATTTCCTGCGTGCGTGAGTTCTTTGCAATCTACGTAAATGAGGTGTCTTATTTCATTGTGTTAGCGCGGGGACCATTTTAAAAATGTTCGTTCATTTTTACTTTTTATAACTTTTGAACTTTCATTTATAATTTTAGACCCTATGTTATAAGCCAATTTTTTATAGAACTGTCAAATTTTAACGTTTACCCGTCCATATAGAAAGGTTGAAGTTAGGTTACTTATAATAAAGCCTTTGATATTGTGACAATTAGTTTTCCGATCTGCATTATCAGCTCATTAGTTAAAATTAGCATGAGATAATCCGATTAATACTCACTCATTAGTCAATAATCGAGGATTACATCTAATAAATTATCATTGGACACCATCCTATAAATATTGATATCAAATTAACGTCCACATGGATTACAAATAATTATCCCCTTAACAGACGTGGACAAAGGCTCTCAGTGCTTAATCCATATTGATGTTCCCATTAAAACCTTTCAGCGGCACCTCAGCTTTGATGAAGGCGACTTAAGAAAGGTTAAATGAATTAAAATTTTCTATTCATTGATTTTGAATGCTTTATGTTGTTTAGCGATTGAAGGACAAAATTAAATTGAATTAATTTAGAAATTTCCAAAGAGAAATTCATCAAGATTTTCTGGAAGTCAGATTAAGCCCACACAAAATTGAAAATGAAACACCGATAAGAAACTTGCCTATATATTATGTTTACTTATTGAAGTTTGTATTCGGAAAATGATTTAATATTTTATGATCTCAATAAATAGTACCGTACCTACCTTCGTAAAGATTTTATTCGTGGATAGTAACTGTGTTTGCAATATTGAAATTGTATATATTATTCGAAGATAATAATCAATTTAGCAGTGCTTTGCCAATGTTATTTTGGAATTCACTGAACTTATTTGATAACGAGTTATTAGCATAACAAAGCAATCTATAGATAAGTGAAAAACCGTGATAGTCTAGTGGTAAAGACGTCCGCTTCGTAATCAGGAGGCCGGGGGTTCGATCCCGGGCACGCACCTCCAACTTTTCAGAGTTATATTGCATTTCAAGCAATTAATTGCTCTGACGCTGAAGGAAAACGTTGTGAAGAAACCTACATGCCTAAGCCCTGATTCGCACGAGCATTGAAAAAGCCTTGCGTTAAAACCCGGCGTTGCGCTGAAAATTTTTCTTTTGTTCTATTTGAACGCTGTTTTAACGGACGTTAAAAAGCTCTTGTGCGAATGAGGCCTAAGTGGTGTCCGAAATTTTCTCAGCGGTGTGTGATCTAACAATTCACACTGGGCCAGCAGCATTGGTGAATTTTGACTTAATCCTTCTTGTTCTAAGAGCAGAGGACTCGTTCTCAGTAGTGGGCCGGTGATGGCTTGATCATGATGATGATGCTGATGATATCTATAATATTATCATTGTTAAACTTCTTAAGATTTGTTCTTTTTCATCAGGCTGTGGAAATCCTATACTTACCTTTTTCACAAGACGTGTACCTACTAAATTAATTTATAACACCCCTGACAAGTGAAGGTTACAGTAACTAGAAAATAGCTGATAACTTTCAAACGGCTCAACCGATTTTCTTGGATTATAGCTAAGAACACTCTTGATCAAGCCACCTTTCAAACAAAAATAACTAAATTAAAATCGGTTCATTTGTTTAGGCGCTACGATGCCACAGACAGATACGCAGATACACACGTCAAACTTATAACACCCCTCATTTTGGGTGGGGGGTTAAAAAATAGACTGTTCTGAACTGAAACAGCAGACTTTAATATTACTACAGTAAAACTTTCACAGACATCTCTTGGCATTCCTTAATCCACAAAGGCAAACTACAACGGAAGGCGCTCTACAAAGGAGAACCTGACATAAAAGAAGCGCTCTAACCTCAAGAGTCGTACGAAATGTTGTAAAACGCGAGAACCGTCTCACCAGTCACCACATAATGAAGAACCCTGGCAAACTTACAGTAAGCACGTAGGTACATAGTAGGCTTGGTCTTATGAAACAAATGAATTTCGGCTTCATTTGTACAAAATAAATCAGAAATCTTTGGAACAATAAGCAGTAGGTAGTTACTGCGAGAAGAAAATTAGAATAATACGAAACTTTCATCGGAACACTTTAGGTACAAAAGACTGAAAGAATGTAAAGAACGCTAACAAACGCGTAGCGGTTATCTGCCATGTTTTGTGAAAAACAGCCAGCTAATAGCTTTAGGATTTCGATGCCATTAGCATACTAAGCTGCATGCGAAAATCTAGAGATTGAAAACAATTTTAAGGATTTCTAGGACAAAATGCGAACTCTATCAATTATTATTATTTATCAAAAGAATCTATCCGTCACTTCATTTTTGTCACTGTAGTTGATTACGGAGAAACTTTAGAGAACTTGTACGCTTTCCAACACCTACAATGTAAGCTGTTCTACACACGGAACAAATATAATTTGGCGCTTGTTAACATACCTTTGTCTAACCTCCCTGTCGTCTCTTTAGTCGGTGGTAACTAACCGGAATGCATGGCCCGCTTGTTTTAATTACATCTCCAGGAAAAAATATGTCCTTAGTGCAGACCTTTGTTTGTCTTGCTACGATAAAGTTGATCGTTATGTTAGAATACAAGATGACGTCAAGTAAAAGGCGCATGCAACGTATTTTTGGATACTATGAGATCGGCCACACATGTGCATCGAAGAAATAGAGATTGTTTTTTGTTTTTTTTTTCAAAGAATATTAGCCAAGATCGTCACAATGACTAATATTCCCCTTTCCCCTCCAATTGAGCGTTAAGCTTGTGTTAGGACGCTAGGAGTAGAGTACGACAATAGTGCAACGGGTGGGATTTGAACCAGCGGCTTTTCAGATTTCAGCCCGCTCCTTTATTTCTTACTAGCCGATGCCCGCGACTTCGCCCGCGTGGATTTAGGTTTTTCGAAATCCCGTGGGAACTCTTTGATTTTCCGGGATAAAAAGTAGCCTATGTGCTAATCCAGGATATTATCTATCTTCATTCCAAATTTCAGCCAAATCCGTCCAGTAGTTTTTGCGTGAAGGAGTAACAAACATACACACACACACACACACACACACACACACACACACACACACACACACACACACATACAAACTTTCGCCTTTATAATATTAGTGTGATTAGTGTGATAGTGTGAAGTGTGATTTCTTTATTTATTTGACTTTGACCGTTGAGCTATTGAGGCTCCAAGATAAATTAGTGCTAATATGACATGTGTTCACGTGTGGTATATCGCACCCAGCTCCTAATCCTGTGCCTATAAAAAAATAAGAAAGATAAATAAGCCATTATTTAAAAATACACCAACGTGGATTACCACAAGTAGTAGGTACCTAATACCTATTGAAGATCATAAATCACATCTTATATAAATCTAGACTTCCTTTACGCCGTTTCTCATAAGCAGATTCTATCTTCAACTAAATTACAATTTACCTACGTTTGAATGAAACAAGCAGAAATGAAATTCTAAGCAGAAAATATTTGCGGCCAATAAATTTATAAAAGCTTTGCTGCAACGCCAATATTTTTCCCGGAAGCGTAATTAAAGCCAAAGCTGGCCATGTATCTTGGTCACCGGTAGGTGCGAGAGAGATAACACGATCTTTAGACAAAGATAATATGTGAAAATAAAGATTAAATGTATTATCATCATCATCGCCAATCGATAGACATCCTACTGGACATGGTTTCTGGTAGGATTTTCTCAACGCCACTGTATTATAAACTGTGATAGCCTAGTTGTTTAGAACGTACGGCTCCTAATCAGAGGTCGTGGGTTCGATCCCGGGCACGCACCTCTATCTTTTCAGTTATGTGGGTTTTAAGCAATTAAATATCATTTGCTTTAACGGCGACGGAAAACATCGTGAGGAAACCTGCATGCGTGAGAGTTCTCCATGTTTTCAAAGGTGATTGAAGTCTGACTATCCGCATTGGGCCACCGTGGCAGACTATGGCCTAAACCATCATCATTCTGAGAATAGACCCGTGCTCAGTAACTGTAGTGGACCGACAATGGGTTGATCATGAACTGTCTTGCGCTGCCTAAATTCGACGGCATCCTGTGACTAGTTTGATGTCGTCTGCCCACTTAGAGGGGCTCTTCCTACGATAAGCTTTCCATAGAATAGCGAAGTCCCCATTGTAGTACCTTGGGTGCCCCATGTTATTCGAACTATGTGCCCTTCTCATTGACCAGATCAGCATCGCAACCCGTTGAGATATTTCTCAAAGATGTTGTATACAGAATACCTATAATAATTATGTACCTAAGTTATGCAAAGCATTTTAAAATATTTCGTAGAGCTCTATAGTGTAGTGCATTTTTCGTACTATATTGCGTTCTCATTTGTTTCCAGCTGCTCTTATATATTTGCCTTTACACGCTTTTAAGCATGTATATGAGTGGCTTCATAAAATTTCCGTACCTACATTTTTTACACATATTTTTACACATTAGGTACTAATTTGCTGCCACAAAACACGCCACGATTTTTTTTTTAATTTTATAATCATCATCATGATCAACCCGAGGCCGGATACTACGGAACATGGGTTCCTCTCAGAATGGGAACCAGTTCAATTTGCAGGAACACTATTTTTTTCGGGTTTCGCATTTGAAATGGTTCCTCGTTTATTCCTACATCAATATTCGTTCCCAATTACAGTAAATTTTTAAAAGTTCAGGCCTTTAAACCTCTATTTCACAGCTGGTTTACCCACTCAAAAAGTCATATATACAACTTGCACTCGGTTGGATTTCATAGTTGTATGATAAAGGGTACTGACAATGAAAAACCGAACATAAAAGAAGTGCGCTAAACTCAACAGCCGTAAGAAACAGTACAATACGTCTCAAGATGTAAAAAGTCAGAGAATTGTTTGCACTGAAACAAGTTTATTTTACGGTTACAATGTTGAACTAAACTGGAACCACTGAAACTACACATTGGCTTCTTTTTTTCAGTTTCAGGATGGAGCATGCATTTTTAAAGCTTCACTTACGCCATAGCAATACAGGATGTAAACCAGAACGCTAGCAAAAACGAAGACAGGTGACAATACTGATGATTACTAAAGAAAAACCGCAAAAATCCTGTATTTTCGAAAATTTCTTAATAGGTGTATTGCAAATAAAACATCTGACTGACGCTAGAGGTCAACGAACGTTGCGTAAGTAGGTCACTCGGAGTCAATGCCGCGTCGTAGGTAAAGCTTGACTTGAATTTTGCACGCTATACATTGAGGTTTTGAAAAATACTATATCTAAAATTATAAAATAAGGCAATTCATTTATTAAGGTTACTAGCATTGGATTGTGTTTAGGTAGTGTACCTAATATTAACGCTGTTTTTGCTAGCATTCTGGTTACACCCTGTACAGTGCAACATTGCGGCATGCCACAGAGCCGCATAAATACTTTAAAATGCAACAAGAATCGTCGGCAGATAGTCGTACCATAAGAAAGGTTAAGTATTCTATTGTAATATTACGATTCTACAGCACACAGCAGCATCAGAAAGTTTATGAGTGTGGCATGTAAATTTAATTTAAACACATGTGGTTTTTAACTAACTTCCAAAAAGGAAAAGGTTCTTAATGTGGTGCGTTTTTACGTATCGTATGAACACCGATTTCCCCACCATTCCCGGATCAATTTGATTTTTTCTTTTACGCAATAGAAATAGTTTGTGACATGGTCCCATAAAAAATCTACTTAATCTCCTGCCCATCTAAGTCATGGGAATTTAGGAACTATGATGGTGAATTGATACTGTAAACACCACGCAAAGATTTCATGATTAACCTCCAAGTCCGAACTCCCCAGCCCTTAAATTATTCTTTTTAGTTTCTATGGGCTTTGGAAGTTGTTTTATTGAGAAAAAAAAACGTCTACAGTTCAATGGTATGTCGGACTGATATCCGAATGATTGGACTTGAATGATCAGACCCTTTATAGAACCATAGTAATGACTTTACGGTACCTCCCAGTAACGTGGGTGTTGACTGCCCACTTTCAAAGCCTCCCACTAGATTCTAGTGGAATGCTTTGAAGTAAAAAGATTATTCCAGTGACTAGAATAATCTTTACTTCTTCTATTTTTAGGGTTCCGTACCTCAAAAGGAAAAATGGAGTGTCTGTCAAGAAAATCTATAGGGTACTTCCCGTTGACCTAGAATCATGAAATTTGGTAGGTAGGCAGGTCCTATAGCACAAGTACAGGAATAAATCTGAAAACCGCGAATTTGTGGTTACATCATTTAAAAAAATTAAAATGTGTTTCACTTTTCAAAGTAAGATAACTATACCAAGTGGGGTATCATATGAAAGAACTTTACGTATACATTCTGAAACAGTTTTTGTTTTTTTATGTATGATAGTTTCTGATTTATCGTGCAAAATGTTGGAAAAAATACCCGAGTACGGAACCCTCAGTGCGCGAGTCTGACTCGCACTTGGCCGGTTTTTTTTCAAAGAAGGCCATATACCATAATAATTTCAGAACACGTTAACAGTTAAACAAAAACGAGGTTAAGGCTGTAAGGCCTTGAAAGGTTTCATATCCAGATATTACGCGACATGTTTTCTAAGTTCAAGCTTTTACTTTACCACCTACACCACGAAATATAGGGCGAATTTCGTTACAATATTCCCCGCTCTGAATTTTAATACCTTCATAACCCAAAACAGTGTACCGCCAATATTAATATCCATGCGTAGGCCCAATTTTCACACAGCTTAGTAATCATACAGTTAGAGAATCTTTTAATCGGAACTGAATCACTGTGATGGGTGCCATCCATCATATTGGCACTTATTAACAACATTTCAAAGCTCTCTTATTAGCTAACCCGCAAGGCCAGTTTTTGATGCTTACCTTTCTTTTTTTTTACTCAGAGTTTGCTAGGAATTACTGAATTAATAATTTTTTTATAGTTTTTGTGTAGTTAAAAACCCTCCAGCATTTTGCAACGATAATGTACAGAGGGTGATAGGAAGTAATTAGACAGAAAGGCTAAAGAAATGTGGCGGGGGAGAGAAGAGAAGTGGGATAGACCTAATAGTGGACGAGCATAGGATGTTTGAAATTATGTTATTGCCCCGTAACGCACATTTGATATTTACCCAATTGTATGATTGCTAAGCTGTGTTCTTCATCTCAGAGACTTAACGAGACTTTCTCATAATACGGATTTGGAGAGGAGACCAAATATACCTCGGCTCGAACCGCAATGCAAATTGTAAATACACCGGCATGCTACTATCCGGGCCTTGAAATTGCTTGCTGTGCAAAGATAAATGCAAGCAACCGAGATGTGTGCATGTGTACGGTGAGCAACGGGTGCATTCATAAACATTTGCAGGAAAATAGCCTTTATATTCAATTAACTAAAGCCTTTTCTTGACGCTTCGTACGTGTTGCTTAGTGTACATAGTGTAGACCGTCTGCGGCTACCCTCATCTTAATAGATACGTCTACGAAACTGAGCACAGTACATTGGATAACCAACGTTATTTATATAGCAATACGGTTAACCTTTGCATAAAACTTTCAGGGAGTATAACTTTCCTTGCGGGCGTAACTGTACCTTTTATAAACAACCCTAAATCTAAGCTCTAAAAGTGAAAAGCGAGCGTTGTTTGAAGAGCCGTATTTTGTTTCTGACGGGTGTATTGTTGTCGATAGGATTTTGATTTTCCAATTTCAACTCTCTATTCCGTTCGATTTCACTACGTTTAAAGGTAGATTCACACTTTATATTTTTTGTTAGGTATACTTAATACCTATTGCAGTTCTAGTGCTTACTAAAAGCTCGAAGTTAGTGCAAGCTTTAAATATATTGCTCGTTGAGCATATTGCACTTGGTAAAAGCTTGATTAGACGTCAATGATGGTATGTATGGCAACAATGGTATCTTGTCATATCTACTAGGGTCTGCATAGAAGGTGTTTAAGAGGGCTCTCTCCGTCACTCGTTTCATACAATCGTAGTTCCAATTTTATTTGAACATTAAGCAACCAAAGTCCATGAAATTTTGCAGACATATTCTAGAAACTAATATCTATGTCTGTGGTTTTCCAGATTTCTGTTAAAATATTCGGTTTCAAAGTTACGCGGTCTTAAAATTTTCATACAAATCTTTGAGCCCCTGTAATTTTAAAACTACATATTTTTAGAAAAAACTAAAACACCACAGACACAGATATTAGTTTCTAGAATATGTCTGCAAAATTTCATGGACTTTGGTTGCTTAATATTCAAATGAAATTGGAACTACGATTGTATGAAACGAGTGACGGAGAGAGCCCTGTTAATATCGTGCCGTGTGACTTTATTCATACATTTCTTTGCATGTATCTAACATTTCGTACACGCGTTTATAAAACCTTTCTTTCATGCCGCTGCCGTGACGCTATGAGTCTGTAAGTACCTTAATCTTTATAAATGTCTAATAAATATTGCATTGCGATCTCAATAAAGTATTCATGTCTCCTGCTTGATATACAGCAGCAAGAAATGAAGAAAATCTCAAAGCAACTGACATAATCATCCCACGTTGACAGTCCGATGGGTTATTCTAACAATTTATTAGCATTACTTTCTCTAACAGTATTTTAGAACTGCTTGAATAACTTCCACTATATGACGTTTCCACAAACTTGTTATAATCTGTGCTAAGCTCTACATTTTGAAAAACAAAAAGCAGTTTTTCACAAAGCTTCAAAATAGCAAAGCAAACACTATTGTGTTACACTACGTTATTCTTGAAAGTAAAATAACTTTGACAAAATGCGTGAAAACTAAAATGAAATTTTATTTCTTCATCTTTTATAATATTAATAATTGTACCTATAACTGATGATGACGTCTGCGATTTCTATGATAGATTTTGAGTATTTTAAATACCGTGGGAACTCTATGAGTTTCCGGGATAGAAACTAGCCTTCACTCACTTTCCAGGTCATAATCCATATCCTTGCAAAGAACTAGTTCGCTCCGTTGCTTCATTGTGGTATGATTGAAGGACTAAATCAACAAACAAACACACTTTTGCATTTATAATATGGATAGTGCATTTGTAGTGTATTTCAAACTCGACATAAGTTTATAGAATAGCCCAAAAAGTTTACAGAGTGACAGAACTGCACCACCTACTTCTCGCAAGCCGGTTGCAAATCAGGTGCGTGGGTTCTATCCCGGCTCAGACACTTGCAGAGAGGATACGTTTTCACAAATATACTATAGATATTCTAGAGAAATGATGTATTGTTTATGCGAATACCGATGACACATTATACCAATATGTTACTCTCAGATAACTGGTTATTTAATATTATGTAGAAAATTTATGATGTGGCAGGAATAATACGTTAGGGTCCTTATCAATACTAATATTATAAATGCGAAAGTGTATCTGCCTGTTTGTGTCTGTTAGTTATTCATTGCTCGTCCATTTAGCTTTTTTTACTACTTCAAAGAGTTCCCACAGGATTAAAAAAAAATTAACTCCACACGGATGAAATCGGAGGCATGAATTGGTACAGAAAGAGATAGCTTGCATCCTAGAGACAAATGTAGGCTACTATTTTATCAGCCGATTAAAAATTAAGGCCTTATAATGGTGCAGGGTATAAAAGGGTGCAGTATGCACACTACCGCTAGAGGCGTTTTCCAATACTGAAATAAAAAAAATTGGTTGTCTGTAAAGTCGGTTTACTGACGATAGTTGAACGTGACAACAAAGGCCGATTGTGCTTCTTTGTCGCTCGTTCCGCGCTCTCGCTTGCACTTCAAGCCTTACATGGAACGCCTCAGAGCGAGGTAACGCTGCATGAGTCATGTTTTTTCATGCGTGCAGCCGGCTCTATCGAATTATAAGACGTTGTCACGTCAAAATGACGCCATATGACTCTTAGGCTCTAACGTCTTCTGTGTCATTTGTTATTCTTGCAACAGTGTGCGGTCACCTTTAGTCGCGTCACATCCTGACTCAACTAAACTATCTCCCAATCAAAAGCCTATATTTAGTGGAGTCCCTTATACCGCTTAATAACTTGCTTCATTATACGTAGGTATCCTTTTAAGGCAGCCCCATTGTCTAAAGTTAAATACTTGGCGGCGAAGTGGGTAAACTAAACTAAGTCTAAACAACTAAACTTAGTTATCAAAGCAAACATCGGCTTCTTCGTCAACAATGGACTTTTCAGTGATTTACGTTAATGTCATCGCTTTGGATACTTAACGCTGGAATGTATAATAGTCAACGAACATAATATCAATATTATTTTCATAGTAGCTGATGCCCACAGCTTCGCCCGCGTGGATGTAGGTTTTTGGTGGACTGTGGCCTAAACCCTTCTCATTCTAAGAGGAGGCCCGGACTCAATAGGCGATGGGTTGAGAATACAGAGATAATGATGGTGAATGTTAAGCTAAGTACATTTGATAAGTAATTTAATTTGAGTTAGAAATGAGGTTTTTAAATATCGTACGAGGGATAAAACTGCATCGTTATGATTATGTTAAACGTGTGTTATTGTTTTTTCTACTATTTCTCATCTCACGTTGCATTAATGCAATATCCTGCTTTAAATAACCTATTGTTTCCATTTCCCTTGCTTGGACACTTGTTGAATTACAATTACGGCTTGCATATAGATTCACATGCAGTTTTGTATGTTTTGCATGATTTATGATAGCCTTATGTAAGAAGTAAAATTATAACAGTAATATAAAATACAGATTTCATCCTAAAATTATAAACTACACTATGATCTTTATAATTATTATGGTATGTAAGTAGGTACAGTGGTATACCTATTTTAATCTGCCTATTATCTAACTATTATCTGAATCTGCACCTATCACTTCTACACGATTATCTAAACAATTTTTAGGACATTAGTGATGTGGTGTATGTTAATGAAAGTTATAGTTTTTAAAATCTAAACGAAATGTTTTATTTGAAAAAAAAAAAAAATTGATCTGAAATTTTTTACAATTTTTTTCTACTATTGATAAAATTTATTATACTTACCCAAATTATATATTTCGTCAATATCAACTAAGTAAGTACCTATTCATTAAGGTCAAGGTTCACTAAAAGATCTTTAGGATTAAATAAAAATATCAAAAACAACTATAAACGTGAAGCTAAGCTTTATTTTCAAAGAAACATCATTTTTAGCTCAGAACTTTAATAATTATTTCTTCAAAATCTTGAAGCTATTTTAAAAACTAAAGCATTTCAAATCGTATCAACTGCAATGACAGTAACATGAGAAAGTAGAGCGCCCCTCAGTTAAGAAAGGCCGGCAGACAGCAGCCCCATCAAATTTTATCACGGCTATTGACAGTGTTTTTGCGAGCTACGTCAGTTTCTGTTGACAATTTCCAATAAGCAGGCTCTTAGCGGAAAACATTTTTAAGCATTCTACTCCCGACACTGCGGCAGGGCCGATTTATGGTGAAAAAGTGGGCAAGATCCTAGATTGCCTTCTAAACATGTCGTGTGTAGGGTCTCGGATCCTAAATCGCCTCTACATCGATAGACCGATGTGTAGGGACCACCTTAGATTGCTCCATAAGCGGCCTCCTAAATCGGCCCTACAGCAGTGTCTTGAGTATAATACTTAAAGTGACTATTTTTCAGCAATAAAATTTACTAAGAACTATCAAGGGTTGCGATGATGATGATGATGCATACTACTTAGAGTAGGTAAAAATATAGGTTACTAGACCTAGGTGCCTGCGTCTTTTGTCCGCGTGGATTAAGGTTTTTAAAAATCGCCGGGGAACTCTTTGCTTTCCGGGATAAAAAGTCGTCAATGTCCGCCCCAGGATACAAGCTATCTCTTATGGAATCATGGATTAAGATTAGTAACTTTAGAGTATAATTGGTAAAACAGTTTATAAAATAACAATTAATTCATTTCTACGAAGCCCGAAATCTTATAAAGAGTTAATTTTATTTAACTACAAAAAATAACATTATTAGGTGGATACAACTAAAATAAAATCCATAACGAGAATAAAAGAAAACGTGTCACAAATCACATTTTATTTAATGCAATCCTAATTGTTCCTATTGTTATTCTGAAATCTCAAACACCTACACAATCACATCGAATACACCATTCAACTTCTCTCTGTGTGCTTAGGACCTTAAACTTAGTTTCGTGCAACTGTGTAAATTACACGTGTGTTAATAATTTATCCACCTGTTTAGTATAAGAGTATATATAAGTGTCGCAATAACAGCGCACCTCTTATGTAGTTTCTCTTGCTACAATTCCGTTTGTTGAAACCTTTATTACATTCTCGACTCTACAGTTAAAGTCATAAGGGCACGGTTACATTGTAGTGTTTCCATTTTCCTAATACTGTCTCTTTATCGCAACTGGCAGAGTGGAGTCTCCTTGAAATTCCACGCCTCGCGTTCTGATCCCATAAGCAAGTTCTTTGTGTAGATAAGGAATAATTTCGAAAAGAAAATGCTTCCGTGTTTCTGTTACCGAATATGAGGCATAAGGGAATTACGTCTGCAGCAATGAAAATTTCCAGACTGAGTTCTTTTATCTTTGTACAGTTACAAGTGTACGGAATGTTAAATTAAAAAGTGAATTTAATCCACAGACGTCTACAGTTAGTATAAATTAGAACTATCACAATAATCTCTCCAGTAGAGATAAGTTGTAAGTAGGTATAGCTAGTGCACGTCTTTTTCATTGTACTTATTATAAGTTTTATTTTAAAGTTATTGAAACATGAATAAATTAATAATATAGTAAGGTATTAAGCCTAGTTTTAAAATCAAAATAAATCTAAGTAATATAGACGATTTCACCTGAATATTTGGGACTACTTTGGGACCAAGCGAACTGCCTTGCGAATAAAATTCTTCACGTGACAGCTTGGACCAATAGGTCTATGTTTGTAAATCTGCCGAAACTTCTTTTTCTTTCCAACAAAAATTCACGCACGGTCGAACCGTAGCGTGCCTTTACTTGCTTCGGGATGAAACTGGCTAGATAAATAAATAGAGTAGCAATATGTCTAAAAAAGGAAACGATTCTTTTAAAATATCTTCAAACGTTTTACGTCTTATCCAAGTTTAATTTCGGTACCAACTACCATACTAATTACAGCAGTTAATACCTTGTCCGATACAAAGAAAACACGCCTTGTAAAATAAGTTTATGCTTCCATATTATAATCCCACGTGACTAACTAACTACGGGTAGTATGTTCCGCCTGAAAGTCATTAATTTGCCCCGCGCCGCCTCTTACCGGGATTTGTGGAATTACTACTGTTTATTTCACTGTCGGCTTAAATAATGATTGCCCCACATTTGTACGCCGCCTGTGTAGCCCGATTTGTACTATGAATACGCTTAACTAAGTTCCACTAATGACTAACGTAAGCCCAATGTCGTAAGTCTCACGCTAACGAGAAAGGATTAACCCGGGTCTTGATTAAGTTGGTCTTGATATTTGCAAACTTTGCGCTCAATTATATAGTTATTATACCTTTGTAATCCATATGACTATAATGCGAAAGATTGTTTGTTGGTTCGCTACCTTTTCACAGTATATTTTTCAACCAATTTTGGCAAAAAGCACGGACGGCTTTGCCCCAGAAAATCAAAGAATGCCCACGGGTTTTTTTTGCCTGAATCCATGCGGACGAAGTCACGGGCATCATCTAGATTCTAGTGCGTCGTTACACATTCGTATATACCTACTACATGATTGTGTAGTCAAAAGTCGCTCTCAAATATCTATTCAATTTGTTTGAATACTAGGAAATACAAGAATGAATACCTAGTTATCTCCAAGTTAAAATTTTACATTAAGTAAGTATTAATGATTTCTTAAAACTTCATCGATCGCTTGAAATTGTTAAAAATACTCACTAAGAATATGAGATCATTTTTATGCGCCGTATTCATGTTTACGTAGATTTCAATCCGTGGTAAACTAATAGAAGCCCAAAGTACGTAATGAAATGTTTCACTTTGTTTCACACAATTTCATAAAGGTATTCGTTATACTTCACATAGCCACTCACTTAAAGTATTTAATATAAACATCTCGACAGGTAGTAATATAACACGCTAATTTGCAAAGTAAGGCTCTCATTCAGCGGTTATTAGACTCATCTTTACGTGCGAACCGAACAAAAGCCATAAAATGTTTACGGCTATATGGCATAGATAGCACATTGCGAAAACATCATATCGTCGTTACTGTATTTTACAACCTGCGTTTCCATTCTTAATTTACACCGCTTAGTGCAATAACCGTAAACCCTACTATTTTAGTGTCTAAAAATGTAAACCTATTAGCAATAGGTACAATGTACATATATCATTATAGAGCAAAATATACGAGCACATCACACTAATATTATAAAGGCGAAAGTTTGTATGTGTGTGTGTGTGTGTGTGTGTATGTTTGTTACTCCTTCACGCAAAAACTACTAGACGGATTTGGCTGAAATTTAGAATGGAGATAGATAATATCCTGGATTAGCACATAGGCTACTTTTTATCCCGGAAAATCAAAGAGTTCCCACGGGATTTCAAAAAACCTTAATCCACGCGGGCGAAGTCGCGGGCATCAGCTAGTGGACAAATAAAAATGAGGGCGGACTCTTTGTAGCTAAGAAATAATTGAAGCACTGCAATAGCGGCGGTGCAAGTATGTGTGAGTGGAATAAATAAAAGTAATATCGCACCGATCGGCTTATTATTAGTGTGAATGTGTGAGTGACCCCTTGTTCCCAGCGACGCTGGCTTATTTGTGAGCTTCGTAGTAGTGTCAAGCAACAATCCGTCCGCCCTTTTTTATTCGTCTATGTACGAGAACACATAAAAATAATATGCAATTGGTATGCAAAACTTGGCTTACTCTTCTTTCAGTGTCCTCACTACTCTTTGATTTCAAGTTCAATTAATATTAAGTATTTCAATTAATATTAATTAAACTTGAAATCAACTAGAACAGCTGAGCACGGGTTTCGTTAGGTATGCACTATGCAGGTTTTCTAAAAGTTCGATGTGTGTGCCCGAAACCCCGACCTCCTGAATAAAGGCAAGACGTCGCCCAGGATGAGAACCCCGACCTCCTGAATAAAAGCAAGACGTCTTAACCACTAGGCCACCATTGCGCTATAAAAATTAGAGCTTAAAATAAATGGTGAAAAAATTGTTCTCTTTGGTAATGCGCCCAAATGAACAGCCAAAAAGTTCGCGGCATGCCAACTTCTTTTCTCGAAAAGCTTCGAAAAATAGAGTGTGATTACACGAAAATCTAATCCGAGATGAATCCGAGCGGCGCGACAAGGGGATTCCACATCAAAGTTTTTTCCTCTTTCAATTTGCGTAGATACGTTTGTCGTGTTGAAGAGTCAGCTATCCGAGCTAATGGAATTGCACGAAGAGATAGCTTTTTATCAACGTATGCATACTATACATATACTATAGTATACAGTATATTCAGTCTGTACTGCAACCTTTTAAGCGCCGCGCTTCGAATTTAAGACAGTTTCAGGTTTCATTTTTGATTGTGCTTATGATAATTTACTAACCTATACATAAAAAAGAAGTAAGTACTTAGATAAAAAGTAAAGAAGAGAAAAAGTAAGACACTATGTTCATTTTTGTAGAGCATCTCTAGTTTTGCTTATCACTGATCCCGAATTATACACGCGATGTATGAATGTAACATCAAACGTTGTTATGTATCAATTTAGTTTGCGTCTTTATAATTTGCACTACTCTGGACGAGACTAACTATAATGTATTCTTTTTGATTAGTAACAACGATGCCTCTCCACCAAACGTCTTATTATTGTAAATAGATATGACTCGTGAGGTTTGTTTAACTAACAAAAATATGAAAGTAGCATTAGTATCGATAAGTAAATTGATCTAAAGCTTTAATATATGGCGGAATCGATAGGCCGAAATATGGTTCCCTTTTAAAAATAGAGCCCACAACAAAAATAATATTTAAACTTGCATCAGTTATTCATTCCTAACATCACGCCATTGTTAGTTTAGGGCCCCGTGTAACTTATAAAAATATTTTATAACAATGCACGGACCACCCCATTCGTTTACCATGATTTTAAAATGCTGCAGTTGATATAGACGGTCATTATGAGCATATTTTTGAATAACTTTTCTATTTATGTCTGTAGGTCAAACTTATACCATGACCTCAACACAAGTTTTTAAGTAATTTTTTTTCTAATGTTTTTGGTGAAAGAAGTTTAAACTTTGCAACGCATTATTAATAAGGTTACTAACATATTCTAACAGCCGCATTCAGTATCTCATAAATGATATTATGTAGGTAGGTAGGTACTTAATTTCATAGAAATAAGTGAATTACTAGTAGTAACCGTTGCAGGAAAATGAAATCAACAATGGAAATGGGTACCTACTCATTTTTTTTCAATTCAAAGCTATCTAACACCAAACCATAGCCATCATAGTGGTTTCAAACTAGCACAGTTTCATCAAATAAATCTAAAATTCCATTAAAAACGTACGCAGCAACATTGATGTGGCGAATTTTATGTGGTACGTATCCTCGTAAAATCGATACGCTCGCCACAATTTGCTTTTGATGGCGCGTGCGGGGATTGCGAACCATACTGGATACACGAAGAATCTACGGCGAGGAAGTGATAATTTCCCTAGAGATAGAGATATTCGATGCCTCGCCTCAGTTGACATAAGACAAGATGCTATATTTTATGAAGCATAGTGTGCTGTGTAAACAAGTTAAGATTATAATGAATATATCAACATTCAACAATAGTTTTTAAAAATCCAAAATATTTTTATTCGGTTAAACTTTTACAAGTAGGTACTTTTGAATCGTCAAGTGCATCTACCACTGGTTCGGAATGCTTAGTGGATAGAAACAGCTACAGGTTAGTGAAAGCTAAAATGCAGAATAACCAAAAACTGCATAAACTGAGAGTAAATGGTAAATCTGAAACATAAAATAATGACACTATGTTCCATAATATGTGTAAAAGGAGAACCTTGCTGATATCAATCGCTGGGTCTAAAAATTTCAGATACCTGGTTGAGTTTTGTATATAGGTAGATTTTCTTTAAAGGGTTTTCAAAAACACCACACTAGTAAAGTGTGGTGTTTAACCACCACACCAAAATAATACGAAAGACCGAAGTGTTTACTTTGGAAAACATGTAAAACAGAAATCCTTTTTTATAGTACGTAGAGGAATCGGTTTAAATTTTCGAATAAATTTTAAAAAAAAATTGCGATTTATTATGCAATCTTCAGCGAATGAATTCGCTGAAGATTGCATAATAAATCGGGACATGGTGCACTAGCGAACAATTGTCAGGAGCCGAATGAAATTATTCCCGGCGCGATACATAGCGAGCCGCGTGAGTCAGGCGATGTAAAAAATTCAGCCAGTGCAATCCCGGTTTATCCGAACGCAAATAAATCTGTCAATTTCACTCAGCCTGCCATAGTCTATTCGCTAGCTGTACTGGGAGCATATTTACAACACAGTCGATATTTTTTATTTTTTTATAGTGGAACTGAACTAAGACCTCTTGTCTTCTAGATTCATGGTGTAGGTCTGTGAAACTATTGTACAACAATAGTTTTCTTATTTTATTTCAGTTTAATAATAAATAATCGTTCATGTTTTTTAACTACAGGATATGACTGAAATTATACGTAACTTCAAAATAATCAAGTCCGAAATTATATTAAGGCTCTGACGGATTAGATAGATAAGTAGACTTGGAGACCTCGCGTTGCGTAGTTAACGACGTTAAAAGAAGATTTGCGCAAAAAAATAAAAGCTTTAGGTAAACAATATCTTACAACTTTGGGAGATAAAATCAAATCTAGTAAAAACGACAGTAAAAACATAAATGGGCTGATAAAAGCTGATTCAGAATATTTTTTATCGAAATTTTTTAGTATCTATAAAACTTTTACTAAATAGGAATGTTTTTTTAACCAACGCAATGTTCAGAATTTTTTTTGGCTATCGGCTTATCATACATTTGTTTTCATTAAAATATCAGTATGGGTTGGACTGAATCAACAAAAAAATATTTTATAAGTCAAGCTCATTTATTACTAAAAAGTTGAAATAAGGAATTATAACTTTTAATTTTATGACTAACTCAATGTGTTAAGAGTGACTGAATGAACAAAATAAATTGTAATCTGTGACCAAACATAGATTTCCCACTCAAAATCATGCTGCAGAAAATCGTAGGATCTACATTACGCATGCGATATATTTTCGAACAAATCTTATCTCTGGCTTTCACTATAACCACTCTTACCCCTATTTACGATCGAAATCGAGTTCATCCAGCCATACCATGTATGGGAGAACTCCAGTCAGACTCCAAATGAACCGATCAAATGAACTCTCCTTTGCTATCCGCCTCGATTACGTACTACATTGCATCTTCGACAAATCGTATTAGAACCACGCATGAATTCGTAGATTAATTGATTCAGTTATTAGACGATAATGGTATTATGGGATGGTATATCCAATTTGATTTCAATTTAAGTCATTCGAGATTTAGGTGATGTAATTGCGAAAGCTAATATCATTTTGTCACAACGTATTTATGCCTTCTATGGCTCAGGTTATTTTTATGTTACCTATTGATGATAATGTTGCGCTTCACTGTAAATCGTGATTGTACTTGATGGAAAGTGATGATAGTGTCTAAGATGAATCGCACTTACTCGAAAGAAAGGCTGCTGTACAAACACTTACTTAACGTTGATTGGCTCTAACACGGCGTCACAGAAACTTAACATCAAATTATGTTGATAATAGTACATAATAAATAGGTAATTTCAGCTCAATTTTTAATATAACAGTTCAAGGGCACTTGGGTTTCAACTCGCTTAAAACCCGACGAGAGTGCGACCAAATTGGTACAATTTGCAAGATTCTTAGGGGTGTGATTGACTGCTCTGAGCTGCACAACAAGCTCTGCTCCGTTTACGCACCCACTGATTATAGCTACCTCCGCCGCCGCCGCAAGTTTTTCGTGAGTCCGTTTAGTCGCACGGTAGCGCGCGCCAGGTCTCCCATACCGCGCACTTTGGCAGCGCTGAACGCGCTGCTGAAGGAGTCCCCTCGCTGTGACATATTTGCTGACAAATGGGCTGACCTCATAGGTCAGATCCTGCACTTTTGTGAGAATTTGTAGTTGACATATTTGATTATTGACTTTATTTTATTTTTTTCTGTATTTATTTTTATTGTGTAATTTAATTTAATTAGTGCAATTTGACTTAAATAGGTCCGTTCTAATTAAATAATTAATTATTAAAAAAAAAAAAACATTTAAAAAAATTCCAAAGAAAATAAAAAATTAAGGTACCTAATAGAAAAGCATTCATGACATCCTGGCTTCCATGGTGATTCAACTAAATTATAAAGGAAATAAAAAGAAATCTAATGGGGAAAAAGGATATAAAAAGAAAATAGTAAACCAAAACATTAGGACACAAAGATAAATCCTGCAGATGAAAAATGGTAAACGTTGTAGGCATCGAATGATAGAGGATATTTTTTCCGGGCCCACGAAGCAAACCTTACGATTCCCGATATATTATTGATGAGATGGATACTCATAAAATGTTTACGCTGGTAATGTTTATTACATATATCTACGTATGTTATTACCGCAAGGGTTCAGAAATTCATATTCTGGTGCCGTATTATGATTGTGTGGATTCTGCCGATTGCTTTTCCATTTCCCGTCGGTATTTTATTGCATGCCATATTTCGAGAGAATTACTCTGGCTCGGATGAGATATTGAGATCTTGTATCGAGATTGTCTACTGTCCCGTATTGGTTTTTGATTGCTTCCTATCTCTTTTTTGTCTACAATGTTTATGTTTTCAGGTGGGAACGATTGGCTTCTCTTGTTTGTTGTTTGTATGCAAATCTAACTAAATATAGCTAAAAAATTACTTAAAGAAGTAACCAAAAACATTTCTAAATATAGATTCTAAAGAGTATATAGTTAGAACGACTATATTAACCTAGTTTGGACTATGTTACAAACTCCGATGGGTATATCAATGGCCGAAAGTTTGCCAAAAAACTTGTCAATAGCCTAACATTTGGTGTGTAATAAAATAGTGATGTAGTACGGAAACATAATAAAAGAGTCTCGGATGTAGGCCCGCAACTTTGCGAACTGCCAAACTGTCGTTTTATGCTGTAATAATACTTTTTTGTCTGAAGTAGATTTTTATTTACGAGTGCGAGTTCTTTTGCTCTACATATAGTTATAGCTTTCTGACTGTATTCTTTCTAGATATGTATTTTTTAATGATTTATTCATCATTATTCATTTTTATCATGGATATAAGAGAGTCTGTCCACTGAACTGGACGGAGCGAAGACAGAGTAGAGTGGAGGCCACGAGCGATCAGTTGCAAGCATTATGTTGCGAAACTCTTGTCTGCCAAACTTGGAGGTGGGTAACCCGCCACCCCCCTGCTTTGTCTCGTTTCCTCGCTCCGCAATCTTGCTATTGCTATGCTCGATTGTGCGATTGAAATGATTTAATTTGATCTACACTCTGCTACAGCCGTGTCGGTCGAAGCTGAGCTGACCGGCGACGTTGTACCATTATGCAGGTTAATATTTTCCTGCGCACAGCTTCGCTCCTTTTCGCTCTAATGGACAGGCATCCTTAAGCCGCTGTAAGTGATCCGATTTTCTCTCGAGTATTGATGTCGTTGTTGTTGCTTGAAATACTACATATATCTCCAATAACTCATAGTTTTGTTCCTTGTTTAATTATTTTTTGTCATGATAAAAACGCCATTGCCGGCTGTGAAAAGTGCGTTGCTTATGATTTTTAGTATAAACTTAGATTCGTTAAAAGTAAACAAACTTCAAAGAAGGAAAAATAGGCGATGCAGAGCTTCATTATTTTTTTATCGTTATTTTTGTAAATAGAGTAAACAAACAAAGTACTTAAGTAAACATAAGTTTCTGAAAATCATTATACCTAAAGCAGTATTATGTTGCATTTTAGTCTAGTTTGGGGTTTGTATACATTGTAAATATCTATTATACGAATCAATAAAATAGTCATTAGATATGTACATACATACAGGCTACAGCTATTATAATAGCACGAGTAACACTCACAGGAGCTGAAAGTTTAAATGCAATACAAAACTCGCAAGAGCAGTTTACAGCGCCAACAGCAATGCAGAATGTGCACAAGTACCTACTCATCATTTGTTTCAAATTTTCACTTCCACTGGAGCATCCGGAACAAATTTCCTCTCCTTAAGAGGGCTCTCTCCGTCACTCGTTTCATACAATCGTAGTTCCAATTTCATTTGAATATTAAGCAACCAAAGTCCACAAAATTTTGCAGACATATTCTAGAAACTAATATCTATGTCTGTGGTTTTCCAGATTTCTGTTAAAATATTCGGTTTCAAAGTAACGTAGTCTTAAAAATTTTCATACAAATCTTTGAGCCCCTGTAATTTTAAAACTACATATTTTTAGAAAATTCTAAAACACCACAGACACAGATATTAGTTTCTAGAATGTCTGCAAAATTTCATGGACTTTGGTTGCTTAGTATTCAAATGAAATTGGAACTACGATTGTATGAAACGAGTGACGGAGAGAGCCCTGTTAACACCCCGAAGTTTAAGCAAAATGTAAACCGAGAATAATAGCAGCTCACTTATCTCGCTCATTACAGTCAACACGCTTTGAAACGAAATCGCCCAGTTATATTATATCCTTTAAATATCACAAAACACGCCGTCTACCACCACAATTAAGATATTTTTTATTCCGCCTCACCACGCAAACAATGGTTGCGAGGAGAGCTGGTGACATAAAAACCACGGCACTTTTTTCTTCAACGCACGCATGACATGCACTTCTCCATACAAACGTAAGTAGTACGCCGATTATGCTTTGTCAATTATCGATTTATCTCTTCATTTTTCCACCCCGATACTTACATCTACCTAAATATAATATAATAATGTTTATTTTGAAAATTATTACCCTTGAAATATCTCTATTCAAAAATTTCTAATTAATATCGTGATACTTCCTCTATATTTATATTATAAAAGCGAAAGTGTGTGTGTCTGTTTGTCTGTCTATCTGCTAGCTTTTCACAGCCCAACAGTTTTACCGATTCTGATGAAAGGTACAGAAGTAGCTTGCGTCTCGGAAATTGACATAGGCAAACTTTTATCCCGGAAAATCAAAGTTCTCCCAGAATTTTTACGGGGAAAACCTAAATCCAGGCGGATTATGTCACGGGTAATATCTAATACGTTAAAAAAAGAAAAGTCCTGACTCACTCATCAACGCCCAACTCAAACTCTTCGACTTAAAGAGTTGAAATCCCAAGAGATTTCTTTTATAATGTAGACAAAGAATTTTTCTTAATTTCCACAGGAGCGAAGCCGCGGGTGGTCACTAGTTAATCATAGCGTGGCTACTAGCTCTTAGGCTACTGGTATTTAGGCTGAAAAATTACTATTCCGTGAGGAAAACCGTTCGACTCATTTCACTCCATAATTAAATACATTATTTTAATGGTAGGCGATAATAACCATACAATACTAATAAATTGAAACACGGAATCTAAGATTTGGAACTTTTAAGATAAATATTATTTATTGTTATTTACTTAGTTTTAATATTTCTATTTAGAAATTAAACGGTAAGTACAATATTTAAGCTTGCTATAGGGCGATTAAAAGAAAAACATTATAAAAGGTTCAAACTTATATTAAGTTTTCACTTGCCTGTCGTACCTTACTTACTTACTTAGTAATTAATAATAAAGCTACTGTGGTACACAAAATGTAGTTATTAAGTTAAATAGGTACATAGAGAAAAGATGTTTTCCAATACATAGGTACCTACCTGCCTAGCATATTTTTATGTCTTCACTAAATCACCGTGGGCGTGACAGCCTAACGTTTAACTGTATACTGTATATCAAAAGGCTATTTACCAATCTGTCATTAGGCTAAATGAAAGTATAAAAACTCGTGTAATAGATGATGGTCTTCATTAATCACACATTCATGGGCGCGTCAATCACTGTGTACGAGTATCAGCGCTTTGCTTCAGTAAACAGGTTTCCTACTTCGTATGGAGCTATCATTACATGTATTTTGTTTATAATTAACGAGGAAAACGTTATTAATTGATCATTCATCGATCGAGTTACTTTAACGGTAGTTTAAAGTTGCTTCTGATATATTTATTATACTGGATGACGTTTGATAATTTTATTGTTATCGGAAAAAAAGCTCCGTCAATTATACACCAACGAATTTTTAAAAACTGGTTCAAGGTTTTGAATTAGATATTTTAATCAGTGTTTTTTTTTATTTTAATTTATACTTTTGACGACCTCCTTGCTACATTGGAGCACTATGGTCTCACCACAAAAACAACCGGGCGTATGGTTAACGTTCCGGAGGTATGGAAGTAGAAATCTTTGACCAGCAGTGGACGGCTATCGGTTTATAATGATGACAATGATGATGATTGTTTATAGTCGCTATAATAATTACCTATTAGTGTAATGATATTACGATTATGCGCTTATAAATGAATCCCGTGTTGCAATAATTGCGTTACATAATCCAGCCGTCCCATTTATCCACTATCCGCATTATCCTAGTGTTACGTACGGCATCTGCAAATCCAGTAATCAGATTATGGATTTTCAATGTAGGACTACTAACATACACATTCCGTGTTAACTAGTTAATTTATTTATTCCAGGACCTAGATTTACACACTGTGTTAAAATATTGGTCTTATTATTACTAAAGTTATGTTAGATTTTCGTTTAGTAAATATTTTTCCAGGGTCTGGAAGCTAGGAACCAGGATCAGTATGATCTAATCTAACCACTAGACCTCAGTATATAGGGAGACAGTTTATAGTTCCGACGCCTTTGATTTCATTGCAATTGACGACCACGACGATCCTTCAACATAAGGCCCTAATTGTAATACATACCATGTACCTGTAAACCTTCGTAGTTTTTCGTTGTGTCACAAAGTACATAGACTTGTCAAATATTCCTGATGATAATCCACAGGTAATAGGTAAATGCGAAAGTGGGTCTGTCTGTCTGTGTACCTGTTAGCTTTTCACGGCCCAATAGTTTGACCGATTTTGATGAAAGGTACAGAGTTAGCTTACATCCCGGGGAAGGGAATAAGCTAGTCTGTATCCCGGAAAATCAAGAGTTCCTACGGGATTCTTAAACGCCCATCCCTTTAACAGATTTATATGAAATTTGATACAGAGGTAGCTTGCATCGCAGTAACTGACATAGACAATTTTTAAACTCGGAAAATCAAAGAGTTCCTCATAATTTTTCAAAACCGATGGAAGTCGCGGGCATCATCTAGTAAAAAAATAAAATAAAAATATGTAGGCCAGTTTGGGTCATTCTTTTGTGGCGCACTTACCGCACGATTGCTCTGTCTAGACAGCTTCGTCAAGCCTCTGTAGGTATAATATCCTTACTCTGTAGCTAGACGATGAAAGCTTTCCAATATCTTATTAGGTAATAACGTCATAAACTTTGAGTTTCGCCAGTCACAGTGATTATCTTTTCCAGACGCGGAGCACCGAAGTCGATAATCATTATTCATATTTTACGGGCCCTCTGTAGTCAGCTCACGACTCTTACTTTTTCAATAAAACACCCTCGGAAGCCGTTGTGAGTGCGGTCACGCAGCGCAAAGCGATTTTATAACTTTATCACCGAACCCCGATACCTGCTCGAAATTCGGGATCGAAATTCACCAAAACTCCAAAGTTGGCTCATTAATTTTCCCTCTATTATGAACACACTTGAATGGATTCTCGATGAAATTAGTTACCAGTAACTTTCTAGTAAAATTAGGTATAAAATATCTTGTAGCGTTTTTACTCGACTACGGCAAAGCCAAAAGGAAAGGTTATGATTTTAGCAGTCTATGTATGTAGGTATGTATGTACGAGTATGTTATTAAAATAATATTTCACGTGACGGTTTCATAAGAATAGTATATATGGTGATTGAGCACAGAAACGGCATTTTAGTAATCCATGGTAAAAAGTCGGCCGTTACGGTAGCTCTGCAAATAAATACCAAAAGCTTACAACGCAAACATTCTCCTTCGTGACTTCTTCAATACTGGCAAAACTAACTGTGCTCTGTTGGCACATCTAAAACTCATTATTTGGGAAAAAGAAAACAGCATCCAAAGTAAATATTACTTAGGTAAGTATTATTTAATTTTACAATTAGTAAGTGACTTTTAAGTCAGTGCCCGAAATGCTTAAATTCAGATGGCATATCAGGCAGCCAGGATGCCAGGCTGGGAGGAATGGATGGCATATTATGTTTTGACTCAATTCGGTTGTACAGGTATAATCATGCATGGTGTACCCAAGTTTTACTATACGTTTTCGAGCATTAAACAGCTTCTAAACAAACACTCTGTATACTGGCGCATGAAGCACTACTGAATCCCTAGTAAGAGTTTTTAGTTTTCGAAATTGATGTTCGACATTAAATTCTCCCATCAATTTATCCACAGCCAGAGCACCTAGCGCAAAACTTTGTGAAAAAAATACACACGGTAGTTCAGGATTTAGGTATGACTACTTAGTTCCAGGTTTCTCTCTAGTTTTTTTCTCCCAATATATTCTACTAGCTGATATCCGCGACTTCGTTCCCGTGGATGTAGGTTTTTTAAAATTCCCGTGGGAACTCTTTGATTTTCCGGGATAAAAAGTAGCCTATGTGCTAATCCAGGGTATAATCTATTGCCATTTGTAAGCGCCCTCTAGTTACTTAAGTTATTATTATATATTTAATTACGCTATCATACATACACACACACAAACACTCACGCACACATAAAATTCCATCCTATTAACCGCTCCTACACCTCGCTCCTGTCAGTTACCTTTGAACCGGCGTTTACGCACGTCGAGTCTGAAACCCGCTAACTGCGTGACGCCCGCTGTACAAACGCCACGCGCCGCTTGTGTAAAAAACTCATATAACGCTAAATTAATCACGCAAAACCCGCTATTAAACTGTAAAAACGCTACGCTAAGTACATAAGTTAAAATCACATAAACTTTAAAATTAAGTGAAGTGTTCTGCGAATCTGTGCTTCGAAGAAACTATCCACGGAATACGAGAAAGGGAAGACTTCAGACCATCCGGTGACCTATCCTGCCTAAATCCAGGTATTTATCCTACAATTTCTCTGGTCCTATCGCACCGTATCCTATTTCTCTTCCTAGAATCGTATTCATATACAATTCAACACTAAACACGCTATTTACTCGTATTGTATATTTCAATATTCATTGCAATAGAATTACGTTCGGAACATAGGTACCGCCGCTAGCAAAAATATACAAAAATCTTGTATAATTACGCATATTTATGTTTAGATCCACGCATTACATTATATTAACGCATTATATATAATTATTTATGTATATTTTTCAATATTTAAAGATTAAAACTTTTTATATCTACCTACAACTAACTCATTATAAAAATTATATCGAAATATTAATTCGCCTGTATTGAGTCTTATTCGCTTGAAATAACGTTTATTTTCGCATATCAGATATCAGAATGTCGAAATCTAACGAAACTATTGTTAGATTAGAGGCTAAGAAAGAATTCTTGTTTTTATCAATTCAACAAATATATGATTTAAGTCTGAAGGTGAGTGATCCTGTGAACAAAACGAATTTCTTGTCTCGCGTTCAAAGTTTAGAAAAATTACGTCAAGATTTTGCGATAGTCATAGACGATTTAATTTCAGCCTATTTGAAACATGACCCTCTTTATACGCCGAACTATGCCCCGCTAGGCGCATTTGACACATTATACTGTCAAATTCAATATACTCTAAATGAAATTAAAAGTGAATCAGCTGTGTCACAGTTTGACAACCAATACAGTTTGTTAAATAAAAAATTACCTCCGCTGAATTTAAAAACATTTGACGGCTGTCCGTCAAAATGGACTGTCTTCTATGAAAACTTTTTAAACTTAATACATAACAACAATAGACTCACTGACGTACAGAAAGTCCAATACTTAGTTAGTTGCTTAACTGATAAGGCGCTTTTGGTTTGTTCTGGCATACCACCCACCTCTGAGAATTATCTTATTATATGGAACGCATTATTAGAGAAATATCAAGATACTAGAGTGCAAGCTACTCAATATATAGATACGATTTTAAATTGCAAACAAAATCAACCGCTCGAATCTTTTGTTGATCAATTTTGTTCCGCGCAAGCGGCACTGCAACGCCTAGAAATACCAGATTTATCAGACTTTATGATTACGCACATAGCACTCTCAAAGTTAAGTAAAGATGTTGTCACATTATTTGAACAAAATCACAAACACATTAAAATACCTACCTTTTCCGATTTAAATAACTTTTTAAAAGAACAATTAAAAATACAAACTTTACGCTCCGCTCAAGTTAACACTCAAACTCCAAATAAAAAACCTAATTCATATAAACCTAAATCGCAAACTCAGACTTATACTAGTACAGTCAGCAACAACAATAATTATAATTTAAATTCTCAAAATACTCAACGTAAGTGCTTAATCTGTAAAAATCAAGACGCTCATCCGCTTTACAAGTGTGAGGTTTTTAAAAACCAAGACGCTAAAACTAAGCTAGAAATAGTGAGAAAAAATAGATTTTGTGAGTTCTGCCTAGGATTTCATTTAAAATTCCGCTGTAAGAGCCACGGTCGATGTGGGAATTGTGCATCTAGCTCACATCACAGTCTGTTATGTAGCTCTTTTTCTAAGCCTAGGTACGAACCCGGGACCTCACAGTCACATGCCACCGCTTACTCACTGAACCGCTATGGTGCTAACAACAGTAACACTCCGATACAGATGCCACCGCAGAATGATAAATCTAGCGATTTACCAAAGATTACAGCACCGCTACCCGCACCTCACGCTCCGCCAAGTAATCCTACAGAATTAGCACTTTCAGTGACTACCTCTTCACGCAATTATTCAAAAGATACAACTGTACTTTTACCTACCGCGAAAGTAAATGTATGTAGTAACAATACGCAATACGCTATCCGTTTATTTTTAGATACAGGTTCAATGACTAATTTTATTTCAAAAGAATGTTGCCAACGCTTAAATATGAAAATTAAATTCGCTCCGTCAGTTGTAAAAGGCATTGGTCAAACAGAAAGCACATCCCTGGGATTCGTAACATTTAAAATTTACTCTCGCTTTGACTCACGCTGTTCTTATACTATTACCGCTAGGGTGATAGACACAATTACCGACCACTTACCAAACGCTCGTATCGATGTTTCCCAGTTGACTCATTTACACGCATTGCCATTGGCTGACGACGATTATCATACTCCAGGGCCGATCGATTGCCTAATCGGTAATGAACTGTTCCCCTTCTTGCTTGGGTGTGACAGAGTGGTCTCGCCTCGTTCGTCTGTAGTCGCAGTTCAAAGCACGCTAGGCTACATACTGATGGGGAGAGCAGACTGCGCAGCTCACAACTCGACTCACCGCTCAAACGATTTTAAAACTTTTTTATGTCACACAGACTCTCCGTCACTTGATGAAATTACTGAACGCTTTTGGTCATTAGAAAATGTACCTAATAAAATTCACATAAGCCCTGATGATGAAGCATGTGAACGCATCTTTAAAGATACTTACTCACGCGATGAAACAGGCCGATATACTGTTCACTTACCCTTTAAAGATGATCCCGCTAAACTCGGTGACTCATACTCGATCGCCAAACTCCGCTTTCTTCAATTAGAGAAGAAATTAAACGCTAATCCCGCTCTTCGTAAAGATTATAACGCAACCATTCAGTCATACATAGACAAAGGTTATCTTACGAAAGTAGACAACCCTTCACGCGATATAAATTGTTATTATATTCCGCACAGAGCTGTTTATCGCCCTGATAAGCAGCCTTCGAAAACTCGCATCGTTCTAAACGCTTCAAGTCGAACTACCTCCGGAAAATCGCTTAACGATTTATTATATGTAGGTCCTAACTTACAAAATAATATATTCGAACTCTTAATAAATTTACGCTTATTCTCAATCGCAGTAACCGCAGATATTGAAAAACATTATTTTCAATTAAATTTAACGCCCGCGCATCACGCTTTTCAAAGAATTCTTTTTAGATTTGACACTGAGCAATCTATTGACACTTATAACTTCACCGTAGTATCATTTGGAGTATCTAGTTCACCTTATCTCGCTATGAGAGTCGTGCGTCAGCTAGCTGAAGACAGCATTGACAGGTACCCGCTCGCAGCTAATGAAGCTACTCATCACATGTACATGGACGATTACATAAACTCAATCGATGGTTTTGAGAAAGCCAAAGAAACTTATCATGAAATGGTCGATATGTTCAACTCGGGTGGTTTCAATTTAACCAAATGGATCTCCAATGACACTAAATTTCTAAATGAAGTTCCTAGCTCTCATAAAAATCCGCACGCAATTAATTTTGATTCAGATGCTCAAGACGTTACAAAAATAGTAGGAATGCAGTGGCATCCTAAACTCGATACTTTTACTTTTAAAATCAACGCTAAGGAAAGTCCACGCGATTATACAAAACGCTTAATTCTTTCGATTACCGCGCGCCTGTTCGATCCAATCGGTCTAATAGGTCCTGTTACCGCTTTTATGAAACTTCTCGTCCAAGAATGTTGGAAATTAAATCTCGACTGGGATACTCCAGTACCCAGCTCAATCGCTCAACAGTTTGAACAATTTTGTAATGAACTACCACATTTAGAACAAATCAAAATTCCACGCTACGTAGGGATGAACTCTGAATCCCATGTAACGCTCATAGGTTTTTCTGACGCTAGTGAAAAATGCTATGGAGCCGCCGTTTACATACGCGTAAGTTCAGATGAACATTCTTCTGGCTCTGTTCATTTGCTCGCTTCAAAATCTAGAGTCGCACCGCTTAAGAAAACATCACTCGCTCGACTCGAGCTTTGCGCATCTCTTCTATTAGCCAGTTTAATTGATTTGATACGTGAAACTCTTAGTAAGCGCTGCAAAATAAATAATATTTACGCATTTTCTGACGCAACAGTAGCCCTTTCATGGCTTCACTCTCCCGCATATAAATACCATACATTCGTTGCCAATAGGATTACCGAAATTAATTCAAAGTTATCTGCTGAACATTGGTATCATATAAAAGGACGCGAAAATCCTGCGGACATTATATCTCGTCCAGTCACGCCGAAAGAATTATTAGAACGCAAACTTTGGTTTAACGCTCCTCAGTGGACAACGCATCCTATATCGCGATGGCCTATAACGCCTTTTCAAGTAAACGCTCATAATGAAAATTTTGAAGAAGCAAAAATTACTGTTCTAGCAGTTGAAACTTCTGTTTCCGACACTCAACATCCGATTGATATCTTAGCCGAACGCTCTTCTAGCTGGTCTAAATTATTGCGCACCATTGTTTACATGTTAAGATTCTCCAAACGCTTAAAATCACGCGGTTCTATTACAGTTTCAGATCTAGATTTTGCAGAAACTTATATAATTCGCTATGTTCAAAATAAACATTTTTCTCAAGATATTCACGCTCTCAAAAATAATAAACCTTGCTCGAAATCGATCTTAAAACTTAACCCATTTCTCGCAGACGACATCATCAGAGTTGGTGGTCGTTTAAGCAATTCGCAATTAAATTTTGGTCAAAAACATCCAATAATCTTACCTTCTAAAGACCGCATCACTCAGCTAATAGTTGATTATTATCATATCACTAATTTGCATACAGGACCCGCGTTATTACTCGCTTTACTCAGACAGAAGTTCTGGATCATTGCTGCCAGAAACTTGGTTCGACAACGTGTACACAAATGCAATATTTGTTTTCGCACCAACCCTCAATCTACTTTTCCACAAATGGGAGAGTTACCCGCTTTTAGAGTAGCGCAAGTTAAAGCCTTCGTTCACACCGCTGTGGACTACATGGGACCTTTCTTTGTAACTCACATTCGCCGCCGAGGTATTAAAAGTCATAAAGCGTACGTCTGCATATTTACATGCATGACTACCAAAGCAGTACACCTAGAATTAGTCTCAGATCTTAGTTCTGACTTATTTCTTGCAGCTTTTTTGAGACTAAGCGCACGCAAAGGCCCTGTAAGTCTAATATACAGCGATGGAGCTACTACATTTTTTGGAGCTAAACGCAAATTAGATGAACTTTACACTCTCATACAGTCCAATGCTCATAAAAATTTCATTGAAAATCGCCTCGCAGAACATCGTATTCAATTTAAACATAGCCCGCCTTACGGCCCGCATTTTAATGGTCTTAGCGAAATTAACGTTCGCTGTGTAAAAACGCATTTATACAAGGTAGTAGGGACACAAATCCTTACTTATGAAGAATTAAATACAATTATAATTCAAATCGAAAACTTATTAAATAGTAGACCATTATGTATTTTAAGCTCTGATCCGTCAGATCTTTCCGCACTTACGCCCAATCATTTTCTCAATCTCACTCCCGCAAAATATTTACCTGTCGAGGATTTAACGGATATTCCCGACAGCCGCTTATCCCGCTATCAATTGTTAACTAAAATTACTTGTTCTTTCTGGAAACGCTGGAGCCAAGAATATTTGACTTCTTTACAACACAGACAAAAGTGGAATACTCCATCCAACCCTGTGAGTCTTGGAGCTGTTGTTGTAATCAAAGACTCCAACGTTCATCCTCTTTGCTGGCCTCTAGGAGTTATAGAAGAACTCTATCCAGGGAAAGACAGTATAATTCGAGCAGTCAAAGTTAGAACGCGTTCCGGAAGCTACATCAGACCTGTAGTTCGGATATGCCCTCTACCTTCTCAATAGGCTGCTATTAACTCTATTTAAACGCTTTTAACGCTATAATTTTTATCTCTCTGTCTTGCAATTCGTTCTGTTTAGAGGATTACCTCTAGGCGGGGGAAGTTGTAAGCGCCCTCTAGTTACTTAAGTTATTATTATATATTTAATTACGCTATCATACATACACACACACAAACACTCACGCACACATAAAATTCCATCCTATTAACCGCTCCTACACCCCGCTCCTGTCAGTTACCTTTGAACCGGCGTTTACGCACGTCGAGTCTGAAACCCGCTAACTGCGTGACGCCCGCTGTACAAACGCCACGCGCCGCTTGTGTAAAAAACTCATATAACGCTAAATTAATCACGCAAAACCCGCTATTAAACTGTAAAAACGCTACGCTAAGTACATAAGTTAAAATCACATAAACTTTAAAATTAAGTGAAGTGTTCTGCGAATCTGTGCTTCGAAGAAACTATCCACGGAATACGAGAAAGGGAAGACTTCAGACCATCCGGTGACCTATCCTGCCTAAATCCAGGTATTTATCCTACACCATTCTAAATTTCAGCCGAATCCGTCCAGTAGTTTTTGCGTGAAGGAGTAACAAACATACACACACACACACACATACAAACTTTCTCCTTTATAATGTTAGTGTGATCTCTGGTCTATTCTTCACTGAAGTTCTAGTATTAACACAAGGTGGGCTTTCGAGTCGAGCATCTGTGGCGTCAATGACGACTATGCAATTCCAATGCGAGCGCAGCGACACCATCACGCGCCTGAGTGTCATCGAGCAATGTTCTGACACAATAGACTCTCGAATCGAAAGTCCAGAAAATCATATAGTTTTCGAGATATACCAACACGTACTAGGAATGTAGGTACTAAGTTACCATGTAAGGAGTGGTTGAAGCCAATGTTGACCAAATAAATTGATGTTTACCCAGCGGCTTAAGAGCCTCATTTAGATCGAGCGGTTTACCTAATTCCCACGTTTGTGCAAACATGTTTGATGTTTGGTTAACCATAGCTCCAGTTTCAGTATGTACCTACCTATGTTAATGTTCAACATATTATGTTAATCATTATTAAAGGTAAGTAGCTATTGAGCTATATTAATACATTTTGCAACCCAGTTGTTAAGAGTTAAGACTAGATAGGCTTATAGGTAAGTAGGTACATACTACATACCTAATTCTCTTTCAAGATAGAGGACCCGGCTTTGATACTCAATAGGTATAATAGGTTCTTATAATAATCAAATTAGGATTTTTCTCGACTATTTTATTTTACTAAGTATTAAGATTAAAGTTAAAATTTCCCTTTGGATACTACGCAAACATTACCTACGTATAAAATACCAGTTTCGGTGACCAGTTTGTAAACATATCTAAAGACCAAAGTTCTGAAAGGAAGGAATGTTAGAATGTGGCGGGAGCCATATATCTTTATGTTCATTTCCCTGTTACGAGCTTTCCCGTAACTTCACTTGATTCAGTGGGACAAAATTGCCGAACTAGGTATTTGTAACGTACAAGGTCAAATTTGTACGCAATTCGCAATCCAATTGCCGGAATATGGAAATGCTATCTTTATGGTTATTTGGCATCAGAGATATAGTGACCTATTTACGTTGCTCGCAATGTACCAGGAAAGATTAATTTCGGCAATTTCTTTTGATAAAACTAGATAAAATACGGCATAGCAAAGTTCTCATAAAAAGCTTTTGTCAAAAAGAAATGTAAGTACCTAAGTAATAAATAAATATAAATAATCTTCATGGAGGTTTTCCGTTGAAGAAACAGATAATTTAGTATAATTATAAATCCCCAAATTGCCCCTGCCGGTCATTGCACCTGGGACCTCCGATTTCTAAGACCACAGCACCACGTCACAGGAGGTCGCCAAACTGACTGACAAATAATAAACTACCACTAAGAAAGACGGGCCAAAACTTACGAGGGCAAAGTTGCGAGAAAAAGCTAGTCGATAAATTAAATAAAATAGAGAGGAGAAATGATATCTAATAAAAAGTACAGAATAACTTATTTATTAACCCCCGACTCAAAAAGAGGAGTGTAATAAGTTTGACGTGTGTATCTGTGTATCTGTCTGTGGCATCGTAGCTCCTAAATTAATGAACCGATTTTAATTTATTTTGTTTTGGCTTGAAAGGTGGCTTGATCGAGAGTGTTGTTAGCTATAATCCAAGAAAATCGATTCAGCCGTTTGAAAGTTATCAGCTCTTTTCTAGTTACTGTAACCTTCACTTGTCGGGGGTGTTATAAATTTTTAATTTACACTTGTTATAACTTGTAAGCTCATATTTACTCAACATTGAAAATTTTGTGCTAACAACGTTTGACAGGTTATCAAATACAAGCTATAAATAACTGAACAAAGCCCACACACTGGTCGCGCTAAACCAGAGCTAAACCTGCTCTTATTTGTAGTGGTGCATACAAGTGCACTCCCACGGTGTATCTGGTGGATTAGTCACGCTCCGGAACAGCAGGCTGCTAATGTTTATTTATTTATTTATCGATTTACAGTATCTAGATCGGAGCCAACACTTTTAAGGCTTCAGCTAGATTCTAACAGTATAGCTAGGTACAACTAATAAATCACGTCGTAAGGCTTATAACAATCCGTATATTAATTATTTTTTAGTTTCTGAATTCTGACTCGTATTAACATTACACACTGCTTATAAAACATGGTTTATCTTATTATTTCAGACACATAGTATGAGACTTATGTAAGCCCTTTATATGCAGTCTACTCGTGCAAATTTTAATACGAAGGGCAATTAGGTATTTACATTTTTTAAATTTACATTTACGTCCTAAATCCGAGGACTCTTTCGGTTTATTTTGACAGGTTGCAAGTAAAGACTGCAATATTTTGATATATTATGCAACTACTTCGAAGATAAAATTTATAAAAACTTTTAAGTAAGTATAAAAATATAATTATTATCATTTACATAGCTTCACATGTTTCGTGAGGCACCAGGATAACCTGACCTTTTGGAGTTTTGGATGTAGAAGCTCGGTCACCCATCCAGTTATCAAGTGTGCTCAATATTTCATCAGGCGCAATTATTCATCATCAATTAGGTACCTATATATTCTGTTACGAGAAAGCACATCTACTCTCAAATAGAGAAATTATCTTCATCTTGATTAAATGAATAATAATTTATGTATGCAGATCTAAATTAAATGAATACATAACGCCCTACACACTTGCTATCGCCATTGTTAAGAACAAGTTTATTCACAAGATCAGTCCAGATTTGCGAGGCACGCCCATAAATCACATAAGCTGTGATTCTATCGTCCCACGCGGCCTCAAATGTCTTAAATTAGACTCGAATTCAATACAAATTGATGTCTATATCTAACTCCGTTTGTATGATAAATTACATCGCATAGATTAAAATGATAGCTGTGATAAATGCGAAACTATGGAATTCCATAGTGTTAGAGGTCAAATAATTGGGAAATTATGCGCAACACTTCAAATTATAAATAACCAGCAAAATCTCATTATCATATTGTAAAGGTATACCTATATTCTTTTCACAATAATAATTATTTCTCTCCTTCGTATTCATCGTTGCTGAGGATCGTGATCATATCCATTGACCACATAATGGCCGCTGGACTCCAAGATCCTCATACAAATCAATTAAGAGTCCTACCTATTTATAAAACTTGTATTTTTTTAATTTTTTCGGCATCACCCATAGCCGGCCCAATACTGAACACTAGTCTCCTCCCAAAATGAGAAGGATTTAGTCCATAGGTCACGCTGACCAAGTGCGGACGGGCAAACTTCTTGAGAACATTAGAAGTCTCAGGCATGCTGGTTTCCTCTCAATATTTTCCTGTTATATTTAATTGTTTAAAACTCACACATCTCCAAAAAATTCGAGATTAGTGAGATGAGATCGAACCCCGTAAAACTTGTAAAATAGGCATTTTCAAAAACAGGAAAAACGATAGTTAAATGCTGTATAGTAATAAACAGCGATAAGCGATGATAATCTTTTTGTTTCGCGTCACCCAAGACCAAAATGTTGAGCCACCTTAATGAAATACAATTTGAACGGAGAACATCACTCTTCCCGTTTCGCCTTAATTATTCCTTTATTAATGACGACACGACGTCACAGTTTCATATTCATCACGTTTACGTCGCTATTAAGGCGCCGGCAGACGTTTAGATTTACAGCCCGCCCCGTTTCCACTATTTGCATAGTAATTTTCACTTATGAATAGGTATTAGGGCGTTATTGCACTTATAAATATTTACGCCTTACCAGGACCTAGTGGGTGGAGCGTAGTAGGGCTTGAAATTCGGACTATATTTCAGCTCCGGAGTTGGGCTTGTTCCTCGTTCGAACTCCGGAGTTCCGGTTTACGAAATGTCATTTATTAAATCTAATAATTTAAAAGTGTTGATTTTAGATTGGTTTTAGTTCTCAACTTTTCATTAGAAATTGTGATCTTTTGTAAAGAAAGCATTGTAATTTTAGAACCAAGCGGTTTATCATGTTGAAACAAAATCACTAATGATTGTAAATAACAAATTACCATCATTTCAAACTAAGAAAGAATTTACAGAAAATCACACCTTACACGGTTTTTAAAATGGACGTATCTGCTGAAAAAACTCGTTAAGCTTTAATTTTTTCTTATAGTCTGAAAATCGAAATTCCGGATAATATGTTCGCTACAATTCCGGTTTTACAAACAATACTGTAATCTTTCGAAACTCCGGAGTTACAACAAAATCGGAGTTCCGGAGCTCAAGCCCTTAGCACCTCTCTTCCTGTCAAATAATGCTTTGATGTTTCCAGGAAGCGTATGAATGATTGATGTAATTCGCTTTAATGAACATTTTGTATAGGCCAATGCAGTTTATTACAGCACAATGCCGAGATCGCATAGAGCTTCTAAATTACTTTGATGATATCACAATGTTCTATTGCTGGTATAGAAGCTAATAGAAATAAAGTCAATAGGTATATGCTACAAACGAACTGTACAAAGCTGGCAAATCTACGATTCAAATTTTTATTTGTACAATACAAAACGCATTTATTTGTTTAGAAACGTGCAGAATATTTTTAGTTGTAAATTTACATATAAAGCTATTATTTTAGCTGCACGTATGTGTTAAAAACGAAATGCATACCTACATTCGTTTTTTTCTAAACATCCATAGAATTGCAAATTGCCTTTTATAAAATGCAGTGCATTTATGGAGATTGCTTTAACGAATTCTGTGGTGTTTTAGTGCTTTATTTTGAGCCCTAAGTATTTGAAGTAAATTGAGTATGAAATTGGAATTAGCCTTTTATACGGAAAACTGAGCAAAAAGGTAAAACTTTTAAAAAGAGCTTCATTTTCTTCATGAACTTGGCAAAGAAGTACTTAATAAAGAAGTGGCCATCATTTAAAACAATAAAAAAATTGAGTTAGTATTTTTATAACAACGTTGTTGATTTTGTGGTATAAAGAGCCTCGCCTTCAACCTAAGCATCTTACCAAAATAACACTCTTAGATTGGACTATTAAGACTAGATCTATGACTATTTCAAACTTTTGTCTCATCATGATCAACCCATCACTCACACTACTGAAGACGCGGTCTCCTTTAAGAATATAAGGGTTTAGGCCATAGTCCGCAACGCTGGGTAAGTACAGATTGGCATACTTCGCACACCTTTGAGTACATTAAGGAGTCTCAGGCATGCACGTTTCCTCCTTTGATATTTAATTCCTTAAAACGTACGTATAACTCTGAAAACATTAGAGGTGCGTACCCAGGATCGAACCCCATACCAACCCTCCCGAATAGAAGGTTCTTAACTACTTGAATATCACGGCTTTCTCTACTATAATAAATTCTACTCTTCTACTTTCGAGTTGTTGCATCATCGAGCAGGGGTTATACCTATCATCATTTATAACATGACCTCCAAACTTTCGGCCACTAGCTTAACAATATATTTTCAGAGCCAATTTATCATTTCATTCTTACTTTTCCGTCAATCACTGTCCAGTTTATACACGCATCGCAAAATTCACACTCTTTTACAATGCTTTTACAGTGATATGATATGACATGGGAATTAAATGTTCATTTCAATAAACAAGTGAACAAAAGAGGTAAAAGCCGTAACAAATGCGCCTGTCGACAGATACAACCATTTCAATGATTTGTTGCGCTCAGTCAGCCAACGTTTATTAATTTACATTTGCACTTATGTGGATAAAAATGGCATAATGACCATAATTTATTGGTGAACTGAGGGTGGTTTGACCCAGTTTTAGCAGTAGGTATTCCACACAATATATTTGGTTACACAGCGACAACATAAGTCGGCAAATGGATGGATGGCGAAACTTTTTCAAAGAGAGCTCGGAAACAAATATTTAGGTCTAAAATTAAAATTAGCTGTGAACGTCGTGGGCAATAAAATAAAATAACAGCCTGAAAGCAGCCCATTTCCATAAACAACTTGCTATTCAAATTCGTAACAGTTCAAGTAATCCACAATTCAAGAAAATATACATAGCAATGTAGTCGGGCTAGTAATTATTGGACTGGAAACACGAACGTCCATAATCACTATTTGTAGCTGATAGGTTTAAAACGTTAATACTAAGTTCTCGCTATCAAAGTAGGCATTGGCGCCACCGCCCACGATCCACGTCTCGGCCCAGCGCGATTGCAAGACCTATTACCACGCAAACCGCTATGAGAGCCTTTTCGAACAAACCCACCGATAAACAGAACGCGTGTAAACACACTAATAATCTTAACGATATTAATAATTATAAGTGATGACCGAAAACGGTATAATGCTCCCCAAGGATTATCTTTGACAGTAGTCTTTGAGTGAGTCATTGAGTCATAGAACTGTCACCGTTTAAGATATCCGGTGGAAAACTGCAGCTATAGCGAGATATCGTGCTAAGTACCTATCTACATTAATTAAGGTACCTAGGTTATGGCATGAGACTATAATAATAATATTAGGCTTAGTTTCTTCAATAAGGCCAGTTTAACTAGATTAACTAGATGATGCCCGTGAAATTACATGAAATCACTAGCATCAGATTTGAAAAATACAGAAAATCAGGGTAAAGTTGGGACCTAGAATTTTACTTGCGCTGGATACACAAATGGCTATTCGCTGTCAATATGACCATACCCTTAGAGGTAATGTTTACGTCTCTAACCCCGAACCTGTCGCTCTTGCGTGGGAAGATACTCATAGGCTTTTAATTTTCAACACCCGCTTATCAAGAATTATGGAAAGATAACCAGCAACTATTTAGATCTAAAACATAAGTGCATTTAATGGGTTAGCCGTTAGAGGATGGAATATAAAATGGTACAAGCATCTCTTAATCTACTGTGTTTATAGATCAAGACAATAAAATAATACACGCTTTCTATAACAGATATAGGATCTTATGAAATCATTTGCAAATAATTTGGTCGTTAATATTTAACTAGCAAGTGCTTGTCGTGTAAATAAGAAGTCTGTAAACAAAGTATGAATGTAGGTTGTAAATACGTAATATGATCAAGGAAAATTTTCCCTTCGCAATATAAACAAAGCACTCAAGACTCTTTTTTATACCTTTTTAGGTTTATCAGTATTTATGTCATATTGATAAAGAAAGTTTCATGCAAGTTCTATTGAAGGACGATCCCATAGCAGTCCAAATTGACCAAAACCGGTTACAAACAATTAATATTTGTCTTCATTTGATCAGATTTGACAATAAGCTCTGAACTCAGAAATCTGGCTTTGGGGATAAAGCCAGAGGTTTTATTATTTTGCTTCCATATACAAATAGATGCGAAAATCCGTTTTTTACCATCCATTATAAATTATAGGCCACACAAATCCAAATCTGATCACTGCTTAAATAAAACAGAACCGATCACAGCAAGCAAAAGCTTCACATCAATCTCACTAAACCGTACACAACTCAATCTCCACTGTACGTTCGATAATTCCAATAATTTCCCGATGATTGGGTTTTCAACCGAGAAAATCTAAATATAAACCGTCGTATTCTATCTAAATAGCGCACATTAAATATCGGTTGCTCTGCTAAATCATGCTGACGGGAACTATTAATCTTCAGAGTAGAATGCTTGTCGTTAGTCGGGCAATAAAGAGATAACAAAATAAATCAAACAGCTATAAATATAACTCGATGAGCGATCAGTCTCAGAACTGTCCGATCCGATAGAATTCTACGGAACTTTTATGGAACTATCACGGAACTGAACGGAGTAAAAATAAATATAAAAACAGGGGCCCAGTTGTAAATTATGTTTACTATCGTGTAGCAGTTAAAATTTTATTTTGTTGCTTGATAGCTCTTTTTGCGTTTTGTTCCTTTACTTGTCACTTTGGAGTCGTTTCTCGTCGCTGTAAGTTTTTTTATTATTATGAAAACTTACGTAACTACATAATCCACTCCAGTTTTTTTAAATTCCTTTTTAGCGGGAGTTTACGTCGTTATAAAGAAAACCAACATGAAATCCCAAATTCCTAGATCCCGTGATATAGATTAATCATTACAGACTGAAGTGATTTTTAAATCAACTTAAATTAATTCTCAAAATATGATATAAAAACTTTATTGACACTCAATAATCACATAGAAAGGCTGTAAGTTTCAAATTCATTGCGTACTATATTGTAAATATAACGTTATCGAGAATATAGGTACGTAATCATAACGTTATTCATAGCAAACATTAACGTTAAATAAAATCATTATAAAACACCCATCTCGCTTCCATTCATCTTCATTAACACAATCATAAATAGCTATTTATAGACTATTCATCTGACGAACAAAACCAAAATTTTATACCTTTTAACAGTCTATCATTATCATTGCCTCTTTGGAACATCGCTAACCGTTGAAGGTTCCCATTCAAAGAACGAAAGTTGATAAGATTGCACAATTGGTCGTTCCCAAGACCATACCATTATGAAATTAGTGTTATCTGTACTATATATGTCTTAAACTCCTTGCGACTTGGTACAATCCAACAATAGCACTTCTCCTTTCAGCAAAGGTTGGCTGGTAGAGATTGCTCCAAGCAATAAGGCCGCCTTTGCACACAATTGTTTTTTTATGTTTTCTTCTCTCTGTGTTGTGATCCTTTACATGTGTTTTCGTGTGCAATAAAGTGTTCTATCAATCTATCTATCTATCTACTTGGTATGGACTTGATTTGGTATGGACCTATAGTTACGATCAAGATGGTACGAGTATCATAGATTTTATCGATACTCATCGTAAAAAGTACTCATTTAATCTATGTCTTTTTCACATTCAATTCGATTTATAGTTGCCCGCGACTTCGTTCGCGTGAATGTAGGTTTTTTAAATTCCCGTGGGAACTCTTTGATTTTCCGGGATAAAAAGTAGCCTATGTACTAATCCAGGGTATAATCTATCTCAATTTTAAATTTCAGCCCAATCCGTTCAGTAGTTTTTGCGTGAAGGAGTAACAAACATACACACACACACATACAAACTTTCTCCTTTATAATATTAGTGTGAAGTGTGATGTGTATTAGTTTGTACCTACTCACTCATTTTAGCAATTTTTTCCTTTCGGAACTTACCTATGCATACGAATTTCTGACTCTTATTTGCATATCCATATGGCTTGTGGAATATAATATTATAAATTTAATACACAAATACTAGGTACCTAATTTATTGATGGCATTAAGTAGGTACAATACTATGGGATTGACAAAAATATCATGCTGACATTAAGAATGGTATGGTAGTTGAAATCTATACCCTTAACAAACGCTTTTATTGCTTTTTTTTAAGTAGCAAGCTCGAATTAAACTCTTGTATTACATATGCTTGATCTACCATTGTGTATAGTCAGCATCAAAAATATCTTTTTCAGGTACAAACAGCAACATAATTAGTTTTGCACCCGTCCAGTGTCGCGTAATGCACACAAAACTATGCTGTCCTGTCCTCCAATGTGCGCAGGCCCTGAGACGGATATATCCATACTTAATATTATTATAAATGCGAAAGTGTGTCTGTCTGTCTACTACCTTTTCACGGCCCAACAGTTTAACCGATTTTGACGTTTGGTACAGAGTTAGCTTATATCCCGGGGATGAACATAGGTAACTTTTTATCCCGGAAAATCAAATAATTCCCACGGGATTCCTAAATACCCATCCGCTTAACCGATTTGCATGAAATTTGGATCCGAGGTAGCTTGCATCCCTGCAATTGACATAGGCAACTGTTTATCCCGGAAAATCAAAAAGTTCCCATGGGATTTTTAAAAACCGAAATCCACGCGGATAAAGTCGCGGGCATCCTCTAGTATTTTATATCTTGTCCCAGCTATATGCACGTTTAGTTACGATATAATCAACTATTGTCGATAATATCACACACTCACAAATAAATGCGTGTTAGTTGCCCTGCAAACCTATCTCTGCTGCTTGTACACATCTAATCCACGTCTTCGTCCACGTGATACAATATTGACTTTTGAATTTTAATATAGGTACATAACCATAAAATAATACGTAAGTATTTATGATCGAAAGAGAAAATTCTAAGAAAATTTCTTTCTTTGAATACTTTTGCCAAAAACATGTGTTATTATTTTCTATATCTTAATCTAGTAAACGATACCTATACGAAAAATTCCCATAATGTAATTAAATATCTTGGCAGCTCCCATATGATTTGTATTAGTACTTAAGTACGAGAATATTTTCTGGTTCCAACTGTACGAGAATGAATCACAGGCATAAATCGCCCGGCGACAGAGTGCTCGTAGCTTGATTTTATTTTTTGTTACTTCTGTTTCCCATCCACATGCGAGACTCTAGATTTGCTTACAACAAAATAAATATCACGTTGGCTTCATTTTGTAAAGTACTTAAAAGGTCTCTCTCCATCACTCGTTTCATACAATCGTAGTTCCAATTTCATTTGAATATTAAGCAACCAAAGTCCATGAAATGCAGACATATTCTAGAAACTAATATCTATGTCTGTGGTTTTCCAGATTTCTGTTAAAATATTCGGTTTCAAAGTTACGCGGTCTTAAAAATTTTCATACAAATCTTTGAGCCCCCGTAATTTTAAAACTACATATTTTTAGTAAAATCTAAAACACCACAGACACAGATATTAGTTTCTAGAATATGTCTGCAAAATTTCATGGACTTTGGTTGCTTAATATTCAAATGAAATTGGAACTACGATTGTATGAAACGAGTGACGGAGAGAGCCCTGTTAATAGCAATAATAGCAACTGTTAACTATTATTCATTTGTCATAGTAATAATAATAAATCATAATAAAATTGTCACATAACATCACGGATAGATTGTAGAGGCAAAAGCTCCCGGTGCTAAAATCTATGTTTGATTATTTTTTTTGGTTCACGTGTTCCAGAAACTGACTATCCGATTAAATGTATTCTAGATAGCTTTAAATTTGTATCGTTATGCATGTATTGAACATAACAATTAGTTTGGGTTAATTATTTTATTAGTTTCAATGAATTGCACCGCGTAATCACTAATTAGTTGTGCCCAAACGATTGTGCGGTTTATATGGAACGAATTCATTCGAAACGTTCGCTCAAATATTAATTTGTTTTGTTTTATCGCTGTTGATTCTCACGGATAATTGTTAATTGTTTAGTACATGGACCGGTTGAATTAAAATCGTATTTGTATTAGTTAAATTACTACTGCCAGGAAAATGTTTCTTCAAACCACTCAGAGATTTAGGAAAACTTGTATTTCAAAATAATTTGATGATCAATCATCGATAGAGAATAATAAACCTGTTATATATATTTTTAAGTTAAACTAACTATAGGTACTAGGCTATTATCAGCTTCCCCTGATGCATAAGAATTCTGAAACAAAATCTTTTAACAAACGGGGATATTGTAACGACCCTACATTTTACACCAAAGTGTTACAAAATAATATTAAAAAAAAAAAAAAAAAAAAAAAAAAAAAAAAAAAAAAAAAAAAACGTATTAAAATTTTTACTTCAATTTTATCAAAATCAGGTTAGTGAATACTTGTAGAGATGTATTTACACATACGAACATAAAATTAATTTTTGAATTTTCGAAAGGAGGCAAACACCGTTTCGCATGTCGGTGATGCAGAGACGCGATTGACCGCGGTCGAATTGCGTTGGCGAGCGATGTGTGCGCGGGCGTCGTAACGCTCGGAGCAGAGTCGAAATCAGAACGTGAACGAAATAACCCCGCACAGCGGGACCGCGTGCATTTGCGTCGGCGGGCGGTGCCTGCGCGGACGTCGTAATGCGCGGAGATAATTAGTTTGTTTAAATTCTGTACTGGGGCGATACATAAAGTTTATATTAAAGAATACTGAGTTAAGACTCGGACCAAGTTGGTGTTTGGAGAGAAACATTCTAAGCAAACACTCGAATAGAAGGGACCACTTTAATTACACAGATACTCGTATATTTGTTATATAGGGGCGATACCTCCTAAGATCTCAAAGCGATTTATGTTTGAACTGTTGACGACGTGGCTGCTCAGGCGGGGAGAACCGCGTGTCCTCCGGATGTTCGGTGATCTTTGCTTGAGATGGCTTTCGGTGATATTAACTAACTATCTGACATATGACAGAGCGCGTTGGAAGAAACTTATGCGAGGGAGTACCCTGGTGCCTTTGATGCTTTGTCAATCCTAACTAAGGAGAGCCCTAGTGTCTTAGGCGCTTTGTGAATCCTTTGCTGAGATGATTCTAATGTGCTTTAATAACAGACTGACCACAGAGGGCAGGTAATGCTGCTGTTCTGTTTGTATTCTGACATTTGTTGGAATACTTAACCGCCTTGTGGTGGTTACCCAATATCAATAACATACCCATACAAAATAACGCTAATGCATATATACTGAAGGTTGGGTTAAGGCCTGTGGATATTCCCGCAGTGAGTCTGACCCGTCCTTGAAACCTATTACAGGTCTGTAGTGGGAGGGCACCACTATAAAAATGCTATCTCAGCTACGGCTGCAACGTGGGATCATAAGTGGCACGCACCACTTCATAAAGTATGCTTGCATACGCTGCGCTGTTTATCTGGATGATGACGTGTGTGGGGGGGGGAGCTACTGTTCATTGGTATTTTATGTGCCATATTGATCTCTTGATTTATCGAGGGTCCCAGTATGACGATGGGATACCAAGGGAAGGCAGAAGCTCACCGTACGTGGCGTGGTGGAGCTACGTACCATCATTCGCTCTAAACCCCTTTTACGCCAACTGGAGCGAATGATGCCGCACACAACTTCTTCCTTTACGAAGGAAGAAGCACACTCACACACACACGTCTAATAAGTAGGGCTCTATATGAAGTGTTGTCTTGTAAGAGCAGTCTCATGATCCTTTCATATTTGAATACGTTCCTATGCAGGAATACACATTTTGATTCTTGAGCTAGCATTTGTCTTATTGGACCAAATGCTAAATAAATATTCATACACAAACAACACATTTTCAATACTCGAACTAAGTTCGCGCTGGCAATAGTTTTGCCGGACCAAATGCATGGGAGACATTATACGCAATCACACATTTTCAATACTTGAACTCTGTAAAGTCGTTTAAGTCTGATGAACTCATTATTTCCGACACTCTAAAAGTTCTTGGTTTATTATGGACACAACATCGCAAGGGGTCCTATCACTATACGATACACGTGCCACTTTAAAGAAATTGTTTTAAAATGTAATCTTTAGAAAGATCCGAAGGAAAAATAGGGTAGAGTTTTTTAGGACCCCGTTAGTTCAGTTACAATTTGGTGCCGTGACCAGGATTGGTCATAACGGCTAAATAGAGTAGGGTAAAGTAGGCGAAAGCCTACAATTTGTTGCTCGTGAAATGGAAAGAGTAAGGAAATTTTGAGTTCATAAAGACTTAAACGACTTGTTATCAGGGGGTTGTGGGGAAAAGATGATTGAAGAGAAGGAAGTAAGAATGTAGTAACTGTCTAATTGACAGGGGGTTGTGGTAGCTGCTTATGTATCGTGATTATGAGTGTTAGCTAGTGTACAAGTACCCTGTTTTAAAGCATATATGCGCAAAGGTTATAAGAGATGGTATGTTTGATGATTGACGGAGTAAATGACCGAGAATAAGGAGCGAAAGACAAATAATAGATGAAAGGTGAACAGAGCGAAAGAAAGAAGGTTTGATGAAGTGAAAGACGATAGATAAAAGGTGGACAGAGCGAAAGACACAAAGTTAGTTTGTTGAAGCGAAAGAATTAAATATATTGATCGATGATGGATAATAGGTGATGGAGACGTGGATTTTAAGAGGAATTATAGGGAAATCATGTTATAGCTTACATGCTATAACGTGAAATCTTAATAAGTTTTAGATCATGAAGTCATAAAATCAGAGTTTGTGAAAGTTTAAGATGTAATAAATGAATAGATAGCTTAAAAAGGGAAACATTGATAGATGGAGTACTAGATACCTTAACTAGGGGAAATCAAGAATTATTGAATTGACACTTAGGTAATTAAAAAGGGGATAGTGGGGAATACAGAAGTACTGTAAGTAAATACTTAATATTGCTTAGAACCGAGAGAATATTATCAGGATGTTGTCAAGTGAATGTGTGAGTAAATATTATGTATATTGATTGACGAAGAATGATATGACAAAGATGTGAGCATAAAGTAGTAAGTATTATGAAAGGGAAGTGTGTAAAACAAATGATATATGATGTAAATTCAATAAATAGCCAACCTAAGTGTCAAGCATAGATCGCTTTTGGATACGGGTATAAAAATATTAATCTTAGGTAAATTCAACTGTCATAGAATCATAAGATCGGGGGGTTGACCATTGAAAGTGGTAAACAGGAATTGTATTTTCTAGTGTAAATTCTATTCAGCATGCTTCATAGAAGGTATTCTTTTCGCATTCTTCATAGAATTTAGGGGGTTGAATGTAACGACCCTACATTTTACACCAAAGTGTTACAAAATAATATTAAAAAAAAAAAAAAAAAAAAAAAAAAAAAAACGTATTAAAATTTTTACTTCAATTTTATCAAAATCAGGTTAGTGAATACTTGTAGAGATGTATTTACACATACGAACATAAAATTAATTTTTGAATTTTCGAAAGGAGGCAAACACCGTTTCGCATGTCGGTGATGCAGAGACGCGATTGACCGCGGTCGAATTGCGTTGGCGAGCGATGTGTGCGCGGGCGTCGTAACGCTCGGAGCAGAGTCGAAATCAGAACGTGAACGAAATAACCCCGCACAGCGGGACCGCGTGCATTTGCGTCGGCGGGCGGTGCCTGCGCGGACGTCGTAATGCGCGGAGATAATTAGTTTGTTTAAATTCTGTACTGGGGCGATACATAAAGTTTATATTAAAGAATACTGAGTTAAGACTCGGACCAAGTTGGTGTTTGGAGAGAAACATTCTAAGCAAACACTCGAATAGAAGGGACCACTTTAATTACACAGATACTCGTATATTTGTTATATAGGGGCGATACCTCCTAAGATCTAAAAGCGATTTATGTTTGAACTGTTGACGACGTGGCTGCTCAGGCGGGGAGAACCGCGTGTCCTCCGGATGTTCGGTGATCTTTGCTTGAGATGGCTTTCGGTGATATTAACTAACTATCTGACATATGACAGAGCGCGTTGGAAGAAACTTATGCGAGGGAGTACACTGGTGCCTTTGATGCTTTGTCAATCCTAACTAAGGAGAGCCCTAGTGTCTTAGGCGCTTTGTGAATCCTTTGCTGAGATGATTCTAATGTGCTTTAATAACAGACTGACCACAGAGGGCAGGTAATGCTGCTGTTCTGTTTGTATTCTGACATTTGTTGGAATACTTAACCGCCTTGTGGTGGTTACCCAATATCAATAACATACCCATACAAAATAACGCTAATGCATATATACTGAAGGTTGGGTTAAGGCCTGTGGATATTCCCGCAGTGAGTCTGACCCGTCCTTGAAACCTATTACAGGTCTGTAGTGGGAGGGCACCACTATAAAAATGCTATCTCAGCTACGGCTGCAACGTGGGATCATAAGTGGCACGCACCACTTCATAAAGTATGCTTGCATACGCTGCGCTGTTTATCTGGATGATGACGTGTGTGGGGGGGGGAGCTACTGTTCATTGGTATTTTATGTGCCATATTGATCTCTTGATTTATCGAGGGTCCCAGTATGACGATGGGATACCAAGGGAAGGCAGAAGCTCACCGTACGTGGCGTGGTGGAGCTACGTACCATCATTCGCTCTAAACCCCTTTTACGCCAACTGGAGCGAATGATGCCGCACACAACTTCTTCCTTTACGAAGGAAGAAGCACACTCACACACACACGTCTAATAAGTAGGGCTCTATATGAAGTGTTGTCTTGTAAGAGCAGTCTCATGATCCTTTCATATTTGAATACGTTCCTATGCAGGAATACACATTTTGATTCTTGAGCTAGCATTTGTCTTATTGGACCAAATGCTAAATAAATATTCATACACAAACAACACATTTTCAATACTCGAACTAAGTTCGCGCTGGCAATAGTTTTGCCGGACCAAATGCATGGGAGACATTATACGCAATCACACATTTTCAATACTTGAACTCTGTAAAGTCGTTTAAGTCTGATGAACTCATTATTTCCGACACTCTAAAAGTTCTTGGTTTATTATGGACACAACATCGCAAGGGGTCCTATCACTATACGATACACGTGCCACTTTAAAGAAATTGTTTTAAAATGTAATCTTTAGAAAGATCCGAAGGAAAAATAGGGTAGAGTTTTTTAGGACCCCGTTAGTTCAGTTACAATATGCAAAGTAAAAGTAGCGTAGGTAGGTATATCTACTAGATATAACATACAGAAATTGCAAGAGAGACTAAAGCACCTACCATTTATTGATATTATCGATTTTTATTTCACAATTAGCATTTCTACGATGCTCTGCGATCAACCGCTCAATTTCAAAAGCACTTCTGATATTCTCGTTATGGAGGAGCAAACACACATTAAAATGTAAATAGGGGATAATTTAAATATTATTTTGTTTGCATAGAATCAGATAACCAAAGCAAGTCGAACAAGTTACGGTAGTCGCATAGGTGCAGCGATATGAATGTCCCACTAGATGCGGCGTTTCATAGTAACAAGTACCTAACAAACATACTTTCAACGAACATCAGTGTCCGCACTCCTGTCAATCGTAAAATAAATTAAATTAAATTAAAATTATTTTTTATTTCATTAAACTTCTGAATCCGTAACCCGCTTTAGACGCAGTAAAAACTAAACTTGCTTGATTACTCGAAACTATAATTCACATTATCATTATTTGAGCAGACAGCTTTAGTACCTATAGCCTGGTCTAACTTATCTATGTCCGTAAAACCAGTCTACGTCTGCGGATTACGTTGACAGGAGTGCGCACACCGAGGTTCATTAGAACAGGTATTAGTATTGTTGTTAATAGGAAGCGCCGCATCTAGCGGAACATTTATGTCACTGCATGGGTCCCTTCTTAAGTCTCTCAAACAAGAATTAGAAATCGAAAGTGATTTCAAGTGTGGTGTTGACTGTGAAAATACATCAGAAATTCATGACGCGCGTGACTTGCATCGGTTTGCGTTCACGACTTAAACTCACTACTTGTAGTTTTTTTTCCACTAAACAAACAGTTCGGAAATAATCAAAATATTAAGGCTAAGGACAGAAAAGTTGTATCAGACGCGACGTGATGATTAGAAACTAGCTTTTGCTCGCAACTTCGTCGGCTTGTTATAATTCGTAGCCTATAGCACTCGGGGATAATGCAGCTGACTATCAGTGAAAGAATTTTCAGAATCGGACCATTGTTTACAGAGATTACCTACATATAGTATAGACCAACTAATTTTACGTGCTTATAGCATTGTTATAGATGTACGTGCGAATACATTTTAGAAATCCATTTTTTTTTTCAATAATATTAATATAGAGGCTGCTTTTTTATAGAACTTTAAAAGATAATTTATAGAAGCTGAAGTTCAATTAGTATCACCAATACTTAACTATCGCAATTATATTATGCGCATGATTAAGATAACGATTATAGAATAATATTAAGCTTATCCTAGGTTTTGATGCTCCAACAACTTACACATATTTCAATTTCCTAACAACCAGATTAAATAATAACAGCAAAATACGATATTATTATCCATGAAATACAGTTAGAATTGCTGACTGTTTAATTATCCAAGCTAACCAATTCTATAGCAGACAGGAGCTATGGCAAATAAATTTCAAACAAACGGGTGAGAGCTGCAATTGCAAGCTAGGCTTAAATTGCAGTTAACTGTGATTTTCGGCGAACATTGCTCCACTATATCTATTGTATTCCATTTACCACGGAATTGGTTGTACAGGCCTACATACAAAGCAATTGCTTTTACTTAAATCGATTTTATATTCAATATTTTATTTGCATACTACATTTCCCGTTTTATCCAGGCGGCGCAAAACCGCGGCTTTCGGAAAGTATTAGCAGAATTTGAGTAATTCTGCTAATACTTTCATTTTGTTAAAACATTATTAATTTCTCATCAGTTTGTCTCCAAATGATTTCATTTTATCGCTCTGTTTTGATTCTCATAGTGGACTCGCAACTTTGTTCGCGTGGTTTCCAGTTTTTTGTTATTCCACTGGAAAATCTTTGATTTTCCGGGATAAAAAGTATCCCTGTCCATCCCCAGAATGCAAGCAATCTCTGTGCCAAATGTTGTCAAGATTGGTTTAGCTGTTAATGCATGAAATGGGAACATACAGACAAACAGACATTCTCTCGCATTCATTTAGTATAGATCATACTCAACTTTGTATTACTCAAATTTTCCTATAAAAATAATCTAATCATTAAAGTTTCATACAATCAATACTCTAAATCTAAGCTTTGTGACCAACGTAGATCAAATTATACGTCTCCAATCCAATTACGTCCAAACCGATCAGTAATCGCTCACCTCCATCATTTAAAGCGAAGATGTGTCTACCTTCTAAGGCGTCCTATTCTGGGTACCCACTCGACCACCCAAGCTCAAGCTGTTATTTTAGGCTCGTATAATTGAGCTGTCGCGAGCGTAGCGAACGACGACCCGCTGTGACATGCATAATGCGCTGTTTTACATTTGTACTTTTACCCTGCCTCGTGGCTCGTACCCGTAATGATCACACAGGGGAATTTGTCCTGTTGCATTTTTGTACACACTTGCTTTTAGGTTGAGCGAACTTTTACTTGGATCAGACAGCTCAGACAGCGTTACATCATGTCTCGTTTCTTCTTCGCAGACTTGGGCGCGTTTGGAACCCTCGTAGCTTTAGTTTTCTATATCGTACAAAAACAATTTTGACCATCGAAAGCAGTACAATTGTACCTACTTTGAATAAATGATTTTGACTTTGACTTTGACTTCGTATTAACTAAAGCGAGCAAAGTTAAAGTGCGCTCTATAGATTTCAACCTTAAACTCGACTAACTGCTCTTAGTACACATAATGCCCAATGCATTCGGCAAGTACAAACGCTGGTTTCCAGTTACGTTATAATCCTTTCTATCAAAACATTTCTAACTCACACTGGTCTAGTAGTTAGCATGTTTGAATGCGGATGATGAAATCCTGAGTTCAATTCCCGATCGGGTCAAAAGAGTAAAGTATGCTTTTCTGTCAATTAACAACTATCAGTATCTGCAAGTCAAGATTTAGGAGCCCATGTCTCGGAGCGGACACAAAGTCGTCGATCTAATTTCGTCTAATCTATTTCCGGGCATGTCGAATTGGCGGACGTGCATCCTAGATAATTTCTCATGAAACTCACCTGATCCACTGCAGGCCTTATCAGCTATGCAACAAATATCAGCTTTTATACCATATTTATTCCACTATTCTCTCTTTCATATTATTTTAGCAATTTTCAATTTTTTACATCTATCCTTTTTTTTTTTGGTAGAGGATTGTACAGTTTATTTGTATATGTAGATGCCCGTTTTTTTAGGCAAACGAGTGTATTATTTACCTTCTTTTTTGAAAGCGATAAAGTTTCAATACACTAATTTAAATCTTATGTAGTATATCATGTCTTTCTCGAGTGTACGCTGCTTAGATCCCATGACAAAAAATAGTGAAAAAATACCCCTGTGTGATCATACGCACCCTGCCATCGCTTACGTTGAAGCGTTTTATGTGTCAGCATTTGTAATGCGATTGTAAAGTACTGAAGCGTCAGAACGCACGTTCTAAGAATATTATAAGAATAATTATAAATTCATCACAAGAAGTCATAAATTACAGCTCTAGCCTTTTTCCAACATTATGGTAGTTTACTCTGCTTAAGTTGTCAAGATTCTAGAGGATTCTATATTGCTAATCGCATATCAAGCTTCACGTGAAACTCGAATTCGCCAAAAGTTTGAGTAGAGAGAGTATAAAGTACAAATACGTATATGTGCATTGTATTTTCTCGTACTGAAAAAATGCGCTGTTCGCTGATAATCAAAATATGCGATCATTACTTTAACAAAATTACTTGTCATATAAAAATGTGTCCAAATAGAAGTACATAAACACAAATGAATTTCACAAACATTTTCAACCACACAATACACCACAAACAAATTGTAGATATGTTACGTATAATTATCACGAATACAAAAGCGTGCTATGAATTTATAAACATGTGTTGAAAGCAACAAAGTTCAGCAAGGTTTAAAAATACGCCCTTTTCAGTTCATCCAATTTCAGCTTGTAATAAGTTGAGGCCTTTATAACCCCATGTAACTCTACTGACACGCATTGTACTAATATGATTAATAGTAACGCCGCATTAGTGATACGGGTTTTTCCTGCAACATATTTTTCCTGACATTCCCGTGAATTGGGTCAGGACAAAAATGTCAAGCGAGGGATTAATACGACGTAATACAAGGGTAATACAGTATACAAGACGTGGATATAGGTGACGTGATGTATTACACAATATCCTACTGGATACAATGGTAGGTACCTAGCAAGGGCTGTATTTTTTTGGTTTAAAAATATATGACCTAGTTGAGTTTCACAAAAAAATATTTTAAGCCTGATTTTTTGATGGAAAGCTAAACTTTATAGAAGAATAAGTATTCAACCCTGCCGTCATGGGTTACCAACTCAAATGCCAGACTTCACAGACTTAGGTACTTGCCGTGAAACCGAAGTTCTCTTGTATATTTATCCAGGTAGCAAGTTACAGCAGCTCATATCATAGTAATATTATTATACCTATCTTGAAAGTGGAGCTTTTACCCTACGTCTGAATCGAAAGTCAAAGTCCTAGTGTCTGCAAGTTTTGAAAGTTTCTCTATAGTTAATTGAAGTTTTTATTAGCTCGACGCCAAAAGGATCTTTCACTTGGATCTCAACCACTAATATCAATATAAACTTCAACGTCTTTAAGACCACCTTTGAGATTTATGGTATGGTAGGATTTTGTTTATAAATGAGAATTTATCATCTTGTTTGAAGAAGCGCCTGAACCCGGCAGAGTGTCTGAAATAACATGTAATTGTGAAAATAATAAACTATCCTATATGATTTGCCGACGAGATACACGGAGGCTTAGTCGGTAGTATTTATAACGTCTTTGAGATTATGGAAAGTTATAGTGTCTAAACAGATACGCGGAAAAGCTTGGAAGGTGGCGAAATTGAGTAGGTTTATCATAGTTTTATTTTCTTTTGGGTGTGTGTATACTAGCAACTTTTCTCCCCTGAAAAGTTTTATCACTCAAATCAATCCTAAAAAGTCTTCCGATTATAAAAAAAACTTGTTTTTCACGTTATCGTGTCGTGTCACTTTTATAAAGACTTAAAAATATAGATAAGAATAGTGCATTCTTTATGTTTTGAGATTGTATACTACAAGTTCCAAAATTTTATTATCTATGAGCAAACACACAAGCGACTTTTGCTGCGCTAAAAGAAATTATAACAACAAAAAAGTCGCGCGTGTGTTTGCTGTTAGAAAATAAAGCTTTGGAACTTGCACAATGCAATCTGTCTAAAAAAAATTATTGCAACAATGCAGAGACACTTTTCAAAGTAACATCTGATCAAAGTCGGACAATTAAGATTGCACAGACTCGAAAATTGTACATCGACGTCAGGAATTGCTTGCATAAAAGTTAACTGTCATTCTCTGCACCATAAAATTCTAATTCTCCTTCCCTTGGATCATTCCGTAGTTTTCGGTTCTAGCCATCGGCATTTAGGTTGCCTATAGCTTATCATCGTGGTAATAGAGCCAATAGCTGTTAACGAGTGTCAGAGGAATTGTTCTAACCGGACCGCATCAAAATATACGATTTCCTGACAACAATGCCGGTAGTATTTTTAAGGTGATTGTATACCATGAGGTGACCTACAAGAGGTCAACATTAACATGACCTCTTATATATGCTTACGTTATATTTCCATGCATTTCCATGTTGACGTTTCTTGTGTTTGATGCATGTGACGTCACATGCATTTTCAGGGAGAAAAACTAACTTCTTGAGGCTGCTCTTACACTTTGCAGTTGCAGCTTTCTGATTGTGACATTATTTTGTTGACAAGAAAATTTATTTGACTCCGCTACCATTTCACGCACTCCTCATTTAGATGTTATTTATAGTTAAGAAAAGGTACTTGTAAAATTTAAAACAACAAACGACAAGGCAAAAGGTTAAAGATCCAAGAATCCATCTAAGTCACAAACAATTTTACTGTACTATGAATGATGATAATATGAACTTTTGTGTTTTCCAAGGATAGAGCCTCTAAACTCACTAAATATCTATTTCACTTTACCATTTTAGAATGTATCTAGAATTATTATTTGCCTTTCGTTGGCATAATACTTAATAATAATAAAAACTGCAAAAATAAACCAAGAACCCTTGCTTATAATAGTATGGTTAATAATTGTACCTATAATGGTTTATGAAAGAGTGAAAATATGCAAAGAAAAACTGGTACAAAAAACCTTCATACTGGTTGTCATTATACCTCTGTATGTACGCTGTGGTCCGTTCTGGCACAGCCCATGAAATTCAACAGGCACCTTAATGGTGTAGTTAGTTGTATTGGTAAAAGCATAGCGCTCGACTTTTAGTAGCCACTAACGTCGAAGCGTACACTGTGGGTAGTGAAATAAAATTGCGTTAGCATGGGAATTGTATTGACTGTAAAACTAGCTTTTAAAAAACCGAACCGAAGGGTTCCGTACTCGGGTATTTTTTCTGACTTTTGCACGATAAATCAAAAACTATTATGCATAAAAATAAATAAAAATCTGTTATAGAATGTACAGGAAAAGTCCTTTCATATGATGCCCCACTTGGTATAGTTATGCAACTTTGAAAATTGAAACACATTTTTTTTTAAATGATATAACCACAAATTCACGGTTTTCAGATTTTTTCCTTTATTTGTGCTATAGAACATACCTACCTGCCAAATTTCATGGTTCTAGGTCAACGGGAAGTACCCAGGTTTTCTTGACAGACACGACGGACGGACGGACGGACGGACAGAACACGAAGTGTTCCTGTAAGGGTTGAGTTTTTCCTTTTGAGGTACGGAACCCTAAAAATGCAGGTTCTGCCAACTTTTCACTATCAACATAATTATCATGATCAACCCATCACCGGTTCATTGAGCACAAAATTCCTCGCAGAATGAGAAGGGGATTAGCAAAATTCACACACCTTTGAGAATAATTTAGAGAACTCTCAGGTATGCACGATGTTTTCTTTCACAGACGTACCACATAACTCTGAAAAGTTAGAGGTATAAAAAGCTAATCTGAGTGTTGAAAGACTTTAAATCCATATACAATTGGGCCCTTATGTCATTACAAAAGATATTAAAGAAGAAGAAAATATATTATAGTGTTAACGTCTTTATAGACTTCCTCATCAGCAAAACTAAATAAAATTAACACTTTCGAATCAAATTAGTACCTCTTGCTAATGCATATTTACTGTTATACCTACATTAGCGGAGTGTCCAACGTTTTAGTATGTAATAAAGACATTTCCGTCATGTGACTGCGAAACAACATTATTGATATTAAAATTTATTTACGAATACGACAGCGGGTGATAAAACGACATCTCAGCGCCCGGTGCGTCTGCGGAGTGGTTCTGAGAATCAGTGTAATTAATTATGCTGATGTTCTGTGCCGGCAATCCTTTGTTTTCCACACCATTTGTAGAACAATGCGACGCGACTTTTATATCGCGACAATCACGTTGCCTTTTTGTAGTTTTCTCTCGTGACTTGCTTCATTTGTATCCTATGTTTTAAACCCCCGACCCAAAAAGAGGGGAGTTATAAGTTTGACGTGTGTATCTGTGTATATCTGTCTGTGGCATCGTAGCTCCTAACCTAATGAACCGATTTTAATTTAGTTTTTTTTTTGTTTGAAAGGCGACTTGATCGAGAGTGTTCTTAGCTATAATCCAAAAAAAATTGGTTCAGCCATTTAAAAGTTATCAGCTCTTTTCTAGTTATTACTCTAACCTTCACTTGTCGGGGGTGATATACGTAAATTTTTAATTTACAATTGTCTCTATTGCAAAAGCAAAATGTATTTTATGAAGCTCCATAGTTTAGGCTAACTTGTATATCTATCTATCATCGTTATTATCAACCGATGGACGTCTCCTGCTGAATATGGGTCTCTTGAAGGGACTTTCAGACCCTACGGTCTTGCGCCGGCCGCCTGAATCCAGCGTTTCTTTGTGACTTGTTTGATTCGTTTTTCCACCTGATGGGAGGTCTTCCAACGCTGCACATTTCCGGTTAACGTCACCTGTCCAGCACCTTGACGACCAATCCAACGGCTATCGGTTTTTCGAACTATGTGCCCTGCCCATTGCCACTTCAGCTTCGCAACCTGCTCAGCTAAGTTGGTTATGCTAGTTCCTACGGACCCCATCATTTCGGTTTTGGTCACGTAAGTCGTAGATAAACTCCAAGCATAGCTCTCCCCATCACTCCCTTATAAGGCCGACTATAATTATCATTCCAGCCAAATTAAAATCCTTTGATAATAATTGGGGTTACTTATTGGTTTATGAATTACTTTTTTAATTTTTATCACAATGTTCTTTAATAACTACCCTCTGTATTTGCGAAGTGTTCAATTAATTCTACTAGCGTTAGTCTGTACAGCCAATCCTTTGTTTTCCCTCACCATTTTGTAGAACAATACGGGTGACTTTTATCTCGTAACAAACATCTCATCGACTTTTTGTTTTCTCCCGCGGCTCGTCCCGTTTCACCCGCAATTTAATCTCTATAAGACTATTCCAATTGTTACTCGACTTTTCAAGATTCGAAAGTAAATGTATTTAAGTCGTTCGTGGAACTCCAATGGAATTGAACAAAGTAGCGTTTCATTTCGATTCGAATTTAAAGACTCAAAACTTTTAGATTACGTTCTTCTTATACCAAGAGCTTGTTCGTTTATATTTTTATTTTATATCTCAATATTTTCTTTATATAAGCATGAAAGCACAGAAGAAAGTATTCCAAAATGTTATCCGCCCGCTGTGCTGATTCGAAAGTAGTAATATTTATAAATGTCACCAGTAATCGAAAAAGTTGAATGTGCCAACCAGTTAGATTAACTTGTTTTTAAAAATGCGTTGCGTCTTGTCTTTATTTAATTTAGTTCCTGCTGAATATGCCATTGACCTGACTAGAGTGATACGTTTAATAAGAGACCAACAGTATTATATTGTGACCATGATGATAACATTTCACTCTGATGATGATGCGAAAAGTAAGTATACAAAACATAGCCACATTTAACTTGCCATAGAAAGACATATGATCCTGTATTGCGATAGCGAGTTACATAACCTACCCTACTCTTTTGAAAGGCTCTATTCCCATTACATTCTAAATCATCGATCAATATGATAGATGTAGAAAATTTCACACGAGAGTTCTAAAGCGGTCAAATGTCAATGAAATCAAACCATCACGTGTCGAACTTGCATTGTCTTCAAAAGCTTAGAAACTTAAAAGCTTTAGATTATCTCGTTTCGGTAAAGATTCATTCCCTTGTACTTTTTACAGATATTTATAGTGGTGCTCTAATGGAAAGATCAAACGGATGGTACAGTTAGTTTTAATGTCTCAGTGTAAACGCCAGCGTGCCCGTTAGATATAATTAGCGGCATCGGTTAGGCCCGACTTGGCTTTGCATAGCGTTCGCCGCCTGCGATATTTTGATCTCGCTGACATTTATTATGTCACCGACTTCGACGAAGTGGACTTTCTCGATCACTAAACTTGTATTTTAACTAGTTAGGCATCTGAATTACTCACCATTCTACATAAGTACATCTATACTTAAATATAAAAAGACTTATCCTGACTGATCTATCCACCATTCTAGATAAGTATATAGATACTTATCTAGAATGGTCTTAATGGTGCACTTAGGATGAGTCTTTTTATACGTATAGACGTATAAAAAGACTCATCCTAAGTGATCTATCTATCTAGTATCAACGCAGAGCCTAAACCGCTGGGGTTAGAAACAAAGTTCTGCCTATAGGTTTCTTTCATGACGTACCTAGGTACTCACTAAGAAACTATTTTCGGAAACTCCAACTCTAAGGGGGACAATAGTGGATGTAAGTTGTGGAAGGAAATCCGCCATTTTTCAAGTTCTCCAGGGAAATAAATATTTGGGTATACGGTTAAAAATGAAGAAACACGTGTTTCAGACTTGTTGGAAACTCATTCTCGCAAATTCCACTTAAGCGAAGCCGGCGCGGGTCAGCTAATATTTTAGAAGCGTTTTTTCCTCTATTTTTAACCGACTTCCAAAAAAGGAGGAGGTTCTCAATTCGTCGGAATCTTTTTTTTTGCTCTACGGTTTAAGTACTATTTGGTTTATAGTGCATTTATTTTATCTTTGCAAACGTTATTGTTGCAGTGTGAAATGAAATGTGTTAACTGTTAACTTTAGAGGGCTAGCAAAGGTCATTTACCGATTGATACGACATCTTACCAGAGCATAGACACAGTTTTGAAAGTAGGTACGGACATTAAAACATCCATCCTGATTTGGCAATGAAAAGGTGAGCTCGAGGACCTTACGTAAACATATTTATTAAGTACAAGATGAATCAGCCAAAAAATTAACATGCAGCAATGTTTTATACAAACCTCATTAAACTCAAAGCAGCTCCATATATCAGAGTAGGTACTCAATGTTATAGTCAGGGTACTAGACCGTTGAATAAGGTGCTTCGACTTCACAGCAATTTGGTGAGGTAACGTGCTGACAGCGACGTTTTGCAAGGATCAAACTTGTTTTATGGCGCAGGAAGAATATAGCATCATATAGTCAAAACTGACGAACCTTACGGCCCTATTACGTTGGAATAAGTACCATAATTCAGTGGATATGTTTACTTGTTAGGATACCGCCTCATACACACCAGCTGAAAAATTCAGAGCAGAATTTTATAAACAAGCTACATACATTGACTGCTGCAATAATGTGATAAACAGACCAACAACCAACTTATTTGATTTGACAAATAATAAGTATATTTTAATCAAAATATTGAATCTGCCAATACATGAACTTCTTAACAGTTAGAGCATACATAACAATCTAACATACTTGTATAGGTACAATATGTAGAGCATAATATTATGTATTATCTCACAGAATTAGAAAATTCTGTATCACATATTAGCCTCTAAACACTGTATTAGCCTCTCCAGATATTAGCATGTTTGTATTATGTAACTCCTAAAGCGCCCCACCGAGCGTACGAGGAATTAAAATTGACTGCACTTTGCGTCGAGCGATCTTGATATCAACAAAATGTCTCATCAAGTCATCACTAACGTTTAGTTCACTGCTGCTATTAATGCGAAAATAGTGAAAACCAAATTGCTGTACAAACTGGCTAGCAATCGCAGGCCCACCGTATTTGTATTAGTTCAGATCAGCGTAACATACACGAACCAAGTGCAATTTGTAACTGAAATACCCACTGGCGAATTCTTACCTTATCTTCAGCTACGTACCTAAGTCTGTCCCAAGCTTAACGCTATAAGGCGTCGGAGCAGGGACTCTCATCAAGTTTAACGAGCCATTCCCACTCGCTACGCACCTAGGGGAACTCGTAATTTTCGGAACTGCTAACGTGTAATTATTTCGAAAAGGGCGTCAATAGCGCAACCACAACACATTTGTATGCGTGGAGCAACTTGGAATGGTTAAACAAGTCAGTCAGGACTTGATAGATCTGATGCAATATCTTGTGATGTCCTTATACCTGTGTGACTAATCGTTGCTTTGAAGCGACGAGGTTCGCATATATTTATATTAGACGATATTTGAAGCTAAAATTGACCTATAATTAATTTCAAATAAGTACTTAGAGCAATTATGTAGAGTTGACGAAACGTGGCACTATGTCCATTATGGCTTTAGTGGTGTGGTACTGGTGATACTTAAAAATCTGGAAACACAACACACAACACATTTATAGTTAAACCTAACTTAAATCAAAAATTCCTGTGCATTTTTGTAGATAACTCTTAGATACCATCAGTTTCCGCAGTCTAACCGAGGAACTTATATTGTATATCTGTCATGGAAATTATCTAATAGTTCATCAATTCATAACCAATTAATGTCCAATTAAGTGTTTCTTCTTGAATGTAAATTACTAAGTTTAAAGAATTACGCAATTGCTAGCAATCCCCTGGTCAAATCTTTTTAGTCTCGGTGCTAAAGATCTTGCAGCAGACTCAGCTCAATAAAATTGGCTCAAAAACCAATGACAACATCACTCGCCAAATACGAACGCGCGTAGAGACCATTCCCGAAAGTATCCAGTAGTTGTCGGGACTGAAATATCGTTCGCAAAAAGAGGAACATCAAAGCATTGAGGCACGGTGAGTGCGACGTGATACGGTTTAGAAATAAACTCGGTAGTCACTACAAGAGCTGTCGACGCTGGGACAGTTCCGTTTTCGCCTAAACTGATTTGATGGTGAAATATTATGCAGTTTTTTCCTAATTTGATTTTTGAAAGAGGTCACTCTTCTTTATATTTCAATACAATCTAGGACTGAACTCTATAATCACTTAATGCTTTAAATGAGAAGGTTAAAGAATAGATTATTTTGTACCTACCTACTGACTGTTAATGACATTTTTTTAGTACAAAATATACAATCAATCACAGTATTATAGAAGATAGTATTCACCCGTAATTTAGGACTTATAATATTATGATACTACTACCTAGATGATGCCCGCGACATTTTATTAGGATAAAAATTAGCTCATAATATGTTATACAGGGTAGGTATAAGTGGTAGATATAGCTGTTTCCATTCCAAATAGTTAAGTCGGTTCCATCATTGTGGCGTCAATGATAGAACCGACAACCACACAAACTTTCAAATTGATAGTATTAGATAGTAAGATCTTAGTCAACAGTAAGTAATAATAATATCTATACTTAAAACAAACACCTAAATTCAAGAATACCTAAAAGCTCTTTTCCACTCTTTACACTTCAATGAATAGATGCAAAAAGAGAAGTCTTTTAGAAGAACTCCACATTGTTTCAAAAGATACTCATTGTTGCAAAATACTTGAACAAGATTTAAAGATAAATCAAGCAACTGATAGCAGAGCAATGGTTGTCAGGCGGTTTATTTTCAGCACGAGTGTGGTAAGAGATAAAAGCGTGCAGTAAAACTTGGTCCCGTGTGGGCGAGGAATAGATAAGAGGCGGCTGGAGAGATATCTCTTAAAGCGATAATTTGTTTACTCGTCCTTACTCCTGATATAAAGAAAAATACGACTCTTGCTCTCGAAAAGTTCAACGCATCGTTTAATGTCACATAAACAATGTATACAGGGTGTTTTATTTATCTAGGGGGTTAAAGATTGTGGGTTGATTGAAGAATGATAAAAGATCGTGGATTTGACCTGCAGCTCGCTCCAGCAATGCGCGGGACTTCAATTACTTTTATACACACATGGTATATATCAAATCTTTGAAAAGAGCAACCGCCAAGTTTCTTGCTAGTCGTCTCGGTAGGAAAGGCATTCCGGACCAGTGATAGATGCTTTAGACCTTTCAAAAGTACTTGTGAAAGTCTAATTTAATAAAAATCTTTTGAATTTGAACTTTTTGTTGAATTCGGGCAATTCGGATAATTCGAATATTTTAGTCAGAATTATTTAGAGCTTTTGGAAATTGTTGTACTGGTTAGTTCCATTGACGCTACAACTTTTTGTGGATCTTGGTTTCCTATACAATTTTTTCCTATTTTATTTATTTATTTATTCGTACCAAAAATTTGTAACTCGTAAAAAGAAAATGATAAGAAATGAGCAGGGAATAAAAGATCTCTATACTGGTAGAGATCTTTTACAGAGAGAAGAGAGAGAGTGACCCTAGGCAGTGGGATTTAGTTCTTACCTACCTTCTTCCACGATGTTACCCTTTGTATAGTGGGTAATAATCCTGATACACGCTGTATATTATTGTGGTTGTATACAAAGAAACATACGCGTTAAAATGGGGCAGTAAAACGGGCTAAACGCTCGCGACATTTATTAATTGAATATTCGTTTTATTGGTTGTAATTTAAGGATTATAAAACCCTTTTCCTAGATACGCGATGGAGCTTGGAAAATATTAATGGCACCATAAATTTATTCGGGCTTAAAAAATTCTTGTTTAAAATACGACTACCTTAACTAGCCATGTATAGATATAAACGCCTAGGTGCTACAGTATTATGAACAATAAATGATTTACGAAATGTACCCAGCAATTTTTAATTTTTTAAACTTTATGGGCCAATTAGTGAATGTAATTTCTTGGAATTAGTTATGTATGAGAACAAATTGATAACAAGATAAACTACTACCCGCGAACAGCTGCCGATCGATACCTATAGATATAGTTATTGTATTTAATATTGTAGATACTATACATTAATATTAGTGAACTCAGTTTTTTTTTTTGTTCTTTCATTTGATATCTCACTCGATACATAGCAAAAATATATTTTCACTTTTTCGGTTGCGACATCCGTCAGGTCAATTATTTTATAATGTAGTCTATGTCACCCGGACAATAATAACGAATTGATTGACACCTCATTCATCAAAATCTTTATGATCAAAAAATGATGGATCTTTGTTTTTTACACAAGATTATAAATGGGGATATTGATTGTCCAAATTTATTAAATAGAATACAACTGTCAATACCAAAGCAAAACGCAAGATCGCTTATAAAGAGCAAACGAACATTTAGGGCCAGAATATGTAAAAGTAACCTTGGTAGTGCTGCTCCTCTTAATAGAATTGTGATATCTTATAATAATGTGTTCAGAAAAGCTAACCTAGATATTTTTCAACACTCCGCTTCGTTATTTAAAAAGAAAATTAAAAACCACCTAAAGAGTCTTTAAATATTCCATAGTAAGTCTAATATAAAATGTTTAAAGATTCATTTTGAAATTGTAGGGTACTATTGTTAGTCTTAATTGTAGTTTTTATTGTTAGTTTTAAGAATTATTGTACTTTTGGCTTTTTGAGTAGTTAATTTAATTATTATAGAATTTATGCAATGAATGTCTTAGGTTAAGTTTTACTATTTAGAAGTTGTAGATTAAGCATGTTGAGTTAGCCTGTAAGTGAGTATACATTGATAGTCCTAAGTTTATATAAGTCGTCATAATTATTTTTCTTTGTATACCGTTGGCTTCCTATTAAATAAAAAAAAAAAAAAAAAAAATCGGCTCAATAATTTAGGCGCTACTATGAAACACACAGACTCTGGTACAAACATACATACATAGACTGCTAAAATCATAACCCTTTCTTTTGGCTTTGCCGTAGTCGGGTAAAAACCACGCAGCTATGGCTAGGTACGAGAGTTTCTGTATTATGACATAAGTTTACAAAATGGACCACTCAGTTAAAAACTACTTACCTCTAAAAACTATAATAAAGTGTTACTAATACTTGTAGGTATATCACTATAATAAATACTAATACTCGTAGGTACCTACTTATATCATAAACACAAAATTATTTGCATGCCGAAATTGCATAGCGTGAGTATGTATGTTATATTATTTCACATTACTAGCTGCAATACTGGCCGTCATTTTATGCAATCATAATAAACTCGTCAAATCGTAACATAACTCAATTTGAATCTCATTTGGGTACCATTTTATGAAGAAAATATACAAGTAAAACATCATTTTGAATTATTGGAGACTCAACCAATCAAAGAAAGCATGAATATATTGTGGTGGCATTGAAGTTGTTATTTAAGCATAAGAAAGTTATCAAAATGAAATTTTTCGCTCATTTTTAAGGTGCCCACGCACTTGAACTGAACTGCAGCTGAACTGCGCGTCGCGTCAGCGCCCTGCACGATATTCTCTCCAGCCGCGACGCGCGTACGTCACTGCCGCGCGGCGCGGCTGGAGAGAATATTGTGCGGGGCGCTGACGCGACGCGCAGTTCAGTTCGAGTGCGTGGGCACCTTTAGTCTCAATCTTTGATATAACATTGTAGATGATGCAAGTACAACGTCAGCCACAATTTATGGTCAATCTTTTATATTACCGTTTGGTCAGAATTAAATGACCATAACAAAAATAAAACCGAAGATGCGTAATAACAGGGTTCGGGCCTCGGATGCAACGCCATAAGGCGTTTATTAAAAAGCAATTTCGTGTTTATTCTATCAGTTTAGCAATTTAACGTTATTAAAATAACAGCTTTTTCGATATAAGAGAAGTGTTTTCGATATTGCTCTATCGGAACGTTTATGAGTAATTACTTGGATTAAATGCCCATATTTCATGATGCGACCTAGAAATGCTCGGGTGGGTATTAAAATATTGTTTGGGTCGGTATTAAAACTTTATGCGGATGTTATGCTTTGATTGCTGGTAGAGGCGGTTTAATAGTCTCCATATCTGGTTGATGTATTGTATGTTCGAATTGAGATTACGCTATTTTTATTACAGGCATAATTGCTTGGTGGTGAGGAAATGGTTCTTGTGTAGAATGATGGCTTATTCAATACCAAACACTTTTTTTTTACGATTTACTTTACGATTTTAATTAAATAAATTTCCAGAACTTAATTTTTGTGTTTAAAATAAAGTAAACTATTAAAATAAAGTTAATTAGCCTTTAAGATAGAATTTGTAGCATGCGATCATCGCGTTCGCGATAGAGGAAACAGAATATCTAAGTGTAGGTATTTCTTTTGTATAAACAAGATGAAGTTAAACAGCACTAAAACCCGACTACTGAAGCGTTGACCAACTTTGCGCTGAATAAGTCAGCTCAAAATAGCTTAGGCGCTACGGTGGAACAGATATATACAAACAAACATACATACATAGACTGCTTAAATCATACCCCCTCCTTTTATGGCTTAGCCGTAGTGGGGTAAAAAAGAAAGGGTTATGATTTTAGCAGTTTATGTATTATGAATGTAGGTTTGTATTTATGTCTGTTCCACTGTAGTTATTTTGAGCTGACTTAGTCAGCGCAAAATTGGACACCTCTTCTCACCATCTTTTACACGTTGTTGGATAAAAATCGGGTCTCAGTCAAAAAGTAGTGTTCTGTGTTAGCTTTGAATATTTAAAATAAACAGTAGACAACCAAAATATAAAACGGCTTATGGTCTGTAGTGTTATATTTCTAAGTAACTTACACCACAGCCCTACAAAACTCAATCCTGTACTGTAACGGTACGTGCTCCCTAACAATTAAGTTCGATGATAATACCAGTATCGAATTGCGGGCAACCCTAAGATAGGTTAGATGTTTTAGGTAGAGACTTCATTAGACTACGAGGGAGCGTTTTTTCTGATAGGAAAATAGTAATTATAGTTTTTCAAAGCTTCGCTTATAATTCGTTTTATATTTACTAGGCAAAGACCAAAATATTTTCAATCCCAAGGATCAGGAATAGCTCAGATCTGGCCCGCTGCTCCGGGTATGGTCCATGTTCATCATCCATCCATCAATTTCTATCAGCTTTCTTACGTCCCCTGTCAGCAAACTCGATATTTCTCATCTACCCGCTTCCAAGCTTCTTGGGATAAAAGTACGTGATTAAATTCTCTCTCTCTCTCCCTCTGCGTCATGCTCTTCTTTACCAAGGGTCATTAATTCGTTACTCGTTTCTATTAATTACATAATGAAAAGGGATGCGATGGGTTCCCAGACTCTTTCGCATTCGAAGAAACTAATGTTTCAAGTCTTAGGTTTAAGGATTATTATCAGATATGAGTGAAACAGAAAAAATAAAACGACCTGATTTGGACCTCCAACGTTAGTCGCCTATCCAAATACCGAATTATCTGATCACTGATCTGATAGTGATTTAATTGTTCTATCAAGAAATCTTATCACGCAAAATTTTATAAAAAAGCTTGTAAATAGCCCGAAAAACGCATTGAATAATTGAAGAGTGTACCTATTTCAAGTGCGAGTCTTTCTAATACGCTTCGCTTACTACAATATCCACACCTAAATAAGAATCCCATGAAGGACAAGGGAGCGTGAAGCCTCAGTGTTACCTCGAATTTCGTAATTAAACGCTTGGTATAATTACGACCTTTCCCTTGCCAGAAACCTTTATTCACACTCTGTTACACTTTAATCTCTAAGTGCGACATTGGTACCTTTGAACGGAACTGTTGTTGAGAGTAGTAGACAAACAAGTTAAGTTGGTATGGTTGTAATCAGTATAGACGTAACCCGAAAATGCATATACGTAGGAACGAATTGTTACGTCGACTTTTGATGCTGATATCTAATTTTTATGCGTGAATACGTACTTAACTGTTCGTAATTGCATAATAAACATATCTGGATTAGGTTTCTTTTAGAAAAGTTTAAGCTATGTGGCCTTACTAACAAGTAGGTAGGTATTCAAAATATTATAATATAAAAAAATTATTACTATAGAAAAAAAAAAGAAAAAAAAAAATGAGAGCGGACGTAGAGTTGATTCGATCTGGTGTTAATTTCCTTAAAAGTAAGGTTATGATATTGGGTATGCAATCATCATCATGATCAACCCATCGCCTGCTCACTAACAGAGCACGGGTCTCCTCTCAGAATGAGAAGGGGTTTTGGCCATAGTCTACCACTCTGTCCAACTGTTGAAAAGAATATTAAGGAAAACTCTCAGGAATATAGGTTTTCTCACAATATTTTCCTTCACCGTTAAAGCAAGTGATACTTATTTATTGATTAAAACGCACATAACTCCGAAAAGTTAAAGGTGCATGCCCGGGATCGAACCCCCGACCTCCCGATTAGGATGTGAATGTCTTAACCCGTAGGCAGCGATCCCGGCTTCAATCAGGTATGCAGTACCTAGTTATATCTACTTTGATGAGTTAAGAAAACGCCTTAGAGTACTTATAATCAGAATGACCCAAATACCATCATATTTTCGGATCAAAATTATGAAAATCTTTGGAAAATGTGTCGGAATGCCAGATTGCATAACGACCCGGTGCATAAAGATATACATCATAATGCCACATTAATAAATCTCATACAGGAAGACATAAAGCCGGCGATGGCAACGTTTATGTAAATTGCTTCCGTTCAGATTCACTAAGATTTATGTATTAACGTCAACAACAATTAAATTTGGACCACTGTTCCACGCTCGGATTTAATTATTCATCGTCAAGCAATTTTCCATGGATCTGATAAGTCCAATTAAACCTTTCCTTCCGAAATATTAATAATACTGAATGGTTTATGGAGATTTCAACACAGTTTTAATAAAGACATCTGCAATGCTGCAGTGTCATAACATTACTCTGCAGTAAATTAAGGGTTACATAGCTACATGTACAACAGTGTGCTTGGTAAAGGTTGCCTTTTCATACTACGAATAACTTGAGTACCTACCCAAGCCAAAAGTTAATAGGAATCTTATAAGCAAGAGCTCCAATCTATACCTTGTCACTGCTTTCTATCAGGTTAGATTGTTCTCAAGCGCAAGTCAATCTTGCATAATAAAAACACACCTAATTAAGAGGGCTCTCTCCGTCACTCGTTTCATACAATCGTAGTTCCAATTTCATTTGAATACTAAGCAACCAAAGTCCATGAAATTTTGCAGACATATTCTAGAAACTAATATCTGTGTCTGTGGTTTTCCAGATTTCTGTTAAAATATTCGGTTTCAAAGTTACGCGGTCTTAAAAAATTCCATACAAATCTTTGAGCCCCTGTAATTTTAAAACTACATATTTTTAGAAAAATCTAAAACATCACAGACACAGATATTAGTTTCTAGAATATATGTCTGCAAAATTTCATGGACTTTGGTTGCTTAATATTCAAATGAAATTGGAACTACGATTGTATGAAACGAGTGACGGAGAGAGCCCTGTTAAACAATTTATTTCATGCTTGCTTGATAGATAGAGGCCTGTTTATGACAGTAATTTTTTGCACGCGCTGCATTTAAAAACAGTACCTTCAACCATTTAACAGGGCTCTCTCCGTCACTCGTTTCATACAATCGTAGTTCTCATTTCATTTGAATATTAAACAACCAAAGTCCATGAAATTTTGCAGACATATTTTAGAAACTAATATCTGTGTCTGTGGTGTTTTAGATTTTTCTAAAGATATGTAGTTTTAAAATTACAGGGGCTCAAAGATTTGTATGAAAATTTTTAAGACCGCGTAACTTTGAAACCGAATATTTTAACATAAATCTGGAAAACCACAGACATAGATATTAGTTTCTAGAATATGTCTGCAAAATTTTATGGACTTTGGTTGCTTAATATTCAAATGAAATTGGAACTACGATTGTATGAAACGAGTGACGGAGAGAGCCCTCTTAAAGTGCAAGGTAGGGACAAAATAAAAAAACTGTCTACTCATAATATTAAGAAGCAATTTTTAATACTCATAATTCTTCACACAGCATGACGTTTAAGTGTTACTCCATATATTTCAGTACGGAAAAAGGAATGCCCGAAGACATGAACCAATAATAAATATTTTATTCGTAAGGAATAAAGTTAAAGTGCAGGGCTGCACCCTAAGATAGGGTCGAATCTACCTGGCCGACTGTTTTATTGGCATTTATATTAACTTTTCATGTTCAGCTAATGGATTAGTGCAGTCTAGGCCGTAAGGGAATATGTAGGTACGGTCATGAATTAAGGCGGTTTTACTATCTGATAATATTATAACTACCTACCTGACGGTTTACGGCTAGATATTTCTTACTTTGAACCGTTAGGTTTGAATGATCTTATATACTTAGGCTTCAATGATTAAGAACGAAAGATTTAGGTTTAGGTTATGGATTAGTCTATGTTTGGAGTTTTTTCAATAAATCAATGTAAGGTAATCACATCAAAAGGACCACAGAATGCTAAGGTCAGCAGAGGTCGGTTTTGACATAATTTTTTGAATAATTCGCTCCTTGAGCAATCTGAGGCTTTCTTCGCTCTTACAGATCTTTTTGTTATGAGTTCACCTAATAATGTCTATTTGTGCCTAGAAGTTTTATAATTGAAAAACTGCATAGATACTGACCAATACTTCAAAATTGTGCTTTACTTAATCATCGAGTAGATGATGCCCGCTATTTCGTCCGCGTGGATTTATGTAGGTTTTCAAAAATCTCGCGGGAACTCAGATTTTCGAGATAGAAGTAATCTAATTTCTGTCTTTAAGATGCATGTTACCTCTATTATACTAAGGAGGTGATGCTCGTAACTTTTCCACGAGCATTTATGTTTTTAAAAATCCCGTGGCAACACTGATTTATGGACATCAAAAGTAGCTTATGTACTTTCCTGGAATGTAACTTGTCTCCGTATCAAATTCGTCAAAATCGGCTAAAAATGAATAGGCCGTGAAAAATTAGCAGACAAACAGACAGACACACTTTCACATTTATAATATTATTATGAAAGTATGGATTACCATCAGACAAGGTCTTAGCAAGTGTAAACCAAATAGGTACTTATTATCAAGTGCATCTAAGTTCTATACTTAGAAGATTATTTACGAGGCGGAAAGCCTGTAGATATCTGTATATACTTATACTACGCATTATGTTAGTTCCCGTGTAAGTTTTTATATGCTACAAAAAATGAGACTTCCTATTTTAACTTGCAAAGCTGCCTTACTTTTCACGATAAAGTGCCCCCGTGGAAATAGTCCAGCCGATAACATTAGCATGAATTATACTCACAGATTGTTCACATCTTACCATCTTTGCTACATTTACATAAGTGGTACGCAATAAGTTGTTGAGAAATATATGATTTTATCGCCAAGACATAAAGGTTATCTTTGCATCGCTGTAACTTGTAAGGATATTGTGTTCAGTGTTATTTATGTTTATCAATTCACATATCTCTAGCTGTATTACAAACACCTTAGAAACTTATGTAGCTAGATCTGATTACTGGAAACATATTCTGGAATCTACAATAATATGCCGTATCTGATTGTATTTTGGACTGTATGAATACCTACTGGATTAACTTCCAGTGCAAAATGCTCAGGCAAAAAGCTGTCGTGAGCTCTTAAAGTTAGTTCTATTTAAATAAATCGGTCATTCGTCGTCGTTCATCTTCTGAAACGGCAAAAAGGGTATTTTTTTAAATCAGCTATAAGTAACTGTATCAAACCAAGACAGAAATGAATTAGGTTCCAGGATTTATTGCGAAATGCTCTCAACCCGAGTCTTCATCGGGTTTCGTGGGGTTTTCATTCTCTTTATTGCCTTCGACACTGTCATTAATTAAAGTCTGGAAATTTTATCAAAGGATTCCACAGTCTGATAGTTTTAAGATAATTTATCATTATTGGAATTTAACGCAAAATTGGAAGTTATTCGAGAACTTTTCTTTTATGAATTTTTAAGACCACACTTTTTTGAAAAAATACCTAAAAATACTAGAAAGTTTTTAAGACAATAGGTGAATTGAATAAGGCTAAACTTACACTTGGTTTTGTCGGTGCATGTATATGAACACCACAGTTTTACGATGTATACGGAATCGCCCGCCTTTCACTGCGAAGCTCGTTGGCACGACGCGTCCAACGCGTTGGTACACGTTGGGTATACACCGACAAAATCCTCCTATAGCTTATGATTCTTATAATCATAATCATATGATTAAGCCGAACGGAATATAAGATTTTTAACACGTTTTTATTAATTCGCTTCTTGTCAGTCTGTTTCATTGTTTGTCTATTAGATGCAAATACAATCGTTTTTAAACTAATTTCCCGATAAGCTAGAAACTTGGAATAGATTGGAACTATATGACAGTGCAATAACTCTCCCCCCGTCTCTGTTAATTAGGCTTGCTAATAGAGCTACTGGAAAAGCTGTAGCATTATGAACGTATACTTGTTAAATCTGATCGTAAAACCTCAACATGCCCATAACTGAAATATCGTTATAACTGAAAATGAACACGAAAGCAACTGTATTCAAAAGCGGTTTTATATTTTACGACCACACAAAGAGTTCTAAGCCACAGGTAACGACGTGCTTTATTACTAAGTAGTGTATTATTAATGTCGCCTCAGAATGTTTAACGTGATATAAACCCTTGTTTAGCACCCTCATACAGCTCAGGTAAAATGCCTTATTGAACTGTAATGGTGTAGTCAGAATGTACCTACTTACTTATTTTTTAGGGTTCCGTACCTCAAAAGGAAAAACGGAACCCTTATAGGACCACTTTATTGTCTGTTTGTCTATCTGTCCGTCCGTCTGTCCGTCGTGTCTGTCAAGAAAACCTATAGGGTACTTCCCGTTGATCTAGAATCATGAAAGGCAGGAACAATCTACACATAGTTTACAGTCGTAACACCTAGATACACGAATACTTATTCACTAATTTAGGCAAAATAATATAATTATTGAAGTTTGTCCTGCCGACTTCTGCCGGTCGGTATAATTCCTCCACAGTGTCACCCCTACTTATGACAGTAGGATTGCTCTGTCTAGACATCTCAGTCGACTGATTGTATGAAATATCTTCAGGCTTTGCTATACCTATTTTTTATTATATATTTGCTGTACTTACTTCTTTCAGATTAGTGCTGATTTCACATATCGGATACACCCCATTCGCCGAATCCAACGGATCTTTTAGTGCTACTAAAAATTATTATTAAAGAATACTGGGTGTGTGAGGATGTCTATGTGGTACAATCGATGCGACTTGTATTGCAAATTTTATTGGCAATTTCAGCTCTAAAAATTCGATGCATTCAGTGCGTGTGGCTGTTATGTTGCAGGCGAAATCTCAAAGTCGTACGTACACCCATATACCTACCTACTTGTAGTATCAGGAGAAAACAGTCAAGTGCAAACTCGTAGGTACTGTATATCTACGTGCGCAATTATGTTAATGTGTTTCCAAGGTATTTCCTTCATCAACCAACTTTCCAAATGGATCCTATCTTATCAGAAACCGACACTTCGAAGTTAAAGTAAACCAATTATGAAAGCAGTCGAAGCTAATGTTTACTTTAATCACTTTCCCCATCACATTTAAATAAATGTGCCAACCACAAAAGTTTTCGGACTAACGTGCCTAATTAAAATTTATCAAACTTGAAGCTCTAATTTTAATCCTTTGCTTAATAAGAATAATTTTAGCGGACTTTTGAAATAAAATTGGAGTTTAAAATGTATAAGTAGGTAGTTGATATAAAATAAAATTGTTTATACTTAGTACAATTTTTATATGAGGAAAAATAAAACACATTTTAATTATAAAATTGCTATATTTTGAAACTTTAAATAACACGACTGGCTCTGAAAATATTTGGATTGCAAAAACAAAATCTTTTTAAAAGGGATTAGAAAGACATGGAGTAGGATAGTTAAAAAATTTGAAATCGTGGAGTCCGCGTTACGCTTAAATACAGTACAATAATTATACAATAATTTCTAATACACGAATTAATATAAATATCACAGTCAAATATTATACAACTAAAGTTCTAACTCTAAATGTAAATGGCAGTGCAATTAGACCTTAAAAAGACCCATTCGATGAAATAAATCTTGTTATCCGATAGTGGTATGAAGAATATATTAGAGAGATATCTATTGTTACAAATATTTATCATAATGTGAAGCTAGTCTAATTACTGTGACTAGAATTAGGAATAATTTACGACATACAACTATCAATATTTTGGTAGCTACATGTTACAATATTAATTTATGCCTCTACAATTATTATACTATATATAGCTCAATTACCACTCACTGACTCACTCACTCATTGACATAATTGTTCTCCTAGAAAGAGAAGGAAAATGATATAATAATGTAGGGGAGATGTGTTTGGATTCGGGAACCCTCTGGGGAAAAATTATGACTTTTCGGAAAAACAAGATGGCGGCCGACGTGATTTTTGCAGCACCGTTGTTTTCCAACCGATTTCGTTGAATTTTGCAAACTTTGAAGAAAGTAGTAAACGGTTAATAGAAAATGTAGAAAAAATTGGAAAAACAAGATGGCGGCCGAGCCGCAGGGTTTTGAAAATTTTGATTTTTCGACCCCGAACCGCGGCGCCACAGATCCGAAACGGGAAATCGATAATAATTATTTTTTTCTGGTTTCGCCCACGACTATCCTGTATTTTGACAGAACGAGAGTGGTTTTTCAAAATTCAAGATGGCGGCTGTCATGGCGGCCGTTTTGTTCGAGGTACGAAAAAACGCAATTTTAAAAGTTAAATATCTCAAAGTTGGCAACATTGGAGCGATTCGGTTTCTATGAAGCGATTGTACGTATAGACTCGATGTATAGATTGGTGGGGAAAAATTACCCCATTTTTCGGGAAATTTCAAGATTTTTGCGAAAATGTAAAAAATCGAAATACGGACTTTTCGCAAAATCCGAGTATGAGCGATTAAGTGTTTTGCTCGTACAAATGAAATTTGGGTATTTTTGTCGCCGGAGACTGGCAACACTGGAATTTATCAAAGTAAAAGTGATTTTCGACACGGTCTTTTTCACGATATCCCCTTTCGCGTGGGTGCAAGCGAGAGGAAAGATTGAAACGTCATCGGGAGCGGTACATCCTGTAGTTAATAGGAAAATTATGAAACCGTGTAAAATCTTTCTGTAAAACGAGTTGGCGGCCATTTTGTATTTTTTTTAATTTTTCGAAATTTTGATCACGTTTTTGAGGCAGTTGGCAACATTTTGGAAAGTCAGTATGTATGAATCGATTGTGTATCTCGGCTGGCAGTATGAAGATATGCAACCGGTGTTGCCACTTTTGGGGAGATTTTCGAGATTTTCAACTAGAAAACTCCTGTAAAATTTTGTATGAAAAAATTTTTTTTCACTGATGGTGTCGTATAGAAAACAAAAACTTAGTAAGCCAAAATTATGGAGAGAGCTGATGATTGAGGGTTTCGGAGACGGGTGAAGGGTCCGCTCAAGGTATTGAAGATAGGTGGGGGGTGCTCGACCAAATGTCATTCATGACATCATCCAATTGCCAAAAAGCTGAAAAAAAATTCAAAATGGCGAAGAAAAGATGGCCGCCATACAAATTTCGCCGGCGTCCAGCTCGGAGGGTATAAAAGATGGAGGTGTGGTTTCGTGGCAAAAGAGGATCAGGATCCAAAGGTCTACTCGATGAATAGAAAAAAAATTCAAAATGGCGGAATTTATTTTCCCATACATTTTGTATGGCGAATATTGAATGTCTCATTCTCCTAGAAAGAGACGGAAAACGATACGATAATGTAGGGGAGATATGTTTTGAAGCGCGATATGAGTAGGGAAAAATTATGACATTTCAGAAAAACAAGATGGCGGCCTATATGATTTTTGCAACTCTTTTGTTTTCCAACCGATTTCGTTGAAACTCGCAATCTTTGAAGAATGTAGTAAACGATTAATAGAAAAAGTGGAAAATTTTGGAAAAACAAGATGGCCGCCGTACAAATTTCGTCGGTGTCTATCTCGGAGGCTATAAAAGATGGAAGAGTGGTTTCTTGGCAAAAGATGATCAGGGTCCGAAGGTCTACTCGGTGGAACAAACTCTGCATGCTCGCGGACCACTTTAGTGGTCCGCGCACCCACGCACCCTACTAAATTATTATCCTAATTTACAAAAAATAATATGGATATCGTTTTCAGGGTTTTCCAGGGTGCTGATTTTGATAATGACATTTATTTTCAAATCCAAGATGGCGGACTTACATTTTCTACAAAAAATAGAAATGCCTGTCATTTTATGGGGTATTGCGGAGTGAATTGTGTGTCTTAATAAATAAATTTGGTTTAATATAATAAAGTTAATCTTACCACGTCACGCGAGCTGCTTTAGCAGCTCGCGCACCGAGCGAATACTATATATAGCTCGATTACCACTCACTGACTCACTGACTCACTCATTGACATAATTGTTCTCCTAGAAAGAGACGGAAAATGATATAGTGATGTGGGGGAGTTGTGTTCGGTTTCGGGAACCCTCTGGGGAAAAATTATGACATTTCAGAAAAACAAGATGGCGGCCGACGTGATTTTTGCAACTCTTTTGTTTTCCAACCGATTTCGTTGAATTTTGCAATCTTTGAAGAAAATATTAAACGATTAATGGGAAATGTCAAAAAAATTGAAAAAACAAGATGGCGGCCGAGCTGGATCGTTTTCAAAATTTTCATTTTTCGATCCCTAACCGCGGCGCCACTGATCCAAGACGGAGAAGTCGAGTATAATTATTTTTTCGTGTTTCGCCCACGATTATCCTGTATTTTGACAAAACGGGAGTGGTTTTTAAAAATTCAAGATGGCGGCTGTCATGGCGGCCGTTTTGTTCGAGGTACAAAAATACGCAATTTTAAAAGTTAAATATCTCAAAGTTGGCAACATCGGAGCGATTCGGTTTCTATGAAGCGATTGTACGTATAGGCTCGAGGTATAGATTGGAGGAAAAAAAATACCCCATTTTTAGGGAAATTTCAAGATTTTCGGGAAATTGTAAAAAATCGAAATACGCACTTTTAGCAAAATCCGAGTATGAGCGATTACGTGTTTTGCTCGTGCAAATAACATTTAGGTACTTTTGTCGCCGGCGACTGGCAACACTAAAATTTATCAAAGCAAAAGTGATTTTCGACGTGGTCTTTTTTAGGGGCGATCGGTTCGCCTGGGTGCGAGCGAGATGAGAGATTGAAACGTCATCGGGAGCAGTATATCCTGTAGTTAATAGGAAAATTATGAAACCGTGTAAAATCTTTCTGTGAAACGAGTTGGCGGCCATTTTGTATTTTTTTTAATTTTTCGAAATTTTGATCGCGTTTTTGAGGCAGTTGGCAACATTTTGGAAAGTCAGAATGTATGAATCGATTGTGTATCTCGGCTTGCAGTATGGAGATATGCAACCGGTGTTGCCACTTTTGGGGAGATTTTCGAGATTTCCAACTAGAAAACTCCTGTAAAATTTTGTATGAAAAATTTTTTTTTCACTGATGGTGTCGTATAGAGAACAAAAAGTTAGTAAGCCAAAATTATGGAGAGAGCTGATGATTGAGGATATTGGAGACGGGTGAAGGGTCCGCTCAAGGTATTGAAGATAGGTGGGGGGTGCTCGAGCAAATGTCATTCATGACGTCATCCAATTGCCAAAAAGCTGGAAAAAAATTTAAAATGGCGAAGAAAAGATGGCCGCCATACAAATTTCGCCGGTGTCCAGCTCGGAGGGTATAAAAGATGGAAGTGAGGTTTCTTGGCATGAGATGATCAGGGTCCGAAGGTCTACTTGATGAATAGAAAAAAAATTCAAAATGGCGGAATTTATTTTCCCATAGAAAATGTATGGCGAATATTGAATGTCTCATTCTCCTAGAAAGAGACGGAAAACGATACATTGATGTATGGGAGATATGTTCGGATGCGCGATATGAGTACGGAAAAATTATGACATTTCAGAAAAACAAGATGGCGGCCTATATGATTTTTGCAACTCTTTTGTTTTCCAACCGATTTCGTTGAAACTCGCAATCTTTGAAGAAAGTAGTAAATGATTAATAGAAAAAGTGGAAAATTTTGGAAAAACAAGATGGCCGCCGTACAAATTTCGTCGGTGTCTATCTCGGAGGCTATAAAAGATGGAAGAGTGGTTTCTTGGCAAAATATGATCAGGATCCGGAGGTCTACTCAGTGAAACAAACTCTACATGCTCGCGGACCACTTTAGTGGTCCGCGCACCCACGCACCCTACTTTATTAACCTCAACTACCCCGTTTTTACAAAAAATGATATGGATGTCGTTTTCAGAGTTTTCCAGGGTGCTGATTTTGATAATGACATTCATGTTTAGATCCAAGCTGGTGGACATGCACTTTTTAAGAAAAAATTGATATGAGTGTGGGTTTTATGTGTTTTTGTGGTGAATTGTGTATCTTAATAAATAAATTTGGTTAAATATAATAAAGTCAACATAACCACGTCACGCGAGCTGCTTTAGCAGCTCGCGCACCGAGCAAAACACTAGTTATTATACTATATATAGCTCGATTACCACTCACTGACTCACTGACTCATTGACATAATTGTTCTCCTAGAAAGAGATGGAAAATGATATAGTGATGTAGGGGAGTTGTGTTCGGTTTCGGGAACCCTCTGGGGAAAAATTATGACATTTCAGAAAAACAAGATGGCGGCCGCCGTGATTTTTGCAGCTCCGTTGTTTTCCAACCGATTTCGTTGAATTTTGCAATATTTGAAGAAAATAGTAAACGATTAATGGAAAATGTCGAAAAAATTGAAAAAACAAGATGGCGGCCGAACCGTAGCGTTTTCAAAATTTTGATTTTTCGACCCCGAACCACGGCGCCACAGATCCGAGACGGGGTAGTCGAGGATAATTATTTCTTCGTGTTTCGCCCACGATTATCCTGTATTTTGACAGAACGGGAGTGGTTTTTAAAAATTCAAGATGGCGGCTGTCATGGCGGCCGTTTTGTTCGAGGTACGAAAAAACGCAATTTTAAAAGTTAAATATCTCAAAGTTGGCAACATCGGAGCGATTCGGCTTCTATGAAGCGGTTGTACGTATAGACTCGAGGTATAGATCGGTGGGAAAAAATTACCCCATTTTTAGGGAAATTTCAAGATTTTCGGGAAATTGTAAAAAATCGAAATACGCACTTTTAGCAAAATCCGAGTATGAGTGATTACGTGTTTGTCTCGTACAAATGACATTTGGGTATTTTTGTCACCGGAGACTGGCAACACTGGAATTTATCAAAGTAAAAGTGATTTTCGACACGGTCTTTTTCACGGTATCCCCTTTCGTGTGGGTGCGAGCGAGAGGAAAGATTGAAACGTCATCGGGCGCGGTATATCCTGTAGTTTATAGGAAAATTATGAAACCGTGTAAAATCTTTCTGTGAAACGAGTTGGCGGCCATTTTGTATTTTTTTTCATTTTTCGAAATTTTGATCACGTTTTTGAGGCATTTGGCAACATTTTGGAAAGTCGACATTTATCAATCGATTGTGTGACTCAACCAGCAGTATCGAAATATGTAAACAGTGTTGCCACATTTGGGGAGATTTTCGAGATTTTCCCCAAAAACTCCTCCTGTAAAATTTTGTATGAAATTTTTTTTTTTCACTGATGGTTTCGTATAGAAAACAAAAAAAAAATCGAGGAAAAATTTGGAAATAGCTGATGATTGAGGATGTCGGAGACGGGTGGAGGGCCCGCTTAAGGTATGGAAGATAGGTGGGGGGTGTTCGAGCAAATGTCATTCATGACGTCATCCAATTGCCAAAAAGCTGAAAAAAAATTCAAAATGGCGAAGAAAAAATGGCCGCCATACAAATTTCGCCAGTGTCCAGCTCGGAGGGTATAAAAGATGGAAGGTTGGTTTCTTGGCAGAAGAGGATCAGGATACAAAGGTCTACTCGATGAATAGAAAAAAAATTCAAAATGGCGGAATTTATTTTTCCATACATTTTGTATGGCGAATATCGAATGTCTTATTCTCCTAGAAAGAGACAGAAAACGATACGATGATGTTCGGGAGATATGTTTTGGTGCGCGATATGAGTAGGGAAAAATTATGACATTTCAGAAAAACAAGATGGCGACCGACGTGATTTTTGCAACTCTTTTGTTTTCCAACCGATTTCGTTGAAACTCGCAATCTTTAAAGAATGTAGTAAACGATTAATAGAAAAAGTGGAAAATTTTGAAAAAACAAGATGGCCGCCGTACAAAATTCGTCGGTGTCTATCTCGGAGGCTATAAAAGATGGAAGAGGGGTTTCTTGGCAAAAGATGATCAGGGTCCGAAGGTCTACTCGGTGGAACAAATTCTGCATGCTCGCGGACCACTTTAGTGGTCCGCGCACCCACGCACCCTACTTTATTAACCTCAACCACCCCATTTTTACAAAAAATGATATGGATGTCGTTTTCAGAGTTTTCCAGGGCGCTGATTTTGATAACGACATTTATTTTGAAATCCAAGATGGCGGACATGCACTTTTTAAGAAAAAAATTGATATGGGTGTCGTTTTGTGGGTTTTTTGGGGTGAATTGTATATCTTAATAAATAAATTTGGTTTAGTATAATAAAGTTAACCCAACCACGTCACGTGAGCTGCTTTAGCAGCTCACGCACCGAGCAAAACACTAGTTATACTATATATAGCTCGATTACCACTCACTGACTCACTCATTGACATAATTGTTCTCCTAGAAAGAGACGGAAAATGATATAGTGATGTAGGGGAGTTGTGTTCGGATTCGGGAACCCTCTGGGGAAAAATTATGACATTTCAGAAAAACAAGATGGCGGCCGATGTGATTTTTGCAGCTCCGTTGTTTTTTAAGGGACTCCGTTCTAACTCGCAACTATTGAAGAATGTAGTAAACGGTTAACAGAAAATGTATAAAAAATTGGAAAAACAAGATGGCGGCCGAGCCGTAGCGTTTTCAAAATTTTGAATTTTCGACCCCTAACCGCGGCGCCACAGATCCAAGACGGGGTAGTCAAGGATAATTATTTTTTCCTATTTCGCCCACGATTATCCTGTATTTTGACAGAAAGGGAGTGGTTTTTAAAAATTCAAGATGGCGGCTGTCATGGCGGCCGTTTTGTTCGAGGTACGAAAAAACGCAATTTTAAAATTCGAATATCTCAAAGTTGGCAACATCGGAGCGGTTTGGCTTCTATGAAGCGGTTGTACGTATAGACTCGAGGTATATATCGGTGGGAAAAAGTTACCCCATTTTTAGGGAAATTTCAAGATTTTCGGGAAATTGTAAAAAATCGAAATAAGGATTTTGTGCAAAATCCGAGTATGAGCAATTATGTGTTTTGCTGGTACAAATGACATTTGGGTATTTTTGTCGCCGGAGACTGGCAACACTGGAATTCATCAAAGTAAAAGTTATTTTCGACGTGGTCTTTTTTTAGGGGCGATCGTTTCGCGTGGGTGCGAGCGAGAGGAGAGATTGAAACGTCATCGGGAGCGGTATATCCCGTAGTTAATAGGAAAATTATGAAACCGTGTAAAATCTTTCTGTGAAACGAGTTGGCGGCCATTTTGTATTTTTTTTAATTTTTCGAAATTTTGATCACGTTTTTGAGGCAGTTGGCAACATTTTGGAAAGTCGACATGTATGAATCGATTGTGTGACTCAACCGGCAGTATCGAAATATGTAAACAGTGTTGCCACATTTGGGGAGATTTTCGGGATTTTCCCCAAAAACTCCTCCTGTAAAATTTTGTATGAAATTATTTTTTTTCACTGATGGTTTCGTATAGAAAACAAAAAAAAAATCGAGGAAAAATTTGGAAATAGCTGATGATCGAGGATGTCGGAGACGGGTGAAGGGTCCGCTCAAGGTATTGAAGATAGGTAGGGGGTGCTCGACCAAATGTCATTCATGACGTCATCCAATTGCCAAAAAGCTGAAAAAAAATTCAAAATGGCGAAGAAAAGATGGCCGCCATACAAATTTCGCCGGTGTCCAGCTCGGAGGGTATAAAAGATGGAGGTGCGGTTTCTTGGCAAAAGGTGATCAGGATCGGAAGGTCTACTCGATGAATAGAAAAAAAATTCAAAATGGCGGAATTTTTTTTCCCATACATTTTGTATGGCGAATATCGAATGTCTTATTCTCCTAGAAAGAGACAGAAAACGATACGATGATGTTCGGGAGATATGTTTTGGTGCGCGATATGAGTAGGGAAAAATTATGACATTTCAGAAAAACAAGATGGCGACCGACGTGATTTTTGCAACTCTTTTGTTTTCCAACCGATTTCGTTGAAACTCGCAATCTTTAAAGAATGTAGTAAACGATTAATAGAAAAAGTGGAAAATTTTGAAAAAACAAGATGGCCGCCGTACAAAATTCGTCGGTGTCTATCTCGGAGGCTATAAAAGATGGAAGAGGGGTTTCTTGGCAAAAGATGATCAGGGTCCGAAGGTCTACTCGGTGGAACAAATTCTGCATGCTCGCGGACCACTTTAGTGGTCCGCGCACCCACGCACCCTACTTTATTAACCTCAACCACCCCATTTTTACAAAAAATGATATGGATGTCGTTTTCAGAGTTTTCCAGGGCGCTGATTTTGATAACGACATTTATTTTGAAATCCAAGATGGCGGACATGCACTTTTTAAGAAAAAAATTGATATGGGTGTCGTTTTGTGGGTTTTTTGGGGTGAATTGTATATCTTAATAAATAAATTTGGTTTAGTATAATAAAGTTAACCCAACCACGTCACGTGAGCTGCTTTAGCAGCTCACGCACCGAGCAAAACACTAGTTATACTATATATAGCTCGATTACCACTCACTGACTCACTCATTGACATAATTGTTCTCCTAGAAAGAGACGGAAAATGATATAGTGATGTAGGGGAGTTGTGTTCGGATTCGGGAACCCTCTGGGGAAAAATTATGACATTTCAGAAAAACAAGATGGCGGCCGATGTGATTTTTGCAGCTCCGTTGTTTTTTAAGGGACTCCGTTCTAACTCGCAACTATTGAAGAATGTAGTAAACGATTAATAGAAAAAGTGGAAAATTTTGAAAAAACAAGATGGCCGCCGTACAAATTTCGTCGGTGTCTATCTCGGAGGCTATAAAAGATGGAAGAGTGGTTTCTTCGCAAAAGATGATCAGGGTCCGGAGGTCTACTCAATGGAACAAACTCTGCATGCTCGCGGACCACTTTAGTGGTCCGCGCACCCACGCACCCTACTTTATTAACCTCAACTACCCCATTTTTACAAAAAATGATATGGATGTCGTTTTCAGAGTTTTCCAGAGCGCTAATTTTGATAACGACATTTATTTTGAAATCCAAGATGGCGGGCGTGCACTTTTTAAGAAAAAAATTGATATAGGTGTCGTTTTATGGGTTTTTCGGGGTAATTTGTGTACCTTAATAAAAAAATCGGTTATATATAAAAAAATTAACATAACCACGTCACGCGAGCTGCTTTAGCAGCTCGCGCACCGAGCAAAAACTAGTTCTTAGATATAGGTACATTACAATGTTCAATTTCAATACTACAATGCATTTAACTATTTTTCACAGTGTCAATTATTCTGCCGATTTTAAGTTGGCACATTTTCTCTGTACTTGCGATACGAAAATACTCCAGAAACTGAATATTGCGGGTAGTTTTAGTTATGGTACAAACTAAATAATTAAATGAATGAAAATTCTGTATTGCACATTAAACAAGAGTACCGAGAAAATAAATAAATAGGTTGCCAAGATAGCCTTATCACTGTAAGCAATCCATCTTATTAGAACTTGGCTTAGACACATTGGCCGTGTGTCTTGATTGTAGGCAACCTTTTACCTTTGGTTAACAAAATTTTACGTAACTTTATAGTGAATTCATTTGTTCAGTTTCAATAAAACTTTCCTTAAATTTAACTTAACGCTGACAATATGGTCTTTATTAGCCAAAATAGACTTTTAATTTAACGTTAGTGTACCGACTTAGTTTATCCTGCTTCGACTTTATTATCAGATGCTAACTAAAATATTAGCATATACTTGTATATAGTTAATGTAATAGGGGGATGTTAGACATTAAAGTCTGGATTTACACTTTGTAATTTACCCTTGAATTTCATAAGACAGCTGTAAAAAGGACATTTCTGAAAGCTAACTTCCTAGTATTTTAAATAGACACAAATATTTATCTAAAACAGTTATAATTACTCACTGGTTCTAAAACCTATTAACATTGAAAAGATGATATTGAATATTGCTTTAAGTTTCTTTTAGCGTCACGTCATTTCATATTTTGACCTTTGTTCTCGGGACTCTGAAAAAAAAATAACTTTATGGAAAGGTACTTATTTCAATATTTTTAAACTTTTTGGTCTAACATACTGATTTTAATCTTCTTGAACATTTTGGCCAACACTTTTTGGTTAACATACGAAACTGCACGATACATTTTAGCTATTTAAAAGCCTATTACATTTCAAATTTCTAAAAACTGTTTTTATCACCTTTCATATTGTTTCAATCTGTTTTTACTCAAAAAGTTTGATAAAATAAGACTACGTAAACATTTCTTTTCAACCAATTTCAATATAAAAACTTTAAGTAGTATTTTTTGAAGAAAGTAATTGAATTCTATGAAAACAATATGAAAAAAATTCTTACCTCGTAGGGCGGCGGTGGCAGTATATCATTTAGATTTATTTGACAGCCTTGCTCGGACCGCGCCATATTCGAATATCGTCCTGATCCTGACTGAATGGGAATTTTAAAACTATTCTCCCTCCCTAGCCAATGCCATTGGGGGTAGTCGTATTCTAAATCACTGGCAGGACACACTTTACTTTTGTCCTGTCTACTCCTCGATCCTGACCTATTAGTGTGACACGAACCACAATCATCTTCGACCATATTTACATCATTGTGAAGGTTCTCATGTCTCAATTCCCTGTAGTCTTTTGTAGATCTACTGGAAGTGCTGTGGCAACATGTCGAACATTCTCCATTGGAATATTGAATGCTGCCATTGCAAGATCTAACTATGCTATTGTTGTGAGATCGTCTTTCCGGACAACTTCGGGCATCTCCGATATCAGGATTGTCCTGTGAGGAAATTTATAAAACATCATTTTGAGTGTAATATTTAAATTCATCATCATCATGATCAACCTATCACCTTCTCACGGGTCTTCTCTCAGATTAAGAAGGGTTTAAGCCTTAATTTGCCACGTTAACCCAGTGCGGATTAGCAGACTTTACACAGCTTTGAGAACATTTTGGAGAACTCTAAGGCTTACACGTTTCCTCACGATATTTAAAGAAAGTGTTACTTGTTAATTGCTTAAAACAAACATAATCCGAGAAGCTATACGTGCGTGCCATTGATCGAACTCCAAACCTTCTAAGCCTGGCGTCTTAACCTCTAGGTTACGACCGCTCTTAATGTAATGTTTACATTATGATAGTGTTATTTGCAAATCAGATAGGTACCTACATAATCTTCTTATCATATTCATAAGTCAACAACAAAATTCTCATAATGCTTATCTTATGGTACTTACCTTGAAATTGAGTTCAGTGTAAATAGCGCTGGATGCATAGGGTTCCGGTGGGCCCCTTTTGATTCTGTCTACACTCGAAGCATCTAAACCTTGGATAGAGTTCTGTGGCAGACAATACTCTGGCTCAACGTTCATAATATTTGGTGTGTGACCTCCTAGAAATAGAAAAAGAATTGAAATAAAAATTGAATTGAAAAGCATTGAGAATAGAAGAAGAAACTAGTCGGGCTTACATCGACTAAGTACGTGAGTACCTATAGCTGGTACATTATTTACTTAAAATAGATAAAAAGAATATCTATACAAATTTATCGTAACAGGGTATAATTAGAACCCTGGCAAAAAATTAGCGCTATTATTATACTACCTAAACACAATCCAATGGCAGTAACCATTCGCTTTATACTTGTAGTTGTGTATTTTTCAAATCGCAATGTGCAAATCTCGGGGTCAGTGCCCGACGACATGTCATTGACCCCGCGGCACCTAACCACGCAACGTCTGTTGACCTCTAGCGTCAGTCATACGAATATTTACTATTTATTGTGGTATCAATAAATAATAATCATCAATACTATCACCTATCTTCGTTTTTACATTCATTCTAATTACACCCTGTATTTTAAAAAAGCCTGTTAATACCTTGCAATAAACTTTGATGACAGCTCGTAACATCTAATCCAGAATCTGGTGGAGCAAACACCGGTCGATCTCTGAGCCAAATCGTATCTTTATTCAATAGACACTGTTGAGCCGTAACAATAGATTGACCTACAACGGAGATCACTATTTCAATTCCATGTATCGTAGAGAGGCTAACAAATTGATAAATGATTCTTTTTTGATATATCACTTACCGGTCGACTTCTTTCTTTGAATGTTGTTACGGCGCTTGATGTAATAGATACTAACGATGCCAATTACAATGATAGAGAATAGAGTTAGCGCTAAGGCAAGTAACCATGTCTCATGCAGCAAATGTGGGATCGATGCGTCGTTTGGTGGTTCAGTCCTAAAAAAACATTTATTTTAGAGTAAGTGTAATTACCTACAGAGTACCCTTTTTTTTTAATTTGTCGATACACCAGTTTCTATTGCCGAATTAATGAACAAAAACATTAATATTTTTATTATATAACTTGACATGTATGGGCCGGGACATTGGTCTCGCTTGTCGCTTGTGCGGCTAATCAAGGAAAAGGGGAGAAAGGGGCAAGCTTGTCAAAGTTAGACGTAATAATCTTCAGATCGATCCCACCTTAATTTAAATGGGTTTAGTGAATGTAGACACTTTCACAAGCACACCTACCTACTATGACCACAGAATAAAAATGTTTCTGAATATTTTCAATTATAATTTTAAAATTATACGGCCACAAGTGAAGCTTTCCATTAAAAATTGAACCTTGATAGTTTGCGTTAAGTAATAAATTTTAAAAGCTAACAAAAAAACTTGTGACCGTGTATTTTTTGCTATCAAACGACCGCTTGTGGCCGTGCAGAAATTTACAATTTTGTTTGTTAAAATTCAGAATTTTTACCATAATAAATGTTTGAAGAAATGAAGGAACTTTTATGTCATTAAAAATTGTAAACTACAACAGCTACAAGCTTTCAACATATAATAATTATTAGAGGTATTGTCACATTTTTCCAATCTAACCTGATGTAAATAATATTGTGGAATTATATAATTACATCTAAATAAGCTTAATTTGCAAAATATGTACATTACAAAATATACGGCAATAGTAAAAGTTAAACTACTTACTGTACATAATGTCTCTGCGAATGCATGGGCAGCATGTGGATTTGCGCGGGTGCGCTGAATGGTCCATGCCCACTGCGGGTAACCGCTGCGGCCCGCGCGCTGTAGCGGCCTCCGGCTCGCAGCGAGCTAGCCGCTGCAGCACGCGTACGCGCGCCGAGTGACATTTGCCCCACTACTCGACCGCTATTGCCGTTTCCCACACGGATCTCGATCTGAACCCCACAAGAAAACTTGAAATTTTCAAGCACAACGCAAGCCAATCGCCACTGCTACATATGGACGGCGACAAGCTACCAACTACACTTTTCAATTTTGATACGTTCTTTATGTAGCCCAGGGGAAAAAGATATTGGCTCAAAGCATCAATAGTATAAACAGTTTTAATCATTACCTATTTAAATAAAATAATAATAATTATTTCATATTAGAGGATGTCTGCGACTACATCCACCTGGAATTAGATTTTTTAAACTTCTGTTGGAATTCTCAGATTTTCTGGGATAAAAACTAATTAATATCCATCTCATAATATGTCTTAATATATTTCTGAACCAAATTTCAAAGTGAAATTGTTGTGAATTGTGGCAGTGAAAAGGTTACGTATAGACAGAAAGACACAATTTAGTATTTCAAATTAATTTAGTATGAATTGAAAAAACGTTAGATCATAGAAAAAGGACAATGGAATAAAATAAGGCAGATACAGAATATAAAATGAAATCGAATTTGTTATTCAAACACAAAATGAAACAGTGAATTATCGCGCATAAATTTTCATACAAAATTAACGCTTTCGGTTTCAATTATCGGAACACAAACGTTGTCGAAATATTAAATAAACAATTTAACGGGCGTAACGTGTGTATGCTCACCAAATAGCCTGTAAGTTCTCCGTTCCAAGTATTCGCAGGTGGTGGTTCCCAGCGTATCCACGCTGATGTTGCGTTAATTACACCCGCTGTCACGCTTTGGGGCGGCGCTGATGGCACTAAAATTACAAAATGCATTATAAGTACTATACAGAACACCTCATAATATAACAAGCCGTTACAAAATAAATCTCCAATTTAATCGTTTAGACGAAATTCCTTGGCGCCATACAGTGGGAGTGTGTGGTCCCGGGTTCGATTCTCGGTAGAGGAAATTTTGGATTTTATAATTTATTAGTTTTCTCTGTTCTAGTTTGTTGGGAGGCTTCGGTCGAGGCTAGTTACCACTAGTTTCTACTGGAAAAGCCGTACCGCAAAGTTATTTTTCGTTCCGGTACGATGCTGTGTAGAAACCAAAAGGGTTATGGGTTTAATAAAAACTGCCCTACCCCTTCGAGGTTAGCCCGCTTTCATCTTAGGCTGCATCATCACTTACCACCAGGTAAGATTGCAGTCAAGGGCTAACTTGTATCTGAATAAAAAAAAATTTAAACTTACCGTCCTCATCCGTATAACCCGTCATCGAATTAGAAGGTTTCCCAAGCAACATTTTATAGAACGGCATAAGAAAAATATCGTACTCTGTATACGACGCCAGCCCTGATAAAATATAGCTCGATGACCCACTGTTATCAACGTTTGTCAGAGATCCATTAGGACACAACTCTACTTGAGACGAATTCAATATTGTTATCTCTTCAGTGCTATTGCGCCAGTTCAAAGAAGTTCCATTGTACCAAATCTTAACTCCCTCCAAATATTCATTGTAATCTGTTAACACCTAAAATTGTTTGAATGTTTCTTAAGTTATATACAATTCACATTCGATTAATATTGCGTATAACAACGAATACTCACGTCCCAAACAACTTTCAGAGAGCTTGACGACAAAGTTTCCACCCTCCTTAGGACTAAAACATTTTGTTGTAAATACTTCCTCGCTTGAACAAACTCATACTCTGTCATACGAACCTCGTGTTCGTAATTATTGCCGAAGTTTTTGTCCGAGGAGTGTTCCTTCAGTGGATTATTGGTTTTCTTTAACACATTTAGATAAGCCTCTTGCATAACACTACCGGCCGCATTTACAGCAATACAGATAACCCTTCCGCCGTGTTCCACTTTCGCACCGTCCAGATAAAGTAAACTCGAATTACTTCTAGTGCACTCAGGAAAAAGTAGAGAGTCTTCGTTGCCTTCTAGGATCCAAAACGTAGTAGGTGTCGGTAAGCCTTTAGCTTCACAGGGAATGGACACCACATCACCCTCCCATGCGGTCAAATTGGACGGTATCTGCGTGAAGTGTGGTAAGGCTGGAACAGATGGCCGTATTGAAATAGCTCTAAACAGATATCAAAAATACACACGCAATAAAATCAAACCGAATAGTAAAGAAGGGCTTACAGTAAACGGTTAGTGATGCGCTAGCGATGCTCGTGCCGGCGTGGCTGTCAGCCCGGCAGGAATAGACGCCCGCGTCGGATGCGGACACCTGTTCCAACCGTAATAGTCCTCGTATTATTGTTGCATGGGATGGCAGCACGCCGTCTTCCTTGACCCATGTTATTTTAACGCTTGTATCATAGCTCTACAAACAAATCAATATGAATTTAGCTTTCAGTGATCTTTCAGTGTAATAACTATAATAAGTTATGACGACACTTTCCCGTTTTCAAGCTATATTTCTGAGACAAAATAGATGTAAATGTAGATTTTTATAAAGTTCCCAAGAAAATGAATGTACATAGATTGTTTATTTTAATAATACGTATCGCACCCCTAGATTAAAACTGTTTCAACTCAAAAACATCGCATTTTGAAATATCCTCATTTTCTGGTCCCAGGCTCGATACGAGTATGTATGGGAGTGAATCTGTAATAGCCATCCTTTATATCTATAATATTAAAAACACAATCATTCTCTCTAAAGATTGAAACCAAATATGGGATGCGTCTGTAAGCTGCGTCCGTCAGCCAAGTCTGATAAAAGTTTCAGACTTGAATCTTTTTATCATGATTAGTTCTGTAGATTATCAAAATCAGTTTTCTTAGTTTCTGAAAAAGTGTTTTGGAGTTGAAACAGTTTTCATATAAGGGTACAATTATTAAACATATCATATGTTTAATTATTTACCTGACAATTGAACTCTACATTTTGTCCAACTAAAGCAGTTACATTACTAGGCTTAACGACAAAGTGGGGCCGCCTTAAAACAATTAACGCCGCAGCTCTGGACTGTCTCTCGCCTGCTATATTCGAGGCAACACATCTGAATAGACCACTATCATTTGGCAGTGTTTCTAGTATTTTTAAGCTACCGGTTTCTGTTATGGTTACCCTGAAACATAATTAACGTTACAAACTGAAACAACAATATTCAATAACTGAAACAATAATAGTCAACACTTTAAATATACGAGTATACTATTCTTTTTCTTTTAGAGTAGTTCATTTTTTTTTTGTTTATAGACTAGCGAATGGCTGCAATCATTTTTTTACTATTCTTATACTTATTTTAAAAAAATTATGCTGTCAGATGTTAGTTATTATTATTTCTTTATTTTGAGTAAGCATAATAGTTCCTAAAGTTTAGTTATGGATTCATTATTCCCTTGTTTTTGCGTAAACATCATAGTTCCTAACGTTTCACTACTAATAATGTAACATAATATAATATTATTACCTCCCATTAACTTCAATATCATACATTTGACCGTCTTTCAACCAATGCACGGATGGGTCCGGAACGCCTCGAGGTGGCATACATTCTAATAAAGCCGGTTCCCCTGCAGCTACTTGCACATCTCTAGGTTCAACCCGAAAGTCATCACGTAGAACTAAAATAAACGTAGAATATTAATTATTACACTGAAATACTTATCGAGGCATGGCAACTATTACGTAGAACGAATAAACATATAAATCCTCCAAAATACTGTGGAGTGTTCATAAGCTCTTGTAATAGTAAAAATAAATTGATTAATCGTCAAGCGGCTGTGATTATTTGGATAAAGATATCCCTTGAGTCGGTGGTGTTGTATGAAAGGATTTGGGAATCCACTGCATTATTAACGCAAGAAAACTTCTACCATAATTAATGGAAAGGAGTCACAACCCTCAGCAATGAGGATTACGATGCAGAGAGAGAAATCCCTTGAATTATGTTCATACACTTCGTTTTTTTTTTTTCAATATTAAAAAATAATAATTTATATAGCATGTTTTTAATTAATTATACTGAAAGATCTTTCTATCTTAGTAATTTAGCAATGAAATGAAATGACGAGTGATAAATAGGTACAATAAAACTAACAGTTATGAATCTTACCGGCAACATTTAATGAAGCGTTCTGGCTCACAGCCTCCCCGGCTATATTGCGGGCCACACACCAGTAAATCCCCTCATCACTCTCCTTTTTGCCCCGGTTCACCCTACGATGACAGAGGAAATTGTTACTTACACTCAGGAAAATTACTAATGATTTTTACGGCTTTGTTTTTATCTAAGGACTACCTGATGTTAGGTTGGGAAATGGTTCAGCATACAGAGTTAATATGATGTCGTGTATGATGCTGAAAATACTTGGATTTAAGTTACCTACCTATCTTTTAATCATAATGATATTTTCTCGAGAAAGTAGATCAGACTCCTTTATGATCGTTAGTAAAATTTTTGCCGGAACAACGTTAATGTAAAATATCTTTATTTGAGCCTTTAGTTGTTTAACTGACTTGTTGAGGCTAGCATTTTCGACTGCAGATGATGAAGACCCGAGTTTAACTCTTGAGTATGGCCAAAAAAGCTATTGGGACGGGAAGCCATCGTAGGTTTTACGGGGTGAACAATCGCCAACTTGCTAACTCTGGGCTAGTAATGAGAGTTTCTTGATGGAAAACCCTATTTTTGTCTCGAACCAGGAATCAAACCGAAAAACCTCATATTCCACAGTTAAAAATGCTGACCGCTAGACCAGAGAGGCAGGTTAAGGTCAGCCAAATAAAACTCGTACATAATATATTATGCAGATATATTCAGTCGGTATTTTAGTTACACTTACTTTAAAAACAACAGACCGTCTTCCAATAGCACTCTGTGACCATCCTCTGCTGGTGGCAAGGGTGCACCATCTTTGTACCAATGCACGGTGGGCTTAGGTCTTCCTTCCACCACGCACCTCAGCGTCGCTGGTTCACTTCGGCCGGAAACCGTGGTGGATGGGTGCTCTTTTATGCGTGGTGCTCGATTTTGCGCTAAGGAATAAAACACAGTCATCGTCATCATCATCATGGTCCACCATCGCCAGTTCACTACTGAACACAAGTCTCTCCTCAGAATGTTTAGGCTATAGTCCGCCACGCTGGTCAATCACGACATAGCAGGAAAAAAAATAGAGAATATTATGGGGAACTCTTAGACATGCAGATTTTAACTGTTTAAAAACTAATATTTCGCCTTAAATAATACAGTATAGAAAAACAAAATTACTTAAATTAAATGTTTATAATTTAAAAATTAATTTAAGACATGAAAGCACATTACACTAATTTAAGTATTGATTTAAATAAACTAAATGTAAGTTCTCTAATCGATTTTTTACCCCCTACCCAAAAAGAGAGGTGTTATAAGTTTGACGTGTGTATCTGTGTATCTGTCTGTGGCATCGTAGCTCTTAAACTAATGAACCGATTTTAATTTAGTTTTTTTTGTTTGAAAGGTGGCTTGATCGAGAGTGTTCTTAGCTATAATCCAAGCAATTCAGTTCAGCCGTTTGAAAGCTATCAATCAGCTCTTTCCTAGTTACTGTTTCGTTTCGTAAACTCTCACTGATGAAAGGTGACAAAACAGACGACGAAACACTTCCTACGAAGTTATTATCTATTGATGTTATTTTAGTTTTGTATATGTTTAAAATTTTGACGGTGCCAAATAGGTCTTCTTCCTTCCTGTTGCGGTTTCCGCAACACAAAACCGCCGTTTTGGCTCAAGATTTAGTAACGTAAAGGAAATCGCACACTGCCGCAAAACTCACAAGAGAGGTATTTTTCAGTAGGTACAAAAATGCAGTGACGTGAACAGAGATTTTTATCTGTGGACGTCATTTCTTCGATGCGTTCGATACAGCTGAATCTTGATGCTGACGTCACATGCATTTTCAGTAGGTATTGCGTAGGAGCTACACTTATAGATTTTCCGGTTCCTGTGCTCATTATGTAGTTCATCGTGATATGCTAGGATCTTTAGACTTTTATATCTGAGAACTATTTTATATTCTGAGAACTAACTGACCCGCTCTGGTTTCGCTTGGGCGGGTTTTAGATAACAAATGCAAAATCTTCAATACATAAATGCAAAAGTCTTTCCGGAGCAGAGCCAACGAGTTGAGCTGTACCTAGATACAGTTTTTTTTTTTATATCATCATCATGATGACCATCACATACCATCCGGTGAGATTGCAATCAAGGGCTAACTTGTATCAGAAATTTAGAAAAAAAAAACTCATGAGTCATGAAACTCGCAGGTCTCCTCTCAGAATTTTAGCCACTATCCGCCTGCCAAGTGTGGCACACACCTTTGAGAACGTTATGGAGAACTCTCAGGCATGCAGGTGACCTCACGATGCTTTTCTTCAATAAGACGTGATATTGATTAATTGCTTAAAATGCACATAACTCCGAAAATTTAGAGGTGCATGCCCGGGAACGTACCCCTGACCTCCTGAACAGGAGGCGGACGTCCTACATTTTTATTCTTTTTACTGATCTCTTAAAAAATCTGATTAAATTAAAGATTAAAAGTAAAAATAAGAAATTTATTTATGTCTCAATGATCTAAGGCTCCGCAATGTCTAATTGCTGGTTTTAGATTGAAATCTGATAAGCCGACAGGAGACGAAGACCTATTGTATTAATTTCTTATTAAGGCGTCCTGTACAACAGCTGCGACTGTCTAGACTCTAGAGAATCTTAATTTTTAAATTCTTGGAAATTCGTACATCACTGCCTTGTCATGCGTTTTTCAATTTTCCAGCCTTTTATTATGCCCGTATTTTCCTAACCTTTTTCGAATTTTCGAAAAGGTGGTAAATTATTTTGACATTTCAAAAGCACTTGTTAAAGTTTACTTGAATAAGAATATATTCTATTCTATTCTAAGGCATAGATATTAGTTTCTAGAATATGTCTGCAAAATTTCATGGACTTTGGTTGCTTACTATTCAAATGAAATTAGAACAACGTTTGTATGGAGCGAGTGACGGAGAGACACCTCTTAAACAATTGATTATCTTGTCTTACAATGAACGGAAAGACATCGCTTATTATGTTTATTTCTAAGGTCTACTTTTTGTAGGCTTCCTTATTTCTTGTATCACATCCCGGTCGGGCCGCGCCGGTCAAGCGCGGTAGTTGTCCTTTATTAATACTTGTCACAATCACGATAACCCGGACAATGTACGCATTATCTTGACACGTCTGTCTTTTTGTACGCCCGCCTCCTACAAGTAGGCGATGTAAATAACTAATTCTAACTAACTAAATAACTAAGTAATTCTATTACAAAAACGATTTATCAGTGTAGTTTCTATATTAATTAAACGTCAAAAAAGATTTTTTACTATACAAATAATGATACTGGATAATATAGCCAGATTAACTACGATGTTATACTGTATATTGTATTAAACTGCGAAGTGCATTGATTTATTAGAAAAAAATACTATCCATATTTTTTTAATATAGAAAGGTTTGGTGGTTTTTCTGTCAACCAAATTCCTAGACCTAGACCATATTTTTAATCCGCCACCCATTTTAATACTTCACCCTGCTCGTATAAATCGTATCGTCGTAGGGTAGGTTTATTTATTAATTTAAACAACTGAATAAATAAATCAGGTTATTTAGTGTTTTAACGTATTTCCTACAGAATACACAAGCCTAATTACATAGAAAAAATATGCAATACCAAGCCCAACAATAGAAACTCACTTCGAACTTTAGTTTTCAAGCTCAAAAAATATGCAATACAAAGGTTAACAAAAGAAATCTACTTCTAACTTTAGTTTTCAAGTTTCAAGCCCAATAACCATGCAAAGAGAATCGGAATAAAACCATAACCGCTAACAGGTACAAGCGAAAACGAAATAAAATACTTATGTAACTACCCGCGAACTCTAATTAAACCCGGACTTGAAAAAAAGACTCCATTGTTTCGTAAACGCAACGCTTTTACCGAACTACATTTTGTTAATTGGGTTCCAACTACTTTTAATTACTCAACTGTACAGTACCAGTCTAAAGGTTAAATTAACATTTGTGCATTGGATTTTAGTATTTATGTCAATTTATTAACAAAGATAATTGTTTGACCATCTGTTATTAATTTTGATAAGTACATGTATGTCATCAGGATAATTTTTTTAGCTGTCCGGAGACGGATTTGATATTGATTAATTTTCATTATGAACAAAAACTATTAACTCATTTTTGTACAGGTTACATAATAAATAATACGTACTAATCATAAATAAGTCATAAAATTAATCTACAATAGCACCTATAGTACAGTGGATGATAGACATTATACGATGCTATATTTACGAATCGATAAAGCGGGGAATGACAGGAGTGACGCATAGCAAAAAATAAGTAAAGCTTTATGAAACAAACACATAGATATTTTGTAGGTAGGTACATATTTTAACTCGATAATATAGAAAGGTCACAGTTTAAACTCCGACTAGTTAATTATTGCCCTAGGTGGGTAGCTCCTGCTAAAAAAATAGTTGGAGAGCAAAGATCCTAATTAATACATAATTGTTTGATGCAAAAAAATGTATTTTATAAGGCATTCATATAAGAGTAAAAAATGCAATTATTCTAAGTATAGAAAATATATTATTAGGCAATTAATAAGTTTTTGTGTATTCCCAATGTAAGTTTGCGAGTGAAGAATCCCCTTGTAATCAATTATTAAACTATTCAAAATTTCATGCACTGAAACAGTTTTTAAACAGAAATAATGGACAAATTACAATTTAAAAAGTAGAAAAAAAAATTATAGACTAAAATTATCTTTAATTTGACTTATCGCAGCTTGATAACCATAACGGACCCAATGCCACCCATCACTGTGTTATCTCTAAGATGACGGTTCACAAAGCTAACACATGACGCAGAGCAGATAAAGAAAACCAGAAGTTTCATATTAATTTGAAACTAAGATACCATCAGCGACACAGTGTTTCTTTGTATTGGATGGACCAAGCCTTAAATTTTTTGAATATTATTAAAAACACTTGCTTGATCAACCATCAGCGGTTCTCAAACGTGTAAGACAACGGAACACTCAATAAATGTCTTTCATTTTATAGAACCTAAACTATTACTGCTACAAAGCGCGATTTTTTTTCACTTTCTATAAAAGTAACCTAAAAAGCACTGAAAAGCCATAACATAGATACTAATCATAAGATGACACAAAAGCTCCTCAAAGTTTCACTAATTCATCAAAGCCTGCTCATTTCTTGAAACTCATAGAGCTGGCCGTTTTAGCATGCGTTTTTGACATCTGTCATTTACATATAAACAATGATGTGTGCGAGAGGGTACACAATATTATGTCGTATGTAACCGACAAATGTCAAAAACGCAAACTTAAAACGGCAGCTCAATAGGTTCCTCGTATCCCACTTTAGGAATGGCTGGAGTCAGTACTGTTACAAACCAGTGTGATGACGAACGCAACCACTAATAAAGAGTGCATTCCCACGCAACATAGTGACGGCTGAACATCTTGGAAAGATCCAGAAAGATCCAAAAATTAAAAAAAAGAAGTTCATGGACAAAATCAGAAATGAAAAGTCCATTTCAAGATTTGGAACGAATACTATACGAAAGCTAACATTACTGTTAAAAAGGAGAATTTAGGAGCTTTTAAAAGCATGTGCCAGAAATGTTACAGTTTAGTTGTAAACATTATATCTAAGTAGCAGCCATGTCGACATGTTCAAGCGCGGTTAAGCATTTGAACGTTTTACGCGTAATATTTTCCCTTTATTTCCAACAACAAAGAACGTAGAAGCAAACTTAACGTTGCAAATTGTTCACTACTAAGTTTTATGATAAACATAGATTGAAATAGTTGCCTTATTACACACAACTTATTATTTTAAGCAATACTTGATTCTATATTAAATAACGATCAGAAATATAGTTTATCTACTATGCAATTTACAAATGTTCCTACATACATTCGTAGAAAAGAACAGATGCTAGGTTAATTTAAAGATGTAGGTAGTAGATGTAGGTATGACTTCTTTTCTGCTATGGCAAAGTTCCCACAACGTACGAATGGCAGGTTTGAACTTTCTGCTCAGATAATGCAGAAGAACTATCTTACAAACTTTTACCAAACACCTCTCCCCAGTTTCACGGATTTTTAGGGTTCCGTAGCCAAATGGCAAAAAAACGGAACCCTTATGGATTCGTCATGTCTGTCTGTCCGTCCGTATGTCACAGCCACATTTTTCCGAAACTATACTGTTGAAACTCGGTAAATTCTGTGAACCGCATTAAGATTTTCACACAAAAATAGAAAAAAAAACAGTAAATTTTGGGGGTTCCCCATATTTATTACTTAGAACTGAAACTCAAAGCGAGTCTGACTCGCACTTGGCCGGTTTTTGATATCAGGCGTGAGAGGTCGCAACATAAGACAATATAATGTTCCAGCAGTAAAGTAGTGTGAATATAATATACCTTAGTTATTTTAACATGCTCTCAGTTGTATGTATAACTAAGTCATGTATCTCAGCTTACATCGACGACGGATCGGTTACACAAGTGTCGATAACCATATTAAAGTGCATGCTACCAACTGCGTTATCGCCCAGACGACTGAAAGGGGGCTGACGTTTGACAGATTGTAAATAACGAAATATAAATAGACATGGAATATCATTGATGCAGGAGGAATACATATAATACATACTTATTACACTGTTATAATGTATAACTGTGTGCTTGTTTTAACCGAAACTATCATGTACTTATAACTCGACCATTCATCTATGCTCGAGGCCCTGATAAGTCTGAAAACTACTTATTTTTGATACAAAATCAAAAAGAATAAAAAAATTGACGGAATTCTAATTTGTAAATTAATAAAATCAATAAGTACCTACCACTTAATAGTTCAATAGATTATGTTGAAAGGGACTATATAAAAGTTGAAATAAGACTTTTAGGTCCAGTTGCATGACAGTCAGTTAAAATTATTTTACAATTACTGTTAAATTTTGACCGTCATTAAATATCGATATGGGTTTCATCAGTCAGAGTCTTGTTAACTTTAGGCCAAAATTTTAGAGGTATGTGTAGGTATTACTGAATTGCGCAATCCACTATACTTTTTTCAGAGCTCATTTATCTGTTATGCCTTTGAACCTTAATAATGTTAATTTTCAAGCCTGTCTGATAAAGTAACTCAACTATCATAACATAACACAAAACATTGCTGAAATAGTTTTTCGACCATATTGTTTGAACTCCTTGTGCGAACGAAAAGAATACTAAATAAAGTACGAAATATAAAAAAAAAATATTATACTTAAAGGTAAAAGTTTGTGTGTATGTTTGTTTCTCTTTCACGCAAAAACTACTGAACGGATTTGGCAGTGAGTAGAAATAGATTATACCCTGGATTAGCACATAGGTTTGTTTTTATTCCGGAAAATCAATGAGTTCCCGCGGGATTTTCAAAAATCTATATCCACGCGAACGAAATCGCGGGCATTAACTAGTACAAAATAAAGAGCTCACTGTACTGAGGTGAATTCATCATCATCATCACCATCATCATCGCCGTCGTGTGTGCACTCTGCCCTCTTCAAGATTTATTAAGTTTGGCGGTCATCACGGCGGTATTTGAAGCAGTTTTTTTTTTATGTCTGGTAGCAATAGGCCTTATTTATCAGAACAGATATAATATCAGAAACATCATACTGAAACTGGATTAACAATCCATGTAAAGAAATGTGAAAGAGAGTTCAAATTGTGTTTGGTGCGCCAATACCAACGGTTAAAGTAAGTTTTAAAATAATCGTAACACGGAAAATGGAGAGAGCTACAGGCTAAACACATCAAATATTTTTTTGATAATTTAAATATAGGTACTTACATATACAAAAGTACAAGTGTATATGGTATTAAATAAAAACAAACTGTATATTTAAGTTAACTAAAAATAAGAAATCTCTAAATCTTAATTAAAATAGGTAGGCACATAATAAATTATTTTTTTAATATTTACCATTAGTTCCATTCAGTCCAATAAGTAACAAATGCACAAAAACGAGGAATACGAATTGGTTCCTCCCGTTTATGGCGTTATGACACTCATTACCACCGACATCCACCATACTGCCACCGAATTACACTAATAAAACACCTTCGAATTTTTACATGATTGTAAGGAACCAATTAGGAAAAGTTTTTATGCGTCACAATTTTTTTATTGTCTGTTCTATTATGTATTAAAGTGTCATTTCTGTTTCAAAATTCGAACGGTAAAAGTTCAGTTCAAATAGGCGGCAATATAACCATAGCGCGCGAACGACGAAAACGTTCGAAAGAATGGGCGTCCGTGAACGCGACCTACTCGTTTCGAACCGTGTGTCGTACTATTGCCTCCCTCCTTCATCTGTGTTTACTCTCTCTCAAATGGGGGGATTCAAAGGCGCCGTGCCGTTGATCTAATGGGATATTACAACTGTTTGACCCATTGTAAATAAACTGAGAGAGCCATGAACTTATGACGTAACGCGTTCCTATCTATAAATCAGTATCACTCCTACTTGATACCAATTAGAGTCATGTTTATTGATGTTTGATTTTAATTAACAAATCAATAGTTTGGTAAGTTTAATTTATATGTTAAATAAATAAACAGACTGGTTGGTAATGGTTCAACTTTTAACTATAAAGATAGAGTTGTAATAAGTTCTAATAGGATCTTGGTCTCGTTTTAGTACTACTATGTAATAATTATATAGAAGTACAGAAACGAAAATGTTTTTCAATTAAGTACCTACCTATTTTTTTAAATGTAAACGTTAACATAAAAGCTCTACATGTTTTTGTATTGCGCCACATTTAATAGAATACAATGTTAACAGGAAATCACATTCATTTGACCCCTTTCTTAGCTACGCACTAAGGACCCCTGAACAACAATTTAAAGCTTTAAAAAAGCTCCCTAACGTAGCCATTGTAAAAATCTTACAATAATTCTTGCACGCAAGCAAGCTTCGAACGAGCTTTCAAAACTATTGACCCGGTGTGTAACCCCAAATTTTCGTAACCCCCACAAAAAAGACCATTCAAAAAGGAAAGGAAACAAAATACGGCTTATTTCATTCGACGTATTTGTCGAGTTAGCGCATGCGCGCCGGCCGCCGCCGACAAAGGCTCAGCTCAAAAAATAAAACGTTCTAATTTCAAACCGGTCGCCCCTCTGCCGCACGCGCTCCTGCGCATCCCTTCGCCCATTATTATGCTGAAGAGGTCATTCACAGTTCGCACAATAGCACCCATACAACGTGAACTGCTAATAGGTGAGGCTGGCTTCAAGCCCTTAATGGACTTTCTGGGGTTCCGTACCAAATCAGAAACCCCAGCTCAACATTCGAATTTCAAAGGGGGTGGCCCCTTTGAAATTCGAATGTTCATCAACCTACGACATGAAAATAAATACCCATAGAAGTTGCCTGTCTATCAGTATTCTACAGATACTCTATTATATTTCGGAGAATGTACCCAAGAACATATTTTTGACCTGGTTCCTCCTTCACCCTTCAACTAAATTGTATCGCAAAGCATTGTCAAGGTCTACATTCTACAACGATAGGAGTCGAAATTCCACGAACACTTACGAAACGATTTGCCTCCTCATTTGTAGGCATTATATGGAATGCTCTTCCGGCATCAATTACTTAATTTTTTGCCCTCCACTTTTAATATTCCGAAGAGTGAATAGGCATCTTCTAGGCAAACACACTTCATCTTAGGCTGCATCATCACTTGCCAGCAGTCTAATTGCAGCGCCAATCTATAAATAAAATAAAAAAGATTCCTGTCTAGGCTCCATTGGTGTCAGGCATGTGTCGAGATATAAAGTTTGATATAAGTTTTAGCTCCATGTGCCTATCGATCAATAAATATCGACGGAATAATTCCAAACGTACTGAATAATTAACGCATAACGTCCAACTCTAGCTTGGCGAGCTTTTTTTTCAATCATAAATTCTGTTTTGAAGGGCGCAATAAACCACAAGCCTAATGCCCGTTCTGAAGTAAAAACGTGAGAGATGCATTAACATCCTCCTGTAAGAACTCCAGTAAATAAAAAGAAAGATAACCGAGTCTTAAATTAACGCACTCCTCGTACCGGCTCAGTCTACTCCTTTGTAATTCTTAATATGGGTATGGAAACGAATCCAATATGATGTACTAATATTGCTTGAACTTTAACAACTCACGGTTATTAGTGTTAATTTTAAAGTCCAAATTATTTAAACTTTTTAAAATCATTTTACAGCTTTACTTAATTTAAAGAGAAGTACATAGTTACAAAATGATTATAGAACTTTCAAGAAAACAAAATAAAAAAGTTTGAACAAGTTACTCTGTTGTGATGTGCCGTCGCAACGCATTCTGGTCATTGCAACTGGTTTGAGAATCGACCAATCAGAGCACGGCTTGAATCTCAGCAAGCAGCCACTGCTGACAGCCACGACAGACTATTAGGCCCTGTTCAGGTGACTAATTAGATTCATAATAGACGACGTAACAAAATTATCACGTCACCTTTTAAAAATGTGATTGGTCCACTGAAAACATCTCTCTGCTCCACTTTGGTGGAAACCCGGCCATACACAATGACAACACAATAATACTATATGCACCACACTGTAGTCTGATTGCAAAAATATTTTGTCAGAGTTGTTTACATGGGTTTTGTACATAATGAATTGATTTACTTATTTCTGTGGCTCTATTTAAACAATACATTAACTATTTACTATGAAAACATGCCGTACAAAAAGGCCCGTACAACGGAAGTAAAGGTAGTTATGAGGTCATTCAATTTACATTTTAAAAGCGTCCTGGTCCAGAACAGAAGAGATTAAATGATAATTGCCTCAAACCACTTTAATATAAAAAACATTGACAAGCGTAATGGAATATTCTACTGAGTTTACATTCACTTCTTAATTAAGGGTATCAGTTTAATATAAAGAATCCTGAATTTATTGGCATTTATCGAGATTATTTGTAATGTAAAAGAATTTAATGCATCGTAATTCATTGATATGCAAATCCGCTCAACAGAAGATATCATAATTATAACAGGGGAGATTTTAATTTGAACAGAATATTCCTTATATTATCTTATCCTTGATAAGGAGTACTTTGTATTCATTAACTACTCTGTAAGAAAATTTATTAAGAAATTATAAAGTTGGTATTTTAATTAGAAGGCACTCGGCAATGCTGATTTAATTTTTGCAACTATAAAACTTTATCTATTGGTCTGTATTCTAAAATTGTTATGAATTTCTCAGACAGATTATTATGAAATATAACACAAAATTTAAAAAACCCCCAACACAAAAACTTCTATAAGAAAACTAGAAAAGAGCTGATAACGTTCAAACGGCTGAACCGATTTTCTTCGATTATAGCTAAGAACACTTTCGATCAAGCCACCTTTCAAACAAAAAAAAACTAAATTAAAATCGGTTCATTCGTTTAGGAGCTACGATGCCACAGACAGATACACAAGATACACATGTCAAACTTATAACACCCCTCTTTTTGGGTCGGGGGTTAAAAATTAGAATCGATTTCATTTATTACGTAGTTCTTTCTATAAATAAAATGAAGCTTTTAAAATATTTATTTTGTTGCATGTACCTAATCAAAAAAACTTTTTGATAAGGTACATGCAGGTACAAGCCTGAATATTACATACTTTTACATTCATTCAAGTAATAACTCAGCAGATACAAAATAAGGCAATGCAACAAGCCATAAAACAGGACATCCGCGCTGATTTATTTTCTAAAACAGCGCTGGAAATAACTTCAGTATTTGTAATCAGCGTGGAAACCAGAAGTCACTAGGATGTGCTGCACGATACGTGATCCCAATCTCAATGAAGCGGTGCCGACTAAACTTTAGCCTAAAACGAAGAGTTCTTGTGGTCATATACCACGTGACGACACTGGTAAAAGGCACACGAAATGACTATAAAGTATTTATCATTATCGTCTCACTACAATGACGTTTATGTTTTTTTTTTTTGACCTTTAAATTTTATTATAAGAACCTAATAAAAATGATGAATTTCAATTTTGTATAATCCTGGCAATTCTGGCGGCTCTCACGGTCTACTTCAGCAATAGTGGAATGGTCTCTCGGTCTCGTTACGACAGCATACCACAGTTTTACGGTCTGCCAGAAAATACATAAAATGCACTGACCATAGAATATTTAGAAGGCGCAAGGTTCAAATAAAGAAGTTATCACTATGATCGCAGCGATAAAACGATATTAATATTTCCGCTGCTAGACAGTAGACACTGATATTTTATGAATTCTATATTTGACTACTTATATGCTTCTTTTTTCTACATTTCTAGTTTTAATTTATTTATTCAAAATTGGAAATTGCCCAAACAGTGGTAGAATTTCCTAAAATCCCGAACTTCTTTTTCAACCGAAAGCTCAAATTTTCATGGTCATGGTCAAATATAATGTATATTTCATGTATTTTTAATTTAACCTCTTTAAGGAAAGAATTTTCAAAAATCTTATTTTTAGAAGTGCCTAACTTCTAAGTATGTCAAAACTTCAAATTTCTAACTCCAGTGGTAATACATTTTATTAGTCCTTATCAGTCAGTCAGTCCGGATAAGTCTTTTTATATGTACAGATTGGGGCTATTTTCGTCTTCATAAAAAATAACTACACAGCGTTTTTAGAGGTTTTTAAACGCGCATCAATGTATGCGACCATAGCTCTACGCTCAATGTAGGTGGCTCTAGATCATTGATTGATGGATCGGACAACTGCGGCGTTTTGCATTTAGCTATTTACGGGCATTTCCTCCGCTCAACCCGTCTGCCAATGATTAATGATCGCGAGCGCCACCTATTAGAAGCTGGATGTACGCTCCGATGGATATGTAAGGAAGTGAGGATAAGTCATGTCAAATTACTATTCATAGTGAGTTCCTGTCGTTATAAGTAAATGCTTTACAGGATAGTGTTTTCAAAAATAATAATAGAAATAATTGAAAGCATGCACGGCTTTTTTAAATAGGGTAGGTATTCATCTTCATCATCATGGTCAACCGATACCTACCTACGCGTACAAAACCCACGAGAATAAAAAGAGATAACGTTCTACGAAGGAACCTAATCCAGCTTACGTATGTAACGTAATACCTATCTACTTCTTTTCTAATAATCTCGAAGTTTTCAAGATGGATTGAGAAAAGCAAACCGTATACTGTCTGTACCTTGCATGAGTTGAACTGTTTTGTAGACAGAAGCTATATAACACATAGTGTAAGCTTTATAGTTAATATCTAGATGAAAAAAGCTTTTACGAAGGGAAATAACTGGAGCGCATATCACTATATGGATCCAGGTCATGTCAGCTAAGGAAACATGTCCTAAATTTTAAAACGCGCATTTTTAGCACTGGTATCCGAGTTAGAAAATACTTCTTATATTTCTGCATCATATTGCATACCGAAAATACTTCACGTCAGAATTGCTTTCAGTGAGCGATTCGCTTAAAAAATTCAATATACATATAAACATATACATATTTTTGACCTAAAAAATTCTGTTCTTATATTATTTCAGAGTTTATTAATTATAGGAATATAACAAAAATCTTATATCCCCGCGGATTGTTTTAAAGTTGATACGTTGATACTTTTAAGTACTCATTCGTTTTTCACTAGCAACTCAACAAATAAGCAAAAGTTTTTGAACTATTGGTTCCAACAAACAGACAAAAGGCTGGTCCCATATTTACATGTAAATACCAAAAAGGGCCTTACTTCATGTCACAACAATCGCCTTCCAATAACTTATGTAGAAGTGATGTTAAAGGGTGCCGCGTAGGCTCTCGCCCACGTTCTGTTTCGGCCGCGGATAATTTGCAGCTTGCTAATAGCTTGGAAAACAGCGTGCGGACGTCACTGCAAGTCAAGCGAGTAAAGCGTTTTTTAAATTAAAAAAAATCGAAGGTAGATTCACAGCTAAGTCATAAGTAAGAGGAAAAAATAGTCCAATGACAATTTTCTGGTTTTATTTTTAACTAAGTTATCACAACACATTTTTACGTGCTGCAAGTCAAAAGTGAAAGCGATTTTCTATTTTATTAGAAACAATGAATTAACTGGACAATATTAAAAAAATATTGCCAATTTTTGTATCAGGATTTTGGAGGATTAAGGGAGGTAAAAACAAGGGGTTATAATATTTGAGACTAACAGTTCAGCCTTGGTGCGTGCCCATTTTTTTAAAGATCACTACAGAGACCGTAAAAACTTTCCTATCAGGTACTCATTCAATTCATTTCAAAAGTGTTTTCCTTTTTTATTAGTGCTTTCATAGCGCTTTAGACTAAATCCAAGCAAGCACTTAAGCAGCGTGGGCTGTCCCACGGTTTAATAGCAGCGGAGTTCCGTTGCGGTTGTACATCCAACTACATTAAGTGTAAGATCTAGTACCAAAGTAATCGATAGATTTATGATATACTTACTTTACTACAATGTACCTACTAGGTACTAATATCAGGATTTTATTTTAAATTTTAAATGTTAATATAAAACCAATAGCTAACCTTATCTAATAGTAAATGCATAAATAGATAAAAACTGTATAGTAGACTCTAGCGTAAAGTAGGTACTTAATAATATCACGCTGCAAATGCAGGTTGATTCTTAGCGCATAAAAATAAGCCTACTGTGCTACTGCTGTCACCGGCAGAAAGGTACTCGTAGGTATGGCATTATAATCGTTAAAATAACTGAAACGAAATGAAAATGAAAATTTAAGTTTTGCACGATTGATTGTATAGGGAACTCTGATACCATGAAGTACCTAAATATGTACGAGTTCCTATTAAGTTATTAAAGTATACCTAATAATTGATATTGAAACTTCATATTTCGAAATACACAAAATAAGTTTAAAATTCGCACATTCATTACAAAAGACATTAAAATTAATATCTCCACCAAAAGCAAATTATATACGTAATCTTACTTTAAATGGAAAAAATATAATAAATGGTGCAATTTAGTTAACGACGCTGTTATCCTCGTTCCGTGATTGTCTCAAAAAACGTATTACTTACTGTGTTGTACTTTTTGTCATCCTTTAAAGACTTGTGCAAACGACCGACTAAACTCCACCAATTATTTATTTTTAAGATGAATCCGCAGGCATCCATGTGTCAAAGGAATTTAGATTTCGTAAAAATTATAATACAGAAACTCTTTGATTTCTCGGCATAAAAAGTCCTATATAATTTCTCCAAGATCAGTTCAGCGACTGAACCATGAAAATGTTAGAAACATGACAATATGGCTGCAGCGAAGAAGAATTTAGACGGTTGCTTCGTTTTCAAGAACCGAGAATTTACATTTTGGTTTTTTTCCTCGGTTTATGCCTATTGCTTCAATTAAATATTCCTATTTAAAGTTCGTGTCACTCTGACTTTAAAAATGTTTTTTTTTTAATGGAATACACAGGTTTCACTCGCCGAGGACGTTTGATTTTTTTCCTACCGTCTGCATCGGCCCTAAGGAGGACTGACGCAGAAAGTTTTCTTGCTCATTTTATGAAATTCCATTGAAATATACCGCCTTGCAATACCTCGTGTTGCTTGCTCTTTTTACGAGGCTCGAGCTCTCGCAGTACTAAAACTTGTAGCTAAGTTTAAAGCTTTATTTTAATTTTCCTCGCTCGCGTTCTTTAGAAAAAACGGTGACTACTTTCCACGTGCCGGAAATAAAGTAGATTTTATGGCGAAGCGGCATTCGGACATCGCAGCGTCCCCCGTTTTGTCCATTTTAATGTCTTTTATGTCGCCCTTTACGAATTATGTGCTTTTTAACATGCTTTACATTTCTGTAGGGACCCTCTCTAATAAAAATGCATGCTTACCCTCTACCTATACACCGGTTCATGTGGGGTTTGATTAACCAAACCAGTGTGACAAAAGAATCGGTAAGTACGAGTATATCTATTTCTATTATACCAATTTGTTCGCAGTTTCAAAACTAACAAGTTTGTAAGTAATAATACGTATACCTACTTAAGATATGCGTGCTAAAAACACATTTTGTATCATCTCCACAGATTTGTAAATCTCCCGAATGGCATTCCCAACCAGTGCTTGATTCTTTTGCCGATTCAATAGCACTTATAAAAGTTTATTTCAATAAAAAATCTTTCTTTAAAAATATAAAACTCTTAAAAAAAATACATATTTATTATTATGATTAGAGATTTTTTCAATATCGTTACTTTGAATAAATTGGTACTGGTGATAAAAATGTGAAAGTCAAAATACAAGCGTCCAAAATTGCTCAAACACAAATTCCACAATTAATCGCCAATAAAGGTCTATAAATTATTCAATTTAGAACAATACGGACCGCTAAACACAATAGGCTTCGGAACGGTATAAGCGGGAATGCCTATTTATTAGGACCTCGGAACGTGAAGCTTCGTTTGCAAATAAATGCTTTACAATTTACATTGATAACTCAAAGTTAGATACTTACAAGAGGTTTGTAACTTATTTCGTCTACGAGCTAGAGACCTGTGACACGCGGACAGACAGACAGACAGCAGAGTGACCTTAATAGGGCTCCGTTTTTACCCTTTGGGTACGCAACCCTAAAAATAGAGCAGGTGAAAAATAAAAGTTTTACATATTTTGCAGTATAAAATATTATGTTACTAGGTATCCCCTTTCTGAACTATAGTGCCAGCGCAGACCGAATGTGCCGAGTGACGGTGAGTGGAGAGTAGGTAATTGTTGCGCTGCGAATGACAACGAAAAGAACTGTGGGTGGTGCGCCGAGTGGCGTCTCTTGCAGTTATAGATATGGCTGAAAATAGGCTTGCTTCTCCCACGGCGGCGCACCTATGGGCTATTAGAGTGCGCTCATTTTCATTGTATCAATTTCAACCATATGTTAAAATAAAATATAAACTGAGTTCAACTTTAAAGTGATTAAATAAAGAAGTGCGCTCGGTGCCACTCCACTCCATCTGTGAGCGTTGTATCTTATTGTAAAAACGACAACAGTGCAACGGGTGGGGTTTGAACCGTCGAGCTTTTGAATTTCAGTCGAGCTATGTAGGCTATAATTTTGATCCTAATTTACGATACTACCTAGGCCTAGTATATTTTTCCAGTCAACACGAAAAAGATTGCAATCTAGATATTACCATTTTTATTGGCCTTAGTCACGATTAGTTACGTGCGGTACCTAGATGTTATCTCGTAGAATACTAGTCTATATTGAAATGAAGTGACTTAACAGGCGAGCTATACGGGAGGTAGGAAGGAGGAGCAGCCCGAGGCAGCTCATTTCCCGGTGGTCAGGGAGATACTACTAATCTCACGATTAAGTAAATCCCAAAGAGGTATAGCGAATCGATGGAGTAGTTAAGTATTACTTAAGTGCTCCTTAATTAAAAGGTAAAAAAATTAATCAAGTTGGACTCGCGTACGAAGGTTTCTTGGTACCATCGTTTGTTTTTTTTTTAATTTCATTGCTGCCATTTTGAAATTTTAATCATTTGTTGTTAAAGCGGCGAATATTTCAACTCTCTACCTATTACGATTTACGAAATATAGCCCGCTAGGAGACAGACGGACGGACGGATAGACGGACGGACGGACAACGGACGCTTAGTAATAGGGCTGGCAGCCTTCGGGTACCGTACGTACCCTAAAATGAAAACCCTTCTCGCTCAAATGCGTAAGAGCTGCACTATACGCGCCCCATACGACTTTGTTACCACAAACTTACAGTGAAATCGTAATATGAATAAAAAAACCTAACTCCAGAAGGTCTAAAGCGTCGGACGAATCGTGTTTCTCCCCGAGACGGTTTCTGCGATTTGTTTACCTTTGTAGAGAACTAAGGAAATACTTACGGACTATACTTATCTATAGTTTTGTGTTATAAGCAAGTACTATTTAATTAATAACTTAAAACGCGCACAGCTCCGAAAAGATATAACGTGATAGAAATAACGTGCTGAGAATCGAACCTCTGACCCACAAATAGGAGGCCGACGTCTTAACCACTGGGCTATCACCGCTCGGCCTGCACTCTATCACACTAATATTATAAAGGCGAAAGTTTGTATGTGTGTGTGTGTGTGTGTGTGTGTGTGTGTGTGTGTGTGTGTGTGTGTGTGTGTGTGTGTGTGTGTTTGTTACTCCTTCACGCAAAAACTACTGGACGGATTTGGCTGAAATTTAGAATGGAGATAGATAATATCCTGGATTAGCACATAGGCTACTTTTAATTCCGGAAAATCAAAGAGTTCCCACGGGATTTCAAAAAACCTAAATCCACGCGGGCGAAGTCGCGGGCATCGGCTAGTTCCATTTAAATTTTAAGTGTAATAAAATTTTTTATAGCGGATAAATCTACAGAATAAATCTGTATCGATCACTTGCTAGTTGCTTATGTGTCCGTTTTACGATCTCGAGATACAATCGCACCGTTCAGCGTCCTCGCATCTATAAGTCATAAAACCGCTGCATCAGCGCCATAGATATTTTTCCCTATCCTCATTTATAGTCCAGGCGCATCAGCACATGACCATTTCCCAAATGCGTTCTACATGTATACGGGCCATCTCGGACAAGTTAAGGCGTAATCACACTAGAGTCATGTCTCCAGTCATAAAATTGACTTTATTTTATTGTATTGTCTCCCTCGGCTACATTAAAATTTCGATTGCAAAAATAATGATATGTTCATAAGGAAAGGAAAAAAGAGGAGAGGAAGACTAAAGACAATGTGGATGGATTTCGTGAAAGAGGATATGAGTGTAAAAGGCGATGGTAATGCGTTGATGGATGACAGAAGTGAGTGGAAAAAGAAGCCCGTGGTGCCGACCCCACGTAGCGTAAGATAAAGTCAAAAAGAAAAAGGGGACCTCTATACCCAAAAAATGTAATAGCAGACCTAGAAGGCAATAGATTGAACAGAGTTGAGAAAGATTCAAGGTTTTGGGAGTTCGGAGCTGGAAAGAAGCAACTTTTCTCTTGCTGCTTTGCTTCTAATGGAGAAGTTTTTGACTAAGCCAAGCCTCATGCAAGGATGGAGCTTTGATGGTGCTTAAGGACACACGGATAACTGGCCATAGGTTCTTGTTATGCGCCATAAGTTAGCTTACATAATTTATTAATATTTCACTTCATTTAAAAAACGTGATGGTACAAAAAGTCGCGGCATGTGTTGTTCCTAGTCTAGCAGAACTCTTACGATATAAGCGGTCTTTTTCATTGTCTCAGCTGCCCAGCTGTGGTCATCCACTGATTATTACCTCTGTTATGTGATAAGAAACCTCAATCGAACACGAATCGATTCTTCCGAGCCGTTAAATTCCTTTTGTGTACTTCAATCCCGTATGAATAAAAAATCTAGTATCTTTTACATGAGCCCATGTCAATGTTACGTTTTTTAGGCGGGCATTTATTACTACTCATGTATTTTTATCACTTTTAAGATATATTTACACTGAATAAAGGTAGTAGGTAATAATAAAACTGATTTATTTTATAGTGATACTCGTATCTATACAGTTGGGTTGAAATGAGATTATAATTTCACTCACTTCTTCAAGATAAGCCCTTTTTAAATTATTTTTTTTGACGACGCTAGTCGAAAAAAAATTTGGCTATCCCCTTTTTTAGGTCCTACCTACGTATCTATCACCAACCATTAAAAACTTTTTCGCATTCATTACGATTGGGCTGAATTTAGGCGCCAGTGCACCTCTTACGAATCTAATGACTCTAAGGGAGATCTAGTATAGAACGCACTTTGACTTTGCTCAGACTTGAGACACTGTTAAAACGAGACATCGTTATACCGTTGGCATAAATCTGTCTCGTTTTAATTGAAACTTAAGTCTAAGCAAAGCCAAAGTGGGCTCTACAGATTTCAACCAGCTGATGTGATAGTTCTTGTATGTCTCGTAAATATATACCTATACCTAATCACCACCAATCGTTAAAAGCGTTATCGTATTGACTAAACATGGTGTGAATTTAGATACGACTTTATCCCATCACGGTTGTTTATAATAAAAAGAAGACTGTCTATATAAATTCGATTTCACTTTTTAACTTCCGAGTCTCTATAAAATACTTTTAATTAAAGAGAAAACTCAGAAGATGGGGGAGTGAGTTGCAAATCCGGCCCGGCTTACACCAGGATATTAAGGATAAAACTTTCCAACGTAAAAATCATTTTTTTATCTTACAATATTAACAGTATTAATTTTATAGTGAGTTTTGAGAAGGTTCTTAGGTTGTTTTGTAGATAGAGACACATTTATCTACATAAGTTTGCGCATTTGAAATAAGTACCACTACTAATAGTTTGTAATATGTGAGGAATAGGAACAGAACTAGGAAATTTTGCCAGATAGACTTTAACAATAGAGTAAATAAAGATATAGTTTATCTGATATAATATCTACTATTATATAGATTTAATTATTTCACATGATCAAGTGAAATGGCTCATTCTCTATTATTATACGTTTAAGCGTGTGCAAAACCACTAAGAAATATGAAATTGTTGAACTCCTTGCTCCAACTTTGAAAAAACCAGACCCAAAAAAATCAAGATAGCTATGGCAATATTAACATAAATCGATAGACGAATCGAAGATAGCGTTATCTTCTTGAGTAAGATAGAGTCAAAAAAACTCAATTCGACAAAATGGCTTTTCTCACATTTTTAACCTACACGGGTCGAAATTCGCGGTTACAACGTTTTGTATGAAAATTCGCGAGGAAGTGTTGATATACTGAAAAAGCTTGGGTTGCAGCTTGACTTGAAAGCTCAATTTGAGGGTAGAAAGCTAAAATTAGAAAAAAATATTGCAGGGTCTTTTAAAAGAGACAAAGAAATATAAATCCTCAGTGAATCAAATCTTATCGCGTAGCCAAAAAAATCGCTTCAGCTACTTCAACGAATGGGAAAAATGAGAATTTCTCACACGTTCTCACGAGTTAGGAAGTAACAAATGAGACGGAGAAAAATCTACGAAATATGTGCTTTGGGTTGATTTTCCCCCTGGGGCCTCTTAGCCTGTTGCGATTATTTACGTGTGTCGGAATTAATGATGCCAATATATTTAGCGCCGAGTCGTAGAGGACATTTGTTAGACCCTAGTACGGACTACGGACTTTATTGTAAGACCAGCTTCAATGTAATAGAAGATTTTAGAGATTACTTTTTTCTTGCAATCTTTTTTCTTTAATGTCGTATGGTTTGTTATTACAGTGGCCTATTTTTTGGTAAGAAGATATGGCTATAAGGTAAATTAAAATTTTTTAACGCCCCCGACAAGTGAAGGTTACAGTAATAACTAGAAAAGAGCTGATAACTTTCAGACAGCTGAACCGATTTTCTTGGATTATAGCTAAGAACACTCTCGATCAAGCCACCTTTCAAACAAAAAAAAAACTAAATTAAAATCTGTTCATTAGTTTAGGAGCTACGATGCCACATATAGATACACAGATACATACATACAAACTTATAACACCCCTGTTTTTGGGTCGGGGTTAAAAAGAGCACATGTAGGCTGTAGCATACGTTCTTGTTTTAAAGTAAATTAAAAAACAGGCTTGCGATTTAATTAATGCGAAATTAAGTATTTATTTCAAATATCTGTAACATTTCAAAGAGTCTTAATACGGCCAAATACGGCCCATCAACAAACACAGGTAAGTATAACATAATATTATAAGTAGTACTGAATTTAATAAATAAAATGATAAGAGTTTTACATGAATACATGATACAGCGATTTACGATCACACAGAAAATTAGTCTAGATACATAAAAAAGCGGATATCAAGGTTTTATGGGAAAGAATTAACATACGAAGCGTGAAAATACGTGGATGGCGAGACGAGAAGTTTTAATATATTTTTACATAGAGATGTCATATACTAGAGGCAATGATATCCCACAAAATCTTTAACCTGACTGGTAAACGGGAAAACCAAATGTCATTTATCATTCAGTAAAATTGCGCTGGCGCTTTTTCTGTCTGTCAATAAAATGTAACTAATCATTATTAACTACATGACATAACTGCAAGGTATTGTTATGAGAAGAGGAGAAGAGGAATAGAACAATATACCTACTGCAATTACCTATTCAAGATATGAGAGCCATTACTTCTTTTTAGTGCCAATCAGATGATTTAATCAACCACTGGCGCAAGTTATTTAGACAAGATATTTGATGTGTTGCCTGCATAAACACTTACCACAAGGTGAAAATATTGCAGCCAGAGAACTTGTACTGAAATAAAAAAATGTCCTGGTCTTGCCACGCCCCTTCTGCCCTGGATAAGAATTCATTTTTGTATAATTGAGTGTTTGTGCTATTTTTTGCTTGGTACCTATTAGATCTGCATCTCTATGATCTACAAATCAGTGTATTTTTATGAAAGTCGTTTTTGGCGCGAGGCCCCCATGATAAATGGCAACCCTTCACATGGGATTTGATGTAAACCTGATTTCGCAAAGTTGGCTCCGAAATATGCTCACGATAAGAGCAATCTCACCTCAGTATTAGCAGAAGCTACTTGGAAATTTACTTGGGAAGAAAACTAGCTTTCACCTGTGACTTTTTTGCGAAGTTTAAGCATATCGTAGTTTTTTTTACGGAAAGCTCCCTTATAGTATTTCTCTATTTGTTTCCCTGCCGTGCATTTGGTCTAGGTAATATACATGATAATATTATATACCCATCTAATTATTTTTTAACCCCCGGCCTAAAAAAAGGGGTGTTATAAGTTTGACGTGGGTATCTGTGTATCTGTCTGTGGCATCGTAGCTCCTAAACTATTGAACCGATTTTAATTTAGTTTTTTTTGTTTGAAAGGTGGCTTGATCGAGAGTGTTCTTAGCTATAATCCAAGATAATCGGTTCAGCCGTTCAAAAGTTATCAGCTCTTTTCTAGTTACTGTAACCTTCACTTGTCGGGGGTGTTATAAATTTTTAATTTACACGTGTTATCTATCTATCTAATGTTATCTCGCTGTGCCTTAAATTAAGATCAAACCCAGTTCAGCGCTTAAGAAAAGTAACAGAAAGTTAGAAAGACTCGATGCCTCACCAACCTATTGTAAATACGAAAATGTGTTTGTTTGTTGGTTTGTCCTTTAATCACGTCGAAATAGAGCAACGGATCGGCGTAATTTTTTGCATGGACAATGGACATAGGTCACCACTAGCAATAAAATTTGTAGAAGTCAGTTCTGACAAGTCACTTGCAGAGTGTAACCAATTTCTGCAAGTTCATTTCTGCAGTTAATTTTAGTTGCTTAAACTTCAGAAATTGACATTGGCATTGCTATATCAGCTATTATTGCAAGTTTTATTGCTTAGGGACACAAAAGGATTTTTAGAAATTCCATCCGAACGAATCCGGAGTTGGTTGACCAGCTAGTAGGTATAAGTATGGATGAACCATCTATGGATGGAAAAAGTCAGTCAGTACAAGAGTTGCTAAACCAGTATCTTATCTTGAAGTATCCTATGATGGAGCTCGCAAATAGCGGATGCACTTAGACATCAGACATTTTAATAAATTATAGGACTAATTGAACTTGAAGTTACGTTATTGCAACTAATATTTAAAAAATATATATATTTACAACAAGCTGTATGCTGCTTCATATTTACGACTACGAATGCACCTGTAATCGATTTATTTTAACTAGCGTTTATAAACGCAATGAATTAGTTTTTCAGACAATATTCAACGACCATCAATTCAATTTGAGCTATCGGACAGAACATTTCTATTTATTCGCGGTTGGTTTTAAGTTAATCGCACATTAGGCACAACTATTACGTGGAAAGGAGCCGCTTTATTCTCTACTATCGTAACTTAGCTCGGTGAAAATAGTATATAAATCCTATTTACTTTTTATCCTATGAAAATTTCGAAAAATTCGGCCTTATTCCCTGTCTACATTACAACTTTCTAGGTCTAAAAGTTTGGGCTGAGCGTTGATGAGTCAGTCAGTAAATCAGGACTTTTCTTTTTATGTATTCAGATTTAGTCTGAAAGTTGCATAGCGTCTCAGGATGATGTGTAAGAACTGCATGCGCCTAAAGCAATACATTTTTCTTCACAACTGAAAATGTAAATTGGGTGCATATTTTCATTTGCCCTGATTACGTTTTAAGCCCTCTCGAGCAGCGTCCATACCAGCTGCATGAAAAGCCATACCTCACGAAGCTGCCACGCTAAGTACAAACTCAGCTCATCACTACTTCGTACTGGGAAATGCAATTCAGCACGTGTGCGGCTCTTGCGGTTCACGTTCGATGTGTAATCATCTTTACCTGCTATTCAGTTCAAATTCACTGACATTTTCAACATAAATTGGATTTTAAATTATGACTCGAGTAGAGACGGGAGGGCTATATTTTACACTGCGTTAATTTTTAGCTGAATTTCTGAAAGCCTCGTGTCACTCTACCAAAGCCCTTATAACGATGGCGTTACAAATTTTCACCTGAATAATTTATATTGCTTTTGACCAAGCGATTTCTTTGAAGGGTTTAAATTAAGATAATATTAAATACTTAAAATTAAATAAGTGCTTTTAATTAGTGTGCTGAGGTATTATTTTGTATCTAAAGGGTGTTTTACGCAACAAAATGCGACAATGCGGCATGCTAGAAATGGAATCACACTAATATTATAAAGGAGAAAGTTTGTATGTGTGTGTGTGTGTGTGTGTATGTGTGTGTGTGTATGTTTGTTACTCCTTCACGCAAAAACTACTGGACGGATTGGGCTGAAATTTAGAACGAATGTAGATTATACCCTGGATTAGCATATAGGCTACTTTTTATCCCGGAAAATCAAAGAGTTCCCACGGGAATTTCAAAAACCTACATCCACGCGAACGAAGTCGCGAAGTCGCGGGTATCAGCTAGTCAGCTAGTCATTAATAATTTGCAGTCTATTTCATGCCGAAACAATATACATATAGTGTTGTACAATAAGATATGAATATTACAACAATTTGCCGAAGATTCTTGGTTCTTGCTTCATTTTATATTATTCAACCTAAATTGCGGGTTGTGGGCCTGGGGTTGCCGCAATGTCGCACTATGTTGCTCTGGCCTTAATGAAGCTCAATAATATACCCACAAGAAAATACCAACCAATGTCAATAAAATATCTGACTAAACAACTTATACCATTGAAAGTAGAAATTATAAACGTAGGTTCTAGATGATGCCCGTGACTTCGTCCGCTTGGATGATTTTTTAAAATCCCGTGGGAACTCTTCAATTTTCTGGGATAAATAGCCTATGTCTATCCCCGGGAGCCAAACTATCTCAGTACCAATTTTTAATAACATGCGAATGGGCCGTGAAAAAATAGCAGTCAGATGTCACGGATGGTACAGACGTTGTGTGAATACTACCAATAAACAGAAGCTGATTCATAGTTCCATGAATATAGCCCACTGCTGTCAACCTTACATAGTTGACGTGGCATCACCCTTGAGTGAGAATACAACTAACGCAAAACAAAGTCTGCAGAGGAAACATTGTAAAGGAGGATTGTCGGTGCCAGGTCTCCACCATTCTCCATTTCTGTCTATAAACTGCGCCTTAGACTAACTAACTTGCGCCTCTTTTGAAGTCTGGACGCTGTATATTACGTGTTTTTTCACACATGTTTTACGAAATGACGAAGTGTTGTTCGTATGCGTAATACGAGGCCTATAAAACCTCGAAATGACTTATTGCCGCAATTCCGCGTACAGTATGGAGCATCGGCATCGGTTTAACATAACAATCGTAAAACACAACACAACACTGACGAAGTTAGCATTACAAAATTTATATTACCCGGGCGTTGATATAAAAAGTCGAAGATATATAGGTAGGTAGGTATATTTACTTGCTAATTACACAAAATAGAGAATGATTTTTATTTAATAAGTTTCAGAGGTGGGCGTGACGGCTGGGACACAGTCTAAATTTTTCAGTTTACTCGTTACTTTCTAATGTAACACTGAACAGAAAATATGGTAATATTTCAATTTCAAACGTGCCGCAAGGACATATCGTTTTATACTATGTACTGCTGCATATTGCCCTTCAAGTATTAAGTAAAGCCTAACCATGTAGATTACTTGGTCAGTGATAGAGACATATGCCTTCACCATTTTAGTCCACCCCTTCACTACTTGCCACTTATACGGGGTGTAAAAATCATGCTTTAGAAATTAATCTCCTGAATATTTTATTTTCTCATATCACTAAAAATGTCTTATAAAAAAGTCAAGGTTGTCGAAAATATGAAATTTCAATGATATGGTGTGAATTTCTACAATTCCTTAATGAGCATGATAAATGCTTAATTAATGCAAGCGACGCAAAAATTACTCAACGGAATTAGAGCTTATATTAAATTGTAGCTTTCAAAGTCTTTTCTTTTTCCTTCCTTTCTTTTTTTGGCCACTTTTTGGACTAGGTATTATAATATTGCAACGGCAGTAGCTCAATAGCAATGGGACGCATTGAAACCAAAAGCTCATAGGTTCAAGCCACATGAGTAGATTTCAAGTTGTTTTACCTATTTAATTAGCCGGAGTAGGTACTATCACAGCTTTATCTTTGCTTAGTTGAAGGGAAAGTGGAATATTTACTGGCGATTTTTTTTTGGCATGGTTATGTCTGACACAAAACTGTTGACCGCGTTCCAGCAACGCAGCGTGGAACAACCTATTGTAAGGTTATTTTTAAAAAATTGATTTGAGTTGTCAAAAATAATATAAAATTATTAATTTACCTAATGCAGGTAGTTTGATAAAATCGATATTTGGCTCATTCGATGTCATACAATCTGTTGCTAGGAGGCCAACAAGATTGAACTTGCATAAATACGGGTGTTTCGAAGGTTTTAGTTGAGTCTCCTTTTGAGATTCGGAGCGATATCGCATATTTTCGGTATTTGGATTGTGAACTGAATAATTAGATGTTGTGATAGCAATCACGCTCTAATTAAATTATTTATTTTGGCATTAGTTTGTTTAGATTAAAACTCTCGGATAACCTTACACATTAAACTTGTGTTTTTTTGTGTTGGTTTTGGAGAGGACATTCCAATAATTCGATAAAAATATTTAAATAATACCTGCTATTCTGAGTGACGCCAATAATTCAGAAGTGGGACGTGTCTCACGTTGTCTTAATTTCGCTTTGGTATCTTTTTGTAAACAACCCACATTTGATTAAAATTTTTATTGAGTTTGATTTGGTGATTAAAATTTTTAGTTTTTTTTAAATAATTTAGTCTTTTGTGAATTGGAAAGCAATTTGCAATGAGTGGTTCAGATTTTGTATACATCGAATGAGAAGTTAGTCGTTTGGAATTATTGTTGACTTGATATTAAAACTGAGAGTTCGGCAGTTCAGGGGTAGGTTTTAATGATTTGACGGAGGGCAGGATAGCCCATGATTTGGATTTGACTTAGGGCAAGGAAGCCCGCGACTGACATGACAAGATTATTTAGAAACACGAGGGCGTGTTAAATTCAGGACGGCCGAACTGTAAGGTTATTTTTAAAAAATTGATTTGAGTTGTCAAAAATAATATAAAATTATTAATTTACCTAATGCAGGTAGTTTGATAAAATCGATATTTGGCTCATTCGATGTCATACAATCTGTTGCTAGGAGGCCAACAAGATTGAACTTGCATAAATACGGGTGTTTCGAAGGTTTTAGTTGAGTCTCCTTTTGAGATTCGGAGCGATATCGCATATTTTCGGTATTTGGATTGTGAACTGAATAATTAGATGTTGTGATAGCAATCACGCTCTAATTAAATTATTTATTTTGGCATTAGTTTGTTTAGATTAAAACTCTCGGATAACCTTACACATTAAACTTGTGTTTTTTTGTGTTGGTTTTGGAGAGGACATTCCAATAATTCGATAAAAATATTTAAATAATACCTGCTATTCTGAGTGACGCCAATACTATAACAATCCATTGAATCAACGATAGGTGACGGCAAGTGGGAGGATTAAAAAGACAGACTGCCTTATAATGCACGCTGTTGGAAACGATATGTCCAGCAACGGCCACAAATATCCTGATTATGGTACCTAATGACGATAAAAATATGCATTTAAGAAAATCTTGTATTTTGTATATCAGTAAAGACCCGGGCCAATCACGCCTCTGGCGAATTGATAAGTGGGTTATTTATCAAACATCTTTTCCCGGTAATCTCCTTGCATATCTAAATATAATGAGCGCCACTACGCCAGCCGGCTGCCGTTTTACGGCAAAAGATTCTAAATTATGTCCTAAGGGGACAAACCTCATCTCGACTATAAAACAGGATCTTTTGAATTTTAATAGACTTACTCGCGCGATAGTGTTGCAGAAAATCAAATGTCGAATCGATTAGTTTTCCCCGAAATCACTTACAATATCGATAAAAGCCGTTATCGATAAAATATACCTAAATAGATATTTTATGTATAAGCATCTATGATTGATAATAACCAACGGTGCACGAAGTTTACTTTTAGGGTTTTAGGGTTTAAGGGAAAAAGAAACCTTTATAGGATCACTTCGTTGTATGTTTGTCCGTCTGTTTATCTGTCCTACTATTTTTTTCGATGGTAGGTATTGTTAATGTAAATTAGATACTTAACGTAAGTTAGATACTATAGTCATTATCATCAATCACTACTTGCCGGCCCACTACAGATCATAAGTATCATCTCAGAATAAGTAGGGATAAGGACATAGTCCATCAGTCATCACGCTGACCCAAGTGCGGATTGGCAGACGTCACATGCCTTTGAGAATATTATGGAGAAGAGCTCTCAGGCCTGACCTATTCCTCACGATGTTTTCCTCCACGTTTAAACAAGCGATACTTAATTGCTCAAAACGCACATAGCTCCGAAAAGCAAGAGGTGCGTGCCTGGAGTCGAACCCCGGACCCTCCCAAAGAGGCTAACATCAGACTCATAAGCACTAGATATACTTAGAACTAAATAGAAGGCCGATAAATACCGCCAGAATCGATATTATCGATATACATTATCGATCCGGCAACACTACTCAACACGATCTCTTGAATTTCAATAGGATTAAACACCTCCGTTTCCGTCTACCGTCTACCTGGCCGAGGGTAAATTGAATAAGCCTTTTGATTATAGCTCTCGCACTGATTGATTGATGCCGTGTCATTTGGGACGTGTGTTTGTGGACTTTGTTTATGATGCCCATTAATTCACTTTCAAATATAAGAACTCTGATAAATCTTCTGTTTTTAACCCCCGACCCAAAATAAGCTTAATATTATTCGATTTTCAACCCCCAAAAAGAGGGTTGTTATAAGTTTGACTGTGTATCTGTGTATCTGTCTGTAGCAACGTAGCTCCTAAACTAATGAACCAATTTTAATTTAGTTTTTTTTTGTTTGAAAGGTGGCTTAATCGAGAGTGTTCTTAGCTATACTTAATCCAAGAAAATCGGTTCAGCCGTTTAAAAGTTATCAGCTCTTTTCTAGTTACTGTAATTTTCACTTGTCGGGGGTGTTATAAATTTTTAATTTACACTTGTAAATACTTATCTACCCGGCTTCTCTGCATATGTACCTTCAAACCAATGAGGATATGAATATATTTTTAGTAGGTATAAGTTAGCTTAGAGTACACTGTTGCATTAGGACTGCCTATGAGGACAGTGTACATTATAACAAATAAACAAATCTAGCAACTAAAAATATATAAATAAAAATTTGAACTAAATTATTTTTATAATCCTGTAGTATTGTAATATAAAAGTATATTCATTCATTTATTCATTATAAAAACGTGTTTGAGTAGTTTTTTCAAGCCTTGCTTTTCTTCCTGAAAAGAATTCCTTTTTAGGGAAAAGAAGCAAGCTTTGTATAACTTTAACGTCTACGATATTCCAATCAAAATCCATTCAGCTGTATCGAAAATAACCCATTAATAACCAAAAATTTAAAAAAAATGTTTGGATTTTGATATTTGATCACCGCTCCGTGAATGATGAAATAGGTACGAATAAAATAACTACTCAAACAATTTTTGTCTACTATTGAGTAGCTAATTTTTATAACTCATGGATCTGTTCATTACTCCATTCGGACGAAATCGCGAGTAAAAAGGTGGGTAATGAATAAAATCTGAAGTCAACGCTAAAAGCAATGGTTAAGTTAAATCATGGCGGTGAGTTATAATAATGTTCAAGCGGAAGCAAAAAATGAATTCAGGAAATAGACGCTATTCTTTAGACGCGCGAGAACTGCTTGGCGCCTCCGAAAAGGGAATAAAAATACTTGTGCTGTTACATAAATCTTATTATGGGAAACAGTAAAGTTTTTATATTTTTGGCTACGCGATTGTACATAATGCCCGGATGGGAAAGGGAATATTGTGAAAATTTTTAAGGCGCAGTTTATGCTACCTGTAATGGTGGTTTCTCACGGTAGGTGATAGTGCGAGAAACTGTTTTATGTACTCTGAGGTTGAGGAATACATATCTACATAATATGACAACATACATCCTAATTAATCCGCTGGCAGCCAGTAACTTTACAAGTGTAAATTAAAAATTTATAACTCCCCCGACAAGTGAAGGTTACAGTAACTAGAAAAGAACTGATCACTTTCAAACGGCTGAACCAATTTTCTTGAATTATAGCTAAGAACACTCTCGATTAAGCCACCTTTCAAACAAAAAAAACTAAATTAAAATCGGTTCATTAGTTTAGGAGCTACGATACCACAGACACAGATACACAGATACACACGTCAATCTTATAACGCCCCTCTTTTTGCTTAAAAGATTAACCAATCGGAGAAACCTCAGAGTAACGCGTAAGTGACGCCATTTTCCCGGTTAGGTTTTTCACTCGCATTATGATTAATTCATTGTCAATTTGCAGGAACGAGGTCCACTTAATATTATGTTCCCCGAATTTCTCGCATTTCAGCGGGAAGCTACTTGTTTACATTTTAAGATTTTAAGTAAACTAACAAAAACTAAAGTACATGCTTAAAGCTGATAAGCTGTGAGCATTTACTAGTTGCCATGGATAGAGTATGGACCTACTGTGATGCGTACTACCAAGACTCACAAACTGAGAAGGTATTGGGTACAGCTCGAGATTTTACGCGCCTTGAGAAGCTAGCATTAGATATTCACTATTTGAATAGACTTAAACAGTCTTTGAAACGGGAAGCTTGCATTTCAGGAAAGAGCTATAAAACTTACGTCGACAGGTGTGCTCAATGTCTGCAGAAACGTGACACGCGCCTTAAAAATATGATATCTACATAAAAGAGGAAAAGCTTTCGGGGAAATTTAATTCAAGTGCTGGAAACTTTATGAATCTTTTGCAAGTAAAATATTCTATGTGCTACGATCTTCTGTCTAAATCAACTATCAATAAAATAAAAAAAAAGATTCCGGCGAAAAGAACTTGCTCCTTTTTTGAAATCGTTAAAAATTTGTATAAAGAAGTGTAGTCGTGAATAAGCTCTACTCTCAGTTAGACGTTTGAAATAGGTCTTGGGCAGAAAACAAACCTTTGCAGTTTTTTACCTACTTACTAGTTGCAATATTTTAAACGAAATCTTTCACTGAAAATCTCAAAGGTAGTGTTACCTTTGAGATTTTCAGTGAAAGATTGATATTAAACGACTGGGCTATTCATTTCGATAGAGTAAAAACGAGCTGCAAAAAAAAAGAACTTACTTCAGATAAGAGTTTGCTATTGTCTATCGACGATATAACTCTTGGTAATGGTCGATTTGCTAGTAAAAAAGCGTAGTAGAGACGTAGAAAAAAGAGTAAGGGACAACGATAAGGCCGTGAGCCCTCGTTATCTCGCTTCATAAATTACCCTGACACCCTCGGGGGCAGGTAGGTGTGGATACTTCGAAACTGTACGGGGATACTAGGAAATGAACTCGCTGCGTGATCCAATTGTGGTTTTAGATGCATTCGATTTATGTGCACCCATAAAAGTCGTGGATTTAATAGGTACGAAGGCAAGGATGTTCCATAGAATTTCAAGGAAGTAGGCGATTTCAATTGCGGTTATAATAACAATTCTTGCATTTTGAGATAAGTTATGCTATGCTATTGCTTTTTGCTAAAATATTATAATTGCAAACTGTTTTGATTGCCACAATAAAATACGTGATCCGAAATGAAAGTCAGTGTACTCAGAGTACCATACAAAAGAATAATAAATAATAATTTACATATAGAACGCAAAAATAAGCTTAATATTATTCGATTTTCAACCCCCAAAAAGAGGGGTGTTATAAGTTTGACGTGTGTATTTGTGTATCTGTCTGTGGCATCGTAGCTTCTAAACTAATGAACCGATTTTAGATTAGTTTTTATCGTTTGAAAGGTGGCTTGATCGAGAGTGTTCTTAGCTATAATCCAAGAAAATCGGTTCAGCCGTTTGAAAGTTTTCAGCTCTTTTCTAGTTACTGTAACCTTCACTTGTCGGGGGTGTTATAAATTTTTAATTTACACTTGTGGCTGGCTGTAAACAAATATCATTCATTTATTTTTGTACATTTTTTGTACTTATAAGTAATATACATATTGACTTACAATATATGTTAAGTACATACTGTACAGAATATTTATGTTTCGTATTGATAGAAACTTTAAGGGTTGTTTGTTTATGTATCAAAGTTAGACGATAAATCTAACCACTTCCGTCTCTCCGCGCGACCATATTTGACAGCCTAAACATATCGCCACAATATTCGGACGACATTTCAAAACAATCCTTTGTATCATGATGCACAACGGCAGTAAACCCTTGTGATTTTAAAAATAAGGTTGAAAATCCTTAAATTAATTGTTTTGGAAGTGTAGTTTTAAGTTTGTTTGTCTGAGTTTTGACAAATATCTGCAGGTGACGTACCGCGGTTTCCCTGGCGGATGCGTTTGACATATTGCTTTGATAGCGGTTTGGTAACATGCGGGAGTCATAAATTATAACCTACCTATGGACTATGGAAATGTCGGCTGGTTTCCTATGACACATTGTAGTTAAGGTGAGCTGTATCACGATGTATGGTATGCAACAATGGGTCATAATATCTGGTTAGCAGGAAGCTTCGATCGTTATTATCGTGTCATACAGGCATTCTTTTGGATCCATTTTACAATATTTGTGAGGAGTGACAAGGTTTTCTATGAACTTTTATGTTTTATGTTTCACCAAGTTACTTTTTATTACTAGCCATTGATGTTTCTCAACTCTAATCGAATCCTATCATTGGTGGGTAATGGGCATGGTGGATATACAAACCAATAGTTATTTAATATTTTTTTTAATTAAATATTCCTGGGCTTCTAGCAAAAACCCCTCTAAACCTTTTCATTTATAATGAAAAAAAATTGGTTGTCTGTAAAGTCGGTTTACTGACGATAGTTGAACGTGACAACAAAGGCCGATTGTGCTTCTTTGTCGCTCGTTCCGCGCTCTCGCTTGCACTTCAAGCCTTACATGGAACGCCTCAGAGCGAGGTAACGCCGCATGAATCATGTTTTTTCGTGCATGCAGCCGGCTCTATCGAATTATAAGACGTTGTCACGTCAAAAAATAATGCTTCTGGTATCTTTTAGTGTAAACATTACATATTTCTTTATTAGCTCTTTATAATATAAGTATCTATAGATTTATTCAGTAGGCTAGTACACTCGTAGCCACTGTGTGTATGAGGGATGTGGATACTCACATCCGTAGTATGTTTACTTACATGAATATAATATGCTGGTTATATTACGTATGTGGATTAACACACCTGCCTTAATTGCCGTCCCAACTGCGTTAGCTAAATCTAATACAATGCTCAACCCAATTAACAGTGCAATATCTTGCGCCTCTCAAAAGTATTAAAGTTGCTTCTTTGCTAAAGCTTATTACGGAGCCAATTAAGGAAATGAATGAGGAAAATTTTCTTAGTAACTCCCTGACTCCCTAGAGATTTCTTAGGGCTGCAACATTTCAATGGAAAATAGTTATTGTAATCGAAGAGGTATCCACTACCAACAAAATTAGCAAAAGTTTGCTCTGGCAAGCTACTTGCACATCAGTCGCAGTCTGTAAACACTCGCAGCAAGTATATCTTAGCTTATATTTAGCAAGTAAAACTTGCAGAAATCGACGTAAATACTTACGTTTGACTTCTGCAAGTTTCATGCTAATTGACGCTTGGTTTTTGGTTACAAAGTTGTCTAGCTTGCAGTAAGAAGCCATTTGACTATATTATTTTTGTGATTAGACAAGTAATGAGGTCATTTGCACCTAGTGAAATAATCATTGCCTTTTTTAACAGTGTTTATTACTATAGTTATAAATAGTAGGGGTGGTAAGAGGCAACCCTAAGCGTACTACCTATTTCTATATGCTTAATAAGAACTGACAATCGGTTCAAGGGGCTGCATGATATCGATCTGGTGAACAATGAAATTATAATCTATGCCTTTTGTAGCACCTTTGGCTTTTACGAATATGATGCTGAGTAAGCAGTTTTTTTACCATAGAAACCAATGATAGAAACATTAGTCATCATTCCTTTATCCTTATTTATAGCTTTGTGATGCACCTGTCTGTATCTATTAAAAACAACTTCGGAAGGTATTGACAATAATAAAATCGATTCGGGTTTGATTTCTGCTTAGGACCCTTTTGTAAACTATGGCAAAGCCAAAAATGATTATGATTTTAGCAGTCTATGCGTTTATGTATGTATATATGTGTTTATGTAAATTAACCTAATCACTGAAATTAAAATATGATTGTCAGCATCGTCAACCGATAAATGCCAACTGCTGAAAATAGGTCTCTTGCCGGTTTAGCTTCGCAACCCGTTGAGCAGTGACGTGTAGGCCTTATAGGCAGAACAGCACTGCTTGCCCTAGTTGAAAAACTCAACGATCTATTATATTTGTCACTATGCCATGCCTGAAAATAGTATAGTACTAAGTCTGTGCATGCCACTGCCGTTGAGCTATTCAATGTACGATTACCTAAGCCATTTCGAGATTTTTCTGGGGCAAAGATATTTGTAAAAACTGATACAGTAGGTATGTAACATATATTATAATTTAACATACATAAGAGTGATATAAGATTGATGCGAGTGATATCGCTCCCATTTCTTGCAGCGGGGAGGAAAAATTGGATTACCATCTGATCGAATTAGGAAGTTCTTGGATATTTCACGTTTCCCCGCGCCCGACGCATAGCGAAAATCTCGTCTCCCTAAGTGACCCTAATAGAATAGTATGGGATAAAATCAAGTCGTGTTACAGGAGTAACGAACATAAAATATAGTAGATACATTTTAACCCCCGACCCAAAAAGAAGGGTGTTATAAGTTTGACGTGTGTATCTGTGTATCTGTCTGTGGCATCGTAGCTCCTAAACTAATGAACCAATTTTAATTTAGTTTGTTTTTGTTTGAAATGCGAGACTATTTGATTACTAAATATCCTTACAATTGATATTTTGTATTAAAATAGTAGATAACTGAGAAATATTACGACAGCAAAAATATATCCATACAAAACGCTAATTACTTCATTACTAACACTTTATTGCAAACAGCGAGAAGTTTTATCTCAAGACCGTAAATATCTTGCTAACAAATTGAATGAATTTATTTTTATCTTCAATCAAAGAAATCCTTTACGACTAAGGTAAGATAGTCCGTGAAGTCTAAATTAATGTTATCGCTTTTAATAAGAAGCCTCTACAATATTCATTTAAAGCCATTTCCGTAATCTTCCTTTAGCGAGGGTTACGTAATTAAGGCGTCTAAACGATTAGTTTTAATATTTTGCTACTTAGTTGAAAATTACGAAAAGTAGGTTATTAGTCGTTCAACGTAAAGGTAGCTAGGTACTTATATAATATCTAAAGGAAGTTTAATATTTTCTTTGAAGGGAATTCAACGTTTAGAATAGATAATACTTGAGGTGTTATGCAATATTTTAAGTTATTTCACTTGCATATTTAATGAAAATGCACTATTTTTTAGTCTGAAGGCAAGAATAAAAACACCCTGTTTAATATTATGCAGGCGAAAGTGTGTATGTCTAACTTTATTCTGTCGTTGTCTGTATAAATATGTGTATGTCTGTATGTTATTTTTTCACGGCTCATCCACGACATTTGGTACAGAGATTGTATCCCGAAGACAGAACTTGTAAGACGAAGACTTTTTATACCGAAATATCAAAGAGTGCCTACGGGATTTTTAATAAATCTAAATCCACGCGGACGTATAGTTGTGGGCATCAAGTAGGTAAGTAGTTTATATTATGAGGTTGGCCATTAGGTATAAATTATATTATTATTCTGATTTAAAATATCCAAGTTATTCAAATGCTGCTTTCATTAATAAACCTTTAACAAGGTACTAACGTCAGCATCCGAACGTTTTAATCCTACACTTACGTCTCACATTAAAATTATTATACGCACGCTATAAAAGTTCCATTAAATCGCACTTTCGACACCTCGGGCTACCAGCTCCGGTAGATAGCATGATATTTATGGTGTAGATAAAGGACCAGAAGTTGTTCGGTTCTCCATTATCCTTAATAAGTATGGATTAGTAGGGCGAGGTTTTCAGACCGCGCCGTAAATTAGAGGAAGACGGCATTTTATAATGGCCCTTGATTATCTCTTTTATGAACCAAGTTCTACTTGTGTGCACTGATAAGTGTGGTTTACGGCTTGTAATATATTTGAAGAAGTTAATTGGAGAATAGATGTTATGTAGGTACACTTAATACGGTTAAGCAGTTCCATAAATAGTTTATTGTGTGCTTTATCAGGTTGTAATGGCTCGTTAAAAGAGGGGTCTCTCCGTCACTCGCTTCATACAAACGTAGTTCCAATTTCATTTGAATACTAAGCAACCAAAGTCCATGAAATTTTGCAGACATATTCTAGGAACTAATGTCTATGTCTGTGGTTTTCCAGATTTCTGTTAAAATATTCGGTTTAAAAAGTTACGCGGTCTTAAAAATTTTCATACAAATCTTTGAGCCCCTGTAATTTTAAAACTACATATTTTTAGAAAAATCTAAAGCACCACAGACAGATATTAGTTTCTAGAATATGTCTGCAAAATTTCATGGACTTTGGTTGCTTAATATTCAAATGAAATTGGAACTACGATTGTATGAAGCGAGTGACGGAGAGAGCCCTGTTGATCCTACCTTCTGTGACAGTATTATTTAATTCAATACCTTATCTAACTTATACGGTAGGTGGCACATATCATTGATAAGGAATTCATATTCATACATTGAGATCTCTAGTTTGCAGGTTTGCTCGTGTAATAATAGGTCCTTAGCTGTAAGGCTCAATCCGATTTAATTAAGCTTCTAGAATCTAGAATCTAGATCATAATAGTTATAAAAATTTCAAATACTAGTCGGTGCCTAGATACTCCTACATTCAGTATACAATCATATAAGTACCACTAACATTGTTACAACGTGTTCATTGTATAATTTACTTCAATAGCCAGACATATCGATTCGCAGTCTTCAATATCACATGTCAGTGTCCGTAACGCCAGACACTGTGTCGACAATCGCAGTACCTACACCCTTATTCAAAATATGCATACCTACATACTTATTACTCATATTGATTTACCTGATTCTAGGAAAAAACGAGTAAAATACTCGTGAATGACAGTATAAGTTGGTGAGGATATGCAGATCTATACCAAAAATATTTGGACGAGTGATGAGGATTGATATTCAAACTAATTGCTTTTGTTTTAAATATTGTAATGATTATCCTAATTATTAATTGACACTAAGAATTTTAAATAATTATTAATTACATAATATAAAAGGCAGCAAGTGTGCAGAAGAAAAGATGGTATCATTTAAGTACATCAATAGTTTCGCATGCGAAAAATTCAGCGAAAAAAGGCTTTTTACGTATAATATTACTTTACTAGGAAACAGATCATCAGCTTTCTCTAAAATCTGCAATCGAAATATTAATCACAGTAACACAGATAATATAGAAACCCAAACACAATAAAAAATACCTAAATTAATTTGGCGACATTAAGCAATGGATTTGGGTTGTTAGGAAGGTATTCGGCCTCAGGGTGCAATTCCGTTGAGTTACGAGGCACCGTGTGACCGCGACGCAGGTGTGGGAATGAGTATACGGAAGGACCGAATTTATTGCTAATTTTATATCTTATTGCGCCCCATACTCGCGTACGTATCTACGCTAAAATGACCCATTATTGTTAAAGTATTGGGTTACAAGCACATTTTTGTAAAGATTAAACCATTGTAAAAGGCATCCGGAAAAATCCGGAAAATGATTGAATTTTTCATATCCATAATTCCTTAAATTGATAATAATACATATTATTACATACTTATATACTTTGAAGATACTTTGAAGAATTTACGTATAGTTCTAATAGGTAAGAGCTGTATAAATGAGTGATAAAATGTAAGTTCCGCAATTCGGCAAACAGCTAAACATAATATATTATGTTATAAAATATTAGGTATGACCACTCTCATACAACAATAATATAATTTATGAATTTGGGTAAGTACAAGATTTCTTATATAGCTGATTCTCTCAGGAAAGGAAGATGGATTTATTGTAGTAACAAATAGTAATGGAAACAATCTCAGTAGGTAATAATACACAATGTATACTTATGGATATTCTCGGCAAATATGTTAAACAAGCTGGCACAATAGGTTAAAAAAGCTGGTACATTTACCACGTAAGCTCAAGAAATAACTATAGGAAAAACTTCAGAAAGCTTTCACTGTCACTATGGTACCCCATCTACGATGACCACAATTCACCTAAAGTTCCCCTTTTGTTTCCACCCGTCTATTATTACCGACTCATTGTTTCCCTCTCGCTTATTGTTACAGAGATATCAGGTAATGTGTGCTGGTAATGAAAGCCGGGGCGGTATTAGACGTGTCTGCAACAGAAAAGGACCTAGTAGCATGTGAAAAATTTCGTGAAAAAGCTTTTCTTAAGGAGGTATCAACTAACTTACTTAAAGTAGCCTGTGAAAAATCACGAATCTCACAAAGTTTAAGAAGTTTAGGCAGTCAATTCCGCTTTGTTTTTTAGATTTCGCAAGCGCATTCCCCATGCATCTTTCATCAGCGCTTTTGAGCTTGATCATAATAATTCCTAGTTAAATTAATGTAGCAAACATTTAATGCGAAAATTGATTGAAGCTTTCCATGAAATTCATTGTGAAAAAAGTGTACAAACCTACTCTTTATCTTGCATGATATCCTATTCGAGCAGTATCGTTGGTTTCGCAACAACTACATTAAAATTATCTGAGACACGCCAAAACTCAATACCGAAAATCTTTATTTATTTTAAGACTCTAGACGAACAAGGAAGTAACGTAAATATCTGTTTATTCCCACGGGCTCGATTATTTGTCAAACTGAATCTCGTGGAATGTGAAGGCTCGAAGTATAAAGGAAAAAGGTCGAAAAAACTCCCAACTTAAAGTTTTTGCTGACAAAGCTATAGAAAGAGGGTGATATTCCTTTCTTCAAGAATACCTATATAGGGCAATAGGTCAATCACTTGTTTATTTTGTGGAAGAAATTTATAGAATTGTTTATTTCGAGGATTGAGGTACGTAAAATGATCGTAAAGTTTTATAACTTTCCAATGTATTTGGTATTTTATTGTAACCCAAATTGATTAGATTTCGTAAGAGGCCCAAATATAAATGCAACCATAAAATAAAAGAATAAAAGTTGTAAGTATAAAATTTTGTTTTAATTTTATAATAGGTACATATTGATAATTTAGGTTTTCTTAAGATCCCAGTCTTTACAGTTTACGGTATAAAGGGAACATACATGCAAAATCTTGCAAATCTAACGCACGCTTCATACTTCGTGTTGGTATGTATGTCAGTCAGTCAGTTTATTTAATTTTTTCATTTTTTTTATTTTTTTTTATTTATTTACAAAAAATGTTTACAATGTTATAAAAGCTTTTAATGTAAGGATATAATATAGAATGACTAGCTAATGCCCGCGACTTCATCCACGTGGACTACACAAATTTCAAACCCCTATTTTACCCTTTTAGACTTTACTGCCGTGCCCCCTGATGCCTAACTGATGACGAGCCAAACGGCGGCCGGGGCGCGTACCTTTTTCTCGAAGCGTTTCGCCGTATTTTCGAATTGTTTTTTCAAGAATCCTTTCTTAGCGGATGTCTACGTCATAATAGCTATCTGCATGCCAAACAGCGCGATCAGTCCAGTAGTTTGAGCTATGCGTTGATCGATCAGTCAGTCAATCAGTCCGTCAGTCAGCTCTTCCTTTTATATATACAGACTAGCTGATGCACGCGACTTCGTCCGCGTGGGTTTAGGTTTCTCAAAATCCTGTGGGAACTCCGGAATAAAAAGTAGCCTATGTGCTAATCAAGGATATTATCTATATCCATTTCTTTCAGCCAAATCCGTTCAGTAGTTTTTGCGTGAAAGAGTAACAAACATACACACATACACACAAACTTTCGCCTTTATAACATTAAGTGTGAATTAGTGTGAATTGGCTTTCAATTTGGTATAAACTTGCGTCGCAGACTTCAATGGTTTTACGATGAGTACTTTGCAACTATGTACTTGAAACTATTTCCACACCTGCGCTATATTGAGCTCTGGACTCTGGACTGAGCAATAAGAAACAAGGAATACTACCAATATTGCTCCCGCATTAGCTGTATTAATACAAGTCTACAGTTATTTACGGCAAGGTTGTAGACACCTGGCGAATAATAACAAAGGGGAAGGGAATATGAAAACAAATAACTGCACGTTATGTGCCCCGCCAGAGGTGACCGTCTTAGTAGTCTCTTTATCTCACCTATTTATCACCAAATAAAGGAAGCTGTGTCTCTGCGCCTAGTATTTATCATTCTCACATGTTTTCCTCGTATTTTCTTTGGGTAAACATTATTTATATTATCATTGCTTATCCAGTATTCTTCTTTATGAACGCGGGAAAATTTCCTGGTTTTCTTATAAATACCAAAAGCGTTACAAGTTGAACGTTTTACTCGTAGCTGTCTAATAAATAAAGAAATACTTATTGGATACAAATTCTAACCTAAACAATTTAACAAGATGTGTGTTTTTTCTTGTGTTTTTACTTTGAAATCTACGTTCAAATACCCATACCACACAAAAGTTATAAGAGTAGGTAGGTTTTTGTACACTTGAAGCAGTCCGATGCTCCGGTGTCAGTATTAGATACTAAATCGAAAACAGCGAAAAGAAAAAATGGTCAATAATTTAAACACTTGTTTCTTACTGCCTTATTATTCGTAGAGACAGTCGCTAAAGTGCCACTCAATCATTCAAGAAAATTGTCATACGACTCCCCGAATACGAAACATAAAGCGACCCACCCAATTGTAAAATCTGACAAACAAGGAGGAGTAAGGAATCGTTTGGTAAATTTTCTCCTTAATTTGATCACAGGCACCGTCGGAATGTACATTTGAACAAAATTCAAAAGCGTGGGGCGGAAGAATACGGGGGTTGTTATGTCATAGAGCCTCAAGGCTTATAATATTTGGATTATATGGCGGAAAAGGAAAAATGCCAATTTACCTAAGTGTTACTCTTAGATAAATATACTGTAGATGTCGTTTATTCATATTTTCATTCATACTACCCATCACTACTCATATTATAAGGTAGTAAGTGTGTTTGTTCGTCGGTTTGTCCTTCAATCGTGATTTTTTGCATGGTTATAGTTAAAGACCGGGAGAGTGACATAAATTTTACAATTTGTCCAGGAAAGTCATAGGGTTCCCAAAGGATTTTTAAATATGTACTTTAATTTACACGAACTACTCATATACCTTTTTTTTTTTTTTTTGTTGACGCTGGGGAATGCATTTACGCATCCCCCCCGGAGGGAGGGTATGTGGGACTCGCCGGCTGAGAGGCGACCGGAATACCCACTAAACCCCAGCGGCGCTACTGCGCGTCGCCTGGCGACTGGGTCACGGGAACGGCCGAAGCAAACAACCGCGACCCAGCCAGCGACGTCTGCCAAGGCAGACCCTCCACCGGGGACCTGCTCGGTCCCCATCGACGCACCTCCGGGACGCACCAACGAAGTGCGTCCCCCGACCTTGGGACGCGCACGTCGTCCCATCCTCCGCTTCATCCACTGTGCCCTCTGCTAGTCAGAGGGACACGCGGAGAAACCTCCCCCCCTGCCAGGTCATTAGCCATAGCCAACAATATCTCCGAAGAGAAATTATTAGCCATGTTACCGGGGCGCACCGGCCCGAACACTGCTCTTCCCCTCGGACGCATCCAAAAGGGACCAGCAGCATCCAGGCACACTGGGAGGTTACCTGGCTGGCGCCCCAACTACTCAACTACTCATATACCTAAGTCACGAGAGTCAGCTAATTAATACAAAATATAATAAAGATAACAGAAATAAAAACAGATGAATGCCAGATAATAAAATAGGAGAGCTTTAATGATAAGTTAGTAAATCCCGTTAAGTTTTCCATCTTTAGATAATTTTACAATACTGTAATACTGTGATGAAATACTGTAAGAACAAACTCAGTATTTCTTCAAAATTACGAGATTGAACAGTATTTTTACGGAGGAAATTTGCACGGAAAATCCGAGGTTTATAATATTTTCTAATTAAACAAGCTCGACACCTGTTATAGCCATGTGAAAATACAATCCCCCTAGACGGCGTCTTTCATGTACCTGAGGCGAATAAAGAAAAATTTAATCTCACGGCCTGTGACCACGCTTTCAAAGTTTTTACTTATACAGGGGTAAGTACAGGGTAATTTTGTAATGTGAATAAAAAAGTGAGCTATTTCTTTCTATTCTCCTCTTCCCTCATTTAGTATATCCCATCCCTCCCTTTATAGAAGGTACTTTTTAATTTCGCTAAACCTTTTTTTATACAAAAATTTTGAATCTGTAGATCTATGCTGGAAAACCTACATTATTACAATCGTAATTGATGTGACTGGCTGAATTTATGGTATTCTTATTACAACAACGCATTGTAGCCAATAGAAAGTATCAGCCTATCAGAGGTGATTGCGATCTTTACACTGTCGCTGTTATTTTAACTGAGCTGCTTGTCTCACATTATACAAATTACGATGTGCTTATAATATAAATTATGACGTGCTTGTCTAAAAAAGCATAAAATCCATTGCATAGTCTTGCAAGAAATACAAGATCAATAAAAATGCCATTGGATCTAGGTAGGTAAACGGTGTAGTACCTACCTAATTCTTCCAGACAACTATAAGGTATCTAGTGATAGTAAATTTAATTCTATCACTTCACTCTACTGCTCCTCCCGACACCATAAGAAGTAATCGATCCACACAACTCGATTTCGCAATCGGAAAATTCATGGCCACTGTACCCGTCTCGGCCCGCTCTCCGCGCCACGTCATAAAGAGGAAATTGCCTTCCTAGTTGAATTCATCCCCGACGCCCGACGACGCCAGCACCTCACGTAATAACATTGCAGTATCCTCGAAATTTTAGTGTAGTGTGAACCAACGAACCGACATAAAGTCCGCTCGTTTGCGACTAGAATGCTTGATAGACGCGAATTTAAAACTTGGGAAAGGAAATGAATATAACACGTTGAAGATCTACAGTTTTGAAGTTTGAATTGTGGAGTTTGCATATTCTTTTCCATATTTTTGCGCGGAGTGCTGAGTTGAAACTTTTGAATCTAAAACTTTGACGATGCGGTGATAAAGTTGTATTTGCATTTTTATATCGCTTACGTTTTATAAATTTACGTTTATCTATCCAAAACAGAACGTAAAGTATCATCGAATAAAAAATAACGTTTTCTATAAAACCCTAATATCTCACAGGCCTATTCAATAAAGGACCCGATATATGAGGCGTACAAAATACCCGATTCTGATACGAAAATCAATATTCAATATTTTTCTATATTCATTGACAATAGAATGCTCATTCAAACACATACGTTTACGCTTTCATCTGTAGTTCTGTACACATATAATTCACTTAACCAATGAGCCACATGCGGTGAAACGAGCAATTGCCAGATTGAATAAGACCAGGAAACGTATGAAATAACGTACGATAACCCCCGCCGAGCAAACGAAACGTAGGTCAGAAAAATAACAAGAGGGTACAATCGAACATGGCTTATTTATAGCTCATGATACCTCTCAGTGTTTTGGTAAACGGATGTGCTTTGACAACTAGCATGCATGAGGACAGCATAGGGTTATTTTATGGTAGGCATGTACTTAAATAATAATCGTAAGTTATTATGGACATTAGCATAATATGGCGCATCCAAAATCGATGGACAATTAGCAAGTATTTTCTCGGAAGTATTTGTCACAAAATATGTTCTTTTTGTAAAAAATTTTGTATTTTCCCTCTACGTACCTATGCGTTAAGACCTATCTACCTGCAAAACTTGATTTTTCTTGACAGACCCGACGGACAGACGGACAGACAGAAAACAAAGAGATCCTGTAAGAGATCCTTTTTTCATATTGAGGTACGGAACCCTAAAAACATTTAAAAGTATATCTGCCTACCCACGATACTCTGTAAGTAGGCGTTCCTTTGTTGTTTAACATGTAAATGAAAAACAAACGACAAGATTGCGCCACTTTAATAAGCCGCAATATATCTGGAATTTATAAGCTATAAAATAAATGATAATCTCAGTCATCTAATAAAATGTTAATCAAGGTGTTAATAAGCTAAATTACATTCAAACTATAGTCACAACGGTATTTTAGTATCTCCCGTTATTTAGAAATCATCGACAACTTTATGATGTCCATCAACGGCATTCATCGGATATACCTAACAATGATTACAAATTATTACTGACTAGCCGATGCCCGCGACTTCGCCCGCGTGGGTACTCTTTGATTTTCCGGGATATAAAGTAGCCTATGTGCTAATCCAGGATATTATCTATCTCCATTCTAAATTTCAGCCAAATCCGTCCAGTAGTTTTTGCGTGAAGGAGTAACAAACATACACACACACACACACACATACAAACTTTCGCCTTTATAATATTAGTGTGATAGTGTGACTAAATGATGCCCGCGACTTCTTCCGCGTGGATTTAGGTTTTATAAAAATCCCGTGGGAACTCTTTTTATTTCCGCAATGTAGCTTACGTCCGTCTCCGAGATGCAAGCTATCTCTGTATCAAATAGATGCTACTCCCGAGAACGTCCACTTGGTTTAGGTATTCTGAAAATCCCGTGGAATCTCTTTGCTTTCAAGGGATAACAAGTAGCCTATATACGTGCTCGGGATGCAAACTATCCTTGCAAAATTGGTTTAACAGATGTGCAAAAATTGGTTAAGCAGATAAACAGAAAGACACACTTGTTCGTTTGTAATATTAGTATGGATGAATATGTGAGGTTCCCCCAGCTACTTACGCATAAATAAGCTTACCTATAAAGTTAGTGTTAAAATATTCTATCACGAAGTTTAGAAGTTATAAGCAAATAGATAGACATTTATGAAGATTGCATTTACGACTTTATTTTATTCAGCGTGGGTATACAATATGCTCATGATAAAATATAGCAAGACGATGTCACGTTGAGGATCAGCGAATTTCCCTTGAGTGATTTTGCAATGACTACTTAGATAGGTTAGTACGACAATAATAATAATCCAATGAGTAAGATACGAACGTAAAGCCTCTCCAATTTCAGTTTGCCCGTAAATCATTACGCATTGTTATGTAAGTTAAAAAATCTTCAACTGTGGATAACTTTATTTATTACGCTACAATAACGACGTCTAAGCCAATCATTTATTCAATTATTTTTAAATACCTATTTTGTCCTACTTATCAACTATTCCATGAAATATTTACAGAATGCAACTAAAACAACCATAAAATATATCATTTGAAATAAAATCATCTTTAAGATCATGTTCATGACACACTGTCGCAAAATGCTGTGTTTCTTCCAAAAAGTTCCATTAAATTCTAAAAGAATACCATGTAAGCTTCTATGAGAAATATTACAAGTCCATAACTTCCAAATCATTCGTACGCTAACAATGAAATAAAGCAGCCTTTATGTTTCATTTACACGTAGGATATCAAAGTATCAATGTAGAGTCGCATAGGACGCCGGACGGCGTGTTAAGGTGTTTACAGATATGCTCGATTTTTCCTGCGCAAATGATCAAATTAAATTGAGAAAATATCTGAGCAACAGACGATTGACATCGTATTTTTGTCGATCGCTACTGTGTTTTTGGCGATCGATAAATCATTACTGTCTAACAATATTTGCTCGATTTTGAACTAAGTATATTTTATTAATCGTTAACATGCGACAATAAGGTTCTATAAAATTGAGCAAACCTGTAAGAAGATGAGAGATCCAGCTCATGTTATAATAATGCTTTGTCGGTAGGGTGGCAACAAGTCACGGCCGAAGCCTCCCCACCAGACCAGACCATTACTCCCCTGCCGGGAATCTCCCAGTGATAAAACCACAGAGCACTACTGCGCCTGGGAGGTCGTCAGCTTATCGATCGTCAAAAATCGAGCAAATCTGTAGGCACCTTTACAGAGAGGATCAGTGAATTTCCCCCGGGTGTGGTAAAGCCCTACGTTATAGCACACCGATGCGACACGGCGTCACTTCGATTCAGCTTTGATGTGCCGGACGTCGACATTGCAAGAACCCATCGCTCGAACATCCCCTGTCGCATGTAAACAACGAGGTTTATTTTATGTCAAGGTATCCTTTCGATAGTTTCCAAAACTGTGCAGTGCTTTGCAGCCTTTAACTAAATTAGAATTTTCGAAGTTTGGTTACGGAACCCTAAAATGACAAAAAAGTATTTTGGTACTTTTTCATCTTTTCCCCACTTTTCTATAGGTTAATAAAATATATAAAAACAGTAATCTGAGGACAGCCATAAACTATTTTGTCACCATATAAATTACAGGTAGACACTGTAACGGCCGTTTCACTCGACACAATCTCGGAGATAAAAAACATTTAAACTTTCCCAAAAAACCGATGAAAAACTAGTGACACTCTCGAGATTCGTCTCTTTTTTATCTCTACTTCAGGCTATAAATATCACACGCCCTCACACTCGTGTAAAATGTTCCACGAACTACCAACTAGCCAATAAATTCGTGAGATTAATGATAGATACGAAATTTATTTACTTACGACTAAGTACACACTAGTGGAAACGCGTGACTTCGTTAATGTCAATGTTAGTTTTTAAGATTTCTTAAATCTTAAAAAGTTTCGTTAACCAGAAAAAATCTAGGACTAGTTCGCAGATACTGAAAATATTTATATCCTAAAAGTAGGTGCACCGAAGTATAACTGTAAAAAGCTAAGCAAAACTTTTATAGTATTTTACTAGGACACGAAGAGAGCGTGTGTCCATTCAGATTTCAGACATGCCTAGTATTTAAAAAATCCATAAAGTTATAAAATACTTTTAGAAGTTGTTTGCATCGATCTTGAAGAGCCCAATATTATCTACGATAGGTCGGAAGCAGCCAAACCATTTTCAGTTTCAGGTACCTATGAGATGTGTGATTCTTATTTCTTTAAGTTGTTTGTAATTATAATAATGTGATAGTTATAAAAATAGGGATATTGAAATAAAAACCTTTAGTCGCTATTTTTCTATTGATAAACATTATACTTAGTATACCAGCTAATTTTTACTTAAAATAAATTAACATACAGACATGACTCTTCTTTTATTTACATATAGATATACCTGTACCGTAAAATGTAATCTGTCCTTACAGCAATTAATCTTACACACACTCCTTATCTCAACACCTATAAAGTCGTGTTTGCTTTGTAAAGTACTAAATCAACGTGGAAACATTGCCGCTACACGAATGTAAGACAAAGCGATTAATAAAACTTGTTTTATGTCTTAAATTTCATTAATTAAGTAAGTAACTTAAGTATCTATTTTAGTAAATATGAATCAAGATGTTTGTCTTACCTTTTTAACAAAAAAAATTATTACCGGAATTCTAGTTCTTACCCATGAAAATTAAAAATGTTTTCATGGGATTTTCAAAAATATAAATCCACATAGACAAAGTCGCGGGTATACCTATTATCTAGAATTTGTTACAAAGAGTTTGCATCCCGGATACACTATTAGGTATATAATATTATGAAGGTATATTTTTTATCCCAGAAAATCAAAGGTTTCTCACAGGAACGGGTTAGGAAAACATCGCGAGGAAATCTGTATGCCAGAGAGTTCTCCATAATGTTTTCAAAGGTGTGAGTCTGCCAATCCAGCGTGGTGTTCTATGGCCAAGCCTTTCTCATTCTGAGGAAAGCCGTACTCAGTAGTGAGCCGGCGATTGGTTGAAGATGTTTTTTTTTAATTATATAAACTAGCGCTTGGCTACAATCAGACCTGCTAGCATATGACGATGCAGCCTAAGATGGAGCGCGCTTGCCTAGAAGTTGCTTATTCACTCTTGACTTGAAGGTACCCATATTAAAAGTGGGAGGGAAAACTGATGCCGGAAGGGCGTTCCATAACCTAGCGGTTCGGATTAGAAACGAGGAAGCAAATCGCTTCGTACGTATTTATTGATGATGAGTGACTTATTAGGTATATTCAAAAATAAAAGTCTCGGTATGTACTCCGTAGCGCTGTAAAACCCTGCGGCGAACAAGAATAAGTTTAGACAATAAAAGGCAGTCTCATTATAATCAAGCTGCGCCGGGACTCGGACCGCACCTCGCCGGTGACCTCAGAGGGCGGGGGCGAATTAGCGAGTCATTGTTTTGTTTTTATTTACACGTCAGCCATAACTGGCGCAACTCCGATTCTATTCATTCTGATGAACGAAGAATTCCGTCAGTTCGGTCTCAGAATCCATAATAATACAGGTGTCGGTGTGGTTCGGTCGGAAAAATGTCTGAATTCAGCAAGCGGCCCACAAGGTACCTAGTGTAATTGTTTGTACATAACAATTGCTTATGTTTTGCATATTTACATATTGTAAAATTTTGTTTTTTTTTAAAGAGCAGCTACCTACTGAGTTTCTTGCGGCTTTTCACAGAAGGGTCTGCTTTCCAAACAAGCGAAGGTAGAGTCTTAATATATCATTAGTGGCACATTTCATCAATCATAGAAATCACCTATTGGTTAATCTTCCTCTTTTCAGTCGTGCGCCTCCCCAGGAGAGCGGAGTTTAGATCCCGGTACCCACCAACTTTTCCGATTACGTGCGAGAAAGGTACGGAGTACGGTGGATTTTCTTACCAAAACCCATCTTGAAAAGACCCGTTTCAAGATGATGATGGTTTAAAATTTAAACCATCATACTATAAAGTGATTTCAATATAAACTGCATCGATAAAAATATAACCACGCCTATGTTGATCTACATTTCAACAGGCATGGTCCACAAAGCATTTATTTACTTTCCTTGCCCCCAACTTTATCACTCAAACTGGGGATACGGTCGTAACAGCGTCCATCATTTGTACCTTTTTCGCCCTAAGAAAATCCGTTATCCTTAAAGAAGTGGAAAATATTACACAATTCGAAAGTGCCAATATGATATAGTAGAGCCTTTTATCGCTTCGGGAGCTCCGTTCAGATCACACAGGCGGTCAGGGAGGTGTCATAATTACTAGAGTCAATAATATCTTACAAAATGGTCTTAGCCTTAAAAGTAAACACAGGACCGTGCGTCTAGATATTTGTTATTCACAAAATATGAATATTATTTTGTTTCGTATACTTAATAATTTAAGGCGCAATTAATAAACGCTAAATAACAGTTCAAAAATACCACCTTATTATTATACCGCTTTATTATACAAGCTCGAAGCAGTTTGATGCATAAAAGCGGCTTTTCTACTGTCATAAGCCGACTTTGTCGTATTAGTTTACAAATTGCGAAAAACCAAATTAAACTTGAATTTCGCAGGCAGACCCGTCTCATGCCCCTAAGATACATATACTTAGTAGCAGTTTAAATCGTAAAGGTGACTTACTTTTTTGACGCCTGATTTATAATACATGAGGTTTGCTCTTCTAGTAACGGAACATCTCTCTGGAGGGGGTAGATAAGAGAACCGTGCTCATATCATTACAAAGGGTGCGTGAAATTCGATAGCGGCAGAGTACGCTGCAGTGGAACGGATGATCCGATAATATTGAGGTTCATCCTTTGTTGGTATCCCCGCGAATGGTTGAGGATTTTTAATAAATTCGGACTTAAAAAGAGACTGAGTTTCGTATCATGATAATAGCATAATGTACCTATGTATTTGATTAATATGTTTCTGTAGCAAAAATGATTTTAAGGTAAGTCTTTTGCTCTAGACAATTTTAATTTTAAAGTACAAAAATATGAAAATTTATTTAAAAAAAATGTTTTTACCCATTTTTATTTTGTCACCAAGATTAAAAATATAATATTACGACATATTGCCCAATTAAAATACTGAAAATTAAAATATTGTATGCTTGCTTTAATCTATAAATTTTATTATGTATGGTACTGGAATCGGACTGGATGTAAATATTTCACCATTCGTGTAAGTACCTACCCCGATAAGTAAGCAGGAATTGGCTTATCTGATATGTCATACCATTAATTTGGCACAAATAAAGTGACATTGAAAAAGCTCTCTGTATCTTTTTTCCCTCGAGACCTACTGGGGTTTCGCTTTTACTCCCCAAATGCACCAATTAGTGGTAAAATAAAAATGCAACGGAACCACGCGTTACGCGTTACCTCAGGGATTAGGGGTCCGTGTCCCACGTGGGTTTTAATGGTGTTTCTTTGCTTAGAGGGTGGTAAGTTATAGACGCATATGGACTGCTAGTTAAATCAATAAGTAGTGAGGTTATAAGCCAGGGGACTTGTAACGACGTACCTAAATATTTTTATGTTTCAATACAAGTATTTTATTATGTTCCCTAGAGTTACTGCAGTTCCTATTACCTACATAAAATATGTTCACGTACTAATTTACAGCTTGGTACATGAAAAAAGGTTTTATTTGATTTTTAATGGCTTCTCGCGTTATAAATGCAGGTGTTGGCAGGTTCGACTTTCAATTATTTTTTTTTAATCCATTACAAGTCAGCCCTTGACTGCAGTGTATACTCAACTGGTAGTAAGTATTGATGCAGTCTAATATGGAAACGGGCTAACTTGGAAGGGGTAAGACAGTTTTATTTAAACCCATGCTTACCCCTTATTGGTTTCAACACAATGTCGTACCGGAACGCTAAATCACTTGACGGCACAGCTTTGCCATTAGGCTCGTACCTACCTAGTCATGGCCGTCGCCTTTCGTCAGTTTAGACCAGGGACAATATAGAAATTGCCTCTGCCGGGAATCGAACCTGGGACCTCCCACTGATAAGACCACAGCGCTTCTCGCTGCGCCAGAGAGGTTGACAAATTCTGGTTCATACTAAAAGCTGCAGCTTTGCAACAATTAAATGGTATTATTACCAAATAACGCTTATTTTTTGCCTTTGAGATGTTGATCATCCATCCATGTTTCTCAATATACCATTGAAACATTGAGGATAAGAAATGGCTTCTAAATGTAAATGCTTAAAACAAACTGTCTATCCCATTAATATTTAAACTGAAAATACCCAGTTTTCGTGTCACTATAGCTGACGGACACGCGAAGTTTATACACGAACTATCAATACACGCCAAAATTAATACTTTAAGCAACTATTACCTTTAAACTTCATGAAATAGAGGTGCAAATAGCGTGAAATACAGTTTTATATAATGCCTTTTGTTTATCCAATACAAACATATCAATGCTTCGCGTGTTCTTCATTGTGAGTCTATTTACAAAACCTTAATCCTTTCACAATGGTGAATTAAACTGTAATATAAACCGAAACGGCTTAATATCAAAGCGAATATATCATTTTGTTCGCACCTCATTAAGTAACGTGATTTATTAAAAATAACGAGCGAAATCGTGGATAAAAGCTCGCCCAGTTACGTAACGTACCGACTGACATGTATGATGTATCATTTACGGATAATAAAGTTAATTTTTACAATGGCCTGAAAAGGAGCTACTTATAAATTTTTGGTACAAGACTACGAAATTGTTTAGTCATAAATTATATTTACGTATAGTCGGACAAGGATGACTGTTTTTAGGGTCTTTATACACATTTTTTCAAGATAAGAAAATCACAGACATCAAATAAAATAATATGCTCAAGTACTTACTTAATAAGCTACTTGACTTGTTTCCACTATCTTGCCTGTACTAAATAGTAGATTTAACCTATGCAAATATAATGTTAAAAGGACAATGGCCATAAAATAAACTCAAAAGCTATTTCCCGCTTTTTCATCGCTAAATCGTTTAGGGCCAGGCTGCTTTACCACTAAAGTAATAAATAGCTCCACCAAAATCAAAAGTATCTTCAAAGTATTGCTCCTGACTGAAAAACCATGGTGGTCAATGGGAACGGAGGCTATAGCCAACTACGCAGGAGATGATTATAGTGCACAAGTATATACAACACAGGGCAGGTATAGTGCGTATATTTTGAGAACTGACGCGTCATATTACGCGTCAACGGTTAAGTCAAAAGTATGAACTTAGTCCATAATTTAACGGTGAACCGTAACTTTTGATATGACAGTTGATACAGAGCAAACATGGCGAGCGAGTTCTCAAAATGTATGCATTTTTTTTTAATTCCTTTATTTGTAAACAACAGCGGTACAATTATTATAATTTTACATTTTAAACTAAGTATATAAAAATAAGGCCAAATGGGTTTATAATACATGATTACAGTTAACATAAAAGTGATTATAAATTATAACAGAAGCGTGTGTTAGTGTATGTGTGTGTGTGTGTGAGGCATTAAACACTCTCTATTCACACCATTCTACTCCAAAGGGACGGCAAACCAAAACGATTGGACGAGAAATCGGATACAGGACAGCATCTGTAGGTCTAGGTGCATTTGTAGGTACGTCTTCCCATAAAATCCCCTCAAAACTGAGCCAATTAGTCCAAATCTTCGTGTATTCAATGCAGGCTTTAGAAATTTGATATACTTTTACTTAGTTACACCTTTCTTTTACCTAAATCCACCCTAATTGAGCACAAATTAATAGTTAGGAATATTTCTTATCATTAATAGTCGTTTCACATGAATCCGTACGCGGTTATTGATTTTTATTACCGCTTTCGTCGTACTCGTTAATATAAAACACTGTTGTTATTATAATTCACCATTGATATACAAATTCGAAGATATGCCTAAATACTCGTACAATCTCGTTCATCAAATTTCGTATCAGGTAACTTTACTCTCGATTTCAAGACTCATAAATAGATATCATATTCATAAAATAAACGACTTCATAAAATACTTAAAATAAATTATCCTATAGATAGGTGCATTAGACTAATGAATATACCTTACAATCAGTGGCGTTCACAGGGTTTAAAGCCAGGGTAAGCATTAAGGTACGAACTTATTAATTTCTAGCAGTTCATAATGTCACTGCTTACAATGTACCTATATAGATATTATTATTAAATAAATAAATAAATAAATATAGCTGAGTATCTTGGACTTTTTATATCATCGTAATTAAGGCTAAAATTTACCACAGCCGCGTATCGCGAACACGTTGCTCTAATGAAAATAAAATTAGTTTTTCCACATAGAACGCTCATCACGCAAACTAATAAATAATAATCTTTATACTCGTGCGTTACAGCTTGTAATATATTTAGAGCTGTTATAAAATGGGCCGGAATTCTGTGCCATTCCCAAAAACACATAAAACTTATTGTTTGCCTCAAAAAATTATTTATAGCTCATTACTATTTTTTATTACCAACGAATAAATTCTCTTTTTTGTTCCTACACGACTAGTTTCAGTTTATTTTTGTTACGGCCTCATAAAATACGAGCAATATAGAATGACATTTTTATTCAATATAAACTGCAGGTAAGTAATTAGAAAACTTTTACTGAGGTGGTATATCTATGATTGTGCGATAAACTTGTTATATAATGCATAAATAAACGCAATTTTGATACTACCGTATACCAACTTTATGCTAAAGTATGTACAATGTAGGTACCTGGTACATATTAAAAAAGTGCAATGTATACTTAGAAAACTAATATTTTTAAAATCGTATTAAAATCTATAATTCAGATTTGATAAGAACGATTAGGTATTTATAATTATCCAATATCCATCAAAACAGCATTCAACCATGCTCGAGTAGTTTTTAGCTTGATTTGCGCTAAGCCTTACACAATACCAAATGGTTATTTTTCAAATGAAGCACTTAGCACACCGCATCTCAAATGATATTTCAATATTGGTAACTGTCTGACACAATACCAAATGATGATTGTTTTTGCAAATGAAGCACCTAGCACACCGCATCTCAGATGATATTTCAGTATTGGTAACTGTCTGTTTTAACAAAATAAAAAACTAAAAGTTTTATCATTTTTATTGTGACACAAAAACATTGTTTTGAAATTCGCGTTTTTCCAAACTGACCCATTTAAAATATTCCAACAAACAAAGCTTTCACTAAAAACAGATGCAAAAAAACGCAACGAAAACTGAAAACAATGAGAGAAAAAAATCAAAAAAATCGTCTTTACATTTCAATTTTTCCAGGCTGACCTATTTAAAGGCGCATCTGCATAAAAGTGATCAAAAAAGATTGTAAAGCCTTGCACTTTAATATCAGGCTTGAAATGTCAGAGTTGTGAGATGCCCCATTTTCCTTTCAAGGCTCGTTGACACCCGCTGAGATAGTGCAGTAGGCGACCTTAAAGTAAAATAATGTTTTCATCGCACAGTAGTTTTTTTTGATAAACTTTATACCTTGATACTTAGTTACCGTATATTTCATCGATAAATACTTCCAAATTACTTTATTATAAAGCCTTTGAACAATCATTATTAGACAATAATAAATTTATTATCACTATACCTACCCAGCCGTGGTAGATAAATCCTTCCATAAAATACTGTAACTAGGTTTATTGGAAAGAATCTTACAACTAACTAGATATTCCTACTCCACAAAAGTTAGGCTGTCTTTCCAACAGACATAACTTTATGTGTGGGGTTGCATAGCAATGTACTTACAAAAAATTCACCTATGTTATTCATTGCTACCTGATTTAGGATAAGATAGGGTATGAATATAAGGTAGGATGGATTTCTATATATGTATTATCTATGGATGAGTTTCAACACATCTCTCCCTCAATGCATCTATACTAATAAATAAAATTGGAGTGTCTGTCTGTAATTTCGAAATAACTACTTCATATTAAGGTCATATGGTTATTTGAACGATACCAACACTGAATAACATGTTTTTAAAATTTTTGTCTGTCTGTCTGTCTGTCTGTCTGTTTGAAAAGGCTAATCTCCGGAACGGCTGAACCGATTTTGACGGGATTTTCACAGACAAGTTGAGGATTGACCAGGGCGTAACATAGGCTACTTTTTTAACCGACTTTCAAAAAGGGGGTTGTGTTTTTCTACCTATGTACACCGAAATCTCCGAGATTTCTGAACCGATTTGCGTAATTTTTTTTTAATCGATAGAGAAACTTTGCGACATTGTTTCATAAAAAATTTGGAGTCCAACTCCTCAATCCTGATGCTGCAGGGGATCTGACCAATCCACGCGGGCGAAGCTGCGGGCATCAGCTAGTTTTAACATAAGCATAGTGAAAATACAACCTTATACGGGTGCGTTTTCGGAAAATATAATGGGAAAACTTGGATATTAGCAAAAGCTTTCGCTATTTTGTTTGTAAGTGGAAAATAAAGTTAAATAATATACCTTCTGCCCATAAGTTAATACGTCGACTGTTACTACTATGACACTGTACAAGTTACAAAAACTTACATGTGTAACACTCATCCCCATGTTCACGCCGTATAAGCCTTTCTACAGAAAAACAAAGCCTTCCGCGTGTCCCGCTGTCACGCGGAAGATTAAGAGCGTCACTCAATGTCACTGAACCCTTGTAACTACTGCAGAGCTTGTGTTGAGCCTACATAAAAAATGTAACTAATGTTTACATGTCCAATATTTTTTATTTTATTTAAATGCATAATTTTAACAAACCAAGCTTGTAAAATGTAAAATATAAAAAAGCAGTGATAACCTAGGTAGTCCCCTACAGGTAGGTGAAGTGGAGCAGAGGCGTGGCATGTTTCTTGATAACAACTAAATAAATCTTTAGGTATTTAGTTTGCCATAAAGGTGACGGCGCAAGACTCACCTAGGAGCGTCGTGTGTCTTTTGGGGCTACTCCGTGTTTTGTTTTCAGTAACCTATACCAATTTCAACGTAAGTTGCAGCGACAGCCTTGAGGGAACGCCAGCCCTACGTTTTCGTAGCGCTAGCGATAAGTCAGCAATTTTAAACCTGCGAACGCAACGAGAACATGTTATAAGCTCACACAAGCTAGCTCCTTATATCGGGAGGTGAGACTAGCTTATTAGACTAGCTTGGAAAATATAGAGAACGAAGCAATTCTGCCATCTGGTGACCTTTGTATCTCGTATGTCAATGTACTGAAGAAAATACTACACGGGGTTGAAGTGGCGGGCGTCAGCTATTGTAAAAGAAAACGGATAAAAATATCAATTGCTAGTGTAATTTGATAATTCGACGCTAATGCATCTCGTCCAACAATTGTCTCACAAACAAAAAGGGCCCTGCGGAAATGCAATTAACTATGTATTCGTCGGAAAGAGGAAATATCAATTCGCCTGTATGGACGACCACACACATTAGTAAATCTTTTTATTGAAATTTAGCTCTTATTGTTATACTTATAAGAATTATGTGAACGTTTGTGTATTTGAGGTCTGCTGTACCGAGAATTGACTGATTTGATTCGTTTGGCTTTAGCCGACGAGCCCGCTTGACTCAATTAGGTAGATTTGCTTCCACAGTGGGCAGTGATACTCAGTGATGTTAATTTTTATTACTAGTGATATACTTAGTAAAACAGCTTTTAGTTTTAACAATAAATAAGCGAAGCTTGATAAATCAAATGAGAATAAATCGTAAAAACGAACTAAAAAGTAAAAAAAAATTACATTTGAAAGTGTTGCCATACAGCTGCCGCATTGCATTTTTTCAAATAAATTATAACCAGTGTCACTCGGGTAACCAGTGTCAACGATACATCCAAATCTGTTTGGACATTTAGAAGTTATAGAGGAATAAATAAACCCACATTCCCCATTAGGTGGACAGACAATATCAAACGAGTCGTAGGGAGCCGCTGGATTCAGCCGGCGCGCAAGACATGAACCTTGAAAACATTAAACGTCTTTTTTTGGGTAGTCATTTAATAAAGACTGAATTAATTGGGAGGGAGGTGTTTAAATTGATATTTTGGCCTAATTGATCCTAGTTTCAGAAATTTTCTTCTATACCTACTCTTGTATTATGTGGTCTAGAAGCAATCATATCTTTATGATCAGTAAGAAAGAACTTCGTCGAAGACCTTCCAAATGGTACTAAAAATAATTATTGGCTTCAAAAATAAAAGCGTAGGTACAAAGCAAAACACGATTTTAAAAACGAAATGCCCACATTACAAGAGTATTACCAGCGAGTACGAAAAAAATACAAAAACAGACGTGTTAAAAAGAATTCCATATCTCTTACAAACATCCTGCAATCGCCAGATGATCTCACTAATGATGAAGTACACACATTTGAGACGCTAAAGCACGTTGTACTCGGTCGATAAAATCAAAAAAGCCCGCGTTCCTGTTTGAGTTATTTGTCGTCACATTAAACAAGTGCTCAGCAAAAAGTCGGGCGGAGATCAAAGGATGACGTGGTGTCTGGAATAACATACTAGCTTAGCATAAAGGCATATTAACGACATGTTGCTTGACAAAATGTAAATTACGCACCCTGTAGAAAAAACATGATAAATCACATTGATATTGAAAACAAACAGCAATCATAGATGAGGAATGCAACAAATTGTTTTCATGTTTAAGAAATTGACCAGTTGGAAGCGTTCGATGTGGAAGGATTTGCGTCTCCACTGCATAATAATTATCTTAAGAAAACTCCTACCATTATATGATTAATGTTTAATTAAACCCTCTTTTTGGGACGGAGGTTAAAAAAGATAAAATGATCGTGGCATTACTCTACGTAAGACCTTGATGGCAAGAATTTATAGTAGAGCTTATTGTGAAACAAAAAATCGTTAGTGTGTCATTATTCTAAATGCACCGGGTAACAAACACCAAACTGCGAATTTATTACGACATTTACGCCGTCTGATGTGTTTCAAATACAATGCTCTGCGTAGTGCGAACATAAAGCATGAAAAAGATCATGCGGTTTGTACTTAGGCGTAAAAAAATTGTTTGAACTTTATTAGGTGACAAAGACATTAAGAGTTCTTAGTAGACTTATTTTAGTAGGATATTTTATGAAAGTTAGTTTATTAAACACGGTTTCTCTAATTAAAATAGAGGGAAAGACATTGCAGATATTTTGTACCATTTTTAACCGACTTCAAAAAAGGAGAAGGTTATCAATTCGTCGGAATCTTTTTTCATTTTTGATATTTGTACTATAAGTTAATGGTTACCAAAAGTTTACCTTAAAACCTTGAACCTTTCAGAAACTTACTTTTAATGTATACCTGCTCTTAAAGGTTTTAGGAATTGACATCGCACCAGCAGATGCATGTAACCATGAACCGTCGTACTTCAAAGAGAGGATGCCATTATAGTAGTATAGAATATAGATCGTACAAAGCGGAAACGACTTTGCAGGAAAGTGGACCCTGGCGTAAGCCGGAGCAAATTGTGTGCCGGAAGTGTAAATTAAAAACTTATAACACCCCCGACAATTGAAGGTTACAGTAACTAGAAAAGAACTGATAACTTTCAAACGACTGAATCGATTTTCTTGGATTATAGATAAGAACCACTCTCGATCAAGCCACCTTTCAAACAAAAAAAAACTAAATTAAAATCGGTTCATTAGTTTAGAAGCTACGATGCCACAGATAGATACACGCGTCAAACTTATAACACCCCTCTTTTTGGGTCTGGGGTTAAAAAGAAGACTCATAAACTGTTAAAATAAGTCCTTAATACTTGCTAAATATGCGTTGCCTTTTAATAGAGCACATACCTACTACAGACGTAAGGACGTTAGAGTATAGATTTGAGAGTAATAAATATAACTAAATATGTATAGATAAAAGCCTATGTTAATTCGAAGTAAAAGCTGTATGTATTCCAAACAGTCAAATCGATTCAGCCACTATGGTATTAAGGAGTACTTAGCAAATATCCTACACATTTATAAAATTAGTAAGTAAGATATAAATAAATTTTATTCTACACGACACATAAATGTACAGTATTGCCATTGGAATAGCCATAAATAATAGTGTAATGCATTTACAGGTAATATCCATCTTCACTGGTGGGTCCTGACTCCCGGTAGCGACTGTCTGTCTGTCGCCAGCGGCTCGGCGCGATATTATTAATGCAGCCTGCCTCTCAAACGCGCTACCTGTTGTTTTGTTTAGCTGGGTATTAATGTTATGATTAACTTTTTTATCAATTAAGTTTGAAGCTTCCATAGCTCATAAGTTATATACCTGTTAGCTATTAAAGCTTCAAAGTCTTCTTTCAAATCTGAAAGGAAATAGGTTCAAATCTCAAACTTGGAATGTACTTATTCATCATACGTACCTGCTTCTAATATAAGCCTTATAAACCTGGTGCACTTGTGCAGTCAGCGAACATGCACAGAGCCACCCAAAATGTGTCACAATAAATATTTTCAATCAATCAACTTTGCCTTTACTCAATAACATGAAAGCTTAATTTATACTGGTCAGTGAGTACATGGTCCGTGCTCAGTAATTTATTTAAAATGCATCGCAAGGAAGTCGTTGATGAGTGCAGTTAATCTTCGTGACGTGAGGTGGTTAAGCAAACTAACTAATGACGTGAAGAAACACCACGATCATGCTTGTAATAAACCTAACATTAGCTTTAAAGAGCTTTGTTTTATCTACAATAAAAACAGCAATACTTGATTTAAAACGAAGATTTGACTACAGTACTCCTTGATATTGATGTAGCTACAGTTCTTGCACACTCATCGAATTCCGACAATATTATTATCATTATCTGGAAAGTGTTATATGCCACGGATGAAGTTTGCAGGGAAAAGTTAGTGTACAATGTAGGTACAATGATTTCGTTATGTCATCAGTGCAAAAACAAAACAACTTACGTAGGTATGCGGGACACAAGGTTAAACATTTAGCATTGATAAACAGTTTTTCCTTAAACAAATGTCATGACTCAGTTTCGCACGTCTCTTCGAAGTGAGTGAACTGACATTTATAAACAAATCTGTAATGCAAGTGATTAAAATTAAAAATGAGAAGGATTACTTCGTTGGTGCTATTTTTGGTGCTGTGTGCCCATGTGTGCGAAGCTAAGGACTTGGTTGTTGGATCGAGAGTCAATAACTTGCTAATCTCCACGGAGAAAGTTGTGTATAATAAAATACCGCTAATAAGAAGAGATAAAGACTACAGCTACTTTGATCAAAAGGAGCGTGTTATTAAGGTAGAGTACCTACCTACTAGAAAATATTTTGTAAGGTCGTCTTTAGGTCTATGATATGTTTTCTTTCTAAGAACGGTTTAAAATGTTTCTACTTAGTTAAATTATGGGCTTCAAAATACTAAAATCCAAAATTCTTTAAAATAGACAGATAATATTTTAAGTTTACGTACTGTAACAATATTATGCAATGATATTTCATCTGTCTCAAATACACCCACTTATAATTTTATCACTAACTTCCAAGAGCCGCAAGGTCCACAGTCTACTCTACACAAATAACATTTGTTGCATTTGAAGCGTGTAAACTGGTGCTGTTAACCATATTTGTATTATGTCCGATACAGATGCACTCTCTATTCCATCACTCTCATAGTCCACCAGGGACGGATCAGGTGCACGACCGACTACTTTACTTGGCATCTCTCCAAGGCACCAACTCCCAAGTCTGGGCTACTGAGAACTTCCTGATAAAAAAACTTTAACTTTTTTGTCCAGCCCTTATGATCGGTGGCCGAAGAACCTAAACCACCGAGGCTGAGACTTGCGCTGTTTGTTGATTTATACTCTTTAGAGCCTCTAAGTCTAGCGGGATGTCTTGTAGGATTAGCTTAATCTCTCTTAAATATATGGTATTAATAAATAATATGGTGTCACTCCAGGGCATCATCGCCAGAGATCTCTCTCGGACGGACGCGGAGGTGACGGTGACGGACGGCGGTGTGGGCGAAACGTACGTCAGACTGCATCTTAAGAGCGAGAGAGGCAAAGGGCTCAACTATCTTATATTGATATTTACTGATAACAAATAAAAGCTGACGTGAGAAATATGAGAGTTTTTATGAAAATAAAATCGAAGTTTAGTACACGACAGGGCGAGATGGCAATTGAGGTGGGGACGGCCCACACACAGCACAGCTCCCGCGCCAAGCCGGTGCAGGATAACGCGCCTAATACGCATTGCCATCTCGACCTGTCGCATAAGAGAGGTAGGTACAAATTTTTATGTCAATACTTAGTGAAATTAGTGAGTTGTACTAATTTTTATGTCAATATCCATCTTCGCTGGTGAAACTAGTGAGTTGAGAGATAGCAGTAGGTATGGTCAAGTCAGATAACAATTTTTACTATTTTAGATACCTACGAATGATTTTTCAAACCAGAACGAAAATTGTTACCACACATAATACCAATGTGTATCTAAAAATTCATGGCGTAGCAAAATAGACAACAACTGTTCGCAAATAGCCATCAGCACAGTCCCCTCAAGCACAAATCAATTTTAGCGAATTGTCAGTGCCAGTGTACACGGGGTGTTTAAACTGAGGGTGGCTAATGGAGACACACGCATTAAACCGAGCCGCGTGCACAACATTGACACAGGCAGGGGGCCTAATTAGTTTAGCTCGTGGCCAGGGCGCCCCGGAGATGACGTCTAACTGCATAAAGCAGCTGGAAATGACCACTATTTTCTGAGCAAGTTGTGAAAAGCCAAACCATTATGCATCAACTTTTTAATCCATCGCCGCCCCACTACTAAACATGAGTCTCCTTTCAGAATAAGAAAAGTTTAGGCACTAGTCCATCACCCTGGTTAAATAGGCAGACATCGCACACCTTTCAAATCAAATCAAAATAATTTATTCAAAGTAGGTCCTATTATACACCTTTTGGTCGTCTTAATTGTTAGATTTGTAAGATGATATAATGGTGATAAGTAATAATTATTAATTACGTAAGCTTAAAATTAAAGCTACGAGGGTTCCAAACGTGCCCAGGCCTGAGAAGAGCCCACAACAAACTCAGCCGGCAATTCTTTTCATTATCACCTTTGAGAATATTATAAAAACTCTCGGCTCAGGCATGCAGGTTTCCTCGCGATGTTTTTTGACAAGCTGACGAAAGCTTGTCAAATACTCGTACAGAAAAAATGAAAATTGACAACATTTTATCCCTTCCAGTAAGATTTACCTATATCAGGACAATGTCCAGCCAGGCGCCATCCGCCTTTCACAATTTATCCGGGGATCAAAAAGCATGCGCTTATTACAATTTCATCGAATTACGTTAATACCAGTAATTTAATTTCGGTCCGTTGGTGGTTACTTTCCATATCCAATTTATTATGCTAATTGATTGTGTAATTAATGTACCTACTGTTGTTTTATTTTTATGTAACCGATACCAATATTAACATTACCATGCAATTAATTTTTGTTTACTATCATGTTTAATTGCCAGATTATAAGCATAGTTTTAAACGAGATTTGTTCTGTGGGAATATACCATAAAAGATAATTATTGCCATAACTGGATTTCACTAATTAACTAAGTATAATTTACATATAGATGGTATCTGATTTCCAATATTTGAATGGTTTAAGCTTTTAAGTTTAAACTTTACTTTAGTTTGAAGGATGTTCTTAGCGTTATTTTAGTCATGAACGGTAGGTTCATACCATTACTGATGAACAAAATACTACATAAAACGAATCGTTCAAATATATACGTATAATGTATATGTTACAGTAATATTATAGTATCATTCATGAAGTTACATGACAAACACTTCTTTTTCTGAAAAAAATTGCAATATTCTAAAAAGGTTTTTAAGCAACAAGTTTAAGTTACTTTATAACCTTTTTATTTATTTTTTTCTTTACAAATACTTAGTAAATACTTCGTACTATATAAGGCCTATCTTTTAAATATTACTAAGAATACGGCAATTTCCGATTTTAAAAAGCGTTAAAAAAGTTGACTCCAAAATGAGGCAGTTGAAGGCTCTTTTCCATTTCACAAATAAGTTGGTGCATTAAAATGTATGTCTGTACATTTACAGCAAACATTTCAAAAATATATATTTTTATTTGCGCACTGACGGGCATCAGTGTGAGAGCGAGCTTTCCCAACAATTTTACACCATAAATCTTTAAACGAGGTGGCTGAGCTTTTAGCGTCCATTCATATCCCGCGCTCTGGCGTTTCCTGCTCACTGGAATATTAGGTGTTACTGCTAAAATACTTAAAACAGTTACAATAGAAATTAACTAGTTATATATGTACTCATTCCTCCACAGTCTGAGGAGTTTTAAACGTGATCGATAATAACCGAGATCGAAGATACCTATAAGCTCTCTGAGGAATGTAAGACATGAATCGAAACCAAACGTTGCCTGGATGGTTGCTTTACTACAAATTCAAATTCAAATTCAAAATATTTTTATTCAATTAGTCTTTTACAAGTTCTTTTGAATCGTCAAAAGCATCTACCACTGGTTCGGAATGCCTTTCCTACCGAGAAGAACCAGCAAGAAACTCGGCGGTTGCTCTTTTCAAAGATTTGATATACAATATTATGCCATGTATAAAAGCAATTGAAGTCCTGCGCATTGCACGTCTGCTTACCTGCTACTTCTAGTTTCGGGACATCAGACAGCAGCATTAGAGAAACAGTCACATAAAAATAACAGTGTACAGATATTATGTATAACTAATTATGTATAATATATGTGACTAAATTATTCCCGTGACTTCGTCCGTTTAGTTATGTTTTAAACCCCCATTTTACCCCCCCCCCCATAAAAATTTTCAAAAAAAAATCTTACCGGAGGTCTACGTCATAATAGGCTATCTATCTGCATGTCTTTCAGCGCAATCCGTCCAATAGTTTGAGCTGTGCGTTGATTAGTCAATCAAGTCAGCTTTTTCTTTTATACATGTATTTAGATAGTATATCTGTATATCTTATATGTGAATATAATTCGGGACCTTCGCATTTCATTGCAGTGTGTAACCCCCGTTACGCGTCGTCGCCAGCATTACGGAGTCATGCTCATGTTTTATTTAATCGTCGAGTCTGAAAGCGGTTACATTAGTGTCGAATTTTTGTTCCTGTCTGGAAGAGGAAATGACGGGACGGCCACCAGTGAAAATAGACTAGGTACTGTGTTTTAGTGTTAAATCTCGACATGTTATTTCGCTTCGCAGTTTAATACTTATCTAAGCATGATTTGTGTGAAGGATTTATTTATGTTCGAGTCCACAGATTAAAGTTTTCGTAATTTCAGAACAAAAATTAAAGTTTTGGATTCCAACTTAGCAATATTTTAAAAATAGAAATAGGAAGATTTTTTATTCAAATAAACTTTTTACAAGTAGGTAGTGCATCTAACACTGGTCCAGAATACCTTTCCTACCAAGAACCAGCAAAAAACTCAGCGGTTGCTCTTTTCAAAGATCCGATTTATAATAATAATTTAACACAACAATAGCACATGGAGACATGTCCATTAGCGTCTTTATTCTATTTGGTTTGGTGGTTGGGGCTTGTACGTATAGTACCTAAGCTATTAAAATTTATTGTACATCAACATATGTATATCCGTTTTAAAAATTATATTAAAATACAGTCACGAAGAACTCATATCATACTATCAATATCAATTCAGGTATACCCATTTCGAAATTTGGAATATTCCTGAAAATTTATGAGAATGCCCGTTCTACAGTGGCTTGCATATTTTCAAGACTTTTTAAAAATTATGATGTTTTGCGCCGGTATTTTATAGAGCTCTCACGCTGTTTGTTGGTACAAAGTGTAAATAAATATTACAAAGAAGCATAGTTTAGATACCATACAGTATGGCAAAAATGAACTTGTACAAAGCAATGGTGAGGTCCGTGCTAACTAGCAAAGGTTGTTAATAAATTATGACTCACGTCCAAAATCTCACTTAGTTTTTGGGAAAACGTTCCTTGTTTGTCTGTGACATTTAAATCGTCCAATATGTTGTTCCACCAGAGCTAAGCTACGTCACGCTATCAAAAATGTATCCTCGCAAATTATTTTGTACTAGAAAAACCATTGCAAAAGTTAAAAAAAAACCAACTTTGGGCTTTTTGAACACTTGCCTAAATAAACATCTCTCCATTTTAGGTATTACCGACACCCTCTATGCAAAACATGCTAAGCAAATCCTCCATGCAAAGCGACGAGACAGCGGAAAACGTACTGCTTTTAAAAAGCTGTGGTGACTTTTCGCCAAACAAGAAGCCTGCGTTGACTCTCTTGCGTCACTTCCTGAAGTCCGGATGACTTGCTTGGATTCTGGAGAGAGCTCGGCTGGCTGAAGTAAATCGGTAGGGAGCTGCACCAATAGCCTCACTTACAACAAACGGCCTGTGATAGACTAGTTTTTTTTATTCAGATACGTGAGCCCTTGACTGCAATCTCACCTGGTGGTAAGTAATCATGCAGTCTAAGATGGAAGCGGGCTAACCTGGAAGGGGTATGACAGTTTTTACTGATCACATACCCCTTTGGTTTCTAAACGGCATCGTACTGGAACGCTTAATCACTCGGTAACACGACTTTGCCGGCAGGGTGATAACTAGCCACGGCCAAAGCCTCCCACCAGACCAGACCAGAGATTAAGAAATTATAAATTCGAAACCAGGGGAGGTCGTCAAAAGCGGAAAAGAAACCCATGACAAATCAAGAAGAATATTTGTATGCTTGCTAAACTGTGGTGAAACTTTGGAGCACCGAATATAATAGGAATGCGCGCTGCAACCTCTACGGTGCCATTACACGCTTGGAAGATACTTTGCGGTAGTGCACTTTTCATATTGTTATCGGTTCAAAGTGTAAACTTTACCCCTGGCAAATAACTAAAAATGGTAACTGCTGGCACCTAGTTTCGTAGTATTTACTACTCATAGAAATTACATAGGTATGTACTAACTAATCATTTTTGGCTGCATTTGATATTTTGAGTCTATATCGCTATCACATAACCTGTCGCCTGTAAGAGATTGCTTTAGCAATAAAGCCGCCATTGCACCCTTTGTATAGTTTCTTATATATCTTGTATTGTTTTCCTGTAATGTGGTGTGTGATACAGAAATAAAGACTTCTAAATAAATAAATAGCTATTATTCTATGATGATGGACTCGTTGAACTATTGAGTTATTGCTATCTAATTTAACAATTAATAAATTAAAAATAACTATAATTAAATAAACTAACTAGATATTTCTATCCAATAAAAACATCATACCCACTTCTGACATCCAAACTATCTGGGTTAAAATACCTAATTACATTAATATAAATTAGACTTTTGCAAGATGAAAGTTAGTGTTTAACTGCTATTTTGCTGCTCTACAAGAATGTAGTGAAAACATATAAATATGCACTTTTTCATAGGTTTTTCAGGTCAAATTGGAAATCAAATTCGAGTCACATCGAGATAGAGTAAATATTTGAGATTTTCAAGTCAGTATCTTTATCATCTTCTAAAACCATCGTTGGTTTCCTCGCAATATTTTCATGATATTTAATTGCTTAAAACGGACATAACTGCGCCAAGTAGGAAATGCATGACCGGGATCGAATCCCAGACCCTCCGAATAAAAGGCCGCAGTCTTTACCACAAGGTTAACACAACTTCAATTACATGTTCAATCACATAATTATAACATTAATTCAATGGTGTTACTTTTAAAACTATTAAACTACTATTTGCTATTGTGGAGAGGGCTATGTTAGGAGTTTCCTTGAGGGATAAGATCCGAAATGAGATCCGCAGAAGAACCAAGGTCACTGACATAGCCCAAACTATTAGCAAGCTGAAGTGGCAGTGGGCAGGCCATGCTTGTCGTAGAGGCGATGGCCGTTGGAGCCGGAAAGTCCTTGAGTGGAGACCGCGTTTAAGCAAACGTAGTGTGGGACGCCCTCCAGCACGATGGACCGATGATATTAAGCGGCTGGCGGGAAGTGGCTGGATGAGGAAGGCTGAGGACCGGGTGTGGTGGCGCTCTATAGGGAAGGCCTATGTCCAGCAGTGGATGTCCACAGGCTGATGATGATGATGATGATGACTTTTAAAACTAAGTTTAGTGAGTTACAGGTTTACGTATAGATACTTATTTGAATAACATTAAAAACTAACAGTACGGTTCTCAAACACGCAATATAAAGTTTATTTTATGGCCAAATTAGTTTTGAATTTGTTTTAGAGTCTAAAGCCGTTGTTGACTTAACTAAAAGCTAGCGTGAGCGTTACAAACACTATTAACAGGGCTGTCTCCGTCACTTACTCCATACAATCGTAGTTCCCATTTCATTTGAATATTAAGCAACCAAAGTCCATGAAATTTTGCAGACATAGTCTAGAAACTAATATCTGTGTCTGTGGTGTTTTAGATTTTTCTAAAAATATGTAGTTTTAAAATTACAGGGGCTCAAAGATTTGTATTTTTCTTTAAAAAAAGGCCCAACTTTGTGCTCGTTTTTCTAGACAACGAAGCAATTTAATGAAATTTGGAAAAACCACAGACCTAGAAAATTTAATGAATATTATGTAGTAAAAAAATTATCGTTATATATTTTATATTGTTATAATTATGTGGGAACTACGAAAACCAGAAATTACACCCAGAAATCTTGAAAATTTCGTGCTGTCTCGATTTGTGCAAGCGGGGTGGTGAAGTGCGGGGGACGACACGTGAAACTGACAGAAACTGACAGTCTAAACACACGGGCCACATTTAGACTGCACCCAACTCCAAACTTGTCGATAGGTCTAACTAAATACACTGGTACATTTCAACTTGCGTTAGACGTATGCGTTACCTACTCAGACGTTGCCTGTAGATAAAAATATGTCTCATGTTTGCTGGCAATAGCGCATGCATCAAACCCTGCAAGTTGCAACTCTCTTGCAACCTATTCCTCACGCAATACGCACAGCTTTAATATTATAATTTTTGACAATGTATACTATATGTAATGCCATATCACAGGTCACTCTCTGATTTATTGCTAACAATTTACTTCCAAATGCAAAGAAATCTAAGTGTGTTGAATTCACACTGCCCAATACCAGGACCTTAAATGACATAAATTCATTGATAAATAATCATATGTTGAAAATAAAGGAGAACCCCGTGTTTCTCGGTATAATGTTAGATGCAAAGCTTCTATGGAACACCCACATATCAACACTTGATGGTAAATTCAGCTCTGCTGCTTACACTGTTAGAAAAATTCGACAGGTACTGACGTGGAAACTGAAAAAATTGTATATTTTGCCTATTTTCACTGTATTATGTCTTACGGACTCTTGCTAGGAGATAAAGCGGTAGATATTGAGAAAAAAATGTATTACAGAAAAGGACAGGACGTGCAATTTATAATTTAAAACCGCGCGCTGCCATACAATAAAAATATAAGGAAATAAGTACCTTATCTATTATCTTATAGTAGCTTCTAAATATATTTACAACTAGCTAATGCCCGCAGTTTCGCTCGCGTGGATTTAGGTTTTTAAAAATCCCGATCCTTTCATTTCCCAGAACAAAAGTTGCCTCTCCGTAATAGTCCGTCCCCGGGATGCAACTTGTTTCTGTATCACGTAAGAATATTTAAACGGATGATCCTTTTCAAATCCCGAGGGATCACCAGGATTTAGGAATGCAATTTCTTACAGCATCAGGGTTGAGATCAACGACAAAGTGTTTACTTGGTATAGATACCTTCAATATCAATTAATAATCGACACTTTTTAAATCCCATTAGCTTTAGTAGTCAGGTCCCCTGCAACATCAGGGTTGAGGAGTTGGAATCCAAATTTTTTATTGAACAATGTCGCAAACTTTCTTTATCGATTAAAAAAACTACCCAAAATTACGCAGTTAGGTTACCTGCCAAATTTCATGGTTTTGAGTCAACGGGAAATACCCTAGAGGTTTTCTTGACACACACGACAGACAGAGAGATAGACAACAAAGTGATCCTATAAGAGTTCCGTTTTTCATTTTGAGGTACGAAACCCTAGAAAACGTAGGAACGGCATTCCGAACCAGTGGTAAATTTTTCTGACCATCCAAAAACACTTTGAAGTTTACCTAAAAGTTTACAGGAATAAAAATTTATCATTGTATTCCATTCCATTTCATTCTGTTCAAAGATAAATAGATAATAAAAATATTTGTCACCGAAACAATAATTTACGATACATCGACCAATATCAATTTTACTGATGACAATCTGACTATTACCAAAGTGAACGACTACTATAATATCTATTATATACGACTAACATAATATGTATTATAAATTGTGTGCCGTTTGCATTCTCACTAGGTTCTCATTAAGTTTGTTTTATTTGGTTAAACTTTCTGGCATTTATATTGTTATGACGTTTAATTGGCAAACAGTCTGTTTATTGGCTGAAACTCAAAAATTCAGCCAATCACAACAAAGAAAATATTGTAATAATGATTGATGCAGCTTTCTGTAATTGAAAACAAAATATTTGACATTAACTTGAATGTGACAGTGTTTTCCGAATAGGGTTGCCAGAGGCCCCGTATTTTACTGGTTACCCCGTATTTCAGGATACAGAAACCTGTAGTTATGAAAATAAAATACGGGGCAAATAAAACTAAATATTTTTAGGGTTCCGTAACTCAAAAGCAAAAAAGAACTCTTATAGGATCACTTCGTTGTCTGTCAGTCTGTCAGTCTTTCCGTCTGTCCGTCTGTCCATTTGTCCTTCTATCCGTCTGTCATGTGTTCATGAACAAATATTAGTATTTTCAATTTTCAAAGTAAGATAACTACATATACCAAGTGGGTTATCATATGAAAGGGCTTTACCTGTTCATTCTAAAACAGATTTTTATTTATTTTTATGCATATTTTTTTAATGCATAACAGTTTTTGATTTCTCGAGTAAAATGTCGGAAAAAATACCCGAATACGGAACCCTCGGTGCGTGGGTCTGACTCGCACTTGGCCGGTTTTTTACAAATTCAGCAGAAGCTGGCTGGCGAAATCAAACACTGACGTTATTTCCAGTAGAAAGAATATTTTCCTTTTGCGGCAATGCGTAGCCGAAACCCACTCGATATTGATCATGGTCGTAGCCAAGGCGGCGGGGCTTGGTTTGAGGATGTAAGCCTTTTTTTATACAAGCTAGCCCGTGACTTTAATCTTTTCTAGTGGTAAGTGATGATGCAGTCTAATTTCTTGGCCGTTAGGGCCATACTAACCATATAACTAGCCATGACCGAAGCCTCCCACCAGACCAGAAATTTAGAAATGGCGACTGCACCTGGGAAGCCGTCAAAAACCTAAGCCTAAAATAATACTTACACTATTTCTTGCATTTGCTTACCAATTTTTTTTTGGAAATATATCAAACATTTCGCGCTCACTTCACTCGCGCTTTGAATTTGTATTACTTGGTGTAAGCCCCGCAATTTCGTTTGCATGAATTTAGATTTTTAAAAATTCCGTGGGGGATTTTCCGGGCTAAAAAGCCGCCTAAAAAAATGTCTGGGATGCAAGTTACCTCTGAATAGTAAGTACCAAAATTTTGGTAAAGAAGATGGGCCGTGAAAGGGTAACAAATAGATAGGCAAATAGATATACTGTCGTATTCGTAATATTAGTATGGATAGGAAGCTTTAAAAATAAAATCTTGCTATGGCTAAACTCGTTTCCCTTTCACTTTAATTTTTTCTGTATTGAACCAAAAACACTTACGCTCACTGCGCTCGCGCTTTTTTATTGTTGTATTTTATCTCACTGTCAAATTGAAAGGCGAAATTCCACTAACCAGGTAATTAGCCCATAAAGTTGAGCGAATGTTTTTTTCCTCATGACAGGATTCAGTTCCGGCCCTAATAAAACCTCTCCCGCAATCGATTCCTGGCTAAGGCCATAGTATTGATACTGTGAAGGTGGAATTACAAATTAAATGTAATTTTAAGTTGAAATGAGAAGATTGTATGCATGAAATGTATAACATTTTGCTTTACAACACTAAGAGTTTTTAAAAGCTATTTAAATAAATAAATCTTTTATTTAAAACCACATTGCAAACACAGTTCACCAATCAAGACACGGCAACATACAGAGAAAAAATACAAAACTTACAGATAAACTGAAATATCTAAATAGGCTTTCCATGCATTTCAGAGAGAACCACCGCCTATTTCTTCAAATACTTCAAATTTTCAAATTTCTTCAAATCTAAACCCCGTATTTTTGATGGTGGTAGCCTGTAAATCAAAAAGAGCCAGGTGGCAACCCTACTTCGACCTAGACAGAATGAAAAATTGTTTTCATTACTCGGCATGCCTACTGCCATAGTGTGACAGAAAGTGTGACGGTAGTTGTGACCTCTGATTGGCCGACTCTCTTTCACTATTTGCTAAAATTGATGATTGCAACAACAATTTTTTCTTTTTTGTAATCGAAAACAGAACACGGACGTCAAACAGGTTGACTAATTGCAATCATTTCTGACCGGCTAACATTGTTCCGCTAGTGGCTCAAACTCACTGTCGCAGCAAGAACATGGTAAATTCAGCCAATCACAGCAATTTGAAATTTGGTTATCACAAATGTACCGATCTAGGAACCGAGAATGCACGAACCAGGGCAGATAGAGATAAGAACAATAATCTCATACGTAGGAAATCGACGGGGGATCGTTGGCAAGGATAGCCTTAATCGTATAAAACCATTAATAACCTTACAGTGTCAAAACTCCGATAAATGTTGAAAGTAATTTTGTAAACTATCAATCATGTCAAATATTATAATATTATTATCAAACTCAAAGTAACAGCTTTTGAATAATGACACTTGACTAATCTCGTAATATCTACTTATTAGGTATTTTAATTTTTTTTATTGTTGTTTTTTGTGATTGAGTTTCAACTTACTAAGATTTGTTTTAGAATTTCATCTCAATATTCAATTCGCAGTAACAAAAAATGGGCCGACGAAACTCTAAAGGTCAATAAGTTGAAGTGGCAATGGTAGGTCATTTCTGACATTGAACCGATTGCCGATGGGCAGACGTTCCAAAGTGTACACCGCGTGGTAAGCGCATTGTAGGATGACCTCCAGCCTGAGCTGGACCGATGACCTGAAGAAGGTACTAGAATGTGGGTGGACGAGGAAGGCGGTTTGGTGGTGTGCTCTTGAAAAAGCCTATATCCAGTAGTGGATGGATAGGTAAGGCTGATGGATTACTACCATACCACAGACGATCCACAAACAATTTTAAAACTCGTTGACAAATTAACTCTTGACTATAATCTCCACCTGCTTGTAAATGGCGATTTAATCTATCGTGAAGGAAAACATAATATAGGTTACCTAATTAGTTTCTACGCACATCGTAAGCTAAATTACCTGGCACAGCTTTGGAGCTGCTATGTGGTAACTAGCCACGATCAAAGCCTAACTAGATCTCAGCTACTTTAGAAATGAAAATACAGTCGGGAATACAACCCGGGACGTACTATTTATAAAAGAGCATCATACTTACGAAACTTGAAACATGAACGACAGTTCAAATAGGTTTTCCCTAATAGGTTAATCACAAAAGACCAATGTCATTTCTTTTGCCTACGTATAGCAAATTATACCTACCGTGGTTTCAAATTCATTGCGCGTACCTACTATTCATATCACCTTAATTGGACCCTTTTAATTTGCAAAAGAAATGAAACTCATATTTCTTAACGATTCCTAATCACGAATATTAAAGCGGCCCTTTTATTTAATTTGCATCGTAAAGCAACAGTATTAAACCCTAAAAGCTTTGTTATAACCCTTTTTTTTGATGATAAGCCTTTCTAATGTTTTGTCGCAATTTCCTTAAACCCTTCCATTCTTTAGGGAAAACAACATCATTACTAAGATTTACGTGAAAGCTGCGAAAGGTAATTTCAGTTAACAAAGGAAAAGTGAGCGAATAAAATTTTACCTTACTCCTTTTCGAACTCAAAGTATTTTCAAGGAATACAATACAATCAGGTTCTCTTTAAGAGAAGTGTAGGCACCTACTCAGGACGCGAAAATCCAAATAGGTTAAGTACTACTTATATTCCTATTGTGAATTTAATATAATATCGTATCCATACCACTACCTATTTTTAAATGTTTTTTTAATATTATATTAATTGAAAATATTACAATAATACTCAAAGCTAGCCTTATCTAATTATTACTATACAAATCATGCCCGCGTGGAATGGTGCCAATAATACTGGCTGCATTACAGGGCTGGACGGCCAGGCTGATCCGTTGCGCAAAATAGGAGTCATCCCTTCTCTCACCCGATGAGGCGAAATGTCTCTTAAATTTTCTTAGCGCTAAGAAATATTATAAAATTCAAAAGTGTCTGTCTGTTTCTTTTCATGGCCCATCTTTTAACCGATTTTGACTTTTGGTAGGGAGGTATAGAGATAACTTGCATCCCGGAGACAGACAGACTATATTTTATCAAGGAAAATCATAAAGTTCCCAACAGATGTTTAAAAAACATAAATCCGCGCGAGCAAAGTCACGGGCATCATCTAGCTATAAATATTTCAATTAAATAAGGATTATATTCCAATATGCGATACACAATATAACAGGGAACAAAACGAAATATTACTTAGCAGAGATTTTGTTCGGATTAATTTAGCATCATGGCTTTCAGGCGAGAGAAGAGAGTTAATTTTATGCTTTTTCGTTTTCGCCGTAAAAACAGGATTAAATTTAAATTGAAACTCAACAAAGTATGATAAGATACAATCCTTTTTATTAGGTGATGATAAAATACAATGTATTTTCTGAAGTACGAGATGTTTTACGAAGTCACATAGATCATTATCATCTTATCTACTATCATCTTCGTAAACCATCCGTTAGCAAAGGCGCGTATTAGAATTTTAAACAAAGAAAAAATATAATGTTTGAATATAAGTTTACTGCCAACAAAATAATTATATTAGATATAAGTAAGTAATTATCGGTTCTATTATCATTTTGCTAGCCGTAAAGGCAACCGTTACTCGGATAGGATGAGTCTATTGCTTCAGCCAATAGTTGGATTGCTAATTGCTAATATAAAGTTAATCAACTGCCAGCGACTCCGACCACAGTCCACAGGTCCGACACCAAAAAAGAAAATACTAAGAAGTATGGCCAGTCCATAAATCTTGGTTTCAATTCGGTGGAAATTCTTACGTTTCTTATGAGAATCTACGATGTAGAGAAAACCTACCTATGTACATGGAAAATCTAAGATTCTACTATCGTCTAGATTCTAGACGATTCGATTCAAGGCATTTCAGTCAGTCAGTTTATCCTTTTCGGCAGTTTTTACATTTCGACAGTTCGTTACAGGATATTTCGCAATCCGATAGCAATATTTTAATACCCAAATGTAAATATAACTGTGTGTATTTAGCTCCGCCGTAGATATACAAAAAAATACCTGTCCACAGTACAACATTTTTTGCAATTTATGTGACTAAAACATCCGGCTAAAAGCACAGTGAAAACAATGCAACCAAAATATTTTCCACTACCTCCCGCTGACAAGCAAAATTTGACGCTAATGCAGCTTCCAGACGAAAATAAATAAACGATGAACGTGCAATGAACGAAGAACACTTAGATGAAGTCTAAAATAGAGACTCAGTGGCCTCATAGTGGGACATGTCTCAGGTTAAGGCAGATTGAAGCAGCGTGTCCACTGGTGCTGCTTCTAGTGTACATACGAAGTTTTCGTTAATAGTCGTCGACGAAGTGCCACTCGCTAAGCACACATGAAGCACGCTGTGCCATAAAGCATTTCACCAGGCTATATTTTTTATCGTTTACGATTCAAATGATGCTGTCATTTGGATCGTGTCGAGACTGCTCGGCATGAGGAGGAAATAGAATACGAAGTGGCGTCATATAAAGTTATATAAAGGTAATCCGCTGCTTAACTTCCACAACTATCTTGATTGAATTTAGCGCAGATATACTGACAGTCTGATTTCTGATATTCAGAAGACGAGAAAAGTCTTCTTTTTCAAAAGAATACCTATTTACATGTAGGGGCATCACTCAACTTTTTTTTTGCCAGTCTATGCTGATTTAAAAATATATGCCCGGAAATTGCGTACATATTACCCTCATACTATTAATAAGAAGCTGCTAAAGCTAAGCACCAAGATGAAAAAAATTAAAATGCTTGCTAAATCTCAAGACAAAACTAAACAATATATGCACATTTTGATAATATTTTACAGGATACCCACCTGAAAGTCATATCAGACAACCCATAAAAATGCACATAACGCAATTCTGTGTAATTTATAGGCATGACAGTTTTACAGTCGCCTGCATATTTTCAAGTCTTTCTAATATATACGAGACCGCAGACCAATATATCATAAACTCTCGTGCAATTTTAATAAAAATTAGTTCACAGTATCTTAAATTATGAACATTTTTATTAATATCTTATTTTTTTATTATAAACTTATTAATGAAAGCTGTAAACGATAGGCTATGCCAATACAATAAATAATAATATAACTAATCAAAGTCATAACAAGGAACAATAAATTTAATACGCTATTTTAATCCATCCAAACAGTCAAAAAAGCTTCTAATACCTGACACTAAAAATCCTATTCCTTACAAATGAAACTAACAAAAGAAGCACGTGTGGCCTAGTTATAATAACTGCATTGTAAAGCAACGTTGACTCAAGTCGGGAACTGGATGGATGACCGACTTTGGAGGTCTCAATTTTGCCAAATCGTTTCCACCGTGCGTCAGAGTGCACTAAGTCGTCGGTCGTGATTATTATCATTGACTTCTTAAAATAACTGAAGTAAAAAGCTAAAACCCAAGAGATGAAATCTTGTTCTCTTTGTTAAGTTGTACGCGGAAGGATCAGGGAAACAACTATAATATTATCCAAACTCCTACCATTATGTAATTAATGGAAAGGGTTCACGACCCTCAGCAGTGAGGAATACAACGCGGAGTGGGAGAGAGACAGATAACTAACAAAAAACCATTTTAAAACACAAAATGTACCAAGACATTAATTTAATTCGCTCTAATAGATAAGTATGAAATGTAGCCTCTACGGCGCTATCACACGCTACGAATACTTTACAGTAGTGCACTTTTCATATTGCCATCAGCGCAAACTACCAAGTATCAAGTTTGCCAACACTAAGAGCATAAAGACGTTGAACTGAGGAAAGTGAAGTTTCAGACTTGTCTACTTAAATTCTAACCATGTTGATAAGAAATGCAAACTTCCGGATTCTGAGCTCCCTAGTCATACTGGAAGAAAAATCAATATTTACCTCACTCTTTAATTTACTCTAAGGATACCAATTGTTTAGTATTTGTTTGTTTAACTACTAACTACCAAAAAGGTTGTAAAATTGGTAATTGGTAACCCTACTTGCAAATCTAAGTATGCCTATTGAGAAAAATCATACAAAATAGTATTAGGCATACTTTAATGGGACATTTTGATCACTTAGATATAGAGTCACTTCCTATATAACATTCCTATGCATATAAAATCACCTACCTATATTATCCTAATAGAGTACCTATTGCAATTTAATAATTAATTAGCTTTGTGAATTAACATCATTAATCCCTTAAACCTTTGTTACATTACCCTTTTGTTATAAAAGCCTTTGTAGAACAATTTATTTCGTCGTAATTTCCTTAATCCCCTTTATTCTAAAAACAAAAACAACATTATTAAGATTAACGTAAACTCTCAAAAGGTATTTTAGTTAACTAGAACAAGAGTAAAGTAAGTAAATAAAAACTTCTCCAATGCAAAGTTTTGCTATTACACGAAGCAATTTTTACACTGGTGGTAAATGAGAATAGGGGGATGATCCCGAAAATTTGATTTAGATTTCTCCCATCAAAAAGTCGTTTCGAAACAAAAAGCACGAAGAAAATCCCTAATTCGATCCAATCTAAATCCAATTATACCCCTACAGGGGCTCGCCACACGAAGGGCCTCGTCAGAGTAAGGCTTTAACGCTGGAGGATAAATAAAAGAAAATTAGAAGCTTGCTGAAATTGGTATGGAAATTGTATGCGTCAAACCTCACGCTACCATGGAATATCATTTTGGCTGTTTATACTGAACTTTTGTTAAAGAAAATAATATACCTAAGTGTTGGCATCTTTATTTACTTAACTTTGACTTACAAAACCCCCTTCTTTGTGCTTTAACAATAATAAATGCGCTTTAATAGGTATGATAATTCTTTACTTTTTCTGTTTTGCGTTTCACATGTACATAGTCTTCTGAAACCTTTTACATGCCTTTCTGTTTTTAGCGACTCTTCCCCATGAAGTACTTGCTTATCACTGATAGCTTTTATAATATTATCCCCGAGTGCTATATACCTATAGGCTATAAACTACGCAACGAAGTCGGGAAGAGGCTGGATACCGTACTTGATAAAATAAATATTATTACATAAATGAATGGTAATGTATCAAACTATTTCGAAAACTTGAAAATTTCTATGTAATTATTATTCAAACCTTGTTCAAACAACTATCGTTGGTCCGTTGTTACATAATTAATAAAGTTCCCCAGCAAATAGGACTGGAAAAAAAAAACAATTACTAGAGTGATTTATTACTGTTATCGTATGGCCGTTGCCCTCAGTTTTTTAACTGACGATAAGCGGAATAGAGGAAGCGGTAAGTAATTTATTGCTGGTCAGATATTTTTCAATAAGCCTCTTTGTACATTACAACCGATAAATATCTATCAGTACTCATTAGACCAGTAATAATGTTATTTAATTATTGTATTTTGATGTCAGTATACTCGATAAATAACGTTATCAACAATAATGAGAGCTCTTAGTAGTACTCGTATATCTAATCTCATATATTTTTATCTAGCTCATCCCCAGAACTTTATTCGCGTGGTTTAGAATTTTTTAAAACCCCGTGGGAACTCCAGGTCTTTAAGTAGGTATATCTATGCAAAAAATGATGTCAATTAGTTGTTCTGGTGCGACGTGATAAAAAGACAAACAGACAAACCAACAAACAATACACTTTCACATTTATACATTAGCAGTGATCATAGAGATAGAATATATTAGATTAGTATGTAGTAATAAATAATTACAACGTTATTGTGTATTGAGCTGTATTAAACATGAAAATGTACCTAACAAGATAGAGCCTAGCTAATGTATAGAGTCTCGATAGCTCAACGGTTGAGAAGCGGACTGAATTCCGAAAGGTCGGCGGTTCAAATCCCACCCGTTGCACTATTGTCGTACCTACCCCTAGCACAAGCTTTACGCTTAGTTTGAGGGAAAAGTGGAGTATTAGTCATCACACTAATATTATAAAGGCGAAAGTTTGTATGTGTGTGTGTGTATGTTTGTTACTCCTTCACGCAAAAACTACTGGACGGATTATGCTGAAATTTAGAATGGAGATAGATTATACTCTAGATTAACATATAGGCTACTTTTTATCCCGGAAAATCAAAGAGTTCCCACGGGATTTTTAAAAAACTACATCCACGCGAACGAAGTCGCGGGCATCTGCTAGTGGCTAATATTCTTTAAAAAAAATTTACAACACCCCAAGCGCAAGCCATAAAACTTGTAAGACACGCCTCTGATGTGTGAGATGACGCACAGACAGCTTTACGAGGATATATTAAGTATGCGAATGTGTTACTTTAATAACAGTGACAAATGCGCAGTGCGTACTTAAAAGTTTCTCTTCGAATTTCAAATGAAATGCACATTAGGTCATAAACAACATACGAGTAAGTGCTAATGCTTTGGGCAAAGGGGTACGTGACTAAGTATGTCTTCTTCTATTTTTTTTTAATAAAAGAACCAGAAAAACTTGCATAGCATTCTTCATACCTCAAGCTTTAGGTGAGAAAATTTCGAAAAAATCTAAAAAAAATTGGTGATTTGTAAGAAATAATTCAATATCATTTTTCAATCCTATTTACCTACCCACACTTGACTTCCTAATATTACTAATACCACATTAATACTGATCTAAACTTTACGTGGGTGTGGTGTGTGGACGGATAATGCGTGAGTCACTAAACGTTTTTCTAAATAACGCAACAACAAAACGAGAAAATACAAGTTTGCGCAATACACATGTAACACTTAAATTAGTGATGTGACCACTGACCAGTAATTCACAGCATTTTATTCGACGCTGCAGCATAATTACTTAGACTCGGTGTTTTAGAGTTCCCGTATTATTAAAGGCTAGTTTTATAAAAAAATTGCATAACTCGTTATTTTCAAATTAAGACTGCCTTTGATTCCGGTAGAAAGGGTGTGTGAGTGGTTTGAGTCTACTTCCCTAGGTTGGCATTTCTTGTGGAAGCCAGCCTCAACTGGAGAGTTGACAACATATTTTAAAAGTTTATTCAGAAAAGCTTTACTCATGAAGCTTACCAAAAGCGATTGTGACTTGAAGTCCGATAAAAAAACCGGCCAAGTGCGAATCAGACTCGCGCACTGAGGGTTCCGTACTCGGGTATTTTTTCCAACATTTTGCACGATAAATAAAAACTTTATACATAAAAATAAGTAAAAATCTGTTTTAGAATGTACAGGTAAAGCCCTTTCATATGATACCCCACTTAGTATGCCTAGTTATCTTACTTTGAAAATTTAAACACATTTTAATTTTTTTTTAATGATGTAATTACAAATTCATGGTTTTCAGATTTATTCCTTTACTTGTGTTATATGACCTACCTACCTGCCAAATTTCATGATTCAAGGTCAACGGGAAGTACCCTATAGGTTTTCTTGACAGACACGAGGGACGGACGGACAGACGGACGGACGGACGGACAGACAGACAGACAACAAAGTGATCTTATAAGGGTTCCGTTTTTCCTTTTGAGGTACGGAACCCTAAAAATCTTAAACTCCGACTACAATGCCAATAAACCACCTTTAACATCCCTAGTCCAACCCAATCGGAGATAACCTGCCTATGTCACTTAGTTTAAAAGCAAAACGTGATAAATTGTTATTCCATTAAGTTAAAGCAATCGTCTGAACGAGTATTCAGAATTGACGTAGGCAGCATTGCACTGAGTGTTGACTCAATCCGATAGCAAATCGACACGCATTTCTTGAATCGATCATCGACCTTTCGATAAATAATTACTTAATCGATTTAAATAAAAAGTTTATTGTTGTGACCCTTCCTCAAATAAAAAGAGCCTGTGCAGTGGGTGATTTACCGATTTATTTCGTGGTACCTACAAAGTGAGGGGCAACAGCAGAAGTGTTCGTCCCGACTGGTATGGGATCATAATATGGATATCTTTCTCTACACTTGGTCTATGATAGAACAGTAGGTACAAACATAAACCCATGCGTAGACACATTCCTGCCCCTGTCTACAGATACCAGTTACAGTGGATCATCATCGCCGGCCCACTACTGAGATGGCCGTCTCCTCTCAGAATGAGTAGGGCTTAGGTCATAGTCAGCCACGCTGACACAGTTTATTTTGTATTTGAGTCTTCCAGAATACTTCCCATCGAACACATCTTAAATCTTTAAAATATTTATATCAGTGTCCAAAACTTTGTTGACACATTTTATTCATCGACTCTACGGTACATCCCAGCATCATTAATTATGTACATCCCGTAGACCCTCGGAAACATGTCCGTGTCTCTGGAACCGTGTTCTACAATGAAATGTTTCCAATACAATACATGATTACCATAAACACCCTATCAAAAACGTGGGAAAACACACGCATTTATCATGCAGCTACACATCTTTTCATTTTAAGGCATTTGTACACGATCAAACTTGCTCGTCACAGGTACATACTCATCCATGTGAAGCAAATAATATTTACTAACTACCTACTTACACCTTATATTATTATTACCCGTGAATTTCCATACGACATACGCGGTAGGACAGCCAGACATTATTGGGTTTTAGGTTTTATAACATATTTCATTTTCCGGGGGAAAAAATATATTCTATAACCGTGTCTAGGTCGCAAGCTATCTCTGCCAAATTTCGTCAAGATCAGTTCAACGACTAAAGCGTGAAAAGATATTAAGAGGGCTCTCTCCGTCACTCGTTTCATACAATCGTAGTTCCAATTTCATTTGAATATTAAGCAACCAAAGTCCATGAAATTTTGCAGACATATTCTAGAAACTAATATCTATGTCTGTGGTTTTCCAGATTTCTGTTAAAATATTCGGTTTCAAAGTTACGCGGTCTTAAAAATTTTCATACAAATCTTTGAGCCCCTGTAATTTTAAAACTACATATTTTTAGAAAAATCTAAAACACCACAGACACAGATATTAGTTTCTAGAATATGTCTGCAAAATTTCATGGACTTTGGTTGCTTAATATTCAAATGAAATTGGAACTACGATTGTATGAAACGAGTGACGGAGAGAGCCCTGTTAAGGTAGTGGGATATACAAACTTACGAACACACAATCGCATTTGATTGTCTGAATGCGGATAGCAAAGAGACTATGCCGATAACAAAGTAAAACTCACTCTCACTTCACACCACGCCATAATAATATGAGTTGTCTTAAATGAAATTATAGTAAGTGGTATCCTTTCTATGACCAGAAACAATACACGGACGTGCGTGTTACAAACTACAAGCACCCGGTCCATTACTGGAAAACTTTTAAAGAGAACAGAAAATTTGATCGTTTATCAGCACCTTTACAGACAGCCGAAACCCATTAGGTCCGTGATAATGCAAGTTGGAACAGGTATTGTTTAACGCCAGATGAGCGGGGTTTGTCGGTGAACTAATACTCTACCATTGTTGCGGAGAGGAGAAAATTAAAATGCAGCATTGTCTGGATGCACGCTACGGTGGCAGTGAACTTTCATTTTTGATCATTAAATTTCGGCAAAAAAACGATGATCATCCAATTTGATAACATTATACTTAGTATTTTATCACTGATAATCATAAATAATCGATCACAGTTTTAATGTTACCACATTTTCTAGGTATCTTTTATTATGAAAGCACTTTGTTTTTTTTTTTTAATAACCGATTGCAGATAGCCTTTTTTTTAGAAGAGGAAATTATAGTCCACCCCCTTTAATCGTTAGCTAAATCTACAAAATTAGAAATTAGAAAACCTTTATAAGTAAAACTCAGTAGGTCTAGTTCCTACATTACATTGAAACCCTGGGCCCTAAATTAGGAAAGTCCTTATCTTAGTGGCGCATGCCTTCCCAAACATTGATACTAATTATTGTCTGACTTATTATCTAAACTTTAACAAACAAAAATAATTTAGTTATGTGTTGAGTTTTCCAAAATTACTGTTAGTGCAATTTAGGTCATTAGCAAAATACCTACCTACGTTATTTTTATTGCAGTTAATTTTGCAAATATCGTATTTACTTTCAGAGTGCCAAAGTAAATATTAGATAATCAGGGTAGCCAGTCTAGAAAGTTTTCTTGAAAATGTTTGTGCACTTTTTATCAGGTGTCAGTTAAAAATTTAGAAGACGCTGTGTCATGTAATTTTCCTTAGGGCAACTTATAAAATGTGGGCCCCTTCGACTTGTGCAAAAGTTTAAATTGCTCGCTTCTTTTTTCACTATCTTCCCACTGCACTCACTTTTTCCTATTTAAACTTTTTCGTTTCATTTTAAGCCGCTTCGGACTTGTAAGTACAAGTTTGGACTCGGAAGTCTTGCAATAAAAAATACTGCTATAACACTGTGGTTAACTCAAACGTTTTATTTCAATCCGTTTTGTACGCTCTGTTGCAATTAAAACTTTCAGGAGTCCTGCCAAGAAAATTAGCAGAGCTTGTTAAGAAATCTTAGTAACTGAATTAAAAACTTAGATTCCTTGGTGGAATTTTATTATAATAACAAACACAATATATTATTATATAATAAGCAATATGAAATTGGTGCTTTTGTTTACACAGTAAGGTATAGGAAAGTTTTACTTATTTGCACAGATTTGATAATGAAATCATTGCTGAAATTACTACTAAGCAATAAGTTAACAGCATTCGATAACCCTCGAAAGAAAAACTGTTTGATTTCATAGAAGTCCAAAAACCAATGACAAAAGAAGATAAACTTAACTTACTAGGACAACATGTAAATTAAAAATTTATAACACCCCCGACAAGTGAAGGTTACAGTAACTAGAAAAGAGCTGATAACTTTCAAACGGTTGAACCTATTTTCTTGAATTATAGCTAAGAACACTCTCGACCAAGCCACCTTTCAAACAAAAAAAAACTAAATTAAAATCGGTTCATTAGTTTAGGAGCTACGATACCACAGACAGATACACAGATACACACGTCAAACTTATAACACCCCTCCTATTGGGTCGGGGGTTAAAAATTATGTTTCTATTTTGTAAGCCAAATACTTTGAAATTATATTTTATGCAATGTCGCTATAAAGCTATATCTAAGTAGTTTATTTAAGTTAAGTTAAGATCTCAGCAAACGGCATACCACTTATATTGACTGAACGGAAGGAGGAGATTTGAGGGTACTCCGCACGCACCGTTAACCTCCTTGTTGGTGAAATAGCGTGCTCTATAAAAGCAGACTTCAGAATGAAATCCCAGTCAAGTGATGTCGATCAAGCGACGTAGTTTGGTACGATGTCCGTTGAGAGTAAGCACTTAGATTTTATGTGTTTAGATTGGACTTATGAATTTGAGAGGACTTCGTTAAAATGTAATTTTTAAAAATTGCAAATGATATTACAAATGATGATGAAATGATGATTGCAAATGATGATACCTAAAAACTGTTACTTATACAAGGTAAATTTCCGACAAGCTGAGTTTAGGACCAATATGTAGATGTACCTACCAAAAATAACGAATTTGTAGCGTAATATAAAGAGTTAAAGAATTTGTTTAAATTCCAATGTGACAACCCTGCAAACAGCTGATCGTGGAAGTGAACTCGTAAAAACTTCTATGAACTGAAATGACCGTTTGAACGTTTGTCAAGCAGCAGATAATTACAATGAAAGAACAAATTACAATGAATGACACTAAATTCGCTTGCCACACCCGGGAATCGAACCGACTAAAATCTGCAAAAATTACAACCTGTACTTTTATTGCATAAATCGTTAGGATCAATTATTATAAGGATCAAATCTCTCCAAGAAACTTGATAAATTAAATGAAAGAAAAACCATGAAATCTGGACTTATAAATTCAGGGAGTCAAGTTAAAGCTTTCTTTCTTTCTTCTTTCTATTCAAAAATAAAGGAATGTTTTCTTTAAGTAAAATTTTCTATCTACAGTATTAACAGTAGGTACTTTCCCTTCAGGTGGCATTACAAAATTCCAGCCTGTATATAATTTATCAAACACGCTGCATAATATTATAGTTTTAGATAATAATTATAAGGACAATTTAATTAATCATTGTCTATTTAATTACTACGAATAATGCTAACACTGATCAAATTAAACGCTTATTATGAGGAGGCAATTAAGTTCTCTACAATCTCGGTTAAGAGTACTCAAACTTGTTCACAGATCGATGACATTTAGGTCGAGAGAATTCCGATCGAACCGTTAATCTTGTCACTGAAAATACAGTGCAATCCTAAAGGCACTCTATTCTAAGGCAATTAATCAAGATGCACTTTGGCATAGATCTACGAAAACTCTACAAATTATTTATTGAACAACGCCACTTTCTTGAAATACGTAATCTTTACGTAAAGTAGGTAAGTACAGTGATGTAGAAAAACTGTATTTGAACATTTTATAATATTACTAGATAATTTTGCCCTGGCTTGGATGAAGTACGTGGAATGTCTGATAGGTCTGCCTTTTTAGAGAAAACCTACGCGTAAAATCTAAAAATCCTTGACCCAGCAGCGATTTGATCTGTAGGTACGTTAATATATCCGTCAGTTAGTTTCTTCCTTCATATAATAATAGATGGATGAGGCAGACTTATGGAGGATAGAACAGTTTCATCTGTAAGTATAAGGTAAATAACTTTAACTCTAGAAAAGGTCAGTGTTCAAAACCTATAAAAGGTACCTAATTAAATAAAGTAAATTAAATTAAAGCTACGAACGAAGTTACCGAACGAAGTCACCGAACGAAGTTACGAAGTAAGATATACGAACAAGATACGAGATACGATACCAGAAATGCAACCATCACAGTGAAGTACAAGATTGGTTTTCATGCGAGCTACATTCCACCTGCCAATTGACGATCACAACCAGTCAACTATGACTGTAGCGCCAAGAAGAATACCAAATACATATAGCTAAGAGTGTTTATGACCACAATCTGTGATTTACGGACCTATAATCTTGTACCGTTGAGCTTCCTGTCATCATTATATTGATATAGTATCGCTGTTAGTGAGATAGTTTAGTTCGCTACAAACTCAACAGCACTTGAATTAAACGACGCGATCGAAGGTACTGGTATCGAGGTTAAGAGAACTTCAATCCGATCGTTAATCTCCTTGTCACTTCAAATACCGCGCGATTCTAAAGGGAAACTATTTCCTGATAATTACGGTACACTCTCTCCGATCTTCAGGTAGGTACTGCTTCGTTTAATAGACTAGAAACATTTCTTTTTCTTTTTTTTCTTTTTTTAAAGAATATTAGCGATGCTAATCATGACTAATACTCCCCTTTCCCCTGCAATTAAGCGTAAAGCTTGTGCCAGGAGTGGGTACGACAATAGTGCAAGGGGTGGGGTTTGAACCGCTGACCTTTCGGAATTCAGTCCGCTCCTCAACCGTTGAGCTATCGAGGTATCATTCAAATACATTTTTATTCAAATAAACTTTCAAAAGTACTTTTGAATCATCAGCTATGCATCCACTACTGGTTCGGAATGGCTTTCCTACCGAGAAGAACCAGCAAGATGTTTAACTATCAGGGATTGAACATTTTAGTAAACAACATTTTATTAACTTTCGATAACCTCAGGGTACAAATCTAGACCTATTTGCCTATTGTTTTCATTCATTTTGATGGTATTTAAACTCAACATGATTATAAGTAATAAAAATTGGCACTAAGCCTACTTTAAGTACCTTTAAAAGTAATTTAGCGTGTTCCGCTAAAATTGTAAAAGATAGATTGAAAGAAAGAATACCAGCTTTTCTAGTTTTAATGTAACTTGTTTTTATTCGCAATACAAAGAAAGATAATTTCCTAAATACCGTTATATCAAGTTATCCGTAATTAGCCACGGTACGTGCGAGAATCAACTGGAAAGCAATCTTAGATCCGTTTTAATCTCCGCAATTTAAATACTATACAATTTACTAGAAACACTAGCAGATAATTATTCAAGCCACTCTGGCAATCGTAGTTGATTATTATCAGTTTCTCTGCAACTACAAATTTATCTACGTGCTTTTGATAAGGGCTGTATACGCAACAAGATTAAAGTTTGTAAAACTTATTACAGCTTGCTTCATAAACCAACGTAAACAAACTTCGCAATGTTTAGCTGGATACTTTAAAGTATTAGAACTCCTAGATCTTTGCAATTCAGTTTTTGCATTGCAAAGGGACCTAGGCTCTTACGTTAATAGTTTTAGAAATGTACTTATAGGTATTTGGTCTTGTTTGTTTGTTACCAAAGATTTTACTGTGCACAATGTAAACTACAAAGATCCAGAAAGTTCCAGAAATGACACGTTATTTTCCAAAAAAAAATTTCGTTTGTAAAACCTAAGTTTGTTTTAGAAAAAAAGCGATTGAGATTAGCGGGTATCATGGATACCATTCGGTGGCCAATAAAAGTACAAACAAGCTCCCATCTGTGCTTCCATCAAAATTATATGACACGGAACCTTCCCTGGAGTGCGTTAAACGCAATTTCAAGTAAAATTTCAGCGCACTGTTTTGTATCGAGTAGCGTTTTGCAACGTACCTCTGGGCATCGGAGTCCGTTGCCATGGCAACGCCCCTGCGGTGAGCCCAGCATCCCGGATTGTCTGAAATTCTCCCGCGCCCGCCCGATGTTTAATCCGAATTAAAACAATAAAATAACTCAATACAAGTTGTTTTGTGCGCGTTTATACGGGTCGGCGTTAAAATATTTTCCATGTATGACGATGCAATTGTTTTTATGTGGTCTCCCGGGGGCACCGCGTCACGTGGAAATATTTTTATTTCAAACGCAGTTGCGTGTGCATACGTAAAGCGAAAGTCAGACTGGAGCATCACGTGGTAAAAACAGAAGTTACGTTAAAAACAACTGGAGACCGAAAGAATACTAATGATCTTGTATAGCTTACCGTATTACCTCAAAAAACTCCGACCGATGGAAAGGTGTCATGGCCTCAGCAATGAGAAGTACGATTTAGAGAGAGAAATCTAAGTCGACTCATTGTTATCAGCATTAATATGGCAACCCGGCCTTGAGAAGCGCCCAACTGCTCTTCTCAGGACTCCAGTGCTGGAGCATAGTGGCCTGTAAAAAGAGACACTGAAGGAGGCCGCGGAACGGGAACAGGAGAGGGGACGCTGACGGTCACTTCGCAGAAAAAGACGGGGGGGGAGGGGAGAAGGAGACTGTACACACCTTCGCCCGCTATAGAAAATAGTTTCAAACCTGTTAAACTACTTCAACTTCGTTGGGACATATTGTTTACTAGCTGATGCCCGCAGCTTCGCCCGCGTGGATTGGTCAGATCCCCTGCAGCATCGGGATTGAGGAGTTGGACTCCAATTTTTTTATGAAACAATGTCGCAAAGTTCCTCTATCGATTAAAAAAGAAATGACGCAAATCGGTTCAGAAATCTCGGAGATTTCGGTGCACATAGCTAGAAAAACACAACTCCCTTTTTGAAAGTCGGTTAAAAAAGTAGCCTATGTTACTCCCTGGTCAATTCTCTACTTGTCTGTGAAAATCCCGTCAAAATCGGTTCAGCCGTTCCCAAGATTAGCCTTTTCAAACACACAGACAGACAGACAGACAAAAATTTTAAAAACGTGTGATTCGGTTATAGTATCGTTCAAATAACCATATGGCCTTATTATGCGGTAGTTATTTCGAAATTACAGACAGACACTCCAATTTTATTTAGTAGTATAGATATCCGACACCAATTGGATCCTTTAGTACCGCTCACGCTGGGTTGTAGTGGCTATTCTGGCAAAGCCATAAGGCTCCTACTCGCTTTGTGCGGGATGCATTTTCCAAACGAAAAAAGGAGAGCCAACGGACACAAGTAGCATAAAACTGTAGAGTGTCCGCGTCCTTTTAACTGATATATACTTATATTTATTTTATTTTAATTTATAGACTAGCGCTTGGCTGCAATCAGACCTGCTAGTAGGTGATGATGCAGCCTAAGATGGCGCGCGCTTGCCTAGAAGTTGCCTATTCACTCTTGGTTTGAAGGTACCCATATTAAAAGTGGAAGGGAAAACTGATGCCGGAAGGGCAGCAGTTTTCCCACCCCAGCAATATACCAGCTGTAAACGTCCCTCGGTTATGATCACCAAAGGTATGTCTTGAATAGGTGCTTTATTTGAAAACACACGCTCGCATGTTAATATGGAAATAAGTTAAATATAAATGAGTTATTTACAAGCGATGGTTATGAGTTTTATTACAACAATGCAATTGTTTGTATGTGACCTTTATAAGTCAGGTGCATGGAAGAATTTATATTTCATTTACACGTGAGTGTGGTTTAAGTATGCCTGTATAAGTTTACATTCACGCTATAGAATAGCTAAAATTCTAATTGTCTCTACTATTATCATTTGATTAAAGTTAACTTGACTTTTTATTGTTTATGCAAGTATTGAAACAAAATTGTCAATTTTAATGTTGTTTGTATTGAATCGAATTAATTAATCATCTAAAACAGAAAACCAGCAAATGTATACAAAAAATAAACAAATAAATAATTTCAGAATGTTTTAAGTTTACCTAGATATTCTGTGACAGCATTTACATGCAAAATATAGTTCTGAGACTACGTAGAAAACAGATTACGTACAAAAAATACTTTTCATTCATATCATAATATGAATGAAAAAAGACAGACCGGCAGAAAGATAAAATGTATGAGGAAGAGGTAATATAAGTCTCAATCCCATTACACTTGGTGAAATTTCCTTTCTATTACAAGTATCACCACTTTGTCAGAAGCTCTTAATCTTAACACACGAGCTAAGCATCGCTATCATTAGGGACACAGTAACATTAAAGTAGCATAGGAACTGGGGTCGGTAATTGCTCGTTAAACTCTATGGACCATGCCGCCACAGAGCTAAGCTATGCCCTTACATGGCGAGATAATGCGAACAAAGTTATGAACTGTTTTTGTAACAAGTTTATCATTATTGATAAACTGAAAATTGTAAGAATTATGAAAAGCTTTATTCATTTGCTGTCAAAGTCAAATAATTCATTCAAAATAGGTACCTAACATTGTACTCTTTTTGATAAACAATTGTTAGATCTGTAAGATCATCAATAATTAAGTAATAATAAATTATGCTAGTCATAGGTAAAAGCACTGCTGTTCAAGTTTAAATAACTCAATACAATATCGTGAGTCGTGACCGTCAGTAAACAGGGAACCTAAATAGCTTCAAATCCTGTGCAGTGTGCACGCCACTGGCCTTAAAAATTGACGCGAAGAAAACGTGCTAAAAATCATATTTGCAACTATGTAAAATTCTTATAGTGTCTGCCTTAAACATTCAGTTTATGTAAATTAATCAATAGTGTATTTGAACCTATCGGTAAATGAAAACATTATGTAACAAACAAAACAGTGTTTTTCATTTTTGCGTCACTTGCATTTTGTTGTACGTCACAAGTCGCCTGATGTGTCCACTGCTTATGCATAGGACGAAAGGTACTCGAAATAACTGCACGGTACGAGGATGCTGCGAGCGAAGTAGATCAACTCGATTGTTATTGATATGTCGATGCCAATGCTACTTGCAATGAGGACCTCGCTTCCAAATTAAATCGATTGGCTTTGAGTGAGTGTTACTGTTACCTAACGTTATATAACTTACTCTCTTTCTTTCTCTGCATCCTCTCTCTCTCTACGTTGTATTCTTCACTGCTGAGGGTCGTGACCCTTTTCTATAACTCACATAATGGAAGAAGTTTTCTTGAGATTATAATGCGATGGTTTCCAAGATCCTTTCGCCAACAGCTCGACTAAGAGACCGAGATTTACTTCTTAGATTTTACAGAAGTTATTATCAAAATAAGTATTTTACTTAATGATAACTTTACTGATGGCTTGACGTGCTCTCCGAGTAAGGGAGCGAGGGAAAGATAAAGCAAAAATAGGTATAAACCTTCGAAGTCGGTTATCCATCTAGTTAAATACTTGGGTGAACATTGCTTAACAATGCAATCGATTGCTAGATACTTATGTGTTATCGCAACGTCCCTTATATACCTAAAATATCTAACTAATATGTGCAAAACTAAGCCCATTTTTAGGGTTCCGTACCTCAAAAGGAAAAACGGAACCCTTATAGGATCCCTCGTTTGTCTGTCTATCTGTCTGTCCGTCGTGTCTGTCAAGAAACCTATAGGGAACTTCCCGTTGACCTAGAATCATGAAATTTGGCAGTTCTTATAGCACAAGTACAGGAATAAATCTGAAAACCGCAAATTTGTGTTCACATCATTTAAAAAAAAATTAAAATATGTTTCAATTTTCAAAGTAAGATAACTTTACCAAGTGGGGTATCATATGAAAGGGCTTTACATGTTCATTCTAAAACAGATTTTTATTTATTTTTATGCAAAATAGTTTTTGATTTATCGTGCAAAATGTTGGTAAAAAATACCCGAGTATGGAACCCTCAGTGCGCGAGTCTCACTGCACTTGGCCGGTTTTTTTTTTCTAGTATTCTCGGTATTTAGAGTCCCAATTATCTTCCAATAATAAGGTCCTTATACAGTTGAGTAGGGACTTCAACTTCAAATGCATACTACGGGTAGTTAGGTATGCATGTAGTGGTCAGCTAATCCAATGTACAAGTACCTACGTGGTAATGTGAAAATTAATCGAGTAGACAAGCCCTATTGTATCCTAGCACCAGCAATCTCATATTATTGGTAAACATAATTAGGCGTAGCGTGATACACGAATGCTGGAACTTCATGCTAATTTAGCTCTTAAAAGTTGAGATGTAAATGCTAAAATGGTGTAAACATTTGCACAAAGGTAACGCAGACGTTGTGAATGTATGCACGTAGCCAGTCAATCGACGTGCCGTGAATGGTTCGTTTGACTTCATGAAGCCTGCATTGCAATCGTATTGACTTTCTGTAAAGTAGTCTGGCCATAAAATTGCTACTATTTACGCTGCTTTAATGAAGCAATCATTTATTATGGAACGTTTATTCCAGAAAATAAAATGCAAAATGTAATTTATATTTAGGTAAGTTTTAAGTTGATAATTAAGCTTAAAACAGCATTAATAATATTAATATGAGTATTTAAATGATATTTCGTAGGGCTCGAATTAAGTCAAGTTATTCAAAGCTTGCTATCAATAATTCTTTAAAGTTATTTAGGGTGTAAGAGCATATCCCTTACACTCTACCTAACTCTAACGAAGATCCCTAAATCACTGGTTTCAGTTTTTTCACCCTGACCTTTACAACTTCTACACTTCTTTAAATTGTAAAAACTTTCATTCATACTTACAAGTACTTACTTTCAATATAAACTGGAAACTTGGCTTGGAAAGATCTTCATACTCAGTAGACGTACCTACCTACCTACTCAAGTAAAAAAAAATTCAGTAAGTCTACACAATTTATATTAATTTATTCTGAGAAAATTACTATTCAAGCAGATACTTGAATATTGAATTAATTTCAAAACAACGTAAGACAAAAGAGCATAGCATTTAATTGAATCCATTCAGAACTTACAACTTCAATTAAGTCCTTTCCTTCCTTCATGAACACGGCAACAATTTGTGTGTCAAAGCCCTAAACGGCGAGAAACTGAAGTTTGCATAAGAGCGAGGCATTGCTTCAATAATGTAGTACTTGACTCGAGGGTCTCGAGGGCCCTCAGTCCTCAACCACAGCTGTTACAGCCCACTACGGTACAGCTGTGCCTCGTCACAGATTAAAAAGAAATACACAAGATCATTGTGCAAACAAATGTCTCCAATATCTCAGTTTAGGAACTGTACAGTTGGATACTAGATACTAAGTATACTACGGTACGGTACACCTTGGTATGGTGCATGCTAACAGATGTCTCCAATATTACAGTAACTTTTTATATGGACTTATTTGTATAATATACATATTATATGGTCTGAAATAAAACATTTTGATTAATTTACTTATTTATTTTTATTTAGGTATCATAAAGATGCAAAAATGAAGCGTACAGGAAGATGTAGGACAAATTCAGACTTTCACTATTTATTATCATAATTACGAATGGAAATATTTGCTCTTGCGTGGAAAGCTGTATTTATTTTATCCCCATATTTTGTGGCGTCAAATTTTTAGGACTTTTGCGCTTTGTGCTACTGTAAGATTGCTATACTGTGACTTAGGCAATAATGTTTAGTTGGGACCAAAAAAATATTAGTTGCTGTCTTAAACATACGTTGCGGTTTGTTAGTGAATAGTTCATTTTTTATTTTTATTTTAGATGCATTATGAATTATAATTCAAAGGCACTCCCCAAAAGTGGAAAAGAAATCTTATGTTTAGTTAGTTAGCCTAATTCAGAGATTAATCTTGAGGGTATTTTGCATGCTGACTGTAAGTACGGTATAGTTACCTCCTATAAAATAACTATCAACAAAATACATGGCAGAACAAACACTGTTTAAACTACAGTTAATGGTCTTGGGACTTGTCCTAACTACATACTTGTTTTTACGCTTGGAATGTGCTTGGAATTTCGGAAACATTGTTGACCGTGCTATAACAGAGCACACCTGTCCATCAACCGTGTCAAGTGCTAATGTGTAGCAATTCTTTCACGAACACCCACTAGATATACATTTTGTTGAATAAACAGACAATTTCAAAGAAAGTTAACAAACCTACCTTCAAGAACATGCTTTTGCCTACATAACCTAAAAATCAAAGGTAACTTTTAGCGGCTTAATAACATAGAGCGGTAGTCGAAATATCATAACACAGTAGTTCGAGGAAATGAATGATATTTTAAAAACTGCAATTGACAGAAGATATTGGAAGGTGTACCTATAACCTAACAGGTTACATCACATCGAGATGCATGGTGGAAGAACATATTCTAATCCCTCTCTTTCTTGATGAAGGGTACTTACCTTTGCCTCATAATGGGATATTCGAACTGGCACTTTATAAAACTCAGATATAGGTCCTGCTTCTATGTCCTTAGCTGTTTTATTAGAGAAGCTGCATTTGATTGTGTAAATTCTATGATCTTACGTAGATTTAAACTCACAATTTCCCTGCTTGATATTCTATCCCAGAGTTCATTTTAGCTTCAAAACTCCGGAGCTCCTAGCAAATTTTCTCTTTTAACATTCCCGCTCGGTTCGTTTCAAAAATAGCGTCCATTTCTGTGAAACTTCACAGCGTTGAATGAATTACACGGGATTAAGCTTGGAGTTATACCATAGTTCTGCGGTAGGTCGTGACCACAGGATTCTAAACAATGTAATAGAAATGCTAACTGCTATCTTTGATACCGAGACTGCAGTGTCGCCAACTCTGCCGTGGAAATAGAGGAGTAGAATAGAATAGATTTTTATTCAAATAAACTTTTACAAGTGCTTTTGAATCGGAATTGACCACCACTGATTCGGAATGCCGTTCCTACCGATAAAAACCAGCAAGAAACTCAGCGGTTGCTCCTTTCAGTAATTGTTCAAGTTACAATAATATTCCTGTATGGGAAGTCTGTTTGTCAATCCTTTGCGAGATCGTGTACCTTACGATTCAATAACTGCTTCTTGTTTCGGGTTTCATGTATTATAATTACTACGTGAAAATATATCCATTTATTACGTGAAAAAAGAGTATACCTAGTTTTTTAACAAACACAAAACATTAGCACAAGAATTTAAGCGCAGTTTTCTCGAAACCACCTTTTCTGACTTAGTTGCTACTATACCGATTATTATTATTATTATTATGACGATAGAATTGTTAGCTAGGCTGGATACAGATACGACGCGCATCTTTAGTAGGTATTACGTAGGTTTATAATTTTTCCTTATTAATACTGGAATACAGTCTTAACTTTTTTGAAATTAAATACATTTTAGCATTTGCCCCTGATGTTTCACTAAATATTTGCGCGGTGATAAGTGCAGGCTACTATTCTAAGACTTTATTACTTCTACATCAATTCTCAATTCTGTGGAGTTCCCTGAAGCTCTAACTGTGGCTCTAATCCGTAACATGTGCGACAAAAAATCGACAGAGATAAGGGTCAATTTCGAGAACTTGCAACGCACACCGGCTAAAAAAAGACGCGTCGGATCAGCGCACGGATTGACAATGACAAGCGTTTAAGAGCCTGGTTTATTTATTTGTACAAGCATTTCCTTTTAGCGACGACGCGCTGTAAGACAAAACAAGAAACTTTAGATAAGTGTTATTCCTCTGGGATACAAGCGATCAGAGAGTTGCCGTTGCCTAGACTAAGCAATGAACTCTACCTTACTGATGTACATATTCACCAGTGGTTAACGCTAAGACAACGCCATCACCTTTGGAACAAGACACAATGATTTCCACATGCCGGTTCTATGTCAATAGTACCAGCGACGAAGATGCGCGAACCGTTCGGAGATGATCTGGATTCACCTCCCCCAAAGTCGACCACAACACGCACACACATTACAATGAATGAATGACAAACTCCGAAAATATTTTAACTGAAAACTCACCCTGTATATTTAACTTGGTTTGCATTTCTAAAGAAAACGTACAAAATATGAGAATTACTCGTACGTTAGAATAAACAGTAAAATAAAAAATGTTGACAAAATTTCAAATAATAGTCTTCCTTACGCTTATTTTTATAATCGTCTTCGACGTTTTCGACACCTGAAGGTCTGAGGTCTGCAGTCTGCTACTCTACGGTCTAACTCAATGGAAATGCTGGTGGTATATTATGGTAATAACTTGGGGTCGGGGCGTAAGGTCGAGACGGCTACGAACAGGATAGATTGAATTAGAATATACCATCGCTGCTTCCACGCTTGTCTCATTTTGTGGAAGGAAGACTGCTGGTAACTTTATATTGTTCTTGGAATACAATTTTCTTGAAATTTACACCCATGCCTTTATTTACAGCTTTAATAAGTGCGAATATTCGTGCCTTGTGCTTATAATATGAATAAGTGTATGGACAACGCTTTATTAGAAACTATAAAATACTCATCCAATGTTGTTTCAGTGTTATTTTTTCTCTAAAGGCCAACTCACACACGCTGCTTTTAGAATCAATTCTGTGATGCACGATTTGATCGTTCAATCCCGACGTCAGTTGCAGAAATACGAGGATCTTGATACCCCTCGATCATTGAGAGTCACTCGGGTATACCTACCTACCTACCTACTACTGGCTCTGACAAACGGTTCAACTTGTTGTATTTGAGTCTCTGACCAAATTTTAGTGAGAGAATTGGTTTGCGGCAAACCACACATCTCTGGCTCAAACGCAAAATAAGTCGCCAAAAACACAACAAATCATTACATATCCTACTAATATTATAAACGCAAAAGTTTGCATGTATGGATGTTTGTTAGGTAGGTACTCTTTCACGCAAAAGCGACTGAACGGATTTGGCTGGGAATGGAGATAGATTACACCCTGGATTACACTGGAACACACATAGGCTACTTTTGATCCTGGAAAATCTATGAGTTCTCACGGGATTTTTAAAAAACCTAAATCTTAACATCTAGTCACACTAATATTATAAAGGCGAAAGTTTGTATATGTGTGTGTGTGTGTGTGTGTGTGTATGTTTGTTACACCTTCACGCAAAAACTACTGGACGGATTTGGCTGAAATTTGGAATGGAGTTAGATAATGTCCTGGATTAGCACATAGGCTACTTTTTATTCCGGAAAATCAAAGAGTTCCCACGGGATTTCGAAAAACCTAAATCCACGCGGGCGAAGTCGCGGGCATCGGCTAGTTATCCATAAATATGAAACTTGAGATACGAAATTAAAAGGTTTCTTCTGTATTTTCCACATTTTATATGGATTAAAGATCACTTTATAGCTGTTTTATAGTTCAATGTCCTCATAAGGGGTAATAGTTTTGGAATCGACAAGGGCACCACAAAACTATCGAATGTGTAATTGAGTCGTCGTCATGAGTCATTCGCCCGGCCACATCTGCTGCGTAACGCACTGCGAGGATGCCTTGTGGTATGTTGATGGCTTCATGGGTAATTTTTAACTTAATTGCATGCAAAATTGTCTTTGATCTTTGTAACCTGAGCACTTTGTATTTATATCAGTGTTGAATATTTGATGCAAAGATACTAACTTATTACTTACACATGTACCCTATCAGATTTTAATATGTACCTACTTAAATCAGCGCTTAAAAGTAATATTTAAATAATTAAAACCAGCTAATGTTATGACTAAATTTTGGTAAAGAACGTCTAATTGTGGTAGCCAACATTGAATTTACATAGTTCCTATTCAGATCAAACTGGATTAGATACTTAGTCCAGCTCCCGGGTTTATTTGATTAGAAACTATGCAATACACAATTATATTAACTAAGTACTTACGTATGTAATAAGTATTGTAAAAGTATTTGGTAAGACTAGTGTGGTAATTATCTCGAATCCAAGATTCGAATTCCTCTCTCCTGCGAGAAAAATCACCCTTGCGTAGACATGGAAATGCCATTGAGGATCTTTAAAATAGGTATAGACTATTATAGATCATACGTAAAATTAAAGACTGATGATGACATTGATGTTTATCATTCTCTTTTTAACCTCGATGATATGTTAGGATATGTGTGTTTGAATTAGTAAGCATCATACCTTTACATGAATACAAAATTCACTATGTAGTGGCATCTACACACCACACTGCTTGATCACCTACTCCCTATGGTAGGTACATTACTATGTTTGGTTCCGGTACTTTTTGTTTAGCCCCCCGGCAGCCGCGGTGTATTATTTAGCGAAAACCAAAGGGACTCGTTTAATGGACTCCGCTATGAGGGGAGTAAAAAGATTAGATTTCTTATCGCACAAAAAATCTAACCGTGGAACGTACGTGCGCAATTAAGTAGGAACAAATTGTATTGATTGACAGCGTCATAGAATTTATAGCCTTGTTGCATTTCCCTGTAATAAGTGTACCATTCTTTATAATTAAATTTAATAATTTCATGTAAAGCCTTTGATTGAAATGGTATTACTTAGCTATAATTAAAAAGTAGCTTGGTTCAGTACTAGTAGGTAGGTATCTGGAAATAAATCAAAATAATAAAATTCGAAAAGGCCAACGAATCAATCAACACCAGGCAATTTTGTGGTGAGAGGTCAGAAGAGTGAATGAGAAATGAATCTAGGTGTCATACTTTGCAGCCAGCAAATACTTTTCAGTTTGGCATCGCGTTCTTCAAATATGTAGAAGTTTGGCGGTCATCATACGAAAAGCTTCTTCTTCTCTATGTAAAGCCGCCTCTTTTAACTTTGGGAAACCTTACCTTTCCACCACTACTTAATATATCGTAATACCATTTGCGTATTTGGCGACCTGAAGCCCTTTTGATACTTGTACAAAACTAAATAGGACTTCACACGTAGTTCACACCAGAGAATAATAATTATGATACTTTCGTTAAACAAATCGTCATAACAAAATGGACTTAACATCAAAGTCATGTGAAAATTAACGAGCGATTCTTAAAGCCCACATGATAGCACCATCAATAACAGAAAATGGACGAACCACAGAAATAGCGATCCATTATAATTTGTAAACGAATTCACGCACGATGCGGGCGATGGGAGTGGTAATTATCACCATGGCCTGCCCACGTTGCTATTGTTCTTACAACTGAGGTATTATAATGACTACCACAAACCAAAGACTTTTGAATCAAAAGTTTTAATCGGACTGCTGTTGACGAATTCAAACATTTATAATCGACCGATAGAAAAATTTACCGAAAATCCGATACCAGTCTAATCGCAAGCGCACAAACAAATAAGTATTAGAAGTTATAACAGTAGATATAGGTACGAAAGTTTTATTCAAATGAATTGTGTCAAAAGAGCTTTCGAATCATCAAGTGAATCTATTATAGTTCGGAATGTTGTTACCGTGATGAACCAGTTGAAAGCAGTTCTAATAGCACATTAGCTGCTCAGATATCCATGGTTGAGTCGCATGGGTCAAACTCAAATATTCAGGAGCTATTGAAAACGTCAGTAGCAATTTTAACAGTCTATTGGGTACGCTAAAAAATGATATCAGTATCCTTGAGAACATAAGAGCAATTGTATTGTCCGTGACGAAACATCACAGTGAAATTGACGCCTGTACGCGCCGCCCGCGCCGTCAGTATTGCCACGGTAATGTATTGCTCCTTATCGCATGACGTTCCTTACATTACAGGCGCTCGACTCAAAAGTCCACCAGACATTATAATGTCGGTCGAAAGTCTGTAGCTTGTAGGTGCCCTATGAGGTACAATAATGGTATGCTTGATGAACTAATCGCCTGCATACTCGATATGGTAATTAGTCGGATTTCACGCTTGATGGCTTAATAGCTAATAACAGTGACAATATAATGCAAGGAAAGTAAATCTACCACGAAATGGCTTAATTGGTAGGTACATCAATAGATTGGTGCAAATCCTCGACTTGATGGTTATTATTGATTTTGCTGAACTTTAAAGAAATCATTATTTGAAAATATTAAGTACAGCTTTACTTTATTTTTCCGGCCAATAGGTATCATTTATAGATCGAGAGTAACTAAAAATCCGATACAATATAAATTATAATAGTTTGAAATCAAAATTGGATTATTTAGGTTGTATCTAATAAGTCAGTCACTTAACAACGTTATAATATTTTTATCCACTAATAAATAATCTCTAACACATGCTATAACATAATTACCTATACCCATTGACTTACATATGCGTATACCTAAAGAAATATAAAATTAAAACTATGTTTATAGTAGCCCAAACATTTCAAAGAATGCCAAAGAATGGATAAAATAACCCTATTGTTAAACCAAAAACGTTAACACCTTTTCAAAGATCCTGGTTTTTAAAGTCATAAAAAGGTGTCTCATAGTAACAAAACAGTCGCCAAGTGACACCTTGAAAAACATTGAACAAAAAACTTTAAAAATGTTGCACTGTTTTCATTTTATGACATTGATATAGGTGCGACTCCAAACGATCCTATAGTCATTACATTGAATTGAATATCATTCGAAAAATATCTAATCCCAAGGGATTATACTTTGCGATAACCATCGTTTTGCCCACGTCAGCCCGCAGATTTGTCCCGTGTCCCCCCATAACATAACGAGAACAGTGAAATAAATGCCACTTCGAATGGACTCGGAGGCAAAAATTGAATTAACTCAGCCATTAAACAACTAGCGAGAAATGTCACGATGAGTTTTAGTTTGACTTGATTTTTATTAAATTACTCAGAGTAACGAATCACTTGAGATGATAAATTAAAGAGATGGGGGCTATGTTTTGTTAGTACGTGCTGGACGATAGAAAGTGAGAGCGGCCATACACGTAACACATTTAGCTTGAGCAGTTGATCGTTGAATAACGTACACGGACTGCTTGAGCAGTCGCTGATAGATAAAGTAACACTCTGGTTGACCAACACTCTCTCATTATTGGCTAAAAACAGAGCATCGTAAATTCAGCCAATCACAACAATAATTGATGAGATCGTAGAAATCTTGATGCAGCTTTTAAGCAGTAATCGACCAGCAGTTGACAACTGCACGACCACTCGGAACAGCTCGAGCGCTTCCATGTACCTATCACAATGAAAGTTATCTATACAGTCGCAGCTTAACGCGATTCTATTCTTCTTATTTACAGAGTTAGGGTTCTATAGAAAAAATAATTTGATAAGTTGAGTAAATTAAGCTCACGAGACCTTTAGAGGTCTGAAAATAAGTGATTCTGCATAGAATAAAAAAAGCAAAAATGGATTCGCAAGCATCTGCTAGTACCTACCCATTCGGTAACTGTAAACGTTCAACAGTAAAACAGACCGTCCATAAAGAACGTCTCCTTATCTGGGTTAGTTGTATAAAGAAAATATTTTGATAATTGAGTAGGTAAGTGACCTCACAAGACCTCTAATGAAAATCAGGGATTCTCATTCTACCTACTTTAATAAAAAAGGATTCGCAAGCATCTGCTAGTGCCCATTCGAGAATCGTAAACGTTAAACAGTTAAACAGACCGTCCATAAAGAAGACGCGCTCAACAATGACTCGAAAGACATTCGGTCGGCTTAAGTGTTGGAGTATTAAACCCGCCTACGACATAACACTTGCGATGGTCCGACCTCCGCCCTCTATCCCACACTTTATTGCGATCTCCGGAGCTCGTACAATAAACACTTCTGTAATCGGACTTATGAATAAAAATAGCGTGTTACCATTACTATACTTATCTTAAATTACTGTTATAAATCTTAAAACAGCAATTTCAGATAAGTAATAATGCCTGCGACTTAGTCTGCGTGAGTTTCGGTTTCTTGAAAATCCCGCGCGTGTATCTACTCTGATTATACGGGATATGAAGTCGGTTTTATTTTTCTTTTGAAAATGTTTTATTTTAAATTTTTTAGTGGCCCCACTGTACCATAATATGCTATGCCCATTTAAAACCCTACTGTTTACTAAGGTATTACACTGATCGCGAGCAATTTACTCTTATCAATTTAGGAGTTCTGTTCTCCATCTCCGAAGATATTCATCAGATCTTCATCAAAATATGGAACCACCTGACCACCACAAGTATATCCTTTGAAACAAAAAAAAATCCAAATCGGACCAGGTCTTTGAGTAATCGGGGAACATACATAAAAAATATATTAAAAAAAAAAAGATTCCGAGGAATTGAGTATCTGCTGCTTTTTTGAGGTCGGTTAAAAAGTAACCTAGCGACAACAGCTTACTGATTTTCGCAAGATACTTACAAACCCTCAGAAAAAAGATTCAGGAATCGTACCTTACAAGGTGGGTACATCACTAATCTGACAAATTCACCGCTACAATTAAGCACATAAAAGGTACTAATACTTGGCATTACTCGACAAAAGGAACCCACTGAGAGGCATCAGCAAAAACACGAATGCACTCGAATCGCAAGTCGCGTTCAATGATTAAGCAAATTTGAAATGCATTTTCCATAAAGTCAATTTTAAGTGCTGTGCCGCCCGCAATGCAGTTGCTATGCGCTGGCCACTCTCCAGAATCGAGATTGTATGGAAAATTATACAACCTCTCATGGAATCCTTTAAATGGAATCGCGAAGAAAAGTAGAGGTATAAAACTCGTATTAAGAAATGGTCGCAGCGGTGTGGCGAGCTTTAAAAATTCAAATTGGAATATAAAATTTTGCTGTTACTTCGAATTGGTAAGCGTGCAAACATATAAAATTTTATAAACACGACCGTCAGCGGACTGTGCAGCGATCATAGCCTTGAGTAAGTATATAAAACTAAATAAATAAATAATAGTTATTTTACTGAATTATATTTAGTATATATAATTCATTTATATATACTAAATATATATATAAATGAATTATATATATATTTAGTATATATTATAATATATACTAAAATATATATTTATAGAATAACTAGATGATGCCCGCGACTTCGTCCGCGTGGGTTAAGGTTTTTTAAAATCTTTGATTTCTTTGGGAACTCTTTGACTCCCCGGTACAAAAATTTGCCTATATCAATTTTCGGTATTCGAGCTATCACTACCAAACATATAAATCGGATTAACGGATGAGCCTTTAAGAATCCCATGGGACCTCTTTGATTTTCCGGGATAAAAAATACCCCTTGTCCTTCCCCGCGAAGTAAGCTAACGCTGTACCAAATACCAAAATCGGTTTAACTGTTGGGCCGTGAAAAGCTAGCAGACAGACAGACACACTTTCGCATTTATAATATTAGTATGCATATTACAATCAGTAGAAGGTCGTATCAATCAATTTGGAATTCCTACCAAATGCCTGCCTACCAATTAATTTTGGTGGCACCCGCCAATGATACCAGTGTCAACGTTCACAACTAATTGATAACGAAGCGGCACCGCGCCAAATGCACGTGACACAAAATCAATAATCCAATGATGGATGATGCAGAATTTTAATTAAGCTCACATCACCGTGTTAGTCGACAAAATGAGCTTATAATGACATACATCGTATAAGGATGGCTTAGATTAATAATGCAAGAGATAGGTATGCTTAAACAGTAGAGCGATTATGGGGAACAATTTCCGATCAAAAATCGTACTTAAATTATTATGCTTCCGGCTTTAGTTAGAGCAAAAATACTCAACTTAGAATAAGGATAACCAACCCCCTCACCAAGAAATTCATTGAAAAACTATCTGAAAAACCGCCATCGTGAAAACCGCCAAGTAACTTTTTGAAAAATTTACGACTATTAAGGACTATTATAACAATAAACTATATTATAACCTGCCTTGATTAACAACATAATTATAAACGCACCCATAATAAACGTTTATAGTTCGAAGTGAAAATCACCAAGAAATTACTTGAGCAATTGCAGACTATTATACCAACGCATACGAGGAAACCATATTGTTTTATCACTTGCATGATATTTTATAATTGTACTTAGCTACAGTCAGGCTATTAAAACGACGGGTGATTATATGAACTTGCAAGAGTGAATTGACATTATGAATAAATGGACTATTAAAGAGTATAATTAACGAGATATGTCCCAGGATGAAAATCAGACAAGCAATTGCAAATCTTTTTCCTAACCTGCTTGTATATTAAACAAGTCTTAATAAATTGATATCTTAATATCATCATAATCATATAATGTTAATCTTAGAATAACACACTAAATACAGAACACAATAAACTATCTAGAAACATGTATGTATTTCAAAAATACTTAAGCAAGTGCATCTATTTTAGTCTCTTTCAAACTAAACATTTTTTTATTGACATACATACATAAAATTTTATAGTAGAGTGACTATTATAACGGATGATTAAGATCTTTTACGGGTGCATTGACATAAAAAGGGGTCAATACGGGATCATCTCTAAGTATAGAATTAAGACTGAAAGCGAAAACACAGGGTGTGACGAATTTCGTTAGCACCCTAAGATCGCCCCCTGTGGGCGAATGAATAACCATGAAATTACTCGTAAAAGTTGCATTAGTGCGGCAGTTTGTAATGTCCTCTAGCCCATGTGGTCGACTCGTAAATTCCTCATATAAAATCATAATATTATAAGGGCCGTTTATAGATACTCCAATAATTTTCTGTTGTCTCTCTCGATATTGAAAAATAATTTTGGCTGTTTTTTAGAAATATAAGAATAGCCTTTTTCAAATATGAATTACCTATCCACTTAACATTTTAATTTACAGTGCTGAGTTTATGTATTTATTTGGATTTCTGTGGTTTAGACTTACTTAATAGTCTCAACTCTCAAACAAAATAGTTGCTGCCTCGGGGATTTTTTATACCTACATAAGACCTACATGTTACGTACAATCGGCATTTCTATAGATATTACATTTTCGTATAACATTCGTAAAGTTTATTATTATGACTAGGTAGGTATGCACTTGGCAAGACGAAAACGAAGAGCAAAAAAAAATAGGAAAATAAGTTCACATGAATTTCATGTACTTAAATGAAAAAAAAATCTTAGATAATTATTCAATTTTAAATAAGTATCTTTATTTTATGTACTTATGACAACTTGTGCCACAGAAGCTACGTCAATAGGTAGGTGCCTTGAAGGTGCCTACTCTACCGTGCTACCACCACGCACAGGTTTGAAAAGCAAATTCTATTGAGATCGCCAGCGGTTCCTCTTATCAAAGAGCAAGAGATGTTAGAATAATATATATAGCGATATCAACGTAGGTAACAAGTTATTATGGATTGCTAATATAACACTGAAAAAATCTGTAACGTAGGTAGCGAAAAATCTACGTTATTAATTTATTGTTACCATTAGACACATCATTTTACAAATCCAACAACTGACAATCAAAAAGTGTATAATTGTACCTACTTTGAATAAATTATTTATTTGACTTTGACTACTGATTGCTTCCTAAATAGAGAGAAATAAATATCCAAGACCTAATTCATGAGAAAAATGCTTGATTTACTGTTCTCTTCGTTTCTTCGAACCGAACCCCAAAAAAAATATTACGACACCCATCACCTCGGTGTCATAAAACCCGAATTGGGATTATTAATAACCCTGCCCGCTTATTATTGTAATTAATTTAACGATTCCAACTTCACCGCGTCTCACGACGTTGACGCCCGGTCATTTTGAAGTACACATGGTAGAACGTATGTTGGCAATTAATTAATTAATTGTAAACAAAGTATAAAGCAGCATGTAGGTACTCGTTAGCCGTTACTAGGGCTGTCAACTGTTTTTATCCGAGAAATCCGAAGTCCTGTGTCCTGACTACTGTTTTCATACTTTCGTGTCTCATCCGATAAGCTAAAAAAATTAAAAAACACAACTGCCCTGCCAAAAACCGAACCAAATGAAATAGTTTTGGAATGTTCTCATCATTAGAATTTTTTTACATTTGCAAACGACGTCATATGATTTTTTTGTCACAAAAATAGCCAGTGTCATTCGGGATGACGCTGACGTAAAAATTTCAACGATACATCCAAATCTGATCAGGTTTAGGTGTAAGAAGTTAAACACTGAAAAAACATTAGGTACGCTTTTTTGGGCAGCCTGTCCTGACTTATCCGTTAATTTTCTTATTCAAACACTATAGCCCTGCGTTATCTAATCACACTAATATCATAAAGGCGAAAGTTTGTATGTGTGTGTGTGTGTGTGTGTGTGTGTGTGTGTGTGTGTGTGTATGTTTGTTACTCCTTCACGCTAAAACTACTGGACAGATTGGGCTGAAATTTAGAATGGAGATAGATTATACTCTGGATTAGCACATAGGCTACTTTTTATCCCGGAAAATCAAAGAGTTCCCACGGGATTTTTAAAAACTACATCAACGCGAACGAATTCGCGGGCATCAGCTAGTCGTTTATATTCCAGACAAAAAAGACCCATCAAAAATACACAAATTAAAATCAAAACAATAAAATCTAAATACTATAAAATGAATGAAATAAGTAACATGAATGTTCTCTAAATCTATTTTCCTGTCCATTCTAAAATACAGAATATAAATCATCATCATCATCATCATATCAATCCATCGCAGGCCCACTGAGAACGGGCTCTCAATGCGAGGGTTTAGTCACAGTCCACCACGCTGGCCAAGTGGTCAACTCTCTGGCATGAGGCATGCAAGTTTCCACGATGACTTCATTCGCCGTTAAAGCAAGTTATCACATCGCCTCGAAATGTTAGAAATACCAACGCGGGTTCGAACCCCAGGTCAACGTCGAACCACTAGTGTTATTGCCGATTTACAAATTAATCCATCATCATCATCATCATCATCATCATCATCATCAGCCTGTGGACGTCGACAGTTGGACATAGGCCTTCCCTATAGAGCGCCACCACACCCCGGTCCTCAGCCTTCCAATTTTACAAATTAATATTTTTTTCTAAAACCACGAAAATAAAAATTATTTTCAGAGTTGGCAATCCTAGTAATGGGCTTATTACCCTACGTCGTATTTTTATTATATTTTATGCTTTTTGATTGTCATTTTGAGTTTTAATTGGGTAATTATGGCGTGACGGCGGCGTTCGGTAATTTTTGAGTCTAATTGGATAGGGTTGCACAGCGGTTAGCCTTTTCAGACGTTTTCGATTTCGATCTCGTACGACAAATTGTGACAGCCTCAATTTACACAAAATTATATGTGAGTAAATAAAAATATTTAACAATATTTTTTACCTTGGCTTAATTAGCTCTCTCACTCAATCAGTGGCTCTGCTGTATGAAAGTTTCAGTTCAGTTCATTAATTGCATTAAGAAAATATGCAAGGTTATTGGACGGTACGAGCTATCTATAAGTACATAATATAACTAGTGATATCGTTATCATCATCATCATCATCGCCGACTCTCTACTGAGCGTGGGTCTCATCTCAGAATGAGAAAGATTTGGTCATAGTCCACGGCGCTGGCCAAGTGCGGATTGGCAGACTTCATACACCATTGAGAACATTATGAAGAACTGTCGTCTCTCAGGCAAGCAGGTTGCTATTGGAAGTTTTAAATTACGTTTGTGTAGTACCATTCAGTTATGAAATAGACCTATAAATTATTATACTTACACACCAATCATTGAAAATCGATTTACTGCCATTACGAACATTATGGAGAACTCTCCTCTCTCAGGCAAGCAGGTTTCCATTGGAAGTTGTATTCTATTGGAAGTTTTAAAATCCGCTTGAGTAGGTTCTTATTCAGTTATGAAATATTATACATACACACCAATTAAAAATGGCTGATATTTTCTCTTTTTTTTTCAAAAAAAAACGAGAAAATATCAGCCATTTTTAATCATGACTAACATTCGCTTTTCCCCTCCAACTAAGCGTTAAGCTTGTGCTAGGAGTGGGTACGACAATTAGTGCAACGGGTGAGGTTTGAACCGCCAACCTTTCGGATTTCAGTCCGGTCCTATAACCGTTTAGCTATTGAGGCTTATTATTGAAAATCGTCAATCGATTTACTGCCATTTAGATACGATTAGGTACGAATATCTACCTACATCGGTATTCGGTACTCGAAAGCCATCATTCGTAATTGGACGCATTTTTCGACGTGTCATACGTCCAGCTTCTTGGCTGTCAGCCGTTTTCCACTCCAATGGCTTCACAAAGGCGGCGGGCACCGTGACATGATGAGCTGTCGCCGCGATGATAAACGATACGCCATCTCGCGCGGCAAATGAGAAATCTAATTCCCCACTGCCGTTACTTCCTTTATCTAATAACTTGTTATATAACACGAGGAAGGTATTAAACGTTGCGTAGGTGCACTTAATTGTGTTTGAGATTGTTCCTGATGCTTGTGGTAGTCGTTTATTTTATGATACCATTTCGCCAGACCTTGCATACAGCAATATTTATTTCTTTTCCAAATATTTATGGTTGGGTGCTTATTTTGGTACTTAATTAGGTACCTATTTTCTTATTTTATTTATGTGCTTGTACAGTCAGCAACTAAGCAACGCCAGTACAAGGGAATATGGGCAGGTGCAAACCTAACTTTGTTGCTGACTGCACCTATATCGCAACCACCACCGATCACCATGACGTTTATTTTTTTTATTATATTATGACTAGTTAGCTTGAACTGCAATCTTAGTGGAAACTGGCTAACAGTTTCCACTGAGATCGCAAAGGCTAACAAGGATGTGGTAGGGTATGACGGTTTAATTAAACACATACGGTCATACTCAACGGCCGAAGACCATGTGCCCAATTTTCTAGAAAGAATTGTAAGCAATCCCTTTAATCCCTTTAGGAGCAGTTTAGGCTAGTGGCAGTAACGTGGCACGGACACAATAAGAAGATTTTTATACCTCTTTCAAACATTGCACATCCTAAGAAGATTTTTATACCTACCTCTTTCAAACATTGCACATCTTCAGAGAACATGGTTTTGATGTAGACACTAGACGGTGTTTATTTATATTTGCGTGTTAACAGGTAACATAACAAAGCGGATAGAGTACCTAACGATGTATTCATAACTTCCGTCGTTGATGACATGAAGCATCGTAGACCCTGCATTGTTCAGGAATGTTTCGAGTGTACTGTGTGCGATCAATGTTGTATACAGCTTACCTACCTATGGAAAGTGCTGCTTTATCTAGTGACAAGTATTGGAACGGAACTAAAGTCGGTGGTGATCACAATCGGAGACGGTCATATACAGCTGGGACTTCAATGACCCCTATATCCCCAAAGCAGAAAGAAGATGACGTATAATAGTAGGGCAGGGTAAATATCTACCCAAACAGTTCGTTCACACAGGCTGCGTAAGCGTAGATGTAGCGCGTATCATTGCGTTGTAATGTATGGAACTGTATGAAACATGGGATACCGCTTGCGTGGCGTGAATGTTCACGTAGACGTAATGCATGCAGTTAGGTCTACGGGTTCACGCGCGTCACGACGCACGTGTCACGTGTACATGCTGTATACGCAATTGGTGTGAATCGGCCTTATTGACTGCCCCACCAGTAGGTAGGTATAGTGGCTAGCATATTATGGATCACAATGTCCGAGTTGGAGTACCGAGTCTAGCCTAAAAAGTTATACTTACTACGACTTTCTGTAACGGTGTTACAACTTTGTGCCTGGAAAACATGTAAAGCTAGACTTTGCGGCCTAAGCGATTGATGCGCTCGGGAAGGGAATCAAAATCTATTGGGTAGGTATCTACTTCCTGTTGACCTAGAATCATGAATTTTGGCATGTATGTAGCAATGTCGTATCTAGCTCAAGTACCTAAAGGGAAAATCTGAAAATTGTGAGTTTGTGGGTTACCTACCTGGTTTTTGTGATGTAACTATAATATGGTAGGTATATCATAAAAAAGTTAAAGTGTTATTTTTGTACGATGTTACGGAACTCTAGTCCTAGTCACACTTGACCGGTTTTTTTTTACTTATTTACTTTTGATTGTACACAAAGCATGCCTAGAGTTTACAGCTTTACCGAATAGGTAGGTACCTAGGCAGGTAGGTAGTTAAGACGGTAAGTACCTTCAGCGATTAGGGATCATTATAAAGTGTAAAAGGTGAGAGTCATTGGCTTTTCATAAAATAAGGAAGGGCCATGGAAGGGGTGGTTAATCAATCATTTCACAGAATCAAGACGTTTACTGAGCCTAAAACAAAAGCCTTTATAAATGCATTGTTTCTATCGTCATTCATTAAGAAATCACATTTTATTAATCAAACATGTGGCTGATTTAATTTGTAAAATGCAGGGATCGAATAAAGTCCTATGAGTCTTTCAAATTTCAAACAAGTAGGTAAGTAGCTAAGTAAACCTACTTGATATAAACAATTATAGGTAGGTACTTATTCTTAAAGTGGATTAAAAAAAATACAATATTAGGTAGGCATTCAATCAATTTGCAAATTTAAAAATGAGTCCTACTTGTTCCTTGTTAATTTTTTTATATGTATACCTAAGGCATGTTTCACAATCGCCAGATAAACTTTATTTTACGGATTTTGACATTTTGACAGATTCCCAATACTAAAACTGTCATATCGTCTAGTTTATTCGGTAGATAAAGTTTATACATGTCCTTAATATTTATTTAAGTTTGATTCGTCGTATCAACTACAAAAACTAAAATGGTTCCAAAGGTTTCAAAGTGCTTCAAAATAGTTTAATAACGAAGATGCGTGAATTTAAAAAACAGTTTCACTGTAGCAAGTCGCTACTTTGCAAAGCGTAGAGACGTAGGCGTCACTGACCTTTTCAAGTGGTTCGTCTGAAAGCCGCCGTTGCATTCATGACTATTATACTTAGGTACTATAGGTATAAGAATTTAGAAGATTTTTTTTAGATAACTCTCTTTTTAGGGTCCGAAAAGTGCCAACGGGACTAAGCCTCCGCTGTCCGTCCATCCGTCCGTCCGTTCGTCTATCAGTGGACTAATATCTCGTGAAACTTAATAGGTAGGTAGCGAGTTGAAATTTTCACAGAATGTCTATTTCTATTGCCGCTATTGCAACAAATTATAGTAAAAATTTCAGAATAACTGCCATGGAAATTTAATAAAATTGAATAGTTTCTTGTACGATGGCGCAGAACCATTCGTATGAGAGTCCAACTCGCACTTGACCGGCTTTTCTTTCATTATAATAATTTAGTTAATTAATACCAACCACTTGAGAGATGCCTCTCCCATCCTCCAAACAGCGAGACAAAGCTGTAAACTGAGTCGAATTTAAAAACCCTTTGAACATGCCGTGAACATAACCGTATACGTCTACGAAAATAATAAAAAGATCGTTACCAATTCGAGACATATGTCCACATGTTACTAAGAGGCAAACCGTGTATAATGTGATTTAAACTATAGCCATGTAGCGTCCCGACAGCTTTTAATTACTGCCTTTTAAGATGTTCTTACTTTTATTTATACACCGCATAGCGCTGACTTGGATGTTAGTAGCTTGAAATGCTACGGTCGTGATTGTTTTTCTAATCCCGCGTGTGTTTTATCTTTTAAATTGAAAGCTAGACAATTTAAAGGTTTAAGTAAGATGATCCCTAATTAAAACGCTGCGATAGCGATAGCCTTACGCCTTACTGGCAGATGGCAGTGACTAAAATCTTCTTATTCTGAGAGGAGACCCGTTCTCAGTAGTGAGCTGGCGTGGCGACGGGCTAATCACATAGGCACCTTCTTACTAACGATATAAAGATAATAATAGAGTACGTAGTATAAATTTTGAGCACATAGTGTAAATACTATTACCTACTTCACGGTTAAAATGTGTGAAATGAATGTTAAATAATTGAAAAAAAAAAATGAGTTTGTATAACAAATTGCTCCTACATCAAATTCACTGCCTGATATTTTCTTACACGCTGCATGATTTCATTGCAATCGTTCTTAATCAATAATAATAATCATTCAAGAAGTGTGGAGCAGTGGGTATTCCAGTTTTCGATTTTGGAAATCTCCAGTCCGCCTTTATTCAAATTCAAACTCAAAGTATTTATCCAATATTCAGAGAGCAACTTAATAATTTATTATCTTTAAAATTTGAATTTCGCGGGCAGACCGTAACGTTCATAGTCATGTTCAGAGCATACCAATATGGCATGGCATTATTCAGGTTCACCAACTTAACAAAGATGAGATTCTGATGGATCTACGACTTACCAGGCTGCATGGTCTACGACCTTTGCCTTTCCTGAAGGGGATAAAAATTAAAACTAACTCCGATGGATCTGCTTCATGCTTGTGGCCAACGTAAGCATCGGCAAACACGCGCTTGCCAGGCCAGTGCGTGTTTGTTGTTACTTGTTCGTCACAACTCACAAGCATCATTGCCGGAAGCATCTGGCTGCACCTCATGGTGCCGCCAGACGCTTGCGGCAAACAATATACAGCAAGCGTCGGCCATGACAGAGTACCTACGTTTTATACACAGTGTTGATTGGCTTTGATTTGGCTTGCAGCCAATCGGATCGAATGACAAGCTCTTCCAAGCTTTGGCAAGCATAATATGCTAACCCCCGTCCACACTCTTGCCAGTGCTTGTTATTTGTTGTTTGTCGCAAGCGTCTGTCGGCACCATGAATTTAGGTGCAAGCCAAACGGCAAAATGACAGCTCAGTGTATCACAGACCGCAGTAAACACTAATCTTTGATTGGCCAGCACTAGCCAATACTCTCTCCCTATTGGCTAAACTGAATACTTGCAGTAAAAATGTCATAAATTCAGCCTATCACAACAATTGAGATTTGATGGATTTAAGATTGTAGGAATGATTGATGCAGATTGCAGACGCTATTTTGTAATATCTTCATAAATATAAATACAATTTTGAATAAAACTTTAAAAAAAAATGAACGCCCTATGGAGACGTGGTCACCTACCACATTACCTTTATGGAGTATTATGCAAAGAAATTATTAGACCCGTAACCTCACTTAATATCAGCTGTTTGTGCAATACTTTGGAAGCAAGAACAGATGTAAAAACTTTAAAACCATGGACTTTATCTTATAATGTTATTCGTCATAAATCCAAAAAGGTACGTTATTGCATACTTTCATCTCTCAATAATCCAGTACTTATCTACTCAGAATAATGTTAGACTCTTCACCTTGTGCTCTAAAGTTTAGTCAGTTTTATCTGTTTTTAGTTTTATAGTTTATGTTATATTATCTTTTTTTGGTTTAGCTCAAACACTAATTCAGCAGCTACAGTGTGATGATTGCAAACACGTCTGATTGATACACTCCCATTATTTGCTAAAATTACCTATTTTAGATGGATGCTGCAGGAACCAAATTCAGACAATCACTGCAAATGAGATTGTTACAATGTAACAATTGTCTGCTAATGCCATACAAGCATATTACTCCACATCTTAGACTGCTTAATCATCACTTACCACCAGGTGATATTGCAGTCAAGACTTAACTGGTACCTACTGAATAAATAAATAAATAAAAATACAGAGTAGACATTCTAAATAGTGTCATTCGACTTGGTTTAGAAATTACTGTATTATTTTTAACTTGGAACCATTTTTCCAGCAAAAAGATGAGGATTCAGATGATGAGGATGTTGATATATTTGATGGCGATTCATCCCTGACAAAGGATTCAAAAGTTGTCAAACTCAAAACAACTTCTCTGAGAATGGATGCTATACTTAAATCCACTTTAGGAGTAGCAAGGAAGTATGTTGAATAATTTTTAAAGTTCAAAGTCATGCTCATTTTCAAACATTGGAAGGGATTGTACTTTGGTCTTCTATAACAACCTTATCAGCTGTTCTTAGACTTATATTAGCACAACATAATTTAAAGGTCTAAAACTTGTTTGGATTTCTGAACAGATTTTCCTAGTATGCCTCAGTAGTGCTAAAGTGCTTTCTCAGGCATTAATATTGTACACCTTTTTCATTGTTCCCTATATTTGATTGTTTTATACAGACAAGGATAAGACGCCTTATGTATAAAACTTTTTTGCTTAGCAAGGAAGGTTTTTTTTCATCACACTAATATTATAAAGGCGAAAATTTGTATGTGTGTGTATGTTTGTTACTCCTTCACGCAAAAACTGCTGGATGGATTTGGGTGAAATTCGAAATGGAGATAGATAATATCCTGGATTAGCACATAGGCTACTTTTATCCCAGAAAACCAAAGAGTATCCACAGGATTTCAAAAAACCCTAAATCCACGCGGACGAAGTCGCGGGCGTCAGCTAGATAATAATAAATATTTAAATTACATTCATCATCATCATCATCAACCAATAGATGACCAGTAGACAGGTCACTTTAAGGACTTCCACACATTCCACATCACATAATGGAAAACTTGTATCAATTCAATCATGAAATCCTTTTCTTTTTTCAGCAAAATAGAAAAATTATTTTATGAGAGCAAAATAAGAGTAAATGGTAAAAAGATTTTGAAGAAAAGTATCCCTGTACGGGTAGATTATGAAATAGATGTCATAAAAAGTGTCAGCCCCAAAAATCCAGATCATTTATATGTAGCAAGAGTTGAAATACTAAGCATAGCTGCCAAAGAAGATAGCATAGCAATTACAGCAAGAAGATTCAAGAATCTGCTAATAGAGAATTATGAAACAGACCCATATAAACCTTCAACAGCTGATGAAGATAAATGAAAATCAAAAGTAATACATAACAATTTTTATTTTTAACAGTAAGTAGATTAAGCATTAAATATAAACATAAAAGAAAGTTTTACTTGTCTTTTTCTTATATAATCAATACCTTATTAACATGATAATACAAAACTTAAAACAACATGATTTTATATATCAAAATCTATATCACAGTCTGAACTTTCAAACATAGATAATTGTGAACTAGTCACTGATTTTTTAGGATTTTCAAAGGAATTAACATTACTTTTATTTACAGAATTTTCTAAAGCAACTACTGTTGAGTTTATTGTGTCTTTATTAGTTTCAACATTTTCATCATAAAATTTACTCAGATCACGTTTTCCTGCAAATTCAAATTGTTTTAATCTGCTTAGAGAAGTATTTAATATCTTTTTACTGCTTTGATTATCTTCAGCAATTTTTGTATCATTCGAATCAGATTCCATTTGGTTCTCTTTATTTAGTAGAGAATGTTCTATAACTGCCTTCGTAGGTACGTTTTTATCACTATTCTGAGATTCATTGTCACACAATTTGAAATCTATTCCAAGATCTGCAAAAACATCATTAACACTTGGTACTGCATTCAACATTTTATTAACATCACATTCATCGCTATCAGATGATATATCCACTTTGGTTTGCTTTTTTCTCTTAACTCTTTGTTTTTTATTTCCAAACTCACTGGTGTCTATAATTACTTCTTTTCTTTTTCGTTTCGAGTTTTTCTTTTGGACTGCCGGCGGGTTTTTGACAATTTTATTGAGAGTTGCATGTTTCTTTAGAGTAGCTGCTAATTTTTCGTTCATTACTTCCACATTTCCTTCTTGAATATCAATTGGCACTTTGTTATTTGTCTCCTTCGATTTAACTCCATTTTTGTTATTATTAAAGTACGAACTAGTAACAAGAGATGCTGTCAAAGGAATATTGTCATCAGAAACATCATCGTATTTAGTGAATAGCTTATAATTTCCTCTTTCTATATCATTTTCTAGTGTTCTGTGGTCTATTTGCAGTAATTTTCCATAGTAAAATAGTTCTTCTTTCCATATACCTATCAGATTTAGTTTGGTTAGTAACTTTTTTGCTGTGCAGAGGTAGTCGAAGTCTGGGTACTTTAGAAATGTTGAGTGCAAAGCATCTACTGTATCTTCTAAAGTACAATCCTGCATTGACAGATCCACTAGAGATATAGCGAATATGGCATCGATTGGTAATATTGTTGTTCGATACATTAGACGACAATGTGCTTGTGATAATCTGTGAAGAAATACAATTTTCATACTGAAAAAAATACTGAATTTTAACTGCAGTTTTAATTACAGAATTTTAATATTAGAGCAAAAACATTTAAAAAAACGCGAAAGTCATAATCTAATTCATATAGCTGGTATTATTTTGCCCAGCTAAACGTAAAAGTCCTAACTGTCGTTTACTGAACGGCGAATACATCATAGACTAGAGAATATACTTTCTACAAACTACATGAATAGTAAAACTCAAAATACCTAGTCAGATACGATCTTTACGGTTAGCAGAGCAGATTTGTGTTTATAGAAAATACGTCAATTTTATTTGATTCAGCGTCCGACATTGGGTTGATATTACCCACGTATCCACTCGCAAGTTGAATAGATATATTAAAATCTATATCACAGTATAATGGCCAGAAGAACAAAACTTTTACAATTACCTTATCAAACTGTCAAGCATTCTAACGGTAGTTCTCGAAGGGTCTCTGTTTTCAGACTTCCTCTGGGTCATGTAGTAACATTGCAATATAGTGTTGGCTGATTTTGTCATCTGTGTGTGTGTCGGTCCGATCAGACCTATGTACATCTACAAAATAATATCAAATTAATTATTTAAGTTCTATAGGACCAATATGCTGGATCGGTATTGATCGGCATCTTATCGAAAGAGATATCCATTTTGCACAAGTATGTGCGCAAGGAAACAGATGCTCTCTATATTCCCTCACTCTCATAGTCCTATACGACATGATCAGAGAGAGACATAGGTTTTATTCTGGATAATCACTTTCCACAGGGTAAATAGTATAATTACACTGTTTTAAGAGATAAACTGATATCTGGCTTGGTTTTCAACAAATCCATACCTAATATTATAAATGTGAAAGCATCTGTCTGTCTGCTAGCTTTTCACAGTCCATCCGTTTAACCAAACCATTGGTAGAGAAAGCTTGAATGGAAATGTTGGTAGAGATAGCTTGTAGAGGCTACTTTTAGTCCCGAGAACAAAAGCATTCTCACGGCATTTTTAAGAAACTAATTTGACGGAGCCGTGGGTATCATAGAGTTATTATAAAATATTGAATCTCACTTGCAATTTTTCAATGGTCCATTTCGTTTTTAACTCGACATTCTTGTCGTCGCCAAACAAAATGTAGGAAGACACGAGTTTATCCCATGATTTGTTTTTTGAATCCAACAAAATGAATATTAAATCAAACCTGTAAAAATAGATTAGGCATTTAGAAAAAAATTTAAATAGGTAGGCAGTTTCCATATACGAGTAAGGAAACGCCAATCGGAGTAACTGCAATGCGCAAACAGATGTACATCAAATTATACTTTTTAGTAAAAGCATAACATCTTAATTAATGCTTCCTCTGAGTAAAATTTTCAAAATATATTTAACTAACTAATGCCCGCGACTTCGTTCGCGTAGATTTTGGTTTTTGAAAATCGGTGGGAACTCTTTAATTTTCCGTGATAAAAAGTAGCCTATGTCACTCCACTATACCCATGCAAAAAATCAAGTCGATCCATTGCTCCATGACGTGATTGAATGACAAACCAACAAACAAACACTTTCGCATTCATAGTATAAGTAGTGATGTACAGAAATGGTCCAATTACAGTTAAATGCCCATACATAATACAGAATATGATGCATTCATTTTTATTAATTCCTTACAATCAGTCATCTATATGGAACAGGTACGCCCCCAGTACAGTAAAATAAATATAATAATTGTAAGAAATCTTTACCTACTCAACAAGGGTGTTCCCAAGGAGACGTTGACGCTCAAAGGCTGGTCTGTCTGGTAATGGCCCTTGGGATTGCACGCCGCTATCACCGCGCAGCGAGAGTTCAGCTTGCATACTATTCCCGCCTGAAAACCAACGGAATTGACGATGAGAAGACCATTTAAGGGTTCCGTACCAGAAGGATGCTAACTAGACCCTATTTCTAAGTCTCCTCTGTCCGACCGTCAGTGGTGTATACAAGATTTGAAGTCAGGGTAAGCATTATTTAGGTAGGTGGTACCTATTTACTGGCTGGTTAATGAACAGTGAACGTTGAGCTAGTTCTCCTAAGGTAAGCAGTGCTTTTATGCGTCTATGAAATGCATGCCACTGCGCGCCCGTCCGCGTCCGTCCGTCTATCTGTTAGCGGACTGTTTTTCATGGACCGTAATAACTATGGTTGACTTTTGCCGCAAAAACAACAGAAAAGAAAAATTTCAAAATGACTACCATGATATAGGATCAAAAAATGTTATTACTTGTACGATGGTACGGAATCCTTCGAGTGCGAGTCTGACTCGAACTTGATCGGTTTTTATTTTAATACATATAAGTAGGTATGTCGTTATAGATTGCAAAGGAAACGTCTGTCCAAAATTTTAAAGCAGAAGGAGAATTTCAAAGGAGAAGCGCGTAAGTAGTGTACCCTTAAGCTTGAACTATGAATCTAGCTAACGAAAGGTGACTGACTGATCTATCAACGCACAGCTCAAACTACTGGACGAATCGGGCTGAAATTTTGCATATAGATAGCTATTATAAAGTGGAATTCATCCATTAAAAAAGAATTTTTGAAAATTCACTGCTAAGAAGGTAAAATAGCGGAAATTTGTGTAGTCGGCGCGGGCGAAGCTAGTCCATACATAATATTATAAATGCAAAAATGTGTCTACCTGTCTGTCTGTCTGCTACGTTTTCAACCGCTGAACCGATTTTAATGAAATTCGGTATGGACTTGGCATACATCCCGGGGGAAAACATAGGCTACTTTTTATCTCAGAAAATCAAAGAGTTCCTACAGGATTTAAAAAAAATTCATGAAGCGAAGCTTCTAGTTATAAAAATATGTAGTATCTAACCTTAGCAACAGATATAGTTTGTTGCTCCATAGCCTCGTGTATAGCGGTCCGGTCGTGGTCCCTCAGATGCGATATCTCGTCGATGCAGCAAACTCCACCGTCAGACAACACCAGGGCGCCCGCTTCTAGCTGCCATTCGCCATCTTCCTGATTTCAAATTGAAAGTTATTTTTTTTAACCGATAAAATCCAAAAACGCAATAAGTTTGTGCGTTTACTGTTAACACCCAGTACACCATACTTCTCTTTTAGGGCATTTCCCTCACCCATTCCAACAACATTGGGATTCTGGTTAGATGGGAGCGATTTTCCCAATAACTAAACAATTATGAATTACTGAGAGTTATTTGACTCCAAAAACCTATATATTCTTAGCCCTCGCCTTTAGCAGCTGCGACTTGTTGGTACCTATGTACCTATATACCTATTATGATTACAATAACTTACTCTAAGAGCTGCGCACGTGAGGCCGGCCCTCGTGCTGCCGGCGCCGGAAGTGAACACCGAGCGCGGCGTCAGCTCTGCGCTCGCCTTTAGCAGCTGCGACTTGCCGGTACCTATGTATAGGAAGAGGGGATTATAATAACTTACTCTAAGAGCTGCGTGTGAGACTCCGAAAAGTTAGAGGTGCGTACCCAGGTTCAAATTCAAATTATTTTTATTCAATTAGACTTTTACAAGTACTTTTGAACCATCAAAAGCATCTACCACTTGTTCGGAATGCCTTTCCTACCGAGAAGAACCAGCAAGAAACTCGGCGGTTGCTCTTTTCAAAGATTTGATATACAATATTATGCCATGTATAAAAGTAATTGAAGTCCCGCGCATTGCTGGAGTGAGCTGCAGGTCAAATCCACGCTCTTTTACCATTTACATAATCTTCGATTGTTTAATCAGGATTGTTCAATCTTTTCTCAGGAGCATAGTTTTAATAGATTTTTAAACTTGTGTAAAGGCATTCAAACCCCAGACCCTCAACTAGGAGGCTTCCGACAGTGCCACCACCACATTCATACCTGGGTCACCGACTAGCAATAGATGGCACTGTCCCCTGACATGTGGCACATGCTTGTCGTCATTCGTCGTGTTCTGTTCCTTTTCCGCGATGTGGTTGGACCCCGTTATGACTGTGAGCAACACTGCTAGCTTCACTAAATATAGCCCGTACACCTGAAATGAAAATCACTAATCAGAATTATTATAAACTAGTCCGCGACTTTGTTGTGGATTGAGCTTTATAAAAATCCTGCGCGTTATCTTTGATTTTCCGTGATACAAAGTAGCCTACGTCACTGTCAAAGTGTTTAATGATATCTATGTAGAAATCACATCGATCTGTAGCTCCGACAAACAACCTTTTTATTTTGGCTAGTTATGCGAAAGTGTGTGTATCTCTCTGTTTTCTTTTCATGGTCCAATCATCCGTTTACCTAATTTTGACGCTATTTGGTACAAAACATTTTATTTTCACTGTCAGGTGCCAGAATTCAGGCTGTCATTTGGGTACCCAAAATGCGCTAACAAGTAATTTACAATATAATTTTAATTTATCCAAACATACCTGCGGACACACAGAAGCTAAGATCTGATCTCTCCCTTTCAACGGACACTGTTGATACTTGGCCCAGAAATCGTCAAAGCAATCCTTAACATCTGGAGCCATGGCGATCACTTCGGATCTCTGAGCATTGATCACTTCTATATAGTTAGCTTGTAATACCAATTCCACTTCTGACTTCTTGGCCTGGACTGAAGGGCGCCAGCGACGTCTCACTGTTCCACTGAAAACACGATAATCCAAAATCAAAACAAAGACAAAAGGGTATATGTAGAAAATCAGAATTTACTTAATTATCTTTGTCAGTTATTTGCATCCAGTGCATACTTTACCAAATACTGTACCCACGTAATGGAAAAATGAAGCCTAAAAACATTGAATATGATCAATAAATTATCACATCATCGTCATCAATCTTGTACACGCCAGGGTCATAATAATTTTTATTCAAGTTGACTTTTACGAGTGCTTTTGAATCGTCAAAATAATTTACCACTGCTTCGGAATGCCGTTCCTACCGAGAAGAACCAGCAAGAAACTCGGCGGTTGCTCTTTTCAACTGTTCAATTTACTATATGCCATACTATACAAGCAATTGCAGCCCCGCGCATTGCTGGAGCGAATCAAATCCATGCTTTTTTATCATTTAAATCTTCGATTGTATAATAATATGCTTTTTGTGGGAGCATAGGTAGGTACTTTTAATAGATTTTTAAAACTTTTGTAAAGGCAAGTCTAAAATTGACTGAGGGATTTTATTATAAAATATTACACTCATTCCAACAAATGACTTTGCCACTTTCGTGAGGTGGAGCGTAGGAGTTGCGAGCTTATTACGGTTTCTAGTTTCTGAATCCAGCAACTCCATGTAACTCATTTGATTTTGTCTGTCTCCCTAGTGGATAGTCTTTCTACGCTTCACTTTCAGGTGTGATGTTGTCATTCTAGCACCTTGGACTCCAACGCCTATCGGTTTTCCGAACTATGTGCTCTGCCCATTACTACTTCAAACTTCGCAACCCGATAAGGCTACTCTGATTCTCTTACGGATCTCCTCATTTCTAATTGGATCACATAGAGCTGAAACTCCAAGCAACTCTACATCGCCTGCTGAGTTTAAACATACATTATACTTTATACTCATACCATATTATAACATCATCGCCAGGCTTACAGGTGTCAACCAGATCATCCTCCAGCACCACCCACATGGAGCCAGGTATTGTGCCAATACTGAGTTTATTCACTTGCTCCTAAAAGAATATATTATTAACTAGCCGATGCCCGCGACTTCGCCCGCGTGGATTTAGGTTTTTCAAAATCCCTTGGGAACTCTTTGATTTTCCGGGATAAATAGTAACCTATGTGCTAATCCAGGATATTATCTATCTCTATTCCAAATTTCAGCCAAATCCGTCCAGTAGTTTTTGCGTGAAGGAGTAACAAACATATATACACACACACACACACACACATACAAACTTTCGCCTTTATAATATTAGTGTGATTCCGTACCTCAAAAGGAAAAATGGAACTTTTATAAGATCACTTTGTTATCTGTCTGTCTGTCTGCCTGTCCGTCCGTCCGTCCGTCTTGTCTGTCAAGAAAACCTATAGGGTACTTCCCGTTGACCTAAAATCAAATATGTTTCAATTTTCAAAGTAAGATAACTGCACCAAGTGGGATATCATATGAAAGGGATTTACCTGTACATTCTAAAACAGATTTTTATTTATTTTTATTATGCATAAAAGTATTTGACTTATCGTGCAATATGTGGAAAAAAATACCCGACTACGGAACCCTCGGTGCGCGAGTCAGACTCGCACTTGGCACTTTATTTAAAAATATTGATTAATATAAGTAATTTTCAAAATAATGATGTAATACCAAACATTGATTTACTTTGTTGAAACATCGTCCATCTCTTGAGTATGTCCCGCCTATAAATGTTCATTGTGAACCTATATGACCACATCTTTTCCACACTTGTTAGGGCAGTTGCATCTTATGCCGCATGGTTAATGAGCAATTTGGTACTTATATAGCAGTCAAAAAACATCAGTTAGTACTAAACTAAACTGTAAACTTACTTGTATTTTGATTTCTTGGTAATCCTTACAATGTTCTCTTGACACCAGGTTTATCTGTGTAAATGTAGAACACTTGCACCTTATATTGGAGTTCCAACATTTTGTTGGTGCCTTTAAAATGTATCGGTTCTCAAAATCTGCTTCTATAGTGTTCTCAAATTTGCACTTCATGCATATGTATTTCCTTTGATACTCTAACATCTTTGCCTGCGTTACTCGTACAATGGTACCTTAAAAAAAATATTGTTAACAGTGGAGTAGCTGGGCAGGTTTTTTGATCTTGGATCTGAACAGCGGCAAACTAATGTTTTTTTTTATTGCTTGATAGGTTTGCGCTTGAAGACAATCATGCTTAATAGGGGTCGCTCCAGTGCAAAATGTCGAAAAAAATCCCCGCATACGGAACCCTTGGTGCGCGAGTATGACTCGCACTTGACTGGTGTTTTCTTTTTGAGGTACTGAACCCGTTAAAATTAAATCTGTTTACGAAAAAATAATTAGTTTACCAAATTACATATAGATGGTGCTGTCTATCATTATCTTGTAGTGTTGTAGATAAAAGTGTTAGACATCTTGTACTATGGGACAGAGCCCTTCATGTGGGTTGACCGGTTGTTTTTGTTGCTGTGCCTTATCATGCAACCATTTTGTTCACTATGAATAGATTGGTTGAAGGACAAATTGGTATTCGACTGGATGCAACTTCCCCAGCGGGAAAACTGCATGTGTCTAAGCTAAATATCCAGTCTATGTTTTCTCTTTAGTCGATGAATTGCCTACAGCAAATCTTGTTTTGCAGTTTCAACTAGGTAAGTATAGCTTTAAATTTCTTCCTTTAGTGTGTTGATATTTAGGCAGGTACTGCTCATGGGTTTCTTGATTGATGATTCTTAATTTTTACTAACCATGCTTTAGAAGTAGTTGTCAAGCTTTGCCTGTAGTATAACATTTAGACAAGCCAATGCCACCATGAGAGATTACACTAACTAAGATTTAGCTTAAACAATTAATTTAAAAAATAAGTAGATACCTGTAACTTTTAAAAAGCATCCGAGATCAATATTTTTGGGGAATACAGTCCTATGCAACTCCGGGCAAACAGGAAGACCAAAGAATCTAGCATGTACATTCCTTTTCAAGTATTTAAAGCTTAGTTTATCTATCATTGGCTTATATTCATCTTTCTCTAGAATATTCTGTTGAGCTTTTATAATTTCCTCATTACATGATTTTAGAGTGGAAACAGGACTGCATAAAACTTTGTCACCAACATCTGGGTATGCTTCAAATAGTTTCAGAAAACTGAAATAAAGTTGAATAATATTTTAATCATCAATCTAGAGGAGTTTACGGGTAGCTAATTTTACTACTTTCTCAAAAATATTTTATATTTTGAACTTACCTACTGGTACGTAAATATTATCTATAGAATAAAACATCTATACTAAAATGATAAATTTGAAAGTGTGCCTGTCTACTAATTTTCATGGACCATCTGTTTAACAGATTTTGGAGAAATTTTGTGTAGGGACAGCTGGCATCCAGGGGATTGACATGCCTACTTTTTGGCTGGGACAATCAGTTTGTGTGTTGTTGTATTAGAAAAACTTAAATCCACATAGAAGTGGTTAGCATCAAGTACTGAGCACTCGAGCACTCCAATAAAATTAGGCACTACTTTTTTGTATAGAAAAACTTAAATCCACTCAGAAGTTGCGAACATCATCAAGTTCAGAGATCCTTAGGTAGTTTGCATCTCATTAAGCAGTACTGCTTAGTTTTATTGTTACTGATTTTAAGTCTTACAAAACAAATTGCTTCAGGACTTATATTTTAAATAGGTAGGTACCTTCCTATTATAGAACTTACTAATTAAGGATAAACAAAAGAACTTACTCAATTTTGATGCTGTAGTATCCCAGAACATCATGTTCCGATAAAATATTCAAACAATCTTGTAAATGAAACTTTGTAACATATTCTAGTATCATTGTTTATAATAAATATAGATCCACTGTTGCCTGTTGATGATATTGTAAAAACAACAATGTAGTCCTACAGAAAATAGTAATGTTCTAATATTATAATTGTTGCTTATTATTATCCTCTCCTACAAACCAAATAAGTATATTTATTTACTTTACTTACTAGGGGCGTATAAACGGGCTATATTTTACGCCAAGCAAAGAGATTAATAAACAATCTATATTCTATACTATACTTTTAGGTTATAATAAAAAAACTGAAAATATTAAATAGCCGCCAAAATATAAGATCACTTGTCACTGTTGCCAACTGCAAACTAGGTACTTTTTTTCTCTCTCTCATCTGGCTTTACACTGATTAGCCAATGTCAAGTTTGTAGTTATTTACAAGTTAGGGAAACTATATGTGTAAGTATGGACTTCGTCTGTACCGGCGCCCGCTAACATACGTGCGGCGCCCCTCTAGAGCGCTTCCCAATCAGTTCCACCCACAGGTTCCACCACCAAAAAACACCTGCAAAACATAAAAACCGGCCACATCTAACAAAAAAACACTCCAAAAAGGCACCGCACGTGCGCCATCAAACGCCAACACAGACGAAGTCCGATTACATAGGTACTCTTTGGTCATTGTTTTGTTGCAAATTACGTAGTACTGTACTCTTTCTCTGTGCTCTTTCTCTTTCTTTGCCAACTTCAGCTGTCACGATTGCGAAATCTTTTGGTTGATGCATTGATGCTAGCTCACTATTGGCCACAATGCATTGTTGCATTACGAATTTAGCCAAACACAACAATTGCGATTGTGATAATGATTGATGCAGGTTTTACGGAATCGAGTTGGAATCGAGCTACTGCTTTCCCAAAAATGCTGAGCCGAATCACGACAATAATAATAATTATTACCCTACAACCAACCAACACGCTACCAACTTGCTTCCAACATGCAACTAACCAACCCCTAGCCAACCCAACTAATATTTTTTGCATAGAAAAATCGTGCTTTTTACCCGACTACGGCAAAGCCGAAAGGAAGGGTTATGATTTTAGCAGTCTATGTATTTTAAATTGTATTCACTAAGATGCCACTAGCGGTAAAATAACCATTATACTTTATTTTGCCGATAGCGGTTTGTCGTTAGCTTTGTAGTTGAAGAACACAGAACTGTAATCCGGTTGTTGACCAACGACGTGATATCACGGATCACGAGCCCACGTTTGTGGCAAAACCTATTCATACGGTGGCAAACAACAAACGACAAGCACTGGCAAGCGTGTGCCAATCATTGGTCCATGGCCATGGGTGTTTGCAATCCTTTGTCAAACCCGCTGCAAACTTAGCGGTAAACTTGACCGTGTATTTCAAGTGTATTTGCTTGTATGAACAAAGGTAGGACATGAATTACTATGGCCAAAAATATTTTAATGAACATTCACTTGAGTAAACGTTTGTATAGTTTGTACATGAACTGTGAACATTTACTCTTATTCTTATTCAGTCGCATGAACTACCTACATATTTTATTCGATTTATTAGTGAAATCAACTAACACACTTTCTCTTTGAAATGCTATTGAATCGTCTGTTAAAGGTTTGATATCATTAGCGAAAATTACATTTATACCTACCGCTCAAAGACCCTCTATAACTCGTGTATGCCTCGTTAGTCGTTACGTTTACTCGTCGAAAAAATAATAATTATTGTTATCAATCAAATTTAAGTATGCCGCCAAAAATGCCGCAGTGACGGCAATGATTGCAGTGTTGACAATTTTTTTTTATTGTCAATAATTTTGTCTGATGGTCATCTGTGATGGTCATGGCGTTGTAAAAGGAATATTATACCCAGTAAATACGGTGCGATTGAGGAATATATGGGAATATATTATTCTAAAAAAAGTTTGTGATTAATTTCAAAATTCGGTCACTTCCGTCGCTTCGCGAAAGGGCTTACGGGGCGGGCGGAAGAAAGCAATGGCGGAAAACAGAAGTTCGGACAACGTCGTTATGCCGGACATTACCGAAGTAGCCGAACCCGATTCACTGTCGAATGCGGCCGAGCATGATGCCGACGACGATTGCTCTGATGGCGCTACGGTTTTGTCGACAGCAATCAAGGCGTCCCGGCGGACGAGCGACTCGAATGGTGTCGTCACGGTGCCCGTCTCGCTGCCGGTCGGCACGCTCATCACGGGCACTACGTTTAATGTTATAACATCGGATCAGCTGCAGCACTTCAAGCCTATGATATGTGTAGATAACGGCTTCATCTCGGGTGGCTCGGTGCCGGAGGACATAAAGCCGACGCACATAGTGATACAAAATACCCCGTCCCCGCCGACGGCTCGCGAGCAGAAAGATCATGACACACAAACAAATCCATCAATCTCCAGCAAATCAATGAGTAATCGATCATGGGTCGAAACCGCGTATATGCCCATTATACCTGTGAGGTGTAAGAATACTTCAGCAGAGCTTCATAAGCAGAGGTTAGGATCTGGAGGTCGAGGAAGATGCATAAAGTATGGAATGGAATGGTATACTCCAAGTGAATTTGAAGCACTGTGTGGTAGAGCATCAAGTAAGGATTGGAAGCGCTCAATAAGATTTGGCGGGCGAAGTCTACAGGCATTGATTGATGAGGGTATACTGACTCCACATGCGACCAGTTGTACATGTGGAGCATGCTGTGATGATCAATCTGGTACCTAGCTCCATTTTTTATTTATTTATTTGATGAGCATCACTGGAAACAAAATGTTTTTTTCTTCATTAAATTCATATTAGTTATTGCATTGTCCTTGATAATTATGGCAAAGGTATGTTTTCTGAGCTTAACTACCTATATCAAGGACAATAATATCAATAAGCAACAGATATTACTGTTAATATTTTGTTCTAGTTTGAAATTACATTGTTAGATTTTGATTTATTTGAACACAGCACCTCAGCAGCATGCATAGAATACATCCAGCCAGTTCTGACATACATTTTACATAATACTTACATTATATTTACTTAACTACATTGGAAAAGTTTACCTTATGATGTTAAATCTAATCTTTTAACTATAAGCTTGTGCTTGTCTGCAATCACACTAAGTAGTAAGTGATAATGTAGCCTCTGTATAGTGTAGGTGGAACTCCTCCCTAGAAGGTAGCCTATTTACTATATTAATCACAATCTACTTATATGAGATCACTTTATAGAACCAGTTCCAGTAGGATTCAAATTTATTAGCAGCTGACTAGTTTAGTTACAAGTTGCATTACAATGATATGTTTTAGGGCACTGACTATTTTCCATCGCGGCTGTCATGTCATTGTTGATGCTTGCAATGCTAATTAATGAATCTATTTGAATCAACATGTTGCTATGCCCTGAAACTTTGTTGATAGGTACTATATCTATCTAAAAAAATATAAATCTGTATTTTAGAATAATTATGATAAAGTTAAAATTACTTACAGCTATGGGGCCAATAAGATTATTCACTCCATATAAACGAAAGAGAAAAAATCAAGAAGGTAATGTAAACATAATACATAAGTCATATGGTAATAAAAGGGAGCATGCAGATTATTTTAACATTTCTTGAATAATTTATTAGGACTAGAAGAAAAGAAAATAAAAGTAAAACGTGAAAGTACTCTCATTGCAGCTGATGTTGACAATATTCACCAGACAAGCAATAACAGTCATTCCAAAGAAGATTGGCAGACAATCGCAGAAGGACTCGACTCAAATACAGACTACCAGCTGTTGGGGAGTCCAGAAATGAGTACATCAGGTGACAAAATATCATTTCCTCTAAAGATAAGCTAAGAATTCAAATTATTTACATACCTATAAAAGTTTTTTTGACAAGACTAGAGTTGGGGTTCTCAGATTTCTTTCTGGGTCACATTTACATTATGCATTAATAGATGACAGACAAACAACCATAATCACATTTATATACAGATATTTATACCTGAAGACATTTTTCATCCTGAATTTCATACATTTTCTGAAGGTTTTAGGTATTCTATAGAATGGCAAGATATTTTATATGATACCTACCAGACTATACAGATTGAAAAATATAAAAATGTCTTTATTTATTATGATAGGGCTATATCAAAATGTGCAATGAATAATGAATAATGTGCAAATTATTATATTTTATGCTTTTGATTGTATTGATCTGATCCACCCAGCAAAATTCTTTTTATTTTACATGGCTATATATTAATTTTTTAGCAAAAAAAATGCATGATCACTATCTTCCAACTTGACCAACAACCAACCAACCAACCAACCAGCCAACCAACCAACCAGCCAACCAACCAACGAACTTTCCAGTGAAATTGTGACTACTTAAATGAGAATTTTATATTCTTTGAAATACCATAGGTATCATCAAATTGTTATAACATTGTTATCATTTTAGGTCTTTCAGACATGAACAAAGTATTAAAGAGGTTGGAAGATATCGGCCAGAGTCTCATGCAGCTTTCCAGTGAATTAAAACAGTGTGTTGAAGATGTAAGAATTGTGAGTGCGAGGCAATTGGATAGACTCGAACAGGAGCGCGCATCCGCAATACTCGCGAGTGTGGACGCTTCAGTAGATGCCGAACAGGTCTCACTACATAGTGTAGACGAATCAGTCCCCAAAAAGGTAGGTACCATATCACATCACTATTACATTAAATATGGCATCATTATTTTACAATTTGACACTAGCCCCTGTCAAAATGCCTTGTTTAATCAAAAGGTTCTAGTAACCATATAGTAGCACAGATAAAATAAAAATATTTTTTATTCTAATGAACTTTCACAAGAACTTTTGAATCATCAAATGCATCTGCCACTTGTTCTGAATGCCCTTCCTACCGAGAAGAATCAGCAAGAAACTCGGTGGTTGCTCTTTTCAAAGATTCGATTTACGATAATATTAATGTTATGCCATGTCATTCTTTGAATTTACAGGATAAAAGTAATCTCTGTACCAAATAATATTATGTACCTAGATGCTGCCCGCTACTACATCCACTTTAATTAAGGATTTTAAAAATCCTGTGGGAACTCTGCTTTTCAGAGAAAAAGTAGCCTATGTCCATTCCTCGTAAAAATCAGTTAAAAGGATGGGCTGCCAAAAGCTAGCACACAGACAGACAGACAGAACTTGTATTTATGGATATGTTGTATATATATTAAGTAGAAGTATGGATTTCGTCCATAAGTTCAATAAAAACTGATATACTCCTGTCAAGTTAGCTGGCTGCTATCTTAGACTGCATCTAGTTGATATTTATTTATTTATGTTGATTTAATTTTTTAAATAAAATTTCAGTGTGCAAATTGCAATCGTGAAGCATCAGCTGAATGCTCCCTCTGCCGGAGAACGCCATATTGTTCGACATATTGCCAGAAAAAGGACTGGGCATCCCATCAAATTGAATGCCTACGGACTGTTCCAACAATCCATGCAGATAGTCAACAACATCAGTCTATAATGCTTATTGTTGAAAGTCAACATCAATAGTGTACAAAACTTGATTTTAAATAAAAAATCCTAGTGTAAAGCGGGATTTACATTACAATGAAATTAATATCGTGAAACTAATTTCGTGATGTAAATTCCGCTTTAACTAACGTGCGTTCATATAATCAATATTTCCTTAGGTAAACAAATCAAGGCATTAAACTCCGAGAAGCGCGTAATTTATGAGCTTTACTTGGCATTTAGACGTTCCGAAATTGGTTGTTCACTTTTCTCGCAACAAACTTAAAGCTAGAGACTGATTTGTGACATTAGTTTGTAATGTATCATTGTATGCTCCACTCAACTGTTGGTTTTTTCGCGAATTCGCTTTGAGTGTTACGCTACAAGTCAGTGAAAGAGCCAAGAGCTCGAGTGATTACAAACACGCTGCAAGTTAGTCTGTGTCGCCATATTGTAAACAAGATCGCCACGAATGGTACATTACAAACGGTACAAGGGACTTCGTCTGTCGCGTGCTGTGCTTGTTTGGAGTGTTTTTTTTGTTAAGAGTGGCTGGTTTTTGTGTTAGTTGGTGTTTTTTGGTGGTGGAACTGACTGGGAAGCGCTCTAAAGGGGCGCCGCGCGTATGTCGGCGGGCGCCGGCGCACTGCGCAGACGGAGTCCATACTTGTATAAATTCAATAACTTGAAAATATCACAAACTTGACATTGGCTAATCAGAGTAAAGCCAGATTTAAAGGAAAAAAAAAAAAACGGTACAAGTCAGTCTCCAGCTTAAAACTTTGAACCAATTGACCAAAATGCTATCTGAATAAAAATTCAACATGTCACCTGTATGATTCTTTAGTCTTAAATGTATTTTAGATTTTATCGGGTATTTATTGAAAAAGTTTGTGTGCACTTAACAATACATGGGGTTGTTAAATAATTTTTATTTTATTAGCTGGTAACACTTATACTAATCTTTTTTTAATCATAAGTACATCGATTTCGTTTAAACGCAGAATGCCAAAAGATGTAAAACGGCATTTTTGAATTTTGGCCTTTTGCGTTTTTGGCGTTGCGCGTCTAAGATGGTCGATCTCATAAAAAAAATTGTAGAAACGCTGTTATAAAACTGTTACTATTATTAAGTATTGTTATAAATAATTTTTATAAGTTGTATAGGTACAATAAATATTATTTTACTTTTTACCTGATATTAAACTAGGTACTATTGAAGTCATTAGTATTATGAGAAATTTAAGTTAAAAAAAATTTAAATCGAAAATAAAGATTATGAATGAAACGGAACCTTTTTTCTAAAGTGAAAATAAACATGGTTGATTTCAAAATTAATTGTTTTTTGTTTTGCTATCTCGGTGATGGATATACCAACTTACACCAGAATTCAGTCACGACAGGGGCTTCTTTAGAGGACGAGTCAAAAGACATTGAGTAATACACAATAAGTGTAATAAGTGTACACTTCTGAACTACAAATAATAACAATTTCAAAAATAAAAACACCGGCCAAGTTGCGGGTCAGGCTCGCGCACCGAAGGTTCCGTACTCTGGTAATTTTTCCGCCTTTTTTGATGACAAATCAAAATCTTTTATGCATAAAAATAAATAAAAATCTGTATTAGAAAGTACAGGTAAAGCCCTTTCATGTGATACCCCACTTGGTATAGTTATCTTTGAAATTTCATCTTAATTTTTTTTAATGATGTAACCACAAATTCACGGTTTTCGGATTTTTTCCTTCACTTGTGCTATAAGGCCTACCTACCTGCCTGACTAGATCAACAGGAAGTACCCTATAGGTTTTCTTGACAGACACGACAGACGGATAGAAAACGAAGTAATCCTATAAGGATGAGATTTGAGGTGCGGAACCCTTCGTGTACGAGTCCAACTCGCACTTGACCGATTTTTATTTCCAATACGCTCGGTGATGCTGCCTATTGGCACAAAAAATAACTCGTTTTGCTTGTGACTGGTTGGCACATCTAACAGCCAAAGTGTACAAGTATGTATAAGTCTATTTCAGTGAGATTCTGCTTAAAAAAAGCGATATCATTTCCTGGCTAAAATCTAGGGCTCACAATTGACTAAAACTAAACAAGTATTTTAATGAAATTACTTTAATTCATCTAGCTGTACTATACTCCACACATCTAGATGGATCGGTAGGGAAATACTCTTGGCATTTAGTCATTAGTCTCTTCAGAGCCTGTATGTATTTCCTCTGGGTCTCGTCGTTCATGACGTGCGCGACGTTTTTGGAGAAGATCTTCTCTCGTCCGGTACGCGCGTGGATGCCCACCATGGTCACACCAATGGGCCATGGGGCATTGCCAATCGCCATCTGCAGATATGCATCGCTTGCCTGTAGACATATTGGAAAGTGTTAGAACCACATATAGTAGAATAAGTTTTATTTTTTTAATATTTATAGATTAGCCGCTAACGCTTGGCTGCAATCAGACCTGCTGGCAAGTGACTATGCCGTCTAAGATTGAGCGCGCTTGCCTAGAAGGTAAAGTTATCTTCTGACGTAAATTAGAACTTATTTAAGCTTCATCTATTCATCATCAATCAAATTTTTGAAATCAGTGAGAGGGTGAAATTTCCAAAAATCGTGAAACATGTATTTCTGAATTTTTAACCAACAAATTTTCATGGATTTATATCCATTAAAATTCTTAGGTTCAGCTAGGATCCATTATTCATTGATAAGTCAGCCAGGACAAGTCTTTTTTCACATGTTTTTATCATGTATATAATGCGTTCTGTCTGTTGAGTAAGACAGAAGATACAAAACTTACGAGAGTAAAAGAGATAGCGCTTTACAAAATGGCACACAAATGTGACTAGTTTTAAGTCTTGATTTTAGACGCGTATATAACGTATCTACTTCTTTTTATGTATAGATTTATACTTTTTAATACCATTATATAATTCCTTTCCAATAAATGCTTAGTGATTTCCATGAGGCTGTCGCAAATGTCCTCCGGGAGAGTTTTCTTCTTGAGCTTCCTCATTAAGGGCTTGAGGTATACTTGTGTTTGTGTGTATGTCGCCCGCGTCATCTTGTGTTTGATTGCTGTTTTTTCGGCCGCTGTACCCGAGTTTAACTGTTGACCCCACAGTTTCAGAAGGAACTGGAAAATAAAAATATAACAATCTAAGGTAGCTTTCCATTGTCAGAAATATTGGTAGTCATTTCAAAAATTGTCTAAAAACCTAATGAAGATTTTAAAATATCCTATTTAAGAAGGTATCATTCCAGTATAATTTCTAAGATTTAAAGTTTGGTCAGTATCACATACTTATTAATGTATTTTTAATATCTAAAAAATAAAATATTTTAAGTAGTATTTATTGAAAAAATACCTGTAGCAAGATCATTATAACATTCATGTCATGATTTCTGTCTCCTTGGCCCATTGTTTTTGCCATTTCTTGTATGAACTCGTATGTGACTGAATCTTCTAAATCATCTTCATTTTGTGGTTTTTCACTTTCATTCTAAAACAAAAATTAAAAAATAATACTCTGCAAAGCTCCTCCTCTTTAGTTTTACCTTTTTTGCCAAAAACAATTATTAAAAAATATATTTGAAATAAATTGTTATTAATCTTGTGATTTCTAATGAACTTATAGTTTTTGTTCGGCAACTTTGCATCAATTTGGATTCTAACTATCCAGTTTACAACTAAAACCATTTATTTTCCAGAATTAACAATGTCCTAGTTCCTACTGTGTATGGAAAAGTATAATACACAAAATTTCTCTTATTTAATACTATTTATTAGTGTGAATTGCTGCCTTATTAAGTTTATTCTCTGAGTTTATCTCTCTGTAAATTGTACAAATTATAATGTAAATCCTTAGAAAATTATACATACCTGTGTTCCCAGTGCCAATATTTCATTGAGATAAGCCTGATCCACTTTATCCATAGCTTCTTGAAAGTCATTTCTTAAACCCTGAAATAAAAATTATACCAATTATACCTAAAACATGTTTTTTTTGACTAACATCTTCATCATCATACTGTACAGAACTTATATTTTTGTGGATGTTTATAGATATGTAAACATGTATACAAAACTATTCCATTTAACTTACTCTATTTGCTTCTGGTTCCTGTATTTCTATCCTTCGTAACCTTTTAAAAGCCTGTAATTCACTTTCACCAAACAATATAATGGGATGTGCCCTTTCTCTCAACCTTTTGATAACTTCAGCTCTTGGCAAGGCCACACTTTCAGTTTGTTCATTTTCAGTCTCTTGCTTTTTAGCTGCAATTTTTACACAATGATGTTTATTGTTTAGTAAAAAAGATTTATTTAATAACATTTTGACTTTATATTACATAATAGAGAAGTTAAATTACTTTTCAATAATATAGATATATGTTCCACTTGTATTACTGCGAATTTTCAGGTTATCAAAATGAAAGCAGTAATTTTTCATAGAAACTTTAAGGTATGATTTTTTTGCCACCAAAACACAGCACAGTGTACTGCCATTGGCGCAATTAAAGTGCCATAAGTGACTTTGTCATATTAGTTTACAAATTGCGAAAAACCAAATTAAATTTGAATCTCAAACCTTTTTCTATGTCTTCTATTTGATTATTGTCTTCAGCCAATTTGTCTAGTTGTTTTTGTGGTCCATATTTTTGATAGTATTCCTCTTTTTCCTTTGCTAGCAGTTCACCTCTCTTAAAATACTTCTTTGAAGAACTCTGTAATCAATTAAAATATCTTAATCTACTTATGACTTAACTAGATAATGCCTGCGACTTTGGCCATGTGGATTTAGATTGCCAAAAGCTAGTGGGAACTCTTGATTTTTCGGGATAAAAGGTAGCCTGTCTGTCCCCCGGATGCTAGCTATCTCATCAAATCATGCAAATTTCATCAAAATTGATAAAAAGTTAGTAGACTTATGACATGACATGTCTGCTAGCTTTTCACAACCTATACCTAGCTGAAACTTATATGAGTCATATTTTTTTATACAACAAATAGTAATATAAGTCAATTATCGAAAACAAATTAAATTAATATTCTTTCCTTGTAAAATCTTCCAATAAAATAAAATAAATCAACAGCTAGGAAGTAGGAACAGAAATAGGATGTGAAGTATTTAGTTTGTGACGAATCTGTTGTGACTTGTGTAAATTTATTGTTGTGTGAATTGTGTAACTAGTTAAATCATGTTGATTTATCAAACCAGGACGTTAAACATACCTACCAGGATATTTTTCTCTTCAAGAAGCTTTCGTTTTTTAGCTATTTCTGCTTTTAAAATGTCCATTTTAATACAAGCAAATAATCAACCAATTAATAATCTAAGTACGTTAAGATGTTTATTATTTTGAATAGATAAAAGAACTCTGATATTTTGTTTTATTAATTTCAACGATAGAGCAAAATATAAAATATACTAGCAAAACAATACTCCGTGAAAAATATTTTGAGCACGCACAGATTTGACAATTTTTGCAGCCAATTTGCAGATGTCACCAGTGTCACATGCGTCAACCACAGACAATCCATCTACTGTCATGTCAAAGATGGGTAATTCTACCGAGTGATAAAAATAAAAAAATAAAATTTTATTTTAACAATATCAACTTTTTGTTGGGTTATTATGATAAGTTTTAACGTAATAATCATCTAAAAAATTGAAACAGAGATCAATAACAATAATATTTTGAAATAATCGCATATTTTGGTTTTTTCATATCGACAGGAGTGACATAAATTTCGCCATGAATGACAGGAATTTTCTTAATATTACAAATTTATGTAAGAATGCAAAAAAAATAACCAGGCTTAATTGTTTTTGGTGTCAACAGTCTTAATATGTCAATTTCAGGAAGTGAAATTTAGTTAAAAACTATTTAAAAAAATCAACAAACATGTTCTACAGAAATGACGTACTTAAACATAAGATTCCTGTAGAATAAGATCCTGAAAATAGAATCATTACAAAATATCATTTTCTTCGTCTGGCGAAGCAAAAAAGTTTTTAAAATATGTTTTATGACATTATCGAACGTATCATACTAATTATATTTTATTTTTTGGTTTGCATTTTCCAGTTTGAAAAATATCAGAAGTACCCTCACATTCAAAGATTGATCTGTAAAAAATTTCAACCCTGGACTTGACGTTGTCGCTATTGGGTTCCTGTATATTCCTGTATTATGATTGGTTCTGCAGATACTAGCTGTGAATGGGTTGGTTTCGTTAAATCAGGTCAGTCTTCAGTTTTTATTGGGAGTAAAGTAAACAAGCCTAATTTTGTAATGGGAGCAAATCCGAGCTGTTTTTCAAACCCTGCCAGCTTAATTTTCTTAGCTTAAGAAGCAAATTTTTTAATTTCAGTGTTCAACTATTTTTGTCTGCAAGACTTTGATCTAAGGAAAATCTAGAAAATACTGTAGATATTTGTGAAACTGGACTTGAAGGAGAATTATCTTCTTTTCAATCCTTATACACGCTCTGGCCAACTCTTTCTTATTGTTTTTTTGTGCTCTTGGTGTGTAGTCTTTAATTGATTTTATTTTCCCAGCTTCTTAATAGTTTTTTTTAGTATCTTTCTCTATATTTTCGAAGTGCTCCTTCCGGTACAGCTTTGGTCATTTTTTGTCTCTTCTTCGGTATCCAAGCCTTTCTTTGTTCTTCCTAAACGTTACTCTTTTTCTTTCTCCAATCGCGTTTTGCCTGATATGCCTGAAAAAACTACCAAAAAGAGCCATGCTTATTATTCCTGTAGAAAACAAGTCACTTCTGTCGAAAATAATAATAATAAAGCTAGCAGTATAATATCTAAAACCAGTACATAATAAAAAACAGCATTCTGCATTAGTTAAATTATAATAATTATAAATTTGTATTTGTACACAGAAGATAAAATATATTAGAATAATAAGTAAATTATCATTTCTGTAGAAATATCTCACTTCTGGAGAAAGCTATATCAACAGAAGTGAATTCTACAGAAGTGGCGTTTTAACTTAAAAATATGTTTTCGGTGCAAAACTTTAAGTTATGAAAACAAGATTCACTCGATTATATTAATTAATCAACTTATTAATAAGGCCCTAAGCAAATCATATTTTTAAATTCTTTACTTACTTTTTTTTATTGAGTACAGAAATGAGACTTCAACTTTGACACTGGTGTAGAACGCCTATACAACTTAATGATTCTCTGAAATGCTATCACTTGCAGAAATATGGCCTACACTAGTCATAACAAGGCAAATCATAGAGTTGCTAGAGATATAAACTAATATTCCAACTAGAAAAATAAAAATTTTAGCATTTCGGCAATTTTTTTCTACAGGTGTGATTATTTTTCACGAACATTGTAGAATGATAAATAACTTTTAAAATAATAAGTGAGATTTTTTATTATTTTTATTGGTGCTTTCTTTGTCATATACTTTACACAATAATTAATTTGCCATACATGTTGAGTCTTTCTAAATAATTTTTAGAGACACGTCAATATTATATCCTATGTCGCGAACATTCTACAGGACGTGAGTAATCACGTACTGTACCACTGAAATAAAGTAAAATTTAATATTTAATTATAAAAATAGTTATTTAATATGTTGAAGAAGGTCATAAAATTTAATAATTAGGTTTTAAAATTAGTTCAACGGAGCTACGATATATTTTAAGCGAACACAAATATAGCGTTTCGGTAGAATGACCCAGATATTAAACGCAGAGAACGATTTTGGCGATTCTACATGCTTGCGACTGCCGACAAACAGCAAACACTGGCAAGCGTGTTTGCGTATGCTTGCCAAGACTTTGGAGCGCTTGACGTTCGATCCTGGCTGCAAGGCTGCAAGCCAAACACAGAAATGTCACTGACATCATAGAGTGATGTACCTATCAAACGGTGACAGAGAAATTCCGTCTACGCTATCGAATCTTTTTGTTACGGCCTTGGATACAAGTCTTTTGAAACCTGTGTCAATTTCACACCCAAAAAGAGGGGTGTTATAAGTTTGACGTGTGTTATCTGTCTGTGGCATCGTAGCTCCTAAACTAGTGAACCAATTTTAATTTAGATTTTTTTTTTGTTTGAAAGGTGGCTTGATCGAGAGTGTTCTTAGCTATAATCCAAGAAAATCGGTTCATACGTTTGAAAGTTGTCAGCTCTTTTCTAGTTACGTACTGTAACCTTCACTTGGCGGGGGTGTTATAAATTTTTAATTTACACTTGTATTAGGTAGGTAGGTACTCGTAGGTACGTTATAGGTACTTTCCTTCCTTGTTTCAATTTTTTTTCATAAAGATTTTGTCTTATTCCGTCTTTAAAAAATGACCTGCTACCTTTTTTTTTTTTCTTCTCGTCTGGCTTAACCTGCTACCTATCAAGGATTTATAAATTCGAATACCCTATTATCCTAACTACATCCTACTCCATGATTGGGACCTAAGTTTTTGTATGGCTTATTTATTATTTAATCTTGATTGATATCAAACTTATTTTAATCGATAACGATATAAATAGATTTCAAAAGATATTTTACAAGACGCAATGCATTTTTGCATTACAATCAGAACAGAAAAGACAAATGTATATTATTCTTTTAATTTACCTTTGTTGTATTTTAACGCAAACAAAAGGTAGGTAACTAATCAATCGTTTCACAAAGCAAATCCGTTACAATAGGTACCTACCTACCCACTTAGTTCAAAGTGCAAACCCACTGCCAACCTAATAAGATCAAATCTAATTTACTAGGATCGCAACGTATAATAGGAGGTACGAAAGTCCCTCCCGGTTTCGGAAGGTTTCATGCATCGCTCCAAGACCTTTCTGGACATCACATCTGTGGTGGTGCAATAATATCACACATGCACTTAGTGACTGCCGCTCATTGTGTTATTGGGTGAGTTGTAGGTTTATTTTACTACAACTTCAGTATTCAACTGCCATAAAGATGAGGAGACTCTACCAAGTTAAGGCTAATCCACACCTGCGCACACGCAACAGATCACACAACGCGCTTCATAAGAATAATAGTTGACGTAAGTCAAAACTGGTTTGCGAGCGGTTTGCGTGCATGTTGTACAAGTCATGTCGTGCACATGTGTGTGAGTTTGGGAATGAGTTTAAATATGATATACTTACACGTTCGCGACATACACGAGCGCACAGATACAGATTTCTAGACAAATTCTCACAATGCATTCTGTAATTTTCAGAGCTAAGGCAGAATACATAAATGTTGTGGTCGGTACAACTGATTTAGACAAAGGGGGATTGAACTACCGAGTCAAATTAATACACGTACATGAAAAGTACAATATAAGTCTTAAATTAAATGATATTGCAGTCTTGGAGATTAAAGAATTGTTCGATTTGGAAAAGGTTGAAATACTACGACTTGATCATAAGGAACTACAGGAACATGAAATTGTCCTTTTGACTGGTTTTGGAGCTAAAGAGGTAAAGTAACTGATGGAGTACTTTTATAAATGAAGGACCTAACTATTATGTCATTGATGTAAATTATAATATAAGAATTATATTGAACTAGTATAAAGAAAAAAGAATAAACGACAGTGTTTCTTACAATTACCTAAGTTAATTAAGATGTTAAACTTTCAAATCTTACCACACGTAGCCACACGGAGAATCCAGCCGTAGAATGTACGCGTTGAATTTAAAGGTATTCAATCAGGAAACTTGTCGATTTGCAATGCGATACAAGAGAGAAGTATTTGATAGCATGTTCTGCACATTTACGAGAATCGGTCAAGGGGGCTGTCACGTAAGTAAAAAGACTAACGGCCGTATTCACAAACGTTACTATGAGGTCTCACAGTAAGCTCGAACACATAGTGTAGGGTCCACCAATCAGATCATTGTAAATTGACGTGATACAGTTATCTGATTGGTGGAACGGACACTGTGCGTTCGAGCGCATTATGAGACCTCATAGTAACGTTTGTGAATACGGGTGTGACTTTCGACGTGCTTTCGATTTCTTCGAGGAGGTAGGTAAGTACATATTTTAATTTTTAAGGTAGGTATTTTTACAATTTTGAAGTTGTTTTTTTTTATTTTGTTTTTTTTTTTCTTTAAATCTGGCTTTACTCTGATTAGCCAATGGGGCATTTCACGTCAAGCGGACAGCCAAAAAAAAGTGAGGTCGTGGATTTTGTTTATACTCTGGTCAGTTATACTTCTAGTAGACGTGGATATATACACACAATGTTTTTTTCCTATGATGCATTATTGCTGAGTTATGAGCTTTTAAAAATTTACTAAGAATGAAGTCCGTTATTTTTGGATGCTTATTATTTGTAACAATTCATTTGTAAAAAAAATTAAAAAGCATTTTTTATTATAGTTAAAAAGTTGAAATTTTTATTTTTTTTATCGAATTCTAAATTTAAATTTTTTAACGTATAGTAAACCGGAAGTGAACATTTCAAATCGATATTTGAGTAACTTGGCCAGAATAAAAATATTTTTTTTTTACCGTGAATTAAAGCTTACATGTACTTATTTTTCACCAAAAAAAATTGTAACGTGGAGTCTAATAGTTTAGGACTTAGAGCATATAGAATACATAGATATAACTATGAGCACTTTCTAAGCAGTCGGGTTTATGCACTAACATGCTAAAATACTACGCTATGAATAATTTATTCATTCATTCTAACATGAAATATACAAAAATAAAAGATTTTTTAAATAAAATGTAATCTATACTAATAAATAAAATTGGAGTGTCTGTCTGTAATTTCGAAATAACTACCACATATTAAGCTCATATGGTTATTTAAACGATACCATAACTGAATCACACGTTTTTAAAAATTTTGTCTGTCTGAACGGGCTAATCTTCGGAACGGCTGAACCCATTCTGACGGGATTTTCACAGACAAGTAGAGGATTGGCCAGGGAGTAACATAGGCTACTTTTTAACCGACTTTCAACAATGGAGGAGTTGTGTTTTTCTACCTATGTACATTGATATCTCCGAGATTTCTGAACCGATTTGCGTAATTTTTTTTAATCGATAAAGGAACTTTGCGACATTGTTCCATAAAAAATTTGGATTTCAACTCCTCAATCCAGATGCTGCAGGGGCCCCATCACTAAAGCTGGTGGGATTTGGAAACTGTCGGTTATAAATTGATATGGAAGGTATCTATAACAGGTAAACACTTTGGCTTTGACCTCGAGGACCCAATTCCTCAACCCTGATGCTGTAAGGAATTGCATTCCTAAATCCTGGTGATCCCTCGGGATTTTTAAAGGATCATCCGTTTAAATGTTTTTACGTGGTAGAGAAACACGTTGTATCCCGGGGATGGGCTATTACGGATAGACCACTTTTGTCCTGGGAAATCAAAAGTTCCCACAAGATTTGTTCGCCCTGACTAAGCAACCAATCAACTTGATTTTTAGCATAAAGATACTTGAAAGGATGCAGAGTAACATAGGCTACTTTTTATCATGGCAAGTCAGAGTTCCCACGGGATTTTTAAAAATCTAAATCCACGCGGACGAAGTCGCGGGCATCAGCTAGTTACAAAATAAAACACTCCATTTTAATTAATACTGTTTCAATCTCAATTAATAAAACCACTCTAAGTCCTAAACTATTAGACTCCACGTTACAATTTTTTTTGGTGAAAAATAAGTACATGTAAGCTTTAATTCACGGTAAAAAAAAAATATTTTTATTCTGGCCAAGTTACTCAAATATCGATTTGAAATGTTCACTTCCGGTTTACTATACGTTAAAAAATTTAAATTTAGAATTCGATAAAAAAAATAAAAATTTCAACTTTTTAACTATAATAAACAATGCTTTTTACTTTTTTTTACAAATGAATTGTCACAAATAATAAGCATCCAAAAATAACGGACTTCATTCTTAGTAAATTTTTAAAAGCTCATAACTCAGCAATAAAGCATCATACGAAAAAAACATTGTGTGTATATATCCACGTCTACTAGAAGTATAACTGACCAGAGTATAAACAAAATCCACGACCTCACTTTTTTTTGGCTGTCCGCTTGACGTGAAATGCCCCCAATGTCAAGTTTGTAGATATTTTCAAGTTATTGAATTTATACAAGTATGGACTCCGTCTGTGCCGGCGCCCGCCGACACACGCGCGGCGCCTCCCTAGAGCGCTTCCCAGTCAGTTCCACCACCAAAAAACACCAACTAACACAAAAACCAGCCACTCTTAACAAAAAATCACTCCAAACAGCACGCACGCCAGCAAACGCCATCACAGACGAAGTCCTTTAATTTTGTTTGAAGTGTTAGTAAGTTGTGAGGAATCAATATCTTTGAAATTAATGTCAAAAACATAACATTTTACCTAAGTGCGTTATAAATATTTTGTTTTAGGGAGATTCAGGAGGACCCTTGACTAAGGATAACAAACTTGTTGGGTTAGTTTCTTGGGGAATACCATGTGCAGTTGGCTTTCCGGATGTTCACACCAGGCTATCGTCTTATGTGATGTGGATAAAGAGTATAATAGATAGAAAGCTTTGTAGTTATTGCCGCCCAAGAACACTGAAAACCGCAATGAATTTTAAAACTTATAAGAAATACCTAAATGATGATGACGAACTTCTAATTACTCAAAATGATTGATAATGATAATACCAAAGATAAAGAAAAGGTTCTACCTACTTAATAGTATCAGGCATGGTGGTCGTTGAGAGAAATGAAAAAATTAATTATTTTATAAATTTATAGTGTACTATAATTAAGTAGGGTCAAAAAGTTCCTTGATCTTCGATCTACGTCATCTTTTTGAATTTTTTGACTTTCGACATGTTTACCTGCAATACATTTTATACAGTTATGATTTCACTTTACAAGATTTTTAAATTAAACTAGATTAAATGTAGGTTCTACCTTATAGGTCTGACTATAATTCTTTAATTCCATCAAAACTGCCATCACAGGTCGTCCATGGGCACATTGAAAAGGAGTTTTGCATCGAGCAAGCGAATTTATCATATTTAAACATTCACTTTTCGATAGTTTATCCCCAAACTTAATTGCGTATCTACAAGCCTGGAAAAATTAAGATTTGCCAATGATATAACTTATGCATTGTGTAAAAAACAGCACCAAGAAGAGCACCTTGGGGTGCACCAGAAAAATGTATAGTTTCAACAGAATTAAGTGATATAAAAACTTTCTTTACCTCGCTAAAAACAAGTTCCATTATTGATTTAGGATATACCGAGACATTACCTCTGAGTGATTTAATTGCTTTAATCTGTTCCGAAATCAATTTCTTTACAGCTTTCATAACTATTTCAACCTGTAAAAGATGCGATGTTAAAACAAAGTTCTTTAGTTAACTTCTGTCATTATTTCATTACCTATTAAATATCTGATTTGTACCTGTCTGGGATTTTTCCCTAGTATTGCTTTTGGTAAAGCATTGAACAATATTTTATTTTCTGACGTAAACGTCCACTGCAATCCAAATTGAGCTAATTTATCTTTATGATTGACTAAATAAAGATAATCATCTGTACTTAGTACCATTAGTATAGGATCTATATCAATACTTTTCCAGTCACTGCCCTGTATGTAGTCTGGATGATAGAGGACGAATATTAAAATTGCGGGAAAATGGATTATATTATATTGAACTAACTAATAAATAAATAAAATGAGATTTACCTGCTAAATTATTTTCGAGCCTGATTCTTTCATCTACAGCATGTTGATCAAACAAAACAAGGAATTCGGAAGGTTTGGCAGTTTGTACTGACCTACCGTTTAAAACAACAGCAATAAATTTACGATCCACTTGTCCTAAGACCTGAAATATAACAGTAATACCTGGGATGTATTCTACCTTGACAAGCATATATAAATATTATATTTAAATGAATTTAACAAAATAATATGACAACTTTAGCTCTCGTTAACGACGAAGAATCGAATTTTAGATCAGCATTTTGCTTTTGGATATCAGTGTTGACTTTTTCTATGTGATTTGAAAAAAGATTTTTGGCATTCTGTATTTCCGGTTCATAAATTTCTGTATTTAATAAAACATCATTTGCGAAGTTTGTATAAATCATCTGAAATCAAAGTTTGGATTAAGTGACACTTATTAACTTTTGAAATATTATGATATTGTAGAATCTGCTTACATCTTTATAATATGCATTGTCATCATTACATGAATACGCATTCTGGAGTTTACAAAGGTGGCCCGCTATCGGAGACATACCTAAAATGATTTTAGTTTATGATTGAACATAAATAATAATATTCCAACTAGTCTTAAGAGTAAATAATTTACCTTTTCGTAGAAAACGATGACGACTTTTTATTTGAAAGCTGTAAATTTTGTCGCCATGATTTTCCTCCCTATCTATCTGTAGTGATCGTGTTTCTTGACCTAAATTACTATTTAATCCAATATTTCGAATCAGCTTGTCTATTTTATGTTCCGATAATTCCTTGCAATTTGTAAATATATTTAATCTTTGAATATGGCTATTTATATTTTGATCGCTTACGAAATCGTTTGCTTGTTGCGTTATTAATGCATTATTATTATTTGCGTTATTAATACTTGGATTCCCATTTTCAACCAAACTATGATCAGAATGTGTTACAGTATCTCTTCCATTGACAAAAGTATTTTCAAATTCTTTCTCTAAGTCTCTTAGTTCATTACTGTGTCTATGTAGTTCTATGTCATGATGTATTTCTGTATTGCTGCTTTCTGATTCTAATATTATAAGATTTTCTTCTTCGATTTGATAGTTTTTATTTTCGTTATCAACTGTTTCATTTATCTTTGATGAACGTACCTCTTTTAAATAATAATAGGGACTTGGTGTATTGCATATTTCTAAAGAATATGTCTTATTTACTGCGTAGTTATCAGTATGATATAATGCCCTCATATTATGGCCTTCATGGTTATAATATGTATTAACTAAATCGATTGATTTTGATCGATTGATTGATTGAGTATGGTTGTCAACTTGTGGCAAATTGTTATTCATAGAATGAAAAGTTTCACTCCTACAATTAATTATTTCATGGCTATCAGTCATTTCAATAGTATATGCATAACTTTGAGGTTCCTGATTATAATATCTGTTTAAGAAATTATAGTTCGAGATCTTTGCTCTACTTTTGTGTTTATCTCTGGGTAATTTTGCTGGTTTATTGTAATTATTTTTATTTGAAATTGGAAATAAATCTTGATTATGTAAAATAAAATTATTACGTGAAGCCTCACTGATAAAGTAACCCATTCTTTTTGCTGCTTCAGCGTTATTGTTGTGGCTGTTATATGTTCCCATAGGAATATCGGTTTCATTATAAGTATTATTCGTTTGTCTTTCATCTGTAAAAATAAAAAGTATTAAGTAGATATTGAGTACTAATAAATTAAATTATTAAAAAAAAATATTAAGTTCAAAAAAATCTTACAGGGATGTCTACAAAGTGCTTGAGTATTTTTATATTCTTGCACGTTATACTGGCTCGTAATTACAGTCTTAATAAGATCATATGATTTTTTTACAATTTGATAGTTTAAATTATTAACTTCGTTTTTATTTCCTGAAATGTAAACATTTGACGTTGTGATCTTCAAATTTTTATCTGTTGTGTTTTTACACAATGATAAAGGTGCAGTGTTTTTTGTAATTGTTTGATACTGAGTTTCATTATTAATAAAACTATACACATCATTTTTTGGACAGCTATACTCTTTAAAAATATGTGTATGTAATGCCTTGAGTACTCTTTGCTTGAGGTATTTAATCCGTTTTCTCACTATTTTTGTAGGTGATTCAAACCTCTTAGCTAGTGAATCGTTGAAATCAATGTGTTTAACTGTTTTAACAGATTTCTTAAATTTTTTATTTGTTTTAATAAGTTTCTGGAATTTCTTTTTTTCTGAAATCTGTGGGTTTATTTCATCTCCATCATTATTCCTTGGATTGTTGATTGAAGAATCTTGATTTAAGTTTTGTTTTGATGTTTGAACTACTTGTTTCTTAATTTTCTTTATTTTAGGAACTTTTCGCTTCAGCCCTTTATTTGTTAAATTCTGCATCTGTAAATTCCTTGTACCATTCAAATTAATTGGTTGTTGCTTTAGCTTGTCGTCTGATGTTTTCACAGTAGAACATTTAGGATAGTCTCTTAAATGACATGGGTTATTTGTTTCAGTCTTTTTGTTTAATATTTTTTGTATTGAAAGGTCTTTCTTTTTCTTCTTACCTCTTTTCAAAATTTTACCTACAATAAAAGCAATATTACAAAACTGATCTACCTACTAAGAAAATATTTTAGAATATCTTGAATATATATTTTAATAAAATCACCTAACAAAGTTTACCTTTAACACCATTTTGTAGCTGAGAAATTTTTGGTGGTTTATTTTTATTATTTAATATTTTTTCCATAATTCCTTTTATTTCTGCCCTTGTATCTGATTTCAATTCTGCATTTCCTATTTTATTTAACTCTTGTTTTTTAGTTACTAAACCACCACTATAAAACTGGATAAGTTTTTCAATTAAATTGTTGACTTCCTTCCAATCTTTAAATTCAACTATAGATTTTTCAGAGTTATAGTTCATTTCATAATCATAAAATGGACATGTTATAAATATAAAATAAAACGGGATATTAGAATTAAAATAATCATTTCCATCTTCATTGTGCTAGGAAAAAAAACATTAAATGCTGATTAAATGCAAATTAAATAGGTACTTACCAAGTTAATAAACTATACTAATCTATATAGCTATACTTCTTTATACTAATAAATAAAATTGAAGTGTCTGTCTGTAATTTCGAAATAACTACCTCATTTTAAGCTCATATGGTCATTTGAACGGTACCATAACTGAATCACTGGTTTTTAAATTTTTTGTCTGTCTGTATGAACGGGTTAATCTTCGGAACGACTGAACCGATTTTGAAAGGAACTCTTTTTCTGCCCATGTACACCGAAATCTCTGAGATTTCTGAGTACGTAGGTAGTACATAGTAGTAACTAAATTCACGCGGGCGAAGCTGCGGGCATCAGCTAGTATGTAATAAAGTAACGAATTATAAGAGTTAACTATTACCATATTTTTTGTCTTACAATTTCTTGAATTAAGAAATTTAGATAAACTTTCGTTTATTTTCCTGTGTAAAATTGATTTCTGGATAAACTTGCCATTTATATAAATCCATTGGTGGTAATTATTTGATTCTGCCGTATTTTTACCAATAAAAGCTTTGACTTTGTATTCATTCTTCTCAACTTTTAATTCTTGGAAATCTTTCTCACTTATTTGAAAAACCGAACGTATCGTATCATGCAAGGTACTATTTTTATGTATTTGAAGAATAATATTATTTTTGGAATCATCTCTCAAACTAATTGATACATTGCAATGCACGAGCGATAACTGTTGCAGTGCTATTTTAATGTTTTGTAATTCGTTCTGTGTATCTATTGATTTTCTTTGAATATTTAAATTATACAGAAATCCTTTTATTTCTACCTACAAGTGATATAATAAAGAAAATTAATAAATGATAAAGTTGTTTTTTTTTTTAAATTTTACGTTTATCCTTTGACTGAAAAGAGTAGATAGATGTACTTACCTACGAGTATAATACGCATTAATACCTACAAAAGAAAGGTAGGTAAGTACTTACTGTAGAACCTTTGGATGGTCTGGAAGCAGTTCTACAAATTTCTTTCTCTTTGCCATTAAAGAATGTTTTCATCCAAGTATTATTTGAATTTTCATGTCGTGAGGTTATTTTAACACATTGCGAGACATCAATAATGCTTGCAAGAGATAGGCCCCTATACCCATACTTATCAGGTGCAGATTTTAAGGAGGTTATATCAACGTATTTACTAGTTGCATACTTTTGCCCTAGCAAGCGAAAATTATCTTTTAGGATGCCATTGCCGTTATCCAATACCTGGATGAAATTTTCTTGAATACAAACTCTTATTGCAATAGAAGAAGACAAAGCGTCAAGTGAATTATACACCTGAAAATTTCAATAATTATTTCTACTATTATTCCTACTTAAGTACTACTACGAGTACTTTTACTAAAGTTACCGAGCTAACAGCCTACCAGTTCTTCGATCACTCGTTTGAAATTGTTGATATGAATAGAAGCACACAATAAACTTTGTTCCTCTATTGGTATTTTCTTCATAGCCATATTTTTTAAACTTATCGACTTTAAATGATTGAAGATTTATTATTTATGATTTTCTCTTGTTTCAATTTTGATTAGGATTCGACCACGATTCGACATTCAAACGTAGCAAATATTTACTTAAGGCCTGTACCTACTTACCCACCTTCTATTTAAACGGACTTTATGTGAGTGATTAATTAGGTTCCGAATAGGAATAATCTCATAATACATCATAGGTACACCTATAATTATTAACTATTCTATACCGAACAATTATCACAGTAATTAATAGGTTCTACCTTTTTTCGAGAGGAAAACCCGTCATGGATACCACCGGCCACGGGGGAGCAAATAGGTTCTACCTATCACAAGTGCGATTTTACATCATTTGTTCAAATTCCAGTAAAAAAAGTATGTCCTAACCTACATGCCTATATAATATCTAAAGGAAAAAACTTCAGCCAGTTGCTCTACTTTGTGATCCAGAAATCCAGGGCCAGAGACAATTTTCTTTTTTACTGGTGTCTTGTCTAACTTTTTAAATAACAAACTAATGCTGCGTATACACGATGCATGTAGGTAACTGATGCAAGTAGCATTTGCGCGGAGTGATGCACTGTCATAGTGTAATATTCTATTTGTGCACTGTATAATATACACTGTACACTCCCGCGCGGGGATTTATTTCAGCCGGATACCATTGTAAGTAATGGTAATGCAGCATCATTTTCATTCCTAGGAAAACAGCTGATAAGTAAGTGATAAAGTGAGTTGCCTTGACCGCCTTGACTTGACCTGTATAATGCTCAAGGTATAGAATACAGAATCAAGGTTTAAGATTTTAAGGGGAGGTGTTAGGTTGGAAGTTGAAACCCATATGGTACCTAAATTGCGGGAAGTTTTATGAAATTATTTAGGTACAAGCTGCCGCTTTTGAAATCAATTTTAATAGGTATCTTAGGTAGGTACCTATGTTTTCAAATTTAATTTTATGCGGTCCAGCGTGTACGTACTTAGCTATTATCTATGAGTTCGGCATGTCATATGATTCTAGCTCAATGGGAAGTAGGTACCCTATAGGTTTATTGACAGACAGACAATGAAGTGATCCTATTGTTCGTTTTGAGGTACGGAACCCTATTATATATTTTTTGTAGGTGTAGGTATCTATATGTAGGTAAGTAGGTATCTATAGGGAGATTTTATTAAACTGATGAAGCAAAATAATTAATAATTGAAGCCACAGCGTTAGCTAGTTATACCTACCTACGTTCATCAAAATTCATGTGCAAACCATCGATTGGTGTTTCAACCCTGAACCCACCCTGGGGGTCGAAGTCGCTACTGGCTGGACATTCAATAGTTATCCAATGATACATCGTAATGAACGTTACGTGAACTGGTTACGTAGTTAAATATTTTATTGGTTCAACTTCGAGTTACTTAGATATAGGTACATAAATAAATAGGTATCTATAAATATGTGACATTTAATTAAAGACGAAAATAATAATTCTTTTGTATCTAATAAGAAATAGAGATTAATTAAATAAATATTTAATTTGTTTTTAATACATAAATATTATGACGAATATTAGTTTGGAAGAGGAAATAAAATTGTTTTGGGAGTATTTAAAACGGTGAGAGCTGGTGTGTAGCACGATGTTTTTTTCTGTAAATTGCACATGATTGCACCTCTTTTGCAAAATGCATTTTTACCACTTTTTAATATAGATTTATGTTATCTTTTCACTGGTGACTGGGGTTGTGCGAAAGTGCGTGGCGAGGGATGATATGAAACCGAAACCACGCATTATATTCATCGCCGTCATAATATGAATGCATCACAGATCTCCTTTCAGTATGAGAAGAGTTTAGGTCATGGGCCACCACGCTGGTCAAGTGCGATCGGTAGAATACCCCATCGTGAGAAAATCTGCTTGCCTGAGAGTTCTCCATAACCTTCTCAAAGTTGCGTGAAAAACTGAAAACATTTTTGATAACATTTTGGAGAGCTTTCTGCAGATGTGAAGGTTTCCTCACGATGTTTTCCTTCACCTTTAAACATTCATCGAAGCTTTTAAAGCAAGAAGTAAATATATTATTTGATTGCATAAAACGCAATATAACTCCGAAAATAAGAAATGCTTAACCGTAACGTACCTAAAAGTATAAATGTTAAACATAAACTACGGCCATACCTGCGCGTCATAATCGCAGAATGCGGGACGTGATGTGGGAGCGTCTACAGCGACAGTCGGTTTACTAACATAGTGTCGCTTCCTAACTTGTATTTATTATTTGTATTCGTATTTTATTACAGTAGGTACCTAACCATAAGAATAATATTGTACAGTATTCTATTTAACTTTTAGAATAGAGAACATTTACTAAATAAACTCAGTAAAAAAATAATGAAATAAAAGCAAAATATTAAGTGCACCTGCGGGTGTAACGACACTATGTTAGTGAACAGACTTTACATGTGTATGGCACCATTAAAATATCACGGGAGGCGACTGTCGCGCCGCTGACATTCCTTTGGTCGCGCAGGTTTGGATGATGCTTAATATTCTCTTTCGGCTACATTCCGAAGTTTTGACGAATATCTATCTTATCGTTTGGGATGGCATGGTGTCATTTATTCTTGCAAAACAATGTCCTGCAGTTATCTGTACACGGAAATGTGTCCCCTCAATAAGTTGCTGTTATAAATAGTGCAATAGATCAGGATAATGTATTAGTCCTGCGTAGAAGATTGTTTGGTGAAGAACAGGACTATTCAAGGTAAGGAATGACTTTTAACTTTACCTTTACCTACCTTCCAACTTAGTTACTTATAGCTACCAATTAGAGTCAGTTTTACATCAGATAATTTTAAGTAAAGTTACAGCTGTTGAAGAATTTTAACTTTCCCACCAACAAATAAAATTAAGAGCACATTAAGTTAGTATCTAGTTATCTTTACCCTTTATGGTCATGGTCTAATTTCGGTAAACAGTTAAGTGATCCAAAGTGGCTCTTTGGTGGTCATTTTTACGCAACGTTATGTGGTCTTTATGTGGTATTTTTTAATGGAAAGAAAAAGTTAATACGCCATCCATAGAGCATAATTCGCTACGTTCGAATTTCAAACGACTTTACCACGCCGGCGGTTAAAATGGACTTTTCCATGCAGATTTTAAAGGACAAAATGCCTATATGAGCTAGTGTGATGAATTCTGAATGCATTATTTTATTACTTTGTTAATTTTTTTACTCTAATTTTTTATTTCAGATGTATAAAATCATAGTGATCTCTGTTGTCATAGCTTCGGTGCTATGCGCTGAAATACCATCTCATGTAACACTAGACAAACAGACAAACATAAAGCCAGATGTAGCTGAAGCCATAGAAACGCATGCAGTTTACAAGAAACCGTTGAAGCCAGAATTAGAACATCACCCAGTGTATAGAGCAGAGGAACTTAACCAGGGTCGCGCAAGGATTGAACCAGTGAGGGCCAAAGGTCCTGTTGTTAAGCATGACATGCTGGCTGATGAACCTACGCCAGCTTCTGATGTTGATAAAGTCGTGAGTATCTTTAAGATTTAGTCCTTTTATCCTTTATTTGTTTTTCCGTCATTTATTCCATAAGATTCGTAGGATCACGTCGTTGTCCGTCTGTCTGTTGGTCAAGATCATTTTTCTCAGGAACGCTTGGAGGTAAAAAAAATAAGCTTCTAATTTTATTCAACGCAATCAAAAATACGGCCATTTATGTCTCATATTTTGGCGCTCGTACTCATAGTCATGGCAAAAAACAGGGTCTCACTGTAGAAAGTAAAGGAAAAAATTCGAAAATACTTAATTTGTAATTATATCACACAAAAAATATTTCTGTTACTACAAAATTAATAATTTTCAGTTGGCGAAATTTTTTTTTAAAATAATTACGTACGTAGGTACGACTCGGACTCAATCGGTTTTTAAACATAAGTACTTACCTAATATGAATAAAATATAAAGAATTCTCTCTTGTTTCAGGATAATTATGGTTTCTCCAACCCCGTAGAAGTAGCGTATCCTGATATCCCTTACGCCCCCGGCTACGGTTATGGTAACGGATTTACGGGACCAAATAAGTACGTAGCTTTCATTCATTTTTAACCCCCGACCCAAAAATAGGGGTCTTATAAGTTTGACGTGTGTATCTGTGTATCTGTCTGTGGCATCGTAGCTCCTAAACGAATGAACCGATTTTAATTTAGTTTTTTTTTGTTTGAAAGGTGGCTTAATCGAGAGTGTTCTTAGCTATAATCGAAGAAAATCGGTTCAGCCGTTTGAAAGTTATCAGCTCTTTTCTAGTTTTCTTAGTCTTTGTGTCGTGGATTTTTAAATTTTAATTCGTGAATTTATACTTATTATAGAGACTTGTTCTAAAGTGCTAAGTATATTCTATGTTTCATTTCAGTTATGATTTGTACAATCCCAGTGACTACTACATGGAACCTGATACATCGACCGCTGGATTACTTTGGAGTCAAGTACCTGATTCTAGGGTTTGTTTAACTTATTTCTTAGGGTTCCGTACCTCATAAGGAAAAACGGAACCCTAGTAGGCACGTAGATGACGTAGGCATCCGCTAATAAATAATTTTTGAAAATTCAACCCCTAAGAGGATAAAATATGGATTTGAAATTGGTGTAGTCCGCGGACGAAGTCGCGGGCATAAGCTACTTGATAATAATAATAATAAGCGGTAGGTTTTTACTCGGATATTTTGTGCTTATATATATTTTTTAATTTCAGACGCTCGTAAGTTATGCAGGCAGGACTATAAGCTGGATTTTCAGCAGTATTTTCGTCCTTATGCTAGGCTCTCTCATCACCATAGGAGTTTGTAGTTACACGCATCTCTGCAGCATCACTTTCAACGGTGTCGGGCCTATCCACGAGGAGATGAGATCTTTGATCACACCAGAGCGACTGGAGAGGATAGGCAAAGCTGCAGACATTGTGAAGACCGCCATTGATAGATATCAAAAGATACAAACGGTAGCTGAGCCAGGAACAAGAAAACGTCGTTCTCCTTTCTTTTGAAACTTCGATTTTCAAAATTAAATAGTATCGACCTACCTATAAGGACTTTATCATTTTCCTTTTCTTTTTCGTAGGTAGGCATAACATTTTTTTTGTACTTTTAAGTAATACCAAGACATTAGACAACTACAGTATCTCCGTTGGTAAATCAATTCAATTTGTACCTATCCATCTGTTGTTTATGATAAATGATAATATTATTAGTAGGTATATGCTTTATACCTAGACGATAAAACCTACCTATCTGATAGGATAGACCTTCGTAGTTAGACATTATCACGTGAGTGACAGCACCTATATATTCAACAGTGGAAATATCCACTATGTATGTACGTACTTACAGCGTTTGTTTTGGTTTCAGTAGGAAGGTGCACTATTATCCATAACGATGATTTGATATCTGTAATCATAAGGCCATTCAAATTACTGTTTACAAACTTTATCGCAATTAATGTATTGCTATAAAGTTACTTACCTACCTACTAGAAATTTTATGTTCGTGGATTAATTAACTTATTAGTCAGAAAAAGTAGGCCTAGGTACCTATTTAGCAGATTAGAGATGGTACCTACCTACTACTATTAGCTCTATGTAAAGAGATAAGAATATAAAGAGATAATAGGTGTCTTAACGTGCCCTAGGTAATAATTTTATGAACACAAGCGTATCGGCTATCCGATATTCTTGGAGACCTATTGGCTATTGACTCTATTTACTGTCTTCATGATGATAGCCTTCTATGCGTAAGGTTGGGGTGCGTTTTGCATGTTTCAAAGCAATTATAAATTATTTGCAACCGTGAAGGAAAACATTATGTCTGAGAGTTCTCCATAATGCTCTCAAAGGTGTGTCAGCTGTGAAGTATGCAAATCCACACCTGGCCAGCGTGGCAGACTATGGCTTAAACTCTTCTCATTCTGAGATGAGATCCGTGCTTAGTAGTGGGCTGGTACTTGGTAGGTATTAGGTTGATGATGAAGACTGTCTACATGTAGAAAAGTACGTAAAAAGAATTTAAATAAGTACAGTTCATTAAAAATGTAGCATAGAATTTCAGTAAATAGATACAGCTGATATCAAACGAGTTATTGCAACTTACAGCTAGTTCACTGAATAAAATATTCATGGACAAAGGCACAATGTCAAGTCGAAGACACTTGAGCTATTGATCGTCTTAAACTACGTCATAGGTTCCTAATAATTAAGACTACTTCTGGAATAAATTATTTATTTATATACCTAGGTAGATAGGTATCTAAAGAAAATATTTTAAGGTTATTTAGAGAAAACTAACTCTATACATAAATCGGTAATTATTTGATAAAGAAAACCTACCAAATGGATTCCATGTTCTTCTCCATAAGGACATACACGCCCAAGCAGGGGTAGGTTTGTTATTCCTCTTCCTATTCGGAAGATCGGGGGTTCGATCGATATTATTTGATGATATGAAAATATTATTTAATGTTTTTGTTTAATGGAATGTTTATATGGTGACCTAGCGAGTGATATGAGATTTTGCCTTACAAGTGAAAAGTTTCCTGGTTTCAAGTAACATTCCCGGTCATATGATACTGAAAACAAGAAACGGAAAAAGTAGTATTTCTATTAACAAGTGAAGAAGTCACTATCATCTGCTGAATGTATTACTTATAAGTTAACTTATAAGTTAATTTTCTCCAGTAAACGATAAACCGCCGCTTTGTTCTTGCAAGTTTACTGAAAGTGTTTATTGTTCAGTTTTAAACAGACCAAGGCAAACAGTTAAAAGCGTCTACATTTATCTGAATTTTGAACCACCATTAATAAACTAATCCATTTCTATTAGAAAATTGGTGACGCCTTGATGACACACAGAAATACAAACTTACCTATTGCACTTGTGATTTGCAATGGAAGTGAATCATCCTTAATTTGGTCTCAATAGGTTCCCATTACTAAATTATAATTACCTGTGTTAAGCATTATTTCCATTTTTATGAAACTATTACTATTGCAATTGTGTATTAAATGCAATTAATAATTGACCTATATTTAAGTCAGGGTTTGCGTATTTAAGAATGGGAAACCTAATTTATAATATCATACCAATCGGGACGCTGAAAAGGAGAGTGTGATTTAAATACGAATAAATAATATTGAAAAGGTAAGTTTTTAAACTATTTAATTCAGAAAGTAATAATACAGATTTTCACAAATATTAAAAATACTTAAATATATAGTTTTTAAACTATTTTTTTTGACTTCATCTCTTATTTTATTTGGTTTCCCTGGCGCAGTGGAGAGCAAGCGTTTATATGTGGGAGGTCCCGGGTTCGATTCCTGGCTGGGGCAATCTGGTAGGCCTAATCATCTTACCGGCAAGACCGTTTCAGTCCGAGGGATATAGGTTCAAAATAAACTACTCTGAAAATGCCATACTTCTTCAAGGTTAGCCTGCTTTATGTTAGACTGCATCATCACTTCCAAAGCTAACTTATTTTTTTTTTTGTATCTGAATGAAAAAAAAATCTTTGTTTTTTTACAGATGTTCAAAGTTATCGTTATTACGTCTATCCTGTCCATGGTATATGGAGCCCAGTACGCTTACTTTGATAACAATCTTGTGGAATTCGATGATCCACCAGCACCAGTACGTATACCTATCTAAGATATACCTATCTTTCTATAAGTGCCTATATTTTTAGGGTTCCTTACCTCAAAAGGAAAATCGGTCTTTATCGTACTTTATCTCGATCTAGCTGCAGTATTATTAGCCGTTCTAAAATGTAAACTTTCTGATTGCATTTTACAAGAGTAGTTCACATCTAAAAGATATATCATATTATCTGTGGTTATCATAACGAAAAAATGCAAATGCATTTATGTAACAATAGCTAACTTATGGAAAGCTGAATTCCAAATTCGTCCTTTATGAGTCAGTGGACGCAGACATGATCTACTTACCTACAATGAGTTTTTTAGTCTTTAAAAATATAATACAAACAAACCTATTCTCTTCGAATTTTTCGTGATTCACTTAGATATTTTTCTGGCCAAAGCAGTATATTAGAGTATCTATATAAAGCTGTAGTAAATTTCATATCATTTTGTGAGTTTCTGCTTCCGCAAGATAATTCTAATTAAAATGATGGACTTGAGATTATTCTTATAGAACTTTGTTATTAGAGAGAGCCAACATTTTTCTTTTTGATCTTTATTGTATCGTGTTTGTTTATTTTTCAGGCTATTTCACTCCCTTACCCCTACATAGAGCATAAAGTGGTAAAGGTAGAGCCGCGACCTGCAGTGACCTATGATGTTGGAGTTCGCACTGCAGTTGTTTCGTCACCTCCTGCTGCTGTCACCAAATTAGACTTGATCCTGTTTCCGTTCAGGTTCATCTGGTCTGTGGCTACGGTAAGTGGTCTTTCCCTGTGATTTTACTGTCAATATTCTAGATCAATTGTTTTGAGCACTACGATGACATAATATCAGGCAGTCAATTTTCCTTTTATACAACACTAATTTTTAAGTACTGACTATAAAAATGTGTGGGTGTCTACAGTAAAAAAGTTTGATGTTTTAAAAAAATTGGTTGTCTGTAAAGTCGGTTTACTGACGATTGTTGAACGTGACAACAAAGGCCGATTGTGCTTCTTTGTCGCTCGTTCCGCGCTCTCGCTTGCACTTCAAGCCTTACATGGAACGCCTCAGAGCGAGGTAACGCCGCATGAGTCATGTGTCATGCGTGCAGCCGGCTCTATCGAATTATAAGACGTTGTCACGTCAAAATGTGCTATCAGATATTTTCTTTAGTTTGATTCAACAATGTTAAGTAGGTATTAACCTGGAAGGGGTATGGTAGTTTTTGTGAAATCCATACGCCTTTGGTTTCTACACGGCATCGTATAGGAACGCTAAATCGCTTGGCGGCACGTCTTTGCACGTAGGGTGGTAATGGTAAATAGGGACGGCCAAAGCCTCCCACCAGAAATGATAAGAATGATGATTTACTTATTCTACGTCTAGATCTAATTTTATCGTATGTTAGAGACATTTCCTTTGCCTAGAGTTGAATTTAAAAGAAAGAAAAGACAATTGGGGGAGATGGAAAATGGCGGCAAGAAAAGTGGTCGTTATTGATTCAAAGCAGAAAAGATTGGAATTTATTAATGTGTTTTCAAGAAGTTAGTAGTTTAGAATTAAAGTTAAAGTTTATCATGCATTGTATAGCTATGGAATAAAGTCAGTTCTTATGAGTTGAGGATATTTTTATTACGTAGAATTATTTTATTTATTTATTTTGAGAAGTAAGTATGTTTCCTATTTTTATTCCAGTGCGTCATTGGATTCATAAAGAGGGCGATTATGTTCGTCATCACTTCCATCCCAGCGCTCATCTTCGGATCCAACCTTTCTGCCATCTGTAAATTTTTCAACATCGATCCATTATCTTACGTGAATGATGTAGTATCACTTGTTAACCCTGAAAGGTTAAAGAGGGCGACTGAATTTGTGGAGACCGCTATTAACAAGTACAGAGAACTTCAAAAGGCTTAGATTTTGAATAGATATTTCAATTGTGTGTAAGGATCTATTTATTGTAATTATAGTGAGAAATAAACAATTATTAACATAATGTTTTTTACTTTTATTGGAGTCGAAACTTGATGTCTGTTAGTCAATTTATAGTCTCGCCTACATTTATGCGATCCCAAAATGTGTTAGTATTTTATACAAACAAAGAAAAGAAGAAGAGATAAATCGGCCTTCAACATTAGGAAAAATTAGTACAAAAAGACCAACAGAGTTAAATTCATGGTAAGTATATCGTAGCAAAGAAGACTTTATGAACTTCAATTAGTGACGTAATATGATTCAACATTTAAAGTAATTCTGATTACTGATAAACTCGGGCTGCGGATTGACCTCACCTTGTCTACCTCTAGTAACGTGACTGTATTTTTGAAAATTACGTAATGTTACAAGAGAAATCTTGTACTTTGGTTCATAAATGCAAAGTAGGTAAACTAACTAACGAAAATGTTTTGGGAAAAGAAATAATGGTTAATAAGGATCAACGTAAATCTGTCCTTTTAGTGCTATTTTTGTTAAAGTTATTTCGTAATTAGAGGATGCCCGCGACTTTGTCCGCGTGGATTTAGGTTTTTAAAGATCCCGTGGGAACTGTTTGATTTTCCGGGATAAAAAGTTGCCTATGTCAATTACAGGGACGCAAGCTACCTCGGTACCAAACATACAAATCGGTTAAGCGGATGAGTTTTTGATAATCCCGTGGGAACTCTTTGATTTTCCGGGATAAAAATAGCCTATATCCGTCCCCGGGATATAAGCTAACCCTGTACCAAATTTCGTCAGAATCGGTTAAACTGTTGGGCCATGAAAAGGTAGCAGAGAGACAGACAAACAGACAGACAGACACACTTTCGTATTTATAATATTAGTATGGATAACAACATTGTAGAAGTAGGTATATTTTGATCTCTACAAAAGAAATAACTTTTTACTAAACATCTTGTACATAAGTGAACCACAAGTGCAGCCGATAACCTTGTGCATGTATTTGCGTGATGTCACTCAGTGGCACATTATTTTCGTCCTGATGACTCACAAGATAACAAACGAACTGAGATAAATCGACCAAACAACGACTTTGAACAAGTGTTTCAAACACTGAATCATGTCAGTATACCAGTATTGCATTTCCTTTTGTTGTATATACAGCTGTCCTTACTGAAATAATACATATCTATATACTTATACAAATAAATAAAATTGAAAAAATTGAAGTGCCTGTCTGTTTGAACGGGCTAATCTTCGGAATGGCTCAACCTATTTTTACGGGATTTTCACAGACAAGTAGAAGATTAACTAAGGAGTAACATAGGCTACTTTTTTAACCGACTTTAAAAATAGAGGTGTTGTGTTTTTCTATCTATACACTGATATCTCCGAGATTTCTGAACCGATTTGCGTAATTTTTTTTATCGATTGAGGAACTTTGTGACATTTTTCCATAAAAAAATTGGATTCCAACACCTCAATCCTGATGCGGCAGGGGATCTGCCCCAACCACGCGGGTGACGCTGCGGGCACCATCTAGTTCTAGAGTAAAATTCTAAAACCTAGTTGAAGCAATTAACTTGTTAATTATTATGTCGCTTTGGCCTCACTGCAGTCTTGCGTACTGTGGAGGATATTTTAAAAATAGCCGATTTACACGAAGGAAATAATATAATAAACATGCGGTCAATGTAACGTTTATACGGGCTATGTGTCATTGTCGCCTTATCTTGTGAGCAGTGTGATAACCACATGTTTTACTAAATATTTACAGCAGTTGCAATTTCGCGTCGTATGCCCGCGGTACTCGGTACTCTTATCATTATATTAACGCCGGCTTATAGACCGTTGTTTAATTAAAAAGATTTCAAGCCCGTTATCAAGATATTATCTTTGTGAAGCAGAAAAACTATCAACAATACGTATCAGTCATATATGAGATCACCCACATTCAGGACTTGAAATGGGGAATTCGAAGAGCAGAAAAATGAAAATAACCCAGAACGATGGGCAAACGGCGGAAGAAAACCGAGAACGAATTAACTCTATCAAAACTGACTCTCCTGATGTAAACGTTGTTAATAAAAGCGCAGAAATAGAAAAAGCCACGGAACAAATGGAAGAAAAGAACAATGACAATGCAAGCAGTGCATCTACTGTTGAAGTTTTAGATGAGAAGTGAAATTTTGTGCCATATAAACAATCTATAGTTATTGTATTTTAAGTCTGTGCAATCTCCGATTAGTTTACCTATTTGCCTAATCTTATTTTGGTTAATATTGTTTAATTGTAATGGTAATTTGAAATATACTCAATTGTAATTCAATTGTTTTATTGTTAAAGACTATTTATCAATCGAAATAACCTGTTTTGAATATTTTGTATTTTAGTACGTACCTACCTAGTTAGTTATGTACCTACCTTAACAAAGGGATATCGGAAAATACTATAATGAGGTCTATTGTTTAGCGATAGCGCCCTATGCATACTAAAGGCATTACAAACATTTCAAATATTTTATCAAAAAAATAAATAGATAAAATATCTACGTAAATGATGAAATAACAATAACAAAAACAAACATTTTAGCTCGATAAAAGAGCATTTCTCTTTTATATTGTTTGGAGTAGCATTCTAGTATCGCACTACTGATAAGAGTTATCCGCCGCCGCCGACTTTCTATCGACCTCTGTGTACCTACAACTAGTAATTTATTTTAGACCTTTCAACCGCTATGTATTTTGAATATGGCTAAATATCACTTTCAGTATTTACTTATAAACCCAATTTTTCTATTTCACACTGTTTATTGGTTAAGATATTATCTCTACATTATTTTTCAAAATCAAAATTTATTTATTTCAACTAGTGTCTCTTATGCTACACCTGTGACTCTATCACCGGTTTGGAATGGAGGTTCTACTGAGAAGAGTTAGCAAGAAACTCTAGTAACTGCTCTTTTCAAATCCTAAAAATTTAAGGCGCTACATCACCTTGTGGGCAAGGTGATGTTATTTGCATAACAAAATTATGTAAATAACACCAGCTAAACGTTAATTCCCCATTTTAATGGGAATTATAGAGGAGAGACAATTATTATTATTAGTACCAAACTACAGAGCAACAACAATCATAGTAGCAAGTAGGTAGCAAGAGATATTAAATGATCTGCATTTACATGCAATTTCAGTTAACCATACAGGCTTTTAAGCACAATGGCCTGAAGTAGCTATTTACCATCATTATAACACGTTCATGAAAAGCCCTTAAACACTCTGGCATCGTTTGTCGTCAATTTAGTAGGTAAGTACCTACTAGATTGTACCTACTAAATAATAATACCTAACAATCATCAAGTGAAATTATTTTCAGGATTTATTTGAAAATACATTATAGGTTTGGTTTTGCTTGCGCTATTTATAATGGTGAAATGTTTCTTAGCTTATATTTTATTTTAAAGAGTATTTTTTGTTTTTTTATGAGCTCTGTGTTTTAATCAATCACATAGATGGTTTTAACATTAGGTACCTTCGTACATCAAAAAGTTATTTAAAATATTTATGTAACTCCTTAGTGTACCTAAGGTTAATTTTTAAGTATAGTATGATAAAGTATTGAATGTCTCAAGTATTGGATAAGTATAAAAACTATTGGATATAAAAAACTTTTAGTAGATATACGGACATAATATATAAGTAAACATGATGAATATGAATTATTTGCGTCGTCACTCTGACTGGCCGTTCGTGGGTCCGCCTATTCGTTACCATGGTTCTCTCAACCATAACATTGAACATAATCATGGTATAAATCTACTCCTTCTCATAACTTCACTGATCATCAACGTGGTAGCTAGCAAGCAACGTTACCAAACTGTGAACGAATACAAGTGTGAAATATTTTCATAACATTAAAGTTACTTGTTTTAACAAGTGACCTTAAAACTTATAGGTACGATCATTACATTGTAATAGCTCATTTAGATAAAGTTGTAGAAGTACATTTTAGTATTGTAAATACATCATTGCTTTATCGTTATAAATTAGGTTTCGTATTTTACCAAACTGGGGCAATGTATGGACAAAACGGTTGTGCAGAAAATACATGTTGCAAAGTGAGTTCAAAATTATTTAATCTGGAAATTGGATTCTGGAATGATTTGGATTATAATTTGATGTGCTTTCTAAATTTTTTTTACATTAGTTTCGCTTTTAAAGAGTAACTTACTAAAAGCAAAGAAAAGTTTGAATATATTTTGATAAAGTATTTTGAAAATATTAAAATATTCTTTCGTACAAAAAGTTTGATAGAATACTTTTTACCGTGCCTGTCCAGAATCAGATTATTGATAGATGACATGATAATGTGATAATCTCAAAAATTGATTCGTCAACCAACCACCACTCCACTCCACATCAGTTGACAGGCATCCTTATGTTTTGATTAGTATGTAGTTTGTTTTATTATCACAACATTCTTGTTAAGAAACAAATTGACTCAAAACTAGATAAGAATAAAAAAGTTGCATGGCTTAAAATTTCATTTTTTCATAGATACTACTAGATAGCTCAGTTTTACCATGTACTACGTAAAACTGTGCTATTAAACAGTTTTTAAACTTTAAAGAACTAAGGAGATAAAATATGTTTTAAGTTTAAGTAGGTAAATAGATAACAATATGGTTGTTTTTATTTGTAAAGATTAAGCCGATATCGAAAGTTATTTGCCATAGAAGTTTATCTAATCTTGAATATGAGGCTGCTTCCAATTATTGTAATTACAATTCTCGTTATCAACCTTAAATGGTAAGTAAAAAGTAAAACTATTGCAATTTGCAACGATAGGTGATGGTAAATACTTATCTGATAGGCGATAACGTGTTTAATGGATTTCTCTGGTAGCAATTAATAATTACATGTTTGTTAAAATCTAATCTTATAAAGGTAAGTGTGTAGTGGTTTTCCATTTCTCTGATAATAATAAATTTATGATCTGATTAATTTCATATCTATATTAATGGAAAATGTGTGGCACGGTCGGGTGTATTTTAATTCTATATTCAATATACCAACCTACTTCTATAGCGGCGACTATTGTAGTTAACCTGTATAATATTATGTACTAAAAATATTTTTGTCGCGTTTTACAAGCCTGATTAAATCTATGCACGCAGCTACTTCACGTAATTATAGACGGCGGCTTTGGAACTAGAGTAATTTAAAATACCTCGAATTTATAGTGTACACCTTGGTAGCACTATTTTAAAAATGTGAGTATAAGCTGCACTGGTAAGAAGTTCAAAAAGCAATTTTTTGTAAAATAAAAAAAAATACACGCACCTTAAATATTATATGCACCGTTTTTTGTGTGATTTATTTTTAGAAAAACAAATTCGCGATATAGGTAAATGAAGGTATTTAATATTTATCTTACTTCTTTTTCATGATATTTACCAGAAAATGATTATATCATCTGCTAAAAACTACCATGAAAAATGGTTCAATATGTAATTGATGAACAATGGATGGACCTATTTATATAGTTTGCTATTTTTTTGCTAAGAAAACACGTAAAGTCAAATAGATACGCTAATGCGTAATGAATGTATACTATCTGATGTAAATAATGTCTGAGTTCGTGTACATAATATACTTACTGCATAGAGTAGTTAGTTAGTAAGTTTGTGTGTGTTGAAAGAAAGCTTATGCCTCAGCAACGCAGCTGCAGCGGCCAGATCCAAAGGCAGTAAGATGCCCAGTCAACCCATAAAGCTGTACTATCTGCCACCCTCGCCACCATGCCGGTCGGTGATGATGACTGCCAGGGCCCTGGGCATCGACCTGGAGTTGGTCCTAACTAATATAATGGAGGGACAACACAAAACACCGGAATATTTAAAGGTAGGTGTCTACCATTTTCTTATCGGTTGTAGTAGGTAAATATTTGATAAACTCTAGGTAAATATGGTAGGTCAGTAATAAATACAGTCAAGCAATATCTAGCAGTATTGCAAAATAATCAATACGTATGTGCCTACTTATTTTATGTACCTGCACTTTGGTTTCATATCATTTTCATTATTTTTAGATGAATCCACAACATACGATACCAACCATGGATGACAGCGGTTTTATTTTATGGGAAAGGTAATAAAATTACTTATATTTTTGTTTATGTATTTGCTTGCCGATATTGCCAATAACTTCGTCCGCGTGGATTTACAATCCTGTGGGAACTGGTTTTCCTGGATAAACGTAGTCTATGTCCGTATCCAAGATGCAAGCTATTAATTTCTGTATCATGTAGATGATGTCCACAACTGGGTCCACGTGGATTTAAGTTTTTAAAATCCCAAGGGAAATTCCAGGATAAAAATCAGCAAACATCCATTCCCGGAATGCAAGCTATCTCTGTACCTTTCATCAAAATCCGTTAAACTGATGGGCCGTGAAAAGCTAGCAAACATACAGACATACCTACACACTTTTGCATTTATTAATATTAGTACGATTTACTTTAAAAAGAGTACCTGTGCTATAGCCTAGTAGCGACAACGCATATCAGTCGATAGTGATGGTTACGTAACACTGATACAACTATGTAGATGGGTGACTGACTTTGGCCCCTAGAGCATATTTTGACCTTTACCTCTTCTCCGTGCGTCGGAGTCTGTCCCGCTTATTGTGTCTCTGATTTCTAACTTCCGGTAATATGATTTGAAATCGTATCTAATCATAAGTCGTGTCGGATGCGGAAGGATCCGAGAGCACACTGTAATTCGAATTATTATGTCAAGAAACTCCCACCATTAGGAATAAGGGAAATTAAAAGGGTCACCACTCACCACCCTCAGCAATAAGAATTACGACACAGAGAGGCATAGTTGCTGCTATTGATATAGATACTAACTTGAAACAATTTATAATTACTTCAAATAATTACTGACCAATAATTACTGGAGCAGCAACTCAGCACTCACCAATTTCGAGAAAACTGGCGGAACACCGATTCCTTCCATTTGATCGGAATCAAAACTCCGACTCGTGGAAAATCCTAAACTAACCAGCTCGTTGAAAATCCTGGAGCACCGCAAAGACGCGGACGTAAGCTCTCTCGGCGTGTTATACTGCCTTCATTGCGGACAGTGTTCTATGGAGCCTTGAGTCTTGACCTTATTCCACCCTCCCTTCCTATTGCCACACCGCACGCCACCGAAAGCAATTTCGCCCTCACCACCTGGATGCCTAAAGTACTTCCACCACCCATTGTACCAGATGTTTTTACTATGCACATGCAAATTGTAGAATCAACTCTTTCCGGTGGTGTTCCCACTAAATAACATGAGGTTATTTAAGAAGCGGATCAACAAATTCTTGAAAAGGAAAAGTGGTAATGGATTGGCAGTTCTTCTGGTGCTGCACATGTTCTAATGAGCGGTTGTAATCCAAACAGTGACCCATCTGTTCATTTGCTTGCTATTTATTATTTTAACAATAGTGTAAATTAATTTATAACACTCCCGACAATTAGTGTAGGATACAGTAACTAGAAAAGAGCTGATAACTTTCAAACGGCTGAACCGATTTTCTTGGATTATAGCTAAGAACACTCTCGATCAAGCCACCTTTCAAAACAAAAGACTAAATTAAAATCGGTTCATTAGTTTAGGAGCTACGATGCCACAGACAGATACACAGATACACACGTCAAACTTATAGCAATCCTCTTTTTGGCCGGGGGCTAAAAATGGTACTATACCTTTGTAAAAATGACATTCGATCGTTGTTTGCTAATCCACCTGTGTTTTCCTCTCAGTCGCGCTATCATGGCATACTTGGTAAATGCTTACGGGCGAAATGATTCCTTGTACCCGAAGAATCCACGGCAGCGGGCGTTGGTGGACCAGAGGCTCAACTTCGATCTTGGCACACTATATAAACGCTATATGGATCTCTATGTATGTATAATAACTTAATGTTTATTAAAGTAATAGTATCGTAATAAAATTTAAGAATTTCACAAAAAAATAAAAAAAAATAAAAAAAATGTATGTATATTCTGATTTTATTTTAAGAGGGCTCTCTCCGTCACTCGTTTCATACAATCGTAGTTCCAATTTCATTTGAATATTAAGCAACCAAAGTCCATGAAATTTTGCAGACATATTCTAGAAACTATATCTATGTCTGTGGTTTTCCAGATTTCTGTTAAAATATTCGGGTTCAAAGTTACGCGGTCTTAAAAATTCACATACAAACCTTTGAGCCCCTGTAATTTTAAAGCTACATATTTTTAGAAAAATCTAAAACACCACAGACAGAGATATTATTTTCTAGAATATGTCTGCAAAATTTCATGGACTTTGGTTGCTTAATATTCTAATGAAATTGGAACTACGATTGTATGAAGCGAGTAACGGAGAGAGCCCTGTTAAAGGTAGCTTTTAAGTGCGGCTAACCATGACCTATAGATAGCTATCAATAAGGATATCTTTTGTTTCTCTACCTAATTTATAATTTCAATGAAAGATGTAGAGCAAGACTTATCTGATTTAGATGAAATATTATAATTCTAGTGTTGTTATACTACAACAATATTGTAGTCCAAGACTTATACCTACATAACATGGATTTCGGATATTGACTGCACGAAACGTAAAGGCATTCATTTAGAAATAATTGATTATTATTATCTTTTCGCCCGAAAAAGGAGCCTAAGGGGCTACATAGATTTTGGACTCTGGTAGCAGAAGGACGTATTTGCACACTTGTATAGATTTTCGGTACGCTTTGTGGCTAAAATATACTAAGTAAATTGGAACTACAGATTGCTAAAAATAGATTGGTCCTTTATCTCCAGAGATCGAGTAATTTTTTGATAAAATCATTAATTTTGATACTATAAGAACGATTTTCCTTCACCTCTTCCACGCAGAATTAACGATTTAGGGTCAAGTTTAGGTACATTTTTCTCAGTTTACGTACGGATTTTATTCTTCTAATAAATATTTTCCGTTAGCACATAATGTGCACCTCAAAATATAGCATTATTATATTAATAATAGTATAAAAATAAATAAAAACATCGTGTATAAATTTTTCACGTATTTTGCTTCAACCGCAAACCTTAATACAGTGCACTAAGGGTTATTTTGATATTGGGCAGGCAATGGTATGATTTCAAAATTATATCAGTCAGCGGCCAGCCGCCTTCGTGGGTGGTCTCTGCGTCGGTTGCTACAATTTTTTGATGTGGAAAAGATCGCTGTACGAACACAAAATAGTTCGACAAAACCCTAACTGATATTTATAGGTACTTATTCCATGATTGTGCTGATATTTTGGCAAGGTAAGATAATAATGATAATATTATGTACCTATTATCACATTTTATCGTTAGCTGGATTTTTTTCTTGAGCATGATAGTGATCTGATAGTGAACTTCGAAGGCTGCGACAGGAACTTGAAGACTAGAAGAACTAGATGTGTCCAGTTTGGGCTCGTTTTCTTAGTCATGACGAGATCTTACCTCCGGATTTGTGGAGTGACCTGATGGTATACCTCGAAAGTCACTATTGGAACTCGGAGACGAATAGAGCTAGGTGTTTCGAGTTTGGGCTCATTTTCTTAGTCATGATGAGATCTTATCTCCGGATTTGTGGAGTGACCTGATGGTATACCTCGGAAGTCACTATTGGAACTCGGAGACGAATAGAGCTAGGTGTTTCGAGTTCGGGCTCATTTTCTTAGTCATGATGAGATCTTACCTCCGGATTTGTGGAGTCACCTGATGGTATACCTCGGAAGTCACTATTGGAACTCGGAGACGAATAGAGCTAGGTGTTTCGAGTTTGGGCTCATTTTCTTAGCCATGATGAGATCTTACCTCCGGATTTGTGGAGTGACCTGATGGTATACCTCGGAAGTCACTATTGGAACTCGGAGACGAATAGAGCTAGGTGTTTCGAGTTTGGGCTCATTTTCTTAGTAATGATGAGATCTTACCTCTGGATTTGTGGAGTGACCTGATGGTATACCTCGGAAGTCACTATTGGAACTCGGAGACGAATAGAGCTAGGTGTTTCGAGTTTGGGCTCATTTTCTTAGTAATGATGAGATCTTACCTCCGGATTTGTGGAGTGACCTGATGGTATACCTCGGAAGTCACTATTGGAACTCGGAGACGAATAGAGCTAGGTGTTTCGAGTTTGGGCTCATTTTCTTAGTCATGATGAGATCTTACCTCCGGATTTGTGGAGTGACCTGATGGTATACCTCGGAAGTCACTATTGGAACTCGGAGACGAATAGAGCTAGGTGTTTCGAGTTTGGGCTCATTTTCTTAGTCATGATGAGATCTTACCTCCGGATTTGTGGAGTGACCTGATGGTATACCTCGGAAGTCACTATTGGAACTCGGAGACGAATAGAGCTAGGTGTTTCGAGTTTGGGCTCATTTTCTTAGTCATGATGAGATCTTACCTCCGGATTTGTGGAGTGACCTGATGGTATACCTCGGAAGTCACTATTGGAACTCGGAGACGAATAGAGCTAGGTGTTTCGAGTTTGGGCTCATTTTCTTAGTCATGATAAGATCTTACCTCCGGATTTGTGGAGTGACCTGATGGTATACCTCGGAAGTCACTATTGGAACTCGGAGACGAATAGACCTAGATGTTTCGAGTTTGGGCTCATTTTCTTAGCCATGATGAGATCTTACCTCCGGATTTGTGGAGTGACCTGATGGTATACCTCGGAAGTCACTATTGGAACTCGGAGACGAATAGAGCTAGGTGTTTCGAGTTTGGGCTCATTTTCTTAGTAATGATGAGATCTTACCTCTGGATTTGTGGAGTGACCTGATGGTATACCTCGGAAGTCACTATTGGAACTCGGAGACGAATAGAGCTAGGTGTTTCGAGTTTGGGCTCATTTTCTTAGTCATGATGAGATGTTACCTCCGGATTTGTGAAGTGACCTGATGGTATACCTCGGAAGTCACTATTGGAACTCGGAGACGAATAGAGCTAGCTGTTTCGAGTTCGGGCTCATTTTCTTAGTCATGATGAGATCTTACCTCCATATTTGTGGAGTGACCTGATGGTATACCTCGGAAGTCACTATTGGAACTCGGAGACGAATAGAGCTAGATGTTTCGAGTTTGGGCTCATTTTCTTAGTCATGATGAGATCTTACCTCCGGATTTGTGGAGTGACCTGATAGTATACCTCGGAAGCCACTATTGGAACTCGGAGACGAATAGAGCTAGGTTTTTCGAGTTTGAGCTCATTTTCTTAGTCATGATGAGATCTTACCTCAGGATTTGTGGAGTGACCTGATGGTGTACCTCGGAAGCCACTATTGGAACTCGGAGACGAATAGAGCTAGGTGTTTCGAGTTTGGGCTCAATTTCTTAGTCATGATGAGATCTTACCTCCGGATTTGTGGAGTGACCTGATGGTATACCTCGGAAGTCACTATTGGAACTCGGAGACGAATAGAGCTAGGTGTTTCGAGTTTGGGCTCATTTTCTTAGTCATGATGAGATCTTACCTCCGGATTTGTGGAGTGACCTGATGGTATACCTCGGAAGTCACTATTGGAATTCGGAGACGAATAGAGCTAGGTGTTTCGAGTTTGGGCTCGTTTTCTTAGTCATGATGAGATCTTACCTCCGGATTTGTGAAGTGACCTGATGGTATACCTCGGAAGTCACTATTGGAACTCGGAGACGAATAGAGCTAGCTATTTCGAGTTCGGGCTCATTTTCTTAGTCATGATGAGATCTTACCTCCAGATTTGTGGAGTGACCTGATGGTATACCTCGGAAGTCACTATTGGAACTCGGAGACGAATAGAGCTAGGTGTTTCGAGTTTGGGCTCATTTTCTTAGTCATGATGAGATCTTACCTCCGGATTTGTGGAGTGACCTGATAGTTTACCTCGGAAGCCACTATTGGAACTCGGAGACGAATAGAGCTAGGTTTTTCGAGTTTGAGCTCATTTTCTTAGTCATGATGAGATCTTACCTCCGGATTTGTGGAGTGACCTGATGGTATACCTCGGAAGTCACTATTGGAACTCGGAGACGAATAGAGCTAGGTGTTTCGAGTTTGGGCTCATTTTCTTAGGCATGATGAGATGTTACCTCCGGATTCGTGAAGTGACCTGATGGTATACCTCGGATGTCACTATTGGAACTCGGAGACGAATAAAGCTAGCTGTTTCGAGTTCGGGCTCATTTTCTTAGTCATGATGAGATCTTACCTCCGGATTTGTGGAGTGACCTGATGGTATACCTCGGAAGTCACTATTGGAACTTACAAAACGAGCTCAAACTCATAACATCTAACTCTACTCGACTCGAAAGTCCAATAGTGGCTTTTGAAGTATACCTTCAGAGCACTCCAACAAGTTTCAAGGTATAATCTCGTCATAACTAACAAAACGAGCCCAAACTCGAAACACCTAGTTCTATTCGTCTCCGAGTTCCAATAGTGACTTCCGAGGTATACCATCAGGTCACTCCACAAATCCGGAGGTAAGATCTCATCATGACTAAGAAAATGAGCCCAAACTCGAAACACCTAGCTCTATTCGTCTCCGAGTTCCAATAGTGACTTCCGAGGTATACCATCAGGTCACTCCACAAATCCGGAGGTAAGATCTCTTCATGACTAAGAAAATGAGCCCAAACTCGAAACACCTAGCTCTATTCGTCTCCGAGTTCCAATAGTGACTTCCGAGGTATACCATCAGGTCACTCCACAAATCCGGAGGTAAGATCTCATCATGACTAAGAAAATGAGCCCAAACTCGAAACACCTAGCTCTATTCGTCTCCGAGTTCCAATAGTGACTTCCGAGGTATACCATCAGGTCACTCCACAAATCCGGAGGTAAGATCTAATCATGACTAATAAAATGAGCCCAAACTCGAAACACCTAGCTCTATTGGTCTCCGAGTTCCAATAGTGACTTTCGAGGTATACCATCAGGTCACTCCACAAATCCGGAGGCAAGATCTCATCATGACTAAGAAAATGAGTCCAAACTCGAAACACCTAGCTCTATTCGTCTCCGAGTTCCAATAGTGACTTTCGAGGTATACCATCAGGACACTCCACAAATCCGGAGGTAAGATCTCATCATGACTAAGAAAATGAGCCCAAACTCGAAACACCTAGCTCTATTCGTCTCCGAGTTCCAATAGTGACTTCCGAGGTATACCATTAGGTCACTCCACAAATCCGGAGGTAAGATCTCTTCATGACTAAGAAAATGAGCCCAAACTCGAAACACCTAGCTCTATTCGTCTCCGAGTTCCAATAGTGACTTCCGATGATACCATCAGGTCACTCCACAAATCCGGAGGTAAGATCTCATCATGACTAAGAAAATGAGTCCAAACTCGAAACACCTAGCTCTATTCGTCTTCGAGTTCCAATAGTGACTTCCAAAGTATACCATCAGGTCACTCCACAAATCCGGAGGTAAGATCTCATCATGACTAAGAAAATGAGCCCAAACTCGAAACACCTAGCTCTATTCGTCTCCGAGTTCCAATAGTGACTTCCGAGGTATACCATCAGGTCACTCCACAAATCCGGAGGTAAGATCTCATCATGACTAATAAAATTAGCCCAAACTCGAAACACCTAGCTCTATTCGTCTCCGAGTTCCAATAGTGACTTTCGAGGTATACCATCAGGTCACTCCACAAATCCGGAGGTAAGATCTCATCATGACTAAGAAAATGAGCCCAAACTCGAAACATCTAGCTCTATTCGTCTCCGAGTTCCAATAGTGACTTCCGAGGTGTACCATCAGGTCACTCCACAAATCCGGAGGTAAGATCTCTTCATGACTAAGAAAATGAGCCCAAACTCGAAACACCTAGCTCTATTCGTCTCCGAGTTCCAATAGTGACTTCCGAGGTACACCATCAGGTCACTCCACAAATCCGGAGGTAAGATCTCATCATGACTAAGAAAATGAGCCCAAACTCGAAACACCTAGCTCTATTCGTCTCCGAGTTCCAATAGTGACTTTCGAGGTATACCATCAGGTCACTCCACAAATCCGGAGGTAAGATCTCATCATGACTAAGAAAATGAGCCCAAACTCGAAACACCTAGCTCTATTCGTCTCCGAGTTCCAATAGTGACTTCCGAGGTATACCATCAGGTCACTCCACAAATCCGGAGGTAAGATCTCATCATGACTAAGAAAATGAGCCCAAACTCGAAACACCTAGCTCTATTCGTCTCCGAGTTCCAATAGTGACTTCCGAGGTATACCATCAGGTCACTCCACAAATCCGGAGGTAAGATCTCATCATGACTAAGAAAATGAGCCCAAACTCGAAACACCTAGCTCTATTCGTCTCTGAGTTCCAGTAGTAGGTTCCAAAGTATGCAATTTCATCAAGTCGGGAGGTAATGTAATGCTATCCTTCTCAGATTATTTTAGTCATAGTAGGAGCTCATAATTTCATAAGCATGGAAATGTTGTTCATTGCCAAGAAGTCATGGTGAAATATTTCATCATCAGACCCTTAGTCTGTAGGCACTGTTCTACTTACTGTATTATTGTCAAGATACATATTTAAAAAAAAAACTGTTAAAAAAAATAGATGACCAAATATAAAATAAAATAAAAATATCAAAGTATCAAAATCAAGTCGATTCACTCATTTTGACGCAGCTGTGTGCGTGTGGGCAGTGTACTTATGTAGTAGTGCAATTTTGATACCTATTCATTTTGCAAAGACGTCCTTAAGTAAAGCAATCACAAAATAAAAAAATATAAGTGATTGGAATAATCTACAAAAAAAAACTTATGCATTCGCAAAGCGATCTTCATAGCTACCGAATTTGAAAATTGATAAAAAATTATTTATTGCAGGCTCCGATGATATTCCAAGGCGGAGAATACAACGACGAGGCAGCTGAGAAATTAAACGAAGCTCTAGACTGGATGAATAGTTTGCTGGAGGGGAGGGTGTTCCTTGCTGGAGATAACTTGACCATTGCTGATATCTCCATCGTCGTCATTTTTAGTAATTTAGAGGTTAGTTACTTACTGCTGTTAATCAGCGATACATTACAATTTATAGCCTATTAATATTAAAAATATATATATTTATAATATACAATTTATAGTGCTTGAAGATTATGTATCTACTTATATTCTAGTGAAAGATCACACTAATATTATAAAGGCGAAAGTTTGTATGTATGTGTGTGTGTGTGTGTGTGTGTGTGTGTGTGTGTGTGTGTGTGTGTATCTGTGTATCTGTCTGTGGCATCGTAGCTCCTAAACTAATGAACCGATTTTAGTTTAGTTTTTTTGTTTGAAAGGTGGCTTGATCGAGAGTGTTCTTAGCTATAATCCACGAAAATCGGTTCAGTCGTTTGAAAGTTATCAGCTCTTTTCTAGTTACTGTAACCTTCACTTGTCGCGGTGTTATAAATTTTTAATTTACACTTGTTAAATATATCGATAGTTATTTCTAAATTATTGTTACAGGCATTTGGATTCGACTACAGTGCACACGAGAACGTTGCAAAATGGTACGAAAGAACGAAAAAATCGTTAGAGCCGTTCGGGTACGAGGAAATCGACCAAGCTGGTGCGCAGATGCTCGCCTCATTCATGAAGAAGGATTAAAACCACTTTTATATTTATTCAGATACAAGTTAGCCCTTGACTGCAGACTAACCTGGTGGTAAGTGATGATGCAGTCTAAGATGGAAGCGGGCTAACCTGGTAGGGGTATGGCAGTGTTCATTAAACCCATACTCCTGCACCACGATTCACTCGCATTGTTTGTTTTACCACTTAAGTTCAGTATGCAATAAAACTCAACCATACGCTGAGGTTTATTATTTTCCTTATCAAGTACATAATATACCAGTTGAGGCTAAGATATGAGGCTATTCCACGGAATAAGTAATGAAATTCGTTTAATTTTAGATACTTGCTTTAGAGGTAACCGGCGATAGCCAGTAGTGGTTAAAAAGTCTACGTTTAATCCGGGGTTGGATTCCGGACACGCACCTCTAACTTTTGGGAGTTAATATTACTTGCTTTAAAGATGAAAAAAAACATCGTGAGAAAACCTACATGTCTGAAAGTTCTCCATAATGCTTTCAAAGGTGTGTGAAGTCAGCCAACCCGCATTTGGCTGGTAGGCTATGGCCAAACCCTTCGAATTCTAAGAGGAAACCCGTACTCAGTAGTGAGACGTCGATGAGTTTATAATGATGATACCTGCTACTACTATACCTGCTATCTAGTAATTAGCAAGAATACTTAGTTCTAAAATCTACTGTTACTACTAATGTTTATAATATCAAGTATCTTAATTTTTTTTCGCTAAGTTTTCGCTGTCATAATCGGAAAACAAAGTTCCAAATGTTTCCGTTAGGGAAATTGCATTTTTATCAACTTATACTACTATACTTACTATATACTTAATATTATAAATGCAAAAGTGTGTCTGTCTGTTTGTTTGTTTGTCTGTCTGTCTGTCTGTGTTAGCTTTTCACGGCCCAACAGTTTCACCGATGGTACAGAGATAGCTTGCATCCCGAATCTGACGTAGACAACTTTTTATCCTGGAAAATGAAAGAGTTCCTACGGGATTTTTAAAAAACCTTAATCCAAGCGGAGGTGGTCGCGGGCATCACTTAGTTCATAATAATTACTAAGAAAATTGTTTCTGGTCTGGTCTGGTTCAGGCTTCGATGGCTAGTTCTCATTCGATACAGGCAAAATTATCGACAACCAATTTAGCGCTCCAGTATGATGCCCTGTAGAAACCGACAAAGGGTACCTATAGGTTTAATAAAACTGCCATACCCCTTCCAAGTCAGCCATAAGATGAGATCGCAGGGGAGGGCTGACTTGTCATCGATTTAAAAAAACAGCCCTTAATAAATAAGATTCTATTCATATTATCTAGTTTTTGTAATACCTACCTGCTTTAATAGTTGAGTTTGTACCCAACTCGTAAACTCAAATGCTTAGGTATTAATTGTAATCCTTTATCGGTATAAATATACAGGTAAAGAGATAAAGGTAAAGAGAGTGATGATAGTATAGATAAACCGCTCCCCAATATAACGAAGGATGACTAAGATGTTTCGATGTGTAGCTTCCGGTCTCATGTGAACATCCTGACTATGAATTGTGGTGGGCATTTCTATATCACAACACAGAACAATGAGTCGGCGCTAGCGGTCGAGTCGCGACTCGCGTTCTGCTCAATGTATAAGGCTCATACCACTCCACGTTTTGAAAACAAAGTCAATTGTTCAGGATTGAAAAAGAAAATCAAAACGGGCAAACATAAAGCTATTCACAAACATTGCGACTGAAACAGTGAAATCCAACGGACAACAATCGATATAGGAATGCGATAGTCATTTCACAGGAATATTTTTAATTGAAAAATGTAGTTTTGTGTCGTGTGTTTTGTGATACTAACATGTTAATCAGAGGGAGAGTGATATCGAACATGATGCTGATTGAAGTAGGTATCGTTTATTTATTACTCAATTCTATTAAGGACTAGATAAGTATTAGCTAACTAGATTTTTCTGTCTGCTTCGCCCACCTAAAATTCTGATATAGCTCTAGGTAGGTAGGTACTATCTCTAGTTTCAGTGGGCCGATTTTGATCTACTTAAATTGGACCAGTAGTTTCGGCTGATTACACTTTTGAAGTTTCATTTCTATTGGTCCAGTAATTTTTCGCGGACTAACAAAAACAGCGGCCAAATTTTTCTAATAAGGATTATATAACAGTAATAATAAGCAATATGTTAATACATATAATATTATGTTCTATACTAATATTATAAAGAGGTAAAAGTCAGTTTGTGAATTTGGATGTACTCCGGAATTACCTAATGATCCGATTCTAAAAATTCTTTCACTGATACGAGTAGCTATGAATTATCTCCGAGTGCTATAAAGTAGGTAGGTATAATCACGCGAACGAAGCCGCGGGCAAAAGCTAGTAGTAAAATAAATGTTGCTGAATATGTACATTCATTTTTTTTACTAGCTTATGCCCACGACTTCGTCCGCGTAAACTGCACTAGATTTCAAACCCTATTTTATCCCCTTAGAGGTTGAATTTACAAAAATCCTTTCTATGTCATAAAAGCCATCTGCATGCCAAACAGCTCGATCCATCCAGTAGTTTGAGCTGTGCGCTAATAGATCAGTCAGTCAGTCAGTCGACTTTTCCTTTTATTTATGTTTTGTGACTCCCATAGATTTAGAGTATAGGTGGCACGCTGGATAGGTAGATGTCGGTGATCTTTATTTTTATAATTTGTTATTACTATATTATCTAGTGTCAAACTCAGCACAGAATATCCTGACCGCCTCAGCTAGCCAGGCCATTAGTTGCGCTAATACGCCTGTCTCCTCCCTGTCTCATACCCTCCCAAATTAGAGCGCTCCAGGCCGTCGCCATTTGAACTAACTGTATGATCGGGCCGGCTATAATCATTATATTCTAGTACTAAAAGGTTACAAAGAAACTGAAACCTTCGTCGCTGTAACTGAATAACGGATGTAATCATTAATTAATCACTAAGTACGCTCGGACTATTGTTGTATTGTTATTCCACACATTAAATCTTATATTCCCTCTGTAATAAAACCACATGCAATATCACATAGCATAATTAGACTTTAATACTCATGCCTACAAGTAATAGCATAGTGAGCATTTCCTTTGTCTAATGTCGATTACTATGGAATTGTTTTTTCGAAATCATATTTCAATGAATTTGCGACAAGTCAGTATAGGTAGTCTATTGTTGAACAAAACAGGCGTTATTTTGCCAAAGTTCATGATATGTATTTACAAGGAACCACAAGCTTAATTTGCTATAATCCGCTAGTAAATATTTTCTATAGTATATGTATTTTTCAATAGAATCAAAGTCGATATAAAATTCGTGTGTATTTCAGAATTTAATAGGTATCACGATATTCATTACCACGATAACGGCTGTCCAATTCCCGAACAACCCAACATCAGAAATGTCTGCAGATGAAAAGTTTTTTGTCAAAAGTAATAAAACAGCGGAGCAATCTGACGAGAGTGGACATGAGATCGAAACAGAAATAGAAGAAAAAAAATTCTTAGACGATGCTTTAAAAACAGTATTAGATCCTAGAACTGTAATTGGGAAAGTTGATGAGGTAGTTGAAAACTTCAAAATTCAGCTCGAAGAAGTTGATAAGGAAAATAGCACTCTAGAGTTGTTTATGGAAGAAATGGATAAATTAAGCTTAGAAATATGTAAAACAGCGCAAGAATCTCTTTGGGACTACGTGACCGATATAAACAGTGAAGCGAAGAAAAATAAAATGGTAAACATAATAATTCCATTGTTAAGAGGGGTCTCTCTGTCACTCGCTCCATACAAACGTAGTTCCAATTTCATTTGAATATTAAGCAACCAAAGTCCATGAAATTTTGCAGACATATTCTAGAAACTAATATCTACGCCTGTGGTTTTCCAGATTTCTGTTAAAATATTCGATTTCAAAGTTACGCGGTATTAAAAATTCACATACAAATCTTTGAGCCCCTGTAATTTTAAAACTACATATTTTTAGAAAAATCTAAAACACCACAGGCACAGATATAAGTTTCTAGAACATGTCTGCAAAACTTCATGGACTTTGGTTGCTTAATATTCAAATGAAATTGGAACTACGATTGTATGAAGTAAGTGACGGAGAGAGCCCTGGCACTTGTTTGATTTGAAATGTTCTACACAGGTTCTCGGTGCATCAACCATTCTATCGCTCATTTTTTATTGTGAATTTATAATTTGATATTAAGTATTCGATTGTGCTGTTTATATTCACTTTATTTTATAGTTATTGAATAAAAGAATCAATACCTTATCATATTCTCAGTAAAAAGGCAAATGTAGTGTGTGTCAGACAAATTCTCGATCAATCAGTCAATCAATATTTATTATGTAATAAAAATTTCAGGTACGAATAGCAGCCGAAGAAGATGAAATAAAGAAACAGTATTGGACTATTTTAAAGAAAAAATACTTGAACGACCAAGAACCCATGCTGGATTTAAAATTAAAGAGAAAAATAAAAATAATAAAAGAGAGGGGAACTAATGTGCAGATGCCTCAAAGTAAAGTAAGTTGACCATTCTAAGCATTAATCATCTTGAGAATTTGAGAAGGTACAAGTCTACTCAGTTACGCTGTACTAATTTTGAACAAACTTACGCCAAGAGCATTTCTTTGTGGAGTGATGAAAAAACAATTATATGAGATTTAATGTTATTTAAAGTCAATATTTCGAGGTAATTCTTTTACTAAGAAGTTATTTTATTGGCTACTTAATATGTGATTTCTCCTTATTCTGGATTTCCTTTTATGTCAATCGTTCCATAAATGATAGAACAAGATATTTCATTAGAAAGCGTATTAGCTTTCTGGAGTTTACTCGTATAGTGCTTATGTATCAAGCTAAGTTATGATTCTATCAAATACCTACTTGCCACTATACACTGTTTTATATTTTTAGGGTTCCGTACTTCAAAAGGAAAAACGGAACCCTTATAGGATCACTTTGTTGTCTGTCTGTCTGTCTGTCCATCCGTCAAAAAAATAAATTTGCAAAATGTCGAAAAAAAAAATTCGAGTATGGCACCCTCGGTGCGCGAGTCCAACTCGCGCTTGCCTGGTATTTCTTTTAATCTGCCACAATATTATATTTCAATGTCAATGTTTATATTTTTCATAATTTTCGCACCTAATTTTATATTATTTGATTCGAACTCAGGGCTGTCGTAAATTATATTAGTAGGATTCAAATTCAAAGTTCAATTATTATTATTTTAATGATTAAAAACAATACGTTATAATATATTTTTTAGCAACGCGAGGAAATAGATACAATGCAACGTATTTGGAGCAGAGTGTCGGTATGCGCCTACAATGCGTCTGTTTGCAATAACGAGGATTCGCAACGAACAATGAATGGTCAGTTATTGTGTTTAACTCACTTACGTATAAGTTCATCGTGAGTAGGTATAAAATTTTGTATTACGACGACATTAGTACGTCTCAGTAACAGTTATTAGTTATCTATTAAGGTGCCAATGTATGTTTATAATGATAGTATTGTTTCAAAACAATGATATTAATGAAATTTAACAACGTAAAGTAATATTATTATCGACTACTGTACAAATATGCTTTATCGTTTAGAACTTGTCGTTTTTATGTACAAATACAGTAAAACGAATAATACATTGACATAATATAAGGTATTATTTATCTGCCAATAACAATAACAGCAATAGTGACGTTCGATTTAATATGGATAGGTCAGTGAGGTTAGTGGTACTTAATTTGAAATTTCAGACACACTTTTACGAGCCCTTTCCATAATTTCAGATGTAATAACAATTTTCAAAACCAGTAACGACACAGATGAACTGGCATACTACTGGAAGGCTTACAGGGATGCAACAGGGAAGAAGATTCGACCAATCTTCAAAGATTACGTCAGTAGAATGAACAACATCGCTGTATCAGAAAACTTTAATGATGCCGGCGAAGTGTGGCGATACGCTTTTGAAGATGACGATTTCCTTAACACTGTTAATCGACTATGGAATGAAATTAAACCATTCTACAATCTTCTGCACAGTTATGTAAGAGCAAAGCTCAAGGCTTATTATAAAAAGGAATTACAAAATGACGATAAATTAATACCAGCTCATATTTTAGGTATGGTTAATATTCGATCTAATAGCAATTTTTAAACACTGTATCTTTGCTTATGTATAATGGATAAATGGTAAATAATCATGAATCTACGCCTGTCCATAAAACTCTAGCATTTTTTAATTTTTAATTTTTTAGCAAAATATTTTTGCTTCTAGGTAACTTGTGGGCACAAGAGTGGCAAGCAATATACCACAAAGTTGCAGCGTATCCGAATATTGAAAGAGCATCGGTTAAGCAAAACGAAAGCATTCATTCTAAGGACCTATTTAATGCTGTAGATGAATTTCACCAATCACTTGGGTTTGAAAGCGCCAAAGATACATTTGCCGATATTAAAGAAACAACCACAACAGTCAATTGTTTACCCTCCAGCCATGATATGTGCGATGGTGTTAATTACAAGTGAGACAGATTTTTTTTTTACAAACAACAATCTCAATGAGATAGTTAAGTTACTAGCAGACAAAGATAATCACTATTACCTCACTATTTTTTTTTTATTTTTTTTTATTTTTTTAAAAAAGAATATTAGCCATTTTTAATCATGACTAACATTTAAGTTAGTTAAATATAGGTAATACAATTTAAGGTATTGTGTATTCAGTATTCACCACTAATAATAAAAGTGATTTGATTTAAATACTGGTTTAATGAAAAAACTTAAAATACCGTTATGGTTATTCTATAAAAATTACCATAACGAATTGGAAAATATGTTAAGGGTAACGTCATTGTAAACAATTGAAACACATTTTATATGGTGCATGGTGCTATTTCGGTTAAGGAAACAATTTCTTAACAAAATTGATAGGTCTTAAAATCCTATCCTATAATAATCCTACAATCCATTCTAATATCATAATCACACTAATATTATAAAGGAGAAAGTTTGTATGTGTGTGTGTGTGTGTGTGTGTGTGTGTATGTTTGTTACTCCTTCACGCAAAAACTACTGGACGGATTGGGCTGAAATTTAGAATAGAGATAGATTACACCCTGGATTAGCACATAGGCTACTTTTTATCCCGGAAAATCAAAGAATTCCCACGGGAGTTTCAAAAAACCTACATCCACGCGAACGAAATCGCGGGCATCAGCTAGTATTCCTATAATGATTTATCGCAGAGGGCCTTATTCAGCCAAATCAACAATATAATCTCCTATATTTAGGTTTTACTATCTATTAGATATTTACAGTATTTTTGGTAGAGAACAAACTTTGTTGGTGACCAAAGGTTTTACGACTACCGTTATACAATCTTGCAGAATTAAATGGTGCGGAGAGAAAGTGTCAGACATAACAGTGGGACTGTCCAGAGCCGCAAGACTGCTGGGTCATGTGCAATACTTCAAGCACTATCGCAATCTTCAACCATTGTACAGAGATGGGCCCAATCCAGGTTTGTTGCGAATAAACTACTAGAAATAACACTGTAATGAATATATACAGTAAATTATTACTTTTTTTTTGTTGAAAATGTTACAATAAAACTTATTTATAGCTGGCCCGCGTGCAATGGTACCAAGTGTACTAGCTACACTTCCGTGTTGATTCTTTGTAAAATAAAATGAGCCAGCCGTTCTGTCTCTAGATGAGGCAATTAACCGCGATGAAATGCCATAGCTCCAAGGTTACCACGCAAACGGAACAACAAATGTCACTCTCGATGAGAGAGACGCTTATTGGCTTCGGCCATTTATGTTGTATCCCTTATAATAGTATAACAAGGGACCCATCACCCATGTATCAAACACGTCACACCACAAATTAGGACCCATTCCCGTCCCCAGAAAACGAATGTCAATCCATCTCTCTTGCCATGTTTTTTAAAACATCAGCATCATAAAAAAACATTTGTTTCATGTCTTTACTAGTCTCTTAGCCTACCATCCATCATTTTGCGGCATTAGAATCTTTGTGGGAACTAGCCTCCGTCACATTCTTCTTTCATTTCGCGCATATTCCTTTGGTGTATTTTTCTATTCTCTTCAGGCCTTCTACGCTTTCCACCCAACGTTTTTTAGCCCACTTCTGGTCTATTCTGCTCAAAGTATTTAATATTAAATTCTTGTAATGAAGGCAAAAAACTACCATCTGACTACCATAGAATGCTAAGATATTGTAAAAATAATACAAATTTTTTTTGAAACATGACATTAAAAAAGTACAGCAGGTGCCTATTTTTAACCCCCGACCCAAAAAGAGGGGTGTTATAAGTTTGACGTGTGTATCTGTGTATCTGTGTGTCTGTGTATCTGTGTATCTGTCTGTGGCATCGTAGCGCCTAAACGAATGAACCGATACTTTTTTTTGTTTGAAAGGTGGCTTGATCGAGAGTGTTCTTAGCTATAATCCAAAAAAATTGGTTCAGCCGTTTAAAAGTTATTAGCTATTTTCTAGTTTTCTTGTAGAAAAGAAGGTTAGATAACCCTTAGTTTCATAATATTCAAGTGTTAATTGACAAATGTCAAGCTGTCAAGATGGACGTTGCCTAGATATACATAATTATTTATTTGAAAATGATTTGTCGGGGGTGTTGAAAATTTTTAATTTACACTTGTATAAAATAAACGTCTTTCAAAACTGATCTTGTTGTCATCAGCAGCATTCTAGAGTCTAGACTAGACAAGTCTGGAAGTTAGGAAATATAAATGATTATATTATCAATGAAACGTTAAAAATAACAATAATTCGAATTTAAAAAAACTACTTGGAATTCGTTCTAGTAGATACCTATAAATCCTCACAAAGGCGGTCAAGACTCAAGTGTGCATTTTATTGTCTCTATGAAGGTTGTATTAATATGAAATATTAAAAATCAAGTATTCACTTTTTATGAGTCTGTACGTTCTAAATTATTGATCTATTAGATATATATAGATATATACATCGATCTAAGTAGGTACTTATAAATAATTTCATTACGTCTACGGTAGAGATATGTTTCTTCCATACATCTTCTTCATTTTTCGTCTTTTTCGGTTTGCAATTTGTATTATACCTAAGTACTCTAATACTTGCAAACATTGTGGAATGATCTCCGTGCAGAGCCCTGACGGGCAAACACCAGCAAAAAGTGAGTGTAGTCGGCTTTTTCATATATTTATTTCTTCAAGAACTTATCAATTTAAAACCTAAACACAATTTATGTATTTAGATGTAATGAAAAAGACGCGCGCAAAGGACAACTTATCCCTATTGAAGATTCAGAAACGTATCTTTGACGTAATTTCATTGTTTGCAAAATAAAACAAAATAAAAGTCGTAATAAAGAGGAAATTAATTAAAACTGACCCAACGGACATAAGTACCTAAGCCCTAATTCGCACGAGCGTAAAAAAAGCGTTGCGTTAAAACCCGGCGTTGCACTGAAAATACAGAGTGCGCGTGAAAAAAGCGTTGACGTATGAACAGATACTTGGGAATGCATTTGTTCTATTTGAACGCTTTTTTAAATGGACGTTAAAAAAGCTCTCGTGCGAATGAGGCCTAAACGAGAGTGAACTAAGTACCTTAATGTAAAGTTTAATGCGTCTGGACACTAATCAACATTTTTTGTCGCTTTTCGTAATAATAAACTGCAACGTAATACTAAGAACCTAAATAGAAAATGAATGTAAAAGAAAAAACATAATTGAATTTTTAGACACTCTGTTTTAAACATAGGTTTGAAGTTTTGTACCTACTTACCTAGTTTAGTTTCCTACAGTAAAATCACAGAAGTGGGAGATCCTTTATTTAAAGGAGATGTAAAATAAACAAGATCAAAATAATATTATTATGATGAAGATAAAAATTTAAAAATATTTTTTAATTACTTATTCCTGAAGTTTGAATTCCAGGCTCTTAGGGCCTTTTCAGTGCGACGCGGATGGCCTGCGCGGACGTCCGCGGCGGACGGTGGAGTGTATGAAACCTCAACAGCGCGTTCAGAGCGACGCGGAGCTGTCCGCGTCGCGGAGTTGTTGAGGATTCATACATTTTGCCGTCCGTCGCGGGCGTCCGCCGCGTGGGTCGTCCGCGCCGCACTGAAAAGGCCCTTAGGAGTCTTAGGTACCTGTATCTGCACCTAAAAAAGACACCTTTATACCAAAGACTGCTTTATAAATACATTATATTAGAGAGAATAGATTTTTATTCAACTAAACTTTTACAAGTGCTTTTGAAAATCTATCTTTTAAATTTATATTTTTTAAACCGCCATATGCTTTTCAGGTTAGCTTGCTTCTATCATAGAATGCAGCGTCACTTACGAGTTGCTGAGATCTAGGTTAACTTGGTATCGAATGTTTTTTTTCTTAATTTTTATGGCACTTTTGTCCGACACGGACACGCTAGAATAAAAAAAATGTAGGTCTCCTGCAAGCCTGCGAAGTTTTCCCAAGAGTATATCATTAATAATAAATAAATATAATTAAAAATTAATATGATTAATGATTTATTTATAAAGATTCAAGTATTACCAATTAAAAGTTATTCGTTAAACAATGTTAATATCCTACAGAATTTTTGCAGCCTTCCACGATGCAATCTCCGATATTGCAGCCGTGCAGTTGACCTCGCCGAAGCACCTTCGGACCTTGAACTTCGTGAAGGTAGAATCAACTGCTGAATCTACGTTAAACCATTTACTTTGGATGGCACTCGAAAAGTTTCCACTCATGGCTTATGCTTATGTTCTTGATAAATGGAGATGGGACGTCTTTGCCAACAGCACTATGGACAATTGGAACCAGTACTGGTGGGACCTCAGGTACAATATAAACATTACGACTAATTTGCTTATATCCAGATTCAAGATTGAGTTGATAATATCGTTAGATCGTTTATATCTCAGCTTTTTGAAAAAAAAAACGAAAATGGCGGGCAAGCAGGTAGACCAGGCTCTATACTAAAATATTCAAACTCCTTTGGAGAGCCTACCCCAGGCATTAATGAAGAATTTTGAGAAATTAACATAACATAGTTATCATTAAAAAAAATCCACGCGAACGAAATCGTAGGAATAAGCTAGTAGTTATTTATATAAAACTAACTTCGAAACGAAAACACAATAATTTAATATTTACCTTTAGAAAAAACAACAATTTGAGATGATTTTGGAAAAAATAAAGTAAGACCTGTATAAGTATTATTGTTTAAATATTACTGCCAATTATTCTTTGCCAGTTTTACCAATGTTATTTTTATATGTCAAGCAATGTATAATTGGTATCGTTTTCCATAAAATCAAAAAGGCATGAAGGTATTATAAATTATTGTCAATGTCGCACTTATGTCTGATAAATGCCTCAATCAAAACGCGCACTAAGCATAATATTATCCAGTTTACTTCGCGTAAACATATTTAAATGCTTCTTTCACGCTTTATGAACATAAGAATTTTAACAACAGTTTACATACCTACAAAATACTTAGTACTTACCTTCCATGCCAGTATTCAAGTTAGCCACCAGTTACCATCATCCATTCATCCACCCATCCACAATCCATACTTTTAGATGTTCTAGCATTCTAGATTCTCAAAATTTTCTCTAAATATTTATAGCGACATGCAGTCTTAGATTTCATATCAATAATTGAATTAGATAGAAATAGAATCACAGAAGACAGCGTGTCTTGATTGACACACGGCAGTGTGACCACCAAGTTCTAATAAGACAAAAGTTCTGATAAGAACGGCGACGCACTGACAGTGTGTATATTACAAGAACCATTTTCAGGTACTTTCAACCTGCCCTCAACTCAGAAAATATTAGACCTAGACACTTACAATGTTGCTTATCTATTATGACCCCTTTGAACATTTAGAAACCTTTTTATAACTTTTGTGGTTCTTGAGTAGTTCACAAGGACACCAATTTCTCCGATATTTCTGAACTTTGCAGTTTTGTTTTTTTACGTGAATATATTATCTTCGATTGTTATTTTACTTTTAAATAATTACATATATGTATTTCGAATAGCCTGGTGCAGAGGTGAGCACTATGGTCTTATTATGTTCGATTCCCACCAGTTCACTATTAGACTTATTGTTGCCTAGCTCCCGACTTCATCCACGTGGATTTCAAAATTTTCAAACCCTTATTTTAACCCCTTAGGATTTGAATTTTCAAAAACCCTTTCTTAGAAAATTTCTTTGTCATAAATCATAATGGCTTTCTTCATGCCAAACAGCACGATCCATCCAGTGGTTCGAGATCGAAATGCTGTGTTATTTTACTTAATATTTTGGGGTTTACTTTCAACTCCACGTACGTCACTAAACATACAATCTGTATAATATTATTTGACCTTGTTAAAGGAGATACTATTAGTAATGATATAATGTTGCGATACATCACGTATTGAACATTTTATGTAGACATTACACAGTTACTTGAACTTACCTAATTACCTAAAACTAAATTATTATGACAATGAAAAACGGTTCTACCAAAAAGTGCCTGAGCATAAAAAATCCAGTAAAACAATAAATACTTACTTTTAAGATTAATCATTAAATAAAACATTTGGTGTACCAAATCATGTAAAATCACGAGATTTCGTAGATTTGGGAATTCTCGTATTTGATTTCAGAACACGAGAGACTGGCATATCACCTCCTGTGGCTCGAAATGAAAGTGATTTAGACCCTGCTGCCAAATATCATGTGGTTTCTCATGTCCAATATATTACGTAAGTTGCATGATAACGTATTTCTGCTTATTGTACTTATCAAGGTCAATTGTTCAATATAAAAAAAAAGTAGATCTACTGGACACTTTGTATAACGAGTTTATAAACGACTGCCACCCTTCGAAATTAGTCGCTTCTATCTTAGACCACATCATCACTTACCACAAGGTAAGATCGCAGTCAAAGACTAGTAACTCTAGTCATAATGTTTAAGATGTAATTATATAATAATAAATAATTTGTCCTCTAATCCTAGTTTGGGGGCCAGAAATTTTGCGTGTTGTACGTACCTAGGCTTGCTTAGGATTTACCTTGTAAATTTTTATCAAATAAAGATTTATCATTGTTATATTAGCCTCCTTCGTTAAGTATTTTAAATGATGGTGAAAAATTGAAATCAGTAGTTTAGAAATTTTTACAGTGGATTTTGACTTTATTATACAATTTTAAGGAAACACGTAAAGAGGATAATTATTATTAGAAAAAATCGTTAGAATAGAATAGAAGAGAATAGATTTTTATTCAAATAAACTTTTACAAGTGCTTTTGAATCGTCAAATAATTAAGTTAAGTCTGAGTCATCAGTCTATATACCACTCCCAGTGGGAGTATAAAAAACTTTCAAGTTAACAAAAATATTACAAAGAAGATTTGTGCCTTTTTTGGTGCTAATTATATATTCCTTTTCTAGACGCAGTACTACTTTCAAAACGATAAGCAGGTTTAGAACGATTCGCCCTTTAAATGGCTGTTGAATCAGACCTTGAGAACTTAAATGCAAACAAAATAGGGTGCCCGGACCAATAGTTGACCAGCACCCAGTAGAAGTCATAACAGAGAACAAATCTCAGTTTTTATTTAACTATAAGAATTTGGCACTATCTACGGCTTTTGGTGAATTGCTGAAAGCTGAAAATGAATTGCCCATCCATTTGCATAAGCCCCAAGCAAATATTTGCCAGTAGGTAAACTACACTATTATGTTAATTATTGTAGAAAATCAACCAAAATATGTCCTTTTCAATCAGGTTTCTTAGAAATAGAGAGACATTTTATGGTCTGTAAAAGACCTCAGATCTTGATTATGAACGACCAGCCGTTCAGAATTAGCACGATCCTCTAAAATTGGTCTTAGTATTGCGGTTTGTGTATGTAGTTTTTTACTAACGTAGTAGGTTTTTTTATAACCGCATTATATACAAAATAGTATATACCAATACTTGAACAGGAGTTCATTACAAAAAATCATTTTTTATCATAATATTCTTATTTCATTTTGTTTATTTCGTTCGTCTACCGGTCCGGCTACCCTAGTCACATATAAAGTTAATTAATATAACACGTGACAATCCATTTTTTGCCACTGAAATCAATTTCAAGCTAGTGCTAGTGCAATTAAAGCATGGTTGATGAATTGTAGCCGGAATAATGATTCTTGTTTTTCGAGTGCAGTTCATATTTTTATTCTCACTTTATTGTCTTAGATCCCTGATTTCCTATTTCACTTTAGGATCTTATATTCCAAGCCTTCGTCTTGACTTTTATCCATTTTACTTACTATGAAAATTATTGTTGAGTTACAACTGTTGAGAACTTAAATGAAGAATCTAATGTGAAAAATATTTAATATATCTTGGGAATACGTAAAAGGCTATTTTTAAATTTCCACTTAGATAAGAAGATAAAGTGCATACGTTGAATTAATTCGTGCTAATAATAATAATAACAACATTAAGTATTAAAGATTCATTATCATTAACGGATGTAGGTATGCTTAACGATTGTGGACTTTACCATGGGAATTTTTCTATTCAAGAAGCTATGAAGTATAGTATTAACTTCGTATGCATTTGCATCTGGATCAACAATTCATATTTCTAGTTTTAGTACATCGAACAAACTTCTTCTATTCTTAATATTGTCTACAGATTAGCACTTGACGGGATAATTATTTATATTTCGATTTGTCTTCACATGTAGTAGCTTTTGAATTTCAATATTTCCTGTTTGTGACTAAGTCGCACCTACGTCTTTTTTTAGTTTTTACCAATTTTCTTTTTCCATAATGGAAATGAAAAACTAAGCCGCAGTTTACATAAAATGTTATGGAACCTATAATATTGTGCAGATTCTAAAGTTCTCATGGTGTTTTAAACTATGGAGTTCTCATGGTGTTTTAAACTATGTAGATGAATAAAGTCTTAAGAATTATAGCCCACCCTTTATTTGAATGCTACTCACGATTATTTCACGAATGACGGATAAAGTCAGTGCGAAATTGAGTTAAACAAACCGACTTTTAAAACCACTACAAAGTAGAAAAATATGACAACTTTACATAATAATTAACTAAAACTTAAGTACCTAAAACTTATTTCATAGTTCTAATTTTAAACCTACTAGAAAAATGTATTTTATTATAATATACGATACCTATAATAGTAGTTAGTATATAGATATAAATAGACTGCACGATGTCCGTATGAAATAGCACTACATATCTATGAGCACTACAGATGCTTGCTGGCAACATTTCCATAACAAATTGCTGTGATGATATTGTGCGAAAAATAAGACATAATATTATCATCTAATAACAAATGTTATTTAATTAGAATGCTAAATAAAATAAAAACTGCATGTATTGTATTAAGATGGGTATAATTAAATTTTAGGTGATGAATTACCCAGGAAAACTCGTGTAATATGCGTTTGACCTTAGAATGAAAAAAAGTCTGATGATGGTTAAAATGTTTAACGCCAAGTTAACGCTTGCCCGAGCATGCTGGCTGTGACGAATCGTGTTTGCATTCTGATGGTGTTTCGGCTGTAATTGATTTCCTAATGAAAACATCCTATTGTTCGGAACTACTATTTGTTAATGATAAAAAAATTAAAGAACACTATTTTCGTTTGTTTGCGGAAATAAATTATGTGACTGCTTGGCTACTTTCAAACATAGGTACTTGCTTTCATAAAACCACGATTGGGCCGCCCTTGATAGTATAATATTGTTATGATGATGAACAGTCTAAGAAAATGCGCTAGCTTGATACTCTTATGGGCTACGATATTAAATAAGAAATGTACCCAACTTCTCAGTTAAGAATTAAGGCCAATGGACTTACTATGAAGGTATAATACCTACATGCAGCAGTATCAGATGCATAATATCCATAAATGGTTTATCATTACGACCGATAGACGTCCACTTCTGAACATAGGTCTTGTAGACGGATTTCCACACGCCACGGTATCACCTAGGTCTTCTAACACTGTGGTTTCCGGCGTGAGGTCGCCATTCTAGACCTTAGAACCCCAACGTTTATCAATTTCTCAAACTACTCGTATGTGCTTTGGCCATTGCCACATCAGCTTCGTAACCCGTTGAGCTATGTCGATCGCTCTGGAGACTATGGATCCCCTTATTTCCAATTTGATCACGTAGCAAAATAGCTTGTATTGACTATGCTGCTTCCAAAGTCATACAGAGACTAGACCGGAACGAATTCCGAATTAAGGTTATTCATGAAAAACAAGAACAATTTTGTTTACAATAATTTAGTAGAATACCTACCAATTTTTTTGTTATTTCAGCTGGCATACTAAAATTATATTTGTTCTTTCATTCAGTTTAATGTGACTTAATTCTTAAAGAATTTTAATACAAGGCTGATAAAATACAGTCAGCCTGAAATCTCGTTTTCAGAGTAGATATCAGGCAATTGAGCCTCGATAGCTCAACGGTTGAGCAGCGGACTGAATACCGAAAGTTCGTAGTTCAAACCCCATCCGTTGCACTATTTTCATACATACTCCTAGCACAAGCTTTACGCTTACCTAATTGGAGGGGAAAGGGGAGTATTAATCATGATTAGCATGGCTAATATGCTTCAAAAAAATACATCCTTACTTTTTCCACAGTCATACAGGTCAATCAATCAGAAAATGTATTTGGGTTTTCCTGTTTAGGTACTATGCGTTTCAACTAAGTAAAGCACCGCAATTTATTATTATAAGATATCTAAACTCGTACGAGATTTTATTTGGTGGGTTTAAAAAAAACAGCAAAAAAATCAAGCAAATTTTTTTATGCTCTAACGCCTCTTTGTTTTTTGTAAAGGTACTTGATATCACACATCCTGGAGTTTCAAATCCTGCTATCACTATGCAAGAGAGCGAATCACTCCGGACCTTTGCACGAATGTTCCATATACGGCGATAAGGAAGCAGGAAAAATGCTAAGGTAATCCTCTATTTGGCACTGCGTGAGATATTACCCGTTTCCTGTGTTCATTTTTAATGGTACTTAATTTAAATATAGCTTATCGCCTATCTTTAGGACTTCTGTAAGGGTCACAGTAGGTAAATAATCATTTGAATATTTTTTATTATTCTTAACACTTACCACTGTTAGGAAAATATTGTATTAAGTACCTAGTGTTTGCATACGTAATTCCATATTGCATTGTCATGAAATAGCACTGGCTAAAGATAACATAATCAAGGTACCTACCTACACTTTTACCATCTTAAAATTGTAAATGTGAAGTTCTTTTCAACAATTTTTTTTATTCTGCTTTTCTATTTTTATTTTTCATAGATCAAAAATATGTTAGAAGACATCAAGATTAGCCATCCTCATATTGTTAGCAAAGATGTTGTTTATGTTACCTTTTATCACACATTTGCTAATAAGCGAAATTTTCCCGACAGTGACGGAATGTCTCTAGGTTCTAGTGAAGATTGGCGGACAGTATTACGTACTATGACGGGTGAAACTGAATTATCAACAAAAGGTATCCTAGAATATTTCGCAGTCCTACAAGACTTTCTCAAAGAAGAAACAGCAAAATTAGAAAGAAAAAATGAAGCAATGGATACAAACGCACCAATTATAATAGGAATTGTAGCAGTTCTTATAACTTTACTTATGTTTATACTTTACTGTATTAAAAATAGGGATTCAACTCTTAAAATCCTTTCTTACTGTAGCTTAAGTAAGAATGGATCTTTAGATATAGTTGCCAATGAACTGTCACAACGTAAATCCAATGACGTAGATGATGGAGTGAGTGAGGATAAAGTATAGCACTTAGTATGATAGAATATAAATATGTAATACAATCTATTTTTTCTAGTAGAGAACGTAAGAGAGGTACCATGTACGGCACATATGACGTTGTTGCCATGGACTAACAATAAAAATTGTGATACGAGTTAAAAACCTGATTCAGGATGTCTTAAGAGCCAGGAAAAGCGCGCCGCTTATGCGTTTCTCCAATTTGCGATTGGTGTGAGTGAAAAAAAACTAGATGAAATGTATATTATTGTTAACGTGTGTTAAGGTTTATTATTATTTGTATAATTTTAATATACTGGTTTTATAGTTATTTATATTATAAGAAATGTTGATGATGAATCCTGTACTGATTATAAAGATAATAAAGTAATACTATTTGGTAACTAAAGTTTTTTAAGTATGGAATATCACTTAGCCCAATTTATATTTGAAGAATTATTTTGAGGTCTATAGGTATTAAGATGTTTTTCTTCATAATTTTATTATGGCTGGATGTACAGTGGATGATACTAATAATAAATAAATAATTAATTGGATTTGAAATAACTGGGAATGTCGGAATATGTATAGAGACCACATAAAGACTATTGAGCCGCACGCGCAAGAGCAATTTCGTTTGCAAAATATTACGAGGACGGTTTTATTCTGCTAATTTATTAATACTTCTGCTATTCATAAGTAGTTACCTATTGAATTCACAAAGATGTATAATGTTGTTACTGCCAGTGGTGTGTGTTAGTTTTACAATCAGCTCCTTACAGCCCTTTCATTTGCTACGAAGTAGGTCTATAAAACGTGTGAGTAACATTATTAAAACTAAGTATAATATCCTCATGACCTCAAGAATACAATTTAATTACAGTCAAACCGCGGTCTTCATATTTTGCAAACGAAATACCTCTCGCGGCTCGGTCTATCCAGGTTCAATGAACTACCAAAGGTTGCACTTTTGCACGAGAGATTACATTGGATTGCCTTTGCGAAAAGTCAGTAACGTATCAGTTGTGACTTGCGGCCTAATAACTATAACCAATGAGTTAGCTGTTAGACCATAGAGTAGCAAACCTTATCAGTCGTAAAAATATAGCACCCCCGTGAAAAAAATGTAAGCTCTCTGGATGGACAAAATCCGTTACGAGGAAGGAACGAAGGACTACGTCACCCCCCGTCCACACTATGCCCGTGTGACATGGGAAGGAGCGAGGAACGGAGGCACAGACGTAGTGTGACCGCGTTAATCGCGTGTTCCTCGTTCACGTCCATCGCTCTCTATTTTGTCGGTAAGCGCGAATAGCGCGCGCGCTGCGCGAGTAGAGCAGTGTGTGGACAGGGGGTAAGTAACCGACAGAATTAGCAAGCTGAACTGGCAATAGGCAGGCCATGTCTTGCAGAACTGATGGCCAATGGGGAAAGCGTGTTCTGTGGGGTGATTCGCTTAGTTAGTGATCAACACTGAATGATAGCCACAGAGCCCATTTGACATCAGTTGGTTCTACATTGAGTGATATTAAAATATTTTTCATAGAAATTAATTATTAATGTGTTCGGTGGCTACGGTTCAGTGTTAGTCACTGAGTTAGCGAATCACCCCACTGGAGTGGAGACCGTGTACCAGAAAACGCAGTGTGGGACGAGATCAAACCCGCTGGATTGACGGCCTTAAGTGTGGGGGTGAAAGTAACTAATTGGAAATAGGTGGTGAGAAAGTTAAGGATCGTATTTGGTGGTGTGCTCTCGGAAAGAGACTACGATATTATTGACTGACAGCACAAAGCAAGCGAAAGTTAAGTAAAGCAAGAGAATATTACTGCTCTACAAAGATTCTGAACTAAATTATCTGAGAGGTAAGTATTAAATATTCAGTGTTAATATTTGCTACTCCAGTAACGTAATGACACCTCTGACAAACTTATCAATTACTATTGTAAGATCGCATTAATAAAGGATACAGTTGCTGTTGCTCTTCACTATATATACTTATAGATAGCTAAATCTTAGATGTTTTGACGATGCCCGTGGCGTAGTGGTGTGCGTTGTGGCTCTATAAATGAACGGTCTCGGGGTTTGATTACCGGCGGAGAGAATTTGGGAATTCATGATTCCCGAATTGGCACAGACCTGATCTGTTAGGACCGATTCATAGTGCCGCCAAGTAATTTAGATAGTGATGCCTAGTAGAAGTCAATTTGGGGTCTATCTACATCTATTATATCGAGGCGAGGGTGTAGGTATAGAATAGGTATATTTTTCAGTAAGTATTATTTGCTTTTATTTGATTACCAACTTTACCAAACATTACTTACTAGCCGATGGCCGCGACTTCGCCCGCGTGGATTTAGGTTTTTCGAAATCCCGTGGGAACTCTTTGATTTTCCGGGATAAAAAGTAGCCTATGTGCTAATCCAGGATATTATCCATTTCCATTCCAAATTTCAGCCAAATCCGTCCAGTGGTTTTTGCGTGAAGGAGTAACAAACATAGACACACACACACACACACACACATACAAACTTTCGCCTTTATAATATTAGTGTGATGGAAACTGCCAATAGTGACAAGGCGACAAAAGACGAGTTGTCCAAATCTTCCAAGAGCCGGGAGAATTTTTTTTAGTGGGTGCTTGATTTATCAGCTGAAACTTTGTTAAAGAATATGACATGTACTATGCACTATGATTCTTTATCATAAATTATGGTGTAAATATGTCAGCCATGAGCCAATCCTTATAATTTTGCAAGTTATTGCAGAGACCCATTAATTTGTAGCAGAGTTTAGTAAACGTGTCTGAAAAGGTATTCAATAAGTTAATTTAAGTACTTAAAAGTGTAACTGAAAAGAGCTTTAAACTTCATGCATGCCAGTTGTGGCCTGTGATATAGTAATGATGCTGTTCTGGCAGTTCCATCTGAAATTCCTAACCCGCAAATCTACCACGAAATAGTTGGTAGGAGAATAGATAGCCCTATTTCACTATTAACAAGTATGGTATGACATCTGCTAACTTCACTCATAAATACAACATTACAATATTGTAAATATAAAAAAAAAATATAAAACGAAATTAAAGTACGAAAATACAAAGTCAGCAAGATGTGTCAAAGAAAGAAGTGTTTTCAAATGATAACAGATAAAAGATTTGAAAAGGATACCCAAATTTTCCTACATGTATAGCTAGATTCATCTGGCTACTTGGGTAACACAGTAACTCCAATATGCAATTTGCATATGTTACAGGTATATTGTCAAAGCAGTGATATTACAATCTCACTAGTGATATTATAATTAAACGGTAGATTGCCAATTGACTTCATTTCTTACAATTTATCGGCCTCAAGCGTTCTGATTGGTCAATTCTTTTTCAACCATCGTTTTCAACATCGGAAACGGACCAAACAGAGGTGGCCTCATAATCTAACCACCAGTGAAATTGTTAAAATATCATTGCCTTATCATATCACTGTAGTGCCCCCGTGACATTATAATGGTACTAAAACCAAACCGTTAAATTGTAAGAAATGAAGTCAATACAATAAGAAAACAATCTACAGTTTAATTATTGTATAATATCGCTAGTGAGATTATAATATCACGGCTTTGACAATATACCTGCGACACATACAAAGCTTTCAGCGTTTGTTAAACACCTCATTAAAAATTTGACAGCCTCTCTGTAGGAATATGAGTCGGTAGTCGGTACTAACTTTAACTGCAATCGTCCAACAGTTACCACTTGCGGCTAACGCACGGGACATTGCGACCCGACCCGCGAAACTAGCTTAGCGCGCGATTTGCAATTCGAATTTCAAACGCCTCTGTGATATATTTAAAAATATAGATGTTTTAAATAATTTAAATTACGAATGAGTTTTTAAAACTAAAAATTAAATTATATGTGTATTTAAAAAAATAATCGGATGGATTATAAAAATAAATTTTAATATTATTTTGAATTTTAAATAAAATAATAAGTGCTTAGTGATGAAACTTGGTTGTGAATAAGACTATTACATTGGTAAGCTCTTTTCTTTTTACATTTAAGGGTCTGTTTTACACCTACAGGTGAACTTTATCTAATAAATAAAGCCATTTTGACATATTTAAGGGCCTGTTTCACACCTTCCAGATGAAATTTATCTAATAGATTTTGCCATTTAGTTAGAATCCCTATACTGTCTTTATTCATTATTCATTAAATAAATTTTATCGTGAAGTTATGAAACAGGCCCCGAGTACTATGCATAGGTTACTACCTAACCTATCTGTCTTGCGTAAAATCTGCGTCGTTTTAGAGCTAATATCGCAATCGATCAATGAAAGTAAAAGTTTGGTAACTTTTTTCATTTTTGCGATTGCCATGCAACAAAGCAAGCCTACTTCAATTGGTTACTTACATAAACTTATGTAAAGTGTAAGTCCACATTGCAAAATAAATTTATGTCTGGTACAACTTCATAGTGTACTTGACAAAACATTGCTTGGTGCGAATTTAAATCCCGCCGCGTGCGGTTGATTCTACAGCAAAACATAAATTTTGTGATGGAATTATTCACGCGCATTTTTTTCGCTAGTACGTAGTGCATAGTTTCTATGTCACGTAATTCTGCGGAAAAAATTGCGTGGTGAAATTTTTTAGTGCGGGCTTAACAAAAAAGACAAAAATGTAACAGAAATAAACAAAACCAATTAAGTATTGTTTTTCATGCTCAGTTACCTGTTCACTATTTTTATATCTTTTAGTCATGTTTATTTGAGATTTAAAGGTTTTTACTTACTTACCTACTTAATTTTACTATTTAGGTAACTACAATTAATTATATCAACCTAAGTTTTTTTTTATACTTGTCTTCGCTTAAATGTATTTCAAAGGTTCTATAAAGCGTTTTTTTTTTAAATCAAAAGTCTATTCCATGTCTTTTCTAAATAAAATTAACATACCCAGTATAATATACTTACCTAATTAAGTACCTCGTAACTACAGAGTAGGTACTACTTTACTGTGTATGTGTATAAGTAGGTATCTTAATCTGGGTTGAGCAGCATTTGGAATATTAAATGAAGTCCTCAATACCTCATTGTTATCTGGTCTAGTCTGGTGGGAGGCTTCGGCCGTGGCTAGTTACCACACTACTGGCAAAGTCGCGCCGCCAAGCGATTTAGCATTCCGGTACGATGCCGTGTAGAAACCAAAGAAGTATGCCCGCTATATATGATTAGCCATCTTCCATCTTAGACTGCATCATCACTTACCACCAGGTGGGATTGCAGTTCCGGACTACTTTGAATCTAAATAAAAAAAAGGATAAGATTAAAAATGAATAGATTAGCAGGATGTCCAAGGTTACTGACATATTTCAAGGCATCAGAAAGTTGAAGTGAATGTGGGCCGGCCATGCTTGCCATATTCAGCAAAAGCCGCTGGAGCCGGAAAGTTTACGAAAGGAGACGATGTACATGTAGCCTGGGGTGCCCACCAGCACGATGGACCGACGATATAATATCTAATAATAATACCTAAAGCGGGTGGAGGGAAGTGACTGGATGAGGAAAGTTGAGGGTCAGTATAGTCATGTACTTTGGTCTCAAAGGCCAATGAGCAATGAACGTCTGCAGGCTGAAATAATGATGATTATGATGAGGTATCTTAATAAGCCAATTGACCATAAAGACCGGTTTGTCATAAATTAGGTCCCAAATTGTGTCTTAAATAGTGTTCCAAATTGATGAATAGGATAGACCTGATTAAGACAATCATAACGGCATGCCGGTTTATAACTGTAATGAATAACGATATACAGATCACTAACCGATATGAATAATATTATAATAAACGAAAAACGACCGCGCCGCTACAAATAGATAGGTATATACTTACCTACTATCCATATACTAATGCATACTAATACTATTGTAAATGTGAAAGTGTGTCTGTTTGTCTGTTACTATATGCAAATTGTCCACACACTTTGCTTTTCAAATTATGGCTTCAAACTATTCGCTTCCGAATTTTTAAAACTTAAAAGTCTACTACAAGATTTAAGTACCAACTCATTTTATCCTATATAACTGCCCTTCATACAATAGGTAAATAAATTATAAAATAATAATGAAGAATAACAATAATATAAGAATTAGGTACATTTTTATAATTTTATTCTTGACTGTAACTTCGCGTGATTCTTACGATAAACGAAAATACTTAATATTATTTCAGTACCTACCTATAATAAAGTTATAATAGGTAGGTAGCTAGTTAATTAAGATAAAGCAATACAATTTTTGTACAGAAGTGGGTATCCACTATTGTATAATAATAATGAATGTAGACCAAGATCCCGTAGGAATTTTTGGGGAGGTGCTTGATAAAAGCTGAAAGCTGTTAGTTAGGTGGTTGTTGGTAAACTAAAGTCTCATAGTAATCACCTTTAATTGGTGAGACTCATAACACAGTCAAAATATAAATTCTATTAAATCCATGTCCCTATCATGTCATATCACAGCGTAAATACATACAGTTAGACTCAGAAAACACCCTTGATGATTGCAGATGAGCCGGTCGTACTATCATAGCTCCTCTAAATATAATTAGTTCGACTGTACAAAGTACATCTTTAAACTGTGCTAAAATTACTTAACATTAGCATAATTATTATTAGCAGGATGAAAGCTAAAAAAAAAAATTATAAATGTGAAGCTGCCCCTGTCTGTCTGTTACATTTTCGTACTTCAAAATCAAACCGATCTTGGATATATTTTTCCAAATAGATTTCTTGTACCCTGGGGTCGGACCTACTTACCTACTTTGAAATCCTGGAAAAACAAAGAATTCCTACAGTATTTTTTTAAAACCTAAATCCATGCGGACGAAGTCATAGTATCACCTTGTTATTTTATAAAAGATATCAAGGAATAATTCTCATTGGATTTTTTTGGAATTCTTTCTGGGTGCTGTAGCTTATAACTACGCGGATTTTAATCTGAAATTAACTGCGTGCAGCCAGGCTTGACCTGCAGTTATGGCTTAGCTGTATTGTGGGACTGTTTTTTGTCAATCGCGAGATCTTTACACGTTGCTAGCTTTACTACAGCTTATTCAAGGCTAGAGTATTAAGAGCGAACTGAAATTCAGTCGTAGGTTGTAAAAGCCTTTAATTCCAAAATTTGGGACCTAATATTCTACTTGACATTTTTGCTTCAATATCTTGCTGAACACACTTGTACACACTATAATATAATTTAACAGGGCTCTCACCGTCACTCGTTTCATACAATCGTAGTTCCCATTTCATTTGAATATTAAGCAACCAAAGTCCATGAAATTTTGCAGACATATTTAAGAATGTTATATCTGTGTCAGTGGTATTTTAGATTTTTCTAAAAATATGTAGTTTTAAAATTACAGGGGCTCAAAGATTTGTATGAAATTTTTTATGACCGCGTAACTTCGAAACCGAATATTTTAACAGAAATCTGGAAAACCACAGACATAGATATTAGTTTCTAGAATATGTCTGCAAAATTTCATGGACTTTGGTTGCTTAGTATTCAAATGAAATTGGAACTACGATTGTATGAAACGAGTGACGGAGAGAGCCCTCTTAATGGAAGCTAAAAATAATTTGTTAATTATTGTACCTACTTGTCAGTGAAAACATAATTTCATTGTCTGTTTTAGTTTATTAATTAGGTAGTTTACTTATTTAACTGATTTACTTGTAATTATAAATTAATCTAAAGCACAATGAAATGTTAAACTACCTATATTAATTACTATGCCAGTTTTTATAGAACACTAATCGGTGGGATCAACCAGCTCCGAGCCTAATCAGTCTCTAGTTTCTAGTTATTCTATGCGTACCATATTGGAACGCTAATTAAGGCTTTTTTGGCGGGTTTGTTAACTAATATTAAATTATAATGTGGTTTTTCCTTCTTGAAGTAATTCCCATTTTCATATTTCATGAAACCGGATTTGGATTTTTTTTGTGTTTGTTGGCTCGGGCGTAGCGGTGCGATAAATAGGTAAAGTACCTACGTTATAATATACAAATAAGAACTTACATTGTTTATTTGCAAAGTTTATTGTAGTTAGACACATTTTGGATGTTACAAAATATAACACTGTCGTTGCTAATTCTGTTTACACAATCTCTAAAATACATTAAAGACAGGTCTATTTTTTTAAATGATGATGCAGTCTAAGATGAAAGCGGGCTTACTTGGAAGCGGTATGGCAGTAGTTTTCATTAAACTCATACTCCTTAGGTTTCTACACGGCATCTTACTGGAACGCTATGTCGCTTGGTGGCACGGCTTTGCCGGTAGGGTGGTTACTAGCCATGGCCGAAGCCTCCAAATAGACCAAACCAGAAATTTAGAAATTATAAAATTTTGAACCCCTGCCGGGATCGAATCCGGGACCTCCCACTAATAAGACCACAGCACTTACCACTTAGGAAAGCCGTCAAAAAGCCGCCGTTAGTTTTCCCACCCGTTTTGAGTACGATTAATCGTACCAACCAACTGGTTAGGCGGGCTAGCCTGTTTGATTCGTTCTATATTTGGGCATGCAATCTCTCTATAGAAATCGGTTGAGTAGTAGCTAGTTAAACACACTTTCGTATTTAACTACTAATCCGTATATTTCGTATTTAGACAAGGTATCTATAAATTGTACTAGCTATTTCCCGCAACTTCGTCCGCGTAGATTTAGGGGTTTTAAAGATCCTATTGGAATTTTTCAAAATTCTTGATTAGGGGGTCACCGTTAGGAAGAAAACATTAATTGTCAAGTTTTTAGACCCAAAGGTCTGTAATAACTTACATACTTACGTTAATATCAGTCAATTTCTTCACGATAAAATAATACCTTAAACCTTATCGTCATCATCAACCCATCGCCGGATGCACGGGTTTCTATTCAAAATAAAAAGGCTTTAGCCATAGATAATCCCACGCTGGCGGGTTGGCAGATTTTACACTCCTTTGAGAGCATTATGGAGAACTCTCAGGCACGCAGATTTCCTAACGTTGTATTATTCCTTTACCATTAAAGCAAGTTACATTCAATTGCTTCAATCAAACAGCCTGTTTGCGTCCACTATGCTGGACATAGGCCTTCGCAAAAGCGCGCTAAGACACACGATCCTCCACGATCCTCCGTCTTCCTCGTCCATTCACTTCCGGTGTCTTCTTAAGTTCGTCAGATAGACAAACATACAGATAACGAAGTGATCCTGTAAGGGTACCTTTTTTCCTTTTGAGGTACGGAACCCTAAAAAGAAAAATGTGGCAACCCTGATTGATATACGCAATAGGCCTGCTGGGTAATTATCAGTCAACCAACTTCTCAGCTATGTTATTTCGTTGACAATTTTGTCCATTACAGGGAACGTACCAGAACGACAATTATCTCTTCATGGTGTAGGTACAAAGTGTAGTGCAATTACACTATAAGTATGTGAAGTTGGGCAACAATGGAATGACAGCCTCAGCAAGGCTATAAGGCAAACCATTAGGACGAGATATCATCATCTCTATGGCAGTTTATGTAATATATTATTACGTTCATATACTTATGACGTGACAGGATGTGTAACCGACTTGTGACAACGCACCATCAATCGATTGTGATTGTTAAGCTACGATGACCCAAGTCGGTAACTGGATGGGTGACCGACTTTAGAGGTCAGAATTTGGCCTTTTCGTTTCCTCCATGCCTCGGAGAGCACGCTAAACCATTGGTCCCGGTTATTATTACTAACATCTGATAATAACTGTAAGTTAACCTAAGAGTCGAGATCTCATTATTCTCTTAGTCGAATTGTATGCGGAAGGATCTGGAAACCCACCGCAATATAATCCCAAAAGAACTCCTGCCATTATAGGATTAATGGAAAGGGGTCACGACCCTCACGAGTAATCAGGAATACGACTATAGGAGAGAGATACACGATTACACTGTAGAGAATTATTATCTATCTAGGTCCTAGTTGACTGAAAACTTCCATACCCCTTCCAGGTTAGCCCTCTTCCATCTTAGACTGCATCATCACTTACCACCAGGTGAGATTGCACTCAATGGCTAACTTTTATCTGAAAATGATTTTAAATTAAATTCCTTGTAATTAAAGAAAAAAAGTACACTATTAAATAAAAGAAAAAAGAAAAATTAATGTGAGTATAGGTTTAACCTTTATTATAACCTTCGATTTTTTTAAATCTCATAATAAATTAGTCTTTTAAGGCCGATGATTTTTGTCAGCCCTAGCACAGACTACGGTCTATTTTGGATGCAAACAAACACCAATCTCAGTTTTTATCTAGTGCTTTGGTCTACAAAGTTTGGTGTTAAATGTTCCCTTTTTATTAAGTCTTTAATTAAAAAATAAAATAAAAAAAATGAGAACTATAGTCACGGCCGGAGCCTTCCACCAGAATTGGGGCAAAGAATTCGAACCCGGGAGCACAGCACTCACCATTGCACCAGGTGTCGTTAAATCCTTCCGTTACGTGCAAAGATCATGTTTTACGAATAAAATTATTTTTGCTAACCTATTGAGATTAATTATTACATAGGATTTAAATATTACATTTTGATGAACAAATCATTAGCATCAAACAATTTTGCCATTGACCTTTAGCTTGCCATTCAGTTATTCTGCACAATAAATTGCTCGCTCGTTATTTATTTGTAAATTGTCGTAGCCTTCCTGTCACGGTTAAATCTTTTAAATGTTAAAAAAATAAACTGTTTCAAAGAGAAGATAATTACACTGAAAAAAATATAATGATTGCTGCCACTAAAATGTTGTCAATCATTAACGAGTATGTTCATAATATAGGTGAACATTTACCTTGATCGCTAGCATTAAACTGAAAAATGAACTATTGTGTTCTTCAGTGTAATTATTTCATCCAAACAAAACGTTTCATCTCATCGTGACGCTTAAAAGAACTTACAAAATTAGGTTTAACAGGGCTCTCTCCGTCACTCGCTTCATACAATCGTAGTTCCAACTTCATTTGAATATTAAGCAACCAAAGTCCATGATATTTTGCAGACATAATATTCTAGAAACTAATATCTGTGTCTGTGGTGTTTTAGATTTTTCTAAAAATATGTAGTTTTAAAATTACAGGGGCTCAAAGATTTGTATGTAAATTTTTAAGACCGCGTAACTTTGAAATTGAATATTTTAACAGAAATCTGGAAAACCACAAACCTAGATATTAGTTTCTCGAATATGTCTGCAAAATTTCATGGACTTTGGTTGCTTAATATTCAAATGAAATTGGAACTACGTTTGTATGAAGCGAGTGACGGAGAGACCCCTCTTAAAATGGCTGTTTCAACTTTCAACTGTAAACAATTAAAGTCTCAGATAGTAAAATCAACCCGTATAATGCAATGTGAATCGGTTGGAGCGCAAACAGCAACTGAAGCTTGTCGTTCCACGCCACGTCCTCGCCCTAGCGCCATCTTTTTCGTCTCGATGGAGGGGGCTCTGACGTCACGACCACAGCATAACCACCAACACCAAGCAACACCGAACGTGAGAACGAGTTGTTGCCAACACGGCCATGCTGCATGGTGCCCGCCCCGGGCACCCCACGAGTCGGGATAAAATTACTGCAAAATAAACAACCGTTAACACCTGATTCACATTACCTACTTGTAAGGATCCTTCCTAACTTCCTAAGGAATATTGCCCATTCATTGTCACTTATCACTTAACAATCATACGACAGCTCGCAACTTAACAAGATACCTCCACTATGTACTCGTAAGATCCAGGAATATTGTCCATTCGTTATCACTCATCACAACAACAGCTTTCAATTTAAAGAACAAAACAACCGCATCTAAAGGGACTTTGCCACACTTAGGGGACCAGATTTGTCGTAGTTGAAAACCAACTGCACTTAAAGAGCGTTTCGCTCACTTAAATGCAGCAAGTTGGTCAAGACCACTTGCACTTAAAGAATATTTCGCTCACTTAAGCGTACCAAGTTGGTGAAGACCACTTGAAGACCACTTGCACTTAAAGAACATTTCGCTCACTTAAGTGTACCAAGTTCACCTTCAAGTTCCAAACATCATAGAAGACCACTTGAAGACCACTTGCACTTAAAGAGCATTTCGCTCACTTAAGCGTACCAAGTTCACCTTCAAGTTCCAAGCATTATAAAAGACCACTTGAAGACCACTTGCACTTAAAGAGCATTTCACTCACTTAAGCGTACCAAGTTCGCCATCAAGGTCAAGCATCGTAGAAGATCGCTTGAAGACCACTTGCACTTAAAGAGCATTTCACTCACTTAAGCGTACCAAGTTCGCCTTCAAGTTTAAGCATCGTATTCCAATGTGATATTTTATATTCATGGTACAATATTCCCAATTAATTAATCTTCCAAAATTTTATCACGGCTCGCTGTATCAATTATGTTGCTATACATACTTAATTTTAAATAGATTACTCAACATAATACACAGGGTAGCCTTGCCAACACGGTTTTTAATACTCCATGAATATTCTTTAAAGAAGCAATGCATTAGCACTCACGATTAAAATCAGATCATACCTCTTTACTAAATCTCAAAATTCTTTACTAAATTCTGAACACATACTCAATGCCATAGCATCGTGCACCCACACAGTGCTCCGACACTATTCATCCACGTATGCAATCACCACACTATCTTTATCTACCGCGCATCCACGCAAGGGATCACCGGTGCCTAGTTCACCATAATACAAGTGATTTGATCTCATAAGAATCATATTTGATCTCATCCATTTTATTTTAACTATCAATGCTTTATTATTATAAACGGATCATTTGATTGTAAAGCTGGTGCTATCAAAGTTAACTTTAAATAATTATTATCATACTAAAACTATCACTTTTTAAACTAATCAATATCTTAACTGCAGTTATATTAATGATTTCACTAGTTCACTGCATTATTAATTACAAGGGTTGGTCACCAAATATAATCTTATAACCCACAAACTATTTTAATTCATGAATTACTCTAGTATCAAACAATAATAATAATTGGTATTTCATATTCCATATATGCAAATATTAAATTACGCTATCTCAAATAATTATTAGGCTAATTAAAAATGATAAACAGAGAGTCATGGATTATGAGCGACACCGATGCATGCCACTGCCAAAACCAAGACTTTCTTTTTAACTCATTCATCTGTCCATTCGCGCAGGGAATTCATCTACTGCCACTGTATGCTATTTAATATTTCTATTCGCACAATATACTCTTACTGTCACTCTTTATTATTTTCGGCCCGTCCTGATTATAGCACAGAATTGCAGCTGAGAGCATAAAAAATGTTGCATTTGTCTACCCTCTTATTGTAATCTTTTTAATGAAAATTTCTCAAGTTAATAATACCCACTTAGCTATCCGGACAAGAATATTTCTTTGTTCAACGCAAATGTGAAGCTTTTACCCAAATTTGTAATATTAGGTATTAACTACCAACATAAATCATAGTTATTTTTTTAAATATTATTCTAATTTGCATTATTAATGATATACTATAACTTTACAAACTAAATAAAGCTTCATTATCATATTATACGCACCACAATCCGTAATTATTATTTGTTTTTGAAGCAGGTACCCAACAAATGCAACAAAACTTTTGAATTGAACAGACTAACTACAGGCACTAGTTCTAACTCTGAAGAGAAATATTACTTTCATCGTTACTAGTCTGTCTGTGTCTATTTTATTAAAATATAATGTACAATCCTTTTACCTTCGTTCTAGTTCAATCTAATTGACTTGTACATGTATACAAAACGGTTCTCTGTTTGGATGTACAAAAAATAGCTAAAATGCTTTCAGAGGTCAATGTGTATACGAGTCTACTACTATTACATTACTTTTCTCGGGGATAAACCAAATCGGATCACTCTGTTACATTCCGTCCAAGCAAGTTATTACTCCCTAGTACCCAATAGGTACATACCTATAACCTAAAAATAAATTCGCTTAACGCAATTGAATCAAAAGGAATGTTAAGACATTTTTTTTATTACCTTTTTGTAATTTTGCTAAAAACCCTTGTATCAACAAAAAAATTCAGCTTTATCCTTAAATAGAAACCTTACGTAAAATTATTCATCTTGTATGCCAAAAGTACGCCCTAATATTATAACGCTCTAGTCAAACATCATATTGTAAAAGTTTACTTGAATTATTATATTATATTCTATTCTTTTATATTATATCATATTCTATTCTAGTCTAGTCTATTCTATTCTATTCTATTGTATATTGAATATTATATCGAAAAGGGGATGCTTATGTCGATGATCACGCAGAATATAAAAAAATAAAACTAAAACTTCATATGTAAATAACAAGCTCAATAGTCACACGTTTTAAATTATTATCTTCTAAGGACGTATATTACTGATTCTACTATAATAATTGACCCACTATAATTTAAATAATATTTTGTTCGAAAAAAAAAGTTGAGACAAACGTGAATTTAACATTTAGTTCCAAAATAAAATTCGAACAAACTAAAAATTAACCATTTTAAAACATATTCCTTTGAATTTGGAACTAAAAGACAATTTCGTTTACCGACCACTATTCCCACGAGGACCACTTATAGACTGTACGCAATATTAAATCGTGCCAGACTTTTAGCTGATACCTTCAACTTAGTTTAGTAACGAATTATCTCACCTGACTATACAAAAGTTTGAGAATACGATTTAGTAATTTAAACCATATTCACTTAATCTTTAATAATTATTCAAAGTACTCACAGTTTCGGTATCTTTACGAGATACCTTATTACGTTTCCATCGCGGCCGACGGTGTCCTGGCACTTGAAGACCTCTAGGTGGAAAAGTACGTTTGCGTTTCGACCGATTTTTCCTCAAAGCGTAAGTTACTACACACTTCTGATGTAAACAATTAAAGTCTCAGATAGTAAAATCAACCCGTATAATGCAATGTGAATCGGTTGGAGCGCAAACAGCAACTGAAGCTTGTCGTTCCACGCCACGTCCTCGCCCTAGCGCCATCTTTTTCGTCTCGATGGAGGGGGCTCTGACGTCACGACCACAGCATAACCACCAACACCAAGCAACACCGAACGTGAGAACGAGTTGTTGCCAACACAACAAAAAGTTTTATAGCATAGTTAGTAGGTTAGTACCTACCTTTTTTAATAATTGTAACTTTGTGGTCATATGCGGCTTAAACGCTTAATAGGTATTTTTTTTGGAATCAAACATGTTGTGTGCAATAAAGTATTCAAAATAAAATAAAATCAAATAAATAAACAAAATACGTTTAAACGAGTGAAATTCTCACGTGTTAGACAATCTTTTTTAGTGTACTTCTCCATATTTATTCCCATCAAGACTCCAACGAAGTGACGAGTGGGATTTTAACCTACGACCATTCGGATTTTAGTCCACAGCTTAGCCGTTAAGCTATTGAGGCTAGAAAAGATAGTCCGAGACCCCGTGAGGCATATAAATGTACATCAGTGTAATTCAATCGAAATGTAATAATTAGTGTGCTAACTAGGTAGGTACCGACTACATGATGTCCGTGACTTTAGGTTATGGTTTTTAAAAATCCCGTGGGAACTCATTGATTTTCCGGAATAAAAGTAGCCTTTGTTCATTTCCCGGACGCAAACTATCTCTGTACCATATAGATGATGCCTGCGAGTTAGTCCACGTGGATTTAGGGTTTTAAAATCCCGTGGGAACTTTTTGATTTTCCGAGATAAAAAGTTGGTACCTACGTCTGTCCCTGAGATGTAGATATGCTATCTCTGTCCAAATTTCATTAAAATCAGTTAAACGGATGGGCCGTGAAACAGACACACTTTCGTATAATTATAATATTTTATTAGTAGAGTAGTAGTAGAGATTACAAAGGTAAGTACTTACGAGTAGATATGATGAAATCAAACAACAATATTCTGAAAGACCTAATGACTACTTACAAGCAAATGTGAAAGGTGCGATGAGGCCATTGCACAGCCGTATGTATGTATGTCTTGCAGAATATTAATTAGGTACCCTAACCTCAGGTCAATGTCAGATTTACCGATGATACGCCCAACTGAAGTTTCCCTAAGCAAATAGGTAATAAGGCGCAGGCATAGATGTTCACAACTCCACTTTTCACAAAATTTGCAACTTTTGATTCTGAACTGAATTTGAAAGCTTTTCTTGGCAAAAATAGCAAGTTTCATTATCTTCTTTACGTTTTTAGGGTTCCGTACCTCAAAAAGAAAAACTGACCCCTTATAGGATCACTTTGTTGTCTGTCTGTCCGTCTGTCGTGTCTCAGGAAAATCTACAGAATACTTCCCGTTGAACTAGAATCATGAAATTTGGCAGGTAGGTAGGTCTTATAGCAAAAGTACAGGAAAAAATCCAAAAATTGTGAATTTTTGGTTACATTATTAAAAAAAATTAAAATATGTTTCAATTTTTAAAGTAAGATAACTATACCAAGTGGGGTATCATATAAAAGGCTTTACCTGTATATTTTAAAACAGATTTTTATTTATTTTTATGTTTAATTTTTGATTTATTGTGCAAACTGTCGGAAATAATACCCGAGTACGGAACCCTCGGTGCGCGAGTCTGACTCGCATTTTTGTATTCTATTTATAGCTCTCTAGTTTTTAAGTTCCACAATAAAAACAAAACAAACAAAAAGTTAGGAAGCCAAGAAAAAGATTAACTTCTGGGGTAAAGCTGTAGCCAAGAACTATGAAGGGATAACGGAGCGAGCCTTCTGGCGTAGATTACTCTCTACCCTTGTAGGTACCTAAACCACTTGACAATAATTATTTACCTATTAACTTCTCCATTATAGCAAACACAAAAGATATGTTATTTGAAAACATTATACCAATGATCACTGTTTATAAATAGCAACTCTTTGTTCAACAATGTACCTACCTAGGTAGCTAAAATAACATTGGTTCATTCCACTTGACCATTTATGTTTCCCTATTTACAAATCTCAACAATAATTTTTTTTTCTCTCGTCTGGCTTTACAAAGATTAGCCAATCCAAGCGTAATCTCGCTAAGTATCTAAATAATATTCATTTTGTAGAACAATCAAGAATTAAGAATTGAGACATGCTATAAGATTTATCTACATAATAAAAGATAGCTACCCATTACTATCAAGAAGTTAATATATAAAATTAATTTAATTGCTTATTGCTGATCGTTATTTATTACATATATTTTGCAGTAATCAAATATTTGTGACAAGGTCACAGTGACTCTTGAGTTACCTCTACAAGTGAATGGTAAATAGGTAACCTAAGCTCTACGATCAGTGCAATGATTTTGCATTCACGAATCGCAACGAAGACAGATTTGCCAATGTTAAATGTAGATTAGATAAACGGAGGTTGCTAACCGTTAAATTTTGTAACTCTTTGGTGTATTTTTTAATAAGTTATCTACAAGCTTTTGATCGAGCCTTTCATAAACTCAATTCCAATTTATTTCAGTAGGACAAGTTACGTAATTTATGTTACATTTTGGACTCTACCACCGCGCACCGCACTGGTTCAGAAAGTATTTATGTAGATCTGCCGGGCGATTCAGAACACTCGATTCGGTAAGTTATCGAACGATTAGATGTATTTTCAATTGAAAAATAATACATATCGTGCGATAATTTACCGAATCGAGTGTTCTGAATCGCCCAGCTGAACAAACACGAAGAGTCGAAGAACTCGGTGTTTTCATCACAGTGTCACAGTTTTATAGATCGTAAAACTGTGATGGTATTTTAAATATGTATTCATAATATAATTTAGTGCAATATTATAAGCCTCAATAGCTAAACGGTTAAACGAGCAGTTTGAAATCGGAAAGGTCAGAGGTTCAAACCCCACCTGTTGCACTACTGTCGTACCTACTCCTAGCACAAGCTATATGATTACTTGGACAGGAAATGAATGTTAAGTCACGTGGCAAATATTCTTTAAAAAAATAATAAGACAATCAGTATAGTCACGATAGTTATAGGTAGGTTAGGTATATTAAGTTTTAGAAAAGAGCAACCGCCGAGTTCTTGCTGGTTGTTCTCGTAGGGAGAGCATTCAGAACTGTGGTAGTCTCGAAAACTAAGAAAAGTTTATTTGAATAAAACTAAGTAGGTAGTACAATGACATGAGTCGCGTTGTTGTGGGTCATGGGAATCACGAAAAAATTGAAATAATTTTTATAAAATGAAAGAAAATAATACTTATATTGATATATACTCTTTTCAATGATTAATAACTATTCCGCCATCGATTTTGAATCAAATATCATCTTTGATTTAAAACTAATTTGGTTCGACATGTCCACACTTTTGGCAAAGCAGATCAGGATTATGTGCGTTTACCTTTTCTCAAAAAAAAAAAAAAAACAACGGATACGTACACAAGTAGTTTCCTGTAACTTTACGTGTCAAGGTTCGCATTGCGATTTTTTTGAATTCACATCGATAACATTCAAATTGCTTCCTTGTAGATACGAGTAGGTACCTGATAAGTACCTGCTAAGTACCTTGGGAAATAATATTATTATTATAATGATGTTCAAGAGGCAATCATAATATTCGGTATTTTAATTTTAATGAATCGACTGCATATCAAGTAGGTACCAATTAAAGAACCGGTCAAGTGCGAGTCGGAGTCTCACACGGAGCGGAGGGTTCCTTAGTCCTTACCCATCGCACATGATTATGTATTTCTAATTTTTTTCAAAATTTACTTGGCAACCATTTTGAAATTTTTATTAGCCTATATTGTGTTGCTATAGCGGCAATAGAAATATGCACACATTCTGTGATTTCAACTCACTACCTATTGCAGATCATGAGATGCCTACTGTATTTTGATAGGTACCTACCTAGGTTTTCTGTAAATTATTAAAAGTTTAATATAGGTACTAGTTGCGAAATAGGTATTTTACCCCGAAAGACCATCGGGTCTCTACAATATTTAGAAAAAGCACAGCATTTAACCACTACATCCAATTTTTAAAATAAATTTTTTAAAATAAAAATATATCAATGTCCTGCATTTTATACTTTGAAGGTGGTAAGTAACAATTATACTAAATATAGTAAATGGTAGTGATTGAAAACCTTTAATTGCATGTTTTTTTTTCGATTATCAAGCACTTTTTTATTTACCAACTTATTAACTATTAATAGCACCGGCTTTTTTCGCTGACCCAACTTATTATTGTATTATTTTTTGCTTGTTACGTAATTTGTTACGTGTATTATAGGTTGACATTGTGACATTGTGTAAGGTAGTGTAAGGATGTCAGTTTTTAATTAAATTAATCGAATCCATATCCATACTAATAATAATGTGTGTAAATGCGAAAGTGTGTCTGTCTGTTTGGTAACTTTTCGCGGCCCATTAGTTTAACCGATTTTGGCGAAATTCTGCGACAGCTTGCATTGCATTCATCCCGGGAAAGGATATGAACGAGGCTACTTTTTGTCTCGGAAGATCAAAGGGTTACAACGGGATTTTAAAACCTAAATCCACACCGAATAGATCGTGGATAGGTACCTATCATCAATTTGGTACAGACTTTTTCACACTTGGCATTTCACTATTTTGTTTTCCTGCATCCTTGATAAGGAAGGAATACGGAATTGACGCACGATGTCGTTATGAAGTCACTCTGCCTCCGTTAGGTAAGTAGGTACCTTTATTACCTAGTTTTTGTTAGCTCGTCGTTGACGTCCTCAAGGTTCATCATACGGTAGTCAGCGTATCCGAGTACAATCTTGAGAATTATTCGAGAAATAGGTGCTTAACTCAGCAATCTCGCTACCAAACATATAAATGCGTAAGTTTGTGTCTGTAACATAACAGCTTTGCGCTACTTGTTCCTGTTACAATTTGTAACAAAGCCCAGGAAATTTTAGACCTGATTCCTCCTTCACCTTTCTATTACCGTACCGCAAGGCATCGTCAAAGTCTGCACCCGTACGTACCTACGTAGTCGAAATTCGCGGACACGTATGAATCGATTTGCCTCCTCGTTATGGAATGATATATGGAACGTAATAAGATATGGAAATTTGAACGCCCTTCCAGTATCAGTTTTCCCCTCACTTTTTGATATAGGTACCTTCAAGTCAAGAGTCTATGCAAGCGGGCTCTCTCTTAGGCTGCATCATCACTTGCCAGCTGCAGGCCTGTTTGCAACCAAGCAATAGTCTATAAATTTAAAAAAAAAAACATTGTGTACTAGGTTTAATTATCTCGATATTCAAGTAAATAAGTAAAAAAAATGTAGAAACTTCCGCATATAAAAATTCTGTAAGAATAATGATCTTTTTTCATTCTTCTGAATTCTGATAGTAATTAATGGACCATTGGATCTATAATATTACGTCAAGTTTTGACGAATTGTTCCTATCCGTCCCCCTAATCTGTCCCCCCGGGGGGACGGTTAGGAATAAAAAGTTCGATCTGTCCCCCTACACGCGACGAGGGGACAGATCGAACTAATTCTTTCCGAACTGTCCCCCCGCTGCTTTCTTAGGGGGACAGATTGGAATAAAAAGTTCGATTTGTCCCCCTGCCACGGACGAGGGGACAGATCGAACTAATTCTTTCCAAACTGTCCCTCTGTTGCCAACGAACTAATCGAAAGAATCAGACAGATGAACAAATTATTCCTATTATCTGTACGCCAAAATAAAAATGATTAAGCATCTATACTATTACGTTATCAGTTACCGTTATAAAGTTAAAAAATTTTGGAAACGTTTCCTGGAGGATTTAACAACACTTTTCATTTATCTTCTAGGTCAGTCAAAATAGAATTATGAAGCAAAATAAGAATTAATATTTATTACATCCATGGAAACAAAACTGTGATACCACGCATTATATTTGTTTTTAAGCAAAATGACAAGAGCTGAGGGTCGTTCAATTACAGTATGACTTCAATGACTTAAGGTTAAAAATAAAAAATAAGCCAGCCAAGTGTGAGTCCGACTCGTGCACGAGGGTTCCGTACTACAGAACCCTAAAAAATTCAAAATATTTTTCATTCATTAAAACTTTTACAAGTGCTTATGAATCGTCAAATGAATCTACTACTGATTCTTCTAATGCTAAACAAATCGGTCATGCAGCTCCAGGATTTTGTGTTATGATGACCATTACAGGTTTATAGTTTTTATTTCAATGATTTAAGGTTGAAAATTGAATGTACATCTAATGTTAAAAAAACGGGTCATGCAAATCCAGGATTTTTCTGTTTCACGTCACGGAAGATCAAATTATAAGAAATTTGAATAAATCGAGAGGTAAAGTAGTAGTAAAGGTAAGCTTGCATAACACTTCATTCTAAACCTCATTATTTGCGATAACTTTTATGTATTAAATAATAAACTTTTAATCAGTAGTAGATTCATTTGACGATTCATAAGCACTTGTAAAAGTTTTAATGAATGAAAAATATTCTGAATTTTTTAGGGTTCTGTAGTACGGAACCCTCGTGCACGAGTCGGACTCACACTTGGCTGGCTTATTTTTTATTTTTAACCTTAAGTCATTGAAGTCATACTGTAATTGAACGACCCTCAGCTCTTGTCATTTTGCTTAAAAACAAATATAATGCGTGGTATCACAGTTTTGTTTCCATGGATGTAATAAATATTAATTCTTATTTTGCTTCATAATTCTATTTTGACTGACCTAGAAGATAAATGAAAAGTGTTGTTAAATCCTCCAGGAAACGTTTCCAAAATTTTTTAACTTTATAACGGTAACTGATAACGTAATAGTATAGATGCTTAATCATTTTTATTTTGGCGTACAGATAATAGGAATAATTTGTTCATCTGTCTGATTCTTTCGATTAGTTCGTTGGCAACAGAGGGACAGTTCGGAAAGAATTAGTTCGATCTGTCCCCTCGTCCGTGGCAGGGGGACAAATCGAACTTTTTATTCCAATCTGTCCCCCTAAGAAAGCAGCGGGGGGACAGTTCGGAAAGAATTAGTTCGATCTGTCCCCTCGTCGCGTGTAGGGGGACAGATCGAACTTTTTATTCCTAACCGTCCCCCCGGGGGGACAGATTAGGGGGACGGATAGGAACAATTCGTTTTGACTTTGTCTAACACCAACTTATAACATTTATTTGGGATTCAATACAGATGAATATGTTACCCAAATTCGTTTCACTCATCTATTGAGACTTTTGTAAACACCGGTAGAATGTTACCGGAAATCTTGCATGAGTAGTGTAAACTACTGAACCATGAAATTAAATTCTATTCAGCCTGACGTCACTCAAATAACCATTTAGAAACATCCGTGTCGTATCTAGTGTAACTGATGTTCTTCCAGTGATTTAAATATAAACAGTATAGTTACAACAAAAATGATCATCTTACATTCCGTGACTTAGTTGGAAACAGCGACACGAGTAAAATAAAAACATTACGTCTAGGTAAAGTTAATTCTGTCCATTCAGACGATTACAACAAGCACGCAGTAATCATGAGATGATTACCACGTCCGGTATTTGCTGCATTAGAGCATTTATCAATCAGAGGTACAAAAGTTGGTCCAGGGACATCAAATTTGACGCTAAAATGAAAAAAAAGTGTACAAAAACCTACTAAAAGTAAAGAAAAGACTAATGCTATCCAAACTCAACTTTAAGTATATGGCCTGGGTAGCCCTACTTGTCTGAAATCCGCACTTGGTCAGCATTGGTGGATTATAGACAACCCCTTCTTATTCTGAGAGAAGATCCTGTAGGTTCATCATGATGATGATGATAATAATATAATAATAATACGAGGAAGGAAATTAACAAAGTTACTTATAATCAGTGTTTTTTTTTTGTTTCAGAATCTAGTTCCGGAATCATGACGGCTGACGGTAACCAGTCTGCGCAAGACAGTAAAGATGCAGCAGAAAAACCATATGAGGCTAACGGGCGCAATAACTTAATCGTCAACGACACTATTAGAAATAGTTTTATTAAAGACAAAATAGACAAGGAAAAAGCGAATATCAAAGACGATATCAAGGATGATGATGACAGTTTAAAGGGGCTGAATGTATTCCAAAAGGCACGACGTATGATTTCCTTGATAACGGTTGAACCGATTTTAGCATGTTACGTGATGCCGTCCGTACTTTCAGCTTTGGCTACACAAAACTTATATTTAGAGAAGGCTTGTAGAGTTAACTTGGGTTTTGGCGATCATGTTTGTGATGCTTTAACTAAAAGACAAACAACTAACTACACTTTGGAAGAAGAAGCGGTGCAGAGATTAGTGGCTTCTGTGGCTGGGTGGAAAACAGTACTACAGTCATTCCTACCGTGTGGAATATTGATATTTCTTGGTGCCTACAGTGACCGAGTTGGGCAGAGAAAATTTTGTATGCTTCTTCCGATCGTCGGAGAATTTCTGACGAGCATAGGCCTCATAGTCAACACTTATTTTTTCTACGAAATGCCGGTGGAAGTTGCAGCTGTCACTGAAGCGATATTCCCTGCTTTGACGGGAGGCTGGTTCACTATGTTCATGGGAGTGTTCAGTTACATAGCGGATGTGACTACAGATGAACAGAGGACGTTAAGAATAGGAATAGTGAATCTATTCTACTCAGTAGGAGTGCCTGTGGGTGCAGCTCTTAGTGGTATATTAGTGCGAAAAATCGGCTTGTATGGTGTTTTCTCATTGAGTGCGACGTTGTACGTTTTGAGTTTCATCTATGGATACTATAGGATCAAAGAAGTTAAAAGGACTGATATTATTGTGGTATGTATATTTAATATTATTTTGTTTGTTGTTATAATTGCTGTTATCTATGATATAGGGATTAGGTACCTAAAAATAGCAACTGGGCAAGATAAAAAGTAGCCTGTGTACTGTGTGGTATGGGGAAGGCCCAGAGATGCAAGCGATTGTCGTCAAAATCAGAGACAGACAGACAGACACACTTTCGCATTTATAATATATAGTACGTGGATACAGATATCTACCTAATGCTCATTATTATAATACCTAGAATCTAGATACAGTATTGTTAAAGCTATAAGTAGAAGTACAATAGACATCTGTTCAGCTCTTTCAATAGGAGGTATAGTTATCAGTTTAATTAGATGACCTAATGAGTGTTAGATAATACCTACCTATGTCAGCGGCCAGTTATTACTTCAACGAACAGACTTTGTGTTGTGAAAACAAATAACAAAGGCAAATGTCAGACTTATATGTACTTATCTTTGTTGGTCCTTTGAGAGTGATATAAATATCACGAGTGGTTCGACGTTCGCCCCGAACGAAATTGGGGGTTTTAATGTGGAGATTCCACATTAAAACCCCCTATTGCGTATGAGCCCACTGAAATAAAGATTTTTTATATTTTTTATACCACATTCAATTGAAAGCCATCAGTTTACGTTATATTATGCATGTTTAAATTTGAAGTAGGTAATTACTTTCAGTAATCCAGAAGTTACGAGTATAAGGCTCTTATAGACGGACGGACAGACAAGTGCAATTATAGGTAGGCCTATATAGCTGTTATATATAAAAAAGTTACAAATTAATCATTATCACAGGCTACTCTGCTAAATGAAGCAACTTTCCGAAACCCCTAATGGTTACTACTTGGGAGGAAAGGTAAGATTGCCCATGAACATCCCATGAACGACCGTAGAGCGTAGATGCAGACAGTATTGTCTCTTCCAGTTATATAATAGGTCACGAGTTCAACGACTAAATAAGATCATCAAGCGTAACAATAAAACAAGTCCATCAACTTGACCCACTTTGATGTCACTCTCGCTTGAAAGGAAGGACGGGGCGTTCTGCTCGGGGTGTTTATTTATGTTCTAGACTACAATATTTGTTTAACTGAGAATAAATCATAATCATCATCGCTTGCCTTCATCGAAACGAAGTTTGGCGATCACCATCTAAAAAGCCCCTTAATCTAAATCCGCCTCTTTTAACTTCGGGTAACTAAGCCCTGTCCATCGCCTTAATATTTAATATCGTCCAACCATTTGCGTCTTTGGCCTGGAGCCCTTTTGCCTTCATTCTTCCTTCCAACACTAATCTTGAGAGTGAGAATTGGGTTCCTCACTGTAAATGTCCTAAGAACAAAAATAACAGTGAACAAAACTAAAATATTTTTATGAATAGCCTACCGCAAAAAATATGTATTATATTCAAGTGGCAACAGGCACAGTGGCCAAGACACTGCCGTTATTGCTGAGATATAAAGAGCGTACTTTAATTTTATCTAGGTATTTGTACTTCACCATCATCAGACGTCCACAGTTGGACATAGGTCTTTAATAGTAGGCAGTTCATCTCGCCACATTCGCACCGCCTGACTAGTAGGGGGTGTTCCAACGCTGCGCTCTTTTCAGCTTCGCAACCTATTGAGCTATGTTCTATTCTGAATCTCCTACAAATCTCCTCATTTCTGATTTGATCACGTAGAGAAACTCCAAGTATAACTCTCTTCATGCCAGCTGAGTGACTCCGAGGTTTCTTGTGAGGCCCATAGTTTGTGACCTTGTTACGGATACATATTATTAGGTATATGCCATCATCGGCAACACGCACTGTTCGAAAACTTTGGTCTTCAAGCACTAAGGAATTATGAGTGAGAAAGAGAAATTGCGACGGTGTTGTAGACTGAGCAATTTGCTTGAGTTATATTTTATTATTAGAGGATGCCCGCGACTTCGTCTGCGTGAATGTAGGTTTTTGAAGATCCCGTGGGAACTGTTTGGTTTTCCGGGATAAAAAGTTGTCTATGTCAATAACATGGACGCAAACCAAACATACAAATCGGTTGAGCGGATGGGTGTTTAGGAATCCCGTGGGAACTCTTTGATTTTCCAGGACAAAGAGTAGCCTATGTCCGTCACCAGGATATAAGCTAACTCTGTACCAGTTTAAACAGTACTTTCCTCATAATCGGTTAAACTGTTGGGCCGTGAAAAGGTAGTAGACAGACAGACAGACAGACACACTTTCGCATTTATAATATTAGTATGGATTAGTGATTTTTCAATAATTTTCGGACGCAGCGATCTATCGAGTCTAAAGGCTGAAACACGCTCAACTATGACACGAAATAAAAATACCTACTTATCCACAGATTGCGTTCGTAAAACGTGCCTTAACTACTTCTTGTGATAGGTACCTAGAGTAGATCGTAAAACTGTGCTGCGCGTAAAAATGTCGTCACTTGGCATCTCCAATGGCATTTAGAATTTATGTATGTTATGAATTAAAAATCCTGTCCTAGATAAAATTATATAAATGCATCATTACGGTTTCGTAGAATCCGTATTCCTAAGAAGTTGTTGTTACTAAGAACACAATAGAAAAAGATCAGCGCCAATTATGCAACATCAGTGCGTATCTCGAGAGGATCTCAAGCAGATACAAGTATAATTGCAATAATAATCCTTAAGTAGTTCATAGTTTCATGTAATTAAATCAATGTGATTCTTATCGCGTTAAGTAAGGTAGGTCACCCTACGTAAAGATATCGGTCTACGGGTAGTCCATCATGAGGTTTGACGACCTCCCTAGCGAAGTGGTGTGTAATGTGATATTTAGTTTTTTTTTAAATTGTCTCTGGGCTGGTTCGATGTGAGCTATGCCCATGGCTAATAAATTACCACCCTACAGGCAAAGCCGTGCCGCCAAGCGTGCCGTGTAGAATTGCCATACCCCTTCCAAGTTAGCCCGGTTCTATCTAAGACCTGGAACATCGCTTAAGTACTACTAGGTGAAATTGCGGTCAAGGGCTAATAACTTGTAATGGAATAAAAAAGGTTCTTCCATCGTATCCCTTGCCTTCATACTTACTTACCTAATGAAAAAAAGGTCTTTTTTAATTAATTAGTGTACCTACATACCTATATACCAAACGAAAAAAAGAAATTCGATGTTTATTTTGCAGAAGAAAACCAATGGTTGTTGCGAGTGGTTGCGAGATTTCTTCGACACGCGATACGTCAAAGACACCCTGATGGTTGCGTTCAAGACTGGCCCCAACAACCGAAGGTTGCGGGTCATCATGCTGGTTGTCGTCCTCTGTGTTGTTATTGGACCCATTTATGGTGAGTTTTTCTTGACTTTGTGCTTATGAATTTTCCGCTAAAATGATAGCATAAGGACAAGCGCAAACAGACGTTGTGGACTCTTTTTTATAATTACTTGAACTCATGAAAGGTACTTGTGTTGCGATTGGCCTTGTCTTCATCGAAATAATTTAAAGAAAGAAGTATTTTATATGAAAGCCGCGCCTCAGCTCTGCCGTAGTGGGTGCGTTGCATTTATTGCGGGGCGTCGAGGCAGAAAACGGTGTCAGGTAAAAATAATTGTGAACTTGAATCTGCCCAGCGGATGAAGAGTGGTACGAGGGTGAGGATTTTTCGCCGCGCTTTTGGTCCGTCAGTTAACCTTTCATTTCGCGGGTTGTTGGTCAAGAGCAGCAATATATGCTAAGACCAATAGCCGCCACCGTCTCCAGAGACCTTTCTACGTGACATCAAGAGCTAGCTATCTATATCTACCTACTTGAATAAACAAAACACGTTTCGTAGATCGTCTAAGGTTAGGGTGAACGAGCGAACTGAATGCCATCCGGGCCCGAGTTCTGTTAATATTTCAACTAAGTCGTAAACTTCTGTTAGTTTAACAAAAGTCTTCTCAGACTTGGAACCCTCGTAGCTTTAGTTTTAAGTTACGTAATTAATTATCACCACTATATCGTACAAATTTAACAATTTCGACCATCAAAAGGAGTACAATTGTACCTACTTTGAATAAATGATTTTGACTTTGACTTTGAAGTTTTTAACATTTTTGGGTCTTTGCTGCACTTAGATGTGGTCATCCGCTGTACGTAGGAGACGTATCTTATCACTTAATACAGTAGTTAGGTATATATCGTTCTATCCTCTCATCGACGAGATAAGGCACACCACTTGCGTCTAGCACATTCTTCAGGATGGTATTCATCTCGTGCGCTATCTGTAGAACAAAGAGGTGTTACGTCCTACTTGCCTTAACTATCTACTACTGTAAATCCTAGGATTTTACAGGAAAACCTAAGATAACAAGTCTTAAGGGTAAAATGCCGACTGGTTAAGATAATCGTTTATTTCGGACATTTATTACCATTCACTCGATAAATCCTGGGTTTTACTTAAGTACCTACTTCAGAGACACAAAAGTTCCTTTATTAGATATCCTACTTATCTAAAACCTATTTAACTATCTAAAAGAAAGAATTAGCCATTTAGTGTTTTTACTGACTGTTCTTATAAATGGGCTACGCCATTCAATCGTAGGGTTGGTAGTTCGTGCTTTTTTAAGTAACTCCTATAAACCGTAAATATGTGAACCCACTGACTATTTAGATGATAGTGTGATGAACCAAATCGCTTGGAAAGGTTTGCTGTGGGTGCCCTATAAATATTATCCTACTCCTACAATACCAAAATAAGTAGCTAATGGTTTTATGTGAGAAGACTGAATACACTTTTTTAAATAACTAACAGGTTTATAATTTCTATTAAAAAATATTTTTTATAATAAGTAGGTATCTTGGTTGAAAACATAGGTAGTTAAATAGGTAGGTACTTACTTGTGGAGTTATTACCTATGTACTTAGTTCTGTTATTTTTACGTAGTAAGTACCTAAATCTTAACTTTATTTCGACCTTTAAGTCATTATGGTTTATTTACCTTGTTTTCTAACAAAAAGACCTGCGGTTTTTCTTTTAAATACTTACTTATTATATTAGTTGCAGTTAGTACTTGAAGAGTAGGTAAATCTGAAGCAACCTAGCAAGTGTTACCAATCTGAGCAGGTTTGCATTTTTAGAGTTCCATCTCCAAAGGAAAAACCTCCTTAGTTTGTGCAACTCATTCGTATTCGATTCTTATTCGTTTTCATATTACATACGATTCAGAGTGGCCGCCATACAAAATGCTTGTGCACTCATTTGATTCGTATTTTGACGAATTCGTATTCGAATACGAATCAAATTAGTGTACTTACTTACGGCCACTTTTTCATATTTGTACGAATAATAATTACGAATGAGTACACTTATACCCTTATAGGATCACTTTGTTGTCTGTCTGTTTGTTTGTCGGTCTGTCTGTCGTGTCTGTCAGCACCCGTCATGAGAATCAAAACCCATAGATAGGTTGCTTCCCGTTGATCTAGAACCATGAAAGGCAGGAAATAATGTCTTATAAGCACTAGTAAAGGGAAAAATCCGAAAATCTTGAAATTGTGGTTATACACTAGACTAGACGATGCCCGCGACTTCGTCCGCGTGGATTTAGGTTTTTAAAGATCCTGTGGAAACTCTTTGATTTTCCGGGATAAAAAGTAGCCTATGTCCTTCCCCGGGATATAAGCTGACCCTGTACAAAATTTCGTCGGAAATTTCGGTTAAACTGTTGAGCCGTGAAAAGGTAGCAGACAGACAGACACAAATTCGCATTTATAATATTAGTATGGATTAAGTATTTCTTGTACGGCGGTGGTATGGAACATTTCGTGTGCAAGTTCGACTCGCTCTTGACCGGTTTTGTTTTTGTAATCACTTATCGTCTTCGCTTTTGTCAACAATGGACACCACATCCTGCTATTGACACATAGTTAGTTGATCCTTGGTTGATACTAAGATGATATGTACTTACCTATCCAAAACATCCGTCATTAAAACATTAACGTAGAAGTTAGGTACGTAGTTCCAAAACTTACTTATATTATGTAGCTATTGATCCATTGTTGTTATATAAAAAACTACCTACGTGACATATCTATCAAATTAACTCGTCTAACTAAACGTATTAACTTTTTTTTAGTAAACGTTATCTTTATATCAATCATGCCTGTACAGGGAATAATTTTATTCAACTTCAATGAACTAATCTTAGCGCATAAATATACTAATGATAGTGTTTTTCATACTTTTATTATAACGGGTTCAAAAAGGAACCCAGAGCCGTGAAGTCAGTTAAAAAAATGTGTTTTTTTTTTTTTTCAGGTGAAATGTCGGTGATGTATCTGTTCACGAGATACCGGTTCAACTGGAACGAAGTGGATTTCAGCATGTTTTCCACCTATGCCATGTGCACTTCCCTAGTGGGTAAGCTAATTAGTTAGACGTAGGTACTCGTACCTAATGCCCTTAGAATGTAGTTACGAGTATTACAATAGCCTGTTGTGTGTAGTGCGTCGTCCACCTTAGAGCTATAGAACTAGACCGTGTCTCTCTAGAATCTAGGTAGAGATCATCATCATTATCGACCCATTGCCAGTACACTACCACCACTCTGGTAAAGTGCAGATTTCAAGACTTTATAAACCTTTGAGGACATTATGGAGAACTCTCAGGTGTGCAGGTTCCTTCACCGTTAGATAAATCAAGTATTATTCTCCGAAAATTTATAGGTGCGTGCCCGGGATCGAACACCGAGCCCTCCGAATAGGGACGAATTTACCACTAAGGCTCTATCATCGCTTGTTAGATTTTGATAAGTATCCAATTATTATTTTCTTATCACAGGAACCCTGTTCTCCGTGGGCGTGTTCAGTCATCTACTGAAATTCGACGATGCGATCATTGGAGTGATATCTTGCACCAGTAAGATACTGTCTGGCTTCATGTACGCCTTCGCCACCAAAACCTGGCAAATATACATAGGTTTGTAAATATATTTTTTTAATAAAAATAGCGAGCAAACGGCGGGTCACCTGATGTTAAGTGATTACCGCCGCCCATGAGTATTTGCAGTAAGAAAGGAACCGCCAATGCGTTGCCACTTGCCAGCCTTTCAGGAATTTGTTGGTCCGCCCCTTGAATCTTGTAGTCTAATGGGAACACCACAGAAAGGAGTTGGTTCCACAGATTGCATGTGCGTGGGAAAAAAGGATCTGGCACAACATACGGTCGAAAAAAGGAGAGTGAAATGAATTCAAACAATTCTTCAGAACCTATTATAAAGGCGATAGAACACACAAGGAGAGCTTACGTCTCTGCGATGCTCCAGGCTTACAATAGTTACTTATCGACGACGGTCCCTTCGTACCTACAATGCCCTAAGTGGTAGATACGTGATTTGCATTTAATATTTTCAACAAACCTCTTAAAAACACCTTAAATAAGTTTTCTTATCTTCATGTTGTTTTCCTTTCAGCACCGCTGATTGAGATCTTTAACGGCACTTCATTTATTGCTATGAGATCGATGGTGTCTAAGCTCGTGGACAGGGACGAACTAGGTATTATTCTGTTTTTTTAAACAATTATAAATTAGCTTCTGTAGTTGTAAGACTTGTAGGCGACTCGTCTGATAGGTTGAACATAGTGCGTACCTATCTACTAGACGCTGAGCTGTGTAGGTACCTACCTACGTCAGCGGTGTGGTGAGCGGACATAAGCTCCGTAGATTCGAAGCTTGATCTTCTCTAATAAGCAGGAAAGGAGGACCCATGTTTCGTAGACAAAGTACCTAGATATTAAATACCTAAGTATTCAAATACTCGAACCTCAAGTCGAAACTGTTCTAATTCCGAGTTCAAGGCAATATCGACAGCTTTCTTGACCTATGTTTCGCAGACAGGTATTAAGTAGGTGTATAAAGACTGGAAAATTCTAATTCCGAGCTATTCCAGGCAAAGTGAACTCATTCTTCGGGGTGGCTGAAGCGATGATGCCGCTAGTGTACGCGCCGATGTACACCACAGTGTACACCGCCACCATCAAGACCTTCCCTGGCGCCTTCTTCCTACTCGGCGGCGGCCTTACTGTGCCGGCTGTACTTATATTCTTGTAAGTATTATTCAGACTTATTCCAGGGAAAATTAACTCATTCTTAGGGATAGCTGAAGCGATGATGCCGCTAGTATACACCACAGAATACACCACCACCATTGACCATCAAGACCTTTCTTTCTCTACACAAGTGATATTAAAGAGGAAGGGAAGGTGTAATAGGATAATTGTCTTCTTTCGAAGATAATTATCCTATTAAATAAAGTTACATATAACTGCAGTGTGAAATCACCCTTAAGCAACGTGAACGTGTTATACAACAAACGTTTTACAACAGTTTACAATCTTGACATACTCTGACATTATGAAATCTTTTCAGATGGTTGTATTTGGCAAACAAAAAGTACATCAGTCCAAACACACAGCAAGATGGAAATAATAAAGCGAAATTGGAAGAGAAAATAGAGAAAAACGGTATTGACAACAAGGCTTATGAGGCTGAAGAGAAGAAACCCGCATCCAAAGTGGACGCAAACTTGTCTGACGATGTTAACCCTAACTTGAACCAGTCGCAAATAGAAATGGGTTTCACAGAGAGTATGCTTTGTACTAGTAAACTGTAAACATGGCATAAATCTCATAGTAAAAGAGCTGGTTACAATTTTGAGGAGGTAGTTAAAAAAAGCTGACAAGGGGTTGAGACATTTTTGTATAAAGCCTGGCATAACAGCTAACATCAATATATTATTAGAGTTCCGTCCCTCAAAAGGAAAATTGGGAACTCTTGTAGGATTACTTTGTAGTCTGTCTGTCCGTCTGCCCGCCAAGAAACCCTATAGGACTTAAAATCTTGAAAGGCAGGTTGGTAGGTAGCGCACAAGTTAAGGAAAAATCCGAAAACCGTGAATTTTTGGTTACATAACAAAAAAAATGTGTTCAGGAAAAAATAATTTACTTAATCACATAAACTTGCAGTGTTCTATAAAAAATTGTTAGGTGCATATATCTTGTACATTGGTACGGAACCCTTCATGTTCGAGTCCGATTCGCTCTTGACTGGTTGATTTTTTGGATTTTGCGGGTTTGAATTCGATATTTTCTTGATCTTGTGAACACTTTCCAAACTCATATACCGCTTCTTTATGTTGTGATAGTCAGTATTCTGTGTAATACTGTGAGTACTAATTACAATGCTACCTATTGGTTTAATTCAAATTTAATTAAAAGTTTTTGATTTATTTAGGTAATTATTTAAATTAAGCATTGTAGACGTTAAAATGAAAGTGATAAATTGAAATAGATATAAGTACTTAGTAATTAGTATTATGTAATTATTTAAATTTAAAATATTTATACCATCCATGATAAGTATATAACGATTTAAACTTAAATGCTATTACTGACTACTTACTCAGAAAGAAACAAATTCAAGTTTATTATTTATGTGGCATTTCGATGCTTGCAGGTCATAAAAGAATAATATCTTGTTATTTTTATTTTGACAGAAAAATCAAGTTATCATTTCGCTTGGTTATTCGATAGTCCAAAGCATGTTGTTCACTCTGGTTTGGTATTAATCGGGCATCTCTGGGACTATAACTCTTTGTTATTTTATAAATAATTGTGATTTTATCATTTTAACAAAAACCAGTCTGTGATATTCATAATGATATTAAAATTATTTATAATACGTTAATTTTAATTAACTATACTTAGTATAAAATAATAAAATGCGATAGAAGTTTCAAAAGTATGTACCTACATATTTTGATTTTTGATCTTGGAATTATTCAAAATAATTATATAATAAATATGCATATTAACATTACTATATGCATATTATTTTTTGGCATTAAAGTGGTTTTTCATACTGTGTTAATATTTTATTAGGTACTTAAAAGGACCATTAAACTTCAAAAATAAATTATTTTTGTATAATACCTACTATAAGTATCCAAGAAACAATATTATATTTTATCTCTTAAATTTATCTACTCATACGCGTATATTAAGCTTTATTTCTTGTCCCTTTATTAGTAAAGTTGATGTATGAAAATAGAGTACTTAAGCTATGTTTAAGAGGTCTGATTTTTTAATCGCCAAATTGTAACTGACGAATGAAGATATTTTAAAAGATTTCCAATACCAAAGTTGCTAATACGGAATTAAACATGATTCGGCGATTTATTAATCGGGCCTGTATTAAAATAAATTATTGATTTTTATTGCTTTGTTTTATTTTATACGTTAATTTATTGTGTACGTTATTTTCGCCCAAACTATTAGCAAGCTGAAGGGGCAGTGGGCAGGCCGTGCCTGTCGTAGAGGCGATGGCCGTTAGAGCCGGAAAGTCCTTGAGTGGAGACCGCGTTTAAGCAAGCGTACTGTGGGACGCCCTCCAGCGCGATGGGCCGACGATATAAAGCGGATGACGGGAAGTGGCTGAATGAGGGGCTGAGGACCGGGTGTGGTGGCGCTCTATAGGGAAGGCCTATGTCCAACAGTGGACATCCACAGGCTGATGATGATGATTTTATATGTGTAAGCACCTATAATAGGTATAAGAAGAAAACCTAAATACTAAAATGTAAATATCGATTCTAATTAATTGAGCTATACTTATATTTTCAGTAAACAATTTAGAATTACTGTATGCCATAGTAACACACGTTCCAGTTTCTAACATATTATTATGCTCTCAAAAATCAAAATAACATGAGCGGCAAGAGTGGCTACTATTTGAGAAGAAAAAAAAGCAAAACATCTTACCATGAATTTTGAGTCCGCCCTTTTCCCACAACAAATCCTGAATGAGTAAAAAAAATATTCAACAATTTTTAAAAAATCTCATCCAGAATCGAAACCGCACTTTCCCTCAAAAATCCTAAGTGGTTTCACTGTGTTTATATAGTATTGTAAGAAAGGGTTTTGAAGATTTTGGCCGACCTAGTAGCCCGCCATTTTTCTTTATTCCAAAAAAGCGGCCATATCTAAAATCTGCATTAATCAATAGCTGGCATCAATACAAACGTATAATATGAGGCAAAATTTTGCAAAGTGTCATGTTTCCGAGATATAAGCTATCTTTGTTCTGGTGACGTCATAAGTACAATAGTCTAGCCACCAGTACAGTACTGATTAATGCAAGTTTTGTGTGATCGCTATTTTGAAAAAAAAAAAGAAAATCAGAAAATGGTGGGAATGTAGGCAGACTCCATACTAAAATATTCAAACCCTTTTTTTACAAACAAACTTAGCATGTAAAATTTAAAAGAAACAGCTAGAATTTGGATTACCCCTTGCACTAAATTCGAGTTGACTGGATTACATACTAAAATTATTATCAATAGTAAAATAAAAGATAAGTTATTACAACGTAACTTTTATTTTCTCATAAACATATTTAAAAATGTATAGAATAAGTTTGCACCCATTGCACCTTTTAGATGATTTGCACTTAAAATATTAAATACAGAAAAAGTCTTCGTACTATTTTGCTTTTACAAAACTTTTACAACAATACATTTAAGCCTTATTTACACGACAACAGTGTTTGATAAAAAATGATAATCAAATTGCAGTGTGAGCTATAAAGAAAATCTCATAAGGTAGAAGGGGAGGGTTAAAACCAACTTAATCCATGTAATGTTAAGACATTGCGTGGATTAGGTTAATTTTAACTTTTAAAACTTCATCAACATTGATAATAATCTTTCTTCCTTGAAATTCGTTATATTTTTAAGGTTCCGTATCTGAAGAATGCCAACGGGGCCCTTTTACTAAGTCTCTGGTGTCCATCCGTCTGTCTGTTAGTGGGATATCTCATGAATAGCAATAGGTAGAGGGTTGAATTTTTTTTTACAGAATGTGTATTTCTATTGCAGCTTTAACAAATAATAAAAATTCAAAATGGCCGCCATGAAAAGAGACATAGATTAAAAAGGATTATTTCTCGATGGTAATGACCCCTTCGTGTAAATATACAATAATGCAATAACATCTAACAAAATAATTTAGAGTCAACACTGCAACAGAAGTTAATAAATATATAATTGCGTAATTTAACTTTCAACAAACCTGAGATATCAAAACTTGTACTTCATTTCATTTATTCGTGTAAATAAGGCTCTATACAGGCACGGCACCTCTAAATCTAACAATTTTTAAAAGTTTAAACAATATTATGAACCAACAAAGAAAACTTTTCAAAACATTTTCTATTCACCTCTCGGTTACTCAATACAAAAAAACGAGAGAGAAATAGTGTATGACATTTTGAATTGTAGTGTTTATTGGCACGAGTAAATCTATTATATACTTATAATTATAAAAATACATATAAAAATGCTTTTGCGCTTAATATAAAGCACTGAACACACCAAAGCCGAGGGCATGAGACAGCATTCTTTCGCAGTTTTTGAATTGGCCTCTCTCCACAATCTCTCCTGTCTGGTTATAGTAGGAATGGGATTTTATATCTCACTATCTTGATAGAGTTCGAGCACAACAACGCCAGAGAAAAATGGATCTCAAGGTCCTTGATTTAAAGAACAAAATTCAGTACCGCTGACTTTAAATTCGGAATATTTTAAGCATAATTGGACACACTTTAATTAAAAAGCTTTCGGGTCCATTTTACGTCAACGCTCGAATTTTATGAACTTGGGATAATAAATCTTAAATGCAAGAAATGATTTCTATAAAGCGGAATTTACATTACGAAACTAGTGGCACGAATTAGTTTCACGACATTATTTTCATTATCAATTGCACGTAAACGTCTAATGTCGCAGTGCATGCATTACGTTGACGTTTACACAAGCAATTTATAATTAAATTAATGTTATGAAACTAATTTGGTAATGTAAATTCCGCTTAAGGTAATTGCTATTTGACAAATCGCAAAAATGCTGTACTTTGAAATAAATTGTTTATTTTTCTAAAGCATTAACAGCTATTAAATACATGCAATTAAAAACTTCAGTTTGTGAAGATTATAAGTGCCTCTTTAAATTTAGTATACATTATCCCAATAAAAAAAAAAAACAAGTTGAAAACATTGCTGTTCGCAACTTGTTCTGTAAAAATTTTCTTTAACATCTTGATACTTTGAAGCCAACCTCCAGAAAATGATATGTTTAGGTTTAGCAATCAATTCGAACTGTTAGTTTTATACTAAATGTTTTTCATTTCTTAAATAATCTAAAACTAACCAAAAAACTTCCTGTGCTATTTATTTTCTTGCAGGCGCTCTATGGAATTCAGTGTCCACTGGACTGTCATGGCGGAAGGACTGTGCGCGTCATTTCGTCGCAAAATATTATTTAAAATGAATTTAAGCTTATTATTTTTGAATGAAAGTTGTGTTTATAATCGTTGAAAAATAAAATAGGGATTTTTTCATTTCTAAATGAAGCCTGCTTATATACTAAAATTTATTCTAAAGTCACGGTTTTACCAGGTAAATACTCGGAGGTTGTCATAGATTATGATGACAGATAGTAAGTGTTCTAAATAGGTATTATACCTATGTTTTTTAGGAGATAGCGCGCCTCGTTCCGGGTGCCGTGTTCCGAAATGGATTTCGTAGTAGTGCAAGTTTGGTGCAAGCCCCACATGACGGAGGGGTATGCGTCAGGCATTTCCTGTGTACAAAAAAGACCTATATTTCGGATCCATTTTTCATCACTGACATCATGCACTATTCAAAGACTGGTCTTCAAGCATTGAGGAATTTTGGACGAGAGACATCTCGAAGGTTCCCGAAGGCTGCCTAACTGAGTTAGATTTGTCGGCTAGCTAGCTTTTTTTGAAATTGGACCTACTTAGCTGGATTGTGTGTTAGAGATTTCTTATGAGATATTATATGTACATAATAATATAACCATCATAAGAAAGCTCAGATTCATGCTGCGGGCAATGGGGAGAGCCTAAAGGTTGGAACGCCATTTCGGCGGCCGTGTTTCCTGCCATATATACCTTAGATACCTGCAAGCCAAGAGTGAATAGGCATCTTCTAGGTAAGCGTGCTCCAACTTGGACCTCATCATTGCTTTCTTTAAAGCATGATTGTCGTCAAGCGCAAGCGCAAAGATTCAGGCGGCGCAAACCCGTAGCATGTGGAAGACCCTATTAAAGACCTATGTTCACTGTGGACGTCTGTCGGTTGATGTTGATGATTATGTCTTTAGTGCAAGTAGTTCAGTAGTTTCAGAGTTTATCGATAACAAACAAACAAACCTTTCCTCTTCATAATATATGTACTTAGTAGCGCAAACTTGGAAAAAATCTCGTGGAAACTCTTTAATTTTCCGAGATAAATGTCATTTTACCTGGCAGCCCTAATCAATTTTATCACTGATAATAATAACTAATTCATAACCGTTAAACCTAAGAGTCAAAATCTCGTTTTTCTAGTCGAGTTCCGTAGGCTCTTTGAACTCACCGCATCCCAAGAAAACCTACCATTAGATGTAGGAATAATGGAAAGAGGTCACAACCCTCAGCAATAAAGAATACGATGCGGAGAGAGATGTCACTCTCAAGGTCTTTAAATGTATCCATGCAAAAAACCACGTCGACTGGTTGCTCCGTTGCAGCGTGATTGAATATTAAACCAACAAACACACTTTCGCATGTGAAATATGGCCAGTGATTATAAGAAACAGTTTAAATCTCTCTCTGCTCTCCGAGAGACGTTAGGCAAAGTGAACACGAATTATGACACTTCTGTGTTCTTATACAAGCTTAGGTCTCTCAATTTTGTCAATTAATGTCAAATTTCTTTCTCAGATCAAAACCTAGTAAGTGGTTTAAATTCAAGAGAAGTTTAGGAACACACCTTTGAGAACATGGAAAACTTGCAGGTATGCAGGTTTCCTCACGATGTTTTCCTTCGCCGTTAAAGCAAGTGATATTAAATTGCTTAAAACGCACATAACTGAAAAGTTAGTAGTGCGTGATTCCAGGATCGAAGCCCCGACCTTCGATTAGGAGGCGGACGTTCTAACCACTAGGCTATGACAGTTTTTAAATTAAAGGGGTTTAAATATTTTAGTGAAGACTGGCGTACACATTTATTCATAACATGTGCATCATTTTCTTTTTTAGGGTTCCGTACCTCAAAATGAAAAACGGAGCTCTTAAAGGATCACTTTGTTGTCTGTCCATTTGTCCGTCCGTCCGTCAAGAAAACCTATACTACTTACCTGTACTTCCCGTTGATCTAGAATCACGAAATTTGTTCTCGGATTTATTCCTTTACTTGGGCTATGAGAGTTGAGACCTATCTACCTGCCCATAATTCTAGGTTAACGGGAAATACCCTATCGGTTTTCTTGACAGACACGACAGACGGACAGACGGACAGAAAGACAGACAACAAAGTCATCCTGTAAGGGTCCCGTGTTTCCTTTTGAGATATGGAACCCTAAAAACATTATGTAAGTATGCAAAGTATTTCCCTTGCAAACCATATTTAACAGTTGACATGTAGAGGTCAGAACTCCTTTTGACTTTTCCTATCTTACTTTTAAGTTTTAATGCATTAAGTATTTACTGTTTTGACATGGTATTTAGATAATGGGTGATATTTATTTTATTTAATCTAATTCCTTTGAAAAACTTAGTAAGGCGCATTAATCTATAAAAAACCTAGCGAGTTCATAGACTTACTATGTTTTAAAATGGTCAAAGCGACTTACTAGCTTTTAATTTTACTTTAATGTGGGTGTCCTTACAATACAACGGGACATACTATGAAAGTTAGGCTTATGACATAAAACGATTTTCGGAAAAATGACATTTACTTTGTTTTGATATGGGGCGGTCGATATAATTAGGTACTAGGGTAAAGGCTCGAGTAAATGAACAGATTGGACGTTTTTACATGTATTAAGAGCTGGAATAAAAAACCGGCTGATATACCTTTTTTAAATATTTTCTTACAAATTCTTACACTTTTTTCAATTTCAATTTCAAAACCGTGTTCCGTTCAAACCGTTCAAAAGTGCGTGTGCGTGCGTCCATGTGTGTGTGTGTGAGTGTGTGTGAGTATATATTTGTCTGTATGTTTGTACGAGTGTTTGTGAGTTTGGTATTGCGTTGTATAACCACATGAGTAGCGAACAGAGTCAAAGCTTCATACAAGTGCGCTACGATAGGTACACTACTACAAGCTTGAGGCGCGTGTGTGCGTGAGCACAGGCGCTACGTCGCGTACGGAGAGAAATCGGTTTATACCGGCTCGGCCTGTGCTCAAGCTCAGGGGCTGCAGTACACGTCGCGCGTCGTGTTTTCATTTAATTTAATGTTAATGATAATAATTTAAATAGTGTTTACAATCTATTTTCTTGAACTGTCATAGATTTTGTTCAAAATCAATATCTGAGGATCCCTAGGATCACAAAACAGGAAATTGTTACCAAAACTTAAAAAAGTCGACGCCATTTTGAAATTCTTTGTTAATTGACCGATTTCGTTCAAAATCGATATTTAGAGCTCCCTGGGATCACAAAAAAGGAAACTGTTACCAAAATTTAAAAAAGTCGACGCCATTTTGAAATTCTTTGTTAATTGACCGATTTCGTTCAAAATCGATATTTAGAGCTCCCTGGGATCACAAAAAAGGAAACTGTTACCAAAATTTAAAAAAGTCGACGCCATTTTGAAATTCTTTGTTAATTGACCGATTTCGTTCAAAATCGATATTTAGAGCTCCCTGGCATCACAAAATAAGACTCTGTTACCAAAATTTAAAAAAGTCGACGCCATTTTGAAATTCTTTGTTAATTGACCGATTTGGTTCAAAATCGATATTTAAAGCTCCCTGGGATCACAAAAAGGAAACTGTTACCAAAATTTAAAAAATATTTTTAATCGACTTCAAAAAAAGGAAGAGGTTCTGAATTCCTCGGTATCTTTTTTTTAACGTATGTTCCCCGATTACTCAAAGACGCCTGGGCCGATTTGGATTTTTTTTTTGTTTGATAGGGTATACTTCGCAGGTGGTCCCATATAAATTTGATGAAGATCTGATGAATATCTTCCGAGATGGAGAACGGAACTCCTCAATGGATAAGAGCAAATTGCTCGCGATCAGTGTAATATCTTAGTAAACAGTAGGGTTTTAACTGGGTATGGCATATTATAGTACAGTGGGCCACTAAAAATTGTGAAATAAAAAATTTTCAAAAGAAAAATAAAACCGACTTCAAAAACCACAATCACTAAAATTATTTTTACTTTTTAGTGTTTGTGGTTTTTGAAGTCGGTTTAATTTTTCTTTAGATTTTTTTTAAAATATTTATTCTGGTATTCTTCTTTCTTGGATAAGGATCCCTCTTGGGTATCCCCATTTCTCTCTGTCTTTGGTACTATCAAGCTAATTTTCTCTCGCGATTTGCACAATAGCATTAGACCAACGCGTCTTCGGTCTACCTATTTTTCTTTTGCCTGCTGGACCTGGCCAAGGGGAGATTTTTCCTGTCCTTCTTTCATCTGTAAAAATCGATACAATATGACCATTTGCATTTCAGTTTTAGGGCATGTCTCAAGGTTTCTGTAGGCTTTGTCTTTTTTCTTATGTCTTCAATTCTCACTTTGAATATTTTTTCCTTAAGTTATGCTCCTTGCCATCGCCCTTTAGCAAGTCACTATTATTCTTTTTATATTCTTTGTCTGGACCCATGTTTGGCTGGCATAGGTGAGGCATGGCAGGATGCATGTATCTGTAACGGATCTTTTAAGATGTACTGGGTAAGCTCCTTTCATTCTTTCCTTTTGTGCCCAGTACTTGTTCGAACTGATGTTAATCCGTCTGTCTACTTCCTCTTCTGCACTTGTAACGCTGAATGAGACTTGTTTTTTAAAATACATTTAGGAGCATAGGTATTGTAGTTCCAATACTTAATTGTATTTATTTGCCTGTTACTATAAATATGGCGGCTGATTGAATGAGGCCGATTGTTTTAGGTACCTCTGCGAAACTGTTCAAAAATAGTAAACTGAAGTAAGTAGGTACTACTTACAAAATTATGTCGCTTTTCATTGATAAATATGGATTTCGAAAATTTGACCACATTTCCAAATTTCGCGATATATAAAGTGGCTTCCGATTCCGAATCATTTCACTGGCATACAAAATTCAACTTTTTTGTTTTATTAGGTTTTGAAACTGTTTCTTACTAATTTGACGTCGCTGATTTCAGATCTACTTTAATTTTTTACACAGCAGCTCTAGTTTTTGAGATACAGGTACCCCCATATTTTGCACTATACTCACACTTTGTATGTTTACACTTTATTAAGATCACACAAGTAATTTCCAAAATTTATCGAGGTGTTAACATCAAGAAGAACATCTGCAAGTTATTCCAATCATTTTTGTACCATTTGGTGGCGAGTACGTATTAAAGAATGTCGTGCAAGTGTGTCTAACTTTGTAAAACAAGCATACTCGGGCTACTTTGAGAACCCATCAGCAGCTAACAGCAAGGCCTGGACTCCAAATTTTTATATGTGGAAGCTGTATTTCCTCATTGCGTTTATGAGCAAATAAGAATAGACCCTACTTTTACTAAAAAAAGTATTATAATTTGGCGCGAACCATCTAAACACCATGATGATTATTATTTCTGCATTGTGAATATAACCAGAAGAAACAGCAAAAAAATTGTTCCAAGCGACTCTATTGTAACTTGCAGTCTACAATTAGAACGATTCTGACTTCTGGTGATAAATCTGTACCTCAGCCCCAACCCAGTACCTCCAATCTACTTCAAGAACTTTCAGAAGGTAGTGACGATGTAGTGACTTTTACATCTCAACTTAGACTATTCAATCAAAATGATTTGGACCACTTAATGAGAGATCTTAGATTGTCTAAAAAGCATCAGAACATGTGGCTTCTCGGCTCAAAGGAACAAATCTGATAACATGTGTTACGGTATATTGTTCTCACTACTCTCAAAACATTCAGCAGCTGATGTTGCACTTCCAGCGACTTGGGTGCAACATGGGCATTAAGTTTTTCTCTATTATACAGAAAGGGCTCTATTATACATTCTAAAACAGGTTTTATTTATTATTATTATGTAAAATAGTTTTTGATTTATCGCGCAAAATGTAGAAAAAAATATATAATAAGTCAAAAACTGTGAAAATCTGACAATTTGTTTTGAATTCCAAGCCGAAAATATATTTAAGAATTTATTTATTAATAGGAATCGAGAGTTTATGCACTAAATAAATCTAACTATAAGTTAAAAATACAAATATAAATTGTTATGTAAAGGTTGATGTGTGTGTGTGTGTGTGTGTGTGTGTGTGTGTGTGTGTGTGTGTGTGTGTGTGTGTGTGTGTGTGTGTGTATGTGTGTGTGTGTGTGTGTGTGTGTGTGTGTATGTGTGTGCGTATATGTCTATGATTTTGATCAGATTATATTTTGCGCAATGTATGTATTTAGTAGTTTTTCTGTTTCCTCGTAATTATATTTAGTTAGGTAGTTTTTTAGGCATTTTTAAGACCATGTTTATTTAAGTGGGTGATTTTAACTTTTTTGTTAATACACCTATACAAGTACGGCCCTAAATAGTTAAACTGTCGTCTGGCAAAATTGGTTTTGGTCCTAGGCAAAGCAATGTGAGTCTTTCTCCTTTTTTTATGTTCCGGTGACATAGGAGAGGGGTTGTTCGCATGATATCGTAGAATGGTATGCATGATATACAATTGTCGAACAGTCAGTAGTTGTGATTCCTTTAATAACAGTTCAGTTGGAAATCTACGCGGTTTCCGAAGCATAACTTTTATGATGGCTCTCTGTGCCCGTTCTATTTCTATCATATGATTTGTGGCAGCTCCTCCCCATGCTGGGATACAGTATGTTAGAATGGACTGAACAAGAGCGGTATAGACGTTATACAGTAGATCTGTGTCAACTATGTCCCGTAGGTTCTTAAATACATGTATTAAACGCCTTATTCGTTTGGCCACCGCTGATATCTGTGGTTGCCAATTTAAATTCTCATCTATAATCAAACCTAAGTATTTTATATATGATGCTTTTTCCAGGGTTTCACAAGTGCAAGAGTGTAGTCTATTTACTGCCCAGTTCATTTACTGGCAATTTATCCTTTTGTTAAATAAAATAAGTTATAATAATTAATACCACGCATTTTATTTGATTTTTTGATATTTAAATAATTTAAGAGTGTATACCTACTGTGTACAGACACACAAAATATAAAAATTATATATAGAACGATTCTCATATACCTTAATTTTAGGTCAATGTCAGGGTAGTCCTTATTCGTTCATGTACTGGATCTTTTACCCTCCTACGTCAAAATACTAAAAGTCCGCGTAAATTTCGCAGATTGAAATGTCTGCTTGATTAATTGTCAATAGAGGGTCATGACATGTCAAAATTGCTAGTTTGAAGGTGAAATCGTCTATGTCATTCGCATTGGATTTCCTCTTAAGTACATCTCGAAATGGCGACCTCGCAGCGGCAAGCGCGGCTTTGCCAAACCCCTACTAGATGGATAGACAACATCAAACAAGTTGCAGGGAGCCGCTGGATTCAGGCGGCGCAAGACACCTATGTCCAGTAGTGGACATCTATCGGTTGACGATGCTGTATAAAGCCGGCGGCTTTGGCGTGTAGAGCGTAAGACACGTGTGGAGTTAAATGCTGACGAGGATTTCGTAGTGCTTGTGTGCGATCTCCTTGCCCGCAAAAGAGACGTACATAGCGCCGTGGCTCGGATGTACCTGGAAAAATGTTTTGCGGTTTAAAGAATCATCATCAGCATCATGATCAAGCCATCGCCAGCTCAATATTGAGCACGGTATCTCAGTATGAGAAGGATTTGGCCACCTTATACACCTCAGGCATGCAAGTTTCCTCACGATGTTTTCTTTCACCGTTAGAGCAAGTGATATTTAATTGCTTAAGACGCACATAGTTCCGTCAAGTCAGAGATGCATGCCCGGGACCGAACCCGCGATCTCCCGATTCGGAGGCGGACGTCCTTACCATTAGGCTATCACGGCTTTGTTTAAATAATGGTAGATGAAAATGGTGATAAATCCAGCAAAATTCAAATGTGCCCTGAGTGAAAAATATTTACTAGTGCTTGATACCCGCGGTTTCCTCCACGTGGATATAGATTTTTTAAATTCACATGGGAACTTTAATTTTCGCGATTCAAAGTAGTGAATTGCACTTTATCACGTTGTCACAAATCGCTATTCATATGAACGTCTTTGCGGCGTGATTGTTCTGTTCCTAAAGGTAATATTAAGTACTAGCTACTGCGTGCGAATTCGTCTACATGGATTTAGGTTTTTGGAAATCCCGTGGGAACTCTTTGATTTTCCTTTGTCACTTTCCAAGCCTTTAACTACACCACCCACATAAACAAACACTGATGCGACGTGATTGGAGGAAAAACCAATAAACCAACAAACAAACATTTATTATATTGGTAGTGATTCTGTGTTATTACCTTGCCCGGAGTAAGCGAGCCTTGCTCCCGTGCTCTGCCGATGTAGAGCGGCTCACCCGCGGCAGTGTTTCCGCCCACGATAGCGTTGGGCGGCACCACTCCGTCGCGGTTCTCTACCCAACGGACCCGGTCCGGACGGGCGCAGCAAACCTGAAAATTTTAAGCAAGAGTTTTATGTTTATCATGGGCTTGGTGGGATATATTACAGCAAACTGTAATCAAGAAGAGAATTATCCCTACCAACATTTAAGGTACTAAGAGGGTAGGTACACAACCCTGCTATTCGGTTCGGAGGTACGGTTTTGCGTGCTACAGACGCAGGCTGTCGCTGTTGGCGCTGCAGTTTGCAGCGAGCGCCGCTCACGCGCACGACTCACACGCTCAACTAAGTCGCTGACACACTGACCAATTCAGTTGCTCACTGGGCGAGTTCATAAAGCCCACAACGTTATGTTTAGTATAAAGTATGCACTTCGTTCACGTCCACCCTACGGTACGTACACCGTCTGATTCTTGACTGCGATCAGGTTGCCCTCGAAGAGGCCGCATGTCTTCATCCGGCGTGGTTGTGATCCTTATTTACTATGGACAAGATGACTCACCTCAATAGTATGGACCTGGTTCTCACGTCCACCCACCGGCACGTAGGCCGCCTGGTGCTTGACAGCGAGCCTGCCGGGGATCAGGTCACTCTCGCACCGGCTGCGAATCACCCACAGCGGGCTCTGGTCGTAGCCCTCATAGCCCGCCACTACGGCGCGGTCACCCAGTCTATAGGCTCTTCCTAGCGTGGTTGGGATCCTTGTTTTACTATTGAACACTAGCAAGATGACTCACCTCAATAGTATGGACCTGGTTCTCACGTCCACCCCACGGCACGTAGGCCGCCTGGTGCTTGACGGCGAGCTTGCCGGGGATCAGATCACCCTCGTACCGGCTGCGGATCACCCACAGCGGGCTCCGGTCGTAGCCCTCGTACCCTACCACCACGGCCCGGTCGTTTAGTCAGTAGGCTCTTCGTGGCGTGGTTGGGATCTTTGTTTTACTATCGAACACTAGCAAGATGACTCACCTCAATAGTATGGACCTGGTTCTCACGTCCACCCCACGGCACGTAGGCCGCCTGGTGCTTGACGGCGAGCTTGCCGGGTATCAGATCGCCCTCGTACCGGCTGCGGATCACCCACAGCGGGCTCTGGTCGTAGCCCTCATAGCCCGCCACTACGGCGCGGTCACCCAGTCTATACGCTTCGGCCGGCGTGCTTGGGATCCATTCCACGAGCGCTGCAAATATGTAACCATGGGTTTTAATGTGATTTTTGCAAACTCGAAGGTATCACCTTCGCACCTCATTTGGAACACGCGATTTTCGTAGAGCTAGCTTTTTTAAATTCTGTTATAGTGTGATCAGGCGATCCAATCAACCGAAGTTTCAGTTACCAAACGAAAATATTGAATGATTACGGCATTTCATACTGTTGTCTGTGTGTGTTGATATTGTGAATTAGTAATGGGGGAATCACTAGGACACCCAGACAGGTGGAGCCCAAAGCAAATACAAAAGTTTCAAGTAAAAAAGAATCCTTTTTATGATATCTGCCATATTGGATTTCATAAAAAGGATACCTTTTTATCACTGAATGATTTTATTTCATATCTGATTTATCAATCAGATTTTGTGCAACATTTGAATAATTTTAGTAACAAAACATTATTTACTCAATGCAATAACAAGTCTTTAATGGTCCTGATATGATGAAGTGGTTTTGAGAATCGTAATCACCCACAATTAGATAGGTATTTAGAAAACAATTAATAAACAGTTAAGTATTCCATGATTCATTTTATAAAGCAACCTTTCTAGTGGCCTGTATTAATATATCATAAAGGTATCTTCTTAAAGGTACAAAGCGCGCCAAAACCGTAAAGTTTTTTCGGCGCAGATATTATGGCGCTCCGCTAATATTTGAATGATTTGAATGTTGTAGCGGAATTTTATACATGGGTTACAAACTTTTACCTCTGGATATAAAAGAAAATCATCAATAATTAGATGATTTTCGAAATATACGAGAATTTTTCTCGACCACAAATCATTTTTCACTTGTGCTATTCATAGGAATAAAGAACATCTGGTTCATTTAAATATTTGTTTTGTACTGATATTAGTATTTTAGATCGGAGAGGCAGGAGTCTCATGTTTAAAAATAGTACTTAGTAACTAACCGTATGTACCTACGTCGTTCAGATAAAAGTGTTAGATATTAGACTCGATCATTATTTTTAAACAGTTTTTTATAGCTTCACTTTCGTACTGTGAATATTTTAAAATCTTGCGCGACGGATTATTCAACTGAATCGGTACTTACGTACGGAACTTCGCACTCAAATTTCTATCCAATGATAACACAAATTATTTTTATTCTGGAATCTGGATTCAAACTCTAATAATGATGCTGCAGGGGATACTAACTTGATTCGCGAGAGTTAAGAATCTCTAGCGAGAGACATTCACAGTTAGACATGGGATAGGTATCTTGGAAGGAACACCACTAAACACCATCTGATGCCACTTGTGTCTAAAGGCTCCCAGCTACTGTTGAGTTGTGTCCACTTCATAGGAATTTAAATACTGCCTTCATTGGTCTGGTGGGAGGCTTCGGCCGTGGCTAATTACAACCCTACCGGCAAAGTCGTGCCGCCAAGCGATTTAGCATTCTAGTATGATGCCGTATAGAAACCAAAGGGTATGTGTTTAATAAAAACTGCCATACACCTTCCAGGTTATGCCACTTCCATCTTAGACTGCATCATCACTTACCAGTAGGTGAGATTGCAGTCAAGTCAAGGGCTAACTTGTATCTGAATAATAAAAAAAATTGGAGTTCAACATCTATCTGTCTTCAAACTGTGTGCTGAGACACAGCTAAGCAATTCGTTCAGTTTAAGGTACCTAGATGAAAATGTAGGTAATAAGTATCTACATAACAAAATACAGCATCAAAACTTACGTCCGAATCCCGGATATCCATAGGAAGGTGGTGCTGGTCCTCCGGGATAAGTCATCGCTGCTGGGTGGGGCGCTGTGGCAGGCTGATTTGGATATCCTGCGTAACCTGGCTGGTACTGATTCTGTGCGGGCGGCGGCGCGTTTGCCGGGTTGTAAATTTGAGGGTAGATCTGACCCTGCGGTGGAGGGTATTGGGGTGGGTTGCCGCCGTATGGATCTAGAAATATAGAAATTAAAAATATATATAAGCTGTATTTAACCAAGCATAAAGCTTGTGAGGTATGCTATGGAGCGAGCTATGTTGGTATTACTATCAGGGATAAAATCCAGAACGAGGAAATTTGCAGAAGAACCAAAGCAACATAGCTCAAACGATAAGCAAGTTGAAGTGGCAATGGGCAGGTCATGTCTGTTGCAGAACTTGTCATGTCTGGGCAGACGTGTTCTGGAGTGGAAACCGTGTACCAGTAAGTGCAGTGTGGGACAACCTCGAGCTCGCTGGGCTGACAACCTGGAGAAGGTGATGGGGAGCGGGTGGATGAGGAAGGCGAAGGCTTGTGTTAGGTGGCGCGCTCTTCGAAAGACCTATGCCCAGCAGTGGACACATACAGTCTGATGGAATGGAATGGAAATGGAAAAAGCTTGTGCTAGGAGTAGTTGTCTATGACAATAGTGTAACAAGCTTGCCCCTTTCAGGTTTCAGCCCACTCTTTACTGTTAAGATATTGAGGCTATAATTAAAGTAACTTTCACACTGTGATTATTAAGTAATTCTGATACTCGCATCATGAAATTAAATTAAATTACCGCCCACCACTATAGCATTGCAATGGTGAATGGTGAAAAGATATCAGACTTTTATTCAAGGGGTATGGGGTTCGATTTTGGTCAAGCACTTCAAACTTTTTGGACTAATCTACGTTTTAGGTAAAAAAATATCCCTTGCTTTAATGGTGAAGTTTTGGTTTCATTTCATTCAAAACCTAATAGCTTATACACATTGCCCTAATGCGGTCGGCGAGTGCCGGTCAATGTGTAAGGGTCAATTCACATTGATAGCAAATGGAAGCAAAATTCTAAAATTTTACATCACTATTGACCCTTATCTCCACCACATAAAGCACAGATTGCTACCGAGTAATCGCCGAATGCGTGAATTGTTGCATGTTAATGATAACAGGACAGGTTTTATCACAATATAATTGGTGACTAAATTTATAAATAGAGACCAAAAAGTGTGAATCATCACAAAATTAATGTTACTAGGCGTAGTTACAAAAATATAAATGCGCTTAAACATAGCAGCATCCACACAGTATAAATTGTATTCAATAATAATAGAGAACCCTTACTAATATTATAAGTGCGAAAGTGTTTGACTGTCTGCTAGTTTTTTATGCCCATCCGTTTGAGTGATTTTGATGAAACATAGGTACAGAGTTAGCTTACATCCCTAACAGATGTTGTTGAAGGCTTGTAATATCCTGGAAAATCAAAGATTCTACAGGATTTTTATTTTTTAAGAAACATTAATCCACAAGGAAGAAGTTGCAGGGATCATCTATTTGGTAAAGAGATAGCTTACATCTCAAGAGAGGATGGAGAATGTGGCTAATTCTGTCGTACACAATCTTAATGTATTGCTATCCAGAAAAGGATACCACTAGATTTAGACCTATCAATTAAAACTGTCAATTTACTTTAGAGATATTCTTACAGAACAGAATTAGCTACAATATAAGGTCTGTGTATTTAAAGTAAGTACCTAGTTGAATTAAAAATAATAAGTGCTTGTAGAATACCTTTTAGTTGTAGTTCTACACAGCACACACCCGGTTAATGTAACTACTTCTTACCTATTGGCTATTTAGAATCTAGATAATATGGATTGAGGTGTATTACTGATAATGTTGGATTGAGGTGTATTACTGATAATGTTAAGTTTATTACCCTGAATGTAGCCATTCTGTGTAAGTATGACTCAATACAAATAAAACATTTTTCCATTATGTAATGTGCTGCTTACATGTTTTTGACTGTTTAATACTGTCAGTGGTTTATGTGATGAGTGATGACTGATGACTAGACATCAGAATTGTGCTATATGAAAATACACTATTTTTATAGCATTATTGCATATTGTTTTTTTTGTTTTATGTTCCATAGCTGTTATATCAGAAAAGGTATCATTTTATAATTCTAGTACCGTAAGACCTATATTAATGCGCCTTACTCACACAACCTTGAACAATAAACTGGAAGAAATCTCTGTTTTAAAATAGCATTTCAAATGTAACTTAAATTATTATAACTTTGTAACTACAATTTTGGTATATGGAAAAAAGGTCTGTGGCAAATTAAAGACTGTTCTATAAAACCCAGGCCTTGAAGAAATAAAGAAAGTTAACGTATTTATCAACTGCACCAGCTAAACTCCACCTGAAGAGGTCCAGCAACATTAGTGGACATAGAGAGGTCATTTTCAGCCTACAAACTAATATAGAGTTTCAAACATCATAAGTGTCCTAATGAATAATATCTAGGAAAATATTTTAACTGTAGGTAGGTACCTATTTATATTATCAAAAGAATTAAAATTATGCATGTTCTAATAATAAACAATTTTTGTTAGTGCATCTTTTGACCATTTTTCATGCACATTTTGGCATTTTGATAGTGTGTATTACGATGTCTACTAATGACTATAAATTATAAAGAGGAGACAAAATTGATACCACAATAAGAGGTTAAAAGAAACCCAGAAAAAAGTTGGATGAATTGTGTGGAACAACATGTACATAGAAAATTGGAAATCTTTGCAACAGTGATAGCCTAGTGGTTAAGATGTCAGCTTCTTATTTGGGGATTTGTTCCCACAAACACACCTCTAAGTTTTTGGAGTTATGTAGTTTACAGCAATTAAATATCACTGCTTTAGCAGTGAAGGAAATCATTGTGAGGAAACCTGCATGCCTGAGAGTTCTCCATAGACCATAATGTTTTCAAAAGCTAAACCCATAAGAAATTGGTGTCTTCTGCAAATAAGTGCTTGGCAACTTGTCTGCCACTGCACATTTTCCTATAAATTACTGAAGTCCAAATTCAAATTCGTTTTCTAGTAATTGAGGTAAAGCTTGGCCCAATCTGATGAATAAGATTGGCTAATAGGTTTAAACACTATTATCTGAGGTGCAATGAGCGGGCAGGGTCAAGCACATAGTTTATTTAGGTCCGCCCAGCCCGAAATTCGATTGTGCATAGAAGCCGCCCACTTTTCAAGTTGTAAAACTTGGCTGCATGATTTCAGTTATTTCTCACAATTATTCTCCTCACGAGAATTCATTAAACAACGTACATTGCATAACTTCTAAGGTGACACAAAAATAATAGAGAATGCCGAGTACATTAGACAAATATTGTGAAATGTTCGGTAGGTACAATTTACAGTTATGAATTCGAAACTACAAAGAAAAGCATACTCACATCCAGACATGTTTGTAGATATTAGATTCTGTTCACGAGATTAACTATTTAGCAAATACTCTTAATACAAAACTAAAAAATGCTAGAATTTGAGGGCTGTGGAGAAATTAGAAATTACAAAGGTAACAAAAGAAGCAATTCAATGCACAACGCGGCGCGCTCTTCAATCCTCAATGACAGATGACACTTGACAGCTGGTGCAGACTGCAGTGCAGTGCTGCCATACCAATCGCTATTTTTTCCAGTAAGTGGGATTAAAAAACCCCGTCACCAAATTGAAGATACGAGAATTACCTAACTGCACTATTGCAAAATTAAATAAGATTAATTAAACTATTAACTAGTAATCATTGCTTAAGAATAAATGATGTTATAAAATCACTTCACACCGGTAAACGGTCATCAAAAATAAAATAGAATGTGGGGCAGTTGAAGTTGTAATGATAAAATTATGATAAAACGATGCTGTTCACCCTCATATTTCAATATTGGATTGATAATTTAGTAAGCACTTTTTGTCTCTTATTGTCTTTAAACACTTTGTTCACTAAGAACTAATAAAACCGCAAGTGCAATATTTCTCCTCTATACTGGTGAAAATTCTAAGTTTGCAACACAACTAATTCAAAGTTTAAACCATAGTCTGTGTGACTGTTAATGTGTCAATGTCAGTTATTACTCTGTAGCACAGTAGAGTAATAATTCACCTGATATCTCTATTTCATTCCCACAAAGAAAAAAGAGAAATAGTATTGAGATAATGCCAAGTAAGAAAAGGATAAGCTATTATCTATATTGCTATCTCATCCTGGTTTTTTCAAGGTTGGTAGACCGTATCATCTTGTGCGGATCGTGGTCTGTGGTGCGGATACTATGACGTTTTAAGACGTTCGTGACAATATTATTGTCTGGACAGTGTTGCCCGCTTCGTATGTTTAAAATTGCCAAAAAATAAAAACTGTACCCATGTACCGGTTAAAAAGAAGAATATTTTATATATTTTATTATCAATTTATCAGTGATGAATATAAATTTGTTGGATCAAGAGGATACTATAGGTAATCACTCGAGCGGCAAACGCAGCCAAAACAGCTATCGTGACGGGGCACAGAACAGCAGACAGCTGTAACTTCTTAGACTCCACCAGTTTAATGAAATTTTCTATCTGGCTGTAGCATTCACGATCTGGAACAATATTATTACAGGTTGACTTCATGAGACAACCAGTCTCATCCATCGGGGGTTCCGTAGCTCGAAAAAATATCATCATCATCATGATCAACCCATCGTCGGCTCACAGCCCGGTCTCCCCTATTATGACAAGGGTATTACTTCACATACCTTACCTTTGAGATGGAAAACTCTCAGGCTTGCAAGTTTCCTCACGATGTTTCACCTCTACATATTATTTTTATGCCTGAACGGGGCGGTCCTGTTTGTCGTGCACAGCGTAAAATAAATCCAGCTGAGAATATAGAAAAGGATACTTACTCAAATCACCATACATTAAAATGTGGTTTAAAATCATCAAGGTATTCTGCCATTCTTGAGTTAAATATTCACTCATTTTTGTAACAATGAGTGGTCGTAGGTTTAATAAAAAGTAATAATACAGATTAGTTTGAACGGAATCAACGTTCTGAAATCAAGAAATTTCAATTAGTTAAACTTATCAAACCTGTAACTACTGCTCTCATAAGCCGTGGGCATTTAGGAACTTGTCGATGGTGAGTTGATATCGTAGAATACAAAGCAATGAGTTCATAACTCCTTCCCAATTCCTTATTCCTGATGATGCTGAGTTCAGCTTTCCTAAACATAGGGATTCACGAGAACAGATGGTGAAATTATATGGTTAGTACTGAGCATAGACTTCCTTATTAAACTCCAAATCCCAAATCCTCAATCCTGATATCAGGTACTGCACCATCAGGAGCGAAGGACTCCGCATTTACTTACTTCTCAATCCAGATGCTGCACATTACTGCACTAAACTATGGGAAAGAGATAATACTGATTGTGAATTTAGAAAAAAGAGTATTTGAGAAACCAATTTCCAAAGCTTAAACTTCTCAGTGCAATTCAATACGGGTTTCATTATCTGGGATCTTGGACCATTATAAAATAGAGTTAATAAGTGGGTTCAGTACACACTTTTAAAATTGGGGATATAGATCGGCAAATCGCAAGCATCGTTGATAAAAGCCAGGAGTTAAACATGAGTAATATCTGAAAATTTACAACCATTATTAATTATTTTTGCTAATTTGTTGTAAGTAATATATTACATGCTTTAAAATGCTCAATTTAATATATTTTGCGTAGTAATAGGAACAAACTGCGGGAGACGATATGGGTAACTAGAGCTTTACATCTTTTCACCACGAACTTTAACTTTATTTCTAAAAATTCAAATTCAAATTCAAAATATTTTTATTCAATTAGACTTTTACAAGTTCTTTTGAATCGTCAAAAGCCTCTACCACTGGTTCGGAATGCCTTTCCTACCGAGAAGAACCAGCAAGAAACTCGACGGTTGCTCTTTTCAAAGATTTGATATACAATGTTAAAAGGCGCCATCTCCGCGGACGAGAGAATCGCGGCGATATGGTAGGTAGCGCCTAAGGTCTAAAAAAATAAATTAAAGACAAGAATTTTTAAACCTGTGCAGCGTAGATTTTATTGAAAATGTAAATACAGTCCGATATTTTGTCATATATTTGCATGAGTTCAAGCCAACAATAGCTCTTATCTGAGATTATAATATTATCATCCATTATAGATCTAGGAATTGTACGAAGTGATATCTGAAATAACAAAAATATTATATAATATGATATATTATTATCATCATGACAAATATAATATAATATTATGTTAGCTCTAATCAGTATTTTAAAATTTTTGTCTATCTGTCTGTTCTCTAGATTGACTAGTTACTTACTTTTAATAGGGATTTCTTAATGATACCGCCTTTAAAAATATGTTGTTTCGATGTAGACGTTATATCGGCTTTTTTCAACAGAACTACATAATTTAGGAATATGATTTGTCCATAAATTATGACCATGAAATATACGGCGATGGCCCCTTGTAGCAGTACGAACATTAAGGAAACGCATACAATCATAATATTTAAGAAAATATTAATTTCTAGGGGAATATTTTCGAAGATAATAGCTGCGCATACAAGGACTACGGGTATAATGCTTAGTACAGTAGCAAGCATACGTCGTTTGACGAATAAGTGCTTTGATCTTCCAAAATGCTCGTCGGTATCCTCGAGAATTTCCAGCAAAGTTACATACTTAGAACTGTTACCAAAAGATATGATGCCAATATCAAAGATGATTTCGAAACTCATTGACACACTGAAGGCTTTAGATACAAGTGTAAATTAAAAATTTATAACACCCCCGACGATCCAAAGTATCTGAGTTTTCCAAAACAACATTTTCAAATAAATAATTATGTATTTAGGCAACGTCCATCTTGACAGCTTGACATTTGTCTATTGACATAATATTATGAACCTAACGGTTATCTAACCTTCTTTTCTACAAGAAAACTAGAAAAGAGCTGATAACTCTTAAATGGCTGAACCAATTTTTTTAGATTATAGCTAAGAACACTCTCGATCAAGCCATCTTTCAAACAAAAAAAACTAAATTAAAATCGGTTCATTCGTTTAGGCGCTACGGTGCCACAGACAGATACACAGATACACAGACACACAGATACACAGATACACACGTCAAACTTATAACACCCCTCTTTTTGGGTCGGGGGTTAAAAATAGTCAAGGGCAAGTCAGCCTCTATTTGGTGCCAAGTCATCGATCTTTGAATCGCGATCGAAGTTGTATAAATTACTATTACAAAAAAACAATACAATTTGTTCAGTACTTTGTGTTTATGTATTTTATTTTTAGAAAATATAAACGTGTTCATGGCAAAAACTGATGAAACGTATAAAAGGGGTTTGTAAGCTTGTGCTACTGAATAGGTTTTCCTCTCCTGTTTATTATTATTGTTTTGTAAGATAACACTAAATGAATTCCTGTTAACAGGCGATGGTTCTACTTTAAAAGATTGAATAGCGAAATCACTGCTGTATAACATTATTTTCTAGAAATACAACCCAGAAAAAAAAACAGTTAAAGCTTGAATTTTGAAACATTCACAGAAATTATTTTGAATTGACTTATGAGTTATGACCTAGGCTAAAATTTTACAATTGTAGTTTGGGCAATAAAAGGATTATTCATAATAACATTGAGTTGAGAGACCAAGGAGCAGCAAACATTCGTCATACAAAAATTGGCTCTACCTACCTACCTACAGTTAGTTAAAATTTTGGGTAGCACTATTACTCATTTGCAAGAAGTAGGTAAAGTATTCATTTATATCTACTAGTACCTATTAAAATTTATTAATTTTTATTATTTAAGATTAGATCCATCTTAATATTTTTTTATAGTTTTGACAGTGAACAGCTTGAAGCAATCAGTCACGCCTCATGACTCATGACTGCTTCAGGTGATCGGTTGCAGTTGAATGGAGAAGTTTATATTTTTTTAATAATGATATAATTAAAACTTAAGAAAAATAAAACAAAAATATGAACTTAGAATGATTAAAATAAAGAAATCATTAAAATAAATATTAACAAATGAAAAAGTTATGGAATTTTAAAGGTAGGTACGCGTGTGGTTTTATGCTGCGGAGCGTATGACAATTGACGTCCCAGTAAGGTAACTCTACCGATAAATAAATAACAAGCAGTTGCATGAACGATCAATTGCTTCAAGACATGGGTATACATAATTACAATCATACATAGGTCTTATAGTTACATAACAGATATAAAGGCAGGCCCAGCAACTTTAACAAAAAGTATCACTAGACAGCTTGTATACCAGTCACAGAATGACAGAACACGTTGCGGCCATTTTGCGGGACACATAGCTGCTCTATAGTATCTATATATCTGACAACTCAGGGGGATTTGATTAAAGTGGTACTTTATTTAATTACATAGTAAAATCAATTAGGCTAAGTAAAAAATATAGATTAAGTGAATCATTGTATATTATACTTAAGTATTCAAAATTATTGGCTGTCTCGTATTTGAATTTCTTTTCGTTAATAACAGTTGATAACAAGTGTAAATTAAAAATGTACTTATAACACCCCCGACAAGTGAAGGTTACGGTAACTAGAAAAGAGCTGATAACTTTCAAACAGCTGAACCGATTTTCTTGGATTATAGCTAAGAACACAATCCACCTTTCAAACAAAAAAAAACTAAAATTAGTTTAGGAGCTACGATGCCACACACAGATAGGTACACACGTCAAACTTATAACACCCCTCGTTTTGGGTCCGGGGTTAGTAACAAAATAAGTAGATAGGTACCTACTTACTAATAAATAGGAAAGTAAATAAACAAGCAAGTAAGTACCTACGAAACGTTGGACTAACAGATTTTCATCAAACAAAGCTATGAATCATCTCGATTGAACAGGTTGTCTAAAAACCCGCATTGAAATCGGTCAGTTTGAGCGCTATGAATTATGATGCTACAGACAGACAAAGCCGTCTGTTTATCTTAGGGGCTAGAAAATTAGGAAAGCGAACAAGAAATCAGCATTCAGATATTTTTTTGAATTTTTGTATTCTTACTCTTATAATTAGGTGCAGCTCACAAAAAGTACTGCCTAACCTAGTTGTAATAAATTATCACTTATTTTCCCTTATGACCTTTTTTTTTTATACACAGGAAATGCCTAACGCATACCCTTCCGTCAGGGGTAGAAAGTCATTGACGGCGCGCTACCTCCTGACCTGGTTATGTATCGGCTGACGAACGCCCCTTACGCCCGTCAACCGCAGGTTGGCAACTCATGGAGGCCGGAGGTCATCTTTTGCCCTTCGGCGCCCGCTGCGTCTCCTGCGAGAGGGATGCCAAAAAATAAGTTTATACCTTAAGCTTATCCTGGCTTTAAACTCTGTGCACGCCACTGCTGCCTACTAGTATGGTGCATAAACATCCACGAGACGAGACTCCGATTCTACTGTCTATGATGTCTATGGACCTACTATTTACGGTAGACTTTAGGTAAAGGATGGAATTCAATGTAGGTAGGCATAACACAAATAAGTACTTAATAAAATGAAAAATAACTTAATTTATTAAAAATATTTACAATACATTCACAAAATATAACTAATACTGTTTAATAAGGTACCTACTATAAATTTATGCAAAAATAAGTATTTAATTTGAATAGAGTAGAGATAATAGCAACTCACATAATTTATTGTAAGTGGTACCTACTCGTAATAGAAAAATTAATTAACTATTGTGTTAAGAAACATGGCTGTTACTCATCTTTTTTATCGGAGTATGCCCAATTAGGTACGCTAATAGTTTTGGGTTATGATTACATATTAGATGCCCGACAAGTTACATAGTATCGTCATGGCACCAAACCATGATATACCTATTGTTAAATAAATATTTATCATCTTTTTCATCTTTCATTGTTACAGCAGGAGCACTTATACCGAGAAAAAACGTGAATAATGTTTCTAACATATCTAATACTTTATTTGGACTAAAGATATGTAAATACATAGTAGTCTACAGTAAATTTAAATCTACGTACAATGTACGTCGACACAACTGAAGTTACATCGTTAGACGCTAAAATGAAAAATTTATTAGGGCCGAAACGCACCGGGCGGTTAAATGACCGAATTCGAGCACTCGACAGCTGATGTACACGGCAAAGCATCGAGGAGGCGACCGTGGTCATTTAATCGTTACGCATTCCGATCCTAAATTAATTATTGTTAGTTACCTACTTTAGAACGCATATTATCAGTTTATGCAATGAAACATCGATATTACTTGTTGTGTCGTATCGTACTGTACGTTTTCTCTACTTAAAAATAGTAATATTGCTAATATTATATGTTTACATCATTACAATCACAGACTTAAAGTACAACATCATGCTAATTACACATTACAATATGACGATCCGCACGCAACTCTCATAATAATAATAATAATTAAAGATAGGATTTGGCTTGACGACAAGTTTTTGCGTAGTAAAAGCACTGTCGAGGTAGGACCCCGTGTTTCTACAAGAAGTTCCTTGAAGGTAGTCAAATTATATGTGGCAATAAATAGGTTACACGATATTGATAATGCCATAATATTATACCCATCGTACTTTCAACTTCATACACAATATTATGTCTGGATAAATTATATAATCGCATACCTCATGATATTGCAAAAGATACAAGAACCACGAAAAATGCAAAAAGCATTTTTGAAAAGTATAAGTATCGTGCTTAGCACGACTCGGTCACATAGAGCGTGCTAAGCGTGCAAAAGACTAGCTATTAGAGAGAGCATTGAGGTGCCATTTGATAATTTGCTCAATACATCTGACTCCGTATGCTGACACCATTACCATTTTTAATACTGAAATATGTACTATATGTACTCACACATTTCACGTTGCTATGGTGGTACAAGACAATTCTTACAGGTCTTGCGTACCGCAAGAGGCGATTGCCGGTATGCGATCATCATTTAATTGAAAAAGACACAACCTGGGTTGTAATTTGACTATTGTATCTTTTTAACAAAATAAAAATTGGAAATCCATTTTGACGTTCACACATCATACGCACATACGCACTTATAAATTAACTATTATTAAATCTATTAAGCTCATCATAACCTAAGTGTTTTTCATTCTAGCGTTTAAAATAACATTAAACCCGCTCTTTTGTGTAATTTTTCTAGTTAACGTTAGACGTTACTCTATTAAAGTCAGAGAAGCAGATCAAAAAGTTTCAAAACTGTTTATGAAACCTTTAGATTTCTTCTTACAATGTTTCCGCTCGGGACCCGTGGGCTGGTTGTAGCTTATGTGCGAACACTAATTTAAAAAAAAAAAAACAGCCATTTTACTTTGACGTTATAGAGTTTCGATATTCAAATTGTATCAACGTTGTCGAAATGAGCCATGCTAAGACAGGACTAATAACGGCCCAGGTTCTATGTTGGCGTGTGCGCGTATACCGTATACTTTATAATATTTTCCGTTGCGTTTTCCTGTCAGTGACCTCCTCCTCCACCAGTGACCATGCTGCGTAGAGACTCGTAGTTAGCATGAGTTGGAGCAGCATCCTGAAACAGTACCAATAACTTATTTAAGTACCTATATAAAGAAGTAGGTAGTACCAAGGAAGATTGTAGGTACTAACTACTAAGTATACTTATAGCTAAATATACTTTTACATACAGTAGTGGGTTATAATGGACTGTGGAGGGATATTTACGCAACATAAACGGGTAATACGTATGAGGACAAATGTAGCGGAATATCTTCGTCGTATAAGTCATTAGATGAAGCCCGCGACTTCGTCTGCGTGGATTTTTTTATTTAATCCCGTGGGAACTCTGATTTTCCAGCATAAAAAGTTACCTATGTCAATATCCAGGATGCAAGCTACCGCTGGGTCGATATAAATCGGTTAAACGGATGGGCCTTTAAGAATCCCGTGGGAATTCTTTGATTTTCCGGGATAACAAGTAGCTTATGTCCTTCCCCGGAATGTAAGCTGTACTACACACTTTCGCATTTATAATATTAGTTTGGATGATCATCAACCCATCGCCGGTTCACCACTGAGTACTGAGCACGGGTCTATTCAGAATGAGAAAGATGTGGTCATACCACACTGGCCAAGTGCGGATTGGAAGACTTCACACGCCTTTGACAACATTATAGATAACTCTTAGGCATACTCCTAACGTTTTCTTCACTATTTCTTTGTTCTCAAGCAAGTGATTTTTAATTGCTTATAACCCAATTCCGAAAACTCAATGGTGTATGCCCGGGATCGAACCTCCGACCGCTGCGAATAGGAAGCTGATGTCTTAATCCCTAAGCTATCATTGCTTTTCAAGTAGTATAAGTAGAAGCGGGGACTAGCTAGACATCACCATGCGAGTGTTTCCACTCGTCCCGTCCACGATACTGCGAAAAACTGCAAGTTTTAGCCTTCTCATGCTTAGAGGAGACCCGTGCTCAGTAGTGACCCGGCGATTAGTTGTTGATGATGATGAATAACGATTTAAGTTACCTTAGTGAAGAGGATTCCTGTCAACCACAATATTAGGAGGACTAATCCTACTATGAACAGCAGGGATATGGCGAAACTGATGATTTTGCACAGCAAATTGCATACACAAGTTAAGCTGAAAAAATAAAAGTATCATTTTAATAACAGAATAATAATTCAAAATTAAAAAAAACCCCGACACAAAATTTATAAGAAAATTAGAAAAGAGCTGATAACTTTCAAACGGCTGAACCGATTTTCTTCGATTATAGCTTTGAACACTCCCGATCAAGCCACCTTTCAAACAAAAAAACTAAATTAAAATCGGTTCATTCGTTAAGGAGCTACGATGCCACAGACAGATACACAGATACACACGTCAAACTTATAACACCCCTCTTTTTGGGTCGGGGGTTAAAAATCACAATGGAAAGGCATCATTGCAACATGTCTAATTCATATTTAATTTTTACTGTATTTCATATTTTTATAAACTAGCTGATACCCAAACTTCATTGCCGTGGATTTAGTTTTTTGGAAATCCCGGGAAAAATCCTTGATTTTGCTAGATCGAAGTAGTCGCAGCCTAGGTCACATTCTAGATATTGAATAACTAATGATGCCCGCGACTTCACCCGCATGGATTTAGGTTTTTTGAAATCCCGTGAGAACTCTTTGATTCTCCGAGATAAAAAGTAGCCCATGTGCTAATCCAGGATATTATCTATTTCCATTTCAAATTTCAGCCAAATCCGTTCAGTAGTTTTTGCGTGAAGGAGTAACAAACATACACACACACATATACACAAACTTTCGCCTTTATAATATTAGTGTGATAGTGTGAAGTGTGATAATGAGATTATATCTAAGTAACAAAATCACGTCGATCCAATGCATTGCTACATTGCGACTCGATTGCAGCACAAACTAATAAACAAAAACTATCGCATATTTTATAACATGGGTTATAGTGGCTTGCATCTGAAGCCGGGGACAAAATAATATTATTTACTTATCCCAGAAATTCAAAAAGTTTCTACGGAATTTTTAAAACCTTAATAATATTATTAATATCCATGGGGCTTAGAATTTACTTTGAGTTTATCTTTTATTTATCTAATCACCGCTGACGTATTGGCCTGATATCTTTGAAAATTACACGTTCAAGTAAAATCAATAAAATACGTGAACATATCAATCATGCTACTAGAATAAATTAGAAACCGATTTCATACAGGGTGTTTACGTAGGGAGTGGTATAATAAATATATTTAAAAAAGTTTAATCCATACTAATACTATGAATGCGAAAGTGTGTCTGTCTATCTGTCTGCTACGTTTTCACGGTCCAACCGCTGAACCAATTTGAATGAAATTTGGTACAGACATGGGATACATCCCGGGGAAGGACATAGGCTACTTTTTATCCCGGAAAATCAAAGAGTTCCCGCGGGCATCCTCTAGTATCATAATATTGCGATTTGAAATAACTTCAAATACGAGTAGGTACTTAGCTGACACACTGGTCAGTTACACACTTTAATGTAGCCTTAATGGTACAAAAAATAACGATTTTTTTACCTTCGTGTTAGTCATAGTAATATTATTGTAATCGGTCTGCCCTACTTAGTTCGGGTATTTATTCACTAAATGATGTCGGTAGGTATGTATAATACTTATTCGGAATTAATCACATATTGGAATTAAATCAGGTATTTTATAATTTCAATTTTTGACCTTACTTTGAAGTAGGTACTTGCCTACCTATTTACTAAAACACTGACCTAGTAAATCAAAGATTAATATAGGAAGGTAGGCTATCTTACAGTTAAGTATTTATTTGTTGGATGTTAAAACTATTCTTGTACTTAATTGTACTTATATATTTTCAGTGGAAGTATATAAAGTATGGAATTATTGATATTATCGAAGTAGGTACCATGAAGGTACCTACTCTGATTCTTTTGATACGAGTAGATAACATTCATAATCTTTATAAGTAGGTACTTACTTTCTGTGTACGATTAATATAATGTTTAAGGGGTTTAAGGGAAAATACATACAATAATTAGTAGCTAAGTTTACCTATATAGTATGCAAATAAGTTAATCATTTGTGTAAAATAATAACCATGCCAATTTGTTATTTGGTGTGGTTCACTTTGTTAATCACACAATAATTTAAAATTAATCACTTATTAGATTAGATTAGTACGTTAACAAAATCTAATAGAAATATTTTTTTCAATCCTAAATTGTAACAGCCAGCTTCTTGGAAGGTAGTTATGTTAGTTTTAAGAGGCATATTATTAAAATAATTTAATTTGCAATATAGTAAGGGATTGCTTATAAGTTGAAGGTTTAATTTCATTAGGTTGGAAGTTGGCACCTCGTAGCCTCCTAAGAAAACGTCGAAGCAGACGCTTGCGCTGTTTCAATGTGAAACCAACCTTTTATTCTAAGGTCACGTACTAAGGTAACGGTAAAACCAGGTATTGCAATACGTACGAAAGAGATGCAAGAACTATCTCGTGTGGAGTAAAGATTTTTCTTAAGTATTGGAATCTGATAATGTTGTGAATTCTCTACAGTTGCTAAAGCATTTCGTGAGTTTGAAATTATTACAATGTTCATAAACACGTATTTTAACAGACGTAATAAATTAAATTAGTTCAACTTACCACATTGTGAAGTATTTCTTTGTGACGTGCAAACACGTTTACTATTCACGAGTGACTAAAGTGTTTGGCGCGTATTTAAAATGGATATTGTGTTCAGGAAAACTGTGATAAGAATATCCGTAGGTCCACCCCGAAAATTATCGCACGACAATCGATACTGTAATGTTTTCTAAGCATTACCTTCCTTGTGTATAATATCGCTGTGATATCACCAAATTGCAATGTAGGTAGTGTACCTACCTACCTACAAGTGAACTAAAAATGAACCTATATGATTAGATAACATTGATTTTTTAGATAGCAGGCATGGACGTATACTCATAGTAGGTAGATATACTTTGTTATCGTAGCTTTATTTTTTTGATACTGGTGGATGTAAATAGAAATGACCAGATGTAGACATAGACCTATACGATGTACTTAGTTTATATTTTTCCAAAAAGGAAGTTCTCAATTTGGTTTGGACCCTTTAGGGTTCCATAGTAGGTATCTGAAACAATAAACCTATATTGTTTCTCCAGCATATCATTGTCTGTCTGTCCATCTGTCCTTCTTCCTGTCCGTTTGTCTATCCGTATATCTTGTCCTTCTGTCTTTCCGTCTGTTTGTCCACTTGTCATGTGTCGCGGACGGACAGACAGACAGACAGACAACAATGTGATCCTATAAGGGTCCGTTTTTCCTTCTGAGGTACAGAACCCTAAAAATGCACAGAAAATAAATTTGTTTCTAATTAATCTTCTTTTTTTTTGATTTATTACGGTATAAGATAAAGTTGCAATGGGCAGGCCACATAGGCGACGACGGCGCAAGACCGTGGCGTGTTGAAGTTCTTACGATAGGCCTATGTCCAGCGGTGAACGTGTATCGTTTGATAAGGATGATGATGATAATATCGCACCAACAAGATCATTTTCTCAAATTAACTGAAACTGTGTGCGACTTTTGCGTCAGTAGACTTTCGCGAAGGCTTGCAGGTCTTTCCATACTTTGATACATAGGACATGAAACAGTGCGATATAATTACTTAAGTTATTAGGTATATAGCTTGGCTTCTATTTACGAAAATAATAATCAGAAAAGCTATACGAATAGGTACACACGCACAATATGACGTGATTTTAATTAGCTTACAGCTGAAAATAGTGTCCGAATTCATGAAAATAATATAAACGGCGTTAATATTTTAACCTTGGTAGTTTTATTAGATGGAAAAGATTTACAACGTCGTAAAAATAATAATAGATATATCTCGAAATATACAAATGGTGCACAATTGCTCTGGAGTTTTAAATGAGAAATAGTGGGTGAAGTGTAAACATGGAAAGTAATTACGGGTTAAACTAATAGTCGTTGGAGTGAGAGTGGGGATGTCAAGTTAAGAGTTCCGTAGCCTCTAACTTAATTATTATTTATATATATTTTCAAATTAAAGATAGCGTGGGTACAATCGTACCAACCAAGAAACAGTCATACTTTTGCATTTATAATATTACAGATATCATATAAATGCGAAAGTGTGTTTGTTTCTTGGTTTATCCTTCAATCACGCAGCGACAGAGCAAAAGATCGACGTGATTTTGGGCATGGCTATAAATTAATGACCTGGTAAGTGACATAGGCTAAGTACTTTTTAATCCGAAAATTAAAGAGTACCTTTCCGCGAGAGATTTCATAACTTTAATCCACGCAGAATAAGTTGCGAGCTAGTTCTTATAGCCAGTTATAGTCATCTAGTTTGTATGTCGCAGTATAAATACCTAATGTGGTTTGAATCGTTAATTTCTCTGATTTTAGTCCACACCATTTCCAGAATGATACTTGATGAAAAACAATGATGAGGTCTACGTTTCAAGTTGGAATGCACTAACCTAGATTGAAGGTACACGTACAGGGAAAACATGGTTTTACTGTAAAACACTTTTCTAAGGATCTCTAAAAAGTTATTAAGCCTAACTCCCTGTCTCTGGCACAAAATAGGTGCACTGCATCCGCGATGAAACCGTCGACATTGTAATAAAAAAAGTTTTTTGTATTTTTTTTTAACTTTTTCCATTAGAGCGCGCTCCCCGGAGGATCGCGTGAGAATGAGCAATTTCCTCTCGACCGCTCCGATTTCGATCTGGCTTCCTGTCTGAGCGGCGATTTGAAAATACCTATATATAAAATCCTTTCACGTTTAATTAGACGTAGGAACAAACAGAAACATGACTTTTACTGTGATAAAGTCAAGCAATAAAGTTCTCTGTTTAAAAACGTAGGTATGGTACCGTTTTGTAGGGTTCCGCACACGGAGGGTGCCAACGGGAAGGCTGTTTATTTCTATTGCCACTATAACTACAAATCACACTAATATTATAAAGGCGAAAGTTTGTATGTGTGTGTGTGTGTATGTTTGTTACTCCTTCACGCAAAAACTACTGGACGGATTTGGCTGTTTGGAATGAAGATAGATAATATCCTGGATTAGCACATAGGCTACTTTTTATCCCGGAAAATCAAAGAGTTCGGAGTTCGAGAGGCGAAGTCGCGGGCATCGGCTAGTACTTAATAATTTTTTTGAAATGGCCACTATGAAAGTTAAAAAAAATAATTAAAAGGAGTTATTTCTTGTAAGATGGTACGGAACCCTTCCTGTGCGAGTTTGACTCGCACTTGACAGATTTTTTCAAGTTAGCCCTTGACTGTAATCTTTTTTACATGTAAAAAGAGAGATTATTATTTAAAATAGAAACTGGCCACATTTGGCTCTCCCATCCACACTGACTTTTATTATTGTAGCATGAATTAAAAGTAGTTACTTACCTAAAACGTATTATTTTTAACTAGCCGATGCCCGCGACTTCGCCCGCGTGGATTTAGGTTTGTCGAAATCCCGTGGGAACTCTTTGATTTTCCGGGATAAAAAGTAGCCTATGTGCTAATCCAGGATATTATCTATCTCCATTCCAAATTTCAGCCAAATCCGTCCCGTAGTTTTTATGTGAAGGAGTAACAAACATACACACACACACACACACATACAAACTTTCGCCTTTATAATATTAGTGTGATACGTAAAAGATACCTATGCAATATGATTAATGTAACAGCTGAAATAATACTTACCTATTACCATCGATGTATACGTAGACCCATTTATTTACTCTGACTGTATCTATCTGCATTAAATGACTAAATTCGTTGGTTTCAAGTTATCTCCAATTATATTCCCTACACTGCAGTAAATTAAACTAGGCACGAGTTAGATAGCTTCTGATCTTGTATGACCGTAGGTTTTGAACAGGACCAGTCACCACGATGAATTTATTTACGTCAATGTCTAGAAATCCACTAAGACGGTAGTAGATATTAATAACTAGAAACAAAAATCGGTCAAGTGCGAGTCGGACTCGCACTCAAAGGATCCCGTACCATCGTAAAAGTAATAACATTTTAATTTATTTTAGTTTTCATGACGGACATTTTTATTTTGGTTATATCGTCAATAGAAATAGTATCTACACATTCTGTAAAAACCTATTACGGTTAACAAGATACAATCCGCTAACAGACAGACGGACGGACGGATAGCGGAGGCTTAGTAATAGGGTCCCGTTGGCCCTCTTCGGGTACGGAACCCTAAAAACTCAATTACTAGCTCATAGCTTTAGAAAAATACGGATTGAAACTGGAGATCGCTTCCATTTTTCTTTTCCCTTCTAATAAAACGAGTGAGAAAAGTTTCTTTACGACCTGACCTGGTCTTCGAGTTGGTTACAAATTGAAAGTCTTCGGAGCAATTTTAAACGGGTATCGAGTGCATCGGTCGCCTTCCCAAGTCTATAAATCAAGTGTGATTGCGATCGGTGCCGTAAGCTTAGGCGTAAAGTAGGATTACAGTCAATGTTTCAATTCGCGGATAGATCCTCAAACGTAATCATCATCAACATGATCAACCTATTGCCAGCCAACTACAGCTGAGATTGGATGGCAGCGGTCAACAGACTTCACACACCTTTGAGAACATTGTAGAGAACTCTCAGGAATGAAGAATGTTCTCTTGCGATGTTTTCATTCACCCAGTGGATTACCTAGTGTGGGTACCACCAGACAAAGGGAAATTATTGTACAAGACTATATTTTGTTAATAAAACATTTTTCATTTTTTTCATTTTCATTTTTTCACCGTTAAAGCAAGTGCTATTTTTAATTGCTTAAAACGCACATAACTCCCAAAAAGTTAACAGTGCGTGCCCGGGATCGAACCCCGGCCTCTGGAACGGAAGGCTGACGTATTAACCATCCAAGCTATATACAAGCTTCAAATATAATAGTACCTTCCAAGTTTCAGGTAGATACAGAGTAATCACTACACGAAATTTAAATAAATAGCAGATATGAGGCCCCATCTATTTATAACGCAACTAGATAATGCCCGCGACTTCGTCCGCAAGGATTTAGGTTTTTAACCATCCCGTGGAGACGTTTTGATTTTCCAGTATAAAAAATTGCTGTCATTCCTCAGGTCCTCAACCCCTTCAATGGAAAAATCACGTCGATCCCTTGCTCTGTTGCGATGCGAACCAACAAACAGACACACTTTTGCATTCACAGTATAGATAGTGACATTAGAAAATAGGATTCTTATACCAAGATGTGCATTGTACATGGCATGTTTAAAACTATGGTCACCCTACTGCCGAACAATAGTACGGGTGGAACAACGAACTCAATTGTGTTAAGTCAGATGCACCTGTGCATTGCACTGGAAAGACGTTGCGCTATCTAAAGGTATGGACAGACACAAAGAGGGACGGCAGCGGCAACTCTTGAGGTGGACTTTCGAGTCGACGGTCTATGCCCATCAGTGGAGCCGCACCAGTCAGACTTGAAAGTGCACCTAACTACTAATATACTTATACTACTACTAATATATTTATAAGAAACTGTGTACAACAGGTCACGTTGGTTGCGTCACTTTCCTACGCGTGCGATAAATTATGGTATCTTTGGTAACTACCCTTTGAAATAGAGATGCCTTAGTTTTCCTAGCACAGGGGTTAGAAGCTATCTAGCTCAAGGGTATCTGTATAAAATCTCTATACCTATTTCTAATGATTTTTTTTTCTGTTCCTTATTGCAATACAGTTGTTCAGGTAATAGACCGTTGGGTGACCAGTGATGAGAATTTGTCTACATATGCGTATTTGGATGTACGTAAGTGCTAGGGTATTATTGCTTTTATTCTACAGCTCAAGATACGATAGATGATCTTACAAATGCGAGGTCTTTGCCTTTTACGCCATAATATTACTGATAAAAAGATACTCTAATAGACAGGTATATAGGCATAAATTCTAGGAGCCACGTTGACGCTGCGATCTCTCGTTGTGTCTGACCAAGCCTTTATATTTACACCAAAACGTTTAATACCAGACGGTGTCAACGGGTAGCTCCAATATTGGTGTACCTATCTAATGATAAAGCTCCAATCTTAATCATTGCATTAATTTAAAAAAACCGGCCAAGTGCGAGTCAGACTCGTGCGCTGAGGGTTCTGTGCTCGGGTATTTTTTCCAACATTTTGCACGATAAATCAAAAACTATTATACATAAAAATAAATAAAAATCTGTTTTAGAATGTACAGGTAAAATACCAAGTGGGGTATGATACCCCACTTGGTATAGGACGGACCTGGGCGGGCGGACGCAAGGACGGACGGACGGATGGACAGACAGACAGACAGATAGACAGAGAACAAAGTAATCCTATAAGAGTTCCGTTTTTCCTTTTGAGGTACGGAACCCTAAAAAGAGTCGTATAGGACCAAAGTCTAAATCACGATATCAAAAATCTATTGAAATCCCGAATAAGTATTTCGAAATCAATCTTGTTGCAAAAGTTTCAAAATTTCATCACAGTATTGGAGTGGGGTGGCGGGGGAACTCCGACGGTCACAAGTTCAATTCGCAGACGGAAACTTGAACTTGCACCATCGAACTGTTCTTGATTGCAATCCCGTTGGAAAATTTTCAGCAAATACCTACTTTTATTCAGAGAGTTATCGTATTGCAAGAGCAGCAATCACACGTGTAAATTAAAAATTTACTACTCCCCCAACAAGTGAAGGTTACAATAACTAGAAAAGAGCTGATAACTTTCAAACGGCTGAACCGATTTTCTTGGATTATAGCTAAGAACACTCTCAATCAAGCCACCTTCTAAACAAAAAAAATGAATTAAAATCGGTTCATTAGTTTAGGAGCTACGATGCCACAGACAGATACACAGATACACACGTCAAACTTATAACACTCCTCTTTTTGGGTCGGGGGTTAAAAATGGACTCAAAATGATTGGTATAGGTATAAGTAAACCAATCTTCATTGACCTAAATACTCCAAATACACAATTTTACTTTTTGTTAATTAATCAGTAAATTAGAGTCAGACCTGTATTTACATACTCAGTTAAAATATCTTTATTATATAAAGCATTTTAAGGTGCCGGTCCACTGAATAAGAGTGGCCAGAAGGCGTTGTGATTCGATTAGTTAGATTATTGAAAGATTGTGTCTTATCACAGTAATAATAATAATAATAAATTTTATTGAGCAAAACATAAACACATCAACACACAAATTTAAACACTGTTGAACAATGTACTAAGACTAGATTATTATACAATTTGGTACTTAACAAATTTTTGATGACAAAGTAAGATATTTAGTAATTAGTAACATAACTTTGTTTTTGAGTGTTGCAAGATCAAGGACTGGCTATCCTAGCTAGATTTTTTACATCTGTGTTAAGGATAGCCAGCCCTCTCCCTCAGTTATCTAAAAATAAATAGGGAAATAAAAAAGTAGGGTGCACAGTGTGTGGGTGTGTGTTTGTATTTTATCATTAGTTTCATCGAGTATTATGTACAAAATAGCTAATATTATAAATGCTTCGAAGAGGGTGTTTTTTTGAGCGCCCAATGTTCGAGGATTGTTACTCTATAGTTTATATAACTCAATACTTTATATATCTCTTGGTAAAAGTTTTAAGGGAAATTGAAATAGAATTTCTGCTACTCCGTATAATTAAACTTGAAAGTTGAAGGATACATCTCTCGGGAACGTATCCTTATTCCCTCTAGTTTAATAAAATATCCAATTTTTTCCAATTTTTATTTTTAAGGATTTACAGAATTTCTAAACACGTGAAACCAATTTTATTTACTTATAATATCGTGTTTTAAATCAAGCTCAAAATCCATACTATCCATACTAATATTATAAACGCGAAAGTGTCTATTTTTAACCCCCGACCCAAAAAGAGGGGTGTTATAAGTTTGACATGTGTATCTGTGTATCTGTGTGTCTGTGTATCTGTGTATTTGTGTATCTGTGTATCTGTGTATCTGTCTGTGGCATCGTAGCGCCTAAACGAATGAACCGATTTTAATTTAGTTTTTTTTGTTTGAAAGGTGGCTTGACCGAGAGTGTTCTTAGCTATAATCTAAAAAAATTGGTTCAGCCGTTTAAGAGTTATCAGCTCTTTTCTAGTTTTTTTTGTAGAAAAGAAGGTTAGATAACCGTTAGGTTCATAATATTATGTCAATAGACAAATGTCAAGCTGTCAAGATGGACGTTGCCTAAATACATAATTATTTGAAAATGATGTTTTGGAAAACTCAAATACTTTGGATCGTCGGGGGTGTTATAAATTTTTAATTTACACTTGTATTAAGAGTGACACAGACTCATATAAAACCTACTATGTATTTACAATCACGTATCTACAAAAATTATGTATTTCTCATTCATTGTAAGTGAACTTTTTGTGTTCTTTTTTTGAGAAAATAAAGTCTTTAAACCGAAAGTGTGCCTGATGTCTGTCTGTCTGCTAGCTTGTCACGGCCCAACAGTTTTACTGATTTGAATGTTTGGTAAGAGTTAGCTTACATCCGGGTAAGGACATAAGTATCTCGGAAAATGAAAGAGTTCCCACGGGATTCTTACAGGCCCATTCGTTTAACCTATTTATATAAAAGATACAGAGGTAGTTTGCATACCGGCAATTTACATAAGCTAGTTTCAATCCCGGAAAATCAAAAAGTTCCCACGGGAATTTTATAAAACTTAAAGCCACATGGACGAAGTCGGGGGATCATCTAGTCAAGAATATTTTACTTGTCAGTACTTTTTGAGCTGTTCTAGAGGAGTTGTAAAGATCCATTAGAATCAGTAGATGAGTTAGAAGTACGTTTTATGAGAACACAGACAGTAGACTACCTATTCTCCTACGCTCCTTGCTATCCAAGTTTGAGTTGGCACTGCAAGTTTCACAACTAAACTGTCTTTAGCAAATATTAATTGGAGAGGTTTCTGCTCCCATCTGAAGACAAATACTTAGAGGACTTAGTTTGCAAGTAGTATTAGAGACTTAGCACACTGAACCTGAACTATGAGTATAAGCATTAGTACTTAGGTTTAAGTTTCGCTTTTGCGAAATACTTGGTATCTTTTAGCTTTACCATTGTTATGTTAGTACCTGCAAGTACCTTGATGTTTTTTTTTAGGATAACTTTATAGTTAGTTTGCTAATTTAAACTTGATTATATTTTTAGTAACGTATGGCTTAGTTGTGATAGCGTATCTTCGGGCGATTTTGCTAGGTTGCAAGGTCGATCAAAGTTGGTAAATGGATGGGTGATCGACTTTTGGAGGTCCAAATTTGGCTTTTTGTCGGCTCTGAGCCTTGTAAAAATCGACTTCCCGTTGGCATTATCTTGACTTATCTTATGTGGCACATGATGTCCTGAAATAATTTAATTTAATTTCAATTTTTTTTCTCATTTAATGTACCCAACCTATTCTCAATAAAGTATAAGGATTAGTCTGGGAATCTACTACATTATTATCCCAAGCGTGATTTCCAATGCTTAGGCGATTAATGAAAAGATCACGACCCCCAGCGTGAGGAATACATACAAAGACAGAGAGGGCCCTATTCAGCCTATTGAGAGCTAAGTCAGATTCTTGATATTGATTAATTACAGTTTATATAACTGAAGCCCGTACTACTCATCAAATAAAAGAGTTCTCAGTTCTAAACTTCGAAATACTAAATTATAATTAAACTAGAGGATGCCCGCGACTTCGTCCGCGTGGATTTAGATTTTTATAGATCCCGTGGGAACTGTTTGATTTTCCGGGATAAAAAGTTGCCTATTTTAGTTACAAGGACGCAAGATACTTCGGTACCAAATTTCATACAAATCTGTTAAGTGGATGAGTCTTTAGGAATCCCGCGGGAACTCTTTGATTTTCCGGGATAAAAAGTAGCCTATGTCCGTCCCCGGGATGTAAGCTAACTCTGTACTAAATTTCATTAAAATCGGTTCAGCGGTTGAGCCGTGAAAACGTAGCAGACAGACAGACAGACAGACAGACAGACAGACAGACAGACAGACAGACAGACAGACAGACAGACAGACAGACAGACAGACAGACAGACAGACAGACAGACAGACACACGTTCGCATTTATAATATTAGTATGGATGGAAAATTACAGCACTGATCTGGAATTTAATCGTTCTTTTCCGACACTTTTCCACGTGATCTGCGTTCGCTAGTGAATTATAAACGCGATCACGGGGATAAGCGGGCAGTATTTTAAATCCCCAGAAAGGTAGTTAGGTAGAATATTCTGCGCACAATTTTCTCGGCTTAGCCCTGAGCCCGTTTTGAATGTGGACCCAACGTTGATGCGGCCGGATTTGAGCTGGTCACGGAGCGGTTTCAATCTTTGTTTATACGTCCATTTGCAGCCGTGTACATAAAAGGTATTCTATGGGTAAGTGACTAGCAGTACTAGATTTTTTTTAATATTTATTAAACTTATAGAATATACAGGGCATTTTTGTTACATTCATTACATAATTAGAAACAAAGTTTTTATCCAAAAAACTTTTTCAAATACTTAAATATTTTTAGTGATAATAATTTGGGTATTTGATAATATTTTGGGAAAACTATTAAAAGCATAGATAACCCGATACTTAATAAGCTAAGGCGATTCATAGCTGTATGGGGAAAACCATAAGATTACCTTTTTTCCCCTTAACTAACTTTTTATCTTTATCCCTTTATCTCTCAAGCCTGGTAGGATAATTTCTGTTCGTGATAGACGATATTAAAACAAAATAGTATTTAGGTACCTGTAAGTATAATAATAATTAATAATATAATACTATATATAAGTAATGACTTTAAAAACATGTTATTACAAAAGCAATGGAACTGGATATTTTTAATAAGTGAACGAAAAATTATATTCTTAGCTCCTTTAAAAGTTTCTTTATTTCATTTCAGCTACATTCGAAGCCAACTTCAAGATTTTCTCCTTAAATTAAAAGTTATAAGAGTAGTTATTTCTGAAGTACCGTTAATAAAACTTTGCCACTTAAATAACATTCGAAAGTATCTGAAACGCCAGTTTTTATTATAAGTAGAGAAAAGGTGTTGAAGAAAAATTTTAATTAAATTGAACTAGAAAGAAAGATTTTTCCTTACTTTGACATAAGAGCGATTTACACAAGCATTCTAGCGAAAGATAGAAAAATGGATAGTGTTTATTTTTTTACCGAATTCCAAAAAAAAGGTGGTTCTCATTTTTTTTTAATGTATGCGCACAAAAAAATCGTTTTTTGAGGTTATTCGACCGATTTGCAAAAATTCTTTTTTATCGACAGTAGAAGGTTCCGTAATGGTCCCATAAAAAAATGCGATGCGGTGCGACGCGATGCAATGCGATGCGATGCGGTGCGGTGCGACGCAACACGATGCGGTACGATGTGGTGGGATGCGATGCGATGCGGTACGGTGCGATCTGAAACTATAAAGAACCCTAAGAGGTAACTAAAATATAGCCAGAAGATAGCCTTCACAGAGCGAGATCCAAGATTGTATAGAACTAACAATAACACGGTTTTCTTCACAAGTAAATAACTCCGCTTCACTGAACGTCAAAGCACATCTGTCCCAATTATACCCTCATTTTTCATCCCAACGAATTGCGAGCTTAGGGTCTTTTCAGATGTGCTACAACAAAGCGGAAAAAATGTTGCGTCGCACAAAAATGTATGAAAACATGATCTTAGTCTCATTCACAAATACAGGCGCGATCGCAAACATGTGCCTCTTACCAAGGCAGTCGCGGCTTCAGATGTAAAAAAATCACTCTTCGCAATTACACCGCAACTACCCTATGGTATACCATGTAAGTAATTTGTGGCTTCAACAAGGCAACTTCAGGCAGCTGCAACAAGACTAGAGACACAAGACCAAGGTCTGTGTAGGCTAACTAGACACCGTAACAGGCTTGCGACTCCTACGCTCCGCCTCAGAAAGCTCCAAAAGTCATTTGTGGGAATGGATATAATCTTTATAACAAAATTCCGCAATCAATTTAACTTTACACAAGTTTAAAAAATCTATTAAAGCTATACTCTTGAGAAAAGCATATTCCACAATCGAAGATTATGTAAATGATAAAAGAGCGTGGATTAGGCCTGCAGCTCGCTCCAGCAATGCGCGGGACTTCAATTACTTTTATACATGGCATAATATGTACATCAAATCTTTGAAAAGAGCAATCGCCGAGTTTCTCGCTGGTTCTTCTCAGTAGGAAAGGCATTCCGAACCGGTAGATGCTTTTTATCAACGTAACCAGCAACTATAATTTAGTATCGTTCTGCACGCTTGAGAAATTGAAATCACCTTCGATGACCCATGAGTGCCTACTGATGTCAGCGGACCAGATTTCAAAAGGCTTAGAGTCTTCCCACAGCACTCCGTACCTAATATGAGTCGGGGTCTCTAAATTGTAGGTTGCAAGTTAGATTTAGATGTGGCTCACTTTTTAGCATCCAACAGAGACGTATATCCCATAGGTTTATGTTAAAAAAATTTTACGTGCAATTACACCGTTTTGTTCGCCAGGTTTCCATAATTTCTGTGTATTTCACCTGCAGCCTCTCTAAGTACTTTTATGGTTGACGCTATGATATTGTTATTGCGTGTTAGTGTGTTGTGTTCGATATTGGTTGTAGTGTGGTCCGTCTGAATAGTCACTTAGAGCGAAGGAAGCAAAATTAATGAACACATTTTCAACAAAAGATAAGGAAAATGCTCGTTGCTTATTTTCGAATTCCTTAATCCGAGCGGATGAACCGCTCCCCCTTTTAATTCATTTACTAATAACATTCAAATGTATTCAAACATTGTTTTCGCTAATGAATATTACTTAAATAAGACGCAAAAACAACTAGTCTGACTGAGATTTAACTTTCGCAGTTTGAAACTTTATAGGTAGGTTACCTTATACACAATCCAGTAGCAATTTGAAAAATTGCTTGAGTAAAAACATTTAAAGAATATGATATTATCTTTTTGAGAACTCCTCTAGCGTAGCAGAGTGGTGAGCGTTGTAGAAGGTCCCAGGTACGATTTGCAGTGAGGTCAAGTTTCCAGTGAGGTCAATTTACATACTTGGATTTACATATGGAATTCCCAAAAATTCTGAAACACGTACTTACATCTTCATATTTGCTCGCTACAATAATGTTTCAGGATTTTCGGAAATCATACCCCTCAATGTTTTTCAAAAATTTGACTCAAGCGAAACTGGAACGGTTAAACTAGTATTTTTAACTTATTGCAACAAAAAAGTTCTACAAGTGTAAATTAAAAATTTATAACACCCCCGACAAGTGAAGGTTACAGTAACAAGAAAAGAGCTCATAATTTTCAAACGGCTAAACCGATTTTATTAGATTATAGCTAAGAACACTCCCAATCAAACCACCTTCCAACAAGAAAACTAAATTAATATCGGTTCATTTGTTTAGGAGCTACAATGCCACAGACAGATACACAGATACACACATCAAACTTATAACACCCCTCTTTTTGGGCCAGGGGTTAAAAAAGAAAGTTGGTAGTTTAAAATTAATGCTTCACAATTAATTTAACAACCGGTCAGAGAAATAAAGACTCTGCGGGCCGCCAGCGCACCTACTTCGACTTGTTAATTAACTGCTTAAGTTATATATTAAGTGTTCTTAAGTAATAACCACTTTTTCAAACTTTCAATTTGAAAGGACAAAGTTTAACTAAGGAAATGTAGCTTTATTTAAATACAGAAACTATCGAAACTCTACTATTACTCTACTCGAAACTTTTTGTAGGTATTTTCCAATAAATTTTGTGTAGATTTTATCATTAATTAATAAAATTGGTTAAATATCTATACGTACAAAACAGTAAACTATCACAAACAAATCGTATATGGGAATCGTAAACTACGTATATGGGATTAACTTTTAATTTTTATTTAGGTAATTGTTTAACTGCAACCGATATCTTTTTTATACTACTAGGCCAGATGATGCTCGCGACTTCGTCCGTGAGGATATATTATGTTTAAAAAATCCCGCGGGAACCATGGGTTTTCACCGTATTAATCCAGGATATAATCTATCTTGATTCCATCAGCCAAATCCGTCCGGTAATTTTTGCGTAAAAGAGTAACAAACATACACAAACACACACACACACACACACACACACACACACGTACACACACATACACCCGCATACAAACAAACTATCGAAACCTTCGTATGCGAGTCATCATCGATTTCGTTGTGATATTCTTCTTGTGTTTTGCTTTTTTTCCGATCATCAGTCTTGAATTTGAAATATATCATAACTACTTACTGTCATAATAACCGGGTCAGTTTATATAATCTAAGATGGTTTTAACAAATTCATATTGAAATCTACGAGCATGATAAGTAATTAAGATGGCGGTCGATGGCCGGGTTCCTCAAGTTGTGCAGTTTGCCGTTTGTCTTCACAAGTTGGACAGTAAAGTAACTAGTCAAACAAAGTGCGGCTTTGCTGAACGGCTCAGATTTACCGGACTTAAATGCAAGGACACGTCTCTAAGCGACGCTTTGGGTTGCTCCATTTATACAAGTTTGAAGCTTTAGATTTTTTAGCTTGGGATGTGTTTGAAGTTTAAAAACAACCTCAGACCGACCAACCTAAACTTAAGGCAAACTAAGACTGCTCATAATATGGGTAAGTTGCTTTTTTTGGAGTTCTGTAGACTGTATCTTCAGAGAAAAAAAGCCATATAGGATCACTTTGTTGTCTGTCTATCTGACAAGACCCATCAATGGAATCGGTTTCTACACGGCATCGTACTGGAACGCTAAATCGCTTGGTGGCACCGCTTTGTCGGTAAGCTAGGGCGGTAACTAGCCCCGGTCAGAGACAATTTAGAAATTATAAATTCCCAAGTTGCCCCTGCCGGGCATTGAGTCTGGGACCTCCCACTAAATCCACGGTTTGGACTTGAACACGGTTTGAGCGCAACAAAAAACTGGCGAAAGTCTCATGGCGTAGCATTTGCAATACCAAACGCCCGCATTGTCACTCCAAATGCGGTTACCCATTCAGTTATTGATTTAGGTCAACATCGCCTCACCAGCACAATATGCTGATATGCATTGTTTCAAGACCGCACAACATCTTCAATTCATACCTATAATATCTGCTCGAATAATAAAATATTCTATTCTTTCTTATCTGCATATTCCAAAAACAAGTTTAAATGAAAAATTTATTACACCCCCGACAATTGAAGGTTACAGTAACTAGAAAAGAGCTGATAACTTTCAATCGGGAGAACTGATTTTCTTGGATTATATTAAGAACACTCTCGATCAAACCACTTTTTAAACAAAAAAACTAAATTAAAATCGGTTCATTAGTTTAGGAGCTGCGATGCCACAGACAGATACACACGTCAAACTTATAACACCCTTCTTTTTGGGTCGGGGGGTTAATAAAAAGAACAGTCTTGAATCACTGATGCATCAACGCCCAATCCAAACATTTGGACCTAGAAAGCTGAAATTTCGCATTGAGAATTTACAATCGAATTTTGAAGTTCTCACGGTAGCAAAGCCGCAAGGATATCAACTAAGACTATGACAGCTCAATTGCAACTATATTTCTGATCATATTTGCCTTTTCGAGTCACACTTGATTATTCGACGATGCCACAGAAAGTTTTAATGAATTCGTTATAGTGCGAATGAAGTGATTTAATTAAGACAGTGGTCGACGCCAAGTTGCGCTCACAGTCTAAGTTGTCCAGTTTACCATTTGTCTGGAACAAGTCGGACAGTAAAGTAACTATTCAGACGAAGTAGAGTTTTGATCCTAACTAAATCGGATTCACTATAATTAAATGCAGAGCCACGTTCTGTCAAAGTTACTTATTTTGAGTCCGTTCAGATTTCTTCAATCAATAGATTCTGGTTGTAGGTTTTCGATAGACCAAAATGCAGTGCACAGAAATACACCGCATTTCTATTGCTTCTCGGGTGTAATTTTTTATTTTGTCACTATAAGAAAAAACAGTCAAGCAAGGGTTCCATACCATTAAACAAGATATTTATTGTACTTTTAATTTTTTTCTAATTCGTATGGCGGTCATTTTGAAATTCGCCATCTTGGCTTTTATTATTTGTTGTTACAGCTGCGTAAGAATTAGAAACTATGTGAAAATTTCAATTCTTTACCTATTAAGTTTCATGAGATAGGTAGATACAGCTTGCTGACAAACAGACGCGACGAACAGCGGAGGCTTGATTAAAATAAATTAGCCCCTTTGGCTGCCTTCGGGTATCAAACTCTGAAAATGAATCTGTTACTGAAACATGCAACAGTAAAGGTAGCTATAGAATACAGTACCAGCTATCTAGTTGTATTTTGCCTGTGGCTCATAGATAATGGAATTACGCGTCTCGTCTACATGCAAAACACTAGTTTAGATCAAATCCCGTAGAGTTCTAGAGTTTAATCGCCAACTGCACTTTATTAAGCTTGTGCATCTGAGGACAATTTCCTTTGGCCGGACGCGCTGTCGTGGCCAAGTAGGAAATCAGATGGCAGCATAGGCAAATACGATTCAAAGTGCAATTGTAATCGTCAGTCGGAATCGTTTACCGAGGGACGACCCGCAAAAGCCGAATCGCAAGAGGCTTTAGTAGGTTTTTAGTTCTGAAAATGCAGATAATATTACTTATAATAATACATTCGGCCGTTATCGATCACATCGAAGAGAAGCTGTAATCATCAGTAGGTACTGATGTGACTTTTGCTGACGTCTTGGGGCTCTGACAGACCTTACGCCTCCGATAAGGTCCTTAAACATATTGCTGATCTATAGTCCTGCTTAACGTATTCATCATCATGATAACCCATCCACCGGCTCACTACAGAGCACGGGTCTCCTCTCGGAATGAAATGGATTTTGCCAACATATTGGCCACGCTGGCTGATTGCGAATTGGCCGACTTCACACTTTGAGAACATTATGGAGAACTTTCAGGCATGCGGGTTTCCTTACGATGTTTTCCTTCGCCGTTAAGGCAAGTGTTATTTAATTGCTTAAAACGCACATAACTCCAAAAAGGTAGAGATGCGTGCCCGGTATCGAACTCCCGATCTCCCGATCAGGAAACCGACGTCTTTACCACTATCACGGTGTATTAACTTTTCTTTTTTTAAATAAAAATACCGAGTAAACGAGCAGGCGGGTCACCTGATATTAAGTGATTACCGCCGCCCATGAACATTTGCAGCACCAGGGGAACCGCCTACACGTTGCCGGCTTTTCCGGAATTTGTTCGACCGCCCCTTGAATAACCCCATGTTTTGTAATCTAATGGGAACACCTTCTTATTTTGTGGTATTACCACAAGTTAAGTTTGCATTGCATCTGCCTTGCAAATCTTTAAAGAACATTCTTCCATCAATATTGATCCTTCGTAGCAAATCATAGTTTATCGAATAGCCACTGTTTGCTTTTGCCACTGAAGGATTGGAGGCTTTCGAAAGATTCTACAATTCAAATAGTATTAGCATAGTGTCTGCAGGGCAATAACTCAACGGCGGATCGTATTTGAATATCGCTGACAACGAGAACCGAATATTACCTAACCATTGATTTTGTCGAACAGAAACAATTAATGCAATTTTGCATTTGAAGTGGATCAAATACTTTGAGATGCCTCTTAGGGCTTGTTCACGTAGACTTTTAATCTAATCACATCACACTTCACACTGTGTGTGTGTGTGTGTGTGTGTGTGTGTGTGTATGTTTGTTACTCCTTCACGCAAAAACTACTGGACGGATTGGGCTGAAATTTAGAATGGAGATAGATTATACCCTGGATTAGCACATAGGCTACTTTTTATCCCGGAAAATCAAAGAGTTCCCACGGGATTTTTAAAAAACCAACATCCACGCGAACGAAGTCGCGGGCATCAGCTAGTATCTTATAACATTGAGAGCACACATAAAATAACACCAGTCAAGTGCGAATCAGACTTGCACACGAAGCAGTTAGCTTACCTATATGATGAGATAAGAAAGCTCTACTTAATCATAATAATTATACTTACACTGTAGTACCACCTACGTACTTACGTCTTTTGCAGATAAATTAATTTCCGAAAAAAGTTACATCCCCTCTCGTACTTTTCAATCCATCGAAATTAACTCGTTTTTCATATAAACACGGGTAAGTCTAAGTGCTAAATACCGCTCAGAGACAATAAGGCCTCGGGCGGTATAAAATTAATGAACGTGTTCCCAAAAGATAAGGAAATTTCATTGCTAATATTCCTCTTACCAACGTGCTTAATCCCACGGATGTGACAACCACTCTCCTTTATAACTCCCCTGCGAACATTAATCAGTGCTATTTAGGCTGATGAACATTGAAATGAACGATTAAACAAGCCTGAGATACGCACTCATACAACTAGGTACTTACGTAGAATTGCGTAGCTAATAGATATACTACATCTGAGCAGCCTTCAGGCAGATTTCTTAAGCTGAAGAATCTGAAGCTACCCAAAGTGATATGAAAATCTCCCCCTCCTGTGGATACGAAGTCTATAAAAATTTACATGATGTACTTTTATAAAAATAATGTTATTTAATCCTTTAAAAATGGTACAGGTAAACTGAGTGAACTCCTCGAGTTAAATCTAATATCACTGAAGTTTGAACATATTTAAACTTGAAAGGATTTTGCTTATAAAGTCAAATTACAGTGCATAGTGCATACGCAATCCTATACGAGTGTATAGAAAATCTTATTTCCTGGATGTATCAATCCTATCGCTTATCCTTTGAGAAGTAATAGAAAAGCACTAGAAATCTTAGCTATCAACATATTTTGACGTCAATATAATATGTGAAGCGGTAAACGATATGAGATCGGCAAACACACGTAGAACAAGTGTAAATTAAAAATTTATAACACCCTGACAAGTGAAGGTTACAGTAATTAGAAAAGGGCTAATAACTTTCAAACGGCTGAACCGATTTTCTTGGATTATAGCTAAGAACACTCTCGATCAAGCCACCTTTCAAAACAAAAAAAAAACTGAATTAAAATCGGTTCATTAGTTAAGGAGCTACGATGCCACAGACAGATACACATGTACACAGATACACGCGTCAAACTTATAACACCCCTCTTTTTGGGTCGGGGGTTAAATCTTTAAATAAAAGGTAGGTACGTATAAGTTGGGTCTGGGTCAAATCCATTTTCAGACCCTTCCCGTCAATATTGACTTCTGGAGCAATTTAACGACTAATCCAGTACAAACTACGTACTCCACGAGGCCTTGGAAACTTTCCACGTCTAACAAAATTTGCATTACAAGATTTGCACGTATTGTCTGCTCGGCGATATTTCCGATGCGGATCAAATTTGAATACCGCTGAATGACGTGCGAAGTAAGGTACGTGATTGGTACCTACTATGAATCGAATATGCAGTTTTGGAGTTTGAAACTGTTGGGAACGAAATTCTGAATCTAGTTTTTAACTCCCATGTGTATCTGTGTATCTGTCTGTGGCATCGTAGCTCCTAAACTAATTAACCTATTTTAATTTAGTTTTTTTTTTGTTTAAAAGGTGGCTCGATCGAGACTGTTCTTAGCTATAATCCAAGAAAATCGGTTCAGCCGTTTGAAAGTTATCAGCTCTTTTCTAGTTACTGTAACCTTCACTTGTCGGGGGTGTTTTACATTTTTAATCTACACTTGTATCACTTGTTGTGCCACTGAGCCTATTTGGCATTGGTTCTATATTTTGCGAAGGAAACCTTTAATGGATTAAAATTAAATGTCAATTGAGCTCAGTGCCTATTATCATTAATCGTTGAACACTAAGTTAGCGAATCACACCGCTGGTCAGTATACAGTTGCTATTGATAATATGCCTACCTAAATACATTCAGCCTAGATTTTCTAATTTTACTATAATGTTATAATTGATTATTATAATAGGAATGACATTCACCTTCACCTTGAAAATCTAGTTTTTTAGATATTTAAAACTGTGTTATCAGGTATTATTACATTGCAATATAAAAGTAGAGCTAAGTATAAATGATTATGCAGATTAAATAATTTTAAGTGAGTCATACGAATTTCGGATTATCTTAAAGATAATATTATCTATTATAATGATAAAATGATAACAGACCACAGCCAGCAGCGTTCAGGTTATCACACTAATATTATAAAAGCGAAAGTTTGTATGTGTGTGTGAGTGTGTATGTTTGTTACTCCTTCACGCAAAAACTACTGGACGGATTGGGCTGAAATTTAGAATGGAGATAGATTATACTCTGGATTAGCACATAGGCTACTTTTTGTCCCGGAACATTAAAGAGTTCCCACGGGATTTTTAAAAAACTACATCCACGCGAACGAAGTCGCGGGCATCAGCCAGTAGAGGCATAAAAGCGTTGCTTACCCAGATTAGTTCATCATTTTTCATCATGACTGGCAAATAGGCAACTACCGAAGTTATGCCTAGCCTGGCTATAGACCTTGTGCACGCCACTGACCACAGCTTACCATTAGTTTTACGTAAATTAAGTAGGAATACAAAATAATACCAGCTGCTTTTGCAGCAGAAACAAAAGTTGGACGATAACGTTTTTTCAAGATAATGATGTTTACGGAGCTGTATGACAAGCCAACATTTACTTCTCATTACTGCAGCCACGACTCAATTGTGCTGGGGTAAACATATACATTAAAAATGCAATGTTTCATGTAAACCTGCATTTACATACATGTAAAAGCTGCTGGTCGCTCATCCTTGATGTCATCGACATAATATTGCGCATAATCTCGCCTCTGCGCTTTTTCAAGACGTGGCTGAAGACGATTGTGTGAACAGCGGAGTGACTTGATGACTTCAACTTGACTGCTAGAGTCGATTTATATCTACTAGCAACAAATTCGCGCGCATTTCTAAAATAAATATTTCATTAGGTTTTCATTAGGGCTAGAAGTTTGTATTTTTAACCCCCAACCCAAAAAGAGGGGTGTTACAAGTTTGACGTGTGTATCTGTGTATCTGTCTGTGGTATCGTAGCTCCTAAACGAATGAACCGATTTTAATTTAGATTTTTTTTTTGCTTGAAAGGTGGCTTGATCGAGAGTGTTCTTAGCTATAATCGAAGAACATCGGTACAGCCGTTTAAAAGTTATCAGCTCTTTTCTAGTTTTCTTATAAAGGTTTTTGTGTCGGAGGTTTTTAAATTTTGAGTTATAAGTGGTGGAAATAGAAGTCAATATACTGTGTTAAATTTTAGAAATGCGCGCGAATACGCTGCTAGTATAAATCGACTCTTAGCACGGTAATGGTATGTACAGTATTCCAACTTCATACAAACGGACGAAACGCGAGCTATACCTATGCACCTCGATGTCGGCAGGCGCTCGACACGCAGACAGTCGCGACTGTGCCGCAGTGACGAACGGGCGGTGTTTTGTTTTTCTAACAATAACCGCGCGATTTTTTCGTTGTATGTGAAACCCGATCAAAGAAGCCACAATTTCAGCTCAGAATGTCGGTATTTAAGGTACCGGGACTACAATAAGATTAATTCACAAACTTTTTTGATTGTACCCAGCGATGATTTTGTGGAATATATACAAAAAATGGAGAAAATGTTCCGAACTTCATTTAAAACCAAATATATAAATTGTAAAGTAGCTGCAGGTGTCTATAACCAAGTAAAAGACATTTATTCCTTTTTCTCTATCTTGCCCATGTTCCCCAAAACAATTTTTGATTAAAAGCTTTATAGGGATGCGGATTTTTTAAACTTTAAAATTTAATAATTCGTAACGTTCGTTTAATTTCCTACGTCTCAGTCGAGGCGCAAATATTTTTCGGTCTCAAATTATAAGACCGATTTGTTATTCAATCATAAACATGGTTTTTTAATTAAATCTACCAACCAAAAAACAACCCGCATTTTTACTGAACATTTCCTATGCAATTCACAAAGTATTTTATTTGTTTATATAAAAAAAGTATATTTACAATCACAAAACTAGATGGAAACACAAAGTAGGCAAATGTAATTAAACTGCTGGAGGCGGGCAGCCCTACCGCATGTTTACGTACCGCGCAGCTGTAGGTATTTATTTCAAAGATACGGCCGAGTTAGAATACTGTATAGATAGTATTACCGTGCTCTTAGAATAGTCGTGTTCTTCTCAATCAACAAATTATTATTATCACCTGACCTGTAATCTAATAACAAAAAAAGCTGCATTAATCATTAACTATTACAATCTAATATTTAATGTACTGTATTTAATGTAATGCTGGTTTAAATTAAGTTAATATCCATTGAACAGTTGTTATTAGAAGAATACAAATCCAATTTGTAGTTGGTAACGTAGATACTAGATATCCACTGTATTTTATTTAGATAAGTATTAGGTACGTTTCTAACTTATTTGATTCTAGAATCAAACGTGAATAAATCATCAGTTTAAAGCCAGTTTTAAACAAGGTGTTTTCATTATAAATTTAGCTAAAAGGAAAGCTCACGAAGATTACCTACACTTGTTGCAGCTTGAATGAAATCCATAAATCAGGCAAGTCGAGATTGTACGTAGAGTGAGGATTCTTTTATTCTAACAGCATTCCAGCTACAATCAGTGTCAGATCTCGATCTTTGCTACAGACAGCTTGCACCCAGGAGACGGACATAGGCTACCTTTATCCCGAAAAATATGTTAGTCCCAGAAAACAAAATTTAAAAAATTTCACGTGAACGAAGTCTTTATATCAATGTTGCTATATTTACATAACGTTATTATTAATTATGTAGAATATACCTAACATATTTATGGGCGAAAGATGAAAGCCTAAGCTTATTTTTGGAGGTAAAATAAAAAATCTGTTTGACAGAGTGGGCTAATAATATAATGTTTACGGAAGCGTACAAGCAAACATTTGCTTTTAATTAACGCCGCCAGGACTCGATTAACTAGACAAACATAATTATACTTACTTAAAATGCAAGCACTGTAAGGGGCTCTTCAACGCATTACTTTATTCTTAACAGGAAACTTTATAGGAGAAGTAGACCTTAGGATGAATACGATGTGTGCATTGTAAGGTGTACATGCCCCGGTGTCGGAGCGAAACGTGCGGTCGAGTGTGTTCTGGTGGATTTGTGTGGTGTTGCATGGTGGTAAGTACTTAGGGTTTGCTTGGTGGATGGCTTTTCCTGCATGCTTAGCAGTGGGGGGGCGGGTGGTGCATATCGCATGCTGCATGTTGTAACATATAGATTTGACTTTTTCAGCGGATTATAAGCAAATTAAGCTTTTGATTCTTTGTAATAATATATATCATGGACTTCCACAAAGTTACGTCTTTTTCTATACAATATTATTTAACAGAAAGTGCGCTTATACTAACTTTATTCCGCGGATAGGGTATAGTATGATATTTAGAAACAATAGTTATACTTCTTAAAGCTTAGCTGCGTAGCTGAGTTAATACAGATAGTACAAGTTCTTTCGAAGCATCACACCAAATTAACATAAGCGCACCTCACACCCCGGGGGTTGGTTTAATCAGTAAGCTAAGTGAAATAACAAGTGAAGAACATAAATTATTGACTTTATTATGGGGGATAAAACTCACGGACTTAAAGTTTAAATTGCTTTCATTTAACTTTACCTGTTACACGAGTGTACGAGTTACTTACGTATGCGAATAAAGACTGTTTTACGCTGGGGCAACAATATGCGATAATGTGGCATGTTATGAATGACTTAGTTTTTTTTAAAAACTAAATAGGTATGCGCCTGTCTTCAATCACACCAAATAGTAGGTGATGATGCTGTTTAAAGCTGAGCGCGCTTGCCTAGAAGGTGCCTATTCACTCTTTTTTGAAAGTGCCTATTGTAATTGGCGAGGAAAACGGAAGCTGGAACAGAATTTCATATTCTAGTAGTGCGTATAAGACACGAGGAATTCCATGGAATATTGAGTCTGTATTATGGTGCGATAGACGATCCTTGCTACATTTTAAATTTAATAAGGTTAGGTGGTAACGGCTAAACGACCGGCTGGTCAAATAGCGTACTCGATTTATCATACAAAATCTTACGATAAAATTGCCGCTTGTACGTGCACTCCTAATATTAAGTGTACATTGCTGTATAACGCATCAAGGCGGCTATTTAACGGCCGGTCAGTCTTACCTCAATGTTACACTGTGTTGCTCTGACATTAGCAGACGCGTTGCGAGAACCGTTTAGTACTTATATGAGTACAAAATACTCATCAAAGAAATAAAGGGTTAGATTACATCCATCAACGAAGGAAAATGCCATGGCAACTACACGTGTGAAGTCCAAACAGATGAGTAGATAATTCTTCTTCCTGCGTCGCTTCCTCAATTTTGAGGATCGTGGCTCCCCTTTGACGCAATCCTTGCTACGATGTTTTTCGAGTAGATAATAGCTGTAGACAAAATATTTCGTAGTACGCGACAGTTCGAGATGGCAATCGTGGTATAAGGTGTGAGGATGCCTCGCACACCCGTGCGTCACCCGCGCTATCCGCACCGGGTTAGTGCGGGATGTGCGTTGCGTCCCCGTCGCGTGATATACCTACACGTCATGACAAAAGTGAATATTGTTTGATTTGAACGCTGTTTACGCTTGACTAGAGCTATTCGGGTGAAAGTGTACGGGGACCTCAAGCTCTAAAAGCCGAGTCACACCAAGCACGTACACGTGACACGCGCGTGAATCCGTAGACATAACTGCACGCATTACGTCTACGCGAACGTTCACGCCACGCAAGCGGTATGCCATGTTTCATACAGTTATACATTACAATGCAATGTACGCGCTACGTCTACGCTTACGCGACGCATACGCGGCCTGTGTGGCGCGTAATTCTATGGGGCTCCAGCAACATACAGAAAGTCTTTGTTTTACGTGATTGAGATGAACCACTCCTTACAAGCTGCACGTTCCGCAAAACGCTTTTTACTCAGGCCCAAGGCTAAATCCTTCGTATACAGTAGGGAAATAAACTTCAAGTTGAGTTTGTTCATGCTCCTTACTCGGTCCCGCTACACGTTTATCTTGTAAGTGTGGACAGAGATAACATTATACTTACTCTAATAGCACGTCGCCGGGTTGATTCTACTTCTACTAATGTGTAGTATGGCGGTATGGGTCTGTAAATCCGTTTATGTTTATTGTCTTTCTAAGTACTAAAGTTAAAATCATAGGTAACAGACAAAAACTGGTCAAGAAACCAAAGGGGTAAGGGTTTAGTAAAAACTGCCACACCCACGAGACCTTCCAGGATAGTCTGCTTCCATCTTAGACTGCATCATCAATGCATCAAGTGAGAGTCAAGGGCTATGATATATATATATGATATAGATGTCAAAGGCTAACTTGTACTTATGTGAATAAAAAAATTGCCCAACTCAATGTTCCCTCAACTTGGCTAGATTTATCCTAGAGATGCTTGCCCGCTATCGATCCTGCCAATAGAGGTAAACGATGCACTGCATATGAATTCTAGAGCATTTGAATTCTGACCAGCGCGAGCGTATGCATGCAGATGCATAGCTGTCATCAGAAGCAGCATATTGCATAGCAATGTGCTATTCAATTCGATGGATGGCATGCGATTGGGTTTCACACCTTTGTCAATCTAGCTATTGGTTTCAAGGAGGTTTCATAACACTTCCATTATGATAAATTACTACTCATGTTTTAAATGCCAAAGTGTATTTGTGTGTTGGTTTGGTGGTTTGTCCTTTAATCTATAAAGCAATTGGGTTAGTCTCTTCCCGGTTGTGCAATGTAAGATAACAAAGAAAACAAACATTAGGTAAGAAGATGAACAACTAATGATGACAACAAATATTTTTTTTCTATTAGTTTATTGAACTTCTTGACGAAAATCTTCATACATATTTTTTGATCTACTTATTCGAAAAAATCAAGCGCTCTATCACTGATTCTTACTCATGAAATAGATATATCTAGAGACAATGATATTTCTAATATCATTGCCTAGAGAGCTGAAATTTTCACAGAATGTGTAATAGGCTCCCGTTGGTACTCTTCGGGTAAGAAACCCTAAAATTAAGAAGTGCATAGTGTTATGTATATAATATTATCTTGTACAAAGGTACGGAACCATTAATGTGCGCGTCCAACTTGCATTTGACCAGTTTTTTATGAAACTAAATGGTAGCAAATTAAAGCAATACCAAAGGATTCCCTAACGTTAAGTAAACAGTACCTGCATGTTAGCTGTGTTTAATTAGCGATGCGGTGCTCAGTACATTGGTTATGTGTAAAGCAGTACAGTACTGTTGGATGAAGTAGAAAATATAAAGGCTGATTACGCCGGTTTAAAAGACACTTTGCAGAGTAATCGCAGAAGGATCCAATTTCCGGTTGGGTCTGTATTAATTAATCTTTGCTAAACATGGTGATAGCTAAAACGTCCTCATATGTACGAGTATGTCGGCACACATCTAATTTTACAATAATGTAATAAATACGGTCTATGAACCTTATCTAACATAACATAAATACACAGTTCCTAGATCCAACAGCACCTACAGTTTTTACAGATTTTCATTTTATAAAACGCTTCATAATCAATAACTTTAAATATTAAGTATTTAATCTAAAAATGCGGGAACTTAAAAAAAACATACTTATAACTGAAACTGAGTTTATTCTTTGCGATAATTTCTAAATACAAATTAGAATTTCTCTCCATATTATTATCGGAAAATATTAATGGCGCTTTTCCACTAGCGCTCTGCATTATTTACTGAACAGCAAAATGCAATAACCGCATGCCATCTGCTCGACGGCCGTCCGCAGATCCAATAACCTATAAGAAGAATAATGTATCGCGAATATTTTATACGGGGTCAATATTGGATACATTAAAGACTTGGGTAGATACAACGCGTGACTGTAACAATGCTTGTTGGCTGAATCTGCAACACAATAGAACGTGTACACTATCCATACTTCCAAACTACCCATACTTGTACACTATCCATACTTCCATACTATTCATCCTTCCATACTTTTATACTATTGATGCTTCCTTTATTCATATAACAATTGCTAAAGTGTGTCTGTGTGTCTGCTCGCTTTCCATAGCTCATTCATTTATTTGATTTCGATGAAAGGTACTGAGATAGCTTTCATTCTGGGAAAGGACATAATCAATGAGTTCCCACGGAATTTTAAAAAAGCTAAATCCATGCGGGGCTCTGAACCCAACATACAAACATGACCTTGACACCCTAAGTTAAGGGGGCAGGCCTTAGCTGACACACGGAATAAAAAAAATACTGGGCACCTTCTACCTTGCGCCACACCCGGGCCAGGAGGCTATGCCTTGAGGCCCCTAGGTACTCCCGTCTTGAGCTAGGTCAAACGGAGATGACTCTGCTGCTGGAAATAAAGGCAGGTTTGGTCCATTCTACTCTGGCGTTATTCATTTTCGATGCTCGTATTCTTTCAACGTCAGTGAGATGGAAAATCTCTATGCAAACTCCGTAATTCTTCTCTTCTTCTCGTTCTTTGCTTCCAGCTTGCTTCATAATGGGCGATCAGCAGCTAGGGAAGTTAATTGATGATAATTATGTGGTTTGGCTTGCTTTTCCGAATTTATTTACAGAAATTTGGCATTATTTAAACATGTTTGAATGTTTTTAAGCTCATAAATAATACCGACACAATCACGTTTCGCTATCCAAACGCGAACAATAAACTAACATTTGTTTTTCATTATCACGGTAGCTTTTCGATTAAAATGCTCTACTACATACTCATTTAAAATGCGGTAATGATTGCCAACTTATTTAGCGAAATTGAAAGGCTTTGTTCATCAATAAGGCGAGTAGTTCGCATTGCGAAAAAATCAGTTTGAACCTTCCTTTACATCGATTTGCCAAAGACAGCATCTTCTCGTGGTACACATCAAACGCCTACATCACACAAACCGAAAATTTCGTAGAGCTTGTCTATTTTGAAATGACGCGCCCCACTACATAATTTTGTGTAGTAGTGATGTGTAAATTGCGGTGGTGGGGCGCATCATTTCAAAATAGACAAGCTCTACGCAAGTTCATTGTGCAAGTTATACTATTTAATTGCGCTTGTTAACAATAATATTGTTGGCAGTAATTAGGAGTACTTAATTGATTTTGACGTAGCATCGCATCGGAACTCGAGATCGCTTGGTGGCATATCTTTGCCGAGAGTGGTAACTACTCCTGGCCGAGACATCTTACCAGACCAGAAGAAATTCCTAAATGACATATCTCACTTCATCCCCTTGTCAGGGAGTCGGAGGAGTTTGTATCCATCAGTAACAGGAGTTATTGTGCCAAAACTGACAGCTAAAAATGCTGTCTAATGGAAGCCTTATAAAGTATGATATATAGATAGACCAGTCTAGACCGAATCAGAAGTGCTATTAGTCTCGATGCATAGCAACGGTCTGAGTGAGATTAAACTCATAAATACAGTCGCCAGATGGCGCTCGGCACGCTGTAAATCCACAACCAATGCGACATTTGTCTCCAGCTCCCTGAATCGATAGCGTCTCGCCACAGGCCTCACTATCTCCCGCAAACCGAGCCGAGTTAATTTATTATCGTTTTCTAAGTTATTGATTGTTTGTTTGATATTCGGATTAAAACAACAACAACAATATCAACTCAGTCGTAGTAATACAAATTTACTGTTAAACCAATATAAGCTATGTGCAAATTATTGGTAAGACTGGAGTGTCTACGTTATGAAGACAATAAAATAAACCGAAGAAATATTTGAATTCGCTCAAGAGCGATGATGTAATGGGCAGTTTAAACACATGAGTAGAAGCTGCAAATGAATCATCATAATCATCATTATCAAATCATCGCTACGCCACCCCACTACTGAGAACGGGACTCCTCTGGCCAAGTGTGGATTGGCAGACTTCACACATTTTTGAGAACTTTATGGAGAATTCTCAGGCGTACATAATAAGATCATCAATTTATTAAAGTACATAATATAATGAGTATTTATGAGTATATGCCCATGACTATAATAAGAATTAAATATTTCTCATAAAGTGAAAGATTACTTGTTTTGTTGGAAATAAATTGTTTACAAGGGTCTTAGTAAGGTGTTTGGGGGGGGTGAAGAATATTACTTGGTTAGCTTTGGTACCGCAAATAATGTTAACCATTTAACATTGACCAAGCTATTACATTGATGTATTTTATGTACAGCTTAAGTAAACGAGCTCTTGTTAAAATCTCAACTAACTGAAATTAATAACACAGTGTTTATTGAAGTTAAAACTTCTTTAGGCGCATCGGACGATTTTGCGAAAGGTAAAAGGTATTTTATGAAATAAAACAATTTCCCTTGACACAAAGGTATTCTTCATTACCGCCAAAGATTGATGGACGCGCGTAAATTGTAACTTATTTTGCTGAAATTTCTGCTTATTGTGCGCGCAAATTTGACGTAGGATAGACCTCTGTCTATTTGGTGTCAAATCAACTGAAACAAAGCAAGATCGGAACGTTTTATCTGGATTTGGATAGAATATGTAAAAAAAAATGCCCAGTTTTTATCGGTGTTAGTACTTTGTTAGTATTAATTATCCAAAGATTATCGTAAAAAATCGTATAAGTACTTATTTCATTTATAATCGTGTCAAAACGTCTTTTTATTTGTCTGTTTGATAGTTATTGTTTTCCCGTAACCGTAAAAGACATTTAGTTAAATGTACTTATGAACAATGAATTAAATTTTTAATAAATATATATATTTTTTTTAACTTAAATGTATAGTATGTACGAGTATGTATAAACATCACTGTTAAGAGGAGTTCATTGGTAGTGCATTCTAAACCAACGTAGTTTGATTCTCATTTGAATATAAAACAATCAAACGCTTTGAAATTTTATTTATTCTATAAAAAATATATGAATATTTGTGTCTGTGGTTTTTCAGATTTCTGTGCAAATGTGTAGTTACACCAGCGATAAATTATATGTACAGTGTACACTCTACTAATATGTATATGTATGTATGAATGTATGTCTGTGAGTTAGTTACGCAAGCTCAAAGATTTACCTACACAAGTACAAATCTTTGAACCCGAGTACCTACTTACTTATATTGGCACTACACATATTTAATCACTCTGTGGCACACTTGGCACATAAATCTGGCAAACCAGGTTAATAATAGGTACATATTTGTTTCTAGAATTTCATTACTTTTGATTGGTTAATATTTAAATGAGAACCAAATTGCATATAAATGAAGTGCGCTGGAGAGTGCCTAGGGAAACTTCTATATATTACGAGTATTGTTAGTTGAGAGAAAGCTTGGGACTAACCAAGGATACATTTTGGCCCAATAAAACAAAATCAGTTTTGTCATGTCGGCTTATTTTCAATTTCATGTATCCCTGCCTTTCTATATTAGACGGAAATTGCCAAGAGCGATGCCGTCCAGTTTTGCCGGATCTTATTTATTTTTATTAACTTTGTCCAAGGGTCTTTCTTGGTCCCAGATAAATAATATGGCGACATTTATTTTACTTATACGTTGTTTTAACGTACGTGTGTTTTAACGTTGTACGTATGGTCGGTTATTCAATTTTGTTGCCGAATATGACAATGGTATTTGCCGACCTCCCTGATCTTGTGGTGAGCACTGTAGTCTTAGAAATAGAATGTCCAGGGTTCGATTCTCTGCAGTGATAATTTGGGAATTTACAATTTTAAAATTGACTCTGGTCTTGTCTAGTGGAAGGCTTCGGCCTTGGCTGGCTACCACAGGAAAGACATGCTCCCTAGGGATTTAACGCTGCAGTATAGTGATGTCAGTAAATCAATAACTGTTTTTTATCTAACTGTCTTAACTTCTATCTTAGGTTAAACGTAGATAGGTTTTTTTGGACCACACAATTTATTGGTATGGAGAGGCACACAAATATTATTTCCTGGACATGACAATCTACTAGTATCGAGAGCTTTAGTGCAATCAGTCCAGATTGCCTCAAAATCTGAATCCATGTCAAAGAGGGAAGTCACACAGTCGGCTTAGTTTTGATACAAGGCTCAATTATCGAGGCTGCAAGCTATGAATATTGATTGAGAGATTTGCATGTTTGGGGTTCGAAAACTACCGAAGCCAGTCTATGAAAAAGTAAGTAGACTTAAAAACCTTGCATTGGTATGTAAATAGTTGAGATTTAAAGCTAAATTGCTCACTTTTGCAGGCCTCCCAAAAATGCTGTTTCTCAGATTTAACATCTTGTACCTACAAATATTATACAAATAAAGAATTGTATTGAATATCTTTTCATAAATAAATATGAAAGAAAATTCACCTTATCTTCTATATTTATACTCTTAGTGGATATCAGTGTGGGTTTTAGCATAAATAATAAAAATTTATTTAAGTATGCTGCATGCCATAAAATATAATTTAGTTATTTTGAAGTTGTTACGAAAATATAGTATAATCTGTATTAATTTCAATTGAATGTGATATTTTTATTTGATAATATTATTTATTACACCTATCATTATTATCGTTACCACTGGCTGCTACTGAGTACGGATCTCCTCTCAGAATGGCCAGGGTTTGGTCATAGTCTACCGTTGAACACAAGTGGGGATTGGTAGTCTTCATAGACCTACACCTTTGAGAACACTATGGAGAATTCTCAAGCACGCAGGTTTCCTCACGATCTTTTAATTTATTGTTAAAGCAAGTGATACTTGCTTAAAACGCCCATAGATCCGAAAAGTTAGAGGTGCGTACCCGGAATCGAACCTTTGATCCTCTGAATATGACATCTTAACCACTGGGCTGCAACCGCTTCCTATAATGCATATTATATCATGTAAGCACGTATAACCCGTAAATGAGTTTTGGATAATATTTCGCCATAATTGTATTGGAATTGAGTTAAATAAGCTTAATTGAGATAAGAATAATTGAATTTTAATATTAAAATAGGTGTTGATTAATAGATTTAATTACTTTAGTAAACAATTAAAATGTAGTGAATAGACAATTTAATGCATATTTTATTTTAACTTGTTATTATGGTATTCATTTAGTAAATTAAATTGCATTTGGTATCTAAAATAGATTCGTTAATCAGTGTTAATTGATATTTTCGAAAATATAATAATGAAAAAGTTGCATGGAAACAATCAACTATGAATTCAGCGGCTCGCAATATAATGTAATATTATGAAGTTACATTACTTTTGGTCGGTATATCTACATAATATTGTAACATTTTGCTTTTTGAAAACAATGACCTGTGGAGTTTCTTGCCGGTTCTTCTGGGAGAAATGCTTTCCGAATCTGACCTCGTAAGTGGCACAAGTTGTCATAAATGAAATAAATACATTATTTCATTTCATTACTTTTTAAGAGCTCGTTCACACAGGCTGCGTAAGCATAGACGTAGCGCGTACCATTGCATTGTAATGTATGGAACTGTATGAAACTTGACATACCCCTTGCGTGGCGTGAACGTTCGCGTAGACGTAATGCGTGCAGTTACGTCTACGGGTCCACGCGCGTTACTACGCACGTGTGACGTGTACGTGCTGCATACGCAATTGGTGTGAATCGGCCTTCAATTGTCCCACCCTATAATCGAATCTAGAATCCCTCACTATTTTATAAGACGCTCATCACAGAGACAGAGAGGTCATAAACAAATAGATCTACCCTAGCTCTTGACCTGCCTAAGGAATGATTGTTAAGAAAGGGTTTAATATAAAAGCTAGACTCAATTAGTGCTGAATCCAAACCGGTCATGCCATCGATGAATATTAATAGCAATATCTGAATATTCGTCGCCTCATCACGACCGGGGGCAGAGAAATATTGAACGAATGCAACTCTCTTTGTATGCAAATTCTTATGATTAGATTTTAGATTCTGCACATACCGATGCTATGAATACAGAGCTGATTCAGAGATAAGAAAATTTCTTTGAAGTTCGTTGATTAAGGAATTTGACGCAGAGAGAGAGAGCGACAACTATTTGTCTCTTTCTGCGTTAAATTAATTACCTACTGGAGGTTGTGACCCCTTTCACTATCAGATAATGCTTAAAGTTTTTCTTGTGTGGGCTCTTCCCAATCGTTGTTCAAGGAATTGCTTAGAGTATTATTACCGTGTGTTTTTTTTTAATTTATGGACCAGCGCTTGGCTGCAATCGGATCTGCTGGCAAGTAAAAATGCAGCCTAAGGCCGTTATGTGATTAGTCGGTGCAGTAGCGGTGCGATATCAGAACGCTCGGATGTTGAAAGCAAACCGTGCAAAGTGGAGGCTCACTTTCGCATGTGTCTGCAGAAAATTATGCAGAGCCGATAGATTTTCGTCTACCGCGTTCGGCTCGGTAAAATACTGGACGGCTACTGGACAATGGACATGCATGTAGAGACGCTGCCGCACAAATCAGGAACGCTCCATAGAAATATAGGGGCTCTGTAAGCTTTCGGTACTGCTGATGTTGCATCGTTGCTGCACCGACTAATCAAAAAAGGGCCTAAGATGGAGGGTGCTTGTTTAGGAGATGGCTATTCACTCTTGACTTGAAGGTACTAAGGTAAAGAGAAGCCGCAATTGTGTTCTATATCCTAGAGGTTCAAATTAGAAACGAGGAGGCAAATCGTTTTGTACGTATCCGTAGAATTTTGACTATGTACCTTGTGTAGATATAGACGATGCTTTGCGGACTGTGGTATGATAGTAGAAAAATGAAGGAGGAACCGGGTCAAAAAGTTCATGGAAAACTTTTCCATTAGAAAAATGTTCGTCAAATTGGAGTTTCTCCATTTTTAATACGAAATTTTGTTCCCTTCTTATCGTGATTTTTAATACAGAGCCGACATTGTAATTTTATCCCGTATCAATGTATAATAAACATTTACGCTTTTTGGCAAACGAGCTTTTTGGTGGGCCGTTAAAACTTATCGCCCGCACGCAGCTATGTTCCGATGTTTAATAAATGTGTGTTTGATCGGTAAAGGGGCATAACTCACAAACGTTAACAATCGGTAAAGTTGCCAGAACTTCAAGTTTACCTTTCTTCTTCAGCTTTTCATTGATGGCTTTCAGTTGAGTCAACAAAGCACAGCTTACATCGCCGTGTGTAAAGTTTTAGGTGAAAAAATTCAAAACATTAGAGTTACGATATATCTACTTTTTTTTTGTATGAATAACTAAACAGCGCTCTTTATGGATCATTCAAAACTGTGAGGTAAGGTCCACGTGTGCGACAATTTTTTAAAATTTGTATTCTGGTTTGTTATAATAAGTTTCGAATTGCAAAAAGCTTATTTGACTAATTACGTATAAGCACCTCATCTATGTAAAGCGAAATAGGATTGATAGCCATTTGTTTTTTGTTAAAAAAACCTATCAGAAAAGGAAAATCGTCATTATTTGACTTATGGCCTTTTCCGCTCAGCTGCTCTTATGTAATAGTAATAATATATGATTGAGGTACGCTGGTCTGGAGCTTCCTTTATGTGGTTGGCGGTAAATTATAGCTCCATTTTTCGATTAACAATCCGGAGTTTACTGCTGGCTCGCCTGATTTAACAGTTATGTGGGCTTGAACGGGGAATGATAAGGTGTAATACCCATGAGTCACACATTTTCGACATGACCTGGTCATAATATCAGTGTCGTAGACCCGATGCGATGGCTGGAGGGCAGATTTTTCTGGAGTGGATACCGTTTATAATTACGTAAACGCGATAGGTATAGGATGTTTTCTAGCCGATGAACTGATGACCTCAAGAGGATCCCATCGTATATTATGTGGGCTGTATTTGGTGTAGTACTGACGAATAGGCGTAGCAGTGGACGCGTGCAGGCTGATAGACTGGATTAGGTAGGTAGCTACACGTTTTGAAGATTTTGCCAGGCTGCACGATAGAAAGAAGTGGTAATCTCGAACTGAACTGCAGCTGAACTGCGCGTCGCGTCAGCGCCCCGCACGATATTCTCTCATGCCGTGCGTCGCGGCTGGAGAGAATATCGTGCGGGGCGCTGACGCGACGCGCAGTTCAGCTGCAGTTCAGTTCGAGTGCGTGGGCACCTTATAAGTTATAATAATTATGAAAACAAAAAGTAAATCTAGTTGATACACACTTACCTACTTAACATAGGCTAGGTAAGTACTTACCATAATATTTTAATTTCTCTCTAAAAAATACAATTTTCACTAAAAGTGACTAAGTGAGTGAGAGTAATTTATACAGATATTTAAATTCCTCTTCTATGCTGGTGCAAACATGCTCATATTATGCGTTTTCATTACTGCATTGTGTATGGGTCAGAACAACAAAGTCGTGCATTCGATTCTGAACCGTATGTTCTTCGTATTAAGAGCTTCGTGTAATTTGACATGGCTTATTGTATGTAGGCCTAAGCTCGTATGAATGTACTAGCAGGTATTATTTACGAGGTACTGGATCCCAACTGTGCTCGTTAAAGGATATTGTGCTTACATACACTGTGTAGGCGGGCTTTAATAAATATGAATAATGTTTATTACGGATCATAATCCTACTACTTATAGGCACATGAGGGCAAGATAAGTAAATATTAATGATAAATAATCGAACCGCCTATTAAAGCTATAAATTTGTTCGCCTGAGTTTCTAGCCGATCTAAAAGCCATTATCATCAACCCATCGCCAGCTTAGTAAGATCAGGCGCTTAGCTGGTCAAATGCAGATTGGCAGACTTGACAACTCTCTTGCATGCAGGTTCACGATGATTTCCTTCATTGTTAAGAGGGGTCTAACCGTCACTCGCTCCATATAAACGTAGTTCGTCTCTCATTGAAATACTAACCAATCATACTCAATGGAATTTTGTAGAAACGTTCCGAGAACTAATATCTATGCCTGTGGTCTTCCAGATTTCCGTTTAAATATTCGGTTTCAAAGTTACGCGGTCTTAAAAATTCACATACGAATCTTTGAGCCCCTGTAATTTTAAAACCTACATATTTTTAGAAAAATTTAAAACACCACAGGAACAGAATAGATATTAGTTTCTAGAATATATCTGCTTTCATGGACTTTGGTTGCTTAATATTCAAATGAAATTGGGACTACGATTGTATGGAGTAAATGCACATTAGCTCCGAAAAGATAGAGGCGCGTCAAAAAAATTCTGAAGTTTTCAACCTTCACCTAGGTACCAAGACGCGGCCTATCACTGCGTTTACTAATCAAAATAACATAATTGTAAAGGCAAAGCTCAAAAATTGCCCTAAATAAAAAAGTTCGTAGCACCAACAATTCTTTTATACAGCTTGAATATTTCTATAAACTTCTTAACAAGTGTAAATTAAAAATTTATAACACCTCCGACAAGTGAAGACTACAGTAACTAGAAAATAGCTGATAACTTTCAAACGGCTGAACCGATTTTCTTGGATTATAGCTAAGAACACTCTCGATCAAGCCACCTTTCAAACAAAAAAAACTAAATTAAAATCGGTTCATTCGTTTAGGCGCTGCGATGCCACAGACAGATACACAGATACACACGTCAAACTTATAACACCCCTCTTTTTGGGTCGGGGGTTAAAAAGTAATCTGTATGCCTATGCCATCTCTGCACTATTTGCCTCTGCTCTATTTTACTTGCAAGGCGACATCGACATCTCTATAGGTGTGAACAAGATATTATGATAGGAGTAAGACAAAGTTAGTAACATGAACAAACTTAACTAAGAGTTTATTTCGCCATTATACGGGTATGTTACCTAGCTACGAAGGTATATGGAAAGCAATTTAAACTTTGAATGCATGTTAAAACAATCTAGAGTTAGCATTATGTAGTGAGATACTCGTATAACACTTCAGGTACTGAAAATATAATAGGTAGGCTGAGTTTTTTTTAAAAGAATATTAGCCATTTTAATCATGATTAACTTTCCCCTTACCCCTCCAACTAAGCGTAAAGCTTGTGCTAGGAGTAGGTACGACAATAGTGCAACGGGTGGGATTTGAACCGCCGCGCCGACCTTTCGGATCTCAGTCCGCTCCTATAACCGTTGAGCTATCGAGGCTTGCAAAACTTCACAGTCGTCCACTAACAGTTTTATTATAAGTAGGTATCTAAATATATAGGTAAGTAGGTAGATATTGAGAACAATGTTTCTCAGAACATACGGCAGATAGTACCTACATCGTAGGCTAGAAGTCAGAATCTCCATTAATCTCGTGGAAGTGGGTCTTTTGTCTTCGTTTCCTTCAGCTTAAGATGGAAAAATATGAAACGCACGACACCATCTGCGAGAAAAATCGACTTGTCTGTGCTTTACTGTAGTGGAAAATACCTATGTTTATCTGGGCTGGGTGATTACCTGGCATTCCAGTTCAGTAAGAATTCAGTAGGTAACCGACAGAAAACGTGGTACGGGAATACAAAGGATATTTTCAAATAGATTATGATTATACCATAACAAATGCACCTACCTGACCTTGCAAAGAATCTTTGCAAGGTCAGGTATTCAAATCTTTGCAATTAGACATTGTAAGGTCTACATCTGAGGATGCTCCGGTGACGGGGCGAAACGTACGTCGAGTGGTTTTGGGATCTGTGTGGTGCTGCGTGGTACCATATAGATTAGACTTGCAACGAATAGTATATTCGGCAGTATACCGAATACCGAATATTCGGCGAGGCCCCTGACCGAATAGCCGAATATTCGGCAAAAGTATTCGGCCGGATTTTAGCGCCGAAAACTTGTACAGACGTGATTGTTTCGCGCTCCTTTGTTTTGTTCTAATGTACTCATCGCTCTGAAGTTGGGATGGTCTACGAGAAAAAAAGAAGTTAACTACTTCCTAAAAATGCAGAAAAATTAGTCTTTCTGCACCATAACCTTCCCCTTCTAAATTTAGATTATGAAAATAATTCAAATGCATAGAAAAATTCTTAACTTGTTTAATACGGAAAATGATTAAATTATGTACCTGTTTTATGTACCAATGACTACTTAATAAATGATTATAAAAGAAATGAGAACCTTACCCTTCTAAATTTTGATTACCACAATAATTCAAATACATAGAATCCTCCATTTTTCCAATTCAGAAGATTATTATGTACCTGTGTTATGCACCAATGACTACTTAAATGAATGTAACAGAAATGAAAATATGAATATATACGTAATCAATCGATTTTAATTTTTCATTTTACCAATTATTTCTCTACGACAAAATATATTATTTAAGTATTCGGTATTCGGCCGAATATAATAAAAGCAGCCGAATAGGCCGAATACCGAATAGTAACCGAATATTCGTTGCAAGTCATATAGATAATAGATCTGTCTGGTTTAGCAGATTATAGCAAATAATTAAGCTTTTGGTTCCTTGTATATCATAGACTTCCGCAAAATATCGACTGCTTCCATACAACGTATGCCTTTTTGCCAAAAGATAAGATGGTGATCGAGCTACATAAAGAGAAAAAATGAAAATTCCCAAATCTTTCAAATCAAATCAATAGGTACAATATCTACTACCTACTCAGGTATATTTTAACATATTAGAAACTTCAGCACTAAGTATCTATACCGATAGTAATCATTTTAAATACACCTCCGAAAAACAAGTAAATGAACCAGACACAATAAAAAAATTAAGGGCAAAGTAAAAGAAAAGTTAAGATATAAAAAAGACATTATCAAGATTTGAGCTAAATATTTTCTTACCGTTAACTGTACTATTATCTCTTATCGAGTTACTATAAAGAAAATAAACGATGAAACTGACTCCGGCAAATCTCTCAAAGGTTCAAAGACAAGTCCAAAAGTTTAGAGTTTGTAAAAGTTATAAAACACTTTATCTGTCTAACAGAAATAGTCAAAAGGACCGACGGACAACTTGACTTTTCTCTACAACTATTTTTAGTAAAAGAAAAAACCAGCCAAGCGAGAGTCAGACTCGCGTATTTTTCGAGGGTTCCGTACTCGGGTATTTTTTCGACATTTTGCACGATAAATCAATAACAATTATGCTTGAAAATACAAACAGACAGACAATAAAACAAAGATCATTTTTGTTCGTTTCAACTTTTCAAAAAGGTCAAAAATTTATTTTATCAAGAAAGACATCAATTTTGATACCGAAACTCATGCGAGAGGCAGCAGGAATCAGTATGGCGCAAGCTCTGAAGCAAGGACGTACCTGCTTACTGCCACAGTATAAGAAGAGATACAGGAGTCCGACGCCTTTGATGTCGTGGTAAATGACGACCACGAAAATCCTTCAATGCAGGTCCCAAAATTACTGATCATTATTTAATAAATAGCATAATACTCAGTTTCATTCCTCTGTATACCTGCAATTTATTGTAGTTAATACAATTTAGTGTTGTTAATGCAGTATTAAATAAATAACATAATACCCAGTCTCCATAATTCATTCAACACTGCTTGTTTATGATCACGCGTCAAAATTTTCCGTCCATTGAACAACAAATTATTGCTATCATCCTGTCAATTCACCCGTTAATGAATACCTGTCGTAGCCTATTTGGTAGATGCTGCCTTTAACAACGATTCAAACACAAACATTATGATTTGAATTAGCTAGGTACCTATTTGCAGCTGCAAAATTTATAAGCTAGCAACCCGTTCCGGCTTCGCACGGGTAGCTTATTACAACTTCGTAGGGTCCTCTAATTTTATTGCAAAGAACCTTTTCGAAGTACCTTTCTACTGGTGAAACAATTTTCAAAATCGGTTCAGTCGTTCCAGAGATTACTTCCTACAAACGAACTAACAAACTTTAATATTAGTATAGCTAAGTGAAGTGAGAGGAGTTGAGGGCGCCACAGTGCCACTGTTGACATCGTACTCGTAATTAAATCAAGTTTAAAAATAATTAAGTGCATGAAGAAAGTGAAAAAGTGCTAAATTATGTAAATAGTGTATAAACTTGTCTGAACATTATAAAGAACACAATTTACAAGCAATAAAAATAGTGAAATAGTGCCAAATAAGATTCGTCAAAACGTCACCTAGAAAACTGTTATTTCACGAAAATAAGAAAAAATTTGAGTATCAATTACATTGTTGTGCGTATTTGTTAACAGTTGTAATCCGAAAAAGCTGTGAAAAGTGTTCAAACTGATGAGTTAAAAAGATTGTAGTTAAAATAACCTCCAAAGTGCAAATTAATGACTCAACAATCCTAACGAATATTGATCAAGATCTACTTCGCAACGCCATCTACTGATAGTTCACGACATCACTCAGCCAACCCCTAATGAGACTTGCCAACCAAGAGAACCAACAACTACCAAGTAAAAATCCTTTAGAATTAGAGATTTGTTCACTATCGCAGTCGCCACCTAGTGTCAAAGGTTGACATCGCTACAATTACCGAAAGCGCGATTTACATGAGTGAACGTCGATAATCCAAAGCATTCTAAACGCAACTCATAGAGGTCGCTTGGTGTCACTTCTAATCATAAACTATACCCAGATCTTAATACAACATGGAAGAAATAAAAAATATGTTAGTAATCATGCAACAAGATCTTAAACAGCAAAAACAAGATATGCTGGAGATGAAGGAAGATATAAAAAACACAATAAATAACAATATTAACGAAAAATTTAACAGTTTGGAATTAAAAAACGAACTTTTGGAGAAAAAAGTCCATGAACAATGCACAAAAATAAGCTACTTAGAAAGGTATACTAGACGCAAGAACCTAGTCTTGTTCGGAGTAGAAGAGCAAGAAAAATCTTACCACGACTTAGAAGAAACAGTAATTAATTTAATAAACACTTACTTTAAAATTCCATGTGATAATAGCCACATTGAAGCTGTTAGGAGACTGGGAAAGAAAGGTGAGAAAGTCAGGCCGGTTGTGATATCGTTCTCTACAATGGGATTTAAAATCAAAATTCAAAAAAACAAGCAATGTCTACAGAACACCTCATACTACATTAAAGAAGATTACCCAATGGAAGTTCTGAACAAGCGGAAGGAGCTGCAAAGCCAACTACAGAAGGAGAAAGAGGCAGGCAATACTGCCTTTATTAAATACGATAAACTCATTATATTGAACAAGAACAAGCCCGCTTCTCGCAACTACTTAAACAAGAGAAATCTCTCAGAATCCCCGGAGACATCTCACCCTAACAGTCAAACAGCTCTACATAGCAATAAACAACCGTCTAAGAAAAATAAAGCAACTAACATGAAAGATTATATACTACAAAGACCAAAACTAAACTACTCTCCAACAGCTTCCTCTCAAGGCCAAGCGAACACAACACAGCCCACCACAGTATAGCAACCACAAAAAGACCCTCTACCTCCCTCTAATCTCCCAGTACGGCTGGTCACCGCGGGAGAGTTCGACCAAAACCCTCCAAGGAAAACACATTTGGTAAAGACAAGCAATTTCAATATTTGTACTTTCAACGTTAAATCACTATCGTCAGCGACAAAATTTATCGAATTAAAGGCAGCTCTACAAAACATTAACCATGATATATTGGGAATGAGCGAAGTTCGCCGTCTAGGTGAGAATATTATCGAGGATGAAGATTACATCATGTATTACTTAGGCAAAAACCAAAGGTCTTTACGGAGTGGGCTTCCTAGTCAAGAAAAAATATAGAGTAAATATCAAAAAGTTCACCGGAATATCGGAGAGAGTCTGTGTACTAGAAATTGAACTGGAAGGCTTACTTTTTGCAATAATTCAGGCTTATGCACCTACTGAAGGCTCATCTCAAGAAGACATAGACAATTTCTATGAAGACTTGGCGAAAGCTCACGACTCTATCTCTACAAAATACATAATCTCTATGGGGGACTTTAATGCACAGATCGGAATACCCAAAAGCCATGAGCATATAGTTACCGGCAAATATGGCTACGGGAAGAGGAGCATTCGTGGAGGAAGACTCATTCAATACGCATACGAATACAACATGAAAATTATAAACACCATGTTCAAGTTAAAAAATAAAAATAGATGGACATGGATCTCTCCAGACAAAAATACAAAAAATGAGATTGATTATATTATGACTACAAAACCCCAATTATTTTCTAAATATGAAGTACTGTCATCATTCCACTTTGGATCAGACCACAGATTGCTAAGAGCTACAATCAATCTGAAATCAAAGAGAAGAAGTAGGCGATACTTTTCTAATACGTCAACAACGTTGAAAACGTTCAAAGAGCAAGAAACATACCTTGAAAACCTAAAAAGATATATACCGGAACTTATATTGACACACGAAAATTATAAAGCTGATGCGTACTGCCAAAATATTATGCACTCTATATTCGAAAGTTTAAAAGGTATTAAAAGGAATGAGAGACGCAAAATTTTGTCAGAAAAGGCACTAGAGCTTATGAAAGAAAGAAACAGTTTACAAAATAAGTTTAAACTAAATAAGAACGATAAAGAAAAATTGAAAGAACTCTACAAGACTACAAATAAAGAAATAAAAAGGTGCTACGATTCCTACAGAATAAACACTATACAAAGAAACCTAGAAAAGTTTAGATCAGCTAAGAAAGCAAATAAAGAGTTAAATAGACAAAAGAATTGGATTATATCACTTCAGCGCGGCTCTACCAAATGCAAATCCCAAACGGAAATAATAAACGTAGCTACTGACTTTTATACAAAACTATATAGCAAAACAAACTCCTTAAATCAAATAAATGTTTCTAACCAATGCAGTGGTACCTTCCCCATTCAAGAGTTCACGGAGCCCGAAATCCTGAAACAAATTATGAAGCTTAAATCGGAAAAAAGCCCGGGGCCAGACGGAATCACAAACGAATGCATCAAATTTGCAAGGACTCTATTACTGACACCTATCACACTTCTATGGAACAAGATATTGCATGAAGAGGCTGTGCCACAGATATGGACAGAATCTGAAATAATCTTACTATATAAAAAAGGTGATCCAGCGGACATAGGGAACTACCGCCCTATAAGCCTCATGCCTTGCCTCTACAAATTATTTGCTTCCTGTCTGCTTGAAAGAATATCGCCTGTCATTGACGCACACCAACCGATCGAGCAAGCAGGATTCAGAAGCGGTTTCAGTACAGTGGACCATATTCAAGTAGTCGACCAGGTAGTAGAAAAGTATCTAGAATTCCGAAGACCATTATATCTAGCTTTCATAGACTACAAAAAAGCTTTTGATTCAATATCACACGATAGCATCTGGGAAGCATTAAAAGCACAAAATATAGAAGAAAAATTGATAAATATCTTGAAAAACATCTATTCCAATAGTACAAGTAGAGTCAAGTTAGACAGAACAGGCACAAAAATAAATATAAATAGAGGCGTGAGACAAGGAGACCCGATCTCCCCAAAACTATTCATAGCCGTCTTACAAGATATAATGGAAACCTTACCATGGTCTAAACAAGGCATCAACATGAATGGGAAGTTTCTAAGCCACCTTAGGTTTGCCGACGACATCATCCTGTTTTCAGAGACTGCACAGCAACTAAATAGCATGATAGATAACCTACATCAAGCTAGTGTCAAAGTTGGATTAGAAATGAACCTCGACAAAACAAAAGTAATGACTAATTACCATAAATCACCCATTTTAGTTAATAACGTACCTCTCGAGTTTGTAGAAAACTACATCTACCTGGGCAAACAAATCTCTTTTAACAATGAAAGAAATATAGAAGAAATAGAGCGTAGAACCGCGATCACCTGGAATAAATACTGGGCTCATAAAGAACTATTCAAATCACAACTCCCATTGCCAGCCAAAAAAATAGTTATGGATTCAGAAATACTACCTTGCCTCACTTACGGTTGCCAAACTTGGACGTTTGATCTCAAAACAAGAAACAAAATCCAGACTACCCAGAGAAAAATCGAAAGAAGCTATCTAGGCATAAAATTAAAAGATAGAGTAAAGAACGTGGTCATCCGCAAGAAAACAAAAGTCACCGACGCCTTAACTTTCGCACTACAAAGAAAATGGAAATGGGCAGGCCACGTGGCTAGATACACCGACGACAGATGGACCACAAGGTCAGTTACATGGTCGGGACCAAGAGGCACTAGAGCGAGAGGCAGGCCATATGCCAGATGGGTAGACGAAATAGTGGCGACAGCGGGTCGAAGATGGCTAGCCGCAGCTACGGACAGAGAGAGGTGGAATTCCTTGGAGGAGGCTTTTACCCAAAGGGGGTCCATACAATATAACAACCTAGACTGAAGACACACACTACCAATGTAAATAAATTGTACTAACAAACTAACCATAATTTTAATTTGTAATATAATTACTAACTCACTAATCAATACTATTCTTAAGTTTATTATTATGATATCAAAAAAAAAAAAAAACTTGTATTTAATTTAATTTTTATTATTTTGTATGGAATTAAATAAAGCTTCATTATTATTATTATTATTATTATAAGTGATCACTGTTGATGACTGTTGTGTTGTTGTTTCTTACTCGAACTTGGCTTGACACGATGGCCGTATGTCTTGATATTTGTCATAATATTCTTTAAAAATCTCACGTTCGTGAAAATTGCATCTTGTATTATGAGTTATGACCCAAGCTTTTGCTTAAAGTCCTGTATATATCTACCTACTTTACGGCCGTAAAACTATATATCACGACCAGTTTAATTAAAACTTCATTTATTATAAGTACGTATGCACCATATAATAAAGAGGAAAGCTTTGTTTGATTGCTTCTAATCGATAAACTATGAAACTACTGAACCCATTTTGACAAAACTTTTCACCATTAGAAAGTTACTTGATTCAGAAGTAACATATTACGCTATAAGTGACATAAGTACCTTTATGTACCGCGGGCAAATACGTGAGAAAAAAGCTAGTGTATCGTGTATACTCGAATGCATTCCTTCATGCTACAACGGTAGCATAAAAGAAGGAAAGATAATTCAATAAAATCCTCCAAGATTTGTTTAACTCTGTTCCTAAAAATACGTCTTCAACCGGAGTAGGTATAAGGAGATAAATGTTGCTATATTTTATAAGGAGCCTCGACCCTTGGGCAAACTTAATAAAAATAAATAAGATCCGGCAAGAGTCGACGACATCTTTTCTTGGCAATTTCCGTCCGATATAAGAGTCAGGGATACGTGAAATTAAGAATTAACCAGCTTTATCTGTACGAGACGACAGCTTGATTTAGTTTTATCGAAGTCGCGGCTGCTTTAGTACCTATCTTGAACCCGTCCAACGATTAGTGTTTATTCAGACGGACCACAATTATAACCACACTTATAAATCACAGAATAAGGCCACGCTCACTTTGCATACGTTTTCGTAAGGAATTCGCTTTGACAAACGAAGTACTTATGACCACTGACCTCTACTAATACAATTACACTGGACCTGCGATTGCCGACCTGTTTTTGAAGCAACTTGATTTTCGCCATTTTGGCGCTGATATATTATAGCCGCAGTGAGCATCATAATATGAGCGTACTCGGAGCTAAATGTTAGTGATTGATGAGACATCTGTCAACACAGTGTTAATACGATAACCATTTGACACAAAGTGTCAATTTTAATTCCCGGTACTTACGCTCGGTGGGGCCGTTCAAATTGGCACAAAAAATGACTGTCATTTTGTACAGCACACCTCTTCCAGTGTAATTATGTCCATTTCAGTGGTTATGTAGGCATATGACCAATTAACTATCAGTTCAACTTTTGAATACTAAGAACCAATAATATTATAAGTAGTTAGGTACATTCCTTCCATAAACAAGTTTTGTTATTTTAAAATATCTTGGGGAAAACACACGCCGTTCCTGTAATAGTAATATGTATACAATCTTACTCGTATCTATCTGACTTTAGGGTCACGTCTTTAATAACGTCTAAAAATATAAAGCAAGTAATAATAATTCTATAGGTACTCGATATTACCCGCGGTTTTATCTACGTAGAATAATTTTGCCGTGATTATGGTTCCAGGATAAAAATTGTCCATCTACTCCAAGTGCCATTAGTCATAAATTATCTTGGACCAAGCATGGTAACGGGCCACCATTTTTTGACACCCACTAGTAGGTGTCAAAAGGTGCCTTAAACCCTGCGTCTATGTCAGGCAGCTGGGGCTCCCTTGCTCTTTATAACCTGTAATCCTTTTTTTTTTTACTGTTACACACAACACTAGAGCATCAAGTTCCAGGTTCAAGGCCTGTAAGTGCGAGCGAAAGGTCCGATAAAAATGATTTATGCCTCCACTCGCACCTTTATAACGGCCACTAGTCTGTGTCGCTAAGTACATGTATGCTTCACAAGAACTACTCGTGGCGTACGAATTTGTCTTCTTTTTTTAAAAATACAATAATATTGTACTTACCTGCCTGAAGTTGTATATTGTACTAGAAGATAGACCCGCAACTTATTCACGTTAATTTAGGTTTGTAGAAATCCCATGGAACCTCTTAGATTTTCCAGGACCAAAAAGTATAGCCTATATTCTTGCTCGGGATGCAAGCTATCCCTGTCGAAATCGGTTGAACTGATGGGCCGTGAAAAGCTAGCAGACAGACAGACGGACAGACACATTTTCGCATTTATTATATTAGTAAGGATTTGATTTGGACACACAAAAGCAAAATATGTTTGATTAAGTTTATAACTGCTCATAAAAAGACAGCCATTTCGAAGTTATAGACAGACAAATCAATTTCGTTTACTTATATAGTGATAAATATAAATTATTCCGGTTTATAAAGAGATAAAATTTATAGAACCAACTAAAGGCCAGTAGACGTTCGTCGTATCATCAACATGGTTGCTAAGTTGCTCGTTGTTTTCGTTTTCGCATCTTTAGCGTCTACTGTCTCTATGACGCCGACTGATGACCGAAAACCTTTTGGTAAGTTTTTTTTTAAAGTTTTTATTGCACCCAAAGTTTAGAATGGATACCTGACATGTGTACGTACTACGCTAAAAAAAGAATGTGCCTAATGCATTGTTATAGTGGCTTAAAAGTTAAAACCATCTTCGCATTATTGCCTTTCTAATGAAACCGGTTTGAAGGATATCGGTAGGATGGTTTCAAAATCTATAACGGACAAAGGTATAAACATTTATTGTGTTTTATTATATTATGTAGTTTAGTATTATGTGTAACCCGCTATTACATAAGACTTGCCACCAAGTGAGATGGCAGTCAAGGGCTAACTTTTAATCGAATAAAAAAAATTGTATCTGGAGCGGCGATCGACTTACATTCCGAACTTGACATCACCACTCATAAGTTATTCAGTCCTGGTAATTTAATCCGTAGCCGGGAGGATCTGGGATCTCACCGCGTTGTTTTGAAAATCGCTTCCATTTAACCCATATGCCTATTGTGATTAGAGGAAGATATCACACGACCCTTGGTAGTCAGTACAGCGTAGAATTCAAACGATTTTCTTTTAATTTCAGACTGTCCCCCGAACGAAAAGTATTACAAATGCGAACTGGAAGTTTGCTACAAGAAATGTGACCACCTTGTGAATTCGCCTCCGTGTCCTCAGATCGCTGCGGACTGTTATAAGCCATCGTGTGAATGTATTGACAATTACGTTAGAACTACTGATGGTGGACCCTGCATACCAGAGGATAAATGCCGTAAGTTTTTTTTTTTAATTCTGGTACGAGTACATTAAAAAAAAAATTCACATGTAATTTAGCTTTTGACTGCAATCTCACCTGGTGGTAAGTCATGATGCAGTCTGTGATGGATGCGGGCTAACCTGGAAGAGGTATGGCAGTTTTCATTAAGCCCATGCTCCTTTGGTTTCGTGCGTACGGCTTTGTCAGTAGGGTGGTAGCTAGCCGCGGCCGAAGCCTCCCACCAGACAATACAAGATGCTCTTGACTGCAATCTCACCTAGTAGTAAGTGATAATGCAGTCTAAGCCACGATAGCCCGTAGAAATAGATAAAAATTGTACCAATGTACGTTTAAAACAGCCATCAGCTGAGTCAATATAATATGTAGCTGCGTCAATGAAAAGGAGAATTCCTTTTAATTGACTCAGCTATTAAATATTTATATTTTCAATATTTCCCAGTGTTATCCGAGAGACCTTTATCTTTTAATGAATTGTTGGGAGTAGATTTTAACGTAATTAACCTCGAAAAAGGTTCATAAGATTAAACGAAGCTTACACCAGCCAGTATTGCCTTCTTGAAGCATAAAATACGATGTTATCTTGTTTCAGCTACAACTGAAGCTAAGGTGCGAGCCCAGGTGGGACTTTAAAGCTTGAGCAGATGCAACGCGTAACGGAAAGATCCTATTTATAATACTTATAAAAAACTTTATACTACGGTTTTCACATCCCCGGAGCGCTCCGCATGTGAAGTTCTTCATACAGTTCCTTGGATAATAAATCACACATATTCCTTATGGTGTACCGCTGATACCGTCTTGCTTACTCTTTTTATACGTCCAAGCCTTTAAAGTTCATAGTAAGGTACAGGTGGAGGGCGGGGACTGAGGCCGTATATCAGAGAAAATGCTCCTGATAAACAACTACGAGCTTCGAAAGGAAACTCTATAGAAGTTTCATGGCAGGTTTATACCTCCTTTTATTTGATACAATCAATGAACAATTTCCTTACATTTTAATTAGCTATGTTTTAAACAAGATCATTTGCAAATACATTTTAAAACTTATGCCAAAAATTGGTGAACTTTTAGAAATTGATCTCTCTGGCTTTGCGGTCTGAAGATTTTACTCACTTTATGAGTTACAAGTTTAAATTAAAAATTTATAACACCCCCGACAAGTGAAGGTTTTCTTGGATTATAGCTAAGAACACTCTCGATCAAGCCATTTAGAGTTTAGACCACGGCACCACGCTTCGTTTGTACCAGCCAATGCCGTGTTCCCGTCTTAAAAATGTACAGTGTATTTATAGTTACTTATCTCAATTAATGTCACTTTCTTTAAAATATATTTTTGTGTTATTAATTATTACCCAATACCTCTATATTCACATAATATTATTATATCAGATTACTAGAGGATGCCCGCAGCTTCGCTGGCGTGGATTTTGGTTTTTTAAATCCCATAGGAACTTTTTGATTTTCCGGGATATGTATATAGTATATCATAGTGGTACAGTGGTATAGTCTGTACCAAATTTCATTAAAATCGGTTCAGCGGTTGGGTCGTGAAAACGTAGCAGACAGACAGACAGACACACTTTCGCAATTATAATATTAGTATGGATTATTATATTATTATTATATTATATTAGATACTTTCATAATATTGTAATCGAATATTCCTAAGTAAAGCCAAAGTTAATCTTTCAATACTATCACATAAATAATAATTATTATAGTTTTATGAACAATATTTTTTGCTTTTGGTTACATGATGCTAAAACCCATAAATCTTCGATGTGCTGAACCGGTAAAGAGGAAAATTTTTACAGTTTAAAACTAAAAAGCATAACGCTTACTAGACTCAAATTGTTCTAACTTTGATCATAGTTGATAATATAATATTATGGTATGTCTATGTAGTTGATCTACTAGAACCCCAAACACTAGAGCGCGGGCATAAGATTAGGACAGAATATGCTAGTAATAAATAACAACGCGGATAATAATATAATGTCAAACTATGTTTCTTAAATTGGACACAAAATGCATGGAGGTCTGTCTCATGTGGACCCACGTCAAGGAACGACATTCTGAACCCTGAACCAGTGGTAAATTATTTTGACGATTCATTTGCACACAACAATGGCTTATTTAAAAAAAAATCTCTATTCTATTCAAGCGCCCTCGACTCCAATATATCTAATATTATCAGCTTAAAATACGTAACTATATTTAGGGCGCTGACTTTCATTTTGGAAGTAACAAAATATAAGTAGGTATTAACTATTATCTCTATAGAACATGTGATAAGCGTCTATTGATGAGTGTGATTGTGAGAGTATTGTTTTTTGTTCTCAGACGACACTGAGAACATGATAACAAAATGTTACGAACACACAATATAATATATCTTTATTTAATAATAATACTATGATAATACTCAATTTAGTTGTTACTCTATGTTTTATTAAATAATAATATTACAATAAAATATGAGGCGCCTTTAATTTTCTCATAGAGGGTGATGAAAAGTAGAATGTATCACTCGGGCGCAAAATGTTTTTGGCTCGGGCGAAGTACTTTGAATCCCTCGCTACGCTCAGGATTCTACTCTACAATCCCTCACTTCGCTCTGGATTCGAAAAAGCGCCCTCACCGTAAAAATATTATTTTGCTCCCTTATGATACAATCTACTATTATGTCACGGAAAGGCGCGCCGCATACTGACTGTTCGCCTTCAAAAATTGAAATAGGTACATACCATAAATCTGATAACCATTTTACAAGCCAACATTGCATTGTAATATTGGCTCCATCTTGATAACCCTCAGTCTACGGCGGCTCATCGTGTACGTATCCGATGTTCTACACGTTCGCGAGACGTTGGATAGGCCACAGCCATAGTCTTATTTGAAATGCGATTTTTCCTTTTATAAAACTGTCGTCGAGATTGCATTCGAGCAATCTTTGCTGGGAATGCTATGATTTCTATGTTTTACATTGTCGTATTACTTTATACTATTACATGTTTAATCGATTTACAAGAGTTCTTAGGTCGGCGCGTAATTTAATGATAAAATAAGAAAAAACCGGCCAAGTGCGAGTCAGGCTCACGCACCGAGGATTCCGTACTCGGGTATTTTTTTCGACATTTTGTTCGATAAATCAAAAACTATTATGTAACCACAAATTCACGGTTTACTGATTTTTTCCTTTATTTGTGCTATAAGACCTACCTACTTGCCAAATTTCATGATTCTAGGTCAACAGGAAGTACCCTATAGGGTTTGATTCCCTTGACGGGTCTTCATAAACACGACAGACAGACGAAGTGGTCCTGTAAGTAGTCCTTTTTTCCATTTGTGGTACGGAACCTTAAAAAGAGTAATAACTGCCTGGGAGGTCGATAAACCGCCCCTGAACACCTATCTTCGGGGCTATAACTCAAGCAATATTTATGCCAACCATTGTGAGTTTATCGCGTTCAATACGCTTATGAAAGGAAAACTCCCTAGTGTGACCTCATACGTTATGTCGATACGTCGCGTCGCATGTTGTATATAAACCCTATTTAAACTTGGCTGATTCATTTTAGTTTACCAATATAAGGAAATTGAAGTAGGGGTTTTCGCAAAAATAGGGGTGGCTGGTAAATATTCTGAAATATTTGTATTTAGATGCAAAGTTATTATTTTAAATTATATCTATTATTATTATATTATCTAATTAATAATTATAATTTATTTTATACAAAAAATAGTATCAACCAAAACGACGGGATTGTTGCATATGTTAGGCATAATCTTGAGGTAAGTGCATATGAACCAACTATCTTAGACGGTAACTGCTTAGTGCTTGAAGTGAGTAATTTATATTCTATTATATGTACATACCGCCCTCCCTGTTTTTCTAACCCAACTAATTATTTAAACTCTCTAGACAGTATTATTAATAATTTAAAGTTGAAACAAAACATTATCCTCACAGGTGACGTGAACATAGATATACTGCCTAGTAATATAAAAGGTTTGTCTTCTGAGTACCTAAACTTAATGGCTTCTTATGGTCTTGAACAAGGTATCAATCTACCGACTAGGATAAATACTTCCATAGATCACTTCATGGTTAAAACAACAGGTAGGTGGCAAACCCTAGTATTTGAGCAGTTAACTGACCACTCGCCCATACTTTTGTACCTCTCCAACATTAAAATTCACAAAAAGAGCACACAAAATAACGTAGTCATCATGAATAAAAATGCTATTAGAGAGTGCTTGTCGACACAGTCCTGGGATGAGCTCTATTCACTAACTGAGGTAAATTCCATTACAGAAAATTTTGTTACTAAATTACAAGAATTAATTGATAAAAATACAATAATTAAGAAAACGCCTAAGAAGAAGCTACCCCTTAAACCCTGGATTACAGTCAGTGTTGTTCAGTGCATACGAAAAAGAAACAGATTGTACATACAACATAAGCGTTCCCCAAATAATGTCGAGTTAAAAACAAAATACATAAGTTATAGAAATATATGTAATAGAATTTTAAAATCATTAAAAAATAACTACTATAAAACACAATTAGCAAGCAGTAATGGTAATATCTCAAAAACTTGGAATATTGTCAAAGAACTATGCTATAGTAACAACAAAAAGTCCTCAGGTCCATTACTCAAAATTAAACCAGGTGAACCTGTAGAATCTCTTAATGAAGTAAATAAATACTTTACATCTGTCGGAAATGATCTAGCTTGCACGATTCTTAAAAATATAAAAACAACACAGTATGACTTAGCAAGCAAGGCTGTCAATCTAGCGAATTCCCCGTGTGATTCCTTCTCATTATACTTAACAGATTCCTCTGAAGTTAAAAACATAATATCGAGTCTCAAAAGCAATAGTGCACCAGGCTGGGACAGCATAACTGTTAATTTAATAAAATTTTGTGCCGATTTTGTTGCTGACCCCATAGTCTACATATGTAATCAGAGCTTTACTACCGGAGTTGTTCCCGAATTGTTTAAAAAAGCTATTGTGACTCCTATTTTTAAGACTGGTGACAAACAATTGCCATCTAACTATAGACCCATTTCGCTCTTACCTGTTGTTGCAAAGATACTTGAAAAACTTGTTAACAAACGTCTAAAATCGTTCTTAGAAAAGAACCAAATATTATCTAATAACCAATTCGGATTTCGCGCCAAGAAATCTACGGAAGACGCTGTATTAAAATTAACTTCACTGATCACTCAACACTTAGATCGAAATAAAAAGGCTGTAGGAGTATTTCTGGATTTGCAAAAAGCTTTTGACACAGTTTCCATCCCAATATTATTGGCTCGTCTAGAAAACTGTGGAATAAGAGGATTGGCACAGAAATGGTTTTCCGACTATCTCTCTAATAGAACCCAGCAATTAAGAGTTGAAGGATGCTTAAGTGATACGTATACCTGCTCATACGGAGTCCCTCAAGGTAGCACCTTAGGCCCTACACTTTTCTTAGCTTATATAAACGAACTATGCAATATACGAATCAATAATGCTGATGTCATAATGTTTGCTGATGACACAGTTCTCTTATTCCACGGTTCCACATGGGATGAGGTTAAAGTAAATGCAGAAATAGGCCTAAGTAAAATAATTTCGTGGTTAGAACATAGTCTTCTTTCTCTTAATACCAACAAAACCAAGTATCTTTGCTTCAGCAAAACCAAAAGTGGACGACCGCCAAATGATTTTAGAATAAGAGCGCATTGTTACCCGTGCAATCAAGATGATGGATTTATGTGTAACTGTGATTCCTTAACGCCAGCGAATACAGTTAAACACCTTGGCGTTACAATAGATGATAATATGACTTGGGTTCCACACATAGCTAACACTAGTATGCGTATTAGAAGACTTATTTACATTTTTAAAACCCTACGCGCAGTATGTAGTACGGATATGTTAATCAAGCTTTATAAATCCCTTGGCGAATGTGTCCTCAGCTACTGCATCTGTGCCTGGGGTGGAGCTGCTAAAACGCATAATCTTGAGGTTGAGCGGGCTCAACGCGCCTTGCTCAAAGTCATTAAGTTTTATCCGTTTATCTTTCCAACTACAAGATTATATGAAGATTGCGACGTACTCTCGGTAAGAAAACTCTTTATCTACCAGACTCTGCGCAGATATCACAGTGAAGCGGTTCCACTCCTACCTGCGAGTACAAGGAGAATCGACAGATGCCCTGTACCTGCAGTCAAGAGTAGTTTAGCGCGTAGACAGTACGACTTTCTTGCACCCTTCTTATATAACCTACTAAAAAAAAGAACATTGAAAGATATGACGAATAGAGACTTAAAAAGCTATGTCAAAACATGGCTGAAGAAATACGACTATGAGAATGTCGAGAAATTATTCTGCAAAAAGGATTAACAAATTAAATAAATGTAATTATTATATTTTATATTTCTTTTCACGCGCAAACGCACTCAAACTCGCACACACACACACACACACACACACACACACACACACACACACACACACACACTACACAAATCTCTTAGAATTGTAACTATCTATCTTTAAATATTAAGTATCCCTTTAATTACGTGTTTTCAATTTAAACTTAATTTAATTATTATAAGTGGTTATATAATATTGTGCTGTACACTATATTATGGGAAGACACTGCCTCCTGAAACACAGTTTTCACTTCATCAGGAGGCAGGGCTTCACACCAAAGTCTGTAAATAATGTTCTGTTCAGATAATAAAGATTTATTTATTTATTTATTTATTTAAATATCATTCTTTTTTAACATTTAACTATCGTGAGTGATTTCCGTCACACTAATCACAAGTATATTATAAAGGCGAAAGTTTGTGGGTATGTATGTGTGTATGTTTGTAACTCCTTCACGCAAAAACTACATGACGGATTTGGCTGAAATTTGTAATGAAGATAGATAATATCCTGGATTAGCACATACGCTACTTTTTATTCCGGAAAATCAAAGAGTTTCCACGGGAAACCTAAATCCACCGGGCCAAGTCGCGGGTATCGGCTAGTTATAAATACGGATGATTACGGCTTTACTCACGTGTTTAGTCGAAGTAAGCCCGACTAGTTTCAAACCCATCCGGGGTTCTTTTTCACTGGTCCTACTGCCCCAGTTGAGCCCTTGTGAAAAAGGGCCTCGGATGAGTTCGATACTAATGGGGGCACAATCTGGTGGTACTTAAGTGATGATCTAAGATGAAAACGGACTAACTTGGAAGGGGTATCATGGCTTACCTTTTAAACCCATACCCTTTGTCTGTTTCTGTACGGCATCGTACCGGAACGTTATATTGCTTGGAGACTCAGATCTGCCGTTAGAAAATGAAATAATTTTGAAATTTATTTATTTATTTTACGAAGAACAGCATGTGCCGCTTATGATATATCAAGACTCTACCACCGGTTCGGAAAGCAGTTCTACTGAGAAGAGCCGGCAAGAAACTCAACAGTTGCTTTTTTATAAATATAAAACAAACTGTTATACTATATGTAAATATAGCCCAGACCAGATCTGAGACAATTTAAACTTCTTAAATTCTAACTTCCTAAATTGCCCGTGCCAGGAATCCAACCCGGAACTTCCTACTTATAAAACCACAGCACTCACCACTGTACCGGGGAGGTCGTCAAAAAAGCACGGTTAAAAAGACACGGAAAATAAAATTTATAGCAGGTAGGTACGAAGCTTTGCACAAATGCTGAAAGTGACAACAATAGCCGGGCATTTCATTTGGATCTGCATTTGAATACCGAGCGGAATGGTGCAGCGTATCTTTTGTGTGCGGAATTTTAAAACTTGACCTCTTCCACTTTACATTTGCAACAATCCCGTTTAGACCTTGATTTGAGTCGGAAAAGAATGAATAGCAAGCATTGTTAACGAGACTGATGTATAGATATTCCACTTCCTAGTACTTTAACTAAGGCTGAACACATCGCCTACCGTAACATGAGTAGGTACATTTTTTTTAAATTCCGATACCAGTTATGCTGCGAGCTCACCTGGTGGCAAGTAATGATGCAGTCTAAAGATGGAAGTGGGATAACTTGGAAAAGAAAAGTTAATATAACGCTAAATCGCTTGGCGGCATGGCTTTGGCGGTATGATGGTGATTAACTACGGCCGTAGCCTCCTATCAGACAAGATCAGAGGTATTTTAAAAATTATATATTCATAAATTGCCCATACCGAGAATTGAATCCAGAACACCTATAAGACCACCGCTTACCACCGCGCCACTAGGTCCCCAAAAAGTACTTATAGAGTCTCTACCGTAAAAAGAGCGAGCCTCTAAAGAGTATCTAGCCTTTCTAAGGTGTTAATCCAGGGTTTAATCTATCTCCATTCCAGCCAAATCCGTTCAGTAGTTTTTGCGTGAAAGAGTAACAAACATCCATACATCCATCCATACGTACAAACTTTCGCGTTTATAATATTAGTAGGAAGGATAGGATAAAACGAAGCACATTGACATATCCTGAAATTGCACCCGACACGTGCATATCATTATTTGGTTTGTGGTGTATAATTTTTTAAATTAAAAGCAACTAGAAAATTTTCAACCTACACTATACTCAAGTGCAGTGGTACTTCACTGTATCCACTAGATGGACGGACGCAGGCGAAATGCAGCATCCACAGAATAAAACTTATTTAAAGCCATCCACATTTTTGTTTATTGAAATTCGAGCTTTATGATGTAAGTTGTAAGGTTACTTTTGTGTTGAACAGAAAATGTTATTAGACATAGTTTTTTTATTGAAATGCAGTGAAGTTGAGCTGCATACAAGAGGCACAGAGGAGAGGCTTCGTTATCCGTCTGTACCTGGACTGGGCTAATTCTGCACTTCAAATGGGGACTTAAATCCTTAAAAAATGTTCTTGATATTATACGATCAAATTTTTATTCCAAATGTTTTCAAAATTTTGCTCTGTATTTGTAGTAGGAATGCAAGTAATGTCATCCCGACCGAATTGCAACCTCCGTGCGACCAGGTATATGTACTCTTAATTTTTTAACTCTCAAAGCCATCGGACGGAAATACGATACGACCGGAGAGATATCAGGTGCAGATCTGACGACTGTAGCCTGTACCTACGTAGGTACCTACTCACTGAAGCAGGCGAGTGAAAGACAGCCAAGTCTTAATTTCGGCCTAGTACAGAGAATTCCTCAAGAGAAAAATCCAACACCTAAACATTTTTGGCCCGACCCGGGAATCGAACTCGGGACCTCGTACATCCGCACCAGTTTGTTTGTGGTACAACGAGAGTGGTAGATGAATAGACCTTGTAGCAGGTGAATTAGGTTGGATACTGTTTTCTATTTGGTTGTAGTACCTAATGATAAAAGGAAAGAAACTATTAATTATTCATTATTATTCTTAATTGGTTCCGGCTTTAATGTCCCCCTTCGGGAGATTATTGGATATAGGTAAGCGGATCTAATTACTAATTACCATCTAGCAAAGTGTTCTTCTAGTTAATGTTAAAACATTTCTTTTGACCGGTTACTTACTGAGAAGTATTAAATCTAATAACAAATAAGTAGTAGAATTTAATAGTAGGCATGACCAGAAAAATAAAATACCTCGCCATATTGCGGGAAACTCGTGGAACTAATTTATATTTTTTTATTATTATTATTAAGCCTTTATTTATTCCTTATCTTACAAATTTTTCCTTATGTATAATCTTAACTATTACAATTTAGTTTCTTAACCTAATTAATGTTAGTACAATATGCTAGTGTTAGTCTATATACATTTATTTTATCGATAAGGATCCCTCATTGGGTATAGGCCTCCCCCAGTTTCTGCCATTTAACTCTATCCTTTGCATTTTTTATCCAGTTTTTACCCGCTATGGGTACTAAATCGTCACACCAGCGTGACCTTGGTCTTCCCACTCGTCTTTTTCCTGCAGGACCAGGCCATGTTGTAGTTGTGAATGTCCATCTTTGATCAGTCGTTCTAGCAAGGTGTCCTGTCCATCTCCATTTCAACTGTAATGCTCGTTGCAATGCATCGGTCAGTTTCGTCTTTTTTCTTATATTTTTGTTTGTGACTTTATGCAGCCTGCGTAACTTTAAAATGCTTCTCTCCATAGCTCTTTGGCAAACGGCTACCTTCTGCTTAATTTTGTTGGTGTAGACCCAGGTTTGACTGGCGTAAGTTAGCGTAGGGAGTATGCATGTATCCATTATAATTCTTTTTATATGCATACTGTAGTCTCCTTTCATAATCTCTTTTTGCGCCCAGTATTTGTTCCAACTTAATGTAATTCTTCTATCTACTTCTTCTTCTGTATTTAATTCGCTAAATGAGACTTGCTTTCCCAAGTATATGTAGGAATTTACGTATTCGATTTCTGTGTTGTTTAGATATATTTGTTTGTGGTAACTGTTAGTCATAATTTTAGTTTTATTTGTATTCATATGAAGACCGACTTTTTTACTTTCTGTATCTAAGGATTGTATCATTTTTTCAAGGTTGTTACTATTTTCTGCAAAAAGGGCGATGTCGTCTGCGAACCGTAGATGACTTAGGTAGCGTTTTGAAATTTTGATACCTTCGTGTGTCCAGTCTAGTTTTTTGAATATGTCCTCCAATACTGCAATGAACAACTTTGGAGACAGCGGGTCTCCTTGTCTGACTCCTCTCCTAATTTGAATTACATTGCCTCTGGTCTCTAGTTTGATTCTACTGGTACTGTTATTGTAGATTGCTTTGAGTATGTCAATATATTTTCTGTGTATTTGACATTCAATTAATGCTCTCCAAATTGAGTCATGAGAGATAGTATCGAACGCCTTGGTGTAATCGATAAAGGCGATATAGAGGGTTTTGTTAAATTCTTTGTATTTTTCGATGACTTGTTCCATTGCGTGTATGTGATCTATTGTACAGAAACCCGTCCGAAATCCAGCTTGCTCAATCGGTTGGTATTTATCGATTTGAGGGCCAATTCTGTTCAATAGAACACTAGTGAACAGTTTGTAAATGCTCGACAGAAGACTGATTGGTCGGTAATTGGATATGTCCATCGGATCGCCTTTTTTATACAGTAATATTATGTCCGATGAGGTCCATTGTTCGGGAACGGTTCCAGTATTTAAAACCATATTGAATAAGTGAGCTATTGGTGTTGCTAATTGATAAGCTGCAATTTTTAATAGCTCATTAGGTATATTATCAGGTCCTGTGCTTTTTTCCGTCTTCAGTGTTTTGATACATTTTATTATTTCGATTTCATCTATTGGTTTTAATTCGTCCTCTATATAGTCTTTTTCCATTTCTATTCCCGTATTTTCTGGTAGTACCATATAAAGTTGTCTATAAAAGTCGGTAGCGCAGTCCAGAAGTTCTTTTCTTGTCTTTGTTTCTCTTTTACCTGCTTTTAGAGTCTGAATCCAGTCTTTATGTGTATTTAGTTCTTTCAAAGCCTTCTTGCAGCTTCTAAATTTATTTACATTCTTTACTATTGTTGACTGTCTATGTTTTTCATAGTCGTTTCGGATTGCTTTATTTGTCCTTTTGAATGATTCACTTAATTGACGTCGCGCGTCTCTATCTTTATCTGCACTTTTTATAAGTTCGGAGCGCTGTTTTATGAGCTTTTTGGTTTCTTCACTTAAAATGTCATCTTCGTTCTTACTCTGAATGTTGTTGGCTTCTATACTATTTTTAATTGATGTCTCTAATATGTTGTAGTAGATTTGAATAGCATTTGCATCATACGTTCTGTTGAAGGAATCTAGTTCTTTAAGATTTGTTTCTAGGTTTGTGATATATAATTGGATTTCTGATTCGCTCTTTGGTATGTATATAGAAGATTTGTAAGTTTTCCTACTCTTTTTTAAATGTTTTATTTCTAAAGTGACTCTCACTAATCGGTGGTCAGATGGAAAATCAAATTTACTAAGTACCTCGATATTTGTGACGTATTTCAGTAAGTTAGTCAAAACGTAATCTATTTCGTTTTTAATTTTTCGGTCTGGAGAGATCCAAGTCCATCGTCTATTTGCCTTTTTGTTGAAATAGGTGTTAACAATGGCTAGCTTATATTCGTAGGCGTATGAAATTAAAATTTCACCTTTTTTATTTCTTACTCCGTAGCCATATCTGCCCATTATTAGCTTTTGACTACTCTTTGGTTGACCAATTTTGGCATTGAAATCGCCAATCACTATAACATTTTTATCTGCAATTTCATGTGCTTTTTCTAAAGTTTTGTAAAAGTGGAGTATGTCCTCTTCGGTTGACGAATCTGTTGGTGCGTATACTTGTATAATAGAAATAGGTAGAAAGTTAAATTTTAACTGTAGGAGTGCTACTCTTTCTGAGAGGCCAGAGAAATTAGTAATATTCTTCTTATATTCTTTTTTCACTATAAATCCTACTCCGTGTAATCCTGGATGTTCTCCCTTATAGAATAGAATAAAGTCTGTATGTTCTTCTATACCAAACCCTTCGCGTCTTACTTCAGCAAGGCCTATTATATCGAAGTTAATTTTTCGTAAGGCAAGTTTTAGTTCTAGGAGTCTCTCCGGAGAAGCGAGAGATCTAGCATTGTATGTGCAAATTTTTAATGTTTTGAGTTGAAATGATGTAGATGAAACTGGGGGGTTTGGGTCGTACTCCTCCGCGGTGACCAACCGTGTTGGAGGAGGGGGAGGGTCCTTAGATGATAATTGCTATTCTGCTGCGCCACTATTATAGGATGCTACTGTGGATTCTGGGGTAATGTTTTTCTCATTTTTATTTGGTGTATGTTTGTTGGCCCAGTAAGATGTCAAGATATTCTTTTTTTGTACTTGGGTCGTATCTTTGGTTTTTCTTATAGATCCGCTATTATTTTCAGGAGACGTTTCAGGAAAATTACGTTTGTTTCCTCTGTTTGTGTTGTTTTTTGTCTCTTTTTGTGGAAGGATAATCATTTTATCATATTTAATTATCACTTTTTTTTCGTTTTCTCTCTGTTCTTTCGCTTTTTCTCGAAGTTTTTTTCTAATTTCTAAAATTTTCGGCGGGTAGTCTTCCTTTATGTAATAGTTCACCTTTTCTAGTATTTTTTTCTTTCGTAAGATTTCAATTTTTCTTTTTAGTGTAGAAAGTGTTACAATAATCGGTCTAGCCTTTTCGCCTTTTTTTACCCAGTCTTCTCGATGATTGTATTTCCAAACTCGTACAATTTATATTTAATACTTAGTAATAGTAACCATAGACCATAAATATATTTTTGGGCAAGTTCTTTAATATTCCTGGTCAGGATTTACTAAAATATTCTTTCAATCACTTACGTGGTTGACATAATGTATCAGTAGCAAAGGAAACATTATGACCATAAATCTCAAGGGTCGGGCCTCCATTTTCGATCCTTTTGCTGAGGATTTAGGTAAATTCCCACTGCCACAAATTGCTCCCCAGTGGAAAAGAAATGGTCCTACCTTAGGTAAAAATATGCTTGCGACATCCCTACTCGAAACCTTCCTTTTAAGCAAAGGTGGAAAAAACTAAGATTCCAATGTAAATAGGGTCATACACGCTTTGAATATGTAACCCGGCCTACAATAGGCCCGTGCCTTTATTCCCTTTTCTGCCGTAAGGGAGGTCATTGTCGAAAAGCTTCATGAATAAGAGTCTGTTTATGTAAAAAAGGCCAAATCGCACGGGTACAATTTTTGGCGCTAAAGCTGAAAGTATTTTCCATGTAAATGCTACCTTTGTGTATAGAGGGTCACGACAAATTTGATAGTAATGTAATCTAAGACTTAGATTTAGAAAAGGCGTATATGTAGGTACTCTCTGAGCCTCTTCCCAAATTGGCCTTGAAGGGTACCGAACCTGCCGATAAGACACAGCTATAACTACTGTACCAGGGAGGTCGTCAGTCTCGTAAAGGCAGTGTTTTCTTGTAATAAAAATGTAGGCAACCAAATTCTTCCACATAAAGACATTTGATTTAGCTAATAATTTAGGATTTGATTTTATTCGTTCGGAATCGTAATATTCACATATTAAAATTAAACCATTATTCTCAAATAGTTTACATCAAAAATCGCTGCAATTTCGAAGAAACTTATTAAACTGCTTCTGTTTAAAAAATACTTTTTGCTAAATATGAATTCGTCAAACTTAGATGAACGGGCATAAAGAATTATTCAGTTCTTATATTTTTTTCAAAGCAAGAAATAGCACTTAGTGCTATTCTATTGTTTTTCTATTTTCCTAGATCGCCGGTAACATTTCACATGTTCCAGCACCAGCCTCCGCCGCAAAGAGCAATTTTCGGTGAATCCGAAAATTTATATCTATGAGTATCATCTAAATCTTTGGATAGCGCAAAGTGGAATTTATGGAATAAAACGATGTGGTCCATTTGTTTGCTGTGGTAAGCGCAGGCTATTTCATATGTTTTCCTTTTAGCATAGCTTGCCAGTTGCCAAATGCATTAAAACTTTTTAAGTTATGGAATGCCGAATCGGGGAGCTCTCTGCGGTTGTTTAAAATACAAATTGTTATATTTCTCAAGGAAACATTTATGTAGTAAAGAAACATGACGGTTCACGTTGCTGCTTTGCTTGGTTTTAGATTGCGAAAGTCTAAAAATAACGTTCACTCTGAGTATTTTATACGTTACGTTAGTATTTTATACGACAAAAGAATAATAAAATAATGATATTATTAACAAGTCTTTTATGATGCGTTAAATCTTCATATAGTAAAATATTCAAATGAGAACGAAACTACGATTGTATAAAACGAAATAAAATTGTTACTCCTACTCTTAAAATCTATTTTTAAACATTCAAAGAGTCTTGTATAGAAATCTCATATAGAACTACCGTCTTTCTTATCAGGAGCCCGAAGAAAAATTAATTTGCATCCGAACTGAGTGTATAAAAAGAAGCAATGAGTTTCTACAAGCATCTTTACGTGGAATCTTACTTACGCTCCTAATTAATTAAAGCGCAAAGACTGCGCTGCTAAAATAATATGATAAGCGTCTTCAACATTAAAAGAACTTTCGTCATAATTTCTCAGATAAAAAGTTATTCTAGAAAAATTCTTCATATCTTCCTGAAAATTATGAAGATGTATATCTTTCTGTGCTTGAAAAACGGAGTAACTATGTTTTTTTTTACAATTTTGATGAAGGCCGGAATTCCTTTTACGGTTAGGCAGAAATTCGAAACTAGTATTTAGATTTTAAATACAAGATTCGATTTATTCGAACTCCTTTAGGCATTTTGTGCTTGCGCTACTAGGCAACCCTTGGATAAAGGAATAAAACCTGGTCAATAGGGCAAGCCAAATGAAAGTCGAACATAATACCTAATATTATGTAGGTATAAGTTAATATTAAGTAAGTATAATTTAAATATTGGTAGTTGTTGGTAAATATTGCTGAAGCGAATATACCGACTCGACCAAATGTAAAGCAATTCTAGCTTATAATATGTGTAGGTATGTTGATCTTGATATACCACACTCATCTTTCTAAAAGTGCAGCAGTCACGTCTTTTCCATAAAGCGCTTCTGTATGCATATTTTATCTTGCTTTTGTCTAGACTCTCCTTAAAAGGTTCTCTAAAAATAGGTACGCTTTCTCCTTTGTTCGACGTTCCCAAGACGCTATTTGGTGACGATCTATAGCACTCGGCAACTTTTTACTTTTGAACACTGTAGTGTTATATTATTATGTACGTAAAATGTTTTCATAAAACAACGTAACAACGTAAAAAGAAGTACATATATTTGTTACATACGAATTTAAAGTGGAGACTTAAAACTAGAACACTTAGTTCGCAATTGTCATTTTGTTCACATAGAGTACGCATAATAGGCTATAAATTATATATAAACATATACAATAACAAAGTCACAAAAAAACTAGTAGTAAATAATAATATTACCCTATGATAGAAATTATCTTGCTAAGTGCTAACTTAATTAGAAATCTTATGGATTTACTATTAGGTATTAAGAGAGACGGTACGTCTAGAATTACCTTCCATTAGGTAGACTGACGAATCCAAACGAGTTGCAGGAAACTGCTGTACACAAACCTATGGTAATATATAAAACCTCTCGAAGAGATCATTCTGCATCAACCAGTAAAAATAAAGCAATTTTTAAATATATTTTTAATAAAACTTGTGTTTTAATTAAATAATTTGCTACCTTCTTACGTTCAAAAGCATTACGTAACCTGGTTAAGGGCATTAACGGATAATAATTACAATGGCGTACAAAATTTAATACCATATTTAAACACTCTACGCTATTAAGGATGTCGCACTCACGAGATAACACAAAGCAAACACAAAGGGCCGGAATGTTTTAACACTCAACACAAAAGTGGAGGACGGAATAAACGGAACGTGTCCCGGAACTCTTAATTCTCTAAAGCTACGAGTATTATCTTTGCCCTCTTAAATCTTAACATAATTTTCCCTGGTTAACATCCTTTCTTGTTTCAGTCAGTACGTAATATTTTATTAACCCCCGACCCAAAAAGAGGGGTGTTATAAGTTTGACGTGTGTATCTGTGTGTCTGTGTATCTGTGTATCTGTGTGTCTGTGTATCTGTGTATCTGTCTGTGGCATCGTAGCGCCTAAACGAATGAACCGATTTTAATTTAGTTTTTTTTTGTTTGAAAGGTGGCTTGATCGAGAGTGTTCTTGACTATAATCTAAAAAAATTGGTTCAGCCGTTTAAGAGTTATCAGCTCTTTTCTAGTTTTCTTGTAGAAAAGAAGGTTAGATAACCGTTAGGTTCATAGTAATATTATGTCAATAGACAAATGTCAAGCTGTCAAGATGGACGTTGCCTAAATACATAATTATTTATTTGAAAATGATGTTTTGGAAAACTCAAATACTTTGGATCGTCGGGGGTGTTATAAATTTTTAATTTACACTTGTTCAATCTAATACAGCCTGAGAATACAGTGTAGCGAACTGTTAAGAGACTGAAGCTTTAAGAAAAACGCACTTGAATCTTTAGGCCAGCCGCACTGTATGCGTTCAAAATATTGTCACTCTAATAACTATGAAATAGTAGTGTTTTTTGGATTTTTAAAGAATTGTAGTATCTAAAATTAAAATTTCATAATTTGTTAATGAAACCATTAACATCAGTTTTTACTTTTTACATCTATCGCCACTCCTATACCGCCACTATAGTACACATTAGCATGTCGGTGACGCTACCTTGAAGTTTTTTTACACATCCCTAAATTACCCAATGCATCTAAAGAAGTTTTTATTTGTCACAGTAAGTTACAAGGAAGTAAGTACCTTCGTACTTTACTACTTATTTTAATGCCTAATTGAAAATTACTTCAGCCATTACCATACAAGACTGACCAACAGCTTAATTATGTAATAGCACGCATTATTCAGCTTTACTTTGCTTATGAAGCAAATCGTTAACGCTATCGGATTAGGCTTAGCGCAGAGCAATTTCCGGATATTGCCTTATCTGCAGGAAGTGGTCAACATAAGCCGGCCAAGTGTGTAATAGTATATTGCCTAGATCATATTCAAACCTAGCAGGCTAACAGAGATATTGTTACTATATATATACCGATGTCTAAACTGGTTCAGTGGATTTTGCGTGCACACAGATAGACTGACAAACAATTGAGGAGCTGGTGAACAATACGGCGTACCTAATTTATTACACTTCTGATGAAAACTTTTTTCTTTGATCCGGACGATCATTTACACTATAATACAAATCTGAACTCATGTCCAAGAGCGGCTTAAATGTGCTAAATTAGAGTCCAAAGTTCGTTATTTCGATCAAAACGGTATAATTACAGTAGCTTTCATTCCTCTTGAATAAAATTATTTCGTGCAATTACACGTGCACTGTGTACTGTTATCACGGAAAAGTAGCCATTAAATATCGTAGGAGGCGACCGCCGCGTGGTTGACATTCCCACTTCGTAGTCGTTCGTATTGTTAACGCAGATTTGGAATTTAGATGTGCTGAGATCTACATGGAGCGTTTTTCAATTTGCTTATACTATACAGAGTTAAAATGAGGAAAACATTTTTTGAATTCGAGATGTTAAGTATTGGAATATGCACCTTTTGCGTCTTTTGAGGCTTTAGCAGCTCGTGCGGCCATTTTATAGTTTTATTGGATACAAAACCATAATATCGAGCTTGACTAATGGAGCTTTATAAATTGGGTCATCTAAATGGAACATTATGTTTGTGTTTGCCGTTAGTGAACTGAATAATCACAAGTGTAAATTAAAAATTTATAACACCCCCCGACAAGTGAAGGTTACAGTAACTAGAAAAGAACTGATAACTTTTAAACGGCTGAATCGATTTTCTTGGATTATAGCTTTAGCTTAGTACACTTTCGATCAAGCCACCTTTCAAACAATAAAAAACTAAATTAAAATCGGTTCATTAGTTTAGGAGCAATGCCACAGACAGATACACAGATACGCAGATACACAGATACACACGTCAAACTTATAACACCCCTCTTTTTGGGTCGGGGGTTAAAAATAGACAGAAACGTGGTCTACTTTTGGATACATTTCAAGATTGCTAAAATTCAACTGGGAATAATGTCTAAATATTTGATGACACTGAGGGCTATTTTAGTGGTAGACTTTTTTGGCTTCACTGTTTTCTGTGCTGAAACTATATTATTATTGTAAGTAAATCTTTGTTTATATTTTACGATTATGCTAATGTGTGTTTTTTGGTGGTTTGTCCTTCAATCAAAAGATCGACACGTAACTTATTATCCTAGAAAATCAAAGAGTTTCCACGCGATTTTTAAAAACCCATATATATTATTTTACTATGGATTAACATTACTATGGACTAGCTGATGCCCGCGACTTCGTTCGCGTGGATATATATGTTATTTTAAAATCCCGCAGAAACACTTTGATTTTCCTTTCTACAAACTTTCGCCTTTACAATAGCTATACCTAAGTGTGAACTATATGTCAGCTGGTTTTATCATACCTAAAAATTTTTTTGTGCTTTTTGTGGGTCTGTCGTAATTTCCGTAACATTATCTTTATTTCAAATTATTCACACTATTATTTAAATACGTAAAGAGGGAGGTATAAGCCCTCCATAAACTAAACGGTGCCATCTGTTCCTTTGGCGTCGGAAAATTATGCATTTTCATTTCTATTGAAACAACTGCTTACTTCCCAGGCTTTTATTCTGCTGAGGGGGAGCCCGAAGGTATCTTGCCGTTAATAATGGAACATTTGGATTGGAAACTTTATCAATAATAATTTCTGTACAGTAAAAGTTTATTTTTATCAAAGTATTAAAACATAACTAGGTACTTACTCATTACACCCGTACATTGGTTTACTTGCAAACATTAGGGTTCATTTCCAAGTACATATTTTTAAGCTTGTTTTATTTTACTCATAACAAAATGGAGCTGGGTGTGTCTTTGTTTTGTATAGTAAATAAAATGATTAGTTAAATACCCTTTTCTGAAATGCTACTTGATCTTGATAATATTTAGTTGCTATACAAAAGTACCTATATTTAATTAGGTATAAGAACAGGTTCTTAGGCAGTATTATACCTATATTTTTTTGCAGAAGACTACTATGGCATAGGTACAAAACAATGGTTTTCAAAATATATTTTTAAACTGGTTCGTAAACTTTTTTACAAATATATAAAAGAGAAAATACTCATTAGGTATACAAATTGCTAACGAAAGATTTTAGACGAAATTGGTGCGTTTGTTTATTTGGCCCGGAAACCCACTTCCTCTGATCCTCGACTGAAATGACACGTCACATGCGTGAACAATAATGAGGCAGCACCGCAAGCCGCCACACAATACAATGATCTATAGCTTGTCCGACCTATTGTTGGTTTAATTAGATCGCCCTGTCAACACCACACCATCCCATTGTGCGAACTGTTGAACCCCATTAATTCTATCCATTTTGACTTCTGTAACCTTTGCAATAAACTAGTTTTCACATAAATGGAATTTACGAGCTTTCAACAATGTAGACACTTCACTCCACAATTTATTAATCCTAGTTTTTACTGAGGTTCTACTATTTTGAATAAATGAGATTTTGCAATTTAAATATGTATCCCGCTTCAGACTTTCCAAGAGTTGAAATGAGAAGATGCGAGTATAAAGTATGGACGGAACTCCTATTTCGACTTTATCATCATCATGATCGTCAACCAATAGACGTTCGCTGCTGTGGACACAGTCTCTTGTAAGGACTTCCACAATCCACACAGCACAATCTTGCGCTACTTGCAACCTAGCCATTTAGTTCTGTGAACATAACATTTACTATCACTCTGACATAGTCGTGGTGACTGAGACAAATAAACTTGCAATAAGATGAAATATTTCTTCTCGTAAAACTGAGAACAATTTTGTGGCTTGTTTATTATTCGATGGCACGATATGGAAAAATAAATATAAGGGAATGTTTCTTTTGTGCCAATACTATTTACTTGTTATCGTTGTGCTTATTCTTGCGAGAGGCTCGAAAGAAAAATATTAACATGACGGAGAGTGATTTGGTTTCTGCTATTTTTCTATTCGCTCTTGTGGTTTCACGGTATTGTAGTAGAATTTGCTTATCATGGTTATTATCATGATTTCTCGTCTTTTCTGGTAGTGAGGTTTTATGAAGTGGAAGGTCTCGGTTTCGATTCTTGGCAGAAGCAATTTTGGAGTTTATAATATCTGTTTCCTAAATTAGCCCTGATCTTGTTTGACGGGAGGTTTCAACAGTGAATTATATCAACATACTGTACCTAAATCTTGAATAAATCATTCATTCATTCATTCATTGAACAGTTACTTAACCCTACTGGTAAAGACGTTCCACCAAATGACTTAGCGTTTCAGTACGACTACGTAGAAATCAATAAATAATAGGGGTTACCATACATCTACATTTTCCATTTAGGGATAACTTGTCAACATATATTAAAAAATGCTATGGTTAAAATATAGCCTACGTTAGTTTTCAAAATGCATCCTAACTCAGTACCTTCCTTCAAGATCACTTCTGCTGTTTTTCCGGGAGTTGCAACCATAACACCCGTATTCACAAAAGTTACTATGAGGTCTCATAGTGCGCTCGAACGCACAGTGTCTGTTCCACCAATCAGATGACTGTATCACGTCAATTTACAATGATCTGATTGGTGGAATCTACACTTTGCGTTCGAGCTTACTGTGAGACCTCATAGTAACCGTATAACCACACACAATAGATTCATTGATCGAATGCGTTATGTATTAATGTTGCAGTAATTTTCTATTATTTATTACCTAATCATAATCACCCACTAAGATCATGGAAGGTACCGCTCCTATGATTTATGGGGGTCGAATGATGTGTACAGAGTGAATGGTGTTGACATGGCAGGCTAATTAAACCAAACAATGCGACCGACAAGCCATCTGTCATTGTCTCATTACTGTCCACGGTGTTATACGATGTTATTTCAACAACTGATGATGTTTGAATAAAGAAAAAAAGATTAATTCGGTAACCACACGTATAACAAGTGTAAATTAAAAATTTATAACACCCCCGACAAGTGAAGGTTACAGTAACTAGAAAAAAGCTGATAACTTTCAAACGGCTGACCCGATTTTCTTGGATGATAGCTAAGAACACTCTCGATCAAGCCACCTTTCAAACAAAAAAAACTAAATTAAAATCGGTTCATTCGTTTAGGAGCTACGATGCCACAGACAGATACACAGATACACACGTCAAACTTATAACACCCCTCTTTTTGGGTCGGGGGTTAAAAATATACAATCTTCGATTCCGAAGTGATCATTATTTGACGAACTAGAATATTATAAATATTATATAGTTCCAGGATAGAATATGGTCCAATTAAGTTTAGGGCTTTTTATTTGATGGACAAGTAAAATTTGACTGCGACTCATTAGGTGGTAATATCGATGCAGTCTATGATAGATGCGTGCTTACCTACGTAGAAAAGTTATGGCAGATTTACTAAACCTACACCTAAGCCAATTTCCAAGTGGTATCGTGCAAAGTATTGATGGGATATTGGGCAAGGAGGCTGCGCTGACTTGACATTCGTGTAGACTGTAGACCTATAAAAACTCAAATAGTACTGGAATCACACTCACACTGTCACACTAATGTTATGAAGGCAAAAGTTTGTGTATATGTGTGTATGTATGTGCGTATGTTTGTTACTCCTTCACGCAAAAACAACTGGACGGATTTGGTTGAAATTTGGAATGGAGATAGATGATATCCTGGATTAGCATATAGGCTACTTTTTATCCAGGAAAAGGGATTTCGAAAAACCTAAATCCACGCGGACAAAGTCGCGGGCATCAGCTAGTATTAAATAAGTGCAGCTATAGTATACTCTTACATTGTTTTCACGGCGTATGTTAGTTCAATAGCAAGTAAAAAGGGCAAGAAACCGTTGTTATTTAATTAAAACTGAAGCCAAAGATAAAAATATAGAAAACAAAGGAAAATAATAACATCTACTTTCTAGCACTTTCCCCGCTCGCCACAGCTTTTCATTATAATATAAAAATGTCGAGGAGATTCCCTGACGGTGACTGTTGAGACTCCATTATACGGTGCGGATGATCCTGCGGCGGAACGGCCCTCGACGCCATTGTTAGTTGAAACTAACTGCCTTCCAACATCGTGGTTTCAACTTATGTACGCAGTATACTTACTAGTCTCCACTAACCAGAATTGCTTGAGGTGCATGACACGGGTCTGCCCGCGGAATTCTTTAATTTTGTTTTTCGCAATTTGTAAATTAATACGACAAAGTAGGCTTATAGCATTCTAATTACGCCAATGGCAGTATGATCCTCACAGGTTTATATAAAAATCTTTACTTGAATGTGTTCAGTTTAAGAAATTGCAAATTGCGAAAGACCAAATTAAATTTGAATTTCGCAGGCAGACCCGTGTCATGCACCTTAAGTAAAGTTTTTAGGAAAGTGTAAACTTTAGAAGTCAGTGGAAGTTAATTATTTTGAGCGACCAACCAATCACGAACGAATCTTTATTTTCCATACTACTCCATTCACAAAAAAGCTATTACGGAAAACATAGGCTCGTTTGTGAATTGATTGGTCATTCAAAATAGTTAACGCTTACTGACTTTTTGTCTTTGTCATTTGTATGGGATTACGTAACAGAGAGAACCCAATATTAACTCTCTACGTGGGTAGAGTATGGATAACAGAAATAAATAAAAAGATCTTATAATTCTGTCTATTGAAAATAAAAATGAAATGCAAAATTAAAACCATAGATCTTAATTATTAAAATATATATAATATAAATTTTAATTTATATTATATATATTTGTTATAGGCTTCTTCTTAGACCAGAGCGCGTTTGGAACCTTTGTCGTAAATAATTATCACCATTGTGTTAAAATCAGCTACTGACAACCAAAAAGTGTACCTACAATGTACCTAACTCATTATTGTACACTAAATAAAACCATTGTTTATAAAGTAATGGATGCTAGAATATAGAGATGATATTATGCTCAAGCGATAGTAATAATGGGCTTCCATTCTAGAAGCATAATAGTACCTAAAGCTTAGACCTAAGGAAAAAAAAACGGGATCATGCTCTTTTTCCTACCTTAAAACAATACCCATACAATCATTTTAATTCCTTTGTTTTACTGCCGTTTATTAAAATTCCGAATCAAAGCGTATAGACGGCTGCTCCGGTCTGCAAGTTTTATAGAACTAGTTTTAAATGGAAATGTAAAATAATAATTAGTTCCGTATTTCAATGGAAAAAGAGTAGAATAAACGCTTAAGAGGAATTCAATGAATTAACTCAGCGAAATATTGTAGATACATAAAAATAATATATCTGTACCTGAGACTTACCATATTAAAACAACACAATTTACAGAAATCCGGAAAACCACTGGTACAGATATTACAATAATTTCTTGAACGTGTCTACTGTCTACATAAATCCAATCAGATTGATTGTTTAGTACCTATTCAAATTAGAACCTATCTACGTTTGTATGGAGTGCACTACGAGTAAACCCCTCATATGAATGCTTATGTACTTACGATCTACGTACTATAATTATCATGTTTGATTTTACTAAAACTTAACATAAAGTTATAATTTACGGTAGTCTATACGAAACAAGATAAATACAAAGATACCGGAGTAAGGTTTCGGCAAGTTCTTGGCGAGTTGTTTATCTATGTAAACGGAACCTGGGGGTGAGTATAGATAGGTAATAGGTACCTACTTATAATGTCTGTCTTACCACTGCATGTAGCTTGGGTGTCAGAACAATGAACGCTTGCAGGTTTAATTAAGAGGGGTCTCTTCGTCACTCGCTTCATACAAACGTAGTTCCAATTTCATTTGAATTTTAAGCAACCAAAGTCCATGAAATTTTGCAGGCATATTCTAGAAACTAATATCTATGTTTATAGTTTTCCAGATTTCTGTTAAAATATTCAATTTCAAAGTTACGCGGTCTTAAAAATTTACATACAAATCTTTGAGCCCCTGTAATTTTAAATCTACATATTTTTAGAAAAATCTAAAACACCACAGACACAGATATTAGTTTCTAGAATATGTCTGCAAAATTTCATGGACTTTGGTTGCTTAATATTCAAATGAAATTGGAACTACGATTGTATGAAGCGAGTGACGGAGAGATCCCTGTTAAATTATACGACATCGTGCACTTCGCTTAAAGTTTTAATAATTTCGTTCAGAGCGTGTAAAACCAGATTTTAGAGTGATTTTAGAGTAATTTTTGGAACCAAAGACGTATAATATTTTATTCACCTGATTGTGTTGAGCATAGATACCTAGATCACAATCAGGAATAATTAATTACCTATAGTTACTATTATTATAAATTAATGTGTGTACAATAACAATATTAATATCGCTCAAGAATTAATTAGGTGGTAATTGATATTGTGCGTCCATATACGCATTGTTAATAATTAACTAATTATTATTAGTAAGTAGATACTGATACCAATTAAATTGACATCGATTTTACAAATTGCATTGCATAATACCTTATTAGGTACCAAATATCTATAGCTAAAATAAAATTAATTTAATTGAAACTTGGTTTAGTATAGAAGCGGGCGTTATAAGTTAAGTGCATGACATACAAGGAACCAAAAGCTTAATTTGCCATAATAATCCGCCAAACCAAAGAAATCTGTATGGTGCAACATGCAGCATGCGACATGCACCGCCCGCCCTCCTACTGATAAATATGCGGGAAAAGCCAGTCACCACGCACCACCACCACACAGCACCACCCAGATCCTAACACCACTCGACCCACGTTTGCCGGTGTCGGGGCGAAACGTATACAGATTTCTCCATACAGATTTCTTTGGTTTGGTGGATTATAACAAATTAAGCTTTTGGTTGCTCGTATGAAACTTGGTTTGTGTAGGTAGAGATTTTAGCTTAAAGTACAAATTCATATACCTAAATCAATACTGAAAATAAAATTTTATGGTATATAATTTGATAAATATAAGCGCGCGGTCGCACCCAACGTTTGCTAGCCGCCGAATGAGAGCGAGAGTTCTTTATCTTCTTCTGCTTTGGGGGCAGAGTTACGCAGCTTACTGCCTTTCTAAACATACTATGTATTTAACTTTCTGTTCACGCCAAACCGACATACTTTTGTACGCAACTACGATATCCGTACGGTATATCTATACCGTAGCACCGTAGCACGGTGAACGTCGGAGGCCGATTTTATACTAAGTACGCCACGTCACGAATGCAGACTGGCTACGTAGTTACAATGTATTACCAGTATAGTGTCAGTACTCAGTGTGAACGAAAAAGGCTGCCTGACTTCACGTTGGCATGAGACTCAGTGAGCCTGCTCGCAGCTGGAGGCTGAAATTACGTTAGGTGTGAACGCTTACTAATAAATGTTTAGATAAATTGAAGCTTCAATAGCTTCACGGGAAGAGGAATGAAATCTGTAAAGGTTTAAAGTTCTACAAACGCCTACTACCTGATGCACTACTTCACAAAACTCTTTTAGAAGGGAAAGCGGAAGAAAATTCTTTTACAAAAACATGACTTTCAAACAACAAAAATATTGTTACTTCGTTCGACTGTTAGATTGATCGACCAATCTGAAAAAAAATCTGTCCTGTTTGGTCTGACAAATCGAAAACGTAATATTTATCTCTTTCTTTTAGAGTATTAGTACGATTGTCGAACAATCTGAAAATTAAGGTTGGCATAGTTGAAATAATATAAATAGCGCGTTTAGAACACTCGTAACTTTAGTTTTAAGTTACGTAATTAATTATCACCACTATATCGTACAAATTTAACAATTTCGTCCATTAAAAAGAGTACAATTGAGAGTACTTTGAATAAATGATTTTGACTTTGACTTTGACTAAAACGTTGTTAAACAAACTAATGTAGGTAGGTGCCTAACTAAGCTCAAGTTTCGCTTTTGTACATAATGAAAGAGGGTGAAAATGCTACTGCAATGCGTCATCTCCTATTTCAACGTTATTACTGCCTTTGCTTACATGCTAATTAATCTAATGTGTGGATCTTATCTCTCCATGATGCTTTCAGTTTTAAAAAAACTTACTTTTAGTTTTGATGCCGAGGCATACTTTTATTATACTCTACCGTTCCTATTATATAAATCTGAATGTATTTTTTACGTAACTTGAGTAAATAATGTTCTAAATTATAGGGAAAACCGCATTGAAATCCATCAAGAATTAAAGTCGCTAGTTTCGCTTATACTTTTTAAAAATTGCTTGTAGAGACAAGGAGAAAAAAATTGACGACCATCAGTTTTGTGTATTGTCAAAGTGAACTACAGTGAGAAGAGAGCTCTTCTTTGATCCTGCATCGACATCGGTCAAATATTAGGTGTTTGAGGGTACTAGGGGTGACGTGAAATCAAAGATTTAACAATAGTGTAAATTAAAAATTTATAACACCCCCAACAAGTGAAGGTTACAGTAACTAGAAAACAGTTGATAACTTTCAAACGGCTGAACCGATTTTCTTGGATTATAGCTAAGATCACTCTCGATCAAGCCACCTTTCAAACAAAAAATAAATAAATTAATATCGGTTCATTAGTAGGAGCTGCGATGCCACAGATAGATACACAGATACACACATCAAACTTATAACACCCTCTTTTTGGGTTGGGGGTTAAAGATGTAAATATTTCAAACTGTTTTGACCACAACGACGGTCCACAACGACATGCTGCAACGACGGCCTATGTCACATACCTAGCCGTTTCATAGCCTACATTTGACCAGTGTAGGTGGAGAGCTGAAGCCTCGAGGTGTAACTTTCGTTAACTGTGGTGTTGCCAAGAAACAGAAAGTACCCATAATACAATCGGCTCAACTATGATGAGTCTTACCGATGTCTGTATTACCACTGCATGTAGCTTGGGTGTCAGAACAATGAACGGTTGCAGGTTGAATTAAATTATACGACATCGTACACTTCACTTAAAGTTTATAATTTAGTTCAGAGTGTGTAAAACCAGATTTTAGTTATTCCAAAAGTACAATTTTATTGTAAGAGTATGAAGAATTCAAAAAAAACTTTATCTACAGCTGCTTCTTAGGAAGTTTTAAAAATAAAAGTGAAGTAGGTATCTATAGATATCTTTTGACCACCTTTTGAAACGAGGTATAAATACCTAAACGGGAAATCTTAAGCTGAGTCTTACAAAGTGTAAAACGCATAGATAAAACGGATCTGTGTATCACATTTAACTCTAAATAAAGTCTGAGTAAATTCAAACTACGCTCTATTAGATCTCAGCCTTACTTAAGTTGCTTACCTACGATAGAGCTACGCCGTAGTCTCCACCAGTGCTCACCGTAGATCTTGAAAATATTATTTCAGAGTGTACTGCTAGTAGTGCTTAGAATATATTATGTATTTAGATGAATAATAAATGTCCACGACTCCATTTAATTAAAAGTTTTGTCAGATGTTTGTCAGTGAATTATGTTAATTATATTTCGTACCCAATCCAAATAAATAAATCAGTGAACTCGTGAAGGATAAGAAATTTGGTTACGACTTACGCCGTTTGGTGCTTCAAGTTGGCCTCAATTTCGTAATTAACTTAAAACTTTGCACACGAAGGTTACAAAGATTTTTATCTTGTTAAGGGACCTGGCAAATAAAATTTAAATATTCGAAGAGTCTGTTGTCCTTCTGCAGAATTTTAATACAATTTACGTAGTATTGTGGCAAATGGAAGGGTCTAAGTATCTTGTTTTGATGCTTGTTGTGTTTGAATGTAACTAACTAAATTAGAAATTCTTCTACATATTAGATATATATGCAATACAGCAAAGCGAGCTTTTTATTCATTTCAAACGTACGTATTTCTATAATATACCAATTACCTACTCTGTTAGTATGAACTAATAAACCATCAAATATTTTGAAAGATTACGTTCACACAAAACCTTTTGACTGGAGTGGATTAAATTTAAAAATATTCAGTCGAAGTTTTTTCAGAAACTTTTCAAGTCTCGATATAAAACCGACATTCAACACGGTAAATTCGTGTGATGTAGTAGAAACGAGTTCTGAATATAGGTACCAATGCACCGATATGTCCCCGCAACGATCACTCAGCGAAATTGATATTGCTGTTATGGATCCGACGCAGTGTTATAGAGTGTTGTTCGAGTTGGATACACAATGTTTTAGTACAATTGACGTGTGTTCCTTCGCTTCGAAAACCTTCCATTCGTTGAAATCCTTGAACATCCTCAAAAATTATTTGAAGAACTTTTATAATTTATCTTTAAATATTATATCACAGGAATAGGTATAATGTGTATTACAGATATTTATGGTAAGTATATAATATTTATAATATGTATATATTATGTATATTATATATAGTTATGTAGTCTCTTTTGTAATATCTGCAGTAAGTATCGAAGTTCTTTGCCGCCATTGCCGCACAGAATTCGTTTCGCCAAAGGTTGTCTGGAAAATACCGCTTTGCACTCTGCAATTACATAGGTCTATTTTGTACGTTTCTTTTGTTGTGAGTGCAAAAATTATTATTCAATAAATAAATTAGTGTGTTTTAATTAATAATCCTTGACTCTTGATTGTTATCTCATCTGGTAATCGATGACAGGTAAGTGAAGAAGTAGTCTAAACTAACCTGGAGGAGGTTATGGCAGTTTTGTTCAGTCCCAAACCGTAATCAATTTCTACATTGTTAACATTGTTTGTGGTACGGCTTTCCGATAGGGATGCTATAATTAGCCACAGTCTAAACCACCTAGCAGATTTGAACTGAGCCAATTTGAAATTATACAACTCGGCAGGAACAACTTCGACAAGGAGGCTGACAAAAGAATTCAGCTGGGCTGGGCAGCATTTTCAAAGCTACGTCAGGTCTTCGAATCGTCGATACCGCAAAGGTTTTCAATCAGTGCGTCCTACCTGTGATGACGTATGGAGCAGAAACGTGGACACTGACAGTTGGCCTCGTCACAAACTAAAGGTCGCTCAGCGCGCTATGGAGCGAGCTATGTTGGGTGTCACCCTCAGGGATAAAATCCGGAACGAGGAAATTCGCAGAAGAACAAAAGCGACCGACATAGCTCAAAGAATTAGCAACCTGAAGTGGCAAGGTCATGTCTGTCGTAGAACCGACGGCCGATGGGGCAGACGTGTTCTGGAGTGGAGACCGCGTACCGGTAAGCGCAGTGTGGGACGACCTCCTGCCCGCTGGACCGATGACCTGAAGAAGGTGGCGGGGAGCGGGTGGATGAGGAAGGCGGAGGTTCGTGTATGGTGGCGCGCTCTTGGAAAGGCCTATGTCCAACAGTGGACGCATACAGGCTGATGGATGGATGGATGGATGGAATTTGAAATTGTTAAATTAAATAATTAAACCACAATGACTCGACCGGAAATCGAACTCCTGACCTCACCTAACAAAGACCTGTATAGAGGAATAGTTATTTAGTCCTGCCTTTTTACTTAGAACAGACTAACATAATATCTACTTACCTAAATATCTTTTCATCGTTAAGGTAAGTTAACCTAATCGCAAAAGTTTTAATGCAATTGCTTAGCCTCCCTGGCAAAACAAAAACATAAGGCGAAGCCGGTTAATGGGAAAGAGATAAAAGGAAATCTTATTATCTAAGGTCTTTTAATATAATTGGCGCTATCCTTTGAAATGTATTTTTAGATAGCCTTGCTAGAATAAAATAATTTTGCGGAAATAACGTTTTATATACGAGTACTTAGATAGTTAATTCAGCTTTTAGATTATTTATTTGTGATCTGATCTTTGCTTTACTCTTTTCTTAAATCATAATACATAAACAATCACTTTTTAGGTCGCTGTTTATTTTTTCCATTACAAGTTAACTTGTATCTGTATTTATTATAAAAAAAAGTTAGCCCTTGATTGTGATCTCGTAGTAAGTGATGACTCATGATGAAGTCTAAGATGGAAGCGGGCTAACTTGGAAGAGGTAATGACAGTTTCTAGGGTTCCATACCTCAAAAGGAAAAACGGAACCCTTATAGGATCCCTTTATTGTCTGTCTGTCTGTCCGCCCGAGGCGGAGCCCGAAGTACGAGACCAAAGATGATTTAGAAAAATATCTATAGATAAAAATATAAATATAGATTTAGAGAAATTATAAATTCCCAACTCCCCTGCCAAGAATCAAACCTGAAACCTACTTACCACTGTGCCACGGAGCTCTTCAAATTATTTAAGTAATATTTATTTAAACCTGAAAATATATATTGTGAAGTTTTATGTAAAGTACCTATCTTAATTAATTAGAAAAACATTCCCTGAGAGACGTTTCTTTGCGACTTTAAATAAATTGTATAAAACTGTAGAGTTGAATGTACCCTAAAGGGCAACGTCTTTGAGATAATTTTAATAAAACCTTTCATAAATCTTCGTTTAGATAGCTTTTGAACCTTTGAATAAGTTTTAATTTTATGAAATCGTGAACGGTTTTGATGAATATCGTAGATAAATAATTCATGTTAATTAAATGAAGCAATTATACGCACTACAAATATTTTAAATTCAACACAAGATTTCAAATTATTATTTATCAATCATAATACTTACATAGATTTTAAATGTAACCATCTACCAGCATTCAATATGATCCTCATGAAGTGAAATTTGGCACGCTTAGGAATCATTAGTCGAGTTGACATCATAATTATTTTAACCCTGACCTTAGTTTTGAACCAACTGGTCAATTAACGAATAGTCTGAAATCAAAATTATAGCAATAGCTAAGTGTAAAATATAATGTGATATGTTGCCTGCCAGTGCAATGGCAACTATATTATGCTGAGGAAAAGAGAGAAGATATGCTTTCTTATATAATAGGACAAATAAACAATAATAGGAATGATAAAAAAATATTAGTACGTAAGTGGCATGATAAATATTATTATACTTATATAATGATATCTACGTTTTCATCTATTTAGAAGCACTTCTATTCCTCTTACTGATATCTTTGTGTCACTAGGTGTAGGTGTACGAATACATCAAGTGTACGAATTTCCTTTACTTTTGAATGAACTTTACCTATCTGGAGTTTTACAATATCTTTGCAGTAATAAGGATCTCTATTAAAAATATATTTCCCATCGATAAAAGACAAAATGGTTGCCTAATACACAAAATACAAACTAATGTACCGAAACGTTGTATACCACCAAATCTATGATTTAGATGTTAGTCATAAATTTCGGGATCGCCGAAAATATCCCCTACTTGTACGACTGGTGCAGCAAACAGATGAAATGTTGCCGTCGTTCCATTAGGAATAAATGGAGCGGTTTGAGAAATGTCGCTTTCCCGTATACGCCGACTATTCTACGAGTACGCTTCATACTAGACGGCTTACGCTTTTGGCGCTCTCTCAAATAAGGTCTGTGCTAACCGTCCATTAAGAATTAATGGAATGTCGCCTTCCTGTAAATACCGTCTATTATTCATTTCATGACGTCTTACAAGGCTTTTCAAGTCCCTCTTCCAAATAAGGTCTGTCGTCTGTGGTGACCGTCCAATAGAACTAATGGAGCGATTTAACAGGGCTCTCTCCGTCACTCGCTTCATACAATCGTAGTTCCAATTTCATTTGAATATTAAGCAACCAAAGTCCATGAAATTTTGCAGACATATTCTAGAAACTAATATCTGTGTCTGTGGTGTTTTAGATTTTTCTAAAAGTATGTAGTTTTAAAATTACAGGCGCTCAAAGATTTGTATGTAAATTTTTAAGACCGCGTAACTTTGAAACCGAATATTTTAACAGAAATCTGGAAAACCACAGACATAGATATTAGTTTCTAGAATATGTCTGCAAAATTTCATGGACTTTGGTTGCTTAATATTCAAATGAAATTGGAACTACGTTTGTATGAAGCCAGTGACGGAGAGACCCCTCTTAAGGAAAATTGCCTTTCTGCAGACACTATATTTTCATTTGACAGTTTTCCTAGTTTCTAAAAGTTTTCTCGTATAATAATAACCGGTTGTTGAACTGTCTCGTAATATCAGCTATAGATAATAGTTGAACAAACTAACCACGCAATGACATCGCAGCGCGACTGCATCGTTGACAACAAGGTTCCCAAAAGTTGTAATATACCTACTTTTCATCCTGTAAAGAACGCATAGGAGCCGAGCTCCCGCTACCATTGCAGCCTATTACACAGTTCCTTAATAATATATCGATAGTTCCTTATCTAACAAATCATACAAAAATAGATCTCTGGTGGGCTTTGAGTCTATGACCAACACAAACCAGCGTGTTGTAACTTAAGATTGGTAGTAGACCATGTTTTGTCTGTAGATCACTGTATTGTGCGGTGACGTTCTGCCATGTAGTTGCTATCATCCTGCATTACTGTTACACATTGAAAGTAATTTAGGCTCAAACCTATAATAAATTCAACAGGTTTTTAGGGAAAAGCAATGACTATTCTGTGTTTGTAGTAACAGAGATTTTTCGAAAACAATATAAATGACATACAAAATGACTAGTTGAGACTTAAAATACAAGCGAATATATCATTCTGTATTATTATATTTTAGGTAGGTATTCCAAGTTCGATACCGTGATTTATATTTGCCTAAGTTGCAGTTATAAATTTTCGTAGTCGCCGAAACTAGTTTGCGGCGAGGCCGGGTGTAAGCAAACAAATGAATTATTGTCACCGCCCCATTAGAAATGAATGGAGCGATTTGAGAAATGTCACCTTTTGCTAAATACCGCCTTCCCATTATTTATTTAAACTTGGGACCAACAAAACTATCTATTAAGATCCAAGTTTATTTTGGAACTAACATTATCTTGTAGATCACTTTGTTTTTAACCCCCGACCCAAAAAAAGAGGGGTGTTATAAGTTTGACGTGTGTATATTCTGTGTATCTGTGTATCTGTCTGGGGCATCGTAGCTCCTAAACTAATGAACCGATTTTAATTTAGTTTTTTTGTTTGAAAGGTGGCTTATTGAGAGTGTTTTAGCTATAATCCAAGAAAATCAGTTTAGTCAGCCATTTGAAAGTTATCAGATCTTTTCTAGTTACTGTAACCTTCACTTGGCGGGGGTGTTATAATTTTTTAATTTACACTTGTCCTTAGATTTAAAAGTAATTAATTAAAAGTACTTAGCATCGTTGTCTACCTGCTTGCAAAAATGGTTTGGGTGTTTTTTATTTATTCGATCACTAGCTGACACTATCGCCACTATATCCACGGAACTTCGTTCGCGTGGATTCAGTGTTTTAATATCCCGTGGGAACACTTAGATTTCCTGGGATAAAAAGAAGAAACTATATCCACGTCGTCACTAAATCAAATCGTTCCGTTGCTCTGTTGCGGCCTGATTAAAGGACAAACTAATACCTAAACAAACACACTTTTGCATTTATTATATAAGTAGTGTCTATTGAGTGTGACATTTTAAAATTATAGCTTAACTATTCAGTTTATTTATTGGTTAAGTAGAATAATAATACAGTTTCCACAGTTATTTAAAATACAAAGCTTATGTTTATAAAATGATTTTCTTTCACGCTCGGGCTAAAGCAAAATTGGCTTAAATCAAATGAAAATTCTGATTATAAACAACCCAACGCTATTACGTAGACTGAATTACATATAAAATGCAAATGCTACCCTATTTACATAGAAATGTCCTTTCCACCTTTGCCTCCAAGAAAACTTTAGAGTGGGATCGTCACAGACATTGTGACACAGATGTATTGTAGCGGTGAGAATTCCCCTAAACCCCAACCAGAGGGAACTAAGATAAAGGAGCAGCAGCTTTGATTTATGTAGATTGATCCGTTAGGCAAAGGCTAAAGGTATATTTTGATAAAAGAGTGTGGATTTGACTCTCATCTCGCTCTAGCAATGTGCGGGATTGCAATTACTTTTAAGATGGCACAATATTGTAAATCGAATTTGTTTAAAGTGTAAATTAAAAATTTGTAACACCCCCGACAAGTGAAGGTTACAGTAACTAGAAAAGAGCTGATAACTTTCAAACGGCTGAACCGATTTTTTTGGATTATAGCTAAGAACACTCTCGATCAAGTCACCTTTCAAACAAAAAAAAAAACTAAATTAAAATCGGTTCATTAGTTTAGGAGCTACGATGCCACAGACAGATACACAGATACACACGTCAAACTTAGAACACCCCTCTTTTTGGGTCGGGAGTTAAAAAGAGTTTCTTACTTGTTCGGTAGCAAAGGCATTCCAGTGATAGATGCTATTGAGTATTCAAAAGCACTTGTTTATTTGAATTAAAAAAATCTTTCTTTTCTATTTTTATTTGTATGGCGCAATATATATTGATACTTTTCTTTTTATTACGGTAGGTACGGAATCCTTTAAAAAGCTGCACAGATTAAATAGCTTTTTACAAAGCGCGTAAGGTTCCTTGAACTGGATATTTTCTGAACTTTTGCAAAGTACGGGGTTGGTAAGTAGATACAGAAAAGTATCCGTTAATCTTAGTCATCTCTTGCAAGTGATCGCAAACATAAAGTTTCCTACAAGATAGAAATCGCTTGCAAGCACTTTTAACTTTTTAAGAAGCGTCCAAAGTTTAAAACTTAGAAAATTACTAGGATAAATGTCATTTCAAAACTTCTGCCAACAGCTCTTAACTCTCTAAGAAAGTTATAAAAAAATTCTGCAAGGTGCAATGGGTAAGAATTAAAAAGTTTCTTCTTTTCTTACGTATATGCGACATACTTTTCAAACTCAAGAAGAACGCTTGCAATTGGAGTTTTTATCCGACTGTGTTGTGTGAGGTACCTACCTAAGTATATAAGATTTTCTAATGTTTTTGTTAATATAATGAAACAGCGAAAGTATAATATATAATATAAATCAAATTTTAGTTGCCGAAAGATGGCCGTTGGAGCAGAAAGTCTTGGAGTAGAGACTGCTAACTAAGTAAGTAGGTAATGGTGGCCTAGGAATTGCCCAGTTCATCCAGCTGCACGATTATCCGACGATATAAGAGTGACGGGAGCAGCTGGATGTGAAAGTCTGAGGACCAGGTGCGATGGCCTTCAGACCCATGTTAAAGAATGGATGTCCACGGTTGATATGATGATTATTTTGTTTAATCACTTAACCACGAATCAATTAATTTAAAAGGGACCTTTTAAACTTAACAGGGCTCTCTCCGTCACTCGTTTCCACTCGTTTCATACAATCGTAGTTCCAATTTCATTTGAATATTAAGCAACCAAAGTCCATGAAATTTTGCAGACATATTCTAGAAACTAATATCTGTGTTTGCTTAGTATTCAAATGAAATTGGAACTACGATTGTATGAAACGAGTGACGGAGACAGCCCTCTTAAGCTCATTCACTTGACAACTTACGACAAGCTTCAGCAACAGCCCAAAGTCCTAGTCATTACTCATCTTAAGGCTAAGTATTTTAAAAAAGTAGGTATGCAAAGAATGTTGGTTTATTACGTAAGTGACAAGCACAATCCTTATAGAAAAGTTTAAGCAAAGTATTGATATCAGATCCCGAATCGCGGAAGTCGAGCACATGCACCAAGGATGCAATCTCATTGTGAATTTCATCAAAGGAAAGATCGAAGTTCAAAGAAGTAGGTATCTCTCTGTATTAATACCACAGCCGCGCGTCGCTGTAAAACTTTGGCCTGGATATTTTATGAGACGAGAGGTGCATCAAATCACTCATGCATCTTTGGAAAATGTCTTCATAGCACACTGCACAATCTCCTTTACTTACCTACTTATATTCAGTTCAATAAAACTGATAACTTATGATTAACTTACAGTGGTTTTAGTCAGATAGAGCTTGATAAAACGACTTCGTTTCCATAAATTGATGATTCAATTTAAACTTTCCTCTTTTTATCTTTTTGCTCTATAATACCTACCTATTTTGTCGTTTAAATTTGCAGTTGTGATTTTGATATTGGGAGCCCAAGTACATCCCGGGAGATCCAAAAGTTCCCACGGGATTTTGTAATACCTAAATCTACGCGGATGAAGTCGCGGACTTTAGCAAGTATTTCTGTAAAAAGAAAACAGTTTCTTTTTCTACGTCGAAACATAATTTTTCAGGGAGTAAAACTCATCAGTTCTACCGCTGAGCAATTTAGCTACACGTACTCTCGGTAAACAAGTTACTCGCAGTGCAGTTTCTACAATAAAAGCAATTGCTCTGATACGTGATTCGTCTACCTGATTCTAAGATATTTGATCTGTTTTAAAATATATTTTTGAGGGAAAAATACACCAGACTTGGGTGATATCTCGACCGAAAGAATTCGACCGAATGGCCGGAATAAATACTTAGGTAGCTATAGAACATTGCCTAATAACTGAGAATATACCTGATAAATTATTATACTTATTGGATAAAGGTAATAACAAATGATTTAGTCTTTTGTAATCCCGTGGGAACTCTTTGATTTTCCGGGACAAAACATAGCCATGTCTATCCCTGGGATGCAAGCTAACTTATGATAACGTTTGTTTGTCAAAATCGGTTGAGCGGATGGCAGTGAAAAGCTAACAGACAAACAGACACTTTCGCATTTATAAAATACTACCTTAAGCCCTCGACTTCGTCCGTGTGGATAACAACAAACCCCTATTTTACATCCTTAAGGGTTGAATTTTCAAAAATCATTTTTTAGTGCATATCTACGTCTATGTGCATGCCAAATTCTAGCCCAATCAGTCCAGTACTTTGAGTCAGTCAGTCAGTCAGCTTTTCCTTTTGTATATTTAGATTAGTATGGATAAAACATGAAAACTTTCAAATCTTATCTTGCCTGAAAGTAAATATTCCAAATCTATTCCAGTTTCGAAAAACATAAAAGAAAATTTTACTCATACAAAATTTCAAGTGCGGTGGCTACTCCACTGTATCCACTACAGTCAAGTGGGCGAAATGCAGCATCCACAGAATAACATTTATATAAAAGTCTGCCTCTACGTTTCATTGTGAAAACGGAAATTTCAACTTTACTGTCACTACTTTATTGACTATTTTGGTTTAACGCAGCATTTATATTACGACCAATTTTTTAATGAAAGGCCGTGATGTCAAGCTGTATGCTTCATTATTCGTTTGCAGCAACACTGGCAGGGCTAATTTATGTATATTTACTTATCATCGAGTAAAACTATTGGGTATAAGTTCGTAGTGATCGTACGAGAAATACGTTGATATCAATAAGAATTTATACTCCTGAGGGCTTGTTCGTTCCTAAAAATATTTAACTATTAAAAATATTAAATACTAGAGGATGCCCGCAACTTCGTCCGCGTGGATGTAGGTTTTTGAAGATCCCGTGGGAACTGTTTGGTTTTCCGGGATAAAAAGTTCTCTATGTCAATAAAATGGACGCAAGCTACCTCGGTACCTTTCATACAAATTGGTAGAGCGGAGCTTTTTGATTTTCCGGGATAAAAAGTAGCCTACGTCCGTCCCCGGGATATAAAGCTAACTCTATACCCAATTACGTCAGAATCGGTTAAATTAAACTGTTGGGCCGTAAAAAGGCAGCAGACAGACAGACAGACAGACACACTTTCGCATTTATAATATAAGTATGGATAGTATGGATTATTTAGTTCTTTCAAAATCAGTAGGCGTCACTTGCCGAATCATATCTGATATCACCAACATGTTAAACACATCGCTGGCTCACTAATGAGCATGGATCTCCTCTTAGGATAAGAAGGGTTTACGGTATAATCACAGATTGGCAGACTTCAAACACCTTTGAGAACATTATGGGGAACTCTCAAGCACACAGATTTCCTCACGATTTTTTTCATTTACCATTGAAGCAAGTGATATTTAATTGCACATAACTCCGAAAAGTTCGAGGTGCGTGCTGGGCATCGACTCCCGGACCCCTGACTAAGAACTCGCTGAATGCATTGTGCCAATATGCACCGAAAGTATATTTTTTTTAAAGAATATTAGCCATGCTTCTCATGACTAATACTCCCCTTTCCCCTCCAATTAAGCGTAAAGCTTGTGCCAGGAGTAGGTACGACAATAGTGCAACGAATGGGGTTTAAACCGCCGACCTTTCGGAATTCTGTCCGCTCCTCAACCGTTGAGCTATCGAGGTTCTATTATCGAGCTATCTAATTTCGAACAGTTTTATGACAGGGCTAATTTCCACAGTTTTTCTTACAATGTTTCAACCATAAAATAAATGTGGAACATCTCAAGCCGCATTATACATGCGGAAAGCGTGAAATAAACTAAGCGGCGCCGTCTGCAATCTCGGTATCAGTGATTTATGAATTTCATTCCACTAGGAACAACTGCTTCTTTCGCAGCCTTTTATTTCCCCAGTTAAATGGGGGTAACGAGCATCTTGCCTTAATAATGAAACGCCAGGGAATTACAGACTGCATAGTGAATGGCCACCGGAAAATTGAAACCGCAAACTTTTTCATTTAGAGAATCGCTGAAGCAGCCATTTCCTACAGTTCTACCGCGTAAAATAGTCAGTTAACTTAGCGGTTTTATTGTTCGTGCTAGACGATTTAACCGGTAATTTAATACATGGGTTAAACCACCTATGTGGGTGACCATTGAAGAAACCTTAGTACTTACTCTAAAGTTGCTAAATATTGAGCTTTGAAGCTTTAGGGTAGTTTTCATGCTTACATTATATTTATGCGTAGCTAAATTTGCTTTTCACTGACTGATTGACTGACTGACGGACTGATCTAATAACGCAAAGCTCAAACTACTGGACGGATCGAGCTGAAATTTGGCATTTATGACGTGTATGCCCAAGTACGTCATAAATGATTGCTAAGAAATGATTTTTGAAAATTCAATTCCTAAGGGGTAAATACAAGTTTGAGTGCAGACCACGTGGACGAAGTCGCGGGAATAAGCTGCTCTATTCTAATCGTAATACTATGGAGGTACATTATACATGATGGTGACATAAATTATACATTCAATGCTGAAATTATACATAAACTGAATTTTGGATTTAATATCTAGTTGTTGGTAGGTATACCAAAATAAAAAAAAATGTTAAAGATACTTTAAAAGTTCGCGTTATAGGAACGCAAGCTTTTCAGTAGGTATATTCGAATATTTTCACGATACTGTCAACGCGGTAGCCTCTAAATGGAATTTGTTTAGGAGTTTACATATAAAAAGGCAATAACTGTCGGGGTGCGATACGATAGCACCGCGCCGTATATCTTGTAGGCTATAACTTCGGCAATATTTACGTCGCCATTGTGGGTGTATTGAGCTCAATAACGCATATAGAAAGACAGCTTTAGGGATAATAGACCAAGTTTGTAATAGTAGGTACTCACTTATACCTGATGATAATATAAACGACTAGAGGATGCCCGCGGCTTCACCCGCGTGGATTTCGGATTTTGTTAAATCCCGTAGGAACTCTTTGATTTTCCGGGATAAAAAATAGCCTATGTCCTTCCCCGGGACTTATCCCAAGTCTGTGCCATATTTCATTAAAATCGGTTCAGCGGTTGGGTCGTGCAAATGTAGCAGACAGACAGACAGACACGCATTTATAATACAATAATATTAGTATGGATTACAAATTGTGGTTTTGATTAAAAACTCACACAAAAGCCTTTAAGCTGATCTGCGCTGGTTACAAGCCTTTTTTTTTTTTTTTTTTTTTATACACAGGAAATGCCTAACGCATACCCTTCCGTCAGGGGAAACGGAGGGGTTATGTGGGGCTTGCACCCACTAAAACCTGTGTTTGTTCCTCAACGGACTGGCGGTTGCGCGGGTCTCACTAAGGTAGTATTCACCGCACTCCCGCCAGGACTTGACCCGCCGCCAAGCGGACGGGTCCCATCGCTAGGCTGGCTGCTACCAGCTCCGTCTCAGAAGCGCACCCGGAACACGGTGCGCTACCTCCTGACCTGGTTATGTATCGGCTGACGAACGCCAAAATGAAGTTACTTATTTACTCCAAGTAGCCTTGTAGATATAGATTCGCTGAGTGGTTGGACAATGTATACTAGATTTTGCATTGGCCAGACTAGACTAAACAGTAGGCTGCGATTACACCTGTAAGTTTTACCCCTGTAAGTGTAAGTAGCTTACGTAAATAATTTACAACAAAACTAATGTAAATGTACAAAGAGTGCTTACATTAGTAAATTCCTCGTAAGTTAATCACCTAAGCTACTTACATGAGTAGGTAACTTACAGGTGTAATCGCGGCCGTAGGTATAACACCTTATACTTTCCAACTAAGTAAAATACCACATAATATTGTTTTAGTGATATTTTAAAAGGAAAATATGGCTAAAATATTCCTGTTTGGTTACAAACATTTTTTTTGCCTGTGTGCCAAAATACCACACTGACTTCCCGATAAATCCTTAAGCTAAACAGACGCGCCACACATGCAATCTCTTCGCGAGTTTTATAAAAGGAAAGATCGAATTTCAAATAAGAACGTTTGGCGTTGCATCCTCCCTGCCGTCTCCCGCGAACTGATAAAATATTGGTCTATGTAACGACCTTAGACAAATGGAAAAGATAGACGCTAAACGGGGTACCAGAATATAAAGCCATACTGATACTGCTGCATATAAAGCTGTAAACGGTTGAGTAACTTATGTCTCCTGAACTGTAAACTGTAAACTGAGAAAAATATGTGAGCTATAAACGGTTACATGAGTGTATTGAAACTCGCAATACAAAATTCTTTGGACTTGGAGACTGCATTATCACTTACATACTAAAGCCTCACACACATCGTCAGTGCTGCAAAAACTTTTTTTTTAATTAAGCATGCTGCGTAGGCCTTATTGACCCATACAATGTCACAGGCTGGGGTGGCAAGCATTTCGCTTAGCTAAGATGTGAGCCCGTAGGAAGCTTTTTTTATTCAAAATTGGAACAACATTGCAATGTTCCAAAGAACTCCCAACTTCTTTCAACAGTACCGACGTAAAAAACTGGTTGGACCACTCCGTCTATTTTTTCTTCTGATTTGAGTCATTTCGCGAGGGCTTGTGTAGAGTTGCATCCGATATTACGCTGCAATATCAATTTCAAATAGAATGTGTGCCGATGCACGGTCCAAAGTCTTTACGGAACTTGGCTTATGTTGGAACTTTGAATACCTCAACAACGTGTACCTATAGGCTCAATCACAGAACCAACTCAAAAAAGTGCTGAAAATTATGAAGCTAATCTAATTTTAATGGGCTCAATGGCTCAAATGGTAAATAGCTAACACATAAATGTGCATACTCACTCTAAAACACACACTAACACACACACACACACACACACACACACACACACACACACACACACACACACACACACACACACACACACACACACACGCACACACACACACACACACACACACACACAAACACACACACGCAGCCATACACTTACGATTGTAGGTACTTACCATTGTAACAATTTATTTCGGAACAAATAACCTTCAAAAACATAATATTCCATATAGGTAGGTAAATCAATAAAGGCGTGTCAAGAACTCATTAGGACGACCCGAATACAATAAATATAGCACTTAGTGATAATACGTGACATCGCGTAATTACCCACAGTGACTTTCAATTACTTTCACCGACTAATAATAATTACTTTAGTTGTGCTGATCGCACATTAGAAACAAGCCGCGCCGTGCGCATCTTCGACACATCGCACATAGGTCGAGCGCAACGACTTGCTACCTGTCTGCAAAGTCTTGGTTATGTTTTTCACACCTATCCGAATAATATGAGGAATTACTTACACGTTAATTTTTTTTTAAACACAGGTGTGTTCATTGTTTAATCTAAACTTTGCGATGTTTATAGGCTAAAAAAGTGTTAGTGACGCCAAAAAACTGCGTAGGTACCACATTGATTAGCATGTAGCGTATTACTGAATAAGTCTTTCAAAATCAAGTTGATTTTTTAGTCCCGTCGCGTTTGACGCTTATGTACTCAACGGTAAAATTGCAAGTTGCATACAACCGGTGACCCCGCCGTACAAACGAAGGAAGCACAACTATCGACCAAATCTCTGTAATTACACGTCACGCACACTAACTCAACATAAATTCTACGAAACTGGCCACTTAACACCTTCCGATACGCATTTGACACAACGTAGTGATTATATTTTTTTGTTTGACACTTCAATGAAATAATTTCATTTTAAATCGTATCGTAATCGTGCTGTGCAAATTACACAACTTCAAACTGAAGTCTAGGGTTGTCAGAAAATAAATGGGGTAATTTTGCCTAAAAATGGGCAATTTTTTTTTCACTATATTTAGACAAATTTATATTTTATTTTTGATGACAATCATAATATAATGAAGCGAAAAGGGCTGTTTTGTTAATTAAAAGATTTTAAATTGATATTGAAATTTAACTAAAACAAAACTTATTACTAAATTGTAGTACATTTAATATACCAGTATCCGTCATAATAGCTGCATGCCAAATTTATCATGAAGTACCTAGGTACCTACGTAATTAGGTACCTAGGTACCATGTTGTCTTCTATGTTTTTTGTAAATGTATATGTTTGTGTGTGCAATAAAGAAATAAATAAATAGGTAATCAAAATCTTACTACATTAATAATATTATTTAGTTATAGTTAGTCCATGATAGGTAGTAGGCACCCACCAAAACAACCTTAGTGACGAACGGAGGACTCGTCACGCGTGATGTGGTCAAAGATGGGACGCTATACGGATAGCTAGAATATTTATCTTTATTTAGATATTTTTTTAAGTTCATAAATGTCAGAAAACACAAGACAAATAAAATATGAACCCATTTTGAATAAATAACTTTGAATTTGGCTTAGAGAAAAAAAAACCGCTACCCAAGAGCTTTGTGTAATTTGGTAAGAGATCTACAATATAAGGATGTAAACTTGCCCGGTGTATAACACCAAAAGTAGTGAATAGTCTACTAACCCTGCGAGCTACGCTAAACAAAATCGCCAACTGGTACATACTTGGATTATTATTAAATATTTTTAGTGAATATATTGTGTTTTTATATTTGACTTTTTAACTTTTTAATTTTTAACTGTCAGGATACGATTATATAGTATATATGGTGATGGGCACCCTGTTAAGCAGAGATTTTCAATAGGGCCAGAGGCCCTATACTGTAAAATTCAAAGTTATGTAAAAACAGAGTAGGTAAATTTTAATACGTTGCAATCTATTATTATTATTTTATCATCGAACATCCATTGATTTGTAACTATCATAATAAAGACTAATCTAATGAGATCTCATTTATTAATAATAATCATCGTGAAAGGGAAAAATAGGGAAAAATAGGAAAATAGGCAAATTTTCATATGTGAATGGTATCATTCCATAACGCACACATACTCATCAACTGACAGTTAGCCTTTCATTTACAGCGACAGTTAGCTTCATTTGACTTTTCGGAGCATACCATCCTGAGTATTTATTCATCCAAGGTTGCATAGCGCTGAATGCGGTGGAACAGCGCTGTACGTGGCGAAACAGCGCTGAATACTGGCATTATCATGCGCATGATAAAAACACACTTGTCCTCATTTTATGCCTGTTTGCCGCGAAAGCTGAATAGATGCAGAAAGCTGAACAGATGTGTGCGCATATCCATACAAAACTAACGTTTTCTATGGACAAAAGCTGAATTGAAGTAATTAGTCCCTCATATTCGACGCGTGCGGTTTGCGGAGCCTATCACTCGTCTCAATGTGCTATTAGCATTATATTAATTACACATCACTTAACCTACACACTAATGTAGGTTCGTTGAATGACTTTCATACATAAATAAATAATTAAAGGTTTGAATATCAATGTCAATAAGGTACCTATATTAATCGCTGTAAAAATACTATAAAAATACTTTATCTTCTAGGTAAAATTCAAATGGAACAGGTTGTTGAAGGACAGACATAGGCGTCGCTGGCTGGGTTGCGTGTCGTGTTTGGCCTAGTAGCCCAGCCACCAGATGATGTGTGAAATACCGTAGCATTTTAGTCGGTAAGAGTCCGACATACCTAACCGCCGTGCGTTTCCGGGCGAAGTGGTATCCATGATAATTTCCCCACGAACAAAAAAAAAGTTGGTCAGATGTAGCTATTTTTAGGCTACGTAGCCAGTGACGTCGCCATGGTATCTCAATGTATTAAAAACATAGACTTAGGTATTTCCATGATTAAAAGGTTCTAAATTTATATAACGCTATCATCCGAAGTAATATCTAAAGTTGGAAATGGATAAAAAGCTCACGTAGCGGAATCGGCATTGCAGTAGAAACTGCACTAACATGTTTATTGCCTCTACGTGTAACTAAATTGTTAAAACTCACACAAGGATTCGAGTTTTATGGTCGACTAGGTACTGTAGTACCTACTCGGGTTCCTTAATGCTTAGATGGTAGAAAACTTCACATGTAAAATTAAACCTAACGCTGATTACAACAGTACCCTCAGTATGAGACTTTACTTCTTGTTGACGTTGATAGTATGTATTTGAAAGTCGAAACACTTTAGCGTTAAATGGCCCTTAACTGCCTTGTTTTAATGCTCAAGTTTGTACATATATTTACGGCTAACGCTCCAAGCGAAAACGTTGCTAAATTAAAATGATTGGTACTGAATTTTTAACTTTAAACTAATGAATTTTATGTCTATTTTACTTTGACGTTATTTTGTTTCGACTCTCGAATACTATCAAAATCGGTGAGACGTAAAATCTCATACTGAGGGTACAGCTAGCAAGTAGCAGCCCACGTTAGCGTACTCGTAATAATGAACAATCGCGTGGTTGCACCTCCAGACGGTTTAAGTCGCTAGCTACGGCTTGATCACTCTGCTATGGCCGAGTCGTGTCAAACGTGGCGAATTTCTCACACTCCATTGACTTTCTATAGAAGGTACATTATGAATTTTAAAGTAAAGTTACCAAAAATGTCTAAACAGCATTGGCGCTGACAGAAATCGAAAAAATCATGACATTTTTAAATTTCGGCGACGGCTTTACTTTGAAAACCTGGCTGAGGTCACTTTTTACCCGACTACGCCACAAGAAAGGATTAGGAAAAGGATTTTAGCAGTCTATGTATGTATGTAGGTTTGTATATTTATGTGTGTTCTACCGTAGCGCCTAAACTACTGAGCTGATTTTGATGACTAAGATGTCAAACGATTCGTTAGTATGGTCCGGGTGACATAGGTTACATTATATACGAAAAAAATTGAACTGACGGATGTTATGTATCCAAAAAAGTGGGGTCTCCAAATTTTTTTTAGTTATTATTAAAAACCTATATCCACGGGAACGAAGTCGCGGGCATCAGCTGCTAGTTAATAATATGTATGTATGAAGGATATCATTGCGCTATAAAATCTACATTGTGTCACCACCGTCAAATAACGGTAACGTTATTATAACGATATATTATGCATACGGACGTAATTGCCACTTAAATATTATGGTTCACTGTGCATTTATATGACAGACGCTCGGATCGTTCCATAAGTGCATTAAAATAAAGCTTTTGTACAATCTGTCTGCTCTACCCACGGAGAGAAGTTAATATAAGGCTCTCTCTGTTACGTAATCCCATACAAATGACAAAGATAAAAAGTCTATTCATAGCCTGTTTTGTGATTTATTGACCACTCAAAATGGTTAACGCTCACCTTTCTCTTTACCCTTTGGGTATGGAATTATGGAACCCTAAAAACGGGCCAATTCTTCGGGCCGTTCTGTTGCGACGTGATCGAAGGATAAACTATACATAATAACTAGAGGATGCCCGCGACTTCATCCGCGTGGATTTAGGTTTTTGAAGATCCCGTGGGAACTGTTTGATTTCCCAGGATAAAAGTAGCCTAGGTATGTCCGTCCCCGGGATATAAGCTAACCCTGTATCAAATTTCGTGAGAATCGGTAAAACAGTTGGGCCGTGAAAGGGTAGCAGACAGACAGACACACTTTCGCATTTATAATATAAGTATGGTATTGAATTGGTTTAGCATCTCATGATAATTATTGAATTATTGGTTTTGTAGAGTATAATAAATTATGTTAGATATTTTATTGGGTACAACGCGATGGGGTACAAAACGCTTGTTTGTGTCCTAGAATATGAAAACTTTGTAAAGATCTGAAAGCCTCTGCTAGAGGTGATTGGCGCGAATTGTCATAGAACAGACATGAGAGGTTTCAGAGGCCAGAATCCTCTTTAGGCCCCTCAGCCAGCGAAGTAAGTAAACACTTTTATGAGATTAACTCCAAGTTCTTTCCACGTCAAGTCAATATTGACTGAAACGCTCGGAGTCCCGCTTCAAATGCAAGGCGAGCTTAAGGTTGTGGCTGACCTAAAGTTGTAACGTGACTCACGAAAGGCCACGATTACATCTTCAGCTTTTACTCGTGTAAGTAGTTATCAATTTACCACAAATGTCTTAACTTAAATGTATTTATTTATTTATTTATTTATTTAATAATAATATCTCAGCATGCTGAGTCAGACGTTACAATACATACATATTTTGTTAAATTCGGAGATACTAATGCTAAAAATATCTAATTTTTGGTGCTGAGCAATCAGATCGTTGAGTAAGGCAAGTGCTCGTAAGGTTGGCGCATTTTGGGCAAAAATTGTCCTCGTTGTTGCCAGATGAAAAAAGGGCAGGCGTCTGCACGAACGAACAGCCCTATCCGGCGCCCTCACCTCCAACGCACATCTACACAGGGTATCAGGGTTGTCAACCTTGTTCCAGAGTAGAAGGTAATAGTGGACCAGAGTAGCCCTGGTTCTCCTTGCCTGTAAAGTATCCAACCCTACCATACCTGATACAAATAAAGACGTATAAGAGTATTTTCATTAGTAAATTTAAGACGTATTATAAGAGTATTTTCATTAGTAAATTTGTTGTAAGTCAATCACGTAAGCTACTTACGTTAGTAAAACTTACAGAAGTAATCGTGGCCTAACGAACGTGACCATGAGTTTGCACTTACGAAACATTTACGTAAAAACAAGTTGATAACTCTGTTTTCTGTTAATGTATTGAACCGCGTTTGCATTTTCATATGATTTGTTGAAGAGGAACTTGTTTGACATTTACAACCAATCACGTTACGACGCGGCGTCTGCTTAAAAACTGCGTTGCGTTGCGAAGACAGTGCTTAGCCGTGCTCCATTTATTCGTAGTTAAAGCGACCTGTACTAACTTATAATATAACATTCAAACGGATTCGTTGGAAAACCTACACCAAGAGGGCCATACGGAGCTCGCAGCAAACGGCTCAGCTCATTGTATTCACTATAATCCATAGTACATCGATGACCATAGTCTACATTGCTACGTCATGTTCTCAAAAAAATCTCAAATTATTTATTCAAAATAGGTACTATTGTACTCCTTTTGATGGTCAAAATTGTTAGATTTGTAAGATGATATTGTGGTGATAATTAATTACGTAAACTTAAAACTAACCCTACGAGGGTTCCAAAGATAGGTACACCGTACAGGTCAGTTGCAAGCTTTATATTTCACGTAGATTCTTTTCGTTTACCGGCTGAGCGTCTAGTAGATGAAAAATTGTTTGCACGAAGCATATTGCTTTCTTGTTACTTGATACTTGAAGGTACTGTAACAGCTATCCTTGGTTCTTTCAAGCAATCGTTATCTGAATAAAAATGAAAAAAGTATTTTAGGTTTAGAATTAGCTTACTAGAATGAATAGACGTATATTTTTATTCTATGCCATGAATATACCTAAGATTTATAAAAAAACCGGCCAAGTGCGAGTCAGACTCGCGCACTGAGGATTCCGTACTCGGGTATTTTTTCCGACATTTTGCACGATAAATTAAAAACTACTAAGGGAAAAAAACTGTTTTAGAATGTATAGGTAAAGGCCCTTACATATGATACCCCACTTTGTATAGTTAACTTACTTTGAATAGCAATAGTAATAAGTACTTACATAATAGTTTTTGATTTGTCGTTCAAAATGTTGAAAAAAATACCCGAAAACGGAACCCTCAGTGAGCGAGTCTGACTCACACTTGGCTGTTTTTTTCAAATCATAGCCTTCCTTTTACATTCCTATCATGTCATTTACTGTATTTGTTCTAAACTGTGCACATAGTTACGATCTCGGTTAGATGTCTAACTGGGCTAACTAGTTTTTCTACATTTTCAGCCAAGTCCCGGGGTACTAGACCTCGTAGTTACACGAGAATAAAAAATTGGTTGTAACAAAATCTTTTGTGCTCACTGCAAAACGACTTTTAAGCGACAGGTATACAGCTTATTTTGCAGTGTGCAAAACTTTAGTAAATAGGCAGATTTTAAAAAATAAATGCTTTATATTGTGTGAGTTGTATGTAAGCCCGCTTCACTCAAATCTGGAGAGGACCTACATTGTAGTATTTTCCTTTCTTGAGGTTTGACATAGTTTATTTTTCATCCCATGTCCATGGATTCGTAAATAAAATTGTTGAAGATAAAATATTATTTACCTATTTACCTATCAAAGCATTATGGGCTTTACAAAATTAAACATTTTGTTATTCAATTTAAATAGATAAGACCTTTCATCCGTTATGCCTTATTAAATTAACCTCTAACTTCATAATCGTGGTCAGTTTTTACATAGTTTTGCACGTACCGGAACTTTAAATCATAAAATTGAACTTTAAATAAAAAAACTACTTGCATGTTTATTCAGTAAATTATTGAAGTAAGTGTATAATACAAAGACCGACGCTCTGCAAATCGCAAACCATGCGAACTGTATAAGTGGTTGGCAATTTTGATGCAGTTATGCAGTAGAACAACATCCAAACTACAGTTTTGAAGTTGGCTTGCCGCTGCAGTTTAAATGTCTGCATATCTTCAGTCCTCAGCCTCCTTCATCCAGTCGCTTCTCACCACTCTACCGTAGATGAGAATAAGAGATGCCGGGGATTAAAGACCATTACGTGTTGCCGCTATCCATTTGTAAGATAATAATATGTCCGTAATAACCATGCTGGGCAAGCATATTGGTCATTGCAGTGCTAGACTTGATTACAACGGCGTCGCTGCTATAGATCGTTTCAACGAATAGTTCCTACGGCGTTATGTTGGCTCCCCTGTCTGTTATAAAGAAGAAAGAGCTTATAAGCTCTTTTCTAGTTTTCTTATTAGACCGGTTATTACTATCGGACTAATACAAATTAGTGTCCAGTCAAATTCTAATAAAAATGTATCAGGGGTTTTATAAAATTTTAAATTAATTTTACCGTATTATTCCTTCTGCACTTTAACATAAAAATCATGCGTAAAGATTTTAAATGGCTTTACCCGAACGCAATAAAATTGTCCAAAGACTGAAAGTGACAACAATGGCGAAGCATTTCAATGAGATTTGCATTAGAATACGCGGGCGATGGTGCAGCGGCTTTGTGATTGAACTTTGGAACGTTCCCTCTTCAAAAAATTCACGCTTCAAACTAGACGATATAAAAAATGCAATAAATATATATGATATAAATGAGGCATATGAAAAAATATACATTACTTAAATACTTAATGCTATTTTAATCCCTTGTATAATATGGATTTATATCCATTAGGGATAATACGAAAACTTCATAGATTATTAAAATACAACACTAAGTACTTTGTATACAAAGTTGTGTATCAGATAATACTTATGTTTACCTAATGGAATATAGATACAATAGGCCCCTTTATACTATAAAGCGTTCTCTTTTATTCAATTGTTATATAAAGAATTTTTACTGTGTAATAATAGAGAGAAGAAACGGAAAATAACGGTTCGTTTTAAATAATAATAATGATAAAACTCGGGGCAATGCCCACCTTCGACGCGGCATTGACTTCAAGTGGCCTATTTACGGAATATTCGTTGATCTCTAGCACCAGTCAGATGTTTTATTTGAAATGCTTATATTGTGAACTTTTAAAACATACATCATTTTTTCGTAGTTTTTTTAATGTTATCTTATCAGTATTCATCAGTCACCTATCTTCATATTTGAAAGCGTTCTGGTTACATCCTGTATTTATTATGTTTGATATACCTATCTATATAAAATATACATAATAATATAATATAACATATGTCAATAAACAAATCTTTCCTCTTTATCTCTTCAAAAATGTAAAAAAGAAGAATATCATTGGTACAGATAGGTACTTCAGCGCTAAAATAAATAATAATATTATTTTACACCTTTAAGATGTTATGAAACTAAAATTATATACGAAGATAAAATTAGAAATTCATTTTCAAGCAGACTGATATACCCCGTAAGAAGTAGGTATACAGAATATTAGGATTGAGGTCAGCGTAATTTCCCTTTATAGGCAATATAGAAACCTTGCGTAGTAATTATTAGGATTCCATTTGGAATTACAGAGTAATTTGGCGTGGAGGCCGTCTCTAGAACGATATTCGGGCTATATCTCGCGTTATTACGCAACGCAATTTCAGTTCCATCAAGACATTCCTAATGTACAAGGCCGTGATTAAATTGGTGATTATACATGAAGATGACGTGTTCGAACATTGCTGGGATATATTAAATTAATAATAGCTATGTAGGTACATACAAAATATTAATTATTTATTATTGCACCTATTCAATCCCCTATCGAACCCCAGACCTCCTACGAGGGTCCGGCCAGGGTTCGATCCAATGCACGTTACCTACTTTGTGAAGTTATGTGCATTTATTTAACGGTAAAGAAAAACGTCGTTAGGGAACCTCTGCCAATCCGTACTTGGCCAGCGTGGAAGACTAAGACCAAACCCATTTCGTTCTCAGTAGTGAACCGGCGTTGAGTTGATGATGATGATGATGATGACGTAAGTGAAGTCACAGGCATGATCCGTTAGTTGGTACAGAAATAGCTTGCATCCCGTATACGAATAAAGTTTACTTTTGTCCCGGCAAATCGAAGTGTTCCCTTAGGATTCTTAAGAAAAATCTAATTCCAGGCGGTCTAAGTCCGGGTTTCATCAGTTTATCAATAAATAACTAAATAAATAAAGAATTTAATTTAATTTGATTTTCAGATAAGAGATATATAGGTAGAGTGTAGATAATATTCTTGTTGAACAGTTTGATTATGGATCTGAAATCTGAACAGTGAAATTCATGATACAGTATCAGAATTGTGGCTGCTATTATCTATTGTACGTGCAATAATGCAGCCTTTATGCCCATAATTGAGTAAAAGTGGCTGGTATGCGCTTTGGCAAAGGCTGGTTAATCTGTGTGAATGATTTTCAACCAGAGCTAATGTGTAGGCATTATGCGTATTTCACGATTTGCTTTCATATGCAGTGATGTCCGTTATAATGTGGAAACAATACAATTATTTAAAATCTAATTTATCAATTAAGAGCCGCAAGTTGGTTGTTTTATGAGTCACTAAGGACTCATAAAAAATGTAGCATCCAAGGCAAAAAATTAATTACTTAATTTATAAACGAGATCTGCCAAAAGGTCATTAAAGTATAAAATAATTTAAATATTAATACGTAATATAAAAAAGATGCGAGAAGATAAAAACCCGGCCAAGTGCGAGTCAGATTCGCGTATCGAGGGTTCCATTCTACAGTAAATGTCAAACGGTAAGAATCACTTTTCTTAACGCACCCCAAAATTAACTTGATTGAGGTTTGTAGAGGTTTACTGTTAATATAAAAAAAACTATGATAGATAGAGCGCTGGTTTTATTTTTCCTGAAAAATATGCATAAATTATTATTTGTTATAGATTAATATTTATTTAGGACAGTCAAGGTAGCTCGCTGTATGTTTACAACAGCCGTACTACCGTGGCAAACGAAAATATGTATATTTATACCAGCTTAAAACACAAAATAGACTATTAATACAAAGCCAGTTCTTCCAAAGGTCGTGAACGCATAAAAATCTTCACTGCATCAAAAATTTTACTCGTAATTTTCCTTTGGAAGAATGCACCAAAGTTGCTAACCATAATCCTCCAACTTTCATTTACTAAATTATGAAGTAGATCACCTGAAATAATAATTAAAAATTTTAAAAAAAATTGGCAGTCCATTACAAACCAAGGAGTAACGGCTACTTTTTAACCGACTTTCAAAAATGGAGGAATTGTGATTTTCTACTTATATGTACACCGATATCTCCGAGTTTTGCGAACCGATTTGTAACTTTTTTTTTATCTTTTAAAACCTGTTTCAGTCTAACATGTATTGTATATGTACTTTGTTGCACCACAAAACACAAATGACAGGTTACAAAAAAAGAAAACTTAAAAAGTAGGTACATAAATGGCAATACACAATAAAGGCAAGAGTACATAATATGTATGTACATATAAAGGTATCCAAATAATTAAGTGGAATAAACTTACTCTTTTTCTTATCTCCATTGTATAAATTTTCTAATCGAGAGATGACGCCATCAGCTGTATCGTATCCGTAGTAATAGGTTTTCAAATCCATAACGTCCTTTCCGTTTTCATCTTTTATAATATCAAATACGAACAGTATCTCCATTTGCATTGTTTCTGAAATATTTGTGCATTTGAATTGTCTCAGCACTTTTTTCATTAATACGAAATTCTCAAACATAATTGAAGAGGAGTTAATTCTTAGCATACTCCAAACAAACGTAGTCTCATTTAAATAATAACCAATGAAACCCAATGAAATTTTGTAACACCTTCAAGAAATTAATATCGTGTGTGAATTGTGTCTTATTATCGTTTAGGTAATTTGTAATTTCGTGCTTTTAAATACATACAAGTCCTTGAGTCCGTTTAACTTTAAAACTACACATTTTCAAGGAAATTTGGTATCCCACAGGTACAGATAAAAATGCATCCACGAAATTGGATTGAGCTTGATTGGTTAATATTCAGATGAGTAACAAGTGTAAATTAAAAATTTATAACACCCCCGACAAGTGAAGGTTACAGTAATAACTAGAAAAGAGCTGATAACTTTCAAAAGGCTGAACCGATTTTCATGGATTATACTTAGCTAAGAACACTCTCGATCAAGCCACCTTTCAAACAAAAAAAATACTAAATTTAAATCGGTTCATTAGCTTAGGAGCTACGATGCCACAGACAGATACACAGATACACACGTCAAACTTATAACACCCCTCTTTTTGGGTCGGGGGTTAACAAACTGCGTTTGTATGGAGTACACCAGGGGAGCATGCCAGGAAAATTTTTCTTAAGAATTTAATTTGAAGTGAGGTAAAGCTTACTCAGAGTTAGGTCTCCTCTGCCACTTCCATTAACAGGTAATACAGATAATAAAACTCCGTCCAATACAGAATAAAATTCCAGAATAATATCTGTGTGAAATAAAACTCGCATGGTTTTTAAATCCATATTTATGCTGAAAAGAGAAGTAAATTACAATTTGTAATCTTTTTATCTGAATACTTTTCAAATAAACTGTTAACTTTCTGTACCATCGAAATCAGCAGCTCGATTGCGGTAGAATGACAGCAACAATGTCACGATCGCAATCACCTCTGATTGATTGACGCTCGCTCACTATTGGCTACTATGCATTGTTGCAACAAGAATAGCATTTTAGCCATTAACAACAATTGCGATTGTAATAATGATTGATGCAGATTTTACGAAATCGAGCTTCAGAACTCTCTTTTTGTACTTCACACAAGGGCATCAGTCCACCTAATTCCAGTGGTAGTCTAGATCTAACCTCTACTTGGACTACTACTGGAATAATGTGGTAATCCGCAGTAAAGCATTTTCGTATCTATAGCCCTCCACGTTGTTCTGTGTGGTTAGGTGATCTACCACGTGGTTTTTGCCCTCTACCTTGCCCATGTCTATAAATCCATCTATATTGCCAGGCAGGTATCAGCCAATGTAACCAGAGTGAAAGTACCCCAGAATCATTGGTGACAGATCGTGAAAGTCTATGTTGGATAATGGCATTCCGCCCACTCAGACTTTTTGTAGGTTTGATAATTCGCGCCGATAGTTTCGCCGACTTTTATCATAGATTTTCTGTACGACGGTTTCAGTCATAGAATAAAATGTAGCTCCGTCATCAATGGTTTCAATATTGCAATCTCTATGTTTAATTTTTTGCCAACAAAAAATCACTCACTGATTTTATACATATATTATTGGACGTGGGCGGAGCGCCTAGCTAGACTAGAAAATTTAAACCATTTATTAGGTTCTAAAACTCAGACAAATAATCTTACCTAACATTGTCAATAATCGCATTTTTCAACCCTCCTGCTTTTACATCGGTCCAATTGAAAAAAAAATTATCAGCTGCTACTATTATAGGGTCTAGGGGTACTTTGTCCAAGGGCTGAATACCAAGTTTGGGGTTTCCATTAACAAATTCCTTTAACTTCTTTTGAGTCTGCTTGGTTAAACACGGGGAATCGGCGAGCGAGCATCTAGTGTCAGGGTGTACTGAACAAAAAAAAAATATTCACTCGAATCTTCGAAAAACACAAAATTTCAAATTTAATATGACTATTACGTCAGCAGATAACTACTAATAAAAATATATCATATTATAATATATTATACAGATGTATTAAAAAGCTCACCTTCTTATCTCTTTGGTTACAATGTTTAAAAGATCAAAAATGTCTCACACAATACACACAATACTTTCAACTCAAGATACTGAAAGATAGGTGATACGTATTAGAAATAATTTCTGTCACAAGGCAGTCTGGTAAAATTATTATCTTCTACTAGCCGATGCCCGCGACTTCGCCCGCGTGGATTTAGGTTTTTCGAAATCCCGTGGGAACTCTTTGATTTCCGGGATAAAAAGTAGCATATGTGCTAATCCAGGATATTATCTATCTCCATTCCAAATTTCAGCCAAATCCTCTAGTTGTTTTTGCGTGAAGGATTAACAAACATACACACACACACACACACACATACACTCAAACTTTCGGCTTTATAATATTAGTGTGACTTACTTGCATTTGACAACTGTAAGAAGGTTACTACAAATAATATTGTTACGCTAAAAATTTTAGCTTTCTGCGTCATCACGTGTTCCTTTATTAAACTATAGAGATAAGACTGAACGTATAAGCTAATTTTGTTTCTTTATAAATTATTTATACAGTATGCAAATAAAAAATAATCATCAATTATTATCATCAACATTTACGCAGACGCTATTAAAACACTACCTATTTAAAAATGTGTGCTTAAAGAGCAATGTTGATGAAGGTATTTAATGAATTAACTCTTGTATACTTTAAAATAAAATCTAAAATACCCTTTAGTACTTAAAGTTTGATTTTATCTCGAAATCATAAACAAAAAATATTTTATGGTCTTGATTTTTAATTAGTGGTAATGTTATTTATAGCAGAGTTAGGCGCAATGCACACCTAAAGAGTCGAGTTTTTCAACTTAAACTCAGCCTTATTTACTTTGGCAAAACAGATAAGCATGTTGCGCCCCGGTGAGTCTTTTGACGGCTAGCGTATACGCCGAGTAGAATCATAGACCGCCGAATGACGGTGAGTAGAGACGCAACACGCCATCTGTACAATCTACACCCCCGATATGAAGACGCCATAAGCACGTCTATTACTGCCCCGACGTTCTCTATGCAGGGCCTGCATGGAGGTCGATGAAACACCGACGCACGTGCTCCTGGAGTGCATGGGCGTGGCAGAATAACGAGAACGCCATCTGGGATCCCTAACCTCACTTCATGAAGCCCTCGGCAACCTGGGCGGTCTACTCGGCTTCTGGAGCGAGCTTAGATGGCTGAAGTGAAAACTTCGGTGGGGAGGGGCGACGCACGCACAACAAACGTCAACATTGTAGAAACGTTTAAGTGAGGAAACCAGCCCAGAGAGAAGAAGAAGAAGAACGACCCTGACAATCAAATTATGATCGAGAATGCATAATAGCGCAAAATATATGTCTACAATTCTCTGCACAGCATCTTTGGCGGCAAGGTCCAAGGTTCCCGATTTCTAACATCATCCAGACGTGGATTCACGACATATTTGGAAGGTCATCAAGGAGGAAATTACAACATGGGGTTACTCAAGGGGTCCTCCCTAACAAATTCGATTCGATTCAAAAAGCCGGCAACGTGTAGGCGGTTCCCCTGGTGCTGCAAATTTTCATGGGTGGCGGTAATCACTTAATATCAGGTGACCCGTCCGCTCGTTTGTTTGCTATTTTAAATTTTTTTAAAGGCCTACACTGAAGTGTTTTTGGCTGCCTAGAAGATACCTATTCACCAGTCCCTTGAAGGTATAAGTTATGCTTGGTAGGAAACATGGACGCCGGAAGCCAATATGACTTGTATTTTGACGCTAAACATTTACTTGCTTTTAGAACATTGTGTGTTATAAAAATTATCAAGCAAAAAATGCCGTGCAAAATGCTTTATTCCGGCAAAGGTTCATAACCTCAGGTGTTTTGCAGTTTCTTCTAATATGAATATCTAATACGAATTGAATTTACATAATTTTGCATGTATATTCTAAAATTTAAAGAAAACTTATCAATAATGCGATCCACATGTTAATGTTCTGTTGTTATGAATAGAAATAAGTAGATACTTATAAGAAAATTCACAGAATTCTAAAATTAATACTTAGTAGAAACTTTTTTATAATATAAATAAACTAAAATAACAAGATTTGAACTCTTTAAACAAAGTCGTAGCTATAAGTTTGTAAAGTTGTTATAGGTTTTCACTACAGGCATAACGCATAACTCACTAGGTTTCTGCGGTGCGGGAGGGGTGTGATGACGTGACGCAAGAGCTCAGTGATTTTTAACCCCTGACACAAAAAGTTTAGACCCTATAAAAGGGTTTTATAAGTTTGACGTGTGTATCTGTGTATCTGTGTATCTGTATGTGTGTATCTGTCAGCTCCTAAACTAATGAACCGATTTTAATTTAGTTTTTTTTTTGTTTGAAAGGTGGCTTGATCGAGAGTGTTCTTAGCTATAATCCAAGAAAATTGGTTCAGCCGTTTGAAAGTTATCAGCTCTTTTCTAGTTACTGTAACCTTCACTTGTCGGGTATGTTATTTTTTAATTTACACTTGTTACAGCTGCCACCCCTCCCGCATCGCTCCACTACCGCAGGAGCCTACTCAGTGATGCTCTATACCTATTGGTGCTCATTGTAATAATTTTATTACGCGTGGAACTCCTTGGCTATTTCTGTACCTTTTCTAAATTCTGTGAGAAAATTACATGAAAATTACCAATTTAATCCGACTTCGCAATACAAACACGAACCCCTCGCGTGACCTGTCGAGTGTAATCAACTCGCAAAACTTTATCGGAAGGCAGATGTTAAGCAATTGATTTACAAAGGAAGGCTCTGGTATTTTCGTTTAACAACAGCCACTTACTTAAATTTTCTTTTGTACGAAAACTATCAAGATCGAATGGCTTCATGAACCTACTCAAAGAACATTTTCCCTTTAGCGGCCACGATGCCAGCACCGCTCGGCAAAGATTGAAGGAAACCATCGCGAATAAACTTTATTGGAAGGCAGATGCTACGCAATTGATGTCCAGTATAGAATAAACTTCTTGAAAAACGTCCGTGTTAAACATATTCGCATGATTTTCAACGCCATATATACTGAAAAGTAGGAGTTTACAATGTGTTTTTTAAATCTAAATATCTATTTTTCAGGCTACACTTAGGAAAACCGATAACTAACAAGCTATCCGTTTACAACCGTAATAATTAATCAGTCTTGTATCTATCAATACTCATTGATCCAGTCCTCGACTTTTCTCATACCGGCTGTAAGTACAACTGGGGTATAAGCTCTGTAAATAAGAATTAAGTACAATAAAAAAAGTGTAGACCACCGCTTCATTCTTATACCAGCTAGTTTTATTGGTATTTACAAAGTAGAACGATTCGGTTCGTTATTTGTTAGACACAGCACTAAAGTTCCACGGATACGAAAAGTTCTATCGACCTAAGGCCAGTACACACTAGGGGCGGCGGGACAGGCCAATGCACACTGATAATGTCAGCGGCGTATGGCATGCCGGCGGCTATCGAGACATTCCACGATATACCGAAGACCAGTGCACACCAGGGAAGGCAGGGCAGGAGGTTTTACCACCGGCCAGCGCACACTGATGATGTCAGCGGTGTATTAGATACGGTGGCATATTCTGCGGCATACGGAGGACTAGCACACACCAGGTACGTTAGGGTAGGGCATTTTGCCATGCCATATGCGCCATAGATCGCGATCCGTCAATCCACTCCGTTTCACAATCAATCAGGATCGCGAGCTTTGATTGTGATCACTGATCAGGCATAGAGATTTAGATAAATTGTGTAATTAGCATCCTGTCGCATGCCTTGGCAACCCTCAGCATGCCGTCACATGCTTTCGCGTCCTTAATCATGCCGGTCCAACTTGGCGCTACCTCTCGTCGCGTCTCATAGCATGCCATCGCTTCCCGCCTCCACATCGTCTCGCACGCTCTTCAATGGTGTGTAGGAAAACCCCCTTCGTTCGATGCCTTGGGCTCGATTTCTAGACATTGGAACCTGAATCTTGCGACCACTAGTTATATATGAAGATAGATAGATAGAAGTCTTAATTGCACACGAAAAAATTTATATAAAAAAACACAACACAGAAATAAGAAAACAGAAAAAACAATTGGATGCAAAGGCGGCCTTATTGCTTAGAGCAATCTCTACCAGGCAACCTATGAAGTTACGTTGGATAAAGATAAAATGCTCTACCCTGCCGTTCCCGGTGTGTGCTGGGTTCGAAACGAACTTTCAAAGTAACAGTTTAATTATACCGAGTGTAGTGTGGGATGCACGTATTCATTGAGCAATCTAAATCAGTGTCTCGGGCTTGTAATCCCTCGCCTCTACTTTAACGAAGCGTTGAGAAACTTTTTGGACTTCGTTAGAAAACAAGATGGTTGTAAACAAAAATACACTTTAGTGTGCCGCAATACAGACCATTTTGCAAGATTTGAGTTTACTATTAACATGCAGTTTGTAGTTTGTACTGGGCTTTACTCATGGGCTTCAAACCTATTTTATGAAGTAAATAAATTAAAATTAAAATAGTATATATATATATTTTTCTTAAAAAGTCTAAAAATATGAATAAGTAACTTACTTATTTTATTACTAGAGGATGCCCGCGGCTTCGCCTGTGTAGATTTCGGGCTTTTTTTAAATACCATAGGAACTCTTTGATTTTCTGGGATAAAAAGTAGCTTATGTCCTTCCCCGGGATGTAACCCAAGTCTATACCAAATTTCATAAAAATCGGTTCAGCGGTTGGACTGTGAAAACGTAGCAGACAGACATACAGATAGACAGACACACTTTCGCATTTATAATATTAGTATGGATGGATATTTACTAAACAACCTTGGATGTTAGCAAAAGTAGGGTACACGTTGTGTATCGAAAGAAGCTCCGTAGGTACATAGAATTCAGTGTTAGGCAGTGAGTTAGCGAATACTCAAGCAGGTCAAAACGGATCACTTCCAACGAAATTATATTTTGATCACTCAAAAAAATAGGAAGCAACTAGTTTTTTAACCCGCGACCCAAAAAGAGGGGCGTTATAAGTTTGACGTGTGTATCTGTGTATTTGTGTATCTGTCTGTGGCATCGTAGCTCCTAAACTAATGAACCGATTTTAATTTAGTTTTTTTTTTGTTTGAAAGGTGGCTTGATCGAGAATGTCGTAACCCAAGAAAATCGGTTCAGCCGTTTGAAAGTTATCAACTCTTTTCTAATTACTGTAACCTTCACGTCTTGTCGGGGGTGTTATAAATTTTTAATTTACACTTGTTGTTAATAGTGGATATCCGCCATTTTTGACAGCTTCCACAGAACACGTTTTTGTTTGAAAAAGTCCTTCTATATGATGCTGATTTAGTTCATTGTAATACTTACTTACCAACCTCGGTGGCTATCATTCAGTTCACTGAGGTAGCGAATCACCTCAAGTCAACTTGTAAAAGTTTACTCACTCCAGGTTCCTACTCCCACCTATTCCCTACTGTAGACCGTATGGTGTATGGTCTGCTTTAAAATGCATAATTCACCCTGTAGCTCTTACAGTTTGCGATCACCGTAATAAAACGATGGGCCCCTATACGATGCAAAAGTTCAATAAAGAGTGCTTCATCCAGTTCACGAACTGTCACTCAGGCACGGTAATAATGTCGTGAAACCCTAAGCTTCTACAAATACAACTACGAATATTGGAATTTTGACTCTATGACTATATTAATAGAGTTATAATGACTGCAGTGTTAAGCTTGTTTCAACATACCTGTGTTCCGAGTTGGACTTTGACAGTAACGTGGCGAAGTAGGATGTGATGTGGGTTGGTGGGTGTTTGTTTGTGCTTTATGTAAGTATCATCAGTTAACCGGTGTGAATTTTAGCATAATATTTTTTGATGCACTTATTCCTTTCTATAATTATTGCTTGGATACTTACGTTAATCTACCACACAGACTTTGGAATGGTGCCTTATGGGTTGATGGTAAAAATATGCGTTCATACCGCCGTTGCTTTTTGTGAAGCAATTTTTTCTCATAGCTTCTTGCTGAAATGCATAAGAGGCGCATACGAACCGATATAGTGAAATCATGATGATAATACAAGTGAAAATCCTAACTCTAGAAGGCCTAAAAAAAGCCTGAAAGGTTTCTGCGATTTGTTTATCTTTTAAGTCAGCTAAGGTAAAGTTAAAGTACCTTATAGGTACATAGGTGTAGTAAAAATGAAAAACTTAGGTAAGTGCATAATTCCTCTGCCTGACCTCATAATTAACTCATAATGCACGAGCATTAGCACTTCGCGGATTTAGGGTTTTTAAAAATCCCGTGGGAGCGCTGATTACCGGGATAAAAATTAACCTATATCCGAGTTCGGGATGCAAGGTACCTCTGGGTTTAGGTTTCTAAAAGATCCCTTGGTAACACCCGGATTTAAATATTATTTTTGTAACACATTTGATCAAAATTGGTTAATCGGCTGGGCAAAAGGTAGCAGACAAACAGACAGTCAAATTTTCGTATTTATACCTACTATTAGTAGGTATAGATTGCAGTGGTTTGAGCGTATATAATCAGATTCAATTTCCCTAAACTCTCAAACACTTATAAGCGATTAAGGCCGCAATTAAAACTCTGAATTCATTATGAGTTTCTAAACAGAGAATGCATGAAATAGGTACCGCTACAGAGGTGTATAATTTTCGAAATGTTGGATAAACCTGATTTTCAACTTGTGCCTGAAAATTACCTTTTAATACCTTTGAGATTTTTCGCAAATTTTTTAAATGATTTCAAGAGTTAAGTCAAATCTCAACAATCATAATTATAGTTAAGACCTGTGACACGCGGACTGACAAGACAGAAAGCAGAGTGGTATAAGTAGGGTACCCAAAGGGTAAAAATTTAGCGATATTAATAATTTTCATCCTTTGGGTATGGAACCCAAAAAACGAACTGAATACCTGAGAAAATCCCTCCCAAAAATGGAGTCGGTTAAAAACGTTAACCCTATAATATATTTTTGTGATCATAAAACACTTTGCTAAGAGATTTGAGAGCGTTCATCAATTCTATATCTATTTTGCTGTTGCATTGACGAAGATTAAAGCCGGAGTACCTAGCGAGAATTATTGACGGGGACAAAAGCGACGCCCGCAGTTTACGACCAAGCGCCTCAAATACACAATTTATTGCGTAGTAGTAACCACGCCATCACGGTAATTCGTGATGTAGTGATTCTGATTGAACATAAATATCCTATATGAGTTGTTGTGAGACGCCTGTATATGAGTTGTAAGAAGCTCCGTACATATCATTCAGTGTTAGACAGTGAGTTAGCGAATACTCAAGCAGGTCAAAACGGATTACTCCCAACGAAATTTTTTGATCACTAAAAAAATTTATAGGAAGCAACTCGTTTTTTGTGGATATCCTAATTTTGACAGCTTCACAGAACACGTTTTTGTTTCAAAAAGTCCTTCTATATGCTAATTTAGTTCAATGTATATACTCTATTGTAATACTTACCAACCTCGGTGGCTATCATTCAGTTCACTGAGTTAGCGAATCAACTCAAGTCAAATTAAGTACTTGAAGACAGGTAGGTACCTAAATAAAATAAGACGATTTCCAAAAGTTTCTTATGACCTTATTAAAATGAATTAAAACCGTAAAGAGAAGAAAATGTGGATAATCTTCATAGTCCACTCTTCCGGATATAAATCCTTACATCAGGAACAAAAGACACGTGAGACCACTTTTGTCACCGGAGAACCACTATAGATACATATAGATAGAACCACAGTGCAAGTATCACGGACGCATTACTCTTTGTCAGGAACACTTCTGGGATAAACGCTCTTTTATACCTGCCTTCCATTCACTTTATACGAACATTGGATGAAATCAGTTATGATATTATTAAGGTTTTTTTATTCAGATAAAAGTTAGCCTTTGACTGCAATCTCACCTGGTGGTAAGTGATAGGTGAAAGCGGGTTAACCTGAAAGGAGTATGGCAGCTTTCATTAAACCCATATTCCTTTGGTTTCTATAAGGCATCGTACCTGAACGCTTAATCGCTTGGTGGCACGGCTTTGCTGGTAGGGTGGTAACTAGCCACGGTTGAAGTCTCCCACCAGATCACCAGACCAGAAGGTTTACTTTTTAATAGTGTAGTGTGTGAACAATAGTGGTGTGGGAAGTCGAGGGTTCGATCCCGGGCATGCATCTCTTACTTTTCGGAGTAATGTACGTTAAAGAAATTAAATAATCACTTCCTTTAACGGTGAAGGACAATATCGTGAGGAAACCAGCATGCCTGAGAGTTATTTATTGTTCCCAAACTTGTGTGAAGTTTGCCAATGCGCACTGAGCCCTCATAGCAGATTATGGCCTAAACCCTTCTCATTATTAGAGAAGATCCGTGCTCAGTAGTGGGCCGGCGATTGGTTGATCATGATAATGATGTATTCAGAGTCAAAACCAGTTATTGTCGACTATCTAACTCTTTAAACTTACCTTAGGACCGGCCAATCTGCTCTATACAAGCTGGACAGATTGATCGGTCAACCTTTTTAAACCAATACTTTTGCAGCGATATAATGCAGTTTGCTGCTGGTGGCCGTGGCTATCATATTATGACCCCTTTGTATCTAAAATTGCATGAAATACTCAATAACTCCAACGGCAGATGTACCTAATCAAGTTCTTGTGAAAATCTATTAACTGTCTATTTATTATTACATAAAAAGCTTACTTTTATTACTTATTCAGTTTGCAATTATTATACTCAACATATTCAATACTCTATTTGTAAAAAATAATTTGGTCATTCTATATCTAAACGGAAACTAAAACTAAATTCGTACTGGCCTGTAAGCTCTGTGAGAATCAACGTTCCGAATAACAAAACAAAGGAAATGTAGGGAGATTTATGTTCAATTCATATCTCGATGATATGCGCTAGCCAACTATTCAAAATTCTTTGAAATAGGAACCATGCTATTTCAGTTTGAAACCGCGATTGTGAATTGAGATTGAAACACTCATATTAATAGGGAAATTGCGGTGTAAATGCTGCCAAAACACCTGGTATTCAGCAAGCTGTAATATTATGAACGTGAAACTATGTATATTAAAAATTAAATAGGTATCATGATCAAGCCATCGCCGGCCCACTACTGAGCACTGATCTCTTCTCAGAATGAGAAGGGGTTAGGCCATCGTTTGCCAAGCTGGCCCAATGAGGATTGGCACACTTCACACAAACATTTGGTGCATATATAATACTGTAACTATATAGGCAAATAATTTACATGAAATGTGCATATCCAATACACGAAAAAAGATCAACCTAAGAGAAACAACAATAACTAGAGTCAGCATCATGATCGAAGATCTATAGTAATTTTGGCTACATCGCTCTTTAAAATGTTCGTAGATTTCGTGATTGCCAGAAACCATCAGTATGGTCAGCATATTTCTTGGTCTTTCGTTGAACAAGAGTAAATATTATCTATATGAAATAATATAACTCAAAATTAAAAAAAAAACCTTCGACACAAAAATCTCTATTAAGAAAACTAAAAAAGAGCTGATAACTTTCAAATGGCAGAACCAATTTTCTTAAATTATAGCTAAGAACACTGTCGATCAAGCCACCTTTCAAACAAAAAAAAAACTAAATTGAAATTGGTTCATTCGTTTAGGAGCTACGATGCCACAGACAGATACACAGATACACAGACACACAGATACATTCGTCAAACGTATAACACCCCTCTTTTTGGGTCGGGGGTTAAAAAATACGAAATTGGCAGGTGTGTTTACTCTTCGCAGTTTACCCATAGTTTGTTTTCACGAACATTCCAGACAGTATAGCTGTTCAAACACCGGGATAAAAGGGTATTGTTAGAGCCTTGACGCCAGGAAGAGCCTTAGGTGATAGTTGAATTGTCTACGGCTGGATCCAGTTTCCTTTTTCTGACGGCACCATTTGCACTAGAATTTTTGTTTTTGTTAGAACATTTTTTTAAATCGTAGTGAAAAGTTAGGCAAAAGTGTTACCTTCACCTTTAGTAGAAATGACTCGTGAAATGTCGCTTTTCACAAGAAATTGATGAAAATTAAGTTTTTATCATAATTATATTAAGGAGGCGACGACGACATTCCACTTTGCAAGACACTGTTTCTTAGTTTAATTATATCAATTTGTAACGTTCAAAAGTTTTAAAAGAGTTTCATTTATTTCTCTTTTTTTTTTGATTTTGCCATACGAAGAGTAGGCGGTGTCTTTCTACCCCTTACATGTCGATGACGGTGTCTAGTGATTTTTACATTCGCTTAGTTATTCTAGTAGCTACAGTTTAAACTTCAGAGTTTCTTGAGCTAAATTCAAATTTTAGTCAAGTAAGATCGTTCAAAATACACGGAAGAACATCCTGGTACTTAAGAAATTATTACAGTTGGATTCTAAATTTCAAGGAAGAATATTGTAGGTACCTATTTCTTATTAGATAGAAGATTTTGCTTAAGAAGTGCAAGTAGTCGTGCAGATAATATTTTTAGCGAGTAGCAGATTTTGGTGTAATATCATAATTAAGTGTCACTTCGGAGAAAGCGTCTGTTCGTTCACAGCACATTATTTATGAAACCACAGGAAGACAAATGGGGATAGTACAAAGTTATTAACATAATTTCGCACCAAAAACATCCGAGTGAGTTCACGTCTTGAATAATTTAGACGTAAAGTTTACTCAGGTAGGTATCGCTGTTGTAATTTCATTTAATTTTCTTAATTTTTTCTTTTCTTAATGAACATCTTTAAAAAAACCGGTCAAGTGCGATTCAGACTTGCACACAGAGGGTTCTATAAGTACCTAGCATCGTACAAGAAATAACACCTTTTAATTTTTTTATGATCACAAATTCACAGTTTTTGGATTCTTCCCTATACTTGTACTATGAGATAGTGCTACCTGCCTTTCATGATTCTAGGTCAACGGGAAGTACCCTATAGGTTTTGGTTCCCTTGACTGGTCTCTGAAACATGACATAATATAGACAGACTGACAACGAAGTGATTCTATAAGTTCACAGCTAGATATAATCAACGTTATAATATTATATCAAGTATAATATAACTACCGATGTATAAATATTATATCGTTAGTATTTATTATTAGTTCAATGTATAAAGTTTCTTTTTTCTCTGGAGATATGGTACCCTAAAAATGAAGACAGACGTGACTAAATGGCCATTAAATTAAATTGATAGGTAACTTGAATGAGTATGATAAAGTTTAGAAACTAAAATATTTTTTCTTAAGTGTATTATTTTATTTATTTTTCTCTTCGTGATACGAGACTCTGAGACTCTTTTTTCAAAAAAGGCTCTAATATGAAGCTAGGTAATAATAACAGCACTAAAAGTGTTACTATAATTGTGGTACAGTACAACCAAATTAATAATGCGCATAGAAATCTTCGTCACTGTTCGGCAACGGTCGTATGATACACATGATATTGACTCCTATTCGTTTATAACAAGGTGCAAAATGCAAGTGCATTGTTTAGGGCTCTTACGATTCAATGATTCGGGTGTTTCTGGGAAGACGACGAATTTTGCACCTTGTTATAAACAATCATGTGTATCATACGACCGTTGCCGAACAGTGACGAAGATTTCTATGCGCATTATTAATTTGGTTGTACTGTACACTTTTTTATGAACAGCTTTCCGTGCTCTAAAGCGGTCTCGCTTGCAAAAATACATAAAATATTAAAACTTCTTTGTGTTACACAACCGTTTAGTCTCTTATTAAAATAATAGCGCTATTGACTTAATAGAGGGGCAGAAAGTTGGCGTTATAATCACTATGAACTAATAATAGTTTGTTTCAAACTTTTAAACTGTGAACCGTTTCCGGTTCACACTATTCGAACGAGAAGTGCAACTTACAGACCGTTCACTCTAACTTGTCCCTTGCCATCATGTTGGTACTATTGCAGGTCACACAATAATAAACCCTAAGGTCAAAGGAATAAAGCAAATAAGCAATGGTGCCAACATAACGGCAAGGCAAAAGTTACAGTGAACGGTCTGTAGTTATAGTTATTGATAAACTTTTATTCTCAAAAGCTTTTCTTTATTATTACATTTTCAAAATATTTTTTATTGCAAGACAGACTTGTGTACAACAATATTATCACACTTCACAGTAATATTAGAAAGGCGAAAGTTTGTGTGTATATGTATGTGTGTGTGTGTGTATGTTTGTTACTCCTTCACGCAAAAAATACTGGACGGATTTGGCTGAAATTTGGAACGGAGATAGATAATATCCAGAATTAGCACATAGGCTACTTTTTATCCTGGAAAATCAAAGAGTTCCTACGGGATTTGGAAAAAACCAAATCCACGCGGACGAAGTCGCGGGCATCATCTAGTGAATATTAAAAAGCAATGATGAGGTGTTGAAGTTCCACTTTGGTCACAGCTAACGGGTTTTTTATAGAAGGAAAACATTACCAAGGTTCCGATGTTCTTCTCACAGTAAGGCCTCTTTATGGAACACATTTTTTTTTAAACTCACCGCTGGTTGAACAAAAGATACGAGTACCAAGATGAAATACTATTGCGTTGTAAAATCTCCGTAAATCCTTCTACATCGCACCTTTTGTTCCTCCCTGTGAATTATCTTCAAGCTACATACAAGTGCAAACTGGGTCCGCCTCTCAAATTGAATGAATACAGCCCCCGTACTTGTACTTCAGACAAAATGTAGATCCGGTGCTGTTGTTATGAATCTGAGCTTGGTTTTACTTTTGCAGAACAGCGTTTAGAGAATTCGTACCCAATGAAATGTACTTTGCTACATATAGATAAACACCTAAATTATATATATTTATTATGTTTTTTAATATATTAATTAATATAGGTATATATAAGTCATTTCGAAATTCTTTGCCACTTGGTACCTACTATCCAACACTAGCTTCTCCCTTCAGTAAAGGTTGCCTGGTAGAGTTTGCTCTAAGCAATAAGACCGCCTTTGCACACAATTGTTTTTATGTTTTTCTTCTTTCTGTATTGTATTCCTTTACATGTGTTTTTTGTGTGCAACAAAGTCTTTCTATCTTCTATCTATCTATTATATATGGTATTAAGTTGGCTGCATAAACATCATTGCCAATGATACTAGACTATAAGATTTCATGAACCACCTGTGTTTTGAGTTAACAATAAAAAAAGATTCTATCGAATTGATATCCTCCTCCTTTTCCGAAGGTGGTTAATAAAGAGATGGGTACACAAACACATAGGTCTAAAGTGCTTAGCCAATACAAGCGTATGAATTTGTCTTCAATTTTTATAATACAACTTTAATTGTATGAGCTTTGCATTTCCAGAGTTTTACAATATCTTTGGTTTAGTACAAATGATATTATGTATCGTAGGATTCGTATATACGGTTATTAGTATAATATTATTAGTCACCACTTGAAGTAGGTATATATCCACTTTATTTTTTCCTATTTCTAGGTTGCACAGTACACTGATATGGTGGCCTTTTGCATTTTACTTCTGTCTGTTTTCCGTTGGTTCTTTCTGTTGCTGGTACCAATAAAGTGTATTCATGTATTTATAAAAGTGATAACTATAAATTCAATTTATTAAGAAAAGCCTGGAAAAATTGAGTCTAACTTCACTCGAAATGCAGTTAATTTACCCAAGCCCATGTGTATTAATATGATGTTCTTGCCTCTTTATTGTACAGGGCACGCGATACAGTGATTTCACTAAAAGCATTTTCCCATGATTTCATAGCCTCTTTGCAGTGCATTTTTGTTCGGTTAATCAGATTCAAACTATGCTGAAAAATCGGCAATCCACTTAAATTTAAAAGTATAGGACGTTGTTCGGCATGATAATGTTTTAATTCAGTCACACACGCCCTTCTTAATTATAATAGATAATTAAGAGGGACGTGTGGCCTAGTTGTGACAACGCATATCAATCGATTGTGATTGTTAAGCAACGTTGACCCAGGTCGGTAACTGGATGGGTGACCGACTTTAGAGTGGCCTCCGAATTTGGCATTTTCGTTTCCTCCGTGCCTCGGAGAGCATGTTAAGCCGTCGGTCCCGGTTATTATCACTAACATTTGATAATAAATGTAAATTAACCTAAGAGTCGAAATCTCGTTCTCTTAGCCGAGTTGTATGTGGAAGGATATAGGAACCCACCGCATTATTATCCTAAGACAACTCCTAACAAAATAAGATTAATTGAAAGGGATCACGACCCTCAGTAATGGGGGATACGACTATGGAGAGAGAGATTATAATTAAATCTTGTCTAGATGTTTATCCACCTTTTCACTGAAGTTTTAATTAGTTGTGATAACAGACACCGACGCCATCAGAGGACGATTTTGAATATTCAAACTTGCTACCACTCAGTTACCGACTTGTGCTGATGTCAATACATTCATTCAATCGTAACTTGTATTGCAACAAAGTCACAAAAACCTCCCAGCAGAAGTTTTGTTATTTTTAGGTTACGTTACAATGTTAGGTCCCGGAGGTACCCGTAATGCATTTAAGTGTGGGTACCGTTTGTAAAGGGTAAAAATCCCACATAACTTGAACCCTCATTAACAAGCTTGAGAACTCTAGGTTTTAGGAGCCCTTTTGGCAAATTAAGTAAAAATACCTACTCATCCAGTTGGAATGCCAATCATTGTATGTTTAAGCGAGGCCTTAATAAAATCTAACGAGTAACTGGACCTACTTATTATAAAGTCAATATATACAATAGGTATTATGAATAGAATAGAATAGAATAGAATAGAATAGATTTTTATTCAAATACTCTTTTACAAGTGCTTTTGAATCGTCAAATAATTTACCACTGGTTCGGAATGCCGTTCCTACCGAGAAGAACCAGCAAGAAACTCGGCGGTTGCTCTTTTCAATTGTTCAATTTACAATAATATTCCACAACGTCAAAAATATTCCTGGATGTATGGTCGATCCTTTTGGGATCCAGGAATTGAATAAATAATGCATTTATTATAATCGCCCAGTTCGTATAAATTCGTTTTGTTTATAATAATATTTCATTAGTGAATTGATTGTACGTATTTTCTGAAAAACGTTTTTAAGTTTCTCATGAAAATACGTCCAATGGCTTCGACACCGAATTGTATCATTTCGTATGGTTTGGACTTTTTAATGGCAGTACAAATTCGCAATTTTCGAGAGTTTAAAAAACAATCCTGCACCTGGATACGTCAGACGTATAAATTAACAGCGGCGGCGTCGCCCTACTGGGAGTTTTATTGTGATTTATGTATTCGATTACCGAGCAAACGACTAAACTGGAAAGCGTTTTGTCGCTCTAACGATGTCATTAATACGATACGAGGACATTATGCCTTCCTTAACTTGTCGGATAGCGGTATCTATGTCGTGGCGATAAAAAAGTTTTTTATGGTCTTACTTTTGTATTCGTATCAGCGATCTAGCGCTTTGTAGAGTAGAGTATACGACCAAAGGTCTATTTAGACACGATACGGAGCATGTCGGAAGCCACTCGTGAGTCGTGACAGCAATAAATAAATATACTAGGCTCTGCAGTCTGAACTTCTTTATGCAGTTCCTTGAACCACAACTTCTAGGATGTCCTGTTTTAAGAACATCACGTCAGGCTTCACGCGTTGCAAGCTATCGTGCGTGTATAGTATGACTAGGCATTTTAAATCATAGTTTCTTATGTCCTATTTCTTATAGGGAGTAGTCGAGCAGGGAGTCATCTATGAAGTCCGTCCATGAACATTTGCAGTACCAAAAGAACCACCGTACATAGTTTATGTTTCCGATTTCGTCTAGAATAACTAAAAAAAATATTATTTTTAACCCATTTTTTATGGTAATAGGCGTAATACTGGCAAATCGTATTGTCTTTGATCATCAAAATGGATTTCTAAATACTTTTTCTAGTAAAATTCTTCCATTATTAATTAACATTAAATCGAACGGGAGAATTATTGCTTGCAGGATGAGTCGCGCAACGCTGCGCTAGAAATGTAGCGAATTTTCCTTCCTGTCTTTTAAATTACACATAAAAAATGTCGGAAGGCGAAAATTTATTACAGGGAACACTGTTCTCGCACGGCTATGTTATTATTTATTTTATTTCGGCAGGTGCTTAAACGAGGAATTTATTGCATCGTAAACAAGGAACAATATTACATTTTTCCAAATACATACCAAGTAAGAGGAAAATCCATGGAAAGTATAGAATTAAGGTTAACAAAGGGATGACCTACCTGTATTTACGTACAATCGGCAGGAGAGACCTGAGCCGTCAGAGAAGCATGAAGTGCAAGCTACATATTTATAAATTAATCAATGTGTGTCTACTAAACTTCAATGCATAGGTATCAGATTTACAATAATAGCTAGGTAGTCTAAAATATTGCACTTACCTACTATATGTAACAGAAAAACCATTTTCTATAATAATACGTACTAACACAACGTAAATAAAAACGTACCTAATACATAAAAGTAGTTTTTATTTTAATTCAGATACAAGTAAGCCCTTGACTGCAATCTCACCTGGTGGTAAGTGATGATGCAGTCTAACTTCAGATCAGGTTGTCTTATTACCACCTTACCACCTTACGAGCACTTACCTTACTCAACGATCTGATTGCTCAGCACCAAAAATTTGATATTTTTAGCATTAGTATCTCCGAATTTAACAAAATATGTACCTATGTTTTGTAACGTCTGACTCGGTATGCGTTTTGGTTTCACTGTAAGCATGCTGAGATATTATTATTAAATAAATAAATAAATTACAGACGTGCTAACGTGTAATAATATTATACGTATATTATCTTACGTAAAATTAGACAAGTATTATAATATTATGTGCAAAAGATGCCTATTAAAATGAGGCTGCCTCATACCTGTTATAAAATATACACAGTGCTTGAGCTTGAATACTTCATTAGTGCGATAGTTTTCGATGGCGCGATATTGCATAAAGCAAGTGCTTTAATTTATGTACACGATATATTCGTAGTTAAACCCCGCTTTCAGTTTATACCTACTTGTTCACACAACCTTTTTTGGTGTATTTTTGCACTAATGTGTTTAGCAGCTGCAATGTTTGTTACAATTTCCATTTTCTTCGTAACTTCATATTAATTTATACTAATTTGAATTAATAAGTACGGCACGTAATTCATTATAGCTTTAAAGCTTTGTTACCATTTTAGGAATTTGGCGGAGTAAAAGTAGCATAAAGAAAAGAAACTTATCTAATACAGTAACATTTTTTAAAAAGAATATTAGCCATGTTTATCGTGACTAATATTTCCCTTTTCCCTCCAACTAAGTGTAAAGCTTGTGGTAGGTCGAGTAGGTACGACAGTAGTGCAAAGTTTGGGACTCGGACCGCCGAGTTTTCGTATTTCAGTCCGCTATTAATAATAATTAATTATTGCAATTTGCAACTTTTAGAAGACACATTGTACTCATTTTCTTTTTTGCGTTGTGTGTAAATCAGGCTTAAAAACGCCACCAATAGGAGCAAACTAAAGTTTCTGATTTATTGGTATTGATCTCACTTCGAATACACCTACAGTCGAAGTAGTGACACAAAGTTGCAAACTTGTACAAACGCCGCTGCAAAGTTCACATTATATTAATCCTTCAGGAATATATTGAAAACTGTACGAAGGTAAAGTTTGAAATTTATACCGATGTTCGCTGTTATAAATTATATATAGTTATTTATATGAACTGTGGTGTTTTAGTAGGCTGTTTGTTGTTATTAGACAGCTAACAAGTGTAAATTAAAAATTGATAACACCACCGACAAGTCAAGGTTACACTAACTAGAAAAGAGCTGATAACTTTCAAACGGCTTTCGGGACGTTATCAGCTCTTTTCTAGTTAGTGTTCTTAGCTATAAAGCTAAGAACACTCTCAATCAAGCCACGGACGGACAAGACGGACGGACGGACGGACGGACAACGATGTGATCCCAGAAGGGTTCCGTTTTCCTTTTGAGGTACGGAACTCAAAAAACCCACGTAACATTTGCGCTTTTACAAATAACTTATGCAAATAAACAAAAGGCGTTGTATTTCAAGAGATGAAATCCCGACTTTATAGCTAAAGCCGAATTCAAACCGGAATAAAAGAATGATTTCAATGCGCCCCAGGTGTTCCCTTTGGTGAATACAAATGGGCTTGTAATGAATGCTTTAATACCAGTACAAGAAATGAAAAATACAAAGTCACGATAATCAAATATGTTTTGGTAAATATTAAACGATTAGAATAGAATAATATAAATTTTTATTTAAATAGACTTTTACAAGTGCTCTTGAATCGTCAGATTACCACTGGTTCGGAATGCCGTTCCTACCGAGAGGATCCAGCTAAAAACTTAGCGATTTTAAAGTTGAAGGGGTATGTATTTATTTAAGTATAATGCAATCGATTCATCTTGGTTATTGGAATAATTTATTTGGCTTTTACTTAATCTCACGGGAGCACGTTGAAAGGCGATAATTACTGAGGATGGTATGGTTTTTTATACTGCGCCATAACTAAACAAAAATGTGAGAAGGATAGAATGTATTATAGTGTTAAAAATTATCTATTTTATAAAAAAAAATCCATGACCTTTTGAAAATCATGACTAAGTATTCATAGTTTTATTTTTAGTGTAGGAGTTGTTACATGGCTTCAGAGATTCACATACAAATATTTGAAACGATATAATTTCAAAACAACACATTTTTACAGAAATCATGCAGAAATCCGACAAAGTACAGACACAGATGATATTTGATGTTGGAATTATCTACAAAATTATATTGGTTTTTATTGGTTAATGTTCAAATGTATAATCATATTATGTTCGTATGAAAAGCTCTGCGGAGCACGCTAGGGATATTAAGGGATGCAAAACTTAGGACACTAGAACTTTGGCAGGTAGAATCGAAAATATCAAGTAGGCAGTACCTACTGCATGAAAGAATCCCGAAAGAATTTTAAAAACCTAGATCGCTAGATTTTTGGGGACTTTTCGGTTTCGGAAAAAAAGAGCTTATGTCCTTTCGAGGATGCAAGCCATCTACCTGCATACCTAATGTCTTCTAAATCGGTTAAGCGGATGGACTGTGAAAACGTAACGACGCACAGCCAGACAAATAGGTACACACTGTCGCGTTTATAATATTAGTATGGATTATGAAATACACAATATCAAATGAATAAGCTAACAGTAACAATGGTGCAATCCAATAATTAATTTGCACGCTCAATTTCAGGAAGCATTTCAATGAATAGTGTATTTCAATGCCATATCATTGCACGTGACGTGTTCATAAATCTTTCCATAGTTTAGGGAGGCCAAATTTTTGGTTAGTTGAGGATAGGTCTTAATCTGTAGAGTAGATTTACAAAGTCCAAATATATAATCAGGGTTCAATAGAACGTTAGTAGGTACTATGATCATTACCATTTTTTTCTTTTCAAAATCATAATTATCGGTTAAAAACTTTCCATCAGGTGTGATTGTGGTCAAGCGCTTACCTATAGTGAATAAAAAAAAAAAAAATGTAGATATGCATCATGCGTAGACCTTATATTCTGTCTAAAGTGGGATTTTATAGGGTTTCTTAATAAAGCAAGGAACCCTTACAGTTTCCTCCGGTATTTCTGAGGTATTTCCTGAATATGAAAGGCGTGAGTCGAAAATAATTTATATAACATTCGCGATTGGTACCGTGTTAAATAAAAGTCATTATGAAGCTTCTTGTACATAAATCTATAATGTTATTTATATATTACTATGTTTTGTTGGTGTACAATAAAGAATATTTTACTTTACTTAACTTTTATTTACTTCTTAGACAATTTTTGGGAAATAAATTAAAAATGAATGCCAAAGTTTTTAGTTTTCTTTCCGTAACTTTTCACTATATCGTATAGTCTATGGTAAAGGGAAAAGTTACAAGTAAAATAAGGCGTGACAATATTAAAAAAAAGTCTAAACCACGCTTACGGAGTCGTGGAAATGAGCAAGTTATATAACATTTATGAAATTCCATTGCTATGTCCCTGTTTTACCAACAACAAGTTGGAGACCCTATTCTCTGCCATCTTGTTTTGCTGAATAGGGCATTAATTAATGCCCTTCAGAACAAGTGTTGGCACTAGACCGTGTTTTAGAAATTAATTGAATAGAATCCTCAGCACACCATCTTCTGTGATTGGATATACACTCTTGTAGATATAATATTTTATAATCAAACATAAGTTTTCATTTAAGTAATTTTCCTGCATATTCGGGGTTTACGTGTGATTAGCAATAGACTTGAATATAAAACGCACAAGTTTATTTTCATGAGATATTTCTTAAAGCTACTCTGCAATGCAAGATTTTAAGAAGATATTTTGTCCATCAAGGTTTGCAGAGAACGATTGCCTTTTTATGTTTAATCCTATATTGTAGTTGTGGAAGAAACGAACAGAGGTGGCAAGTGTACTCTACTTCAGCAGGTACCAAAAAATAGTCTGGAGATTTAGAGGTAGGTTTCAATTGATTTTGTAGAGTTAAGAGCGCTATTCATGATCGCTAAAGTCAAGCGTGGGCGAATGCTGTTCCAATACGGGTAAGACATGCTCAAGAGTGATTTAGACGATGTTTTAACAACGCAAATCAAAACTTGAATTTATTTAGAAAAGTTTGCCTTAAAGGCATTATTTTTGAAAAATTTGGTCCTAAATAGAGATAGGTAGCCAACGAACTCCGTGAGTAAGGGCAAGTTAGGGTCATGAAAACTTTGACATCATTTTTTTTTTAAAATTTTGTATAGAAATTTTTATAATTTTATTTCGTCATTATACTTCAGCATTGTATTTATCTGATCAAAGTAGCATGGGGACGTGTCGTCATTATAAACTAATGTCCAAACACCCTGTAGGTATAATCAAACGGATATTGGTTACATTCTTAAAAGTTTGTAGAATATTAAAGTCGTACCAAGAATACGTAGTGCCTACTCAGACTGGAAGTGACAACAATGGGGAGCATTTCAATGAGATTTGCATTAGAATGCGCAGGCAATGGTGCAGCGGGCTTTGTGACGGAACTGTGGAACGTGCCCTCTTCGGAAAAGTTCACGCCAAAAACACGTACGACTTTTTATCACGAATTTTGTGTGTGAGATAAATCGATGGTTCAATTCAGAATTGCACTAGGTACCTACTTTACTACACAGTGTTGATATTCTTGAGGAAGAGTTGTTTAAAGTTCAGATTATGACTAGCACAAATATAGTAGTCATCGAAATTGAAATTTTATTTGAGTAAATAAAACTATACAATTATACATATTTTTTCACTAAAAGCCGTTAAAGATATGTCACAATTTAACTACTCTACTCTATTCTACTTATCTAATATTTTCGGCTGCTTGGAGTTAATTTAAATTTTGTTTGCATTATAATATTATAAATGTGAAAGTGTGTCCGTCTGTCTGTCTGCTTTATTTTCACGGTCCATCAGTTCAACCGATTTTGACGAAATTTGGACCGAATTAGCTTACCTAACCTTAATCGCGGGCATAATTTATATGGCACAGAAAAATTAAAAAAAAATTGCAGTCGTGGACGAGGTCGTGGACATCAGCTAGTAACTTCATATAAGATTAGTCATATTTTCATCTAAATTCCGTCAGTCTAGTCCAACAGCGCATTCGTATTCATCGGAAAATACCAAAATACCTGACAGATTGCTTGGGGGTTGAAATTGCTGTGCATCTTGGGCATTATGAAGCCGTCCAGGAATTTTCTTATTAAGCGAAATAACTTCGTAGTAAATCTTTGCACTGCTCAATCGTTTATTTTCATATCAATGTTATAGTAAGTTCTGATTGAAATAATTTCGACGCATTCTTGAATGAATTTCCCAAAAGACCGTATTCTTTGTCAGTCAGTCAGTGAGTGAGTCAGGACTTTTGATTTATATTTAACTACTTGACGCATCCCGGTTTCGTGTCCTACCCTTTCCCTAGATAAATGTTTATATGAAAGTGTGAATAGGTTGCTTGTGAAATATTCTGGAAATACTGAAATCCCTATTAACTTCAATTACACTGATCACTATGAATTTCAGCCAATTTTTTTTTAACCTTTTACGAGTAAGTAGAACTCTCAAAGATAGTAGTAGTAGTAGAGCATGCTATATTTTTGAGGCTTTATTTTTTATCTAAATGCCTACGTTAGAAACGTTTTGTAATCGTTGTAAATCACTTGCCTAGCTTTTACTAGCAAAATAAAGTTTTGCACGTTGATTACTTTTGGCAGGTCACGCGAAGCAGGTTTGCACTGCGGAATTGTTTTAAATGGTCTATTTTGAAGCTTTTGCTGCATTTTTAAGCTTCGTGTACATTTAAGTCGTAGCTTATTAGGTTACAAGCTGAATCTCCTTGGTTACTATGGGTGGGCTATTTTGTGCTACCTATTTTCTGTAAAATGTGTTATATGCACAAGTTATAAGTATTTTTCTTGAAGTTTCTAAAAATAATAAAATTATGGAAACCACATGTTATATCTAGCTATTAAAAAACGTGTAATGACACAAAATCACTTATAAGTGGTCGTCATATTATATAAAGAAAACCTGTATGCCTTCTTACCACAGCGCAGTTTGAACTGTACCTATCTACGTTGATAGTCAAACCTCTTACCTTGCTAAACTTAAGCTCCTTGATTCTTCTTAATTCTCACATTGTATTCTATCAAACATACAATGCTTGGGAAGTAATTAATACCTCTTACTAATTAAGACCCTGTTGTACTAATTAGTTACTACCGGCGTAAAAATAAACACGCAAAAAAACATTTCATCACCATAATAAACGTATCAACTTGTTAAATTAAACATAAAGATTTAGGAAACAAACTTTTTTTTATTACAACTTTAGCTATAATACAATAAAACTTAAGCTACTTCATCTAATTACTGTACAAATCCTGCCCACGTGATTTTTTAGATAGGTTATTCTAACCGCATTTTTATCCCATGAAATCTCCTACCATTATATGAATAATGGCAAAAGGACATGACTCTCAGTAATTTGGAATACGATGAGAGAGATTATTTTAATTCCCTAGCCCGTTTCCTCGTGTATCTTGCCTTAGATACGATATTACAACACATAATATAAATAATAGCCTGGTCATCGTCGGATAACTATTTAAGTATTACGTAATAACTCTACGCATTGCGTTTTTGTTAAAAACTTGGCAACGTTTATTAAGGCAATGAAAGCCGCATTGGTACAAAAACACGAGATATTGTTATTTGAATGCTGAACGATATTTTCACACTTATACCAATTATGTTTGTGATTTATAGACGGCAAACCCAGTAAAAATTTGGCATCCATATCTAGCTAAAAAAATAGGTATATTTTTATCGTTGTCAAAGCTACTAGCTATCTATGAATATAGGTACTTAATGCCATCCTAATTTTTTTTTTTCCGCATCAACCCGCTTTTACCCAAATGCGGCAAAGCCAAAAGGAAGGGTTATGATTTTAGCAGTCTGTGTATGTATGTGTGTATGTTTGTATCCAGATTCTGTATGTTCCACCGTAGTGCCTAAACTACTGGGCCGATTCTGATGAATGAGGTGTCAATCGATTTGTCGTAAAGGTCAGGGTGACATAGGCTACATTTTATACGAAAAATTAACCTAACGGACGTTAGGTACATGAAAAAAAGTGGGGGTCTCCAAAATTTTTTTTTGCTAATGTATCTAGTGGGTTGTCAAATGAAAGAGGATAAGAATAAGAAGTGTTTATTTGCTAGAATATGGTATAATATACGAGGAGAAAATTCTGAGTTCATAAGTATAAATGTACTACAACATTAAAATATACCAAGCGTCAGAAAAACAATTTTACTATAATATTTAGCGTTTATTAAGACGATCGCAGTCGGGTTTTAGTTTTCAACTTTATCTTGTTAACGACTCCTCTTGTCAAGATCGCCTTTGCAACCGTGTAGGAGTTTAATTTCCTTTAAATATTTCTCTCTCTCTGTTTATGTATGTGTGTGTGCAATAAAGTATTCAAACATAAAGCAATGTGATTAAAGCACTTCGTTGGTACGTCCCGGAGGTGCAGTGGTGGGGACCGAGCAGGTCCCCGGTGGAGGGTCTGCCTCGGCAGACGTCGCTGGCTGGGTCGCGGTTGTTTGCTTCGGCGTTCCCGTGACCCAGTCGCCAGGCGACGCGCAGTAGCGCCGCTGGGGTTTAGTGGGTATTCCGGTCGCCTCTCGGCCGGCGAGTCCCACATACCTTCCCTCAGCTGGCTGGCTGCCTCACGGCTGGCTGGCTAGCTTCCGGTGGGGATGCGTAAATGCATTCCCCAGCGTCAACAAAAAAAAAAAAAAAGCAGCTTAGAATATTGAAAAGTGTAAAATAGAAGTCTTGTGATGTCTATGTTTAATTAGAAACATAGACAAAATAAAAAAGGAATTTTTCCATACAACAGCTGAAGTGCGTTGGGTACTTCAATGTATCCACTACAGTGAAGTGGGCGAAATGCTGCATCCACTGAAATATTTTTATTTAAAAATCTACCCATTCTTATTTTTCGTACAATGAAAAGAAGACCCTATTACCTTCTATTAAAGCTGATTTTCATTTCAATAAAAGAATTTGTTAGAGGCTATTTTATTGATAAAAATCCGTGTAGCTAACCTGCATACATGAGTATCCACTTCGTTATTCGACTGCGGTAATATTGAGATACCTAGCGGTATTTATAATACAATGGGAAGTAGCTAGAAAAAGTAAAAATGCATTTTGAACACCTTCGATTAAAAATAATATACTGCAACCATACTTCCACACGTATATTCCATATTAATGAACAAAAAATAGTAAAAAATACTATAAATTCGAAAGTGTGTCGATCTGTCTATCTGACTGTTAGCTTTTGCGGCTCTACCATTTAAGCGATTTTGAAGAAATTTGGTTCAAGAAATATTTACTCCTAGCTTGCAATTAGGGTCCCGGAAATCAGAGTTCCCACAGGATTTTGGAAAACCTATATGGATGAAGCCAAGGGTGTCATAGTGTTTGGTACAGAGATAGCTTGGTATCCCGGAGATGGACGTGGGCTAATATTTTTATTCAAAGAGTTTCCATTTGATTTTTAAACCTAAATCCACGTGGACGGTCGCTGGCATCACCCAGCTCATACTACGTATATCGAGCTTAGTTGATCAAAGTGTCGAATTTCATTAATAGTGAAAGATGTCCTCACTTTTTAATAAACAGCTTTCAATGAAAAAATGTAATTTTGGTAATAGCCACAAAACTTCACCTTTAATATAACTGTCTATTAGCAAACACAAAGTAATACATAACTATCGCTAATATCATGTCATCACTACATACACCCCTAGATTCTAGTAAGTACATATCTACTTACCTTCTTATCGTCTAACTCTACTATATAGATAAGTTGGTAAGTGGAGAGAACCCCACACGTTGGAGAACAAAAGCTCTCGTCTTGCAAATAGTTGTGGGAGAGCTTGTTCGCTTGACAATATTGACTCTTCGACTTTTTACCCAGCATGGCATTAGGGTTGGCAACCATGGGTTTTCTACTAAAAATGTAGGTACGTTTAAAGGGAAATCATGTTTTATGTATAAAAAGGCGATCTTGAAACGTCTTTGATAAACCACCTGTGGTTCACGAACGCTGTTATAATTTTGTTAGTAAGATAGTTCCTCTAAAGAAGAATTAGTATGTAACTCTGTCTTCATTAAATCTTTTACATGGTTAACTGCGTTAATACGACATCACTTTTCTGTATTTTTTTGTGCGTTGACAACCCTAATTGCAACTAATCTTATAAAGCATGTTTTCTCTTGAAATTGAGGGTTGACATCTTCGTGAAAACTTTTCGCAATTCAAATAGAATTTCCATGTAATTTACAGACAATGTTTTACCCGTAGACGTTATTTGAATATTGCTGACACAACGTAGCAAGCGAGTTGATCAAATTGTAAAACTGTTCGTGCAAACTTTGTCTTAAAAAGAACTAGCGAGCCGCCCCGGCTTCGCACGAGTAGCATATTACAATTTTCATCAGGAACTCTAATTTTTTGAAAAAAAAAAAACATGCCTGTCAGTCAAGAATAATGTAGGTTTTTCAAAAAGAATTTCCAAAATCGGTTCAGTCATTCCAGAAATTACTTTCTATAAATAAACTTACAACTTTTCCTCCTTATAATTAATATTAATATAGACTAACAGTTACCATGATAATAGAGATGATGGGAGCGACATTTTATAAAATGTCAAAACGCTAACATATTACGAAATACATAGAATATGTAACGTCATACACACAATTATTTTGATGTAACTTGACTTTTTTTTTTTTAAATGATATGACAACTTAAAACAGCGGACATGGATTTTACGAATTTTGAAAGACCCTCTATTTTATTATTACTAAGAAATAATTATTTATTTTTTACATACAGCCTGCAACAACATTATAATAAATATTCTTTATTTGACTATGGGACCTTAAAAAACGCTGAGCTTCGGGTCCACTCAACAACGTTGGTAGGTAGTGTAAAACTTTAAAAATACGCTTACAAATTTTATACTTTATTTTTAAAATGACAGATTCACAGACAGATGAACAGAAGAGCTGAAGTCTGAACGGAACTATAATGGTTACTTAGTTTCATTACGGAACCCTGAAAATATCAAGGTTTGAGTGTAATAGTGTCAATCTCTAGTGCGAACTATGGGTGTGGATAATATTATTATGATATGCACAATAATAATTACATTGTAACCTAATATATTAACCCACTCGAGATTTAGTTTAATCAATGGGTCGCTTCGCTTTGATGTTAACTAGCACACTCCGCCATATTTGATGGGAATGTAATTACTTTACTGATATCGAGCGTCGCGTTGCGCACATCTCGAGCGCTTTGTATATTTGAGTTCAACTTGAATTACCTAATTAATTTTATAAAGCTAATTATTACGGTCAAGGTAGCCCATTTCCTATCAAGTGGGATATCAATTTTTTAATGGCTTTAAAGAATTCATTCATAATTTAAATGATTAGTTGATTTAAATTTTAAGATATTCATTTGGAAAATGTAGCAGCGGCGCTTCTTACGTGGATCAAAATAATAGACAATTATGTAGGTATCTTATACAGTGGATATGAACTAGAGATATCTTAAACACTTATATAACAACTATTATTTAAGTACAAATACACTCTAAACTTGGGCCCAATCCACTTCTTATACGTGTACGAAAATCATATCTCGCAAAGTTTTGGTCGTACTGAGATAAAAATGGAAGTATTCGAAGGGCAACAGTACTGTCCTATCGTCTACATTACAAAACAAAGTGTTTACATTGTTTTGTAATGTAAAAAAAACAAAGTAAACATTTGAAAAAAACATATTTTTACATAACACGGCCGTCTATTCGGCGTCTTTCTAATTAGATACTTCTCTGAACTCCAGTCTCCTCCAGTAGTTTTCTTAATTGCATTGTCACTTAGTTGTGTTTTTCCGACAAATGAATTTAATGTTGGCGCGAACTTTTGGCTACGCGACGTGAATCATGTAATTGCTTATTTCTTTACTATTTAAACGGTATAGTCAAAACAAAGCTAGACAATATTGAAGTTTTCTTTTTACTTAAAGTAAATGGAAAGCTTAAATTGTTTCTTTTAATTGGAAGTAAAAGAAACATTTTAGTGTAGCTCTCTCTCCATAGAATCATGAGTTTGGTTTTCATTTGAATAACCTATCAAACTCGATGTAAGTGATTTTGTAGAAAAGCTCAAAAAACTAATATAGGTATATGATTTGTAAGATTTTCGTATGCAAAAATTAATGTTTGTCCGTCCATCTGGGTCTCTGTCTCTCTGTTTGACTCTCTGTGTATTTTGCAACGTTCATCCGGTTGAGTCGAAAACTTTGTACAGTTGTTGTTAGCACTTGACAGCACAGTAGCAGCACCATGTTCAAAAATAACCCTATTTAAGCGAGTTCTTACTACACAGATGAATTCTTGTCGAAAGTAAGAAATCAACATTAATTTGTCACGAAGAAAGTAATTGATATGTACCAACATTTAACAAAACCTTTTTTACTTTAAAAATGTAACGAAAGTAAAATGAAAGTGTTTAATTTGAAAATGGGATTTAATTTGCGATATCTTCTTTGAAACATTTCCATAATAAATATTGTAATGGCAATTTGAGCCTAGTAAAATATTTGTAAAAGCATCTTTACAAAGTGAACTTCAGAGAACTCTGAATAAAACCTTTTCATTAGCGACTAATGGCATTTGGAAATAATTGGACGGAAACCCTGGATTTTTAGGGTCCTTTCGAAAAATAATAATGATAAATTAAAAATTTTGTGACATGATTTTTTGAGTTAAATCAATAACTCATAGGTCCATCAATGGGTCTTTACTCTACAACCAACTTTGTAGTTTGTAATCCTTTCGAAACGATACGAATACGAGTACCTAACTTGCGTGAGTTATTTATCATGGGGTCGGTGGCGAAAATTATTGGTGTGGTAGACATGTTAAAACGTGCCGCGTTCGTCCACCGTTGCCATGACAACCGGTCGCTAAGGCGCCTAGTAACCTTGCCGAGCGCACTCGATCGCACCCGAGAGGCGCACGGCAGCTCGTCGCCGCCCGCGCGCCTCGCTAGTCTAACTCGCGCCTACCTTTGACATGTACGCGTCCCGCGATTGTCACGGGCATTGTTTTTACATAATATAGTTTGTCTCGTGAATCCTAAATGTGTTTTCTTACAAAGAACCTGGTCACACTGGCGTCCCAACTAGTGGCCCGAGAAACTATATAGTAGTGTATGTACTTACTGTGTGGTCTGTGGTGACGTAATCGCGTCGTACTCGTAACCGGCATTTTTTTGAAAATGCCTCGCGGTACACCGGCTGCTAGTGAGACTCGAAACGAAGGAATCGAGGAACGTATCGCGTCATTGTTGGCCTCTTTTGCGCACGCTCAAGCTGAAGCCAACAGAGAGTTGGTGGAGTCTTTTTTGGGCTCGCGCGCCAACCAGACGGATGTACCTACGTTCCCATCACCTACCCTGTCGGCGAATGTACAACCTGCCGGTAACTTTGCTAAGTGCCTAGCAAGGTTTAATGGAGCAGGATGTTCGGAGAACCCGGAGATCCTGGAGGCATTCATTGACTCGGTGAAGGTATTTAAGGAGTGCGTCAACATATCGGATGATCACGCACTGAAGGGGTTGCCGATGCTCCTTGAAGGAGAAGCAGCTCTGTGGTTCAGAGGCGTCAAATCGACGATTACGTCATGGGATGACGCAATTTCTAAACTTCGTGGAATGTATGGCGTTCCCCGGCCCCCGCATAAGATATTCCGAGAAATCTTCGCGGCAGAGCAAAGGGAAGAACGAGCAGAGGTTTTCATTGCCCGCTTACGCGCGAAATTCACGAGATTGCCATATGCCGTGGACGAACGGATGCAACTTGACATGATTTATGGTCTTCTTCGTAGAAATATACGTGAACGCGTAGCGCGGGATAAATTTACTAGTGTCGATGAACTCTATGAAAAGGCTAGAATCGTAGAGGAATCCTTATCCGAAGTCGTACAAAGTATGCCTACAAAAACCGTTCTGCAAAGTGCTACGCATATGAATAACGTCGACGAAGCCGCGCGCGAAGCTAGTTTAACGCCGTCGCAGGGCGTGGCGCGCGGAAACTCGTGCGTGACGGTGCGCCCGACCGATCGACTCGGCGGGGCAAGCGGCGCAGGCGGCGGGAGTCGGGGCTCTGACGTCACCGCCAGGCCGCCGTCAACTTTTACACAAGGGCCTATGGACTCACGTACGGTAAACGTTACTACCAATACGAAAGGTAAATTGTTTTGTGTTTATTGTAAGCGTGGGGGTCACGGGGTCGATTCTTGTTTACGTTTAAAACATAAGAGTGAATCGGGGACTCCGGCTAATAATAACAATAGTCCGTTGTTGTGTTACAAGTGTAAACAAAGGGGTTTCATTCGATCGGACTGTGAGCGGTGTAACTCTTTTAGTTCGTGCGATGTTTACAGTGATAATCATGACAATGATCGTAATAATGATAAATCGTGCGATGTGTTTAGCCCTAAGGAAAATTTGTCTACTCTGCTTAGACCTAAGAAAATTTTTCCTACTCGTGGTCATAGATCAATAATGTCAAAGAATAACAAAATTTTATGTGACAACGAATGTTTGTCTCTCAGAGACAATGCGTCTGACAATGATTGCCTAACTAATAGTCATAGAGCAATGATGTCACAGAGTAAGGATAATATAGATTATCCTGCCTACGAAAATTTGTCTCTCAGAGACAATATTTCGGAAAATGTTTATGTAACTGATAGTGTGCAGTCGGACTTGGTAGCTGCGTCTACCATTTCAGCCTCGAGTGGGGAGGCGACGGGCAGCGGTGATCGTCCGATTCTCGATATTGTGATCAATGGTTGCCATGGTACCGGTCTGATTGACACAGCCGCAAAGCGTAGCATTGCTGGCTTTAGGCTTTACGATTGGTTGCGAAATACACATCACTCGTTCCGGAATAGTGAAATGACAGTAAGGCTCGCGGATGGGGTAGTGCGTACCCTCGAGGTCAAACTCGCGGACGTACAGGTTAAATTAGCCCAGACTGACGTAACGGTGCCTATTACGTTTATCATTTTCACTCATTCGCGTACCAATGATACACTTCTAGGTATAGATTTCATACGTAAAGCGCGATTGGTAATTAACATAGATTCGAACAGCTGGTTCACGGCCGATCGTCCTCACACGGTTTATCCGTTGCGGTGTGAGTCCTCGCGTAACTTCGTGGGATGTGCCTCCGCGAATGTGCTTAGAGTGGACGAGGGCCCTAAGCTGTCACCTGCTGAGCGTACTGAACTCGCATGCCTGATTGACCAGTACAACGACGTCTTCGAAGAAGGTAAGGGACCAACTCCGTTTGCGGAACATGCCATTGACACCGGTGACCACTCACCAGTTGCCGTGCCGCCCTATCGCCTCACTCCTGCCAAGAGAGCCGTTATGGAGAAGGAACTCGATAAGATGCTGAACAACGGAATTATTGAGGAGTGCGAGTCCGCGTGGGCTGCTCCGGCCCTATTAGTACCAAAGAAAGATGGTTCGTATAGGTTTTGTGTGGATTATCGTAAGTTAAATGCCATCACCAAAAGTGATTCCTATCCCTTACCTGTAATTGACGATCTGCTACAGTATACTGGGAAAAGTTGCTTCATGAGCACCATCGACCTTCGGGCTGGGTACTGGCAAGTATGTGTTCGGAAGGAGGACCAAGATAAGAGGGCTTTTGTCACTCCGTTCGGGGTTCATCGATTTAAGCGCATGCCGTTCGGGTTGCGGAACGCTCCCGCCACTTTTCAGCGGCTTCTTGACAGGTTCAAGTCTGGCGCTTCCCTTAAAGATGTCACTCTTCTGGGATACATTGATGACCTGATCGTGATCTCTGACAGCTTCACTAAGCATCTTCAGGATCTTCGTGCTGTCTTTGAGCGTCTTCGTGTCTTCAGCCTCCAAGCTAACCGCGACAAATGTGTATTCGCGCGGGAAAGCGTTAAGTACCTCGGACACGTTATTTCATCAGAAGGTATTGCGCCGGATCCAGATAAGGTACGTGCCATTCAAGATATGAACCAACCAACGTCGGTGAAGCATATCAAGAGCTTCTTACAGACCTGTTCGTGGTTCCGTAAGTTCGTGCCAGGGTTTGCGAAAATCGCACAACCACTAACGATGCTTACTAAGAAGGATCAAGCTTGGATTTGGGGAGAAGCCCAAGATCAGGCTTTCAAAGAACTTAAGCGGTTACTTACCTCCACTCCAATTCTTATCCAACCGGATTACAGCCAACCCTTCGTTCTGAGGACAGATGCTAGCAGCTACGCACTCGGCGCTGCTTTACTCCAGGGGGAGTCAGCTCACGAGGAACGCCCAATAGCATATGCCAGTCGTCTTCTCACGGCAGCTGAGCGCAACTACTCGACCACAGAGAGGGAAGCCCTTGCGGTGGTGTGGGCCTGCGAGAAGTTCCGGGGCTACATTGATGGACACCCGGTACGCGTTGGTAGCGATCACCAGCCGTTGAGGTGGCTTCTTACCCTTAAGTCACCCACAGGTAGGTTAGTTCGCTGGGCGATGCGGTTGCAAGCTTTTGATCTTCAAGTGGAGTATACACCCGGAAAGCTAAACGTCCTCGCTGATACGCTCAGTCGACCGCCTTGTGACGGACAGACGCGGGAGGCCTGCGATGTCTGCACGGTAATTGTAGAGACGCCTCATTGGAATGCAACGTCCGTACGAGAGTCTCAGTTAGCCGATCCGGAAGTGGCTAAAATCATTCAAGGATTGGAAGGTAAGGAAGAAGTTGCAATCAGCACCTGGACAGGAAGAGGATACCATATGTGCGGAGGAGTTCTGTACCGCTATACGGACGATGATACCGAAGAGCCCCAGCTCGTCGTGCCTGAGGATTTGAAGAAGCAGGTTATGGTGGAATGTCACGACTCTGCCACTTCGGGTCATGGAGGTATAGAAAGAACTCTCCATCGTATCTCCCAACGATTTTACTTCCCAGGTATGCGACGCTATGTGACCGAGTACCTTAAGACTTGCATAGAGTGTCAGCGTTATAAGCCTAGCAACCAGAAGCCAGCCGGCTTGTTGCAAACACCTGTGCCGTCTCAGCGGTTTGAGGTGTTAGCCGTGGATCTCTTCGGACCATTGCCCAAGGGGCCGAACGGTGAGAGATGGATACTAATCGTAGAGGATACAGCTAGTAGGTGGGTGGAGCTCTTCGCTCTCATTGATGCTACTGCTGAAGCTTGTGCTAAGGTGCTCATTGAAGAAGTGTTTCTCCGATTTGGCCTGCCGCGCAAGCTAATCTCAGACAATGGGGTCCAGTTTGTTGCGGATCTAATGCAGCAGGCCATGTTCGTCCTAGGAATTAAGCAGAGCCTAGTCCCACTTTACCATCCAGAAGCAAACCCGGTGGAACGAAAGAACCGGGACTTGAAAGGTCAGTTAGCCATCCTTGTAGGGAATGAGCATCGACAATGGGCTGAGGCTTTACCGTTCATACGGTTCGCCTTGAACACCTCCATATGTAAGTCCACTAAGCATACGCCGGCTTATCTCACTTTTGGCCGAGAGCTGCGATCGCCAATCACCGCCCAAAGTGATCTTCGCGCGATAATAGAGGCCGAGAACTTCGTGCCGCAAATTACGCCCTACTTGCGGAAAATGGCCCAAACTTTGTGCTCGACGAAAGAGGCCATCGAGCGGGAACAGGATAGCAGCAAAGCGAGTAAGGACCAAACTCGACGTCTCTCGGAGGACTATGTGCCAGGGGATCTGGTCCTCTTACGCAGTCATGTGCTGAGTGATGCCCGGAAAGGTGTCACATCCAAGCTCGCTCCTAAACGTGATGGACCCTACGTCATAAGCAAGAAAATAAGTCCCACGACGTATCTACTGGCCCACTGTGGGAAACCGGAGGACGTACTGGGTAAGTACCACACCGTAGATCTGCGTCGTTACCACGCGCGCGACGACGATCGGCCGGAACCACTCCGTCCCCGAAGACAACGGGGTAGACCGCGGAAATTTCCTGCCTAACCTTTTTTTTTGCTTGTTTCACCTGTTGTGAGGGCACAAAAGCCAGGTGAAAAGGGGGAGCCTGTGGTAGACATGTTAAAACGTGCCGCGTTCGTCCACCGTTGCCATGACAACCGGTCGCTAAGGCGCCTAGTAACCTTGCCGAGCGCACTCGATCGCACCCGAGAGGCGCACGGCAGCTCGTCGCCGCCCGCGCGCCTCGCTAGTCTAACTCGCGCCTACCTTTGACATGTACGCGTCCCGCGATTGTCACGGGCATTGTTTTTACATAATATAGTTTGTCTCGTGAATCCTAAATGTGTTTTCTTACAAAGAACCTGGTTACATTGGTTAGTTACATGAGGTCACTAAATGAGCTGTCCTTTTCCGTACAGAGTCATAATATTAGTAGTCAAAGTATAATTACTATTATTGTTTGCATGATCTCTTTAAAATGTACAAGTGTAAATTAAAAATTTATAACAGCCCCGACAAGTGAAGGTTACAGTAACTAGAAAAGAGCTGACTACTTTCAAACGGCTGAACCAATTTTCTTGGATTATAGCTAAAAACACTTTCGATCAAGCCACCTTTCAAACAAAAAAAAAACTAAATTGAAATCGGTTCATTCGTTTAGGCGCTACGATGCCTCAGACAGATACACAGACACACAGATACACACGTCAAACTTATAACACCCGTCTTTTTGGGTCGGGGGTTAAAAATGATGCCTTGAGCTTATACCGTCTCCTTCTCAGGTTTTTGATATTCGCAACACTATGGCGTGAACTACGCAACTTGAATAAAATTCCATCTATAGGAAACACATGTTATATTTCTTTATAAAAATGCCTTTCTATCGTGGAAAGCTTTTAGTGGAATCACGGTGTTGCGTGCTCCGCATAATAAACGCGGCAATGTTACTTAATAATGTACATAGGTGTACGGCGATATAAGTCATTTTTCCGTAGCGGAAAATCGCTTTGAGCAAAATTTTTGATAGTTTAATCTTTGGCACAATCATGTTCGTTTTCAATATCCTATCTATTGTGTTACACATACTTAATAGTGTATATTATAATAATTTACTAGCCGATGCCCGCGACTTCACCCGCGTGGATTTAGGTTTTTCGAAATCCCGCAAGAACTCTTTGATTTTCCGAGATAAAAAGTAGCCTATGTGCTAATCCAGGATATTATCTATCTCCATTCCAAATTTCAGCCAAATCCGTTCAGTAGTTTTTGCGTGAAGGAGTAACAAACATACACACACACATACACACAAACTTTCGCTTTTATTAGTGTGATAAATAAGTAGAAATTACGGACTCACCGTCTGTAGTTTGCAATACACGTGATCATATCATAAGATAAAATATTGTTAGTAGACGTGATTATATTCCACGTTCATTGTAAGGCAACCTGCATGCCTGACAGTTCTACATAATGTTGCCAAAGGTGTGTGAAGTCTGCCAATCCACACTGGGCTAGCGTGACACACTACGGCCTAAGCCCTTCGCATTCTGAAGGAACTCGTGCTCATTAGTGGGCTAGCAATGGGTGGATCATGATGATGACATGTAATTCGCGTTTAATTATTTTATTTATTTGGATTAACACACAGTAGTACGCAGTGGTTACAAATAATATAGTAGAATAATGAAGTAAAACTTACGTGTTACCCACTACGTTAACCACATATTATGACTAATAAAAACTAATGCGTTCTTTAAAGAACAGCTAATTACCTAAAAATAGATTACAGTTTTAAACATTATGCATATATTTTGATGGTCCATCATATTATTAATCCGTTCATTTCCACTACTTACAGTCTTATTCCTTCCTCATCCATTTACTTCCCGAAACCTTTCAAAGGTTAAATTATCTGTATACCACGCTGCATGCCGTACTTGCGCAGTTTCTATCATTGAATTATTTATTTGCCCCGGTGCCACGGATATTATGGTCTGCCTACAACAATAAGTTACTCATAATTACACCTACCTAAAAACTAAGCAGAAAAGCTTCTTATTTACCATGTTTAACGAATTACCGGGCCACATGTTGGCCACATTTTATATCCTACATTTCTCCAGAGATATGCGAGTTTCCCTACGATGTAATCCTTCACTTAAGAACATGCGTCAGCAGTTGCAAGCACTTAAGATTAGAGGATTTTAGAGATAGCTTAAGAGCATTAAGGTCCAACCATTTACGTAGACCTATTTTATAAGCCTAGATTATAACGTTTACGATTACGAACAGGCTTTAGTAATAATTATTTAGCACAGCAGTGTTAGTACCTATACGATTTTTAACCCCCGACCCAAAAAGAGGGGTGTTATAAGTTTGACGTGTGTATCTGTCTGTGGCATCGTAGCTCCTAAACTAATGAACCGATTTTAATTTAATTTTTTTTTGTTTGAAAGGTGGCTTGATCGAGAGTGTTCTTAGCTATAATCCAAGAAAATCGGTTTAGCCATTTGAAAGTTATCAGCTCTTTTCTACTTACTGTGACCTTCACTTGTCGGGGGTGTCATAAATTTTTAAGTTACACTTGTATATTATTATCTCACCAATGTTGATAGAATACGTGAGTTGATACTCAGTTTAGTGACCATTGCGTAGATGTTGGAAAGATAATACATAAGTACATACAACATAATATGTAATGTAAAGTGTATTTTGTTTTGTGTATGTGTGAGAGTATCTAAAAATCAGAGTACTCTGCCCTGACTTTCGGTTAAGAATAAATAGCATTTTTATTAACTTTTTTTGTGTTTATTAGGTAGGTATTTTATTTATATCAACTTTGCCATGGAAAGGTTATTTTTGCGTGTTCATTTCCTTCATAACAATTCACGGTTCACTTTAAACTAATTACTTGGCGTTCTTGAAATATTAGGTTATTAGCGGTGGCGTGAAAATACACACGCAAAGAAACAATCTGATAACCTAAACGAAATATACTAACCAGGTTATTTTATCAGCCAGCTTTACAAATTATTACATCTTTTCAAATCTTGCTTACTTATTTTTTGGGGCTACAAACATATTTTTTTGCCTAAAACATACATTAGAGAAAAAGGAATTATGACAGAAAAGCTTTTTGTGATTTCATAAATCTAGGTCTTTTTCAGGGGTCCGTACCCGAAGTGTGCCAACGGGATCCTATTGTTAAGCCTCCACTGTCCGTCCATCTGTTTGTCCATCTGTCTGCCAGGGGGCTGTATCTTACGGACGGTAATTAGATAGAGATTAGAAATTTTCACTCAAAGTGTATTTCTATTGCCGCTATAACAACAAAATTATGAAAATCGCAAGTGCAATAGCACCGAACCCTTCGTGTGCGAATCCAACTCGCACTTGACCAGTTTTTTCAGCTACCCAAATACCTAAAAAATTACAAGTATCCATTATTTTTCAAAATTGTTCATTCCAAAATGCTTTTAGTCTTTTTAGGGTTCCGTACCTCAAAAAGAAAAACGGAACCCTTATAGGATCAGTTGTTGTATGATTTTTATTTATTTTTATGCCTGACAGATAGATTTATCGTGCAAAATGTCGGAAAAAATATCCGAGTACGGAACCCTCGGTGCGCGAATCTGACTCGCACTGGGCCGGTTTTTCATCAATAAAATAATTTCAAGATTTCCTTTTAGTATTGTCATTTGTCTAACTTTTTAATTACTATCCAACGAATTATAGAACTATTCAATTAATTTTATTAGCACTTTATCTGAATAATCGTGTATCAAAATTTCAACCCTTCGTTTGGGCGGATTAGTTCGTTAACTTTCAAAACTTCGAAAAGGATACTTTTGGACGTCTCAGTTCTTATTAATTGAATTACCTAGCATTTGAATAAGTAACTTTAGAAGTTACTTTAATACCGAGTATAAAATTAACAGTGAAACTAATTAATAATGTCACTGTACAAACTTTGTTTTCCTGAGTTATCCCTTACTAACAATGACAAAGTCATTGCTTACTAAAGGTGCATTTACACATTCGCAAAAGAGAGTGCGCCAAATCGCGAGTCGAACGGGATCTAAGTATTCGTCTTCGGTTTCGTATTGCAACAGCAGTGGTTCGATTTTGTGCGATGATTCCTTCAGTATTTACTAAATAGGTACAATACAAAACGTCTTAGGCTCTGAATGTTTGAGTCATGGTACAAACTTACGCTGTAGGTAATAACAGCATATTTCACTAATGAGTCCTTAAATCAAGCTACTTATTACATAACTTACCACAGCTCACGAAGATTTGCGACGATTGTATCAATGAGTACCTATGTACTTATTTGCCATAGATATGTTTATTTGCCATTATTCAATTAAAGTGAACCTCAGTCATCCTCTTGAAATTTTGAAAGACCAATTTATTCGTCTCTTGACATTCCGCTGTACGCAAAAAGCTATTGTCTCCGTAGATGGAGAAAAAAGTTACTCAATTATTGACTCTGTACGCAATATTTTATTCACAAAATGAAATTTTAAGCGCACTGTACTGTATTCGTAAGTATACTCGTTCGTATGAATATTATGTGAAGTTTGTTCCACGACTGTTTCGCCAACTTTAATCCATTCAAAGACAAAGTGAATGTTTATTTCAAACATTTATACATTTTCAAAATTACAAGTCCATGACGGTGTTCCTGCATTCTCGGTTTACGAATTCGTAATGACTTCAAAGTTTAAATTGACGCTCCACGCTGCAACTAATCAGAGTTAAAAAGTTTCTTTGAACGAAGTAATTTTATACGGCGGCGTGTGTTCCCCGTAATTGTTTTAATTCAAAAGGGTCTTATTTCAGAAATGTCAGAGTGAACTAGAGTGAGGGAACTCTTGGTTTGACCCTGAATCGACGATATGTCAAACATTAGGCTATGGGTGACGTGAAATCAAAGAAAAATAGCCGATTTGTAGACTACCTATCGTCAAATGTAGGTAACATGTGACGCTTGCAAGTGACGTCGGAGCCTCGACGTTTTGTTACAAGTTCATAACATGAACTGTGGTAATATACAAAGAAAGTTATTGTTTATTTCTATTTGTTGGGCCAATATTTGGTATACAGATAGCTTGCATCCCGGGGACGACTCTATCCGGAAAATCAAAGAGTTCCCAAGAGTTTTTAAAAAACCTAAATCGACGTGGGCGGAGCCGAGGGCATTATCTAGTACCCTTTCACTCCGAGCTCGAGAGTATTTAATTTAGTCTAATATAATCCTAAGAATTTAGTCTATCATTGTCAAGCCACCGGCCAACTACTGAGCATACGTCTCCTCTCAGAACGAGAAGGGCGCCGACCAACTTAGTCTATAGTAGGACCGTTACAAAATACGAAAGTCACTAATTGATTAATGTTGACTCCAACTCCAGCAATTAAGAGCAGCACGGCTGAAACTTGATCGCCCTCTTCGAAGTTCACGTATTAATCCAGGGGTAACACAATGAGAACTTTATTCGAACTAAAGTTTAACCATTGCTTGAAGTGTTGAACACCACTCCGGTGTCCTTAATAGCGGTTTTCGTACTACTAAAGCCGCTCATAAAGGGGGCAAGATTTTTTTGGCATTTTCTTAATGCAACAGTGTAGCCACTAAATCTCTCGTTTCTCACTAATAATATAGGTAGTTACAAGATTTCCTGAACCCCGATTTGCGCAAATACTTTGTCAATGATGATTAACTTACCAAAAGTTCCTTTTATCACGACCTCGATATACCGTACAAGCAAACTGGTATATCAATTACTACTACTACCTGTCTGTCCGCTCACGATTTGTGCTTGTAGGATAGAACTAAACTGTATTAGGTACGTTGCGGGCGACGATAAATTATTATTTATAGGCGGAACAATGAGTATTGTTCTTATACGTTGTAATTGTCAGCATTTTATGCTGCTATTATGTAAAATAATATTTTTATCTCACTATTAAGTCTAGTTAGAGTGTTATGTTGATACTCGTACATCAGCCAGGAAGTTTTGGTAGCTCTTTAGGTAGATTTTTATATTGTAACAGTAAACGTAAAAGAAATTGAAATTAAAGAGATAAAGTGCGTTTTATCCCTAATAAATCCCGTATAAAAATGTTTCCATTCTCTTTTTACGTACCTCTGAAAGGCTAAAAATCGTCTTTTGTTTATAGTCCGATAAATTTCCTATTTGAGACACCTGCGTTTAATGGCGTCGCTTTGTTCAGATTAATAATTTCCGTTCTGCTTTTTATTGCGCGATTTGCCTCAAACGAAATAGGTTTCGTGAATTATGACGTCAAACTCGAACCATTTTTGTTATGTACAGATTGAGTGATTCGTGCCTGTCACGTCATAACTAATAGTATACCGAGTATACCTAATTAAAAATCCAATCAAATCAAACCCGCACCAATTTCGATAGCAAGGTCTATGAAGCCTTGCATGTAGCAAAGTACTGAGGTGAAGAGGTCACGACTAACGACCCCCACTAATCAGGGATTTAGCTATGATGCAATCAGAAATATTCAGTAATCATCATCATTATCATCAGCTGATAGATGTTCATGACTGGACATAAGTCTCTTATGTACGGATTTCCATATGCCAGGCTTTGCCAGGGTATTTCGCTGCCTGAATCTAGCGGCTCTCTGCGACTCATTTAATATCGTCTGTCCCCATAGAGCCAATAGGGGGTCTGCCGATGTTCCACTTTTTAGTACGAGGTCGCTATTCTAGAACGTTGGGAGTCCCAATGTCGAAAATTCGATTCAATAATACCTATATCGCCTGAATACACATATTTATTCATTATATACATATTTATTCATTATAGGCAACCACTTGACCACGATCATACTTGATGGAAAGTGATGATGTGGCGCGTTTACCTTGAAGATGCCTATTTACTGTTGTTTTGAATATACCTGGATTGTAATTGATAGGAAACACAGATCGTGGAAGAATAGTATTCCAAACCTTAGCCATGCGTATAATACGATAGGTTATATTATATTTTGTCCGAATAGAATTTTCTGGAAACTATAGTTTCAGTTTCATTGAGTATCATATTAGTAACTTTGAACAATATTTCTCATAATTTTTTGTCGAGGAATTTATGTTTATTAAGAAAGTTTTACGTGTATTACCGCAACTAGAAGTTACCCAGTAGGTCTTTATATCAAGCGAACCTATTAACTAAGTTTCAGGAAATTAGTCATGCTTGAAAATAATGGCGTATTACGGAATACTTAAAGGCCGTAATCACGCAACGACTTGCTTGAAGTAATGAATATTGACTGTGTATTATTAATAAAGTCATTACGTGTGAAAATAAACTACAATTTTTGTGTGGGGTAGTTTTTACCCTTGGTTTCATTCACGCACAATTTTGGGAGCCAATGTAGAGTTTGACCGGAATTGCATGCAGGTTAAGCCGTCCTAAGTTTCATTTAGTCAAATATTTATGAGATTTAGTAATATAATAATAATAATAATAATAATAATAATTTTTATTTCAGGCAATATAAGTCACAAGACAACCCATAACAAACAAAAAGAAAAAGAAAAAACACAAAATAATATACAGCTTAATGTAGATATACATAGTGTAAACTAATCAAAATAAAGCTGTTGTTGTCGCACCGATGCAGGTTTGACCAATTTTTAGAAAAAGGATTACTCAGATCTTCGTTAACAGCACACAAGATGGAGTTAGTACTGTGTCTTAGTCTTTCCCAGAAGGAAGCCGTCCTTGCTCTGAGTATGGCGAAGAAGTCAGGGACCCTCGCCGCAGCAAACATGGCTTTAGCACTGCAGAAACGCGGATGCTTCATTAGGATGCGGAAGGCGTTGTTATATTGTATCCTAAGCGCATTATAGCTGCGCTTGGTAAACTTTGTCCACAGTTGACATGTGTAAAAACATTGACAAAAAGCTTTAAATAACGTCACCTTCACGTCATCGGAGCAACGCGCGAATCTGCGCGCTATCATGTTAGCCCGCACCGAGAGAGCCCTGCGCTCCCTCTCCATATCTTTATCATCCTTTATGTCATTTGTTAGAATATGACCCAGGTATTTAAAGCTCTTAACAACCCGAACTGACGACCCATTCAAAAATACCGGTGGAACGGTCTCCGGACCCTTACCCGCTTTGAAAATGAGCATTTCGGTTTTCGCTACATTGTATTTGAGGCCATGTTCTTTAGCGAACTGGTCACAAATACTGAGCAGTTTTCTAAGCCCGTTTATTGAGGGGCTGAGAAGCACCATGTCGTCAGCGTAGCTCAAATTGTTAACGCAGACGTTACCAATATGGCAACCGACTTTGGTACTTCTCAGTCTCCCAATAAGGTCATTGATGTAGAGGTTAAATAGATCCGGAGACGTCAGCCCTCCTTGACGTACGCCACACTCTAGCCTATATTCACTAGAGAGTGCGTCGCCCCATTTTACGTAGTTGGTTTGGTTTTCGTACCAAAATCTCCACAAGTTCATTAATTTTTTCGGTACATGACCATCAAGTTTACGCCATAATATTTTGTAGTTAACGAGGTCAAATGCCCGGCTTAGGTCTAAAAAGCATGCATATACTGAAGTATCCCTATTAACATAATAGTTCACAGTATATTTGAGACTTAAAATGGCTGAATCTGTAGAGAGTCCAGCACGAAAACCAAACTGAGCATCGTCAATATTAAAGTTCCCAGTCAGTTCGGGTTGTAAGAGCCTTTCCAGTATTTTTCCGACAATAGTGCCTAACGATATGGGTCTATAGTTGGTAAGATTAGACAGATCGCCGGTTCTATTTTTTACGATGGGGGCTACTATCGTTTTCATAAGGTCCTTTGGTAAGTAGCTGTGCTTTAAGCATAACTTAAATATAATGGACAGGACCCGATAAACTTCATCACTGGCATAGAGTATGTGCTCAATGCTGAGGCCATCGTGTCCCGGAGATTTCCCACGTTTTATACATCTTACAGTTTTCGCAATGTTATCAGGAGTAAAAATATTATTTAGATCGCCAGATGACTTTTTCTGTAAGGTTGTATCGGAGGCAATGGCCTCAGCATTTTGCTCACCACCTACTTCCATGGGTTGGACTTTAAAATGATTAGCAAACATGTCAGCGATTCTGTTCGGGTCCTGTTCATTATTCACCGACACAGGTAGGACATCTTTATGTTGAAGGCTTTTAGTGGCTTTCCAGAATTTTGGAAAGTTCTTTTTATCCCTATTTTCAGCTATTATATCCATCTTTATCATTTCTTCATTTCTTTGGCACCATTTTAATTTGCTTTTAAATACTTTTCTAAATTTTAACATATTTTCATATATAAGTCCATGGTCAGGTTTACCAGCGTCAATCCACCATCTAAAATAAAGTCGAGCTTGTTCATGACTTGATCTTACATGGTAGTTCCAACCAGCGATCTGTCTACCTTTTTGTCTTGCACCGGTGCGAGAACAACTTAAGTCGGCTCCGGCCTGTAAAACACTTATCAGATCATCATACATATTGTCAATAATAAACTTACACTCTAACGTATCACAGTTATCTTTATCACAGCTATCGAAATGACTAGGATAGGTAACTAGTTTTAATTCTCTATAGCAAAATTCTCCGTATTGATTAATCTGGTCGAGATTTCTATTATTCCAGAGAATTCTGCTATTGTTACGGGTATTGCCTATATTACATTCTACTTTTTTTACAATGACGTCAATATTTATATCTATCAGCAGCGGAAAGTGGTCTGACCAGTTTATATCATTGACAACACTTACACCTTTTATTTTTTAATATTTAAGTCCAAGTTTTAGCAAATATATCATTCTGACTTATATTTTAGCATTTAACAGGGCTCTCTCCGTCACTCGCTTCATACAATCGTAGTTCCAATTTCATTTGAATATTAAGCAACCAAAGTCCATGAAATTTTGTAGACATATTCTAGAAACTAATATCTGCGTCTGTGGTGTTTTAGATTTTATATAGAAAATTTTTATTAGAAAAATTACAAGGGCTCAAAGATTTGTATGTAAATTTTTAAGACCGCGTAACTTTGAAACCGAATATTTTAACAGAAATCTGGAAAACCACATCTAGAATATGTCTGCAAAATTTCATGGACTTTGGTTGCTTAATATTCAAATGAAATTGGAACTACGTTTGTATGAAGCGAGTGACGGAGATACCCCTCTTAAACTATCATGAGCGAAACACGTTAGGCTAATGTCAACTAAATACGTGAGTATAGCCGTAACAATCTATACTGACGTACGAGTATATTATGCTTGTCTTGTTAGCTGTTGTTACTGTGAGTCGACTTAAACAAACAATCTAGCTGATAATTATTCTTTCCTTTGTTTCCTAATTTAAAAAAAACTAATTTTTCATAATTTTGGTTGTATACTATTACCTACATCAAACAATATTTTAATAATGTGTGTGAACGTAGCATCTGAAAAAGACTCAGAATTGATATTGTATTATTACAGAAAAATATAAGTATCAACACCGTAAAGGACTCTTACCTCCGTTCTCAAGCACGAGGTATAAGAAAAGGATACTTTGTCGCCAAAGAGCCGGCATAGATCAAAGTGCAAAGTATCCGATCCGGGCGCATTACTCTTTGACAGAAGCTCTGTGGGGACTTAGAATGCCTTCTTCTGAGAATATACCTACCCTTTGTGTTCGTAGATCTATTGCTTTGAGCTTTATAACCTGTTGCAATTAAAATTCTCTGCCATAGATTTTTATTCATATATTTTCATGGTGATATTCTTTTTTCAATGGAGTAGTTTATTTTTCTTTGGCTCATACTAATAAAAATTTTACACTGCTATACAGTGTTAATGTCATTTTAAGGTACAAGATAATAATGTAACAATAATGCAAATAATGTAACAATTTAATACACAGATTTAACCACAAACTATAATATTGATAATACTATAAATGCGTAAGTGAGTTCGTCTGTCTGTCCGGTTGTTAACTTTTCACGGCTCATCCGTTTGGCCGACTTTGACCTTTGGTACAGATATAGCTTGCATCCCAGGGCTACATACAAACATAAGCTACTTTTTATAACCAAAAACCGAATAGTTTTCACGGGATTTTTAAAACCTAAATCGGAATCCACAAGAGAGAGACATCTTGTTATAAATAAACAAAATCATGCGTTTTTGCTCCATTTGCAGATCCAACGAATTTTTATTTATCTATAATAATGGCTTTCTTCTACGAAAGTACAGGAAAAATCATTATTTCTTTATTGAAGAGCATTTATTAAGAATTTGTATTCGTCACACCTGCGGCCGGCATATTGAAATCGCTTTTTTTACGCTTCAGTTTTATCACGATCCGCATTCAGGCTTCAGCAATAAAGGCGGAATTACACCTGCTGAATAAAACACAAAACCTCACGTTTATTTGCATAAGTTATCGTGCATCACGTCCAGAATATTAATGTTTTCGCGAGGTTCCTTTCTTAAATTATTATTTTCATCTTTTTTCTTTGCGGAAATTAGTTTGAATTTTTAATGGAGCAAACGAGCCAACCATGAACATTTGCAGAACCGCAAGTGCGTTATCAGATTTTCAGGAATTGGTCGATCTGCCTTTTGAATAACCCCAACCCTTTGAGTCTTGAAATATAGTGGAAACACCACCGAGGGAAGCAGGTTCTACAATTTGCATGATCCTGGAAAAAATAAACAAAATGTTTAAATAGATTTGGTATGAACTCGGATAAAAATCACAACGTTGGTTTTGCTTTCTTGAATAAGTTTTGATCAGATGGGAGGCTGCGGTCGTGGCTAGGAAAACCAAGGTGCCAGGCTTCAAGCGATTCACCGTTCCAGTACGAACTGAAGAAGACAGCCATCAGAATCCAATCAATCTCAGCATTATGATTCTGTACCTACTAAAGAACTTACAGTATTATTCTGAAAAGTTTTCGTTCCCGTATCGTAATAGTGACATCGCTGGAATGGCAAAACGATTTTCAGTTTAGTCGTTCGCCCTATAATAGGATGCATAAATCACAATAAAACTCACAGCAGAGCGGCGCCATTCCTTCTAATTTATAGGTCTAACGTACCGAGGGAGTACTTTTCCAGAATAGTGGAATTACGAGTTCGTGCACTCACAGTTCACAGAACTAATCAACTAATAAAGTCAAAGACCTCAGCTCTGTATTACGTTTTTTCCAGACTTTATTTCCACGCGCAGGTCGTAAATCGTTGATGGTTTTAGAATTTTTTTATTATAGTCTAAAGCATATATTATCGAAAACTTTTTATAGTTCACTAGCGGATACCCGGCGTGTGATTACGCTAAAATAACATTTTCGCATTATTGCCTTTCTAATGAAACCGGGTTGGGGCACATCGGTTGGATAGTTTCAATGTCTAAGTATAACGGAAATAGGTAGTAACATTTTATATTGTAGATAATGAGTACATACCACGATAAATTTAGGTATTTCAACAGCCGATATGTCGTTAAAAAACAAAATAAGCTTAAAATCATTAGATAGTAACATTTTTGTGCTGTGATAAAATGTCAGATGGCAATTTTGCCCTTGAAACTATGTTGTATTCACAAAATAAAATTGTAATTCTTTTTCTAATGCAATTTTTGAACTTAATAAAATTAGTAACCATTAGTGCCGTTTTTTAAACACTAGCTCTACCTAGGCACTATGATAATATTATATGTTACATGTAAAAATATAACTACTGCTAGGTGTCCACTAACAATAATTAAACTTGTAGAAGTTAGTTATTGTCATGTCAATTTCAATTTCCGCAAATTTTGTTTTACCATTGAAAGTAACTTCTACAATTTGTTGCGCAAGTGTTTATACATTGTATCTATTAAGTGTTGTGCAACTAAGTTGCCAAAGCAAAGTTCTGCAAGTTTTGTTGCTATTGGATACTTAGCATAAGGCTGGGCGCGTATTGGCTACTATCACTCAAAGCAACTAACTACTCTAACCGTGTATGAATTTGTTAGTGATTCTCTCAAATTGTTATAGTTTTAGATTTAACTATACATAGTCTGTTTTTAGTTTAGTTTGTACAACGATGGGTCTGGCATACAGGTCTCCACCAAAGCCATTTAAAAATCAGATTACAAAAACTGCTCTAGCCTATGCCATAGCGTTCAAAAAGAAGACTAGTTCTCAACGTCTCACTCAAATCGTAAGCTAGAAAAACCAGCCACTACTGAAATTAAAAAGTGATTATTGTAAATTTAATACTTGAAAAGAGCAATTGCCGAGTTTCTTGCTGGTTCTTCTCGGTAGGAACGGTATTCCGAACCAGTGGTAGATTATTTTGAAGATTCAAAAGCACTTGTAAAAGTTTAATTGAATAAAAATATTTTGAATTTGAATTTGAATTCCGCAGGGGATAGTAGCCAATCTGCACTCAGCCTTATACCTACTATCGATGAATTTTCTGTAGTCAGAATGTAGTTCAGTAAGTAAACCAACTCAGTGAAATCCGTTCAGCATTTTATTCAAGTTAAATCTCTAACTTCTCTGCTGATTTTTATTTGCGCTTCGCTAATTTTGTTCAGATTGTTGGTTCTAAATTTCAGAAAAATTTTAACAATATTTCACTCCGCTTTCTATTTGAAAACTAAAATTGTAATTTGCAACAATGGTACTGCCAGAAGCCTGACAGCGCTAATAAAAACTTGGCACCGAGCACCTTAACTTTTACTTTGAATATTCATAGCGCAAATTCACTCGGAAGTTTTTGGTGAGAAATTATGATAATAATTTTGTTGCAACTCCGACCCTCTTTCTGAGATTTCAAAAGCATAGATACGAGTTTTACAATGTAAGTTACTAGCATGATTCGAGCTAGGAAGCTAAAGTGTTAGTGAGCAGGTCGAATTTAACCGCTCTATATATGCGTAGTATTCTTTATTACTGAGCCCTTTTCAATAATCACATGTGGTAAAAAAATTCTCAAGACAAAAATGCGGTGGGTTCCCATACCCTTTTACAGTTATCATCAGATATTAATGATAAACACGGAGGTAACAAAAGGTCTTTGGAACTTCAAAGTCGATCAACCACCTAGTTACTGGCTTTGGTGAACGTTGCTTGGCAACAATATTCATTGTCACAATTACGCCAAATGTCCATCACGTCCACGAAATCAAGGTAACAACCGTGGAAGTTTTCTCAATAAAGGACAATGTAACTACACACAAATGTACCCTACTTTTAAAGATCCTATAACCCCTTAACGCTAAAAAGGATTTTTAAAATCTCTTTTTCTGTCGTGAGTTTAAGGCAAGACCTATTTGACAAATCGCAAAAATGCTGTACTTTGAAGTAAATTGTTTATTTTTCTAAAGCATTAACAGCTATTAAATACATGCAATTAAAAACTTCAGTTTGTGAAGATTATAAGGGCCTCTTTTAATTTAGTATACATTATCCCAATAATAAAAAAAAACAAGTTGAAAACATTGATTGCTGTTCGCAACTTGTTCTGTAAAAATTTTCTTTAACATCTTGATACTTTGAAGCCAACCTCCAGAAAATGATATGTTTAGGTTTAGCAATCAATTCGAACTGTTAGTTTTATACTAAATGTTTTTCATTTCTTAAATAATCTAAAACTAACCAAAAAACTTCCTGTGCTATTTATTTTCTTGCAGGCGCTCTATGGAATTCAGTGTCCACTGGACTGTCATGGCGGAAGGACTGTGCGCGTCATTTCGTCGCAAAATATTATTTAAAATGAATTTAAGCTTATTATTTTTGAATGAAAGTTGTGTTTATAATCGTTGAAAAATAAAATAGGGATTTTTTCATTTCTAAATGAAGCCTGCTTATATACTAAAATTTATTCTAAAGTCACGGTTTTACCAGGTAAATACTCGGAGGTTGTCATAGATTATGATGACAGATAGTAAGTGTTCTAAATAGGTATTATACCTATGTTTTTTAGGAGATAGCGCGCCTCGTTCCGGGTGCCGTGTTCCGAAATGGATTTCGTAGTAATGCAAGTTTGGTGCAAGCCCCACATGACGGAGGGGTATGCGTCAGGCATTTCCTGTGTACAAAAAAGACCTATATTTCGGATCCATTTTTCATCACTGACATCATGCACTATTCAAAGACTGGTCTTCAAGCATTGAGGAATTTTGGACGAGAGACATCTCGAAGGTTCCCGAAGGCTGCCTAACTGAGTTAGATTTGTCGGCTAGCTAGCTTTTTTTGAAATTGGACCTACTTAGCTGGATTGTGTGTTAGAGATTTCTTATGAGATATTATATGTACATAATAATATAACCATCATAAGAAAGCTCAGATTCATGCTGCGGGCAATGGGGAGAGCCTAAAGGTTGGAACGCCATTTCGGCGGCCGTGTTTCCTGCCATATATACCTTAGATACCTGCAAGCCAAGAGTGAATAGGCATCTTCTAGGTAAGCGTGCTCCAACTTGGACCTCATCATTGCTTTCTTTAAAGCATGATTGTCGTCAAGCGCAAGCGCAAAGATTCAGGCGGCGCAAACCCGTAGCATGTGGAAGACCCTATTAAAGACCTATGTTCACTGTGGACGTCTGTCGATTGATGTTGATGATTATGTCTTTAGTGCAAGTAGTTCAGTAGTTTCAGAGTTTATCGATAACAAACAAACCTTTCCTCTTCATAATATATGTACTTAGTAGCGCAAACTTGGAAAAAATCTCGTGGAAACTCTTTGATTTTCCGAGATAAATGTCATTTTACCTGGCAGCCCTAATCAATTTTATCACTGATAATAATAACTAATTCATAACCGTTAAACCTAAGAGTCAAAATCTCGTTTTTCTAGTCGAGTTCCGTAGGCTCTTTGAACTCACCGCATCCCAAGAAAACCTACCATTAGATGTAGGAATAATGGAAAGAGGTCACAACCCTCAGCAATAAAGAATACGATGCGGAGAGAGATGTCACTCTCAAGGTCTTTAAATGTATCCATGCAAAAAACCACGTCGACTGGTTGCTCCGTTGCAGCGTGACTGAATATTAAACCAACAAACACACTTTCGCATTTGAAATATGGCCAATGATTATAAGAAACAGTTTAAATCTCTCTCTGCTCTCCGAGAGACGTTAGGCAAAGTGAACACGAATTATGACACTTCTGTGTTCTTATACAAGCTTAGGTCTCTCAATTTTGTCAATTAATGTCAAATTTCTTTCTCAGATCAAAACCTAGTAAGTGGTTTAAATTCAAGAGAAGTTTAGGAACACACCTTTGAGAACATGGAAAACTTGCAGGTATGCAGGTTTCCTCACGATGTTTTCCTTCGCCGTTAAAGCAAGTGATATTAAATTGCTTAAAACGCACATAACTGAAAAGTTAGTAGAACGTGATTCCAGGATCGAACCCCCGACCTTCGATTAGGAGGCGGACGTTCTAACCACTAGGCTATGACAGTTTTTAAATTAAAGGGGTTTAAATATTTTAGTGTGGAGACTGGCCTACACATTTATTCATTACATGTGCATCATTTTCTTTTTTAGGGTTCCGTACCTCAAAATGAAAAACGGAGCTCTTAAAGGATCACTTTGTTGTCTGTCCATTTGTCCGTCCGTCCGTCAAGAAAACCTATACAGTACTTCCCGTTGATCTAGAATCACGAAATTTGTTCTCGGATTTATTCCTTTACTTGGGCTATGAGAGTTGAGACCTCTCTACCTGCCCATAATTCTAGGTTAACGGGAAATACCCTATCGGTTTCCTTGACAGACACGACAGACGGACAGACGGACAGAAAGACAGACAACAAAGTGATCCTATAAGGGTCCCGTGTTTCCTTTTGAGATATGGAACCCTAAAAACATTATGTAAGTATGCAAAGTATTTCCCTTGCAAACCATATTTAACAGTTGACATGTAGAGGTCAGAACTCCTTTTGACTTTTCCTATCTTACTTTTAAGTTTTAATGCATTATTAAGTATTTACTGTTTTGACATGGTATTTAGATAATGGGTGATATTTATTTTATTTAATCTAATTCCTTTGAAAAACTTAGTAAGGCGCATTAATCTATAAAAAACCTAGCGAGTTCATAGACTTACTATGTTTTAAAATGGTCAAAGCGACTTACTAGCTTTTAATTTTACTTTAATGTGGGTGTCCTTACAATACAACGGGACATACTATGAAAGTTAGGCTTATGACATAAAACGATTTTCGGAAAAATGAGATTTACTTTGTTTTGATATGGGGCGGTCGATATAATTAGGTACTAGGGTAAAGGCTCAAGTAAATGAACAGATTGGACGTTTTTACATGTATTAAGAGCTGGAATAAAAAACCGGCTGATATACCTTTTTTAAATATTTTCTTACAAATTCTTACACTTTTTTCAATTTCAATTTCAAAACCGTGTTCCGTTCAAACCGTTCAAAAGTGCGTGTGCGTGCGTCCATGTGTGTGTGTGTGAGTGTGTGTATATATATATATATAGTATATACTTGTCTGTATGTTTGTACGAGTGTTTGTGAGTTTGGTATTGCGTTGTATAACCACATGAGTAGCGAACAGAGTCAAAGCTTCATACAAGCGCGCTACGATAGGTACACTACTACAAGCTTGAGGCGCGTGTGTGCGTGAGCACAGGCGCTACGTCGCGTACGGAGAGAAATCGGTTTATACCGGTTCGGCCTGTGCTCAAGCTCAGGGGCTGCAGTACACGTCGCGCGTCGTGTTTTCATTTAATTTAATGTTAATGATAATAATTTAAATAGTGTTTACAATCTATTTTCTTGAACTGTCATAGATTTTGTTCAAAATCAATATCTGAGGATCCCTAGGATCACAAAACAGGAAATTGTTACCAAAACTTAAAACAGTTGGCACCATTTTGTAATTCTTTGTTAATTGACCGATTTCGTTCAAAATCGATATTTAGAGCTCCCTGGGATCACAAAATAAGAAACTGTTACCAAAATTTAAAAAAGTCGACGCCATTTTGTAATTCTTTGTTAATTGACCGATTTCGTTGAAAATCGATATTTAGAGCTCCCTGGGATCACAAAATAAGAAACTGTTACCAAAATTTAAAAAAGTCGACGCCATTTTGAAATTCTTTGTTAATTGACCGATTTCGTTCAAAATCGATATTTAGAGCTCCCTGGGATCACAAAAAAGTAAACTGTTACCAAAATTTAAAAAAGTCGACGCCATTTTGAAATTCTTTGTTAATTGACCGATTTCGTTCAAAATCGATATTTAGAGCTCCCTGGGATCACAAAATAAGAAACTGTTACCAAAATTTAAAAAATTCGACGCCATTTTGAAATTCTTTGTTAATTGACCGATTTCGTTCAAAATCGATATTTAGAGCTCCCTGGCATCACAAAAAAGGAAACTGTTACCAAAATTTAAAAAAGTCAACGCCATTTTGAAATTCTTTGTTAATTGACCGATTTCGTTCAAAATCGATATTTAGAGCTCCCTGGGATCACAAAATAAGAAACTGTTACCAAAATTTAAAAAATTCGACGCCATTTTGAAATTCTTTGTTAATTGACCGATTTCGTTCAAAATTGATATTTAGAGCTCCCTGGCATCACAAAACAGGAAACTGTTACCAAAATTTAAAAAAGTCGACGCCATTTTGAAATTCTTTGTTAATTGACCGATTTCGTTCAAAATCGATATTTAGAGCTCCCTGGCATCACAAAAAAGGAAACTGTTACCAAAATTTAAAAAAGTCGACGCCATTTTGATTTCCTGTCCTTCTTTCATCTGTAAAAATCGATACAATATGACCATTTGCATTTCAGTTTTAGGGCATGTCTCAAGGTGTCTGTAGGCTTTGTCTTTTTTCTTATGTCTTCAATTCTCACTTTGAATATTTTTTCCTTAAGTTATGCTCCTTGCCATCGCCCTTTAGCAAGTCACTATTATTCTTTTTATATTCTTTGTCTGGACCCATGTTTGGCTGGCATAGGTGAGGCATGGCAGGATGCATGTATCTGTAACGGATCTTTTAAGATGTACTGGGTAAGCTCCTTTCATTCTTTCCTTTTGTGCCCAGTACTTGTTCGAACTGATGTTAATCCGTCTGTCTACTTCCTCTTCTGCACTTGTAACGCTGAATGAGACTTGTTTTTTAAGATACATTTAGGAGCATAGGTATTGTAGTTCCAATACTTAATTGTATTTATTTGCCTGTTACTATAAATATGGCGGCTGATTGAATGAGGCCGATTGTTGTACCTCTGCGAAACTGTTCAAAAATAGTAAACTGAAGTAAGTAAGTACTATTTACAAAATTATGTCGCTTTTCATTGATAAATATGGATTTCGAAAATTTGACCACATTTCCAAATTTCGCGATATATAAAGTGGCTTCCGATTCCGAATCATTTCACTGGCATACAAAATTCAACTTTTTTGTTTTATTAGGTTTTGAAACTGTTTCTTACTAATTTGACGTCGCTGATTTCAGATCTACTTTAATTTTTTACACAGCAGCTCTTGTTTTTGAGATACAGGTACCCCCATATTTTGCACTATACTCACACTTTGTATGTTCACACTTTATTAAGATCACACAAGTAATTTCCAAAATTTATCGAGGTGTTAACATCAAGAAGAACATCTGCAAGTTATTCCAATCATTTTTGTACCATTTGGTGGCGAGTACGTATTAAAGAATGTCGTGCAAGTGGGTCTAACTTTGTAAAACAAGCATACTCGGGCTACTTTGAGAACCCATTAGCAGCTAACAGCAAGGCCTGGACTCCAAATTTTTATATGTGGAAGCTGTATTTCCTCATTGCGTTTATGAGCAAATAAGAATAGACCCTACTTTTACTAAAAAAAAGTCTTATAGTTTGGCGCGAACCATCTAAACACCATGATGATTATTATTTCTGCATTGTGAATATAACCAGAAGAAACAGCAAAAAAATTGTTCCAAGCGACTCTATTGTAACTTGCAGTCTACAATTAGAACGATTCTGACTTCTGGTGATAAATCTGTACCTCAGCCCCAACCCAGTACCCTCCAATCTACTTCAAGAACTTTCAGAAGGTAGTGACGATGTAGTGACTTTTACATCTCAACTTAGACTATTCAATCAAAATGATTTGGACCACTTAATGAGAGATCTTAGATTGTCTAAAAAGCATCAGAACATGTGGCTTCTCGGCTCAAAGGAACAAATCTGATAACATGTGTTACGGTATATTGTTCTCACTACTCTCAAAACATTCAGCAGCTGATGTTGCACTTCCAGCGACTTGGGTGCAACATGGGCATTAAGTTTTTCTCTATTATACAGAAAGGGCTCTATTATACATTCTAAAACAGGTTTTATTTATTATTATTATGTAAAATAGTTTTTGATTTATCGCGCAAAATGTAGAAAAAAATATACAATAAGTCAAAAACTGTGAAAATCTGACAATTTTTTTTGAATTCCAAGCCGAAAATATATTTAAGAATTTATTTATTAATAGGAATCGAGAGTTTATGCACTAGATAGAGTTCGTTCATTCACTGAAATTCCCAGTTCGTTTACTGGCAATTTATCCTTTTGTTAAATAAAATTATAGTTATAATAATTAATACCACGCATTTTATTTGATTTTTTGATATTTAAATAATTTAAGAGTGTATACCTACTGTGTACAGACACACAAAATATAAAAATTATATATGTATAGAACGATTCTCATATACCTTATTTTAGGTCAATGTCAGGGTAGTCCTTATTCGTTCATGTACTGGATCTTTTACCCTCCTACGTCAAAATACTAAAAGTCCGCGTAAATTTCGCAGATTGAAATGTCTGCTTGATTAATTGTCAATAGAGGGTCATGACATGTCAAAATTGCTAGTTTGAAGGTGAAATCGTCTATGTCATTCGCATTGGTTTTCCTCTTAAACCTTGACATAATATTCCTAATTCCTACATAATAATATAATGGGTACACATTCAACAAATAATACAACATAAGGTAGATGTAACGAAATTAGATGTTATTAATAAACAAGATGAATCTGAACTAAATTGAATGAAATTATAATAATTTGCAGCAGCTGTAACACGTATTAAATTATAACATTCCACGATTACTTACGCAAACAAAATTCAAACTCTCGTAATATAATTTCAAATGTGCGGGATAATACCATCATTCAGATGCCATAAAATATTCGCGAAGCTAATTTCCGTGGTTGCGTATAACCTTTTCATTATTACTATCATTGTTTGATTACAATGGAATATTACCTACTCGTAACTTGAGAGGAGCGCCATAAAACAAGCACAAATGTATTGTTCGGAAATTGAGTTCCGCTATCCAACCAATATAAAGGCGGTGGTAACTATAGCCTAGCAGTTAAGAGGCTGGACTTTTTTCTATTCAGGTTCACTTTCGGGCACCTCTAACTCTTTTGACTTATGTGCGTTTTAAGTACTTAAATATCACTTGCTTTAATGGTAAAAGAAACCTGTATGCATTGAGAGTTCTCATGCACCTCTATGCAGAGAGAGTGTGTGTGGCCTGCCAATCCTCACTCATGTGTCTGCTTGGCAGATTATAGCTTAAATACTTCTCATTCTGAGAGAAGACCCATGATCAGTAGTGGGCCGGCGATCGGTTGATCACGATGATGACCCAAAAATATAATGCAGAACTTCAAATCACAATACCTAGCTATTGCGAACACATAGCATATTTTGTTTTTTGGTCTTTATAAGTTTTCACAACAAGGCTGGCTTTTTTGCGCAAAAAATCAGGCTGGCTTGGTTTAGTACAAATAATATTAAATAGCAAAAACAAAAAGCATGTAAGTATATGAAAATATTATTTTAAAGAGTCCAAAGCTCAATGAAAATCAACATTTTTATGTTGCAGAAATTTCATCACTGAAAAAGGTAATCATTGTGAAAATAGACCCGACATTTTGTCTAAAAGGTCCATAGAATACGGAAGTCCTATTCATTCAGATTGAAAAACGAGCTCAGTTCGGACACGACTATGTTCAGGAAATACTCAAAAGCGAGGGACGAAACAAAAGGTGATATGCAAGAAGATTTACGAACAGTTTGCAGCGCAATGATATGACATCTATTCTGGTACCTTTTGAAATTTATGCTTCTGAGTACTTTTGCATGAATCGTTTAATACAAAAGTTTGTAGGAAGGAATTAGGTAGAATTTAATATTACAAATTCTGAACATTCGAATTTCTCCGACGATATTTATTAAGATACTAACTGATGCCCGCGACTTCGTTCGCGTGGATGTAGTTTTTTAAAAATCCCGTGGGAACTCTTTGATTTTCCGGGATAAAAAGTAGCCTATGTGCTAATCCAGAGTATAATCTATCTCCATTCTAAATTTCAGCCCAATCCGTCCAGTAGTTTTAGCGTGAAGGAGTAACAAACATACACACACACACACACACACACACACACACACACACACACACACACACACACACACAAACATACAAACTTTCGCCTTTATAATATTAGTGTGAAGTGTGATTGTATGGAATTATCGTGGATCTAAAGAGATGCAGATAAACTATTATATAAGGCAAACACTTCTTACTTTAAAATGCTTCAAAATAATTACGCCCCACCGAGCGTAATGAGGATTAAAATTATCACTATTTCTGGTAAAACCGATACGCCAAAATGGCGCTAATCAAGTTTATTCAAAAACGGGTATTAGTAGAGGTCAGTTACTCTGCAGTCAGCATAATTTTAGGCCATCTTCCAAAATTATCAAGACGTGTTGTAGGTATACTTTGGTTTTATGGTAACTACACAGAATTAACGTGAAGGTTAATCGCGTATTATCAAAGGTTCTATTGTGCCTTGAAAGGTTAACGAGGCCCTTTTAGGAGTGTTTGGGCAGTCTGTCCAGAACGTTGCCGACAACAAACTAATGGGCAAACAACTAAAGCGGCTTGCGGCGCCTAAATAAGTTTATTCAATTTATTATGTGGATTTATTTAATTCAGTTACGCGGTTTAAGCATTTCGCCTGAGGGTGGCGTCACTTAGTTTTAGTTAATTTAATGGAAAAGTGCTATAAACATTAGTTTGGATTTCAACACTTTTGTTTGGCAACACAATAAAATAAATTATTCTAACATTCCATTTGTAAATAAATCTTTTTTGTTGCTTAACGTAACGTGTCTACTGTTTATGAAAGCTGATTTCCTAATAAAACGTTTATCATAATGAACTAGTAGTAGTAATCACAAAAGCAATTATAATAGTTTATTTGAATAAAAATTCAAGGAACCTTTTGGGTTTTGGCTTAATTTGCTACAATCCGCTGAAACAGACAAATCTGTATGGTGTTTTAGAGGCTAACAGCAAATTAAGCTTTTGGTTCCTTGTATATCATGGACTCCCGCAAAGTAACGTCTACTTCTATACAAAATTGAATAAAAATTCTTTCTGATTCCATTTTCTCAAACTAGGCGCTATGTCTTCACTATGAAATTTTTTGACAGCAGTTATGATAATTTCAAAAGCTTTCTCTTTGAAACCATGCCACGTTTATGTAAGTAACTAGTGGTTAACATCTAAAACTTGAAATAAACTACTGCAGTTCTATGACGATTTGACACTTTTGTGTGTTAACTTTTTGCTTAAAGTCTATAACAGTGGTTAAAAAGTGGATAAATCACGTCATAATAATATTATGTTATTTATTATGAACATATTCAAAATAAATCGGTTTAATTAAGCTAAAACGATGTGGGTAAAACGGCAAAACCTTTTGTACACATGACAAAAGGCTAAAGCGGATCTTACATTGGAATCTTCTCTTTTATTCGTATTTGAATTCAACTTTCGTAACAAAGACGGGATTACAGCTCTCGAAACACAACATCTTTTGTATATTTGCATAAGTTATTTGCGAACGCGCACTCCGCATATTGCCGTGAATGTTTAATACTATACGTTGCTTCCTTTATCAAAAAAATATTTCTTGGTGGTTCTTTAGTAATATTTTGTAGTGGAGTAGGTATTTGACGACCTATAGTTACACCGACCGAGAGTGGCCAACGACGGCTAAATAGTATTTCGCAAAGTGATATGCAGTGGTGCTATAAAAAGGTCTCGGGTATGATTCCTGGCAGGCGCAATTGGGAACTTGTAATGACTAAATTGCCCCTGGTCTATACTCATGTATGTATGTTAATCAATCAATCAGCCTGTATGCGTCCACTGCTGGACATAGGCCTTCCTGAGAGTGCGCCACCACACACGATCCATCGTATCGTGTCGTACGGTGTCGTAATCAATGGGTTTAATAAAGTTTCAAGGTACTTTCACATTGTACTATTACCACTAGAACCTGAGAGTTAGAATGTGAGAATAGTCCCGTGCTATGTACCTACAGACCACTAAGCCTGTATCTAAGTATGTATGATGTATGTAAGTAGTTATGATGAGTTGATGAAATCGCTGTGAAGCGCTTATCATTGAATAAAAAAATTAAAAATTTTGCTTGAAAAGTGAGTGAAACAGGTTATGTGAACGTATCAGTATGTTAGTTACATTTCTTTGAAAGGGTTTTTTATATAAGCTTTTAGTAAAATCACGGCCTCGCGTGCTTTTGCGTAATGAATGCGGTGGAGCATATACAAATAATCGCAGGTGTCGGGTTATGCAAGTCATCTTTAAATAGAGGTATTGCTTACAAAATATACGAGTTAGTATATTACCAGTACATTTTAATGTACCTTTCAGAAAGACGACATCACATGAAACGTAGGAAATCACTAGATTATCTTCAGATCTAGGTCTCTACAAGACACCCATGTCCATCAATGAAGATCTATCGGGTGACGATGAGAATGGTGATGAATTTCTACGTCGTATTAAAGTGCCGATTGTTACAAACTTTATTCGTATATGAACTTGCTATAAGGTGTTCCTTAGTGTGTGTGTGTGTGACTGTGTGTGTGTGTGTGTGTGTGCTTGTGTTGATGCATGCATGTGGGTGTGTGAGGTGGGTGTGTATGCGTGTGTGTGCAGCGATCTGCGCTGATGATCAATACGTCGGTAGTCCTCTTTTATCCAGGCTCGGAACTGGCACTGAGAGATCCCAGTGGCAGTGATGTCATTGAACTTATGTATTTTTATTTTATACCTATTAAAACAGTTTTAATTACCGACTTGTCATAAAAACTCAATGTTAAACTACGGTCGTTGTTTATCAGTTCAGTATTTTGCAAGTTTGATAGTAAATCATAAAACTGGCCCGACTGCTAAATCCTAAATCGAAACAAGATAAACTGGTCCGTCGCGTAAATCCGTATAAAACCGTAAAACGTTCGAAAATGATTTATAGTTGGACGGATCTGAGCCTTCGTACAAAAACAGATTATCGAAATCCCTGTTATTCCAGCAATCGATTTAGCGCACAGATTTGCGAACGTATAAATGCGCTATGTACTTTTTTTACACCACTGGCACTGTCCAAAAAAAGTGTAATGTTTCAGGTTTCATACATACTATGTAATTAGTATAGGTATTATATGTAGTAGTATTATGTACCATCATCATGATCAACCCATCACAGGCTCACTACTGAGCACAGGTCTGCTCTCAGAATGAGAAGGGTTTGAACATATTCTACCACGCTGGCCATGTTGGTTTGGCAGACTTTGTATGATTGTATGATAAATGCCTGGACAGAATTTGGGTGTACATTGTAAGCATCCTTACATTACATCATCCTGAATTACACTAGCTATAATTTTTTTTTTTATTCGAAATGGCAGGGCAGTCGTTTTATTAAAGGTTTTGCTTTTTTCCCTGTATTGTTTAAAAATATTTAAAACATAATGTTAAAATATAATCCATTCTTAATAATGCATGATATGCATAATATGATAAATGCGAAAATGTGATTCTCTGTATTTTGTCTGTTATCATTTTATGTCCATCTATTTAAACGATTTTAACTACAGGTACTCGCATCCCGGGAAGGACATGGACCACACTTTATCCCGGGAAATCAATGAATTCCCACGGGATTTTTAAAACTCATCTGTTTAATCAATTTTGAAATGTCGTGCAAAGATAGCTTGCATCCCGAAGATGGGCATAGGTACGCTACTGTTTATGTCAGAAAATCAAAGAGTTCCCACGGGATTTTTAAACATCTAAATCCATGCGGACAAAGTCGCGGACATCATCTAGTGTATAATAATTGCCACATATATCTGGCCTACGAGTATGGCGTAAACTAAAACATCTCTTATTCACATTATTAGGATTTATAATTTATATACCGTAGAATTTACCGAATCCTAAATCAAAACAAGGTCCCTTCGTGTAATTCCAAAAACCGCAAAACACTCCAAATAGATTTATAGTTGCCTCTGAGACTTCATGCAAAAACAAAATATAAGGTATTTATTAGTATCGGAATCCAGAAATCGGTTAAGCGCACGGATTTTCGGACGAATAAAACCACACCAACTCGTTTTTCTCTACACTTCGTAATAATAATTTAACGTAATAATTTAAACTACTTCTTTTCTAGCTTTCAGATGCTTTGAATATTATGTAAATATTGGAGAGATTGTTTTTGGGTCGACGCTTTCTCTTCATCAAAGGAATTTTATACAAAACGACTCCATATTTTGAAAATGTTTCATCCTTCACGTGAATTTACGTGTGAATTTCGTTTCTAAACCTGTGTATTACGGTAGCACCTGAAATATCTCTGTCATAAAATATGAACACTCGCAAAAAATCCGTTACGTCCAAAAAATATTGAGATTGTCGTTTTGTTTATTTTGTCCATTTATTGTGTGAATATTTTATGATATTGTTGGCATTTTATGTGAATGATTGTTGTTATGTTAGGTATAATGCTTTGTTATTTATTTTACGGTTTTCATTATATTCGTGTTTGGTATAGAAGATATTTTTATTTACCGCTATGTTTAATCTTTTTCGACCGTAAAATCACTTAAAACCTTTACATTTTTGTTGAAAAGTTTTTTTTTCATTTATCAACCCCCGACCCAAAAAAGGGCTGTTATACGTTTGACGTGTGTATCTGTCTGTGGCATCGTAGCTCCTAAACTAATGAACCGATTTTAATTTAGTTTTTTTTTTGTTTGAAAGGTGGCTTGATCGAGAGTGTTCTTAGCTATAATCCAAGAAAATCGGTTCAGCCGTTTGAAAGTTATCAGCTCTTTTCTAGTTACTGTAACCCTCACTTGTCGGGGGTGTTATAAATTTTTAATTTACGCTTGTTTATATTACATAATTATAAAAGAGTATCAAACAAGTAGCTGAGTGGTTGCCGCTCTTTAACCGCTGCCTCATGTTTATTAATGGTCAGTGTGAACTCTACGTACTAGGTGATAAGATTCAAATTTCTCCACCACTATTACAACCTTTGTGACCGCTACGCGTTGTGCACGAGGTTTCAGTGCTTTGTCCACGTGATCGCCGCGTTGCCACTTTGCTGGTTTTATTTAAAACATATTTCCTAACTATATAAAGCATATTTTACAATAACAGTGCAGTCCATCTGCAGTGACCTTGCAGCTACCATGTGGCGAGCGTTTATAGGCGCAAAGAAATACGTCTCATATAAACGTGCCCTTAAGCGTCCAATCTCAGATATAAACACAAGAAAGAACTCGGCGTTTAAAAAATCTTGCTAGAACTTGTAAAAAATAAAAATGAAAATCGTGTTTCGCGGACAGCCTCAAGGCAACACGGTCGGGCAAAGTTTCCTCCAGCTCAAGCTGTCTAGTACAATCTGTTGCAATTTTTTTTTTTTTTCATTGAAACATATTTTTTTTACTGAAATAGACAATTTCATTTGATCGTATAATGGCCCAACCATTAGGTATATATATATACTATAATCTGAATCTTAGGTTTTAAGAATTCTTATTGATTTACCTTTTCCATTAAAATGCTTAACGATTTTATCAGTCATAAAAAAAATCAACAGTCTGTGGGGAGCTGTTGATAAAGTGAAAACTTAAAACTATGAAAATACAACAGTATTTTTTTGGTGTTTTCGGATTGATTAATTTACCATCGGAAATAAAAATATTTTTATAAGTTTACTCATAGAGTATAGATATAAATAGTACGAGTATTATTGAGCATCTTAAGCTGTTTAAATAGATACTGCAATTTATTTTTAACCCCCGACCCAGAAAGACGGGTGTTATAAGTTTGACGTGTGTATCTGTGTATCTGCCTGTGGCATCGTAGCTCCTAAAGTAATAAACCGATTTTAGTTTAATTTTTTTTTGTTTGAAAGGTGGCTTAATCGAGAGTGTTCTTAGCTATAATTCAAGAAAATCGGTTTAGCCGTTAGAAAGTTATCAGCTCTTTTCTAGTTACTGTAACCTTCACTTGTCGGGGGTGTTAAATTTTTTTAATTTACACTTGTATACCTATGACAAACGACTAGTCAGACCAACTCGGGTCCATAATATATCCTCTACGTGTTTCGAATAAAACCAAAAGAAATTGCCTAGTAACGATGAATGTAGGGACAAGGCCTTCTCTATTAAAGTAAAGGGTTAGAAAACCCTCGGCGTTGCTGAGTCATCTTGCTTATTAGATATCCGAGAACTCCCGTCATGTTTTCCTTTGTTACATGGTACGCGATCGAATAACTACTTCATCAATATACTGTACGTCAAACAAAAGTACCAAAAATATCTTCTGTTGAGTAAATACCTTACATGATATGATCTATTATGACGTCAGAAGGTAATTGCAAACAGCCATATAGAACTGAAAGAAATACCTGTTAGAGATAATAATTCTATGTAACTATGTACTCGACGGGCAGAGATATAGTAGTACAATATAGTAGTATACTATAATACGCACAGCTCCCGCGTTAACTCGATGCGGGATAGCGCGGGTGACGTGCGGGTGTGCGCGGCGTCCCCCCGCCTCATACCCCGATTGCCATCTCGACTTGTCGCGTACTATACATTTTTTTGTACACATAAGGTACCATAGCTAAAGGGACTAAAAGATTGCCACAGGATGTTCAAAGAACATAATCCCACCTACATTTTAATGATCCTAATAATACAGAGATAGCTTGCATCCCGTAAATAAAGATAATATAGACTAATGTTTATCCTAGGACATCGAAAAGTTCCCGTGGGGCTAAAAACCCAAAATCAACGCGGATGAAGTCGTGAGCATCATCTAGGTTTATGTCTAAGTCTAGGCTGCTGTCATCAAAATTAGTTGAACGAATGGGCCGTAAAAAGCTAGCAGACACATTTTCGCGTAGTATAAATAGTGAATTAACTAGATAGATAGATAGAACACATATAAAGGAACACAACACAGAAAGAAGAAAACAGAAAAACAATTATGTGCAAAGGCGGCCTTATTGCTTAGAGAAATCTCTATCAGGCAACCTTTAACTAGGTATTTAACTAGGTATTCTATGTATTAAATTGTGGAGCTATTGGTGTTAGTAGATAATATTACCTAACTTACTAATAATATTAATTCTGAAATAATTTATGTGACACTGTGACATAAAGCGATAATATTTCGCATCCAATGTTTATATCAAATAATTCCTGCTCTACGCAGCGATAAACAACTTGACTCGGCGATTTCCGTAGACGTCCGAACATAGCCGAATATCTTTATTTTGTGACGAAGAGAAGCGATAGTCGCGTAGCAGTTCAGTCGCATCGTAGCCGACGTAACGGCTACGCGTCTACGTTACCGCTACGAGAAATTCAGACCGTTAAATGGACTATTCAAATGCTCTATTATTTTAAACGTGAAATATTTTTATGAACTGAGTGTTGAATATTATGAAAATAGTCTCAGATATTATGTTTCTTGTGCTTTTGGATATTTATGATTAGAAGGTAAGTTTAGTTGTATGAATATATTTTTAAAACTGAAAATCGCTATGTCATCATTTGATGATGTTATGATTATGAGCAAAACCAATTTAATATTTATGCCAGTAGTTTGCTTTTATATGTTCAGTTACATTTAACACCAGTAAAAATACTATATTTTTTGGCTTTTTAATGCCGAAAATAATAGTTTTATACTCGCTTTTCTACAATCGATGTGTATTTTAATATTCAAACTTATAAAGCACTAGTTTCGCTTTGATATTTATTTTAAATTGAAATAACTCAAAATTTGAAAAACCCCCGACTTAAAAACTTTGATTATTTTTATTATAGCTAAGAACACTCTCGATCAAGCCACCTTTCAAACAAAAAAAAAAAAAACTAAATTAAAATCGGTTCATTTGTTTAGGAGCTACGATGCCACAGACAGATACACAGATACACACGTCAAACTTATAACACCCCCTTTCTGGGTCGGGGGTTAAAAAGAAAAACATTAAAATGTCTACCTTTCGAGTTCAAATGACCTATCAACGTTCAGTCACTTCTATTCATAGCTTACCCTTTGGCTAATTGATTAAACCTCATCAGTGGTTTGGCCGTAAACAGCGCTAAAGGTTCATCATGGCTGACGCACAATTGAGAATGGGTCAATTTTCAGAATAAGCAGGCATTAAGTCGTAGTCTAACACACTGGCCAATTGCAAATTAGCAGACTTCACACACTTTTGACAATATTGTGAGAGCTTTCAAGTATGCAGGTTTCCTCACGATATTTTCCTTCACCATGAAACATATTTAATTGTTTAAATCGCAAGTAGGATTGAAATCCGGATCTACCGAACAGAGGGTAAAATTTTTAACTTACTACACTCTGATCATTTTGAAGCAATATCAACTCTAATAAAAATCTTTTGAACTTTGCCGAGTCAACTGCAAGAAAAAAAGGCAAATTTTCTATGCCTTTTTTAGTGTTTTGAAAGCGTTTTGTACTAAAAATCCAAGATTTCAGGATGCCTACCTAGTAACTTACCAAGCTTATTTTTTTAGTTCACGCAATTAAAAATTAGTGTGTACTCTAATTATGTAGGTATGTATGTTGACACCATGGGCTTGTCACGCATGGCGTCACATTTCCATTATAATAATAAATCAACTTAATTGACTCCTAGGTAACTATTTCTGAAATGGAGGTTTAGAAGCATGGTGACATGGTAACTCTTTAATTAAATTCAGTAAATTGTGACAGGTGATGTGAATTTATAGTAGGTATATACCTAAAATTATATTTCTCTGCGCCAGTATCTACATAATATTATTATGTAGCTCAATGGTTTAGTGACTCGCACACAAAGCGTATGAATTTGATCTGCAGTTTAAATTAGTGTAACTCACGCTGGGTGCACATTGGTTAATACTACTGGAGCATTTAACAGGGCTCTCTCCGTCACTCGCTTCATACAATCGTATATTGGCGTCACTCAGAAAAGCAGGTATTATTTAAATATTTTTATCGAATTATTGGAATGTCCTCTCCAAAACCAACACAAAAAAACACAAGTTTAATGTGCAAGGTTATCCGAGAGTTTTAATCTAAACAAACTAATGCCAAAATAAATAATTTAATTAGAGCGTGATTGCTATCACAACATCTAATTATCCAGTTCACAACCCAAATACCGAAAATATGCGATATCGCTCCGAATCTCAGAAGGAGACTGAACTAAAACCTTCAAAACACCCGTATTTATGCAAGTTCAATCTTGTTGGCCTCCTAGTAACAGATTGTATGACATCGAATGAGCCAAATATCGATTTTACCAAACTACCTTCATCAGCTAAATTATTAATTTTATATTATTTTTGACAACTCAAATCAACTTTTTAAAAATAACCTTACACGTAGTTCCCATTTCATTTGAATATTAAGCAACCAAAGTCCATGAAATTTTGCAGACATATTCTAGAAACTAATATCTGTGTCTGTGGTGTTTTAGATTTTTCTAAAAATATGTAGTTTTAAAATTACAGGGGCTCAAAGATTTGTATGTAAATTTTTAAGACCGCGTAACTTTGAAATTGAATATTTTAAAAGAAATCTGGAAAACCACAAACATAGATATTAGTTTCTAGAATATGTCTGCAAAATTTCATGGACTTTGGTTGCTTAATATTCAAATGAAACTGGAACTACGTTTGTATGAAGCGAGTGACGGAGAGACCCCTCTTAACTGCTTTTGCTAGCGGGCATAGCACGTCCTAGCGCTGTTCAAACATCTGAACCACACCTACGCGTCGAGCTAAAACAGTTTCAATTGTTAGCAAAGGCGATTGCTCAGACAATAGTAACCAATGTGCACCCACCTTAAGAAAAGTTGCACTAGTTTGGTCCTAAGCTACACATTTTTACAGAAATCTAGAAACCACAACCACAGTAATAATACTAATTTTATGAATGCGTCTAAAAAATTTCATTGAGTTTCATTTGTAAATATTCAAATGAGAGATTAAACTAAACTTGTTTTGAGCTCGCTATCAAACGAGTATATTTTTATCATTGTTTCTATTGTGACAAATCCATTTCTCAAAAGCAATTTCCATTCCAATATAAGGAACATCCATTACTAATCCAGTAATTTGATCAGGATAGATAATTGAGTGAGTACCTTTCTGCAAATTGAAGCGATTCGGGTAATAAGAAAACCGGGAAATAGGATTGTTGTTACAAAGGGTCCCAAATTGTATAGTATTAGGGCGCTGGAACTAATTAATTACACGTCTGGTCCTGATGGGGTATTTACTCACAGAGAAACAATTTATTGAGCGATTGTTTATTATGGTTACCTAGGTATGAAGTATCAAACAAACTAAGCGATCTCGGCTTCGTTCGTGTAGAATTTCTGATAATTATTTCTCATTTGGGGGCCTTTTTTTTTTTTTTTTTTTTTTTTTTTTTTTGACGCTGGGGAATGCATTTACGCATCCCCCCCGGAGGGAGGGTATGTGGGACTCGCCGGCCGAGAAGCGACCGGAATACCCACTAAACCCCAGCGGCGCTACTGCGCGTCGCCTGGCGACTGGGTCACGGGAACGGCCGAAGCAAACAACCGCGACCCAGCCAGCGACGTCTGCCAAGGCAGACCCTCCACCGGGGACCTGCTCGGTCCCCATCGACGCACCTCCGGGACGCACCAACGAAGTGCGTCCCCCGACCTTGGGACGCGCACGTCGCCCGCGTCCCATCCTCCGCTTCATCCACTGTGCCCTCTGCTAGTCAGAGGGACACGCGGAGAAACCTCCCCCCCTGCCAGGTCATTAGCCATAGCCAACAATATCTCCGAAGAGAAATTATTAGCCATGTTACCGGGGCGCACCGGCCCGAACACTGTTCTTCCCCTCGGACGCATCCAAAAGGGACCAGCAGCATCCAGGCACACTGGGAGGTTACCTGGCTGGCGCCCCCTCATTTGGGGGCCTACTTTATAAAGAAAACTGCTTGCAAAAATCTCTCGTTTCTATTAAAATTATGGAAGAGTTAACGTTTTTTTCCTTTTTTTTCACAGTGGGGTATTTAAAAGTAAGAACGCTTAAAAAAGCTGTAACTATATGATAGGATAAAACATTGCTATTTTACAAGCATTTTGCATTAGTGATGCTTGAAAGATGTTTGTTTCAGTAATGTCTAGTTAATATAAATTTTATTGTAGCAATATCGTAATTAATATGCGACTTGAGTGACCTTGACCTTCATTTGAGATAGATGGATTGTCCAAACATCCCCTTTCTAACCCCAGCCATTTAGGTTATGCGTTGATAAAGAGCCTCAATAGCTCAACCGGTAAAGGAGTGGACTGAAAACCGAAAGGTCGACGGTTCAAACCCCGCCCGTTGCACTATTGTCGTACCTACTCCTAGCACAAGCCTGACGCTTAGTTGGAGAGGAAAGGGGAATATTAGTCATTTAACATGGCTAATATTCTTTAAAAAAAAAACAGCCAGTTAGTGATGACAAGGCCTTTTTTGTATAGATTAAATTCTGATCCGTAACAATGCATGAAGTGAAATACTTCATATGCTACCAATGCAATTTTTAATCCAATAAATTAAAAACTGCCACTACTGAAAAATATTTCGTTATATCGACAGGCGAGTGAAAATTGCAAAGCCACGTGAATCAAAACTGCAGCGCGGGGAATGTATCGATTCACTCGTTATTTACATAACAAAACCCTCATAAAGGGGAGCATTAATTCCAGCCGTCGCGTCGGGCGCACGTGATGATAGGGTGCGGTGGAACACCTACTGCAATTTTTTATGCACAGACTTAGGGCTCATTTGCACTGGAACAATACAATACGTACCGCGTTTTTTAAAGGTGAACACTGAACACCGCCACTATACCGAAGTAAATATAGTCGAGTTTGAACTGTTGTAAAAAAAATCCTGTGCCTAGTCACAGTATAAAAAGAGATATCTACAGTAGTTCGACACCTTTGATCTCGTGGTAAAAGACGACAATGACGACTCTTAAACATAGGGCCTGAACTAGTCGCCCACGCAGAGACGAAGAAGTGACCTCAACAGGTCACCCCTTCATCCCATACTTACTGCACGATTCTGCCGCTCCGCTCCGCACCGCACCGCTCCTTCCGCATTGCTCTGTCTAGACGGTTTCGTTGAACCTCTGTATGTAACAATATCATATTACCCTTACTCTGTGGCTAGCCATACAGGTTACGTTTCACCTAAGTCGATAAAAACAGGATGGCTGCCTTTATTGTTTATTTTTAAGCTCGAGTAAAAATCGCCGTTGTTTTTTGAAACAGCGGTTGCAAAACAGAACAAATCGTTTTATAAATCGTTCTTTTTCGAAACAAAAAATCATTTGACGATAAAAATGCAATATTTTTTATATCTAGTGAACTTTACTTACACGAAAAAAATCGCGTACCTATACGCTATTTTTTTCTTCGCAGAGTGAGAAGGGTTTCTACCACGCTGGCCAAATAATCACACATTGTGTGCTAAATAAACACGTTATGTATTTATTTGCTTGTCGTCTCTTGCAGCTCTAAGAAGAGCTTTTTCATACTTAAAAGAAGCAAAAAACGTTCATCACAAAAGAAGTAGCTGTATATAAATAAATAGATATATTAAACCATCAATGCTGACGGGGACTTCAAATTCAATTAATTCCCTTTTGGTATTTGAACTGCATTATTCCCAGCGATCAGCAATTCCATATAAGTGAAATACTCTTCAATTTTCACGTGAAAGCCTTTTACAGAGTTAAATAAAGACTGGGCGCCAAAAACGTACGTGCCAATAGCGCGAGCGTGGGGCTTTTATTTTTTCATAAAATATTATGGGCGGGCGATGGGCGGGCGGGATTAAATAAAAATTATATTGCTCTCGTGACTTGTGAAACCTTACATTTCTTGCTTTAACTCGTGTTCGTGTTGTATAATTCTTTAAGTGGAGTAAATACCAAATTAAGTTTCACTAGTTATTATTACTTCAGAAGTATTTAATTACGCGGGTTTACACTTATTTCGCAACCCTAAAAAGTTTGACCAAACCAAATTCAAATTCAAAATATTTATTCAATTAAACTTTTACACGTGCTTTTGAATCATCAAAACAATCTACCACTGGTTCGGAATGATGTTCCTACCGAGAAGAGCCAGCAAGAAACTCGGCGGTTGCTCTTTACAAGAGTTTGTGTCAAACCCCATAGTACGTAAAATTAATGTCGCTATTTCAGCTTAGTGATAGCATGTTGGATTAGGTTAGGTTTAGGAGTGAACCTACCGTTTATTTCAGTAATAAACCGTTGAAATACTGTGTAATGTAGCCTGTAGGCTCTAGGATTATTGATCACACTTCAGTCAGTCTAATTAGTCTTAAGCTCTTGAAGGCTTACTTGAGCCTATCTGAGTAGGCATAAATCAATTTAATAAAGTACCTTTTCAGTGTACCATCTGTCGTAACGAAGTTTGTTTGGAAGTAATAATAATATAACGTTGAAATTGTACAAGTTTAAATTAAAAATTTATAACACCCCCGACAAGTGAAGGTTACAGTAACTAGAAAAGAGCTGATAACTTTCAAACGGCTGAACCGATTTTCTTGGATTATAGCTAAGACACTCTCGATCAAGCCACCTTTCAAACAAAAAAAAAAACTAAATTAAAATCGGTTGATTAGTTTAGGAGCTACGATGCCACAGACAGATACACACACATTAAACTTATAACACCCCTCTTTTTGGCTCGGGGGTTAATAAAATGAAATATATATATCGAATCTATCGAATCTCGAATTATATCGGTGTGGATTTTAAACAAAACAGCGCGTCTTTTCCAAAATTTTCGTAAGTATGCTGAATTCATCTCCACGATGTAATGTAAAGCACAAATAGGTGTGAAATAAAATGGAATGATGGAGTGGTGGAAATGAATGGAATTGGAAGCAAGGAATTTGTTTTACACCAATAATATAAGGGTTATACATAGCAGGCAAGATGATTGAATGAAATAAAATAAATGAATGAAATCATTTATTTGATTGAATAAGTAATGGTTCATGGAAGATATTATATTTACAGTATAGAATGAACCTTGCTTGCTAAATGGCTTAGCATCAACGATCGGCGATATTGCAATTGCATCGATGCTGCATCGCGTTTTAACGACTTTCTGCAATCTTATCATTTGTATTGAAATCACACTAATATTATAAAGGCGAAAGTTTGTGTGTATGTGTGTGTGTATGTTTGTTACTCTTTCACGCAAAAACTACTGGACGGATTTGGCTGAAATTTGGAATGGAGATAGATAATATCCTGGATTAGCACATAGGCTACTTTTTATCCCGGAAAATTGAAGAGATCCCACGGGTATTCGAAAAACCTAAATCCACGCGGGCGAAGTCGCGGGCATCGGCTAGTAATAAATAAAATCGACTTGATCGCTGTGACTGGAGATTGTTTATGTGCGAGCTTCAAAAAAGCAGCTAAATCACTGATCTTTGATGTTAAAAGCATCGTGTCTACTATAAACCTTCAGTATGTACAACATGCTTTAGTTCAATTCAATATCAGAAAAAAATTGTCGTTGCCGTTCAACTCCGTGCAAGTAATATGTCTTGAACTTAAGTTTTATTTCTGGCAGAAGGTACAAGTACTTTTCGTTGGAAATTAATTGAACAACTTTGTAAGAAAGTCGCGGCTGAGATTTCCACCGAGATAAGGGAATGCGTTTCTTAACTTTCAAAGATCGTACAGGGTAATTGCAAAAGTTTAATTATTACCATTAAGCCAGTTACTTTTTCAAATCATATTAAAGGGTGAAAACTTTATTAATATTAATATTTGTTCTTCAATAAAGCTGCAACTTCATTAGATCACATTGTAATGAACTACCTCTGCATTTGTAGATTAGATCCTCTTATAAAGTATCGAAGAGGTTTAAAATGGTTTAAAATAATGATACTTTGAAAATAGTTTATGTTCCTTTTCTTCATGTTGAAGAGTAAGATAAGGTCTGTTTGTATTTTAGAGTCAAAAAATTCAAATAAAATATTACCAAATATGTTTCGAATATGTATAAATAAAAATGGGCAGGTCATGCTTTTCAACGGCGTTGGCCGTTGGAGCCTAAAAGTCCTAGAGTGGAAACCGCGTATAAGCAAGCATAGTATAGGGCGCCCTCCAGCAAGATAGACCGACGATAATAAAGAGGCTTGAAGAAAGTGGCTGGATGAGGAAGGCTGAAGATCGGCTGTGGTGGCACTAATTAGGGAAGGCCTATGTCCAAACGTGGACGTCTACAGGCTTATAACGATGATGATAATAAATCAAAGACATAGTAATTGTTGCAGTACTAAAACCCTCGCAAATAATCTTATATCAGACTGGATAAATAGGTATAAGTCTTCATAATAATCCATTCAACAAAACTAATTTCCATTACCAACAGTTCCAATTAGCAGGAAACTGCAGTGCTCCTGCTAAGTGGATGTGCACTGCGTGATTGTGAAGCCGTAAACCTTATTGAATTGCAGCAGCCTAGAGCTTCATGTTATCCTAGTACTTGGTTCCTAAAATAAATATTCATTAGAAGTTGGCTTCCCGAGTTTTACGGGTAAACTTTATCTATAACCACTCGTTGCTTTCAAACTCTGGAGCTTGAATAAATAAAGAAAACATTCATACTAATATTGCATTCTGGAGATGGGATCTAAGCTACTTTTTTATCTCAGAAAATCAAAGAATCCGCACAAGATTTTTAAAATTCTTAATCCAAGCAAACTTAGTCGCGGGCGTCATTTTTAACCCACTACCCAAAAAGAGGGCTGTTATAAGTTTGACGTGTGTATCTGTGTATCGTAGCTCCTAAACTAATGAACCGATTTTAATTATTATTTTTTTGTTTGAAAGGTGGCTTGATCGAGAGTGTTCTTAGCTATAATCCAAGAAAATCGGTTCAGCCGTTTCAAAGTTATCAGCTCTTTTCTAGTTACTGTATGTAACCTTCACTTGTCGGGGGTGTTATAAATTTTAATATAAATTAATAAGTGGTTGGTAAGGCGTTATTAAGTACGTAGTGTTTATGTTTATTTTAAACAAGTGCAAAATTCCAGGCTGACTACTAAAGTGTGCTTTACTACTAGTTACTACGAGAACAATTATCCCTATTTGAAATGGATACTTGATATCATCGATGCTTGATATTAATATATAGGTTAATATTGAATATCAGATATGAATAACATAATCACATCGGTTATTGTAACATTCGCAATATACGTTAACAGGGCTCTCTCCGTCACTCGCTTTATACAATCGTAGTTCCAATTTCATTTGAATATTAAGCAACCAAAGTCCATGAAATTTTGCAGACATGTTCTAGAAACTAATATCTGTGTCTGTGGTGTTTTAGATTTTTCTAAAAATATGTAGTTTTAAAATTACAGGGGCTCAAAGATTTATATGTAAATTTTTAAGGCCGCGTAACTTTGAAACCGAATATTTTAACAGAAATCTGGAAAACCACAGACATAGATATTAGTTTCTAGAATATGTCTGCAAACTTTCATAGACTTTGGTTGCTTAATATTCAAATGAAATTGGAACTACGTTTGTATGAAACGAGTGACGGAGAGAGCCCTCTTAATGTGAAGGAAACTTCAATTTAATCAATGTTCTATAAAGTATGTGTACAAAATATGCTGCATTTTAAAACTGAAGACCAAATTGTATTGACAAAATGTAGTTAATATTGAGTTAATCTGTACCAAAATACAGTTGAACTATCCTAAAAATGTTAATAGGCCGTGCTTGTTTAAAATGTATTTACAATTCCTCGGTTAGCGAATATTTTCACTTTATTGGACACCGTGTTCTATCGAAAATACCAATTCGCAAAATTGGTTTTTAATTGGAACGAAACTCCGTGGAATATGCGTGATGCTTGCATAGTTTGATTTGTTTTTTCAACAGTTTTGCAGTTTACTGCACTGACGATGTTTAAACTTTTGAAGTATTTATTTGTATTGTTCAGCAAATCAAATTTCATGTTTTAAATGTGCTAAATAGGCTGATTTTTTTAACCCCCGACCCAAAAAGAGGGGTGTTATAAGTTTTACGTGTGTATCTGTGTATCTGTCTGCGGCATCGTACCTAGCTCCTAAACTAATGAACCGACTTTAATTTAGTATTTTTTGTTTGAAAGGTGGCTTGATTGAGAGTGTTCTTAGCTATAATTCAAGAAAATCGGTTCAACCGCTTGAAAGTTATCAGCTCTTTTCTAGTTACTGTAACCTTCACTTGTCGGGGGTGTTATAATTTTTTTTTTGTTGTTTCAAATATGAACATAAAGGATAGAATGCTTTGGAAGCTTTTTATAAGATTTTAGGGTAGCTTATTCATCGAAATTTAGTTTACTAGTGTCGAAAAGCTATTTTTGTATGAAAGAAAGCTGGCCTTGGATAAAATTTATTTCATGTACGCCTCAGGAATATTTATATTAAAGTACTGTTTGTAGTAGCATACACCCACGATAAAGAACATTTTTTTAGAATAACGCTGTTGCATTAGGAATGCTTTATGCTACACAGTATATCACTAGTTTAAAATTAAAGCAGCTTTATGAAACGTGCATTTGAGTCGCCAATAAATTTTCTATAAATCTGCTACTCCAGCAAAAAAACAATTACAGGGTTTTCCAATTTATCTAGACTATGCTCTCAGTCATTATTGACGTGTTTATTTGTCGTTTTGTTCCATCAGGATGAATTTTTCAGAAAGCTGTATTTGTGAGATTTAATATTACAAATGTAAGACTTGTTTAAATATAGTTCTAGGTAATAATACTAGAAAACTACTATTTAGTAACTCTTACTCGTTGGTTGATACTTAATCCGAATGGGTGCTTTTCAGTTGTCTGGCACAGCGTTGGCATATTAACGGAACGAAAAAGATGCATCGATATGAAAATGAAATGAAACTTTATGTAATGGATATTCATTTTGACAGATTCCCAATACATATACTGTCATATATATATGGACATAGTAGTCCTCTAGTGAGGATGCCTGCGGCTTCGCCCGCGTGGATTTCGGTTTTTTTTAGTCCTTTGAACTCTTTGATTTTCCGGGATAAAAAGTAGCCTATGTCCTTCCCCAGGATGTATCCCAAGTCTTTACCAAATTTCATTAAAACCGGATCAGCGCCGGTTAGGCCGTGAAAACGTAGCAGACAGACAAACAGACAGACACACTTTCGCATTTATAATATTAGTATGGATAACATTTATCTGGAGGTTGTGAAACAGGCCCTGTAACTACTAACATGGCTGTAATTTGTAGTCCCATGTTTTCACGTACATAATGCAACACTAATAGGATATACGTAAAAATGAAAAATTAAAACTGGAATCCATAAAATGTATGCATAAATTCAGGTTATATGCGGTATGTTCAGTTGCGTACCTAGTTAGTTGGAAAGTTTTAATGATAAAAAACGCACGTAATGCGGTGGTCGTTTATCTTGCAACGCCAGCCGCACGTGCTTAACTACCACCTATTTGAATTTATGCGCCACAGTACTTTCATCCTGTTTGCAGTTCCCGACATTTATCATTAGACCGCAAGTTTTATGTGGAATGTAGATAGATACTTTGCAACTAGGTAACAACGTAACAACCTGATAAATAAGTAGCTTAACCAAGATAAATACGACGTCATCGTCATCATTGTCGTTAACCGATAAACGTCCTCTATGAAATCAAATCAAATTAGTTTTTATTCAATTAAACTCTCACAAGTACTTTTTTCTGGTTCGGAATACTTTGCCTACCGAGAAAAACCAGCAAAAAACTCGGCGGTTGCTCTTTTCAAAGGTTTGTTATATGATATTATGCCATGTAATTGAAGTCCCGCGCATTGCTAGAATGAAAGACATCTCCTCTAGGGAATTTCATACGCCGATCTTGCGTCGGCTAATACCAGCAGTGCGAGTGCACTGGTGCGATTTCGCTCTACGTCGCGTTAATATTATACTATATATACGAGTACCTACTTCACTATCTCATCTCTCTGTATCATATATTTCCAAGTAATTGATTTATCAACAGAACATTTTGTAAAATCGTACAGAAGTTAAACTTTAAAATCTTGGAAATGCTCTGATGTAGAAGATCAGAGTATAAAAGAAATAAAAATAGACGTTACTATTTTAGAAACGATCGACACTAATTTTGTACTTTACCACAACTTACGTGGGATGTATAGATCTGTTTTTGTTCATCGGTACAAGTTTATTCAGTGATCGCAAAATCTTTCTCGTACAAATGAAACTATGTTAAATCAAGCTGTTATCTGCTCGAAACTACTACAATGCAACACTGTCTCGAGTGTCGGCTGTCCTTCATTGCTGACTGTTGCTAACCCGAAACTGTCACTTGTCTTGCACTAAATAACTTCACTCGCTGTATTAACTCCACTGTTTGAGGATAAGGATAGTAATAGTCAGGGTGGAAACATAACATTTTTAACCCCCGACCCCGAAAAAAGGGGTGTTATAAGTTTGACGTGTGTATCTGTGTATCTGTCTGTGGCATCGTAGCTCCTAAACTAATGAACCGATTTTAATTTAGTTTTTTTTTTGAAAGGTGGCTAGATCGAGAGTGTTCTTAGCTATAATCCAAGAAAATTGATTCAGCCGTTTGAAAGTTATCAGCTCTTTTCTAGTTATTACTGTAACCTTCACTTGTCAACAAACCTACAGTTTTAATTTACACTTGTTTACACCTACTATTATAAGTCAATGGATAAACTGGACTGACATATTCTTTAACTTGAGATTCTCTTTAGCAGTAGACCCGGGCAAGCGAACCCGGAGTGGTCCAGCCAGTTACGCAAACAAAATACAATCAAAGGCTAGTAAAATCGCGTGATTCCCAATAAAACTGTGTATATTATTTTGACCACGAGAGCAATTTAAAACGCGATTTTTATTCGCGATTGCTCACAAACTGCGAATGGCGGAATCAATTCCATTGTTGGCATTGCCAACCAAACAAATTCGCTGCAATGGATTTTATGGGTCAGCGATTATTTTATTTGCTTAAATAGCAGTTCGTACAAACTGGAAAGCCACGGTTTACAAAAATATTCCACTGGTGTGGATCTTTAAAATAAAGAAGTATATTTACGAGTATTATTTCAATAGAAGTCAGTTATAGGTATATACTTAGACGCTCACTCGTGTTTTTATTGGATTCTGTAATTTCGTCAATATTCATTCCTTTTCATTTCTAACTAGCGACTTCGTCCGCGTGTGTTTAGGGCTTTAAAAATCCCGAGGGAACTCTTTGGTTTTCCAGGATAAAAGTAGCCTATGTCGCTCTCTAGTCTGCCACTATACTCATACAAAATATCATGTTGATCTGTTACTACGTTGCAAAGTTTTCTTGTGTCTTTTTCATCGACAATAGTATCAAAAGCTGCAAGCTATATACTGTACTGATTGTGCTTCGACTGCTAATTTAGTAACGCCGATATTCTTTGTTTATATTTTTTTTTAAACTTTCTTTGTTACAGTTTCCATGGATGAAGATGCGCATAAATTCATTTCCAACCTCTCTCTGGAGACGTTGTTATCTTAACAACTGTAGATGAATACACAAATGTCACCATGATGGATCGTAAGTTCACACATGTGCTGATGGCGGCGCTCGCCGTACACGTAATTAGTGCCAGAGTGATGTGCCCTAGTCACCCTAACTGCGTTTGTGGCGGCACGTTCGCTATTGAACTGAACTGCAACATCGATGGTAAGTGCTCTTAGATAGCTACATTTTAGTGTATTGGCAGCGATATAAGTGTTCCGCTAAATGCGGCGCTTTTGAGTACAACGTGTTCTAATGGACATAGATGTCCGCACTCCTGTCAATCGAAATCCGATTTAGATGCTGTCCGTTTTTTACCCGACTGCGGCAAAGCCAAAAGGAAGGGTTATGATTTTAGCAGTCTATGTATATGTACTATGTATTTATGTGTGTATGTATGTTTGTATCCAAATGTGTGTGTTCCACCCTTGTGCCTAAGCTACTGGGCCGATTTTTATGAATGAGGTGTCAATTGATTCGCCGTAAAGGTCCGGTGACATAGGCTATGTTTTATAAGAAAAAAATTGACCTAATGAATGTTACATCAAAAAAAGTGGAGGTCTCCAAAAAAATGTTTTTGCTATTGTATCGAGTGGGGTGTCAAATGAAAGAGGAGAAAATCTTAAACTCACAAATATAAATGTACAAGAACATTAAAATATACCAAGCGACAGAAAAACAACTTTAATATATCTAGCATATAATATACCATGCACTTTCGCATTTATAATATTAGTATGCATAGTTTACTCTGGTATGGATTACAAGCCAATTACATAGTATTATCTCTGTGATATGTAATTTTGTTGTACATGACATAAACGAATATCATCATATTATAATGAACTATTGAATTACTATACTTATGATTTATAAGTGTCAGCACCAAAAATATAAATAAAAAATTAAAACATTTGTTTCAGGTCGGATAGTAAAAATAAACTTACTACCAAGTACGTACATAAATATTAAATGTGAGAATACAACAACTCTAGATTATAGCCAGCTACCAAAATGTGCCAACGGAACGAGTACATTCAAATCAGTCAGTTTTAAGGACTGCCCATTACCGAACAATTCATTCAAGGATATTTTAATGCAAATTGGAGTCTCTAAGACAATGTCACTAATATTTCAAAATGCAAAGGAGCTTTCTGGATATTTTGATAGAAAACATTTCGCAGGCTTGCAAGATTTGACGAAGCTACTTCTTTCAGTTAACGGTATTACACATTTACCGAACAATTTATTTGTGGATATTCATAACTTAACATGGCTTAATATACGATGTAATAATATTAAGCTGTCCGAAGAGTTATTTAAACCGCTCGAAAGATTAGAGACCTTAGAAATAAGTCACAACCACATGACAAATATGTCCTCGAATCTATTTTCTCATTTATCTCTATTGAGAAAACTGTCTCTATGGCAAAGTAATGTGACAAGGTTTTCGAAAGATTTCTTCTCGGGTGTAGACGTTCTTGAAGAATTGGATTTAAGTTCTAATGGACTTAACGAACTTCCGACATCAATATTTAAGCCATTAAGAAAATTAAAGAAACTTACGCTATTTTCCAACAAGTTTTCTACTTTACCGCAAAATCTATTTTCAACCAATAACAAGTTGGAAACTGTAATCATTCTGAACAACGACGTTAAAATGAAAGAACTGCCAAAGAACCTGTTTGGAAATTTGCAAAACTTAAAGCAAGTATACATTCAGAGAAGCGGAATAGAAATTATACCTTACGATATTTTTACAAATTCATCTCTCATAACAAACATATCTTTAGCATTTAATGATATTGCAATAATACCAGAGTCAACTTTTAACGATCAAATAAACTTGTTAGAACTGGATTTAAGTCACAATAAGTTGAGAAACTTAGAGTCCAAATTGTTTTCATCATTAGTACGACTGGAGAAATTGGATTTATGTTATAATTCAATTGAAGAAGTTTCAGGGTGAGTTTAAAGCTAACTCCTTCGCTTTAATGGATTACTGTATATATACGTTTTAAATCGCATTTTTTCTTTTGCAGTTCAACATTTTCTTCCCTTTTGAGTCTAATATACCTGAACATGGAACATAACAACTTGAAAACAATATCATCTTATTTATTTAGTAACAACAAACAGAGGATGTCAATATCACTGGCATATAATGAGCTCGACTTTCAAAATAAAGAGTTACAGCAGAATTCTTGGACAGTTAAACACGTGTCTCCGTTCGCTCACACGTATAATCTCAGAATGCTTAATTTGAGTCACAATAAATTTCGAACATCTTTTGAAGATTGGTGGATTAATGGACATGAAATTTTGGATATCAGTAATAATTACTTAGAGTTTCTGTGGGTATGTGTCATAAAAGATAATAATATTAAACTGAACAAAAAGATACATTTCTGGGCAAGTAATATTTAAGCATTGTTTTATTTTAGGGAAATGGAAGCACATTGCTAGATCCAGGGGACTCACCAAGCTATGAAAAACTTCTCAACAAGCCACTAAAAGAAATCTGGTTACAAGATAATCCATTGGAATGTAGATGCGTAAACTTTCGCTTTGTTGACTTTGTTAAAGAGGTTTCCCATGCAAAGGTATGTCAAGATTTAAAAATCATATTTACAGTTTTTATTTTTATCAATGATTATTGTGCATCTAAATGGTTTATTTATGGATTTAAAATTTCCAGGTCGTTGAGGATACCCTGTCTCATTGCTCTATTTGGAAGAAAGAAGTTTGCTATTTAAGATTCGTAATTTTTATGACAGTTTTAACATCATCATTAGCATTTTTCTCGCTTTTAATCATGGCGTATGTTACATACAAGGAACAAATTAACTTATTTATAAAGAAGACTCTCTACTACTTTCTCCATCAAGATACTATAATCGTGGAACAAGATAAGAACATTATTGTAAAGTTTTCCGAGAACGACGAAGAGTTTGTCCTAAAAGAAATATTACCCGAATTAAAAGAGCACAAACATTACAATATACAAGTGAAATGCATAAGCAACACAAATAATAAAGAAAACTTCATGAATCCGTTCAAGGTTGGCACAAAGGAATCAAACATTGTATTGGTAATATTTTCGCCAAATTATTTAACATCAGTATACAGTCACGTGAACATAAAGAAAATTCGAGGCGAAATGTTGAAGAGCAAGAATACTGTTTATGTATTCGCCGATATTGGGCCAGAGAACTCGATATACGCTTTTCTGAAAGAGCAGCGCGATCGGCGTTCAACAATTCTGTGGAATGATCCCAATTTTTGGAGTGTCCTTATCTACATGTTGTCAAATGGCACATACAAGAGAAAAGTAAGAATCGCCACGGAATATAATACGCACTCAACGATCGATACATATTTTACTGCACCCAAAAATGAATGGATAGCAACGAACCCATTTCTTTTGACAACTCCTGATAGGACAGACATCTATACTTCAAGTACATTTGCAAACAATCAAGTTTAATTAAATTCTAATTTATTTTAGTGAGGTAAAGACTGAATCCTTCGCTACAATCAATATGAGTCTCACATTTCGTAGTTTCAGATCACCAATTTAGTTTTGATGTAATATAGGTAATTGTAAAAAACGTGTTTTAGGGTAATGTAAAACGTATTATATGTAAAATTTTTACAAAGATAACTTAGTGTGTATAAACTGTAAGCTACAATTTGTGTAATTTGTTTCGTTTTGGAATTATTATCATCATACTACTTAGATTCCGGTGTCCGTGTTTCTTATACGTTGGCTTCACCTATAGGCCCTTACAAATTATAAACTGCTTAGACACGGCTTATACCTTGCTTATACAAGTATCATATATTTGACGTGTTTAAGTTCTTTATAAACAGTGTGTGAATTGGTAAGAGGCTCAGTATATATCCGGTGTCAAAGAAGTGTTGCCATTGCTATGTTATCGCTATATTTATATTAATAGCCATTCATTTCTATTACATGTAAATATAATATAAGAATGTATTACTTAAACCCATCTCAGTTTCAAGGAAACTGCATATTGTTAATGAGTTATAAGCTACAGCTTAAATAAAACATATACTTTACCTAATTTCTTATCTTTCATTTTGCTAGCCACAGCTGCTATAAAGTTGAGTAGGTATAAGCCATTAATAATAACTATTAATATACTATAATATATAATATTAGTATATTTATATGTTATTATTGTGCCAACCCCTTCTAATTCTGGGAGGAGATCCATCCTCAGTGGTCAGCTGGTGATGTGTTGATGAACAAGATGATGATGATGAAGCTTGATCAGCTTGCTGTTATTGGGAAATAAAAAAATAGGTAATTAATGCATGTACAAGTTGGTACATCTATACAAATTATATTCTTGAGGGGTGGCGCTTCCAAAATCTATGGTCATAATATTCACTGAACACGAATACGCATTCCGTATATCATATTGTTTCATAGTGTTTTATTGGAGTTTTGTGGGAAATACACAGGTGTTCATCCGACGTGTTCAAATGTTGGTAACGTTGAAATTGTAATCGTTTTATTTGATTAAAACTCAATAAACCGTGCTATTGTGAAGTAAACTTTTGTGCCCTAAAACCCATACCTATTCACTGAATCTGACTATAAAATACTTTTTAACTGTGAAAGTTTCATCTCAATCGGTCCTATCTATGCTAATATTAATAAGAGATAAAGTTGGGAAGTTTTTAGGGGATAATTTCTAGAACTACTTAAACGATTTTTAAAATTCTTTCCCCAGTCCGGAGATTTCAAGTTGAATACGTAAGAATATCATAAGTAGAGATGACAAGATTTGACATCATAACATAGAAAATATAACTTAATTATGCACTTATAAGTAAATAAAATAGAAGGAAATAATATGTAGGCCAGTTTATTTGAACCTGACTGTTTTGAAGCTAAGGACGACGTTCCAGAGGTGCCGGAAATTGTATATAAGCAACAGCGCGGAAAGTAAGTGGACAAGAGCTGTAGTGCAGGTGTTAAGTCGAAATTTAAGTGACGTAATTTATGTAATGGTTCAGTTTGCACTCGCTCATGTAAAGAAATAAGGTAAGTAAGGTGTAAATTATAAACATATTTTGAACATTTTCTTTTGATGATGATGATAATGATGGAGTCCTTTTATTCACTCGTGGAACCAAGGATTGCAGCAGTTATTGGTATTATTTAGTTTGTATGTGTGTGTGCGTGTGTGTGTATGTTTGTTACTCCTTCACGCAAAAACTACTGGACGGATTGGGCTGAAATTTAAAATGGAGATAGATTATACCCTGGATTAGCACATAGGCTACTTTTATCCCGTAAAATCAAAGAGTTCCCACGGGAATTTTAAAAAACCTACATCCACGCGAACGAAGTCGCGGGTACCAGCTAGTATTCAGATAAAAGTTTGCCCGTGACTGCAAGCTCACCTGGTGGTAAGTGATGATATAGTCTAAGACTGAAGTGGTCTAACCGGAAGGGGTATGACAATTTTATAAGTTGTTTTATAAGCAACTTTTCATATCGGGAAATCGAAGGGTTTCCACGGAATGTTTAAAAACTTAAATCCCCGCGGACTAAGTCACGGGTATCACCTAGTATATTTATAGTAAACTATAAGACCAACCGCATATTATGATATACGGCTGGTCTTATAAATGTAGCTTTATTTATGCTCCCAGGGGTTATCGCAAGCGATAAATATGAACAACAACTCTTAACTAGAAAGTTGCTTCCGCCTACTTTAACTATAACAAATAAACTACTAAATGATAGTTGTAGTTGTGTACAAGCAATATATTTGCCGCGTATCTGTTCGGTGCAGTGTAATATAAATCTAGCTTTATTTATGTCCCCAACGAATTCCGCCAGTGGCCACATAACAACTACTAACTGGACAGTTTTTCCTGTACATTTTCCTGCACAACTTTTTAATATGATGAACTTTTATAGTTATATGAATTGAACAAGCTTTAGCCCGGGGCTTTGTCCATAATGCATTTGTTTAAATTTAAGCCTTTTCCCAAGATAAAGAGTATTGCATGTAGCTTCTCCTTCGGCTATAGGTATAGATAGGTCTTGGATGAATTAAATTCATCTAAGGTTCATGCCGTATTATTTGACTATTAGGTACTAAAGCTTCTAAAAATTTAGATCTAGATGTTATCATAAGAATATAATGATTGATTGATATATAAACTTAATTGGTCTAGAAACTATTGATTATGTCTTTGGATTCTCTCTGCAACATTAAAACAAAATAAATAAATAAAAAATAAATTAAGAAAGGATATTTCATTAAGAAAGAACATTTTATTAAGAAAGGACTTTTATTAATTGTAATGGGGTTTGTAAAAAGGTAAATTCACGCTGAAAAAGTCGCGGGAATAAGCTAGTTTTATCATAAAAAAAGAATCAGAATGTGTAAAAGTTGTATACGATAACGATCAGTACAAAACTACGCCAAAATGTGCAGTTTACAAAAAAGTATAGTTCCGGATTCGATATAGCCTGATCTAGCTCATGAAATATGCATGGGTTCGCCGAACTCTGCTTTTATATTTAATTCTGACCGCATCATGGTCCGCAGCGCCGAAAACTTTATCAAATTTATCCAATGTTCAAACTTCACCTGTGAGCGAGAAAGGTTAATGTTAAATTTATAGCCTCAATCGCTCAACGGTTAAGAAGCGGACTGAGATCCGAAAGGTCGGCGGTTCAAACCCCACCCGTTGCACTATATTGACGTACCCACTCCTAGCAAAAGATTTACGTATGGTTTGAGGGGGAAGGGGAATGTTAGTCTTGATTGAAGTGGCTAATATCCTTTTAAAAAAACCGACCAAGTGCGAGTCAGACTCGCGCACTGAGGGTTCCGTGCTCGGGTATTTTTTCAAACATTTTGTATGATAAATCAAAAATACATAAAAATAAATAAAAATCTGTTTTAGAATGTATAGGTAAAGCCCTTTCATATAATATCCCTCTTGGTATAGTTATCTTACTTTGAAAATCGAAACACATTTTAATTTTTTTTAATGATGTAACCCCAAATTCGCGGTTTTCAGATTTATTCCTGTACTTGTGCTATAATACCTACTTACCTGCCAAATTTCATGATTCTAGATCAACGGGAAGTACCCTATAGGTTTTTTGACAGATAGACAGACAGACATACAGACAAACAACAAAGTGATCCTATAAGGGTTCCGTTTTCCCTTTTGAGGTACGGAACCCTAAAAAAGACTATATTATTAAAATATTCATTCTCACAAGAGCATTTTGATTTAATGGGACTTGTCACTGAAAAGAGCGAAGGAGTGAACGGAGTGTTATTTAAGTAGCGATCAATAATGTCGCAACGCACTTGCGGATCCTCTTGAAAAGGTCTCTATCAAGATTCAGACATTTTATTTTGATATTTCCCTTTATTTGTAACCTTGTAATATCAAAAAGTTCTTATTTACATGATTTTGTGTTATAAGAAGAAAGCAAAATGCTAATGAAAACTTAGAAAAAACGTTTCTGGAACTGTTATTACAACGAATGAGAACTACGTGACTACTTCAAGGAAGACGAATGAATTAGGTTCATAGTTGAGGGTAAGATTCCCAAATAATTCTATCAAGTTAATTTCTTTGGTACTTTAAACTAAAATACACACTGATAAATAATAATATCGATTGACATAAAAGTGTTTCCTGTTTTCGCGGCTACACTGCTGAACCGATTTTATTGGAATTGGGCTGAAAAATGTATGAGCCCACAAAATTTCAATGAGTTTGAATGACTAGTATTCAAAATATGAGAACAAAACTACTTTTGTAAGCAAAGCGCTGGGGAGCGTGCTTCGAAAATTTCTCTTTTCCTATGGATATGAGAGATATCTGTAAAATTACTATTATTGGGCATATAAATAATTCAAAATATTAGTTACATTACCTAGGTGCCTACCTATACCTAGGTATATTGGGTGTTGCATTGAACCGTCCGCATTATTCATGCCGCTGGTGGAATGGTGCTGTCGCCACATAACACTGACTAATTTATTCCGTGACTGGAATAAATGACTTATTGCAAAACCGCTGAATCCCGATTGGCGTAAGCCAACTCTGTCAAAATAAATAAAATTATGTTATAGATGATTGTGGAATGTATTTTCATTTCTTTCAGTTCAGCTTGCACAGCGCTGCGGCCTAAAATTTAACAAATGCTCGTCTTTCTATCGCGTTAACTCTAATCTCTTTCTCTGATAAGAGATAGGTAGGACTCACCGGCTTATAAGAACTTTCCTCCACTTTCCTCTCCAAAGAAGAAAGAGAAAATCAAGCAAATTGAAAGACCGAAATCTAGTGCTATACTTTTCCAAAGAGTGCAATATGAAAGGGATAACAATACGTTAGCTTGAAAAGTTGCACTAGTAACTAGGTTCATTGCTTAGACTCTATAGTATGTATTGGACTATAATTATGGGGTACCTAAATATGTAATATTTGACTCAACATCTATCATAATATTATGAGTAAATGATTTTCATGTTTCCTCTCAATAAAGATTTTCAGTTAAACTTAATTTAAAGTTTCTGTAGCGTTGAAACAGAATAAATTAGAGACGTAACACGAGTAGTTTCTACGGAGATTTTCAGGCCAAGTTCCAAAGGAAGCAAAATTCATGTTTCGAAATGCCTTGGTTACTTGGTACGACGCTCCAAGGCCGTCTTAGCTCACGTCAATTTTAATAGCAAGCACTGTTTGCGCTTTTCAAGTTAAATTTTGCTACGCGACGACAAAATTCTCGACAACTTGTCCAGTAATTTTAGAAATGTTTTACATAATTTAAACAAATACTTTAAATATTAATCATGCCAAGATCTACTGTCAATACCTTTAAATTTAAAAACCCCCGACACAAAAACCCCCATAAGAAAACTAGAAAAGAGCTGATAACTTTCAAACGGCTGAACCGATTTTCTTCGATTATAGCTAAGAACACTCTCGATCAAGCCACCTTTCAAACAAAAAGAAACTAAATTAAAATCGGTTCATTAGTTTAGGAGCTACGATACCACAGACAGATACACAGATACACACGTCAAACTTATAACACCCCTCTTTTTGGGTCGGGGGTTAAAAATACTAAAGATTGTCTTATTTTAGATATTTGTAAGAAGTTTTAATTTATAGAATATCGTAATCATTGGTGATGAAAATCGCATTGAAGTCCCTTAAAAAGTTAAGAAACTAATAAGCAAATACACATATAAACGCAGATTGAGATTTTGTGACAAAACAGTACAGACGAATTTAATATCTAATTTAAAATACCTACAATCTACATACATAATCGTTCCAAAATATTTTTAATGGTCAGATTGTTTAAATAAATTGAATGTATAAAAAACATAATTCCCATCTTACTCGGTGTGTAAAAAACAACAACAGTCTGTGTTTTTTTATCATTATGTTGTTGATCCCTTTTGATAAATGATTACCCTCGAGTCCAGGCAAAGCGGTCAATTTATATCCTTATTATTTCGCTTGAATAAATTGGCAGTAATATTTTAGTACGAAATATTTATGATTTCATCCGCTGTTGGTAAATATTTCTGAAATTTTGCGCATCAACTATATTAATAAAATGTTTGTTCTTATTGCCTCTCATTATACATTTGCAACTGATTATAAAATCTTATCACTAAAAAAATCCAAAGCATAATATCAGTGGCGTGCACTTCATAGAAGCATAAAGGCATTGCTTACCCAATTTGAAATAGCTCAATGCAAATTTTTCGTCACAACTTGTAATTAAGTAACCTAATAAACTGTTGCTTACCCTAGCTTCGGAATCGTGCACGCCACTGCATAATATGTAGGTTACTCCGGCCATTCCTTCATGTTGAAGATCGTGATTCTAGTGAGGTCGAGATCCTATCCTCGTATAGATTTTTTACTATTTTGTAAGCACTTGTTGAAACTTGGACTCCCTGAGGTGATTGGAGGAAGACTAATCTAGTATTTTAGTTGGTAAGCGGCCTCTTGCCCGTAAGAATTACCTTCTCTGGTTTATCTTATGTGCTAGTAGTTTTTATTCTCTCTGGGCTGGTTTCCGCACTTAAGCGTTTCCATCTGTTGTGCGTGTATTGCTCCCCGCCGAAGATTTGCTAGTAGTGAAATTGATGTATAAAATTATAAAAGTTTTTTTAATAGTAGGTATTTATATAATTCTTAGACGCACGATATATTTCTTAGTAGACTGCCTGGAGCAAAGTTTTTAGAAAGTTCTATCGAGTTACAAGACATAATATCTAGTTTATTAGTACATAATGTGCTAGCAAGATTATATGCTAATAATTTTGACTTAGCAAGTTTATGTACCATACTTTTTTATTTTAAAAAATATGAAAATAGCGTCGTACTCAAAGGCTTACCAGATAAAAGACACGTTTGAATGTAATTTATCACACTATCCACACCATTAACCCAGGAGACTGTAAAGCCGCATGCATGATACGCTTCACGGCTCTCGATTGTGGGAAAATTCTAAAATCATTGCCATTATCACCGTATTTACGGACTCATACAGCTTCAGCTTAGGGAGAAATCTTTTGGTAAACTTTTGGTTTTCAGATTAATTCCTTTACAATGTGCTATGAGACCTACCTACCTGCCAGTACCCGTATAGGTTTTCTTGACAGACACGATGGACGGACGGATGGACGAACGGACAGACAGACAGACAACAGTGATCCTATAAGGGTTCCGTTTTTCCTTTAGACGTACGTGTCTTTAAGGCTCTTATTTATAGGTATTCCTTTTAACAAACTCTTTGTGTCTTTTCAGTTCTATATCCCTCTTTAACAAGCATTTTGTGTCTTTACAGCTTTTAGATTCCTATTTAAATATTTGCCACGACTGAAAATCGAACCAACGACTTTAAGTGGCAGGATAGATTCTTCAGGAAGACGTCTGTCGTATAAATCTCCACACTTATCCCCAAATAAATGGGTCAAAACGTACCTATTACAGAAATTCGTTTTTGGTAAATGATAATTTTATTCACAATATCAAATAAGGCGGCTTAAGGGAAACGATTTTTTAAATTTGTTTGGAGGATTGAGGAAAAAGGATTTGTCTGAAATCCAGGGCCCCACCAATTTTCGGATGAACTCACAAATGATCCGAAATTCTGGAGTAGCTTTGTCACATACAGGCTTATTAATACAATTATAAAACTAATTATTAAGCACAGACTGCATAATTTTATGCGGACTTTTATGTATTCTGTGATGTAAGTGATTACTTAGAGAGAAGAACTTTAACTGGTAACGCTAAGCACAACAGATTACCATCAAATTCCTTAATTATTCACATACAACGCTGTTGTCAATTTTGGCAATTTAGTGGATCGATTAATAAAATAGTTTGTCTTGCTCAATTTTTATTAAAACCACAGCACAAATAATAATTCAAGCATTGAAGTAATAATGTTACCGAAAATGAACTGACCGAGTAATTGTATACAAATCCTAGCAAATGTAGGTATACAATATAATTATATTGTACAATACAAGAGATGGCTAGGTTCAAGTCAAGTAATGGAATTTTGTAAGACAAGGGCAGATTCCCGGGCACAATCTATTAATAAAGGAATCCAATTTGAATTTTCTAGAATAAAGTACGTAATAGAATAAATTAGAGATAGAACACTAGTAGTTTCTATCTTCTCATTAAAGTCTAATATGGCTTATCCAGTCTGCAAAAGCTTTGGTTATTTGATAGGAATCTCCAAAGCTGTCTTTGTTAGGGTAAGTTTTAATAGTTCTACGTTTAGGAATTCAAATATTCTTGTCATTTTACAATGAAATTAATGGGGAATGGGGGTGAAGTCAATTTATTTATTTAAGAAGTAGAACTAGATCTCATTATTTATTAAATTAAAAGAGCCTTATTTACAAAATTAAATGTTATAGATAGATAGATAGAACACTTTATTGCACACAAAAACAATATAAAGGAACACAACACGGAAAGAAGAAAACAGAAAAAACAATTGTGTGCAAAGGCGGCCTTATTGTTTGGAGCAATCTCTACCAGGCAACCTTTGCTGAAAGGAGAAGCTAAGCTAGTGTTGGATAGTACCAAGTCACAAGGAATTTTTAAAAGACTTATATGTTATTTAATGTTGAGGAAAAAAAAATAGTTTGAAAAGATTTTTGATGTCTTATGACAGCGGTTCATGTATATTTATTAAGAGGGCTCTCTCCGTCACTCGTTTCATACAATCGTAGTTCCAATTTCATTTGAATATTAAGCAACCAAAGTCCATGAAATTTTGCAGACATATTCTAGAAACTAATATCTATGTCTGTGGTTTTCCAGATTTCTGTTAAAATATTCGGTTTCAAAGTTATGCGATCTTAAAAATTTTCATACAAATCTTTTAGCCTCTGTAATTTTAAAACTACATATTTTTAGAAAAATCTAAAACACCACAGACACAGATATTAATTTCTAGAATATGTCTGCAAAATTTCATGGACTTTGGTTGCTTAATATTCAAATGAAATTGGAACTACGATTGGATGAAACGAGTGACGGAGAGAGCCCTGTTAACCCCCGACCCAAAAAGAGGGGTGTTATAAGTTTGACGTGTGTATCTGTGTATCTGTGTTTCTGTGTATCTGTGTATCTGTCTGTGGCATCGTAGCTCCTAAACTAACGAACCGATTTTAATTTAGTTTTTTTTTGTTTGAAAGGTGGCTTGATCCAGAGTGTTCTTAGCTATAATCCAAGAAAATCGGTTCAGCCGTTTGAGAGTTATCAGCTCTTTTCTAGTTACTGTAACCTTCACTTGTCGGGGCTGTTATAAATTTTTAATTTACACTTGTACATAATTTTGTATCATCGATCCAAATGAGTTACACACACACACAGCCCTGGTTAGATATTTTGCTTTAAAATACTATACAATTTTAAAGTTATAATATCAACTGACAGACTATTTAGAATGTCCTTATTTAAAGTAAACAACCAGCTCTGAATTTATTTATAAGCTCCCACTAATGGTTAAATCTTGTATTTCAGAAATGTGGAAAAGAAATCGAACAGAAAATAATATGCAAGTAACATTCAGTATCTAAAGTAGGTACAAGCATGTTTAAGTAGCGATCGATATTGTCGCAAAGGAAACTGCTTGGGTGACCTCCGGGCTCCGAGAATAGTTTGCTCTAGTTTATAACACTTTACAGTGCGTGTTTTATCTTGAGGCTCAAATGACATGCATCGAAAGACCAACGGGAAATAAATCTTCAAAAAAATTACACTTTTATAATAGTTTTTATTTTTAACCCCCGACCCAAAAAGAGGGGTGTTATAAGTTTGACGTGTGTATCTGTGTGTCTGTGTATCTGTGTATCTGTGTATCTGTCTGTGGCACCGTAGCGCCTAAACTAATGAACCGATTTTAAATTAGTTTTTTTTGTTTGAAAGGTGTCTTGATCGAGAGTGTTCTTAGCTATAATCCAAGAAAATCGGTTCAGCCGTCAGTATAATTACTATTATTGTTTGTGTAATCTCGTCTAAATTAAAAATTTATAACACCCCCGACAAGTGAAGGTTTACAGTAACTAGAAAAGAGCTGATAACTTTCAAACGGCCAACCCATTTTGCTTGGATTATAGCTAAGAACACTCTCGATCAAGCCACCTTTCAAACAAAAAAAAAACTAAATTAAAATCGGTTCATTCGTTTAGGAGCTACAATGCCACAGACAGATACACAGATACACACGTCAAACTTATAACACCCCTCTTTTTGGGTCGAGGGTTAAAAATAAGAGTTTTGCTTAAAATTTAAAAAAATATACGTCATCTGTGAAGGAAAGATGTCAGTGGTCAGTTCCTATACAGCCTACCTTCTCTACAGGTACAGTCAAGATTTAATAACGTACTGTATGGCTTACCGGTAAGTAATGAACCAATTACGTGAAATACTTACATTTATAATTATAATTGATATTTAAATACAAATAAGATTAAAATAATCGGTTTACGTTCAACTCAATATTTCAACTGAACTCATATTACCGTTTTAATATGGAGTAATTAATTTCCCTCCAATCGGTTCTCCTTTGATATTGAAAATTTACCAAAACCCAATTACTGATACAAATTGTACTCATCGGATTCATTAAAAATAAAACGAATTTCTTCCCAAAAAAACGAATTAAAAATAAACCTGGCTCCTCCTTCACCTTTCTACCATCGTCAAGCTCTGCATTCGTAAGTAGTTGAAATTCCTCGGACACGCAAGAAGCAATTTGCTTCCTCGTTTCTAATCCGGACCGCTAGGATAAAGAAAGTCCTTCCAGCAACAGTTTCCCCCTCCAGTTTTAATATGAGAGTGAATAGTCATCTTCTAGGCAAGCGCGCTCCATCTAAGGCTGCATCATCACTTGCTAGCAGGTCTGATTGCAGCCAAGCGCTAGTCTATAAATTATACAAGATAAAGTTAACTGCCAATAGATAGCGATAAATATAGCAAAATTGATTTTCAATCGCTCAGTGTATTATAACATTGTACGATATTTATATTAATGAATTCAGAAATTTTTCTTCTTTCATTTTGATTCCCACTCGATACAATAAAAATTTTTGGAGACTCCTATTTTTTAGGATGTAATATACGTCAGGTAGATTCTTTTCTATAAAATGTAGCCTATGTCATTTTGACCATAATAACGAATCGATTGACATCTCATTCATCAAAATAGGCCCAGTAGATTAGGCGCTACGCTGGAACACACATAAATACAAACCACACCCCACAGCTAATTTGGTCGATCCATCGCGTCGGCGACCTTCCTCGCCCTCTAGTGTCCTCTACCTTGCCCTGCACGTCAAAGTTCTCTATGAAGTCATTCTCACGTCAGGAACATAATAATTTATAAGGCAGTTACTTAAACAACGATAATTAATAATTATTATTACAGCATACATAAACTTCGTCTGTGGTGGCGTTTGCTGGCGCGAGTGTTGTGCCTTTTTGGAGTGTTTTTTTGTTAGAAGTGGCCGGTTTTTGTGTTCTGCTGGTGTTTATTGTTGGTGGAACTGACTGGGAAGCGCTCTAAAGGGGCGCCTCGTGTATGTCGGCGGGCGCCGGCACAGACGAAGTCCATATTTAGGTATACATATAGTTTCCCTAACTTGTAAATAACTACAAACTTGACATTGGCTAATCAGTGTAAAGCCAGACGAGAGAGAAAAAAAATAGCATACATATTATGTTAGAAGACTGACTAAGATTTCAGATTTTAATGCATTTGTACTTTTAAAAATTCATGGTGTTGTAATAAAATCACGCTGTTTACGATTCCAAGATCTTCTCCAAATGCATAGTGAAGTGTCCGTATAATTCGCTCGTTTGTCAACGTCCCACCGCAAGGAGAGAAATGATTCAGGGAATCTGTCGAGTTCACGTCGTTCGGTTAATTGAAACAAATTACGGAGGCGGAATCAACAATTTCATCTCCTAATGAATATTAAAAACCCTAACTTTGTTTGCATTGGTGGTAAATTGGTAACGACTTTTTGCTTTATTAAGACAAAATTTCTGAAGGGTTGGGATTTTATCGTAAATTAAATTGTTGCTTATTTAAATTTTTTGGCCCTATAACGATTTTGAACATAGGGCACGCACACACAAGCAATATTGTTGTCTTTGCAACAGTTTCAGCTTCCGTATAAATTCTACGGCTTTAGAAAGTTCTCAGACGTGTAGACTTTTATAGACACCAAGAGATTTTTCTTACAAGTGTAAAATAAAAATTTATAACACCCCCGACAAGTGAAGGTTACAGTAACAAGAAAAAAGCTGATAACTTTCAAACAGCTGAACCGATTTTCTTGGATTATAGCTAAGAACACCCTCGATTAAGCCACCTTTCAAACAAGAAAAAAACTAAATTAAAATCGGCTCATTAGTTTAGGAGTTACGATACCACAGACAGATACACAGATACATAGATACCACGTCAAACTTATAATACCCCACTTTTTGGTTCGGGCGTTAAAAATACTTACGAGTAGGTCCAGTATGTAAGGTTACTTTTAAAAATTGATTTGAATTGTCAACAATAATTTAAAATGATTAATTTATCTGATGAAGGTCGTTTGATAAAATCTTGAACAACAAGAGTACGGAACCCTAAAAAGAGTTCATTCTATTTCCTTATAATTATGTACTTACTTTTATTACTCCTTCACACTTATCTAAAAATATTTACCCGGAATGGGCATATTTTATGCTCATAAACATTGATAGCAGAAAAAATGGTAGAGTTTTCGCACAATTGAGACGCGTGAAGCATATCACGAACGTGGTTTTTCAATATCCATGTTTAATGTCCCGGAAACTGTGATTTATTACGTACTAAAACACTTCTCTCTTATCTCTCAAGCCATTGAGTAAAAGTTAGAACACGACATAGTAAACAACCAGGATAAAGAGTTATCGTTTTTATTTGTTTTTCTTTTCATATCCACTAAAGAAACAGAAAATTAAAAAAAAAACTTACAATTTTTTAACAAAATTATTAAAGTAATTACTTTAAATAAACGTACGTATTCCGATAAATAAATGGACATAAGTAAGTATCGGCATTTTCTTTATTGGAAAAAAAATTGATAAGTTGTTATTGATGTAGGAATGGTTCCAAAAAGAATAACCTATTGCCAATTACTTCACATGACATACTACTTATACCTAACCGAAAATAGCTTGATTTGGTAACCATCAAATGACCATGTCATCATTTATCGTTTTAACGTAAAAACGTAAAAGATACTCAACCAAGGGTTTATTTATCTATCTCCATATTATTGAGGTATAATACGAAGGAAAAATACTGTGGAAAATTGTTGAGTTCTCCTTAAAACCAAATACAGACCTTAAATAATGCGACGTAAATCAACCCTTTTACGGAAATATGCTAGAGAAAATCGACAGAGTTTTATTAAAGTGACGATCAATAACGTCGCGAAGCCGGCAAAATACTCCATCCCTCCGTAAAGGTCTTTTAAAGCCTTGGACACACAAAACGCGTGACTGAAACGTATTAATTAATTCCTTAAGGTTGTTATACAGGACATCGTGAAGATATCATGAAAGGATTTACACTTCACGATTATATCACATAATATATATTGTGTAATGTGTGCCTACGTAGAAGCCATGCTGCTATCATTTTATGCTGTTTCTATGGAAATAGAAAAGTTTATATATATCCAAATAGTGCTGTGAAAAAGTGAATTTATTTATGTGAATATGAGCGTGATGTGACTTTTTGTAAATATTAAAAACTATTTAATGCTCGCAATTTCATCCGCGTGGATTTAGATTCTATAAAAATCTGACAGCATTCGATGGACAGCTCAAAACTTGATCAGTGCTGCCCTGATGTCTGACCTTTGAGCAGGGTTGGCCTGCCTTCGATTCCACTTAGTGACCTCCTTATTGAACATTACTGTTTCATAGAAGGAAATCGAGCATTGTGGCTGTGACACCAGGCTATTCTAGGTTTCTCCCTACGTAGCAGACCAGAACGTGATGTACGAGTTTCTAGGCAGAGCACTTTTGGCTGTGGCCATGCTTTTTATCTATCCAAGCCTTTACTTTAGATAGTACCTATAGTCAACTTTCTTTGAATTTTCAAGAAAGTCCACTATACTTTGACCTTTCAATCTGCTGGAAAGGACTACTTGGGATAACAATTTTCGTAGAGTGGCATAGCAGATGTTATTTGTGGAGTGGTTCCGCTTAACCGGTGTCCCTTTTCAAGAGTTATATACAGTTACTCGTATGATAATGTTACAACTATGTTTGGGTATTATCTATACTATCCTGCACTAATTTTTAACTTCATGTTCTTAGTGGGTGGTCTGCCAACGCCGCGCTGTTAAACCGAAGTGTTAGGAGACCATCAGAGAGAAGCATGGTGTTAGTTTCCACCTTAGGACCCCGACACTTACCGGTTCGTAGCTCGGTAGTGAAATAATGATCTCAATCCATTGCCACTTCTGCTCCACATAAGTAAAACTAGAGAAATTTATATCAGAAAAATGATATCAGTCAAACTGTAATTAAAATGTTTCTGTAGTTCAATTTCGCTTCAACTATGATTGATGGGAATAAATCGTGCGTGTCAAAAAATCGTACCATGTTCCAGCTTTGTGACATTTTTCCACGTTTTTCTGTTGTATTTCGTACTGTGGCTTAATATTATATACTTTTTATTTACATATCTTGTTTTTGTATCGACAAACTGAAAAACTAAACAATATATTAGCAACTAGATGACACCCGCAACTTCGTCCGCGTGGATTTAGATTTTTTTAAATCCTGTGGGAACACTTTGATTTTCCGGGGTAAAAAGTTGCCTATGTTAATTTCCGGGATACGAGCTACCTCTGTATCAAATTTCATATAAATCAAATAAACGGATGGGCCTTTAAAAATCCCATGGGAACTTTTTCATTTTTCAGGATAAACGTAGCCTATGCCCTTCTCCGGGATGTAAGCTAACGCTGTTATAAATGTCGTCAAAATGTCGTCACTAATGTAGGTTAAACTGTTGGGCCGTGAAAAGCTAGCAGACGGACAGACAGGCACACTTTCACATTTATAATATTAGTATGGATAATGATATATCTCTCGCCAAGGTGGTAGTTCAGTTTGTTGGCGAGCAGGCACTCTTAATAAAATATTTAAATTTATCCAAAACATGCAACATTTCCTACATAATTTAACTTAGATACTAACTTATACTGCTCGTACTTAACTTAAAAACAGTAAAGAAATCTTAGATCAAGGGTTTGTTCACCAATAGCTAATCTAAGATACGAAAATAAATTATAACTAAGAGTAGAGTTTAATCGGTTGTGGTCTTGTGGATCCCTAAGAAAGCGTTCATTAAAATTCTTCTTAAGGACCCCTTCACTTATTTTAATTTATGAAACGTTCCTAAATAATTAAGAAATTACTTACAATTGTTTACTTACAATTTAGGGAGTAATAAATGAATACACAGACTGATTTCGTTTATGTATCTAAACGTATGAAACGTTTAGATACAAAATAAACAAAAATTTAACCTCTAGTAGGACGTACACAAGAAAAAATAAGCATTATATAAGGAGCTTATAGAACCACGTGTAGAATATAATTCCCACGGGTCTCAATAATGTGAAAGGACCAAAAAAGCTGCCATTAACAGTCCTTTAAGAACTTAGTATAAGACCTACTTATTACGTTTCTCGAAATAACAACTTTTATTAAATTCCATCAAAGCTAACATCATTAAAACCTCTTCCAATATTACGTTTTCATCAAAGAATAGGTATAGAAGTGGTAAACGAGCATAAGATTATCGTCGCGCAAAATAGTTAAACATTAGTGCGGTTTATTGTAAAAACTAGCTTATCCCGCGGTTTCGCTTGGATAGAATTTGATATATACGACGTATAATATAGATTTATTACTTCTCAATAGAGTAGCTTCCTAATGGTGAAAGAATTAATAAAATTGGTTCAGTAGTTTCAGAGTTTATCGATTACAAACAAATCTTTCCTTTGTATAATATTAGTTTAGACATAATATACCTAATACCTAAGGATGATGTCTATATTGATGGTCTGCCAATTCGTGTTTCGCGAGCGTATTTCTCTACACTGCTAGCTTGTTTAGCTAGCAGTGTAGCTTGCACTTTAAAGTCAGCAGATAAGTACCATTTCTATTACCTTATTTAAAATTTTGTGGTTTTGATACAGTCCAATAAAATTGGAGAATGTTATAAGTAGTATATTCTCTACATCACGATGAAAATTTTCCTTATTAAACTTTCAGACCTGGAGGAAAAAGAAAACTCCAAGAGATTCGATTTCAGTGAGTAATAATAAATATAATTAAACTCGAATATAGAACGGGACTTAATAAATATTATTTGGAAAGCGAATATATTATTACTAGCTTATGCCCGCGACTTCGTTTACGTGGGCTCCACTATTGAAATAGAGACCCCTATAGACCCCTTAGGAGTCGAATTTTCATAATACTTTTCTTAGCGGATGTGTACTCCATGCCCAGCTCAATCCGTCCAGTAGTTTGAGCTGTGCGTTGATAGATCAGTCAGTCAGTCAGTCGGATTTCCATTTTATATACTTACCTACTAGCGACCCGCCCCGGCTTCGCACGGATATAATTTAAAATTGCACCTAATTTTATCGTAACATAGATCATATCCACGGCTAACAGATTTAACTTTTATTTAGTATTTATAATATTCAGTCAAAGTTTTATCCATATATACTGCAGTTATTACAGAATTCTATATAGAAACTGCTTCTACCGGCGACTTTGTGAATTTTTCTACCGTTATTTTTCGAACCGTTCCCAAGCCCTGAAGAATTGTTCCTATCGAGACTATCAGTTATATAATAGTGGTGGCACGGCGGGCATGATTGGATAATTTGAAACCGTCTCACCGCCCGACTGCTGTACCCTCAAAACGTGACTTGTATCGCAATTTATATTTTTCCTGATATATTCTAAAGCCGCATGTATTAACTCGCCGAACCAAAAAGGCTTCGACGTGCTGAGTGGAATTGGCAGCGACATGGTCGAATTTAACGTGAATCGATTCGGCGCGCCTTGATTCGGCAAGACAAGACTTAAACTCTCATACAGTTAGGTACATCTCTCTGTATGCACACCACTGACCTCTACTAATACAAGAACGCTGGAGGTGCAATTGTTTACCTGTTAAACAACTTTATTTTCGTCATTTTGGCGCTGAAAGCAGCAGTGAGGGTCATGCGAGTGCACTCAGAACTACATTTTAGTATACTCTTCCTGGTTTAGTCAGGTAAAAACATGTGTGACTTCGGTGTCTTGTTACGTCACGATACAACACAATCATCATCATGATCAACTCATTGCCAGCTTACTAGGTACAGAGCATGGGTCTCCTCTCAGAGTGTGAAGGGTTTTAACCATCTAGACCAATGGTCTACCACGCTGGCCAAATGCAGATTGGCAGACTTCGCACACTTTTGAGAACATTATGGAGAACTCTCAGGCATGCAGGTTCCCTCACGATGTTTCCTTCACCGTTAAAGCAAGTGATATTTAATTACTTAACACGCACATCACTCCGAAAAGTTAGAGGTGCGTGCCCGAGATCGAACCCATGACCTCCGATCAGAGAACGGACGTCCTAACCACTAGGCTATAACAGCTTAACACACAACACACAATAATATATTTAGTACTTAACATAGCGCATAAGGTACCGCGATTAAGGCCAATGTCTATACCGTCTCTTACAGATTATACGGTTTCCATTTTACATTAGGATTGTGGTGTACTATAAATGTAAATAAGGCCGCAGATTTGGAAGCTAACTGGCTATCCGAGAGCGTTTGTTCAGTATATTCGTAACTTGAGATACATCTGTATGTTGTTTGCGGGACGTAGATTATATTCATGCTGTATGCTTGCTCACTCTATGAAACTCTATGAATTATTCATCTGCCAATGAACTTCTTCGACCTTGCTGGTTCATAATATAATAATATTTTACAAAAATGCAATAAACTGTTATTGTGTTAATACAAATTGAAAAGGCTCTCTCACATAATAATTATTATATTTGCATAATTTTGGTAGGAATTTCACAATATATTTTGTAGTTATTTAATGCCATTTTTTTCACCATTCAAACGTAGAATTCAAGATGGGCATCTAGGTCTTAAATGTGTTGTTCATCAAGGGCCACGAGGATTCAGGGCGGGCCACTAGTTCGTTTATAAGAGGTAAACTATCCACGGAATGAAGTCAGTATATCTCAGTCAGCTCTCTCTCTTTTAGGTAATACTTACTTACAAACGATACAGGCAAAACACTCAATGGGCGTTAACCATTGAGTCACTACCCAATCAAAAACGAAACTATGTTTTCGAATGTTTTTGAAATTTTTTCGAATTGAATTTGGAATGTTTTTGACACGTTTGTAATTGGTTGGCGACTCAAAATGGTTAACGCCCACTGAGTTTTTGTCTTTGTCATTAGTATGGGATCACATAACAAGAGAGGCCTATATTTGTTACTTTGTTTCTCCGTTGACGGAGTATAGATAAAATCATTGTCATTCCAATATAATATGTATAAAATGAATGGAAACAACCTTTTTGTATATCGTGTAGCGATCATAGTGGTCCACTCTAAAAAATGAGTGGCCGAGAACGGGAAAAGTGGTCAATTTTTATCCGTAACGTTTCGCTTGAATAAATCGACAGTTATATTTCAGCTTGAAATATTAGAGGTTTCAGCCGCTATATCTCTTGGGTCAAACAAGCCGATACTGTTAATATCTCAATTTCTCTTCCCCAAAAACGAAAGAGTTATTTTCGTTTCCTATGTCCAAACGTAGCATTTTTCAAATACCTTTTTGAATAAGACCAGAGTACTAGTTTAAGAATAACTTCCAAGTAAAATATACGTGAGTGAATTTCCTTTTGAATAAGACCAGAGTAGGTACTAGTTTAAGAATAACCATTAAATAAAGTATGCGTGAGCAATTAACAATATTAAAATCCATATATCTAAACTAGTGATGGCCGCGATTTCGTTCGCGTGGATTTAAGTTTTTAAATCCCGTGGGAACTGTTTGATTTTCCGAGAAAAAAAGAAGCTTATGTCACTCTTCAGATGTTTAACTATAGGTATCCATGCCAAAAATCACAGATCTGAGACATGGTCGCTTACTAAGAGCCTTAAAAGAAAGCTCAAAGTCATTCAACGGGCGATGGAGTGAGCTATGCTTGGAGTTCATCTACGTGATCAAATCAGAAATAAGGAGATCCGAGGGAGAACCAGAGTAACTGACATAGCTCAGCAGATTGCGAAGTTGAAGTAATAGAAAATATTATCTTCAAATAAATATACAAGTGTAAATTAAAAATTTATAACACCCCCGACCAGTGAAGGTTACAGAAATTAGAAAAGAGCTGAGAAAGAGCTGAACCGATTTTCTTGGATTATAGCTAAGAACACTCTCGCCACCTTTCAAACAAAAACTAAATTAAAATCGGTTCATTAGTTTAGGAGCTACGATGCCACAGACAGATACACAGATACACACGTCAAACTTATAACACCCCTCTTTTTTGGTCGGGGATTAAAAATAGAGCAATTTATGGACTTGAAAAGCCCGTGGAGTGCAATTAAGGTTGCACTGTAGATATTGGATTTCTGTGGGTTGCACATAATCTTGAAAATTACACTATATGACTTTCCCTTTGTTAGCGAATATCGCTATAAGTGTGACCAGGTGCTCAAACAATTTGGCCAGGTACCTTTCAACCTCGATAGAATATTCAGGGGTCGGCATGTGAAAATATGGTACAATTTCAGTTACCTACGTTACGCACGGGATTTCCACTTTAATATTCAGGCTATGAAAAAATTCGCCGTCATAAAAAAGTGGACCATATGAGATTTTAGTAGGCACGTTGAATATTGAACTTTATAGCTCAACAGGTATATATAGGTCTGTGGAGTATAATTTGATTCTAGTTTAGTGTCGAGCGGAATAATTGAGTTTAGTAAAAGCAATGAAATTGGAGGATTTTTGTCGATGAAAATGAATTTTTGGCACCGCTAAGCTTTCTTACAACCTACACCATCTTGTTGAATAGTCAACGATTCAAATGACGTTTTTCGTTGCTAATTTTATTATTTAGCGGCCACAATGTGACAATACCACTTTTCTAGTAAGTAAACTGAAATAAACTTAATTGTAAAGACTCCAGTGGGTCTAAAATTTATAGGCACAAATTCTAATTAAATCAGTCTGTTGGAAACCCACAATATCAGGCTCTTCTCGCACTGCATAACCAAATCCGAGAGTAATTATTCTCGACCCGAAGTAACTGTACTAGGTATTTGTATGAGGGGTTGCGCATCTGAATTTCCTTGATTGGAATGGATTGGATGCAGTGCGAAAGAAGCTTTTCGCTTGTAATCGCCTCTGATTCGTTGCTACTCTATTACTATTGGGTAAAGAGCATTGTCGCATCAATAATACCGTAAATTCAGCCAATCAAATTGAGATTGTAATGATTATGCAGTTTTTCAGCTTCATACTTGCAACTTCACTTGTATTTCTTAAACCTGGGCGCGTTTGGAACCCTCGTAGCTTTAGTTATTAATTATAATCACCACTATGTTTTTGTTTGACAATCAGAAACAATTATACCGAATTTGAATAAATGATTTTGACTTTGATTTTAGCATGCGTAGCTACAATATTATGTAAATAATACCTATTTAGTTCAAAACGTTGCTAACATCTGCAAGACGAGGGAGAGAGTAATACCTGTATGGACTATAACCCTTTTATGTTTAGACGCAGCAGTCGTAAAAGTATTCGATGTCGTAAAACGTACCCCAACAATAAAACAGCTAATCGGCCGAATAAAATGTTGTACGACTTATAAAATACAGTATTATAATTTGAATAGCAACAGAAGTAAAATAACCTTATAAAGATGGTCTTCACCTTGAGACGACCTGAAAAAACATCTAGTGAACAGTTTCAATTTATTCTATATCAAATCTTTGAAAAGAGCAACCGCTGAGTTTCTTGATGGTTCTTCTCGGTAGGAAAGGCATTCCGAACCAGTGGTAGATGTATTTGACGATTTAAAAGTACGTGTGAAAGTTTAATTGAATAAAAATGTTTGAATTTTGATTTGAAGAGCTATTGCAGTCGTAAGAGGCGTTCGCAACGCAATTTTTTACTACTGATAATGCGTGTGACATGCATACTAAGATTATAACTGCGAAAGTATGTCTGTCTGTCTGTCTGCTACGTTTTCACGGCCCAACCGCTGAACCGATTTTAATGAAATTTGGTACAGACATGGGCTACATCCCGGGGAAGGACATAGGCTACTTTTTATCCCGAAAAATCAAAAAGTTCCTGCGGGATTTAAAAAACCGAAATCCAGGCGGGCGAAGCCGCGGGCATCCTCGAGTCATCAATAAAATTAAATCGCCAGTTCTGATGAGATCAGCAGAGGTTGGTGCTAAGTGCTAACTTATTTTTACAATACGCCTAATTGGACTTTATTTCCTTTATTTCGTATATATTTCTTTCGTCTATGGCACGGTTTTGGCGTCTCTTGTAACTCTTGCAAACCAAGGGAATAAGGTATCGCATTATTGGTAGGTAAGTTACACTGAAAAACAACTTCCCAAATTAGTACTATTATACTATTTTGTATTCATGCTTTTTGATAACAAACAAATAAAAAACAAATAACAAAAGTTTTGCTGACTTAACTATAACTAACTTTTATAAATTATAATTAATTATTCCCAAAGTTGAGTGTTTTTAGTGTTATCTAGTTTTATAATTCCATATAATTCTATTTTATTTTTATAATTGAAATTTATGAATATTTTGGCACTAGATTTTGGTTTCGCTCAATGAACTTATAGTCTCTTACAGTTTGTAATATTTTTGATGTAGGAGTCAGTATTTGTTAGAAATATTTTACACTCAATATCTGGAGAAATGCCAGTTGAAACGGAAAAACGTATTATTTCTACAATACGGATGTCTACTGCAGATAGAGGATGTTCCAAATAAACTGCAAAACGTTTGCTATCTAGCTCTCCGTAGACCGTAGTCTAAATGTAGAAGCAATGTAGGCTTCGTCAGTGCGATGCATGTGTTCCGGCGCGTCGCTACATGTGAAAATGCAGGCTAAGAGCTAGTAACATACGTAGCAAAAGTATTTTCACCTGTAGAAAATTTCATACTAAGTATTATACTTAGCCAAAATTATTGTGACACCAGATGATACCCGTGACTTCGTCCTCGTCGATATAGGTTTTTTATAAATCCTGCGGGAACTCTTTGATTATTTGGAATAAAATTTGTATATATATATAATTCAGGGTATAAGCTATGTCCATTGCAAATTGCAGCTAATTCAGTTCTATCATTGTGGCGTATTAATAGGAGTATCAAATATCAAAACGTCCAAACATTCACATTGAATTAATTAGGATTTTTTAATTGTTACGTAATGTTAATTTTATTTCTCTTGAGAATTATTTTATAAATAAATAAGTAATGTAAACGATGCATTGGGCTATAAACTCACTCTTAAAACGATCTGAATTTAAAATACATAATACATAGTACCTATGTATTATCATTTTAGCACTACTAAATATATAGAGATAGCTTATTCCCGCGACTTCGTGTGCGTGTATTAATCGCGTTAAAAATCCCGTGGAAACTCGTTAATTTCCCGTTGAGGCGTGGTTGAAGGACAAACACCAAAATGACATAAGGTCAGGTGGGGTAAGAGGGACGCGGGGGGAAGAGAAACTGTAACTAGTAAAAAGAAAACTATAACGGCGAGCTCTATGGTCACTACGTTGATATAACAGTATTAGGCGTAGTTCATATATTCTTGGATAGATGGCGCTACAACACGGCAGATAAGCGAATAAAAGAGAGGAAAAAAAATCAGTTGTCAAACTAAAAAAACCAAGACCTAGCGGCGTTCCTTGTTTGTGTTATTAAAATATTAAAAACATCAGTTTTGCGGTTGATTGCTATGGTAAGTGTAATTATTACGTTTAATCTTTATTTTCTACGTATTGTATTGTTTGTAGTGTGTGTTTTTAGTGCTTTTTCGATGTCAATAAAAACATAACCTTCAAAATGGCAAGCTGGGAAAGAGGAACGGCTGTACTAGGTTAAGAGAAACATATGTTCCTCTTTCCCGGTTTCAGGGGGTAACAAACATTTTTAAAATCCACTAAAATACCGGCTGACTTTTAAGTACTGGCCAAGATTTGTAGGATAAACCTACCTATGAATATGAACAACTTTTTCTAAATAAAAAGTCAGCTGTTCCATACAAAAGTATCGATCAGCTGTGACCAAAATGTATGAAATACTTAGTAGATTTTTTTTTTCGAGTACGAAAGTTGGTCCCATACAAAAGGTTAAGGTTTATCCTACAAATTTTGGCCAGGACTTAAAAAGTCAGTCGGTATAACACGTTCCGTAAATAGCCATGATTTGTTTAACTGTTTATTTGTTACAGAAAAAGCAAAATGCCTCGAGCTTACGAAAAAAAGACCGATAGAAGTTCTTACCCGAAAGAAAAACTATTAGAAGCAGTTAGGGCCGTTAAAAGTGGCGCTTTGTCAGGTTATGCAGCCTCAAAACATTATGTTATAGTTATATTTCAAAACATTATGTTATAGTTTATATTTCACTACGAATGTTATTGTTTGTGACAGTATTTTTGTTGTGATACATTGTTGTTTAAAATTACGCGTATAGGCCAAAGTGAGAAAAGTTCAAAATTGTTAGAAGTTTGTTTTGTTTCTTACGAGTTAATTTTTTAAATTGTAATTAAGTAAAGAAATTTACTAAAACCATATCTGTTTTTAGAATACATTTCTATCCCAACTATTCCGACCAATATTATAAATGCGAAAGTCTGTCTTTCTGTCTGTCTGTCTGTCTGTCTGTATGTCTGTCTGTCTGTCTGTTGCGTTTCCAAGCCTAAACCACTGAACCAATCTTAAGAAATTTGGAAGGTACGTAGCTTGACACCCGGGGCTAGGGGCATAGGCTTCATTTTAACCGATCACGGGACACTAAAGGGGGTTCATGTTTTGAAAAATTGTGCCAAGCGCGATATAACCAAAACGCGGACGAAGTCGCGGGCGGAAAGCTAGTTTTTAATACGTTCATTTAATACCAGAAAAAGTTTAGCACCTCTGACCTTACCTATATGTTCCTGTTACCCCAAATTTCGTTTTTGTATGCTGTCAGCCTAAATAAGACCTTAATTTAAACGAGGTGAGGTTTTCATTCCCTTAACTCAAAAAAAAAATTAATACATGCTATATAAACACTTAAAAACACGAGTTATTACTTAAAAGTATCGAGTGTTCCTCTTACCCCAAATCTCGGGTAAGAGGAACATTTTTATGACCTAGCTTTGTTGCTAAATTGTGCCGTAATTATACGCACAATCTAGTTCTGTATCAAAAAATATGTTAGTATATTTCAAAAGCGAAGATTTGTTTCAATTAATATCGAAATAAATGTATAATTTTGATAGCTGAAGGCCAAAATGTTCACAAACCAGTAAAGTATGTTTCTCTTACCCCACTTGACCTTAATATCTTTCGCATTTAAAATTTTTGAAGTAGTGATCATCTCTGTCTTGACTACATAGTCACATAATGGATATAGTGATTTTTATGTATGTATAAACTCTTAAAAAGTTACTTGCTCTCAAACTAATCTAAGCCAACTGCGACGTTGTTTCTCCGATACGTTTAATTTAATACACTACAACGTGCGCCAACAGAGATTAAACCAAGTTTCCTGTCCCGAAGAATGTATTCTACACCTTGTGTTGATTGTTGGAATTCATATTATGCCGCATGCTATGCTACAGTTTACACAATGCGCATAGTTTATGACATACAACTGGCTCATTTTCTGCGTTAAGAATACAGCTTCCTCAACTAAGTATTAATCTGTGCTTCTATGTCTCAACCGTTCTAGGGAGTAGCTTTAACTATCCCTGTATGCCTTTTTTAACCCCCGACCCAAAAGAGGGGTGAAATAAGTCTGACGTCTGTATCTGTGTATCTGTATATCTTTTTGTGGCATCGTAGCTCCTAAACGAATGAAATGATTTTAGTTTAGTTTTTTTGTTTGAAAGGTGGCTTGATCGAGAGTGTTCTTAGCTATAATCCAAGAAAATCGGTTCAGCCGTTTGAAAGTTATCTTTTCTAGTTACTGTAACCTTCACTTATCAGGGGTGTTATAAATTTTTAATTTAGGTACACTTGTAAAACAGGTGTAAGCGCACCTGTTATCGACTACAAATTAAATAGTTGTAGAACCATCACAGCAACTGGCAACTGGAATCTATTTTACGATCCACTGGAGATATTGAATTTAGATAGACAATTTGAATTATTATACCCCAGATATTCTCCTACGTAGGTGTCCACTATAATAGAGATCCCCATTTAGTCTCGTGAGAATTCTATGCAATTACTCTCTGTACCTACTGCAAACACTGTGTATTATACAGACGGACTGCAGTCGCTATAACCACTTGACTACAAAATTGTAGTTTGGATACAGTTTACATGATCATCATCATCATCGTCGACCGATAGACATCCAAGGAACGAAAAGCTTAATTTGCTATAATCCACCAAACCAAAGAAATCTAAGATCAGTAAGTATCAGTATATAGATACTGAGCATGAACTACTACTACGGGTACCTAAACAGATCTTCTAAAGTCTGTAGAGTTCTAAAAAATACTGATATACAAACACAGTATTTTTTTTAATTTATACCTACGCATATAACCAACACTATGATGATAATGTATAACCATGCTACAATATAATATTGTAATTCTTCATCGAAGATAATGTAAGCAAGTGCGCAAATCAATTCTCTATCATCTTTGTGTTTCTTTCAAAATATTTTATATTTGCTTCTATTCCTGTGGCAAATATTCGTTTATGATAAGTAAGATTATGTAACGATATGCCTGTCCTAACAGTAGCTTTACTAGATATTATCACTCGAAATTCAGACGTCTCAATTTGTGTTTTAGAATGTTAATAATAGAGTTGAATATCGATTGCTCAAGATCCATATTACATTAGGATCGTGGCGTACTGTAAATGTAAATAAGACCGCAGATTTGGAAGCCAACCGACTATTTGGAATCGTTTGTTCGGTATAATTTAAGATACATCTACAATCTACATGTTGTTTGTGGGACGAGGAGTAGGTATATCACCCAAATTGTCGCGCACTGTCCATGAATATTTCATATTCCGGTTACACCAAGGTATGTTTATTGCAAGCTTCGGATAAATAGACGACGCCGAGTGTTAAGTTTTGAGATAGGGCACACAATTAAGGTAGGAAAATTACTGTGGTAATGCCCAGCTCAACAGGTTGAGGAGCCGACTGAATTCTAAAAGGTCGGTGGTTCAAACCCCACCCGTTGCACAATTGTCGTATCTACTCCCAATACAGCTTTGCGCTTAGTTGGAGGGGAAAGAATATTAGTCATGATTAACATGGCTAATATTCTTTTTTAATAAAAAAAAGTATTATGTCCCGTTTCCAATAATATTGGAGGTTATATCGACTTATACAAAATTTTAGTTTCTTTTTCTTTACAACGCTATAATTTAGGTACCTATATCTATTCTACCATATTCTATTTTACTAAGGTTCATAGTTGTAATAATGTGGCCAAGTGTGAACCAATTCTGTAACCAAAATGACAGGTCTTAATGTTTTTGGTATACCAATAATGGAAATACAGTGCCCGATACAATACAATCTACCATTTGGGAACGTACGCTGCGTGTAAGATAAGAAACATCTGCATGTTGTTTGCGGGACGCAGAGTACACGTATACAGAACTAATTGTCGCCCGCTGTTCATGAATATTTCATGCATTGACCGCATATGCCTTAGGCTATGTACAAATTCAGTGGAATTCCGCGAGCGAATACCTATCCACACACAATTTTACTCAGACGGACGTGTTAAATTACGCTAATTATGTTTTGCTCAAACGAGTCGTTTTTTATCAACCGGGGTTTTATCCGCATCCATGCGTAATATTTATCCACGAATTCACGTCAATAATTCTCCGCGCGGGATTTCTTGGTGCAAATGCATTTCTTTTCCTAAGTCTAAAAACAGTGTAATGTTCTCTTGGATTTGTCCCGTCATGGTCGAGCCGAATACCGTGCATATTTACTCCGCTCACGGAATTTCACTAGGTTAGTCCATATATTAAAGTCTGGACAAAATCGCGGAAATTATTCTCATTATTTTATTCACACTGGTAAAGCGTTACCTTTTTATCATATATGATAGGCTTACGCAACAGTTAGTATAATGTGATAATGCCATATGGATAGCAATGATATGGTCAGGTGACCTTATATTTAAATATGTTACTTTGTAGTGGAATTCCCCGAAATTTGTCTCTAGCTTCATCCAGATAGCTTTTCAGGATTTCGTTGTCAGCCAGCGGCCATGTTATCGAGATAAAAACAAACTGCTCCCGCATCTTAATTGACTGGCCTCTCTTTACAGCGTTCCCACGATATCGATGTGATATTGGTATATTATTATTTATGGTTTCATTTAAAATGTATGAAATACGCCTTTTCTCTTCACATAATCCGATCCGATATTGGATACACGTTTCGTACATTTTCAAAGTTGGAGCTTAAGTTTAATCTTAATTTAGGATGCTATGTTATTCGATTATTTCTTTGTTATTCGATTACTGGTTAAGCTACGCTGACTCATGTCGATAACTGGTTGGATGAAAGATTTTGGTTGGATTTTCACCTTTGCCTGCGAAGTACGGTGGAAATGTAAAAGCAAAATACGGACTTCTAAAGTCGGTCACTACTCACCATCCAGTTACCAACTGGAACCAGCGGTGGTTAACCCAAACTATCAACTAATATGCATTGTTACAAGTAGGCTACACGTTCTTTTAGCTAAATATTAATTTTTACGCAATTTTTTTAGTTAAAAAAAAAAAACAATTTTCTACGGTGACCTCATAAATAACCCAACATTCATCTTCTTGACACTTGAGTACACCCACAATGAGACCCCATTAGCCTTTGAACTAAACAATGGCGACCGATGATGGACGCCTTTATTTAGAAAGATCTATTTTGCGTTTTAATTAATTTTGTATGGCTTTTGGTTTCAATAGAAACGATACCGAATAATGCAGAAATTATTAAAGGGGAGATCGTTAAATGCTCGATGACTTGGCAAAATAATTAATTGAAAGATATACGAAGAGTGAATGAAACAAAGGACAGTCGGACAGAAAGACGAACGGACGGACAGTGGAGGCTTCGAAACATGGGGTGGGTACCTACCTACGGAACCCTGATAATGGCATGGCAAAAAAAATTACCCAATATCTATTTTCTGGGCAAACGGTTAATGAATAAATAAATAAACGCTGAGGTAGAATTCAATGTTCAAAAAACCGCAATGCATAACAAATGAGCGCCTGCAATTTGTTTCGTAAATTTTTCGGGCGAGAGACGAAAAGGATTGCACGAATTCACACTAAGCTCATATAAAATGTACCTACGGAAAAACCACCTGTAATTTATTTCGCATAGTTTTCCAGTGCGCGATAGACGCAAATAGGTTGAATCCGATTATACTAAGTGGATATTAGATATTTATGGAAAAACCGCCTGTTTGGTTATTCATAGATAGTATAATATTTTTGGCAGGTAACCTTAATAAGGACCGGGACACATCCACACAATCATTCCCATCAGGATAAGGTTCGAAGTACAAAGGCATCGCATAACAAAATAGAAACACTAAAACGAATATGCCAGTGAGTTTGTTGTGGATTTCTTCTCAGACCAGGTCGCATTTGGAAACTACGTAGCAGTTACGTAGTTTAGTTTACGTAATTATTAATTATTACCATTTTAATATCGGCAATCAAAAAGTGTACAATGGTAACTATTTTTAATAAATAGCTTTGACTTTGACTTTGTTTCTTTCTAGATATTTACATCGCACACAACCGCCACGCTCATAATAAATCAAATCAAATCAAATCATTTTATTTGCTTAAATGCGGGTTAAATAGGTCTTACAAATTCATATTGGTATCACCACATTTGCCATGGAATGGCGTGCAAATTTCGTGCATGAAACATCAATGGTTAAAATCACTCAAAGTCCATATTTATCTATTTTATGTAAATCTAGAGGGAAACCTCCTCTATGCCTTTGCATTTCGCTACACCATGCCTGGCGGACGGTGATGAGTGACGATGCCGTGCTGAGGTCACGTATCTTAAGGGTCATGAGACCGGCCTGCCAAATTAAATTTGAATTTCGCGGGCAGGCCGGTCTCATGCCCCTTAACCCTAAAATCGAATTATTCATGTAAAATGTATTTTTTCTACGTGTAAAATTTAAACGCATTAGTAGTAAAGGCAGGTTTATTTTAGCAAAATATTTGCTAAAATAAACAGTACAGTTTTGCGCTTTGCTTAATGCCACAAAACATTTTATTCGTTAAGTTCCGCAGTTGGCTTGCATTTTCAAATAAATTACAAAATATATGCAATCTCGTTGGCCAACTATACGCTAAAAGCATAGCCGATGCAGCCACCGACTGAATAATCTATGAGTATGGAACCGTCGCTACATATTTTCAGTAGAACCAACTGAACTGCAATACGCTTGATTTGATTAATATGCTGCAACGCGTGCGACGTAATACAAAACCGAGTTTTCTGTCACGAGGAATATTAATTAATCCATGCCTACTCTCTGTACCTATATAAGAGGAAAAGCTGACTGATTGATCTATCAACCCACAGTTCAAACTATTAGACGGATATGACATAGACATCCACTAAGAAAGGATTTTTGAAAATTCCACCCCTAGGGAGTAAAATAAGTAGTCTACACGGACGAAGTCGTGGGCATGAACTAGTAATTTATAAATGCAAAAGTGTCTATTTGTCTCTGGGTTACATTTTCAACCCAGTGCCCATCCATTTAACCGATTCTGAAGTTTCTGATGATACAATATCTATCTTCGAAGACAGATATCGTATCATAATATAGGTTGCTTTTTATTTAGGAAAATCAAAGGATTTCCAGGAGTTTTAAAGGCCTATCCATTTAATTTTTTATCTATTTTGGTTACAGAGCAATGCGGACCTAACATAACTTGTAGTTAGTGTGCCCTACTTACTGCCGTTTTCATTAGATGTAAGTAAATAAAAAAAAATTATAACCACTCCGACTAAATATTTCGGAGTTTTGAAACCAGCTTTGTACCTATTAAAAAGTCCAAATTGCGGAAATGGGACTGATATCCAGTCTGGAAATTCTGAAGGACTAATAAATTAAGAAGTTTAACGCTTTCGCTTGGGAGCAGTATGTCTGAATTAACACTACCTAATAAAGATTAGCTGCCCGACCCTAAGGGACCACCCGGTTAACGATCAACCGGGTTACGAGTTTTATATTTATACAGTGTGAAATTAGGACATCTACGAGTACCTACATAAATAAGTAAACTAGACCTTTCCGTCTGTAATTTCGGAATAATTGCTTTTGGTTATTCATATATTATGAAAATCACAAACTCAAATAAATTATTATTTCTAAAAGGTCTATTTCTCATCACCTAATCGTCCAGGACTTTTTTGGAAATGATTTGCCGAATTTTGACGGATCTTACCTATCAATTATCAGCATGATCAAACCTTCGCTAGCTTATTACTGAGCATGGGTCTTCTATCAGAATAAGAAGGGGTTGGCCATAGACTACCACGCTGGCCAAGTGCGGATATGCAGATTTCACACACCTTTTTAACCGACTTCATAGAACCTTATGGAGAACTCTCAGGCATGCAAGTTTCCTCACGATGTTTTCCTTCGCGGTTAACGAAGTGATATTTAATTCTTTAAAACGCACATAGCTCCGAAAAGTCAGAGGTGCGTGCCCGGAATCGTACCCACGACCTCCGATTAGGAGGCAGACATCTTAACGCCCAGCCAAATCCGTCCAGTAGATTTATTTTGCGTGAAAGAGTAATAAATATACACACACATAAACTTTCGGCTTTATAATATTAGTTTAATGTAATATATTGAAGTAGGTACTACGAAACTAACAAGAAATTGTTCTATATTGTGATATAAGTGTTATTTAAATATAATTGGATATCCTAGAGGCTGCCCTATATTAAAGATTAGCGTAGGTACCTTACTTGATCATAAACAGGAAATTTCATTTTGTGTTGTGAATCTGTGAAAGAATTCTTTAAAGCTCTCATTTCCAAAATAAATCTCTTTCCAGGGTCCATTGTGTTCCACCGGAATGAAATATTAGTATTGCGAACATGATTTGTATTCGTAGTTTCCGACGCATAAATGTACGAATTTGAAAGAAAGTGATATTGCTAGAGGGAAATGGTTTTTTTTCTATTCGATTGAAAAACATTTTGTGGACATTTTCATACAGTTTATTTAACTAGAAAAGTTTCCGGTATCTTTTCTATTTAAGTATCGTCAATCAATCCATGACCGGCTCACTACAGAGCACGGGTCTCCTCTCAGAACGAGAAGGGTTTTGGTCTACCACGCTGGCCAAATGCGGATAAGCTGACTTCACACATCTTTGAGAACTCTTAGGCGTGCAGCTTTCCTCACGATGTTTTACTTCACTGTTGAAGAAGTGGTATGGACTTCGTCTGTGGTGGCGTTTGCTGGCGCGCGTGTTGTGGCTTTTTGGAGTGTTTTTTTTTTGTTAAAACTGACTGGAAAGCGCTCTAAGGGGGTGCCGTGTGTATGTCGGTGAGCGCCGGCACAGACGGGGTCCATACTTGTATTGTTTAACTAACTTGTTATAAATAACTACAAACTTGACATTGGCTAATCATTGTAAAAGCCAGACGAGAGAGAAAAAAAAAAAGAAGTGGTATTTACGCACATAGCTCCGAAAAATTAAGAGGTGCGTGCCTGGGATCAACCCCCGACCTCTAACTAGGAGACGGACTTCTTAACCACTAGGCTATCACAGCTTACTAGACTATCACAACGTTTACCTAATAGTAGTTATTACCACAGAACTGTATTATCTAATTTATGTGTAAACTAATTAAAACAATCTTGTTAAGCTTTATGATCCATAAGGACATGAGAAAGGGCATCTTAAAACCGTTTGGAAGCTTATCGATTTATTAAGTTTGATAAAGTATTCAAATTGAAGCGTCAGGTGGGGTTCAAGCCCTCAATAAAGTGTGAGAGAAAAGTGCGATGGGTGTTGCTCGAAAAATGGGATATCCTTTAATAAAACAGTAAAGTTCTACTAACTTACTTATCTATTTTATTTATATTTCTCATTACTCGTGAGGGCTAACTTGCCAACAAACTGCGTGCAGTTTGGGGAGATTTAAATTATAAGTAACTTGTGTTAGTGCATACTTAATAGAATTTTTAAAAAAAAAACCTCTTTCCATTAATCACTTAATTGTAAGCGTTTTTCGTAACCATAAACTTGTAGATCTTTCCGCATACGAGTTCAATAAAGTGGACTCTTATATTTTAACTTACAGATTTAATTGATAACCGACTCGACGGCTTACACTCAGAGGGAAGAAAAAGACAAAAAGGCCAAAATTTTACCACCAAGGTTGATCACCCATCCAGTTAACGACTTGGATCACCATTCGATTTTGACTGATATGTACATGATTCACCCATTGCTGGTACTCACTACTGAATACGAGTCTCCTCCCAGAATGAGAAGGATTTTTTTTTGTAGTGCAACGGGTGGGGTTTGAACCGCCGACCGGAAATCAGTCCGCTTCTCAACTGTTGACCTATCGAGGCTCTTATTGGTCATAGATAACCATGCACGCTGGCCAAGTGCGGATCGGCAGACATGCGCTGACTGATATACGCTCTCGAAACTACATAGATCATAATATCCCTTAAGATAAGCTCAAATAGATATTAATTATTATTTTAAATGAAAAATTATTACACCCTCACTTTTTTGCAAAGCAAAAGCCAGCATGAAAATCCATTTTTTCGACGCGAGCCCATAAATAACCTAACATTTATCTTCTTGACACTTGAATAACATACCCAAGCTGGAATCCCATTAGTCTTTGAACAAAACAATGGCTGTGAATGGACTTGACGCCTCTATACCTATATGAGAACCAGATTCGTTTTTTGGGAGTCGCAAATTTTAGTAGGAATAAGTAACAAATGAAGATATTTATAGACACTCTCCGAAACTTATCTTGTAGGATCACTACTAATATTACAAATGCGAAAGTGTGTTCGTTTGTTGGTTTGTTAGTTTGTCCTTCAATCACGTCGCAATGGAGCAACGCATTGACGTGATTTTTTGTGACGTGTAAAGTTAAAGACCTGGAAAGTCACATAGGCTACTTTTTATCTCGGAAAATCAATAAGCTCCCACGGGATTTTTAAAACCTAACTCTATGCGAAGTCGCGGGCATCAGCTAGTACCTAAGAAACAAATTAATGCTGCATACACAAGAATCAAACATCAATTCGTCCAATCGTAATTACAGTCAGGATCGATAATTTAAATATCAGGAATTGCAAAAGTGACTATCATCATTCATTAAAACATGAGACAGCAGAATAGCATTGCCACAAATGTGCACTGATGATACTGCAGTTCGGTCGGACAGTGATTTATCGCGGCTGCAACCACACGCGCCATATACCTTTATCAGTAACCTTTAAGGCGCAGTAAACAGGTCTAACCGCGAAATTCAAAAATTTGATTTTACGCAATTTGTAAATTAATACGACAAAGTAGGCTTATGTCATTTTAATTCCGCCAATGGCAGTATCATCTTCACAGGATTACATAAAAATATTTACTTGAAAGTGTTCAGTTTAAGAAATTAGTCAAAATAATGAGTTACTCGCAAATTACTCGATGCTACAACTAATTACTTAAACTGGACCCTTTCAAGTAAAGATTTGTATGTAAACCTGTGACTGATACTGCCACTGGCGCAATTCAAATGCCGTAAGTCTACTTTTTCGTATTAGTTTACTAATTGCGAAAAACCAAATTAAAGAATATCGCGGGCAGACCCGTGTCATGCATCTTAAGTGCCAATATTGCCTGGAGGTGCCATCATAATAATTATGTACAAAAAAGCTAAAGGGTCCACCGATCGATAGCAACGAGCTGTATGTCATTGGGAAACTACTTTTTTGTACACGGCAAGTTTCAAATCGTTGTGTGATAAAAAAAAAAAAAATATTTCACAACTTTAGTGGTCCCACTGTACTATAATATGCTATGCCCATTTAAATCCTACTGCAGTTTACTAAGCTATTACACTGATTGCGTGCAATTTGAGGAGTTCTGTTCTCCATCACCGAAGATATTCATCAGACCTTCACCAAATCGGGTAATCGGGGAACATACATTAAAAAAAATGATTCAGACGAATTGAGAACCTCCTCCTTTTTTGGAAGTCGGTTAAAAATACATTAATTGAATAAAGAGTAGAAATGATAAACAGGAACGCAAAAAACCACGCCGTTGCAAATTGTTAAAATCGAACTGCATAGTAGCTAAGTAGGTAAAATGTTATTAGTTGATATATATTCTTGATCTATTAGCAAAGTTATGAGCTTCATTGCCCCATTACACACCTCAACATAGGTTGTGGGAATTAATACCTAATTTGGCCAAAGTTTCAGCTAATAACTATTCAGGCATAATTCGGAGTCCGGACTATGTTGGAGTTAGTTTCATGTTCCGGAAAGTTACGCAAAGGGATACTTGGCGTAATAGGTATAGTCAATGCGCAGATAACGTTCAAATTGCTATTGAACTTGCCCTTTATTATGCAATAACCAATCTAAGCATTGTAAAGGATATATATAATATATATATTGTATTTATACATACCTAATAAGCTGCAGTGGGTGGTATTACCTACCTATGTACATTAATTAAACAGAACGGGATTAAAAATTACCATAGAGCTTTGTTTTATGAATTATTTATGCTTAAGTCCATTCAAATTATTATCTTTACTTTACTCAACAAACAAAACGGGCCGCAACGTTTTAAAGCGTACTTGTAGGTGTCGTTTTACCCAAAGATACGTAAACAATGTGCCAGTATCTATTAAAATCGATTGGTGGCACGACTTTGCCAATAGGGTAGTAAAACGGCCAAAGCATCCCATCAAAGAAGATCTGCTACGGGGTGATTCGATAACTCAGTATCTAACACTAAATTGTAGCCATCAAGCACATTTGACTTGGTTGTTTCTATATTGCTGCTTCCTTGATTTTAATAATTTTTCGTAGAAAACCTTCAATGGATTAAAAATAAACGTCGAGTTCGGTGCCATCAGTTAGTGTTAGACACTGAGTTAGCAAAATGGGTGCTGGGTGATTTGCGAACTCAGTCTGACACTCATTGCTCAGAGCTCATTTGACATTCCAGATTTTTGCTTCACTGAGTGATAGTAAAATTTATTTTTCGCAGAAAACCTTCAATGCATCAAAAATCAAAGTCGAATGAAGTCGGTGGCTATCATTTAGTTAGCAAAGTAGGCTGAACCAATTTGGATATTTCCAAACATGTTATCAATAAATTAAAAATTACTATCTCTAGAGAATTCTAATTGTTTTGTCAATACCCATTCATCTTTCTAAGCTTGCTTATGACTCCCTCGAAAGCGATCTGCAAATAATAAATCACGTAGCTTATTACGTATTTACGTCTAAAATTTGTAATGATTTATCGCTCGAAATTGCTCTTATGAATAAAATAGGAAATCGCCCAGCAACAAGCGATGAATTTGATTTATTCATTTGCGTATTTTAGGTATTTAGATCTACACTTACCACGAATTGTTTATATTATTTCGTAACTTAATTAAATAAACACGAACCGCTCGGTTTAACATGCTTACGTAACCTATATGAACATTCTCAAGGAGAACTCATAATAGGTACCTAGGTACCTACTGACAGAGATCAGGCTGAAATTCAATAGATTACTTTCAACCTCTACTCGTTGCCGTATCATTTTATGGTTAGTTCGAGGGGAAGAAAATCTTCACCACCTTTATCGTAATTTTTTAACAGATGTAAGTTTTGTAAGCCTACAAACACACAGATGAGGCGTATTTATATTTAAGTAGATATTTTAATAGTAACTTGTAAATATATTGAATCATACAGGTTTAGGCACTAGGCCCATCGCCGACGAGGAAGCGACTAGCTATCGAGTATAAATTTATTGACCAAAGAAAACGTGGGCTATATTCGCTCTGTTTTCTACCATTGCTCTTTTGACACATTGATATTAGGGATTGCAATACTGGATCCGCAATCCAGCAATCCAGCTGGATCCAGCACGTTTTTGGCACTTGCTGGATCCAGCATCTGACGCTGGATCCAGCGGTGCGGATCCGCAATCAGCTAAACACTATTAACTGACTTTCTCTTCGCGCAAAAACCATTGAATGTCGTTCAGAAAAGAAAATATAAAATTGTGACTTAATTGATTGGCTTCTTAAATCTTCTGAAATTATATAATAACTTCAACTTCTATTAAGATTTTATAAGAAGGAATTGGGATAGGCTACGCAATTTTATTTCGAAAATTAGTGAGTTTGAAAAACTGAGAGCCCTACAATGTTAGTGAAATAGGTACCTAAATGAATAGCTATTTCAGATTAATGGTGTGTATAAGAAAAGCTACTGTAAAAGAAAGCACAGTAGGTACGTTTTTGGGTCTAACGTTTTCATTCTGGAAATTATTTTGACCAACGGCAACGAAACAAACTCCGTGGACTGCCGGAGATCCTAGTTGACAGTGAGAAATTATAGGTGTGTTTTGGTGGACCAGTGCTGGTATCATACACTATAGCTTCCTAAGATCTGGCCAGACGTTTACGACGATAAGGATCTCATATTATAACTACAAACAAATATAGGTATTTAGTTATTAAAGCTTCTACAGTTAAACCTAAAAAATGTTGTATTTCTTTGAAAAATCGAAAAATGCTGGATCCGCGCTGGATCCAGCTGGATATGAAGTTTGGATAGTAAATAAGCAAAGTGTACCTACTTTACTTACTATAAGCAATAAGCAGTATACAAAAAAAAATACAGTCTGTTTATCATAATGTATCTACGTATGGTTTTTGTACCTCTTGCTCCACATATTTCAAAGTAGAATTCGGTTTTACGGTCTTCGACATTTTTACAGCTGTTGCGTCTTAAACGTAAAAGGGTTGGGTGGGAAAAGTTATGACTACCGTAGAAACCCTCGCAAAGAATATAATGTAAGAAAACGTTTTCACTTTCCTCACAGATTACTTGAGCAGATTTCATTCCATATCGATCAATATCAATACACCTAATTTCTGAATGAGAGATGCATGTATCCCGACCATCCTTTTTTCCTTTTATCAAAATATAACTTGTAGAGTTGTTGTTAAAATAATCCAAGACCAGAAGATATCAATCAAGATATTTCCAAAAATATAGTAATGAATCCATAGTACTAATATTATGATAACGAAAGTGTCTTTCTCTCTACTACAGACTTTGACACAATTTTGTACAGAGAACTTACATCCCGGAGACAAAAATAGGCTACTTTTTATCCCGGAAAATTAAAAACAGTTGCTATGAGATTTTTATCCATCCAAATTCACAGGGAAGTCGCAAGCATCATCCAGTAAAATTTTACACTAAGCACACTAGATAGACCAAGTAGGTACCCAGTAACAAGACCTAAAAAGAATCACACAAAATCAGTTCCAGACCACAAATAATATTTTGAGTACCCAAAGAACTTCAACGCGATGAAGTTATTGTGGCCGTACGAAAGCATAACTAAGTACCTACTTAGAACTTATTGTCGCACAACTTGAAGTAGAAATGAATACAGTTTGTCATAAACCGCAATCGTATTCCAACTTTGCAGACGGTGCAGGTTTGAAACTGAGGAATTGAGAGTTGTAGGTACTTGAAGCTACTAACTTTGCTCTATTTTCTGATTTTATTTTCATATAATATAGGAATTTATTTTGCAGATCTAATAACAACTGTTCATGCACCTGTTATCAAAGAACTACTGTCAAGTTTTACAACTAACATAAATTGTGCGTAAAGGGCATTGAACCTAGTTGGCATACCTACCTACAATTCCATTCTGGCCTTACTAAGTTTAGTTAAATGTACCTAATTCTGTAACTTTTGTCAGGGTTGATAAGAAAAGTACAGGAATAGAAAATTTAACTTAATACACATTTAAAAGGTTGGTGCACGTCCACCTTAGTATGGACGGAAAAGTTTTCTGTCCATTTCCCGTCCATATTAAATGATAAACAGCACGGTTGCCGTTAACTTGAAAAGTTACTAGCAAATAAATTTTATATACTTACCTTAAGAATTATTATTTATTAAACCTCGACCCAAAAAGAGGGGTGTTATAAGTTTGACGTGTGTATCTGTGTATCTAGAAAATACCTACAAAAATCTGTTGAAATAGCTCTAAATAGCTTTTTCTGGCAATATAATAATTGTAGAGTCAAATTCAATATACCATTGCACTTCCTTCCTCGTGTCTTTGAAATCCCTTCATTGCGAGTAAAAATATCACTTTTGAGAGTACCTACTTGTCATATTTTTAACCCCCGACCCAAAAAGAGGGGTTTATAAGTTTGACGTGTGTATCTGTGTATCTGTCTGTGGCTTCGTAGCTCCTAAACTAATGAATCGATTTTAATTTAGGTTTTTTGATTGATAGGTGGCTTGATCGAGAGTGTTCTTAGCTATAATCCAAGAAAATCGGTTCAGCTGTTTGAAAGTTATCAGCTCTTTTCAAGTTACTGTAACCTTACTTGTCGGGGATGTTATAAATTTTTAATTTACACTTGTAATTATACCATCTCTGTTTATCTGAGCCTCAGGTTTTACTGTCAAATCGAAGCATATTAAAAAAATCCAAATTGTTTTTGTAAAGGAAGCAATATAAATGCATTTTCTACTATCATAAAATAGTATAAAAGTAACAAAGTTCTGATAACACAGACTGGGTGCGAGCCAAGCTCTGCGGGATACGTCGTTAACCTCACTTTAAGCGTATAAACTTTAAAGAGACTCTTCTAATCTAAGTTCGGTACTATCGTAAAATATAAATATGACGTGATCGGTGCCAGAACGGATCTTTTGCGGATCTTTCAAACAGTTCAAACTACGATTATTGGCAATATTATGTTGTATTTCACCATTAAAACAAATGATATTTAATTGCTTAAATTGCACATAACTTCAAAAAAAATAGAGTCGCGTACTCGTGATTGAACCTCGGACCCCCAAATATCTCTGCTATCACAATTTTTTTTTCTAAATATGTATTGTGTTTCTATTACGGTGCAAATACCCTGATTTTCACCAAAAATCAGCTCTATAGCAGATTTTTAACTAGCTGACTTCTATTAAATTACAAGTGTAAATTAAAAATTTATAACACCCCCGACAAGTGAAGGTTACAGTAACCAGAAAAAAACTGATAACTTTCAAACGGCTGAACCGGTTTTCTTGGATTATAGCTAAGAACACTCTCGATCAAGCCACCTTTCAAACAAAAAAAAAAAAATTAAAATCAATTCCTTAGTTTAGGAGCTACGATGCCACAGACAGATACACAGATACATACGTCAAACTTACAACACCCCTCTTTTTGGTTCGGGGGTTAAAATATGACATAAAGGTACTCTCAAAAGTTATATTTTTACTCGCAATGAAGGGATTTCAAAGACAGGAGGAAGGAAGTGCGACGGCATGCATATTGAATTTGACTCTACAATGATTAAGTTGCCAGAAAAAGCTATTTAGAGCGATTTCAACAGATTTTTGTAGGTACTTCAGTGTCAATTGTTAAGCATTTCTCTGCTGTCTTTAATATTAATAAGTGTCCATTATATTGAATAGGTTTAGTTGAAGTCGTTAGAATTCCCCAGGAGGTTAGCGCTATACCGACCACAATACTACGTAATTGAAAATTCCTTTAAGATACATTTGTAGCTGTTTTGTGATACTGTGAAGTGTAAAGTGGACCGACGACGGTTTATGTGAGAAATAGTCCAAGAAAAATATCTAAAAGCTTTACAAAGGATTTTATATTGAAACAATTACGATTGCTAATACAAAGCGATAAGATATTATGATTGCTGGATAAATTATTAATTGCAAGATACAAAACCGAAGTTAGCTGATTTAACAGCAAAAGCTCTGAAAAAGTGTTAGCCAAAACAGTCTGCGGAAAAAATTGTTTTCAGGGTTCCATATCCAAAGGGCAAAAACGGAGCTCTGTTAATGTCACTCTGCTGTCTGTCTTTTTTAATTTAATAAGAAATTGTTATTATTTGTTGCTAAAGCGGCGACAGACGGACAAAAGTATTGAGGTACGGACAGCAGAGGCTTAGGGCCCCTCTTAGGAACCCTGAAAAGCAACGCAACGCAACAACGCAACGCAACATAATACCCACTAACGCAAATACGCATTCGATGAAACCATCTCTTTTCTTTGAGGTTTCCTAAAATACTTACATCGATATACCATTTTAAAACCAACACATTTTACAAACATACATTTCTTCATATTATACTGAGTGGTTTGTCAATAGCTGAATACAACCTCAGGAAAGCTTTTAGCAACTTAAATATCATTTCAAAAGTGCACCTTTCAATAGCTACTATTTACCTACTTGAAAATTTCGAAACATTTCAGCGCACACTCTAAAAGATGAAATCGTACCTACTGTGCATATGTTTGATGTAGTTAATACATGAATACACATCTATACCAAAAACTAGAATTTACTGGTGCACTATTACATACATAGGCTATTAGGCACGGCCTACTTTCATTGGAAAAGCTGCAATCTGATTCGTGGGAAAAATCATCACAGCATGAAAAACCATAGATCAAGACATGAAAAACTCTAGGATATCATTTTAGTGAATGGAGAGTGGTGAAATCTAGTACTTATAGGTTTAAAATTCATCATATCGACCTAACACTGTTCCACCACTGAACACAAGTTTCGTCTCAGAATGATTTGGTTTAGGTCCTTGTATATTATCAAGCTGCCGATGTGTTAATTGACAGGGAGCACAGTGTGCAAAGGATACACATTTTTGAAAACATTGGATGCAGGTTTCTTAGCGATGTTTTCCTTGACCGCTAAACGAAGAACGTTGAACAACTATCGTATTCTCTGTGGACAAGTGTAAATTAAAAAAATTATAACACCCCCGACAAGTGAAGGTTACAGTAACTAGAAAAGAGCTGATAACTTTTAAACGGCAAAACCGATTTTCTTGGATAATACCTAAGAACACTCTCGATCAAGCCACCTTTCAAACAAAGAAAACTAAATTAAAATAGGTTCATTACTTTAGGAGCTACGATGCCACAGACAGATACACAGATACACACGTCAAACTTATAACATCCCTCTTTTTGGGTCGGGGGTTAATAAAACAACTCGTTGGATGAAATGTTAATCACGCCCGCGTTGTAAACCATGCGAAATCACTAGGTATCGTACTAGGTACCTACTTGGTTGGTAAATACTACAATCTAAAATGCCCCTTACATTATTTTGGAATTACCCGTGACTAATGCGTCCTGTACCTCTTTCGAACAATACATACTTACGTAGCAGTGAAGCATCACAGCATGGACAAGTGTAAATTAAAAATTTATAACACCCCTGACAAGTGAAGGTTACAGTAACTAGAAAAGTGCTGATAATTTTCAAACAGCTGAACCGATTTTCTTGGATTATAGCAAAGAACACTCTCGATCAAGCCACCTTTCCAACAAAAAAACTAAATTAAAATCGGTTCCTTAGTTTAGGAGCTACGATGCCACAGACAGATACACAGATACACACTTTACATTATTTTGGAATTACCCGTGACTAATGCGCCCTGTTCCTCTTTCGAACAATACATACTTACGTAGCAGTGAAGCATAAAGTGATATGGGCTTATCAAACATTTGTATGTAAATCCTTGAGTTTGTGTAACGTTGAAATTAAATATGCTAACGGAAATCTGGTAAACCACAGCCACAGATATTATAGTTCCTAGGGCATATCCACAAAATTTCATTGGGTTTGATTAGTTGATTTATTCAAATGAAAGCCAATCTACGTTTGCTTTACTCCTCTTAATTTTCATTCGCAGTACAGTCTACTTATTTAAGAATGGATGTTATCTAAATTGGCTCGTATTTGGGTGTTTAGTAGCAAAGCCAACCTCGAGCGATTAAACGTAGCAAACGAATAAAAACCGACCAAGTGCGAGTCAGACTCGCGCACCGAGGGTTCCGTACTCGGGTATTTTTTCCGACATTTTGCAAGATAAATCAACAATTATTATACATAAAAATAAATAAAAATCTGTTTTGGAATATACAGCTAAAGCCCTTTCATATGATACCCTAAGTACTAGGTACTCGGTATAGTTATCTTACTCTGAAAATTTAAACAATTTTTTTTAAATGCTGTAACCATAAATTCACGGTTTTCAGATTTATTCCTTTTACTTGTGCAATAAGACCTACCTATCTACCAAATTTCGTGATTATTGGTCAACGTGAAGTACCCTATAGGTTTTCTTGACAGACACGACGGACGGACAGACAGACAGACAGACAACAAAGTGTTCCTAGAAGGGTTCCGTTTTTCCTTTTGAGGTACGGAACCCTAAAAAACCTACACTCGGTTTGCTACTTGTGTTCTGTAATCGGGTTCGCAAGGGCTCATGAATAAAACAGGAACGGAAGCTCTTTATTAGGTTAGCCGCGTCCAGAGCCTACTGCCAACGGTGCTGACGTAAAGCTTGTAGAGTAGTGTACAACGGAAATTCAAAAATTCGTTACTTTCAGGATACGAATAAAGTTTCGTAAAGTTGACTGCATTTAAATTCTTTTCATCGTACTAGCCTTAATTGCCTCACAGAACTGCTTTTAAGGTATTTAACAAAATTCTAACACTGAACTGCAGTCAGACAACCCACAGCCGGACTCTATAAGCATGAAATTTTGCGCACGAGTTCCATAATTTACCCATGTGTTAAGTAAACACTATGAAATTATTTTTGAAAATTCATCACAATTTTCATCGGTAGCGAATCGAAGCATTTAAGATTTTAAATAGCATGACCTCTATATCTCCACCATGCGAAACACTAATTGATGGTAAGTGGTCGGACTGCCCTTTCGAAATGTTTAGTGAGTTATGTTCATGATTACATATTTCCAAAATTTCAGATACAGGTCTAAATTCCAAAGATAAGCAAACTAAAATAGGGAACAGAAAATCGTTCCATAAGACCTTAGTCACTAATTATATTTCAATAAAATTACCATCGAAATAACACGTAGGTACATATACCTCCCCTAAGCAATTTAGACGAAAATGATATTACTAAGGCGATTACGCACATGCTACTGGTTCAGGTGGGCTTAGAAATTGTCGCCCATTACATTCGCTCTGCCGGACCATTTCATACCAACTGATGATCTTAGTATGAGACTTTACATCTCACACAACGTTGATAGAATTCGAGATCGAAATACAATAACGGTAGAGTAAAATTAATGTACTAGGTGGATAGACGACATCAAAGGACTCGCAGGGAGCCGCTGGATTCAGGCGACGCGAGACCGTGGTGTATCGAAGTCCCTACAAGAGATTTATGTCCATTAGTGGTCGTCTGTCGGTTGATAATGATGATGATGATGAAAATTGATCTAATATTCCTTAATTCAAAGTCAAACATTCAGTACCATCGAATTTAATAACGCAACTTTTCCGCTTGGAGTGCTGGCTGTAGATATGGACAAACTTGAGTTTTAAAACAAGGCAATAAGGTCCATTTTATGCTAAAGTGTTTCCACGCTCGAATTGCATCAACGTTGGTGTGATTTCAAATCTCATACTAAGCACACTGATGTGAAATCGTTGAACGCGAGCAACGCTTCAATATTCATGTCTCGGCCGTAAATATTCTAAAAGGTGCCTTTATACAGCCTTTTTATACGTACTTAGGTATATATAGGAAATTATGCTTTATTGAATTTTTTATGTATTCCATATTACTAAAGTAAGGTTTTATGGTAAGTGAAACATTTATTGGCTCCTGGAGATGCTGAATTGAGCTAATCGTACTTAAAAAGTATTTAAAAAAACTATTGCTGGATAGAAGATGGTACTTTGCGGAAGTCTAGACTACTTTTTATCTCGGAAAGAGTGCCTACGATATCCAATTGAACCGATATCCATGCGGATAAACTCGTGGGATCATCTAATTTGTCATAATTTGCTAAACTAATAAATCTGTATGGTACCGCATGCAGTATGCACTGACTGACTTACTGCTAAACATGCAAGAAAAGCAAGCCACCAAGCAAGCAAGACAGACCACACCCATGTATCGCAAGTACACAACGAATGTTTCACTGTAACAAGTATAAATTAAAAATTTATAACACCCCTGACAAGTGAAGGTTACAGTAACTAGAAAAGAGCTGATAACTTTCAAACGGCTGAACCGATTTTCTTGGATTATAGCTAAGAACACTCTCGATCAAGCCACCTTTCAAACAAAAAAACTAAATTAAAATCGGTTCATTAGTTTATCAGCTACGATGCGACAGACAGATACACACGTCAAACTTATAACACCCCTCTTTTTGGGTCGGGGGTTAAAAACAGTCAAAGGAACATCAGTCAAAGAAGAACATTCGTCAATAATAAAACAGAAATTAATTATTATCGTATTGATGTATAAGGCGAGAACACGGTAAAAAGCTGCGGACTGCAAAGCGCGAAACTTCTAAAGCCGGAAAGCCAGCGTCCGCCACATCCGCCGGTACTGTCTGCTCTTGAAAGCCTTTTAGTTCAATTTACCGTAAAAAGACAATACATACCGTTTTCATTCCGTTTTGCGAAATGTTGTTTCCCGCGTTTCGGTTACACGTAAGATATACGTTACCTTGTTTATTATCTCTGCATAAATATACGAGAAGGAGTGCTCTGACTTAGTAATTTCAAGTTATACACAAAAGAAATAAGGCGTCCTTTAGCTAATAAGTTTCACTTTTGAGGGTCCTATAGAATGCCAACGAGATCCTATTACTGCTTAAGCCTTCGTTGTTTATCCGTCTGTCCATATGTCTATCTGTCTGTCTGTCAGCGGGCTGTACCTCATGAACCCTAATAGTTAGCGAATGGACATATTCACAGAGTGTGTATTTCTATCGCCGTTATAACAATAAGAAAACCAAGATGATGAATTTCAAAATAGCTGCCATGCAAAATAAATAAAACTAGATATATAGTGTAGTATCTCGTACGACGATACGGAACGGTCTTTAACGATTTTGTTTTATGTGAAAATTTATGCTATTTATTTTACATAATTACCTACCTGTATAAGTAAAGGACGTGCTTCGCAAAATAAAGATTCAGTCATACAACTTATTTTGCATGTTTTTCGGAAATAAAAAGCAAAACAAATATATTATATACTCGTAGGTAACTTCATGTTAAACTATAATTTAAAGGCAGGAAGGAATACAATACTTAATATATTTGACAGAACTAAAATTACCATGGTGATCCCCCATTAGCAATTCAAATCACCCTCTTTGAGGATAAAAGAGATATTTTCCTTAAGTTACAGTCCGCTGCCGGAAGAATAGGAAGGGATAGAGGGAATAACTTTTGTAGGGAGCACAACGAATTACTTTAATAATATTATTTTATCTCATTGAAATAGTATTTACATTTGCCTTTGTACATTATTATTCATGAACCAACTTGGTAGGTACGATCTAAAATTACTAAATAAAGTTAGTCTAACGTTCAAAATAAATACATTTTGTTATTATAGCTAGGAATAGTGGGTGATCAAATTATCATATTATTCAATTACCTTTGACTTTTGCTTTGAATATCTTCAAAAATCACATAAACTGTAACTCAAACTTATATTTAAAAGTAGGTAAGTATACTTGATGTCAATTGTTCAATTTGTAATGCTAAAGCTACGAGGGTTCTAAAGGTGCCGTTGTTACTCCTAGAGCTCTGAGAAAAGCCTACAAAAACTCTATAGAATAATATATGAAACACGAATGGGTAACAAGTGTAAATTAAAATTTTATATCACCTCTGACAAGTGAGGGTTACAGTAACTAGAAAAGAGCTGATAACTTTCAAACGGCTGAACCGATTTTCTTGGACTATAATAGCTAAGAACACTTTCGACCAAGCCACCTTTCAAACAAAAAAAAAAACTAAATTAAAATCGGTTCATTAGTTTAGAAGCTACGATGCCACAGAAAAATACACAGATACACACGTCAAACTTATAACACCCCCCTTTTTGGGTGGGGGGTTAAAATCTAAAAATACGCACACAACAAAATAAAGGAGAATGCTTGAATTGATGCCCAAATGAGATACCTATCCACTACAGTCTAAAGGATGGTTATGTAAAACAGGAAACAAAGCCAAAGGATGTCTACTTTAAGTAAAGCCATTTTACAGAAAACATTGCAAAGAAGGCATCTTCCGCGGTATACCTACATTTTATCTGACAGCTTAAGAGGGGTTTCTCCGTCACTCGCTCCATACAAACGTAGTTCCAATTTCATTTGAATATTATGCAACCAAAGTCCATGAAATTTTACAGACATATTCTAGAAATTAATATCTATGCCTGTGGTTTTCCAGATTTCTTTTAAAATATTCGGTTTCAACGTTACGCGGTGTTAAAAATTTACATACAAATCTTTGAGCCCCTGTAATTTTAAAACTACATATTTAAAAAAAAATCTAAAACACCACAGGCACAGATATTAGTTTCTAGAATATGTCTGCAATATTTCATGGACTTTGGTTGCTTAATATTCAAATGAAATTGGAACTACGATTGTATGGAGTAAGTGGCGGAGAGAGCCCTGTTAACGCAGAGTAAGCGTTTCCTGTTCCTGCAAAATCGAGTTGTTTGACTTTAGTTTTGTGCCCTGGAAAACCTTTGATGTAAGATGTACTCTTTACCTCAATATTAAATTATTTAACAAAACTAGATTTAGTTCTTTATGAAGAGCTAATTTGGTTCAATAGCGAAAAATATTTAACTTACCAGTATAAGAATTATGGTAAATCTATCCGCCAGAATTTTAGCCAACTCTATGCCAAACAGTAAGATGGGTTTAACGGTTGAGCTGTGAAAAGGTTAGAGAGATAAACATACAACAGCTCTCCCAAGTCCAGCAGTGAAGGCAAACGGGCTGATTGATTGAACAAATACTTAAATTTTTGGCAATGATATTATTGTAGTCTTACGAAATTTTCACTAAAATATGGGACGTAAGCATGGTTTTACAAACACAGCTTTATACTTCTGTGACTTGCTTAATCAAGATGCGCTGAATAGTTTGTGAACCACACTAATTGGCATCACATATCCATTGGATCGAACTTGAAGTTGGCAAACTTGTAGAGGTTTACTTGTATGTAGGACTTTAGTTTAAATGTTGATGATAACTTACTAAATATTACTACGATACACACACATATTATTTATATCACAGAATACATTATTTAAATATGTTATTATAATATACACATAGATAGAATAAATACAACGACATTATTTCGCTCGTTCCCACTAGTTCAACTGATTAGTTCAACCGTTGAACTAGTAGGTTTTTTTTTTACATTTTAGGCGTTGGGAACAACTAGTTCTAGTATGCCCATAATAATTAATTTATGAGCACAAGACAATTTAAACTACGTTAGAAAACTAAAACAGTACAAGAAATAACACTTAATTTTTTTTTTAATTTTCTTGGCGACAATTTTGAAATTTTTAGTAGGTATTGGTTGTTCTAGCGGCAGTAGAAATAGACATTCTGTGAGGTTTCTATATATTATGGTTCACGAGGTACAGGCTACTGACAGACGGACGGATGGACGGACGGACGGACAACGGAGTCTTTTTTTTAATTTTCTTGGCGACAATTTTGAAATTTTTAGTAGGTATTGGTTGTTCCAGCGGCAGTAGAAATAGACATTCTGTGAGGTTTCTATATATTATGGTTCACGAGGTACAGGCTACTGACAGACGGACGGATGGACGGACGGACGGACAACGGAGTCTTAGGAATAGGGAGGGCCCCGTTGCGCGTTGGCACCCTTCAGGTACGGTGCCCTAAAATTTAAGCATTAACTAGTAAAAAATAAAAGGTTACGTAACAGGTATAAATGGTCTAGGCTTCCTAAATTAAATATTTAATTTCTTTAAAAGGAAAGCTTTAAGTCCCTCAATAAAACAGTTTTTATTACTACGAACGAACACCTACAGAAACTATTACTTACTTTCTTAATTAAAATTTAGGAAATAACGTCCTTTCATTGCGACGTTAAAAATAATTAAACAGGGATTTCCATAAATGGAAATAACCCATGACTAGCACAAAATATACCTAAGTGTGCGTTCATATTATATCTACAACTCGCCGTGTGCACTTTGCGAGCAAAAGTTATATCGTACTCATATTTATTAACCATAAACTTGTGTCAGCGTATTTTCAGATTAGAGTTTTTTGCGCGTAAAAGTTCATTTTCGTTCGCGCATTTTCTTATATGCGCTCTCGTACGAGCGCCGTTGCGCTTACAAGCTCGTAGTACAAGCCGTTTCTTCGTTGGTCTCTTCGTTACTTATTGCTACTGACTGAGCTACTGGCACTGGTTCGAACTAACACGCTAAGTAGAATGAAAGCGTACACACGCGTTTGATTTATAGAAACGCAAATTTTATTGTAGCGTGCGTGTATATTATGCGTATACCAAAACGAACGTAAGGTTTTACCAGTAGAAATGTTTCTGTGTTTAGCCTCTCACCAGAGTAATTAATAGAAAACTCAATTAAAGATATTAAATTCATAATTACTACCCTATCATAAAACGAATATGAGACCTGCTTCCTAAGATCGCTATGTATATTATAAATGCAAAAGTTTGTTTGTTTGTTGGTTTATTGGTTTGTTGCTTTGTCCTTCAATCACGCTGCAACGTAGCAAAGGATCGACGCGATTCTTTGCGTGGGCACAGTTAAAGATCTGTAGAGTTACATAGGCTACATTTTATCTCACAAAATAAAGAGTTCCCACAGGATTTATAATCATCTAGTACAAAAATAAAAAATAAAAGTTCTTAATAACCTTAGTAAATTAATAACCTTAACTATTCAACCTTATTGTGCTAATCCTATGATTATGAGTAATAATCCTTAAGCCTTATAATTACTTAAGTGACACAGAATAAGATTATTTCCCCAATACTAACTATTAACTAATTATACGTGACAACCCTGCATAACATTCATGATAGTACGTCCATTTTACTTCAATATAACGTAGCTATTACAATGCAAGAACGCCGGGTAAAAATCGCAACCCGGTGTAACACTATCTTAATTATAAAATAATTCCCGTTAAGTGTATGTAATCTTGCAAGGCATGAGCGCGCCGCTGCGATGTATACCTAATATTATTTTGAACGCGGGTACCGCCGTCCACTTAATGTTACTCGCTTAATTATGTTACAACTGGGCTAATATCAATGCAAACCCTTTAGTTTTTAACGTTGGGCGCTATTTTGTTACGGGTTCCAATGATGTTCAATGATGCTACACAGACGTTTTATCTAATTTATTGCACACAACAAACACTTAGGCTAAATCTTATCCTAGGTTTTAGGCGCCAGGAGAGTTTTTCTATCTTATGCTGGAACTCTGCCAAAACCAGACCTCGGCTAGCTGTATTCAGGGTTTGTAAATAACAGGCTCCAAGAAGGGCATTCCCGTTAGGCTACGACAATCGAGAAATCAACATTTTAAAAAGAACACCATAAAAGCTAAAGTTAGGCCCCCTACTATTAATAACTATGCAACTCACCCCTTCTATAATTCGATCCAGAACACATTATTTGCTAATCGCAAATTAATAAAGATTTCTATTACTTAAAATATCCGAAACTATGGCACATAACTAACACATCACATGAGCATTGCCTCCGGTCGGTACACAAAACGTCATCTCGCATTTGACAGCTGATCGGTAATATCGTAATGACCGACCGTGACCTTCAACTTCACTATTATAAAGAATCTATTACAAAATACTAATTAGAGCCTAGATGATTTCGTCAGGATTCGAACTCGGGTATTGCGGTATACATTTTATTCTCAGGAAGTATGAAATCTTCCTAATCCATTATACTACCTATATTTTATCTAACTATTTTTGTTTCAACATTTCTTGAAAGTACTCTCACGGGATTAATAACGTAAAGTTTGAAAATACTTCAAAGTTATTTTAGAAGGCCAAGATGAAACGTAACCGCGTTCTAATTATACTAGATGAGATCTGATAAATATTCGATACAGAGTCTATTTATTAAATGGAATATAATTTATCAAATAATATTCCACGAATTCAATATTAACTTAGGTTTACACAAAAACTTTGCGAATCAATTTCGTTTGAAGAGTTGTCTTGCAATAATATCAAGCATTTATTATTTTTTCTTTAGGAGACATCCTTTTCATAAAATAAAATCCTTAACATATTACATTTAGGGTTCCTTTAAAGGTCTTATGACAAGTTTGGTCTGAAAGACTTAGACCAATTACCACCGGTGCAGAAAACAGAATATTCTGAGAACCTATTGACGAAAACACTTAGCAAGAAGCGACACTTTTACTAATACTAGCTGATGCCCGCACAGGTTTCTTAATAATCCCGTGGGAACTTTTTAATTATCGGGGTCTATCAGTCTAATAATAATCTATTTCCATTTCAAATTTCAGCTAAATCTGTGTAGTAGTTTTTGCGTGATAGAGTAAAAAACGCACACACACACAAACTATTGCCTTTATAATATTATATTTGCGATTTTTTAATCTCTTTCATCATTCACCATTTCTTTCAATATTATATTATTATAACAACTAGATATAACGTTATTTTATCTTGTGGGCAGCTTAATAATAGTGAAACATAATATTATTATCATACTGTCTATTTTTACTTTAATTTATCATATCGAAAAAAAATATCTAGCTAGGTATATTTTATAAGGATACCCAAATCGACTTTATAATTCAAAACAAACGTCCACGATGTTGGGCATCTGTTACTCAGGTCTAAGCAGCTTAGGTTGAAATTTTACATACCCGTACACTAATCGGATCCAGTAGGGCTCATGAATAAAACATAAATGGACGTTGAAACGCTTTATTAGGTTACAAAGCCGCCGCCTAAAATCTTACCGCCTATGCTAAGCCAGCTTAGACGTGGATATATAATATTACCATGGAGATCTTCTATTTTAGATGGTTTATGAAAAATATTTTGTGCTCTAGATAGAAAAAAGCGTATATCTTTTGATGTCCATTGGCAACTTTACTCACAAGTTCGCTGTCATTGTTATATCAGTACTAGTACTAGTTTTTAGTAAAGAAAACTTGATTACTTTAGTTTTCCTACTTTATTACAATTTATATTATATTTATTACCTTACATAGTTCAACAAATTAAACCGATATAGCTCAATGAATTAGCCAGCTGAAGTTGCAGTGGGCAGGCCACATCTGCTGAAGAACTGATGGCCGCTGAGGCAGACGTGTTCTGGAGTGGAGACTGCGTATCAGCAAGTGCAGTGTGAGATGACCCACTAAACTGACGATCTTAAGAAGATAACGGGAAGTGGGTGGATGAGGAAGGTGAAATGGGATGGCGCGCTCTTGGGAAGCCCATATAATATATCCAGCAGTGGACACAAACAGGCTGATTGATTAACTTAAACCTTACTTAAGCGGTGAATAAGTAACTTCCCACTGAAATGCGTAAAAGGCGCACTATACGCGGCCCATACGACTATATTAATGCGAATTGAGAATTAAGTGTTTTAGTTTACATGTAGGTAATCAAGTAGGCAGTTATTTTGCCAGTTTTAATTTAAATATTAACGACTTTAGGGCGTAGTTAACAGCGCAATTTGACCTACATTAGCGGTTAGACCGTTATATGTATTAACAGCAACCATGCAAGTTGACGCATAATAACAGCAGAACTGATTATACTATAATAATTATGGATGTATTGTGTGAAAAATAATCCTTTAAACTAAGTCTGTATCATTTATTATTAACTAAATTATGTCGGCAACTTCGTCTGCGTGCATTTAGGTTCTTTGAAAACCCCGTGGGAACTCTTTGACTTTTCAAGATAAAAAATTGACTTTGTCCGTCCGCGGGATGAAAGCTAATACTGTACCAAACATCAATATCGGTAACACTGTATGCCCATTAAAAACTAATAGACCGGCAGACAGACACGCGTTCGCATTTATAATATTAGTATGTTAAAAGCATTACTTACTAGTGATTACTATCATCGTCACTATCTCAACTTATCGCCGCGGCCCTACTACTAAAAAACTACTCTCCTTCCCGAAAAATGCGATGAGTTTAAGGGTGAAACAAAACATCATGAAGAAACCTGCATGCTTGAGAGTTGTCCAATTTGTCCTCAACACACTTGGCTTAGTAATAATAATAAAGTTTTTTATTAAAGGCAAAAGAACCCAGTATACATACATTACAAAATATACAATTGCAAAAAATATAATATACTTAAGTAGGTAGATTAAACTCTAGGTACCTAAACTTTTCGTTAAAATAAATATTAAATAATAATTATGTAACTATCTATGTAACAAATCAAATTCCTGAGAATTTCTTTTTTGCCCAAAATGTATGACTAGGGAGAAATGAAATTTTCATAAAAACCTTAGCAGGTAGAACCAGCGAAGCGACAGCAGCAACGGGGAAAGAATTTAATATCCACCGCACCGGCACGCGGAGGACTTGTAACGATTTGTTTCCTTTCCAACAGCAATACCTTTCAGGCCAACTACACGGTCTGGGAAAATATTAATTACTAAAACGTTCCAAGCTCGTCGGCAATGAAAAGTAAACTAGACTGTTCCAGAATCCAATATTAGGCAGTTATTTCACTTTATCGTGTATTTCAAAGGAGTTATAGTGGAATTTGTTATAATGTAATTGGATGCCCTAAAAGGAAAAGCTAGTGGAAGGAATATAGACCTATTAGATTCTTAAGTTTGCCAGAGAATCTCCCGATGGATAGGTAAATTATAAAACAAATCGAAATTCTAATAGTATTTTTTTAATATATCTATTTAAATTAAATCAAATTGCCTTATAAGGCAAATAGATTGGGAAAATATCGAAAAATTGTAAGGTCAATTAAATTTTTTGTCACCTTTTGTTGTTTTTGGACATTTGTCGCAGCGCGAGCATAATCAGTGCGATATATACGATTCTCTGGCGCCTTTCGTAACGCTTTTGTATCATTAAGAGTCTCGTTTGACGATGAAAACCACTTATTGGTGCACTATAGATGCTTGCAGGGCTGTTGCAAAAAAAAATATGCCACAAGAAAAGCATTGAGATTTTTATAACTTTTAGATGGTAATCAGGGGCAAGATTTCACAGAAAATCTTACCGAGGTGCTTCTAATTTAAATCCAATAAACACAACGATGAAAAGTTCTTGAAAGAGTATAGTTGAGCTCTAATTAATTACGAAAATGACACTTCAATCTCCAGAATCTTTTGTGAAAATGTCTTGTCTGTAGTTGAAATCAGGCAGGCCTTTTTCATTATTCAGGAAGGATATTAGCTCGAACTTATCGTAAGAGCGATTACGCACTCATCCGATCCGTATCCGTGAAAATACGGATGTAAAAAACTCGGAATTCGGATATTGCTTACGCACTAATCCGATCTCTGATCCAAATCTATTCAGTGGACATCTTTGACATATTTACTCCGAAGCACATCTGATGCACATCCGAGGTATTCTCACAGATGACAGACGGAAATCGGATGACGGAAGTTGGATCTAGTGCGTAAGCTACCAAAAAAAATAGTTTTTCGGGACGAATTTTCACGGATTCGGATCGGATGAGTGCGTAACCGCTCTAATTCGGAGAAAGACTCGTACATATTACAAGCACTATCATTTGTTATCCTGATTCAGTTTGATTCACAGACGTCCACAATATCACCAATCCATTATTGACAGATCTTGGATCAAAGGAATAGAGTGTATTACTCCATTAGAAAGGCGGACGCTGCCGTATTCGTAACAACACTATGGGATTCCTGAGATCAAAGAGATGAAAGCTAGCCTATCTATTACGTAGATGTAGATTACGTAATAAAAATTAAGATCTTGATTTCTTTTTTTAATATCAAACAAATCATTTTTAGTCTTACCTACTGATATGTGATAGTGTCTGTAAGTGATCAAAAACCAATAAATAACCCCCATATTTTTTTTTTTTTTTTAATAAGAATAGCGAGCAAACGAGCAGGCGCGTCACCTGATGTAAAGTGATTACCGCCGGCCATGAACATTAGCAGTACCAGAGGAACCGTCAATGCGTTGCCGGCCTGTCAGGAATTTGTTGGTAGGTACTTGGTACGCCCATGTTGTAATTAATCTAATGGGAATAACGCGCAGAAAGAAATTGTTTCCACAGTTTGCATGTGAGTTTCCCATTGCAAAAATATGGAATAATAACTCAGTCCAAAATGTTATTCGCTAAAACATACAATCCGAAAGTACTTATTATTTTGTTGTTTATAATTATATGCTTGGCTAAGCAATGCCCGTATACGATGCAGTGAATCGGTATCATGAATTATTTTAATAATTTTAATTATTTATGAGATACAATAGCTCCCAAATGTTCGGTACTGTGTATTTTTCAATACACTGCAATGAGGTATTATACCTTACATGTTCATATTATGGCGTAGGTATTTATTTAGTTCATGCTCATCTCTGGTCTGGTCTGGTGGGAGGCTTCGGCCATGGCTAGTTACCGCCCTACTGGCAAAGCCGTGCCGCCAAGCGAATTAGCGTTCCGGTATTAAAGTTCCGGTACGATGCCGTGTAGAAACCAAAGGGCTGTCTATGGGTTTAATAAAAAGTGCCAAGCCCCTTCCAGGTTAGCCCGCTGCCATCTTAGACTGCATCATTACTTACCACCAGGTGAGAATACAGTCAAGGGCTAACTTGTAGCTGAATAAAAAATGCTCGGTGATGAGTAAGACAGAAGATACAAAACGCATGAGAGCAGAAGAGATAATGATTTACAAAATTATATAAATCTTGGATTATGTCTTCACTTTAGATAGGGTACGATTGAACATAATATCTTCGCTTCCTTGGAATTTCAAAAAGTCGGCCATATTTCTTTTTCTACAGTAGGTATAAAGAAAACCTTCCTGAATCCTGCGCAATTTATATGTCGAGTTTGGCCTGGGCGATCATGAGTCAGTCAGTTATTTTTTAAATATCACTATCTCATTACCCGTTTAGTATTACAAATGCGAAAGTGTGTTTGTTTGTTGATTTATTGGTTTATACTTCAATTACGGTGCAACGGAGCAACAGATCGGCGTCATTTTCGCATGTATATTGTTGTATAGATATAGTTAAATAAATATGGACTACTTTTTATTGGCGTCACTCAGAAAAGCAGGTATTATTTAAATATTTTTATCGAATTATTGGAATGTCCTCTCCAAAACCAACACAAAAAAACACAAGTTTAATGTGTAAGGTTATCCGAGAGTTTTAATTTAAACAAACTAATGCCAAAATAAATAATTTAATTAGAGCGTGATTGCTATCACAACATCTAATTATACAGTTCACAATCCAAATACCGAAAATATGCGATATCGCCCCGAATCTCGGAAGGAGACTAAACTAAAACCTTCGAAACACCCGTATTTATGCAAGTTCAATCTTGTTGGCCTCCTAGTAACAGATTGTATGACATCGAATGAGCCAAATATCGATTTTACCAAACTACCTTCATCAGCTAAATTAATAATTTTATATTATTTTTGACAACTCAAATCAACTTTTTTAAAAATAACCTTACATTTTTATCCCGGAAAATCAATCAAAGAGTTCCCACGGGCTTTTAAAAACCTAAATTCATGCGGACGAAGTCACTGGCATCAGTCAGAATTTAGATAGGTAAATGCAACGCAAAAAATCCAGATGAAAAGCATATACTTAGGTAATGTTCATGTGAGTTTAATATAAAACATAAAACAGCTGATAGATAAACAAAATCACTCATAATATAAAAACAAGCGATAAAACAGTAAAGCAAAGGAAACAGAATAAAAGGAACATTCTCGCTCGTTTCCATTATCCATTATCTAACTTCGCTTGGGAAGAGAAAATGATAAAAAAGCAAAGCTTATTAGTTACTCTCGCGATTTTTGAGTCGAGATAATTTGTTTCTGCGAGAAGTATATTACGTTTTTTGCAATAATATATTACGGGATAGGAGTTCTCTATAACGTTTTGATAGTGATAAATGGAGTCTGTCGTGACGTTTGCTTTTACGTACAGTAGATGAATTTTCACATAGAGGTAGTTTTGTTTAGTGGAGTGATTTTGTATGCAGTAGACACGTTACAGTATACATAATAAGATTTTTATCAACTTGCGCTAACTTTAGTCTACCATACTATATTTATCACTATTTTACTGTAGACTAGGTTTCGCCTGCGACTTTCTCCGCGTTGCCTGCAACAATCAATCAATCAGCCTGTTTGCGATCACTGTTGAATATAGGCCTTCTCAAGAGCGTGCCTAATACACGATCCTCCACCTTCCTCATCCACCCACTTCAAACCTACAGCACTACATTACATGGCTTATATTACTTATTTATTATTGTCATATAATCTGTTATATGTCTCTAATAAATAAAATAAATATTTAGTGATAATGTAGCTATTCATCAGTGGATAAAATGAGAGTTGGATCATTAGTTCCAGAGATCACGTGTACAAACATACTCACATACTAACAAATTTTACCACTTTGTACTATTAGTACGAGTAGGTATAGATTATTTTAACAAAAGCCATTATTTACACCATAATTTAGTACCGTCACAGTGTTGTTAATATAAGACTTTTAGTTCATACCAGCGCCAAACAACCCAAACAGAACACAGGACTCATTTTTGGTTAAGGTCGTAATCTGCCATGCTGGCTGGCAGACATCCACATGCATATGTATTTACAGGGCACAACAGGATCTAGCTTGAAGTATTGCATACAAGTTGTACCTACTTATGTATGAAACAATTACATACATTGTAATCGGCGATTGCGAGATATAAATCATGCCTTATATTTTGTTGATTTATTCATTGAAAAATTCGTTCAAACAATCATAAATAACGTTCCCTTAAATTAATCCTGGCGAAGCGGGGATTTGCATAGTGTTATTGATTACATAAATCATTTTTTTTGTTAAATATGTTCGCAATTTTAGAAAGTCCGGCAGAAAACAAAACACCGTAGAGATAAAAAGCTCGGTAAAAATGTTTAAAGGTCTGCTTCCGCTCGTTGCGCTTAATCTTTTTAAGCCGCTTTTGTGTTTACCTAATGTTTAATGTATTACTCCAGCTATAATTCCGTAGCTTGAAACAATATAAACATTTTTACGTAAAATACGCTTGCGATGGTGTACATTTCTTCCTGATGATTATGGTTTACTATCTGATGCCAGCGACGTCGTCCGCCTGGATTCAGGTTGTTCAAAATCCCGTGGGAACTCTTTGATTTTCAGGATAAAACGTACCCTATATGCTAATCCAGAATATTATCTATCTACATTCCAAATTTCAGCCAAATCCATTTAGTAGTTTTTGCGTGTAGGAGTAACAAAATATATACACACACATACACACAAACTTTGTAACTACTAGACGGATTTGGCTGAAATTTGGAATGGAGATAGATAATATCCTGGATTAGCACATAGGGTTCTTTTTATCCCGAAAAATCAAAGAGTTCCCACGGGATTTCGAAAAACCTAAATCCACGCGGGCGAAGTCGCGGGCATCGGCTACTTACAAATAAGGCGAGAAAGAGCACTGCACGCACAACAAATGAAACCGTCTAAGTGCAGAAACCTGCCCAGAATGAAGATGATCCTATAGTTTTATCTGTTTTCAGCTGAGCGAGCACTTCGTAAGACCGGGGTGCATACAGAAGTTAACAACTTTCTCGATTGAAACTTAACGGCGCAAGAACTTAGAATAGTGCGGAAAGGAACAGGGAATCGACTACGTACGTGGAAAACTTTTTGTTTAAAGTTTTATTCGCCTAATATCGCGCTATTTGTTCTATGCATGGCAGCATGGAAAGGGGAATTGCAAGTTCGAAAGAATCTTTTAGATTTCTTCTTCTTTACATCTATTGGATTTATGGAACGCATGGATGAATTATACTATTTTTATGATAGAACGGCTCTTCTGAACAGAAATTGTGTTGAGTTCTCAAAATTAGTTGGTATAACATTGGGCATCAAGCAAAACGAGTTGCAACTTGTACGACCCACAAGTTTTTAAAACGTGTCCACAAAATTTCATTAAGTATTGGTTAATATTGAAATAAGACCCAAATTGTTTTTGAAGTGAAAGCACTAAGGAGTGCGCTAGTGCAAGTTCTTCTCATCTTTTCTCATTTTCCTACGTCTACATCACCGAATAATCGAAATCAAAAAACTTTTTTAAGTATTATTATTGAATAAAACTCAAGGGGTCATTACATTGAATTGGAATTATCTTATGCAAATTGCTAATTTCACGGTCCAAGTAACAGTAATGTTTTGATTAAGATGGCATCAGGAGCAAATTGCATCATAGATACCTACTGAATATTAATTTGATTAGATTGCCGTAATGCAATCAGAAGCAGTGATAATAAACAATTATTATTTGTAGCTCGCGAATAGTTTTAATAATAACAATAAGTATAATATAAATAATAAGTTTCGTTAGAAATATAAAAAGAGTACCTACCTTATCACACTTCACACAAATATTATAAAGGCGAAAGTTTGTGTGTATGTGACTTGGCTGAAATTTGGAATGGAGATAGATAATATCTTTCCCTATTTTTATATCTAAATATAATCTAAATCCACGCGGACGAAGTCACGGGCGTCAGCTAGTAATGTATAAAAACATGAGCTAGCTAATTATTAGTGAGTTAGTAGTTTATATCTAACTATAATCTAAATATTGCTTAGATTACAAGAGCCCCGGCCGCCGTTTGGCTCGTCTTGGCGGGGGCACTGCCGTGCCCCCTGACATAAATTGGACTCACGATAATTTTTGTTGGCCCCATGTCACACTACAGTTTATCTGGGCTTTAAATTACAAACACCATCCTCTGTTTTAAATTTAGTTATTTCGTGCACAAAAGTGTGGTGTAGTTTGGATTCATTTTTAAAACAAAAAATGCCTAGTCTTAGTAAGAATACCATTAATTCAGCTAAACTACAATGTGATTAACAATTTCTTTAGGAGTAATTCCTTTGAAGGTTACAACCACAGAACTCCTAAGAAGTCTTCCTAAATCTGTGGTTACAACTTTCAAAGGTACCTATGGCTACGCCTAAACAGGGTTAAGAATAATATGTTAAAATACTAATTAGAACAACTTCTGTAAACTTCATAATTTTAATATTTTAATCCTAAAATGGAAAGAAAGCGTAATATTATTAATTTTAATAACAAACCCGTCAAAACATATTGAATCCGTTCGGCTACCATTGCCGGGCCATTAGTCTAATGGCTAGCCAGTGAGACGGCAAAACGAGATTAAGCTATGCAGAGTCATCGCTTTTCTCTTTGCTATTAATTGATTAGCAATCTTTCGTGATTACTTTCAATATTTTATAAAAATATTTTCATTTTAAAAAATTATGACGTTGCCATATTTCATCTGACGAGGTAATGTAATTTCTTAAAAGCATTTTTTTTTGCTTGGAGCTGCCTTTGATAACTCTCTAAACATTTCTTTTCTCTAAAAGCATTTGCAACGCATTTTCAATCCTGTAAGTATATTTAAATAGTAGTTGTTGGGATAGATATCTTGTGAACCATGTTTCAATGCAAGACGTGACCTTTCCTTTCGCACGATGTAGCTGATGGTACTTGTTAGTAGCACTGAAAATGAGCCTTTCTTTTTTGCACCTCTTAAATATTATGAGGATCTTGAATCTACTAGGCATTATGAAGCGTAGATTGCCTATTTATTGACAAGTTATGATGAAAAATGACCATTTAACTATTTCGACTAAAATAGGCTGGGCTTTATGTGTTTAAGACATATATGCTATAGATCTGTGGGTACGGATCGGTAAATAATGTGATTTGTTTACTGTTCTTCTCTTAATACAGTTGTATGCGCAAAGATCTGGCTAGGTACCTTTCGAATTATTATCCCAAGCGAACTCCTACCAATTTGTGATTAATGGATCGGTGTCACCTCAACCTCAGCGTTGAGGAATACGACTATAAAGAATAATCCTATATTATTATCACTTTAATATTATTCTTAACTAATAAATCACAGTGGTTTGTCTAAGTAGTTTCCATTTTCCAAAGTTTCCTTTCTTATGCAAATAATTTCTGAAACGTAAAGTTTCGCCCGTGTCCCCTTTCTGAATAATAAAATATTTTTCTGTCATTATAACAAGAGTTTTATAAGTGACTGGCACATTCACATCTTTATTTCGGTCACGCAATGAACGTAGAATTGAATAAAAGTTTCCGATAAAGTAAGTTAAAACAACCGTCGAAGCAGGAAAGTTATTCAAACGTGTTTTCTTTGTACATAAGACCGTTTCCATTTCAATTCCCTTTTTCGTCAAGACAATATTATTACTTTATCATAAAGAACATAAATAATGAATAGTTTTAACAGTACAATTATTATAGAAGCCGTTTTGCTTGATGATTTATTTCCCTCTGCCTTCCAAATTCATTAATGGTCTGTCTAAATCCGCACTGAGCCAGCGTGCAGACTATGGCCTAAACCCTTATTCTAAGAGGAGACCCGTGATCAGTGTCGGTAGGACGCCCCGCACACCCGCACAGTCCCCGTACTAACCGGCTGCGGGTGAGCGCGGGTGACGTACGGATGTGCGGGGCGTCCCCCCGCCTCATACCCTGATTGCCATCTCAACCTGTCGCGTACTATAGATATAAATACTATTGTGTAGAAATTCTGTATTCTTATACACCTTTACAACATAAAGGATGAGCGTCATTTCTAAGCTCGTTACTAGACTGATCGAGCGTCCTATAAGACAAATTACTTGCAGACTCAATTTTCCTCCAATCGTAAATTTCTATAAGAATAAATTGCCTCCCTTTTAGAATTCTGAGACGCTACTCAGCCTCGAACTTAAGACTGATGTAATTTGTGTGGAACGCTTTCTCTTCAAAGTGACTGTCGTAAATGGCTGCGTTTTACCTTTTGACAGCCATTTTGAGGTAGGATTGCGGAGCGCCTGTTTTTAACCCCCGACCAAAAAAGAGGGGTGTTATAAGTTTGACGTGTGTATCTGTGTATCTGTGTGTCTGTGTATCTGTGTATCTGTGTATCTGTGTATCTGTCTGTGGCATCGTAGCGCCTAAACGAATGAACCGATTTTAATTTAGTTTTTTTTTGTTTGAAAGGTGGCTTGATCGAGAGTGTTCTTAGCTATAATCTAAAAAAATTGGTTCAGCCGTTTAAGAGTTATCAGCTCTTTTCTAGTTTTCTTGTAGAAAAGAAGGTTAGATAACCGTTAGGTTCTTAATATTATGTCAATAGACAAATGTCAAGCTGTCAAGATGGACGTTGCCTAAATACATAATTATTTATTTGAAAATGATGTTTTGGAAAACTCAAATACTTTGGATCGTCGGGGGTGTTATAAATTTTTAATTTACACTTGTACTGTCGAAGTTTAAATCTTTGTGTATCGACAAAAGAAAATTACTCTTGATTTTTCGATTTGCGTAGGCACCTTAGGACCATAGCAGATATAACGATGCTTTTAGCATCAGTGATCGGCGATTTTGCGACTGACGTTATCGTTACAGATGCTGTATATGCGATGCAACATCGACGTTATTTGACGACTTTTTTGCGTTCGATCGTTGTATTGAGATCACACTAATATTATAAAGGAGAAAGTTTGTATGGGTGTGTGTGTGTGTGTGTGTATGTTTGTTACTCCTTCACGCAAAAACTACTGGACGGATTGGGCTGAAATTTAGAATGGAGATAGATTATACCCTGGATTAGCACATAGGCTACTTTTTATGCCGGAAAATCAAAGAGTTCCCACGGGAATTTTAAAAAACCTACATCCACGCGAACGAAGTCGCGGGTATCAGCTAGTAATAAATAAAATCGATCGATTAATCACTGCGACTGGAGATCGTATGTATCTGGACCATTTAATCGCGGCAATAAGCTTCCAAAAAGCAGTAACTCATGATTAGATTCTACATAGTTTCCAATCACTCCAATAATTCCTACATTGTGGACATCTTCGCTGAAGGTAAACTCTCGGACGTACCTACTACGGAAAGTAAAGAGAAGTGTAAGTGAGATGGACATGTATGTTTATTCATCTCGCGGTAGTACCTACCTATATAAATTCAACTTTCCCTGTCCATCAAATAATATGACGATATGACTGTAATGTAAAGATAAAATAAGTATTCCAAATATTATTTTTATTTTAAATAAATACTTAATACTCTAAAACAGTTTCGTGAAATGCTGCTGATTACGAATAAATTGATAAAAAGTAAAATAAAAATCAGTGACCTAATAATGTTAGGCATACTTACTACTTTTGGTATACGTACTAAAATTTACATCGCGGTTAAAACTTTTAACATTAATTTACTTTTACGGAGAACTCTTTCAACGGGGCTTATTAAATGTAAGAAAAGGCAATTAGCCGTCTTTGAGAAAGCGAGTGGCTAAAATTGTCGCTTAAATTTTAATTAAGGGACCTTTTATTAAATTTGCAGAGACATTCGCGGCGCGAGCGTCATTGACATGTGAAAATGTAAATTTAAATTTCCACTTTTGCCGATTGAATACGCGGATGGTTGTATGATGTGTTCTTTAATATCTTTAATACTTCTAAAATTTTGTACAAATAGGTACCTTTGACGGTATATATGTAATAAGAACAATCATCATCATCGTATACCAATAAACGTCCACAGCTGAAAAGAAGTCATCTTGTATTGACTTCCATGCGCCACGATCTTACGCCGCGCCGCCTGAATCCAGCGGCTCCCTGCGTCTTGTTTGACGTGTCGTCTGTCCGCCTAGTGACGGGTCTCATATCTCTTTGCGCTTTCCGATGCACTAGGTCGCTATTCTAGTACCATGGGACCCCAATATCAACGTTCTGAAGTGATACGTAGAAGAATCAGAGTAACCAACTATAGCTCATAAAGGGTTTCGAAGTTGATGTGGCAATGGGGATGGCATATTATATTATTTGAATTATATTAATTTAGAAATCCAATACCTGACTACTTTTGGCGCGGCCCGGGAATCGAACCCAGGACCTCATCATCTGCAGTTTAACATGCTAACCACTAGACCAACGAGGACCGAGGTAGTTGCCTTGGTAGGTAATGAAACTGTGGTGGAAGGCAGAACGTATTCAATGTACCTTATGTGATATCCGGAAATGCGCTTGTTCTCAGCTGCAAAGTGTATATGGGATTAACGCCAAACACCCTACTCGGCATTTTCGCGCAGTCCAGGTCTCTAACTAAGTATACCCAGCAAAAAAATCACGTCAATCCGTTGCTCAATTGCAACGTGATTGGACGTGAGGACGTGGTTGGTTTATTTGTCCTCACACTTGTTGATCAACAAGCAAACACACTTTCGCATTTATAATATGGGTAGTAATATATGGGTTGTGAATTGTGATAGTACGGGGAAAATGTAAGATAAGGCATCATAACATTGTTTGTATCTGCATATACACTATGGAAATCTACAGTCAGTCACCGACTTGGTACAATATTGCTGAAAAAGCAACACGCAACGTTGCACACATCACACGCTCATTTTTAGTTAGTTGCCTAGGTGCCTATATAATGAAACTGTGGTGAACGCTCACTGCGTTCAATGTTTTGTGATATCCGGAAATGCGCTCGTTCTCAGCTGCAAAGTGTATATGGGATTAACGCCAAACGCCCCACTCGGCATTTCCGCGCAGTTTACGGTTATGACGTTGCACTTACCACTAGAGTAGACTTGCCATAAATGCTACATTTCACACCGGATATTTCTGACAATCCCAAAAGCTAGGTGGCTAGACTTCAGACTAAATATTCGCTTGTTCAGATTAATAAACAGCCTGCAGCCAATGATATTAAGTAAGTATACCATATTATCACTACTATGTAAATGTGGTAGAGTGTTTGTTTGGTGGTTTGTCTTTCAATCACGTTACATTGGAACAATGGATCGACATGAATTTTTACATGGTTATAGTTATAGATCTAGACTCTAGAGCGTCACGTAGACTACTTTTTATTCCAGAAAGTTATTATATGACATCTGATAAAACAGTAAAAATCTAAGAGTCGGTCTTTCTCTGACGGATCTCTGACAGAAAAATCTGGGAACCCATCGCATCATTATCCCAATCAGCGATCACCATCGCGAGCACACATTTTTAACCCCCGACCCAAAAAGAGGGGTATTATAAGTTTGACGTTTGTATCTGTGTATCTCTGTATCTGTCTGTGGCATCGTAGCTCTAAAACTGATGAACCGATTTTAATTTAGTTTTTTTTGTTTGAAAGCTGGCTTGTTTCTAGTTACTGTAACCTTCACTTGTCGGGGGTGTTATAAATTTTTAATGTTCAAAATGGCTACGAAGGTAGTAGATAGGTAAAAGCTACGAGGCTTCCCAATACACCCTTGTCTGAAAAGAAACCCACTACAAACTCAGACATAATATCATCGGTTATTGTATGCTATTGGCAATTATGATCATGGACAAAAGGCTATAACGTTACACTAGAGTAGGCTATAGTGTTGCCATAATGGTATTTCAGATTGCATATTTATGAGAAAAATTAACTTTATAATTTATGTGCCTCAAAAGCTATCAGCTTTTACACGAAGCGATTTCCATTACTTAATCGTTTATTTTCCCGAAAAAAGTGCGTTTCCTTTTTAACAATAGTAAACATTATTAGAAGCCGTGATAACGGTCGTCTTAACCTTTACATGGTTAAGACGTCCGTTATTCTCTATAGTGTTCTCAAAGGTGTGTGAAGTCTACCAATCTGACATGGCCAGCGTGATGGAGCTAAACCCTTCTTTCTCATTCTGAAAAGAGACCCGTGCTCAGTACTGAGCCGGCGATGGGTTGATTATGATGATGGTGATGATATTTCCAATAAAAAGAGTTACTGTCATTTACATTCAAATAATCGGCAAAGGAAAATTTCTTTTACAAATGCGGCTCACCTCTTATCTTGATTTCCACGGGAATATTACACCACTTAAGGATTTCGAAAACGATTTCTTTTCTACGGAACTAGGATTGATGTAATTTGTGCTCCGAGAGTGACTTCTTGCCCCGAATTAATGACGTGGAAGCGTTTAATGTTCCTTGAATTCGACATTTTCCCTTCCTGAGGTGAATTTCCTTAAAGGTAAGTAATTATTATGACGACATAATTGAATATTAATTTCTTTTTATTATCATCATCTTCATCTGAACCTTTCGTCAGTTCACTACCGAGCACGGATCTTTTCTATCAAAATGAGAAGAATTCAGGCATAAGACCATCTCACTGATCAAGTGCAGATTGGCAGACTTCACACACGTTTGAGAACATAATGCATAACTTACAGGCATGCAGATTCCCTCACAACGCTTTCTTTCACCGTTAAAGCAAGTGATATTTAATTCCATAACACGCACATTATATTTATATTTAATTCACATACAACTTAGCCTTTGACTCCGTGGTGGTCAGTAATGATGCAGTCTAAGATGGAAGCGGGCCAAGCTGGAAGGGGTATGGCAGTGTTTATTAAACCCATACTCCTTTGGTATCTACACGGCATCGTACCGGAACAATAAATCATTTGGCGGCACGGCTTTGCCGATGGAGTGGCAACTAGCCACGGCCAAAGCCTCCCACCAGACCAGACCAGAAATTTAGAAATGATAAAATTCCAAACTTCTACCGGGAATCGAACCCGGGACCTCCCACTAATAAGACCACAGCGCCAGTGAGGCCGTTAAAAACATACACATATCTTCGAAAAGTGGTTGGTATCTTTGTATTATGATATAAGTTCTAAGAGCCGCATTGGATTGTACCTATAGTGCCGTTCGACGTCGTCATCTGTGCTATCGTCTACATCTAGATTTTTATATGGTCAAATCTTTCGATCCTACAAAATGAAATTATAAGTAAATGGAGAAAATCTAGTTAGAGAAGTTCATTCCAAAATTCCAAACTCGAGTGTTATTGCATAAAAATAAACTCAAACGTCGTCATACAAGGTGGCTTTACTTCTCTAAATGTGGTCCTCAATACCAAAAGCCAGGAGGTCGTTGACGAGTCTCGTGTGTGCATATTTACTACGAAATCCACACCCTTTTACGATAGAGAAGTGTTCACAAAGCAAATTCAATATACAAAATTCTGATGCTGCTGATTCTTTTAAATAAAACTGCCCAGGCATGGTAAAAGCCTATAGGGATTAGGGATATTTTTGTACGATCGGAAACGTTGACTATTTTATTAATATGATATACTGAATAACTGAACACTTTTCAGTAAAGATTTTTATGTAATCCTGTTAAGATGATACTGCCATTGTCGGAATTAGAATGCCATGTAAGCCTACTTTGTCGTATTTGGTTCATATTTGTAGAGCGCTCTTTCTTCTACTCTCATTCAAATTTATCTTCTGTCTTACTCATTACCGAGCTCGAATGATATAGCCTATATACATACAATATGAACGTAAACTTTTTACGAAAGAACTGAAAATCTGTAGGGTTCAAATTAAATATAAATAGGTATCTACTTGTAACTAATTGACCAATTAGATTTATTGAATTTGAAGTCAGGTATTTGATGACAACAAGTAAGTATTTATTACCAGCGAACAATTTCAAACGTAATTACCATACGCGGGTAATAATAAACGCGTGGTAATAGGAGTCCATTACGTTGCACGGACATGTCCGCCGAGCAGCCCTGGGTAGCGCAATTGCGCCATTGTTGCCTTCGCTATACAATTTAATTGTAATTATAAGATGTCATTTTTAACCTCCGACCCAAAAAGAGGGGTTTTAAAAGTTTGACGTGTATATCTGTGTATCTATCTGTGGCATCGTAGCGCTCAATCTAATGAACCGATTTTAATTTAGTTTTTTATGTTTGAAAGGTGGCTTGATCGAGACTGTTCTTAGCTATACCTAATCCAAGAAAATCGGTTCAGCCGTTTGAAAGTTATCAGCTCTTTTCTAGTTACTGTAACCTTCACTTGTCGGGGTGTTAGAAAAATTTTTAATTTACACTTGTTAATGGTTAAAATTTCATTTTAATAGGTTACATCGACCATGAAATTTACTATTCTTAGGTTATTCGAATGTAGTTTGCTCAAAATAAAACTATAAGGGCTATTTTGGCATACAAGTCCCATTAGTAACACTTTGTTTTAGTGATATTTTGGTGTATTTGGAAAATGGTCCCTAAAACAATTATTGTATGGTCGTAAATGGATCTAGGCACGGTATAGTGGCAAAGGCAAAGTTGTATCGCACAATATACATATAAGATTGTTAGGTACCCATAGATCATAGATAAGTGCCTAATTAGTGCCTAATAAGTGCCTAAATTTTTTAACAGGATAAACTGAGAAAGTTTAAGCTTTAGCTGAACCACCTTTATTTCCTTTAGGAGGTAGGTAATATAACTCTAACATAAGGCTAGATGGTAGTAGAGTTGATAATAGGAAAAAAACTGCCATTGTATAGTGGTGCTTCATGGTTAAAAATGTTAGTTTAAAAACTTATTTACCATACCATATCAAACCATACGCGATAGTTTTCCCATGCAGTCACAGAAGTCCATTACATATGCATGGACATGTCCGCTATGTAACGCAATTGCCCTCATTGTTGCCTTCGCTATACAATTTAATTGTAATTATAGGGCGACTTTTTTATGGCATGAGTTTTTTCTTTCTAATAGGTAATTTACTCTTAATGTTATTATTACGATTAATTAGTGAAGGCAGTTTTAGTGTTTTTAACTACTTGTAAGTGAGTTTCACTATTGTATAAACTGAAGACAAAATGACGGATTTAAATATTACCAAATGATTATAAGGATGTTATAAATATAACACACTTGGAAAGAATATGAAAAAAAGGTTTTGTGTTTGGTGGAAAATTTTACCCAGAATGATAAATAAATGTTGGACGACACTTTGGCTGGTTGCCGATAGCCTTGTTACAAGGCGCCATGTGATAGGACTCCATAGGAGCTCAGTAAATTGTACCCTTTCGTTACAAAATATTATATGTCGTTAAACTATAATTTAAAACTATAAATACTCGGTAAACCACACTGAAAGCCCTGTTGCTCTTGTATTTGTGGAGTTCTTGATCATCTCTTTCTGCATGGTATTTCTCATTACCATGACTGACTACTTTCCATTAATAACCTAATGGTAGGAGTTTTCTTACTACAATAATGCGATGGGTTCCCAAATTCTTTCACGTTTCTACCCACTATTCGATTGCGAGACTGAGATTTTGACTCTTAGGTTCCTACAGTAGGTAGGAAACATATATAGTGTCAATAACCAGGACCGACAGCTTAATATGTTGTCCGAAGCACGAAGATGATAATGCCAAATTCTAAAAGCGGTCGCCCATCCGTTTGTATCCCTTTAAAAATTACAATAATATCGCCATGTTTGGTAAATGGGAAACAAGATGAATTTATGACCAAACTTTCCAAATTTAATTAAGGTAAAATAAATCGCACTGCGTAATAAACTCTGACAAATTGAACAGCACTCGGAAATGACCAGGGGCCTGTCATATTTCACAGTATTTGACTGTGACGAATGTTGTTTATCAAAACTTTTGCATCTGAATGGTATTCTATCAAAGATATTATAAAACTCCAGAGATAAGCAAAGCTCAAGAAACGTATTTTAAAAAGTGATGACAAACTCATACGCTTGTGTGTGTAATATTATATACCTGTTGTGACACAAGTTATTGGCACGGGGTGTACCTACGCACCTTTTGACACCTACGAGCATGGTTCTTAAAATGGCGACTCATTGTTAGAGTTGTATTCTACCTACAATTACTGGTAAACCACATAAACTTTTCCATGACAATGACATCAATTTAAGATAGAGAAAAAGTTCATGTTAACAGTGAAAATAGCTCTCCTCCTGTATAAATAATTAAGTAGCTCCTTAAGATCAAGTGCCCACTGGCAAGTTTTATTGCAGAATTCAGCTTTAACTTTCATGTCAATGCCAATTTCTGCAAGTATTTTCATTGAAATGTAACTTCCGCAATATTTATGCGATTGTTTACACGAAACGAACATGCAAGTGATTTATTTGTCAGAGCTAAATAACAAATAATAAAAAGTTGCAAGTTGTATTGCTAATGAATACGTGGTATAAGGCCATTCTTCACGTCATCATCCCACGACTAGGCTGGGCAGTTGAACAATTAAAAATATATTTACTTTATTACTAATAGTACACTTGCAAATATTGCAAACAATGAAACAATATTCTTAGGGACATTATCTATTTGTTTACTTAGGTTAACAGGCCAAGTTGCAGCTAGACAGTATTTGATACATAGGTACAGAAACGTTGGAAAACAACCATGCCGTTGGTCCAACAACACCGATGACATCAGCTTGCGCCAAAAACTTGGAAGAGGCTCGCCCAACACCGGTAAGAATAGTGTGCACCTGAGAAGGCTTATGCCCAACAATGGAGAGATAAAGGCTAACGAAGAAGAAGTATTTAATAATAATCAGTACAAAATCTCCTTAAGACGGGTGGAAATTCAATTAGTATAGGTACATCAAAGAGCTGTTGTAATGAGTCTCGAGCCCAGACGAAGGTGAAATTTTAACGAAGCATCACATCAAACGAGATGTAATTACCACCTCACACGCGCCTTGAAATGCTCACGAGTTAATTAGCCTTGAATCAGATGAATTGCTCGTAGGTATTTATGTATTTACCCGACTGCAGCGAAGCCCAAAGGAGGTTTATATGTGTGTTTATTCGTATCTAATCAACGGCTCAACCGATTTTGACAAATGATACGCCATTAGATTTGTCTTAATGGCGTGAGTGGGCAATACTTACATTTGTACGGTGGACGGGTCTTTGGAAGTGGCAACTGTAATTGATCGCGTTTGTTTGTAATAAATTGTGCGCTCAAAATTACAATACTACAATTATCACATCGGGAACCCATAATTCCCCTAATCGAGACAAGGGGGTATGTGTGATTTAATTATAAGCATTAAGTGTAACCTATTCAAGAAGTTTGCTCAGCATACACCCTGCATTAGCATACACCACCTCTCACTGTCCGTTTGTTCATTTTCTCCTAGGGATGTCTGGAACAGATCGCTATTTAGCGATAAGACCACATTTTTGTACCTACATTTTAAGTTTTCTTGTAACCTCATATTTTGTGTTACACACATAATACATACATATTACATACTATGTATGTGTGTATGCATGTATGTATGTATACTTTATTGCATTTCAAAACAGGCTGTATTACATACAACTGTTATGACTACACAGGGTATATGTAATACATCCTGTATAGTCATACTCATAAATATTTATAATTTTACTTATTAGATTTATGTTTCATATGCTGAGTCACCCTCGGGAAATTATACGGGAACAGTAAGTGATGCGAGCTCGCAATATCTTCGATATGTCAATTTATCAGCGAACGACGTGAATCCTCTAGCTGACCCACCCTGACTTCTTTCGGGTGGAATTTCTTAAAACTTTATTTATTTTAAAACCACTTTATTGCATGTATTACAGGATAAAAATATAGAGAATTTAGTAATCCTACTAATATTATAAATGTGAAAACTAAACAAAAACTACTCGACGGATTTGGCTGAAAAAAATGGAGGTAGATATTATCCTGGACTAGCACATAGGCTACTTTTTATCCCGGTAAATTAAATAGTTCCCACGGGATTTCGGAAAACATAAATCCACGCGGACGAAGTCGCGGGCATCGGCTAGTGATTTAATAAAGCCAAGGATGACCTTATTACTATTTGAATGATTCTTCCGGGCAATCGGTTCTTATCACGGGTTGCCCGGAAGACTTAGAGTGAGATCTATAGAGCGAACTTTGACTTTGACTTTGTTAGACTTAAGACACTGTTAAAACGAGACAGCGGCATATCGCTGACACAAATCCACCTCGTTTTAACTGATAGTTAAGTCTGAGTAAAGTCAAAGTACGCTAATAGATCTCAGCATTAGTATACAATGATTATGTACCTTTACCTTTGGCTCCTTGCCACTCGTTAGATGTCGTATGACCTAAGTATTGGTCCTCCAATGCTGCCTTAAAGCAATCTCTATTCTACAATAATGACGTCATTTATCCTAAGGTGATAAAATCTTTGGTAACCCTCACTTTGTAATTAATCAACGGGATCACTTTGCTAGGAATTTGTTTCAAAAGCAAATACGTGTCGAATTACCGTCATTAATTGTGACATATTTGTTAGCGTTTCGGTCCATTATGATCACTTTTTGATATATCCATATTATGGTTAAAACTGGGAAGTGGTCATATCAGCAAATGGTCATATTAGGAAGTGGTCATAATGGACCGAAACTTTTGTTAAGACGATCGTGGAGGCATAACCTAGTAGATACCTAATATTTTGGTTTGATTCTAATAAACTTTTAATTTCTGATAATATATGTTTTATTTAGATTTTCATAATTATTACTAAACGAGAAAACTACAGGTTGAGCTATAAGCCATGGAATTCTGCACATTATGTTTCGTTGAACGTTGCAATTAATGCGCAATTTCATACTAACCACAAATTATCGCAATTACCTAAAATCTATGCAGTTTGCGCGTTGGCTGTTAATTTACCTGAAAATAGTGAATAATTGGATGAATTTATTATAGCGCATAATAGACGCGACTAAAACCACAAATATATTCCTGGTTATTGGAAAATCTCTGTGAATGCGGAAATAAATTGATTATTAGCAGTGAAATGAGGACATTTGACCATAATTTTAAAATTTGATTAATTTTCCAGAATATTCCATTTAACTAAAAATAAAACTATTTTTATAAATCTATTACAATACCATCTATAATTCATCTAATCCAGAACAGTCACTGAGCCATCAAATGACGTCTAAGGAGATTTTCGTAATAATATAAACTTTTGACAGAATCTCGTTATGCTAGTACCTAATGCCGCGAAGTAATTTTCGACCGCTTATGTTTCTTGTTTGTTGCGATCGCCCTAAATGTGTTTTGTTAAAAAAGTTTTTGAATGAAATTTGACGAGGCTCATATTTTCCTCCTTCGTATTCTATTCATTGTTTATATTTTTGAGTGTGAATCCACGCGTTAAAAAATGGTAGCAACGCCATCGTTATCATCAGATGATAACGATGGCGCTGGACATAGGTCTATGTAGGGACTCCCACACGCCACGGTCTTGCGCCGCCTGAATCCAGCGGCTCTCTGTGATGTTGTCCACTTAATGGGAGGCCTTCCTTCCAACGCTGCGCTTTTCGTTGCCAGATCGCCATTCTCCAACAGCTTTCAAGGTGCTGGAAAAATGGAAGCAATACAAATTAATTAAAATTAAACTTCCCAATGGCATTGACTAAATTCGCAATCACTATTCAATGTCGAAATGAACAAATTAAATGAACTCGTAACAAAGAAATTCTTTTTTCCATTAGGCTAAAAGTACATCCTGGTAATTGAGTTTGGATTGCTTTATTGTTAAAAAGACTTATGAGCCTATCAAAGTAAATATTCGACTGGTTTTAATTGAAATGCATTTTATATGGTAGGTAGATGCTTAAAGCCCGTGGCATTTTTTCGTTTTAATATTCCCCCGAATACCCTTATAACACCCCAAAAAAGGGGTGTTATAAGTTTGACGTGTGTATCTGTGTATTTGTTTGTGGCATCGTAGCTCTTAAACTAATGAACCGATTTTAATTTAGTTTTTTTTTGGTTGAAAGGTGTCTTGATCGAGAGTGTTTTTAGCTATAATCCAAGAAAATCGGTTCGGCCGTTTGAAAGTTATCAGCTCTTTTCTAGTTACTGTAACCTTCAAGTTTGTCGGGGGTGTTATAAATTTTCAATTTACACTTGTTTTATTGAGAGATATGTTTCTGATAGCTTGGGAATTTTTGTTTACTAATTAATGCATTATTTTTTGTAATATTGTTGTAAGACATTAAAAAAATGAAAATATAAATTAAGAGATGCCTGTGACGTCGTCTACATAGGATTTAGGTTTTGAAAAATCCCGAGGGAACTTTTGATTTTTCGGAATAAAAGTAGTCTGTGTCGCTCCTCCGTCTTCAATTAGATTATTTTTGCAAAAACACTAGCTAGCATAAAATACCCAAATAAATAGACACCCAAAAGAACCATTCTGGAGATTTTATCTATAGCATAGAGATGTTATCTCTCCCAAAACTTTTTTAATTACCCTTGGTCATTAATCGGGTCAAAATTATAGGTAATTAAGGAGTTTGGCAAAACTTACTAAAGTTTTATGGACCTTTATTGCTTTGAAAGTCGATTAAGCTAGAAAAATAGCTGAACTTTGTGTGGCTTTTTCAGATTAATTGCGCCATGTGCAGTACTAATTAATGGCTGGCATTATTTATTAATTTAATATAAATTTGTAATTATATTTTTGTATATTTAACTATTAGCTTATGCTTGCGACTTTGTCCTAGTGAAGTATACTAATTTCAAACCTCTATTTTACCTCATTAGGAGTAAGATTTTCAAAAATAATATCTACGTCATAATAGCATCTACATTCCTTTTAACCCGATCCGTCCATTAGTTTATGCTGTGTCTTGATGGATCAGTCAGTCAGTCAGTCTTTCGTTTTATAATATTTAGATATGTTAAAAAGTAGTTTTTGACGTTGTGTAACAAAAAATCAAACCACTTGAACCAATTCACAAAGAAGACCTCAAGGTCTTTGAATGAAGTCCTAGATAGGTAGTTATTTGGGTAATATTCATTTTTATACTATTTATTGTTTTGGTTCTCGATACTGATGCAAAAGATTTATAACTGTAACTAAACTTAATAAAAAATTTGCGTAAAAACGTTTCGTTAAACATGTTTCGTTTTTCATTAAATGGTTCTTTTAATAAACGTAATTAGACTGTGTGTATGCAAAATGGCCTCATTTGCGTTTTAACGAAAAGTGCCACAGAGTAATGTAACTAGTCAACCCAGTTTTATTTATTAATTATAGTATTTAAATTAAACTAACTATAATTTCATTTCTTTCAATTTAAGACAGGACCTTTGTAATATTTTTTTTTCCATTATTTGACAGATAGACAAAATGATGATATTGTGGCTAATTTTGTTGCATCTTTTATCTCTAAACTAAATTGACAATTCTAAATTTAAAGCTATCTGTTTCCACGGGAAGTGCGATAAATGGAATAGCAACATATAATTAGATGTGTCTGTTTAGTTTAGTCTTGTATTTTTTTTGTATCTTAAAACTAATAACTTCCCCTTAAAGAAAAATTTATGTAAGAAAAAACCCCCAGTGAATTAACTGCATTTTGTAATCTGTGGCCCATTTTATCTGTTTTTGTAAACTCAGTAACAATAGCAATTTGCAGCGTGAATTTATAATAAAACGTAATTACCACCAGTTTCGCGTTGTTTCACTCGGCGACCAAGAATAAAATAGCTTCGAAACATATTATAATGATGCAAATGTAAGCAATATTCGCGAGCTGAAATTTCTTGTGGCTCTATTAAAATTTACTCTATAGGCCAATACAGATACATCGAATTTGGCCGTACGAAATATTATTCGAAGGCAATAGAGAATAATTCGAAGGAATAGAGATGGAACGAATAGAGAATAGAAAAACGGAGGTTGTCTTCAGTCACGCGAGGTACTTAATACATAAAAAACACGGCCGAAACTTATCATAGGGCAATAGTTTTATTCAAACTGAACAAATACAGCAAACGAAGGCAGTTGAAAGATTAGTTTTCTAAAATATCGTCAGCGGGTCACTCTCTAACTGTCAATCCAAATTACAATCCATACGAGTAGGTACGTTCGAATTCGACGTGTCTGCGTGAACCCTACTAAGCTAATAAAACCACAGGGTGTATTCATAAAACCACAGGAGTGCATAATTATTATTTTAACATAGCTGTGTTCTTAGTCCTACACCTAAAATACTCATACAATCAAAATTATTTTCGTATTTATGTATGACGAAAAAATTTATGTGTCGATAATATTTCCAGAAATGAAGACTTTTGGAGCAAATGATATCAACTCCCTGTATACAAATAGCTCTGAAGCAATGGCGAAGCGGCAAGCATATTTTGCGAAGAGAAGAAACTCGGCTCAAGTGGCGTTTCAATGCCAACCAGCACAGTTGAAAGAGACCTGGTGGACCAACCAGTACCTCGGGAAGTCCACCGAATCAGATCTTAAAAGTGGGAGACTCTCGTGGAACCATGTCAAGGCAGCAGCCAAAGATAGAGAGACATGGAAAACAACTGCTGCAGCCCTGAATTCCACGAAGAAAAAAAAGACTTCTGCACCTTTACAACTTTTAATTTGTACTTTTATAACTACATAGGCATACGTTTGAAATCACACCAAACAGTAGGTGCTGATGCAGCCTAAGGTGGAATGCGTCTGCCTAGAAGATGCCTTTTCATTCTTCTTTTGACGGTCTCTATACTGTAGCTGACGTGGAAACTGGCATTCCATATTCTACCACTGGCTAGTACCCACGCAGTAATTTTTAAACCAGTATAACATTATATTTTTAATTAATAGTTTGTATAGCAAAGGAAGCTTAATTTAAAACATTTTAATGTGCGTGAAATTTGTTTTACAGAGGCCGCTAACGAGTTCTGGCTGTTCAGCAATGCGTGCATAAAGCACGCTGACACTTATGTTTTTCGCATACATGCACTTTTTAGATTTTGCCTAACTAATTTTGTAAGCTTTTAAAACTAAATCTTTTGGAAAATGATACTTTTTTTAATGGTGATTACTTGATAAGTTAGACCTCGTCTACGATCTCACAAGTAGTTCACTCTCTATTGGTAAGTGACGATGCAGTGCGGGCTGACATGGATAAAAGTATTAACCTATCCCCCCCCCCCCCGGTAAACATGCAGAAAAGCCAGCCACCAGGCAAGTGGAGGGCGGGTGGTGCATATCGCATGCTTGCTGCATGTTGCACAAGACAGATTTGTCTATTTCTATATTGTCTATAGCAAATGAAGCTTTTAGTTTTAGTAGAGCATTATGAAAAACTCTCAGATATGCAGGTTTCCTCACGATGTTTTCGTTCACCGTTAAGGTGCCCACGCACTTGAACTGAACTGCAGCTGAACTGCGCGTCGCGGCAGCGCCCCGCACGATATTCTCTCCAGCCGCGACGCGCGGCAGTGACGCGCCACGCGGTACGCGCGTCGCGGCTGGAGAGAATATCGTGCGGGGCGCTGCCGCGACGCGCAGTTCAGTTGCAGTTCAGTTCGCGTACGTGGGCACCTTTAAAGCAAGTGATATTTAATTACTTAAACGCACATAACTCCAAAAAGTTAGAGGTGCGTGCCCGGGATCGAACCCCCACCTCTGATTAGGTGGTGGACGTCTTAACCACTAGGCTATCACAGCTATTAATAGATAAATTCCATAGTAAAGGTAATAATTATAGGAATGAGTACAGCGGGTCACTTTTTGGGTTAAGCCCTCTTTCAGGATACATGATGATAAAAAGTGCAAGTATTTCAGCTACAGATTTTCAGGCAGCGAGATGACTGCGGTTTGATAGAAATGCAGCGTGCAATCAAGTGTTATCGGATAGTACGAGTGAGTTATCGTGCAGTCGAAATGTATTGGTGGCTTTGTATCAAAGAGTGGTGATAGTATTGGGGTACTGAGGTTGTAAATTCCTCTATTTTATGTTAGAAAGGATTCAGTTGTCAGCAGCAAAATACTTTTTTAAGTCTAGTAGGTTAAATATTGGTTTGGTGATGCTGATTTATTTATTTATTTATTCTATATCGATTGTTGGTGTTCGATATAGAATAAATAAATAGCTCACAAAGCGCTTAAATTAACAAGTGTAAATTAAAAATTTATAACACCCTTACAAGTGAAGGTTACAGTAACTAGAAAAGAGCTGATAACTTTCAAACGCCTTAACCTATTTCCTTGGATTATAGCTAAAAACACTCTGGATCAAGCCACATTTCAAACAAAAAAAAAAACTAAATTAAAATCGGTTCATTAGTTTAGGAGCTACGATGCCACAGACAAATTATACACAGATACACACGTCAAACTTATAACACACTTCTTTTTGGGTCGGGGGTTAAAAAATGTTGTACATAATCTTTTTCCGTCATCTGTGTGACACGCCACTGATCTCTGTGCAGCTGAGGTGAGAGGCACGCAACATTGAAATAGTTTGCAGATCGTCTCATAATGCAAAAAATTCTAGTTCTCATTCGTTAGTAAGACTTGTAACGTAGCGGGCTAGCTCAGGTGAGTCCTGCCTTGCCTCGCTACGCACATGGAGGAGCAGGGGTCGAACCTACCTCCCGTCAGTTGTCCCTAGCCGGGTTGGGGGAAGGTAAATTAAACACGGATGGTATACACTAACGCCCTTCGGCGTTTATTGGATTCTTACAGTCTTAAATCTTAAACCTAGGTACTTATCCTACACGGGTTCTAATTATCCTAACAACACTCGGCCGCCGGCGGCCGGCAGACTACGCACTACGGAGGGAAACGCGAGGGGGGAGCGGGGATATCGGCGGAGCTGACGAGACGGCTCGTCAACACCTCCTGTCTCGTTCGCTGGTATCACCACCCGCCAGTCGTAAGCGTCTAACCACGTTCCGACTTTGGCGGCGAGCGGCGCTCCCAGTCGAACTGCCGGCTCGGTGGCCGGCGCGGCGTATTTATTAGCGAACGGCAGGAGGCGGTCGGAGTGGGGCGAAGCGTCGCAGGCCGCGTCGATTGACCGTCCTCGTAGAATGTTCGCGAAGTTTCGCTGATGCCTACGAGCGTCCGGTCACGTAGGCCACGGTGACTCATCCAAGATGCGCTGGCGACTGCCTCGTTATATCCCCCTCCCCCGTCGGAGGATTTTTACCTGTAAAAATCACAGAGTTAGGTATCTTGTTACTTTCAGTGGCTGTACGGCCGGTTCGGTACTTAGGTATGATCTCATTATACCATACGATACGATTACGATATTCATTATACCTTACGATACGATTCTGATACGACTTTGGTCCCTTTTAGGAATGGAATTTTTTCATATCTTTTACGTGTGCCGTACATATTTTCCCGCCTTCGAGGCATTTTAGTAAAAATATTACGGGTGACTTTTGTTCTATGACCTTATATGGTCCTGAGAACTTCGGTGCTAATTTGGCGCAAAACTGTTTGCTAGCGTTTGATAACGGGTAGTCTCTTTTCAAAACTAGTTCGTTTATACTCGGTTTCCATTCGCGTCGATACTTGTCGTAATGGTTTTTTTGTTGACTTGATGCGGTGTCTTGGTTATTTCTGACTATTTGATAGATTTCTTCTAGTTTTTGTTTTTCTTTTAACGCGGGAGTTGGGAATTGATTTTCGTCGTGTATGTTTCTTAATTCCCTGCCGAATAACAAGAATGCTGGGGTGTATTTTGTCGATTCTTGGATCGATGTATTTAGTGCGAAATTGAATTCGATTAAATATTCATCCCATTTCTTGTGGTTTTTTTCTATAAACGCTGCTATCATGGTTTCGAGTGTTCTATTCACTCTCTCGGTCGGGTTACACTGTGGTGTGTACGGAGCTGTCAGTTTTTGTTCTATTCCATATTTTCGTAGTGTATCTTTAAACTGCTTGCTTATAAATATTTTTGCGTTATCACTTAGTAGTGTTTTTATTCCCCCATATCTCATCAAGATGCACTCCTTAAGAGCATTTACTACTGTGTTCGCGGTTGCGGTTCTTAAGGGTTTTATTTCTGACCATTTGGTGAACTTGTCGTGAAAAACGATGATCCACTGGTACCCTTTCGAGGATCGTGGGAGCGGTCCGATCAAGTCGGTTGTGACCACTTGCCACGGTTCTTCCGCATTTTTAATGTGCATTAGGCCAGGTTTCTTTTCTTGTGAACTTTTGTGTTTTTGACACGTTTCACACCGGTTTACGTATTTTGCCACATCTCTGAAGATACCTGGCCAATAATAACGCGAAGCAATTTTATTGAATGTTTTTGATGTACCTAGATGGCCCGCGTTCGGTTCGTCGTGGTTTTGACGTAATATTTTTTCCTTATCTGCGTTAGTTACGCATAATTTCCATTCGGTTGCTGGGTCTAATTTTCCTCCGTAACGTGGGTTAATTATCCTTCTGTACAATTTTCCTTCGCGTATGCAGTAGTCGGTTTCTGATTCCGGTTTCTTAGTTACGCTATCGTATTTTTTTGTGTACCAGTCTTTTTTCTCCACTGTTGTGGTGTATACCGGGTTTCTTGATAGTTCGTCCGCTATCACATTTTGTTTTCCTGGTCTGTATACTATATCGAAACTGTATTGTTGTAGTTCTAATGCCCATCTCGCTAGCCTACCAGATGGGTTTTTTAAGGTGTTTAGCCATTTGAGAGCTTGATGGTCGGTTATTATGGTAAAGTGGTATCCTTCTAAGAACGGTCTCATCTTTCTTATTCCCCATACTACCGCAAGGCATTCCTTCTCCGTGGTTGAGTATCTTGTTTCTGGAGGTTGTAGTGTTCGACTTGCGTACATTACTACCTTTTGCTGTCCGTCCTCCTCCTGCATTAAGACGGCTCCGAGGCCTGTGTCGCTTGCATCTGTTTGGAGTACGAATGGTTTCGAGAAGTCGGCTCTGGTTAAGATGGGGTCTTCTATGAGTAATTTTTTTATTTTTTCGAAGCATTCTTGTTGTTCTTTTCCCCAGTTGAATTTTTCGTCTTTCCTTAGAAGTTTTACCAATGGTGACGTAAGTTCTGCGTAGTTGGGAATGAATTTTCTATACCACGATGTCATTCCTATAAACCGCCTTATGTCCTTTATGCTCTCCGGTGCCCTGAGTTGCTTTATCGCCTGTATTTTCCCTTCATCCATCTTCAGACCTTCCTTTGTTATCACGTGACCTAGGTATTCTACTTGGTGTTGGCAAAACTCACATTTTTCTTTGTTTATTCTGAGACCTGCGTCGGTGATTCGTTTAAATATTTCTTTTAAGTGCTTTATGTGTTCGTCAAATGTTTTGCTGCAGACTATTATGTCGTCTAGATATACGTAGGCGTTTGGCTCTAATTCTGGGCCTATCACTATATCTAATAATCTCTGAAATGTTGCACCACTTGAATGTAGTCCGAATGGCATAACTCTGAACTGGAATAGTCCTCTTCCTGGTACCGTGAACGCCGTTATTGGTTTGCTTGTCTCGTCTAGTGGGACGTTCCAGTAGCCATTCTTTAGGTCGAATTTTGAAAAATATTTTCCTTTACTTAGCTTTTCTAGTGTGTCGTCTATTTGGGGTATCGGGTAGGCGTCTTTTTCGGTAATTTCGTTTATTCTTCTGAAGTCTATGCAAAATCGGTATTGGCCATTATCCTTTTTGGCCATCACTATTGGTGAGCTATACGGGCTGCTTGATCTCTCGATGATTCCATCTGCCAACATTTGATTTACGTGTTCGTTAATTTTTTCTTGCATTTTCGGGTTTCTCGGGTAGTATTTTTGCTTTACTGGTTCTTTATGCTTTAGCTTTATTACGTGTTTTACCCAGGTATTTCCTTTTGGGCATCTTTCAGCTTTTTCGAACTCTTCTTTCAGGACGGTTTGTAGTATGGTTTTTTGTTCGGTGGTAAGGGTGTTTGTCTTGTTCCCTTTTGCTTCCGGGTTTATTGTCTCTGTGTGCTCACATGTCGCCTGTTTCCAGTCTATTGTAAGTCCTATTCGTGTAAGCAGGTCCATCCCCATTATCATTACTGTTGTTGATGGGAGATAGATGACTTGGTGCGTTAGGACTCTTCCGTTTAATTCTAACTCAATGTTTACGGCTGTATCTGTCGTTACCTTGGACCCGTCTGCTAATTTTATTGTTGTTTCTTTCCTTACTGTTCCTTTATTGTGTTTTCTTACGTGTTCCATGATTTCCTTGTTGATGTAGGTATTTGTTGACCCTGTATCTACTAACGCATTGAACGGTTTTCCGTGTATTTTTATCTTGGTAAAGATCCTCTTGTCCTTTCCCACTTGTATGTTTGTTGTATATGCTTGTTTAACTCTGTTCGTTTTGCCTGTTTCTTTACAGCAGTTCTTCGTCAATTTTCCTAGAAGGCCGCATCTGCTGCAGAATATGACCTGTTTATTCCGACATTCCTGGGATTTATGGTTTTTCTTCCCACATTTCCAGCAGCAGGTATTCGGATCGTAATCTTGGTTGACCAGTTTTCCTTTCTTTTTATGGTCTTCCTGTGTCGGATTTTCTGTCGCCTTGTCGGTTTGTTCTGTTCGGGTTTCTCTGTGTTGATAATTTGTCCTTGTGTACCTATCTTTGTATCGGTCTGTGTTTATCTTTTCGTAGTCCCTTGCTAGCTGAATAAGTTCCGTAATTGTATCAAAGTCTCTTCTTTTTATATAGTATTGGTAATTAGACTTCATATTGTCGTATATTCTTTCCAGTTGTTGTTCCGGTGTAAGCTTTCCGTATCTTCTAATGAGCGTTTGTATATCGGTTAAATATTGTACGAAGTTTTCCCAAGGTCGTTGTCGTCTATTTATGATTGTTTCTAAAAGATTTTTCTCATAATTCCTCGGGTAATAATATAGTTTAAAATTTTCCGTGAAATCTTTCCAGGTTTTCCAATACTGGTTGTTGTTTCTGTACCATAGTGATGCTTTGCCGTTAAGACATCTGGGTATTAGATGTATTATTTTGTCTTTATTGACCTTTAACGTATCTGCTAGTTCCTCTATTCTTTCCAGAAATTCGGCGGCGTCCCCTGTTGTATCGTAATGGATCTTCCAGCGGGATATGGCCTTATCTAATTCTTTCATTTCCTCTTCGTTCCCCATTGTGCAGTCTTTGAACGTTTCTTTGTCGGTTTTGATTATCTGTGATAATTGCTTACGCAATTCGTCGACTGTACTCGTGGGTGTAACCGGTATATTTCTATTTTCTAGTTCTTCGATTAATTTTTGTTTATTTAGTGCGTATATCCAGGCCGTGGGCATTATCTTCTTTTACTACTATGGTTTACTTATTTCTATCTTGTTTAAGAATTTCTATATTAAGCAATCTGGTTTATGCTAACTAAATCACGGGTTATTATTTTAACTTCTACGGTAACGGACAGAACGGTACCGGTAACGATCACTTTCGATACCGGTGACAACGGTAAAATATGACTATAACAGGAAATGACGGTTAACTAGTTTATTTCTTAATCTATCTTTTCACCGGTGACGGATTATTATATAGTACGGATGAAATGGTAACGGATTATTATATGAAATGGTAACGGATTATTATATGAAACGGTAACGGATTATTTTTAGTTTGTATCTATCTTTCAACGGATGAGTGGACGGTACTTTATCTATCTATCTTTAATATCTTATATATCCCCTCTTTTAGACTTTATACTTTATATTTTATCGGTAATGGAATATTATGACTATATATATCGATAACTTTTCCCCCTCGTTTTATTAATTCGGTCGGATGCTTATCCTCAGATTTATCTTCTCGGGACCCCCGAGCCGACTAATCCTGGATAAGCATATAACTCGCGCCTTTAATTGTCGGATTTCTAGGTTTTCACTATTATATTTCGGTCGGATACTCACACTTACAGTCGAACTCGAACTGTACGAGTCAACTTTTTGCAAGAGTTTATATCCGTTAACGCGTTTTTTGATTTTTCTAATTTTCCCCCTTGTGTGTCTGTGTTGTGTGGTATTTTGTTACGATGTGGAGCTGATCTTGGATTTATCTTCTCGGAACCCCCGAGCCAACTAATCCTGGATAAGCATCCAATTCTCGCGATTCTATTCTTGTGAGTTTTTATTGAGTTTCGCGGTCGAATATTCACCCTTACAGTCGAACTCGAACTGTACGAGCCGACTTTGTGCAAGGGTTTATATTCGTTAATGCTTTCAAATCACTCGAATTTAAATAAAAGTGTTACCTGTGTGTTTTCCCTGTCTCCTCTCGGATCGGATGCCACTGCGAAGTAGCAGGGCGTATATTTAATTTTTACGGAATACTATTCGGAAACGGATACGACCGGGTCTATGCGACGCGCGTGAATCCCGGACGGCCGGGTGGGTTTTTCGGATGGGCGCCAATGTAACGTAGCGGGCTAGCTCAGGTGAGTCCTGCCTTGCCTCGCTACGCACATGGAGGAGCAGGGGTCGAACCTACCTCCCGTCAGTTGTCCCTAGCCGGGTTGGGGGAAGGTAAATTAAACACGGATGGTATACACTAACGCCCTTCGGCGTTTATTGGATTCTTACAGTCTTAAATCTTAAACCTAGGTACTTATCCTACACGGGTTCTAATTATCCTAACAACACTCGGCCGCCGGCGGCCGGCAGACTACGCACTACGGAGGGAAACGCGAGGGGGGAGCGGGGATATCGGCGGAGCTGACGAGACGGCTCGTCAACACCTCCTGTCTCGTTCGCTGGTATCACCACCCGCCAGTCGTAAGCGTCTAACCACGTTCCGACTTTGGCGGCGAGCGGCGCTCCCAGTCGAACTGCCGGCTCGGTGGCCGGCGCGGCGTATTTATTAGCGAACGGCAGGAGGCGGTCGGAGTGGGGCGAAGCGTCGCAGGCCGCGTCGATTGACCGTCCTCGTAGAATGTTCGCGAAGTTTCGCTGATGCCTACGAGCGTCCGGTCACGTAGGCCACGGTGACTCATCCAAGATGCGCTGGCGACTGCCTCGTTATAGACTTAATTCATATTCCTATTGAACTAGCACTAATATCCCAGTTTACCTTTGAGATTTGCCCTTAAAAGAACCTAGGTACTTACCAATGTAAATATGTCCATTAAAAATATAACAGTAGAAAGAGAGTCAGTGTTGTGATATCAGCTCACGTTTCAGCGACATAATACCCCTGTTCGCCGTAAGCCTACGGCTTCTTGAAACATGCATGCCATGAACCCGGCCCTAACTATCCTTTATGAGCTTATCTGCCGGCTCTCACATAAAACACGCTTAACCTGCAGGCTTTATGTGTAATAATGTGATTATATTTTATATAAATAGATTTTTATTCCACGTAGACGTGTGTTGATCCAAATATTTTACCTTATTTTTGTGCCTTTGAACCCTTTTTTTATCCTGAGAAAAATCCGTCATGGATATCACTGGCCACGGGGGAGCACAGCGGTTATGTCGGACTCCTACCGACTAAAACCTTCACGAAGTTCCGTCCCACTGCTGACGACTAAGCACAAGGGACCGACAACGCCTCGTTACTCCGCCAGCGGATGTCCGTCTCAGCAGACCCACCACTAGGGCACTACGTGTCTCCAAAAACCGTTAAAGGCATGCCGGATCCACAGCACACCAACCAACCCGAGGGCCACACTCTGAACGATTTGAACCCTAGCACAATTTTTTTTATTTTTTTATTTACATTATACATGCACATATACATTTTGCTTTAACATTCAGATTGAGGTCTTTTAACTCTTTTCGATAATAAAGACCCAATAGGTATGTACGCAACAGGTCGAAGATAGCAAGCGGGGTGGAGACGCCCCGCACATCCGCACAGTCCCTGAGCCACCCCGGCACTAAGCGAGCAATATCTTTAAATAAAAAAAAATTAAATGGCATAAATTAAAATATAATACATGAGTAAATCTTTATAAAAACCAGTATAAAATAACATTGTATTAAAAATTCTATTACCCCAAATAAAGTGTCTGTTACGAAAGGCAGTAGGTACGAGTAAATGACATTGGGAGTTGAGTCCCTGATGCAATCAAGGAACGGTAGCTTTTCTAATTTTGCATACTGAATACTTGTACACGTATAATTTAATAAGATATAGATCCGCGTTTTAATTATTTTCAGGTTTTAATTACCTCTCTGGTTCTGTTAGGTACCTACCTTTTTTTCTCTCCTTTAAAGAGCTGGGTCACTAGTTTGACCATGTAGCTCTGGTAGGTCCATTCTATCTTACTCTAACACTTAAAACTATATCTACATACTGCCAAATCAGGATAATTTGGCGTCTGCGATTGCGGCTAGTTATAATCCTATCAGGAACTCAGTAGCACCAAAACATTTCAAAAACACCACCTGAACCCTGCGGCTCCTTCCGACTCCTTTGATGTTGACTGTCCATCTACAAGGTGTTTGGGACACTTATAAGAACCAGAGTAACGATTTACGAAGCTCGAGCAGAGAACTTAGCTCGAAGAACCAATAAACGTTACCAAGATGCTGGAATGGTAACCATGTATCAGATAATTCAACGTTTAGATGGCTCTGGTGGACGAACATTCTCAAGCTAGTTCCTGGGAGCCCTGGACACAAGCGAATATTTTGTTGAAATTCATTCAATCATTTATTTAAATTTTTATGACATACCCAATGCTGGATGTCTGCGGTGAACGAATGTTTCAATGTAAACTTTGTCATCATAATAAAGACATACTTATCTACTTCACTAATCACTAGTGAAATCACACTAATTCACACTTTCACACTAATATTATAAAGGCGAAAGTTTGTGTGTATGTGTGTGTGTATGTTTGTCACTCCTTCACGCAAAAATCACTGGACGGATTTGGCTGAAATTCAGAATGGAGATAGATAATATCCTGGATTAGCACATAGGCTACTTTTACTCGGAAAATCAAAGAGTTCCCACGGGATTTTGAAAACCCTAAATCCATGCGGACGAAGTCGCGGGCGTCAGCTAGTGTTTAATACTTGTATTCCGCAAATCGAGTAAAATTGCGATTTTATTGCACGTCACAGTGTGTCGTGCAATAAAAGGTGTAGTTAGTAGGTGTATTTTCAATTTACTAATGGCTTGGTCGGTCCTCGCCCTTTCTCCGTAGTGTACATGCATTATCTAGATAAGAACACTCTTTAAATGCGGTAAATATTGTACATTATTGTGAACTGCAAGCAATTCTCTAAATTGAAAGTAGTTTTTTTTTATATACTAGCGATTGGCTGCAATCGGACTTTATGGCAGTAGCTATGCAGCTTGAGATGGAGCGCGCTTGTGTAGAAGATGCCTATTCACTCTTACCTTGAAGTTAACCCATATTTAATAGTAAAGGGGAAAATAAATTTCAAACTAGAAACAAGGAGGTCAATCGCTTCGTACGTGTCCGTGAAACGTAAACATTTTTTAGTAATTAGAAAAGAGTAATTAATTTTTAGAAATTAGTAATTTTGTACCTATAGGTACCTACCTACTACGGGGACCGCATCCAAAAACTTGTAATGTTAGTTGAACTGCAGATTTTAAGATAGCTGGTTTTTATGCTGCCTGGTTTCTTGAATTGGTTAGTTAAATAGTAGGTAAAGGAAGAATTCTTAGATATTATGTAAATTAAACTCTTTCGGAAAAGAAAACGTTTCCAAAAATGAGCGTACATATATATGACCACAGACACACATAATATTGTGAAGTTTTTTTCATTAAAGTAATATTTTTTGTTTATCCGGACAGTACCTACTCGAAGGGTGCCAGCTAGACTCTATTACTAGGACTCCTCTGTCCGTCCGTCTATCTGTCAACGGGCTGTATCTCGTGAACCACAATAACCTCCTCCTCTAACTTTCATAGAATATGTATTTTATAGATGGTACAAAACCGTTCCTGTGCAAGCCCGACTCACACTTGGCCGATTTTTGTGTTTAGCTATTTTCTCATTCTGTATAGCTTAACATGAGCTTAACGAAGCAAATAACTCATACAGTTAAGTCAAACTTCAATTTAAGCTCCAAAAGACCAACTTACATCTCTAAGTAGGCACCCGATCGTTCGCTCCGAGAACTTTTAGTACTTAGCCTACAAACTGGGGGTTGGGAAGTCTTAAGTTGTCTTATGCCTTAATACGAGGCATAAAGTATCCTAAGGATTCTCAAACCAGTTTGCAATTTAATTGGGAAGCCAATCGTTATTAATTGCTCCTTAATTTATAGAACGGGTTGTTATGGGCCATTAAGATAACAAATTTCCTGACAGTATTGTGGTTTAACGAAAGTAATTTTTGTTTTTAACTTTTTTTTTTGTAAATTTTTGTCTATCTGCCCGTCTTTTTGTCTGTGCAGTGCACGCTTCACATGATGATTTGAAATTCAACTTGCGTAAATAAAAACTATCTAGGTGTTTTGATAAATTATAATATTATATTATGTACCTGCCTACAAACACAAATAGTGAGTTCAGTATGTTTAACATTAAAACAAGTTCATAACATTATTTGCATTGATCAATACACAAATAAGGAAGGTGATAATATCAAATTATTCGAACGATTCAATATTGTAATCATTTTAATGGCTGTATCTGATTTATATTATCTGTGGTCTCGGATAGTGGTTAATTTAATAAAATGTTTAATAATTTCATTTAGCTTATCGCTGTATCTCGCATTAATAAGCTAATGAAGTGAACAAAATTGTGCAACCGCAGAATTGGATAGGTATTAAATTGGTATTTTCATTTTGATTAATACTCATATACGTATCTCTTCCTTATGATGTCTAGATATATTTCTTTTAATTATATTAATTCATATTTTAATAATCCAAGTCATCATTAACCTATCGCCAGCTCATGTCACTACTGAGCACGGATCTTTTCTTCTTTATTTATTGGGCAATTTTATTGACTTGGGGTCCTACAAACATCGATCAATATGACTATCCATATTATCACTAGGTACTTCACTACCCATATTATGAATACGAGAGTGTGTCTGTTTGTTGGTTTGCTGGCTTATTGGTTAGTTCTTTAATCACGGATCAACGGATCGATGTGATATTTGCATATGTATAGTGAAAGACCTGGAGAGTGACATAGGTTACTTTTATATCGGTAAATTAAAGAGTTCCCACCTCTTCAAAAACCTAAACCCACGCGGATGAAATCGTGGGCATCAGCTAGTCCGAAATAGTTATAACTTACACTGCTAGTTACAACTTTGCTAGAGGCATTGTTTAGATATAACGTGTGTAAAATCTCTTAGTGTGTTGCTGCTGAGTGCTCGGTAAGCTCTAATTACTTGTATAATGGACGTCGTGCACCATATTTAATTGGTGCTATTTGAAACTTTGCTGAGAGGTGGTCTTGTTTTGTGGAATTTTGTTTGGTTGGTCTTTAGCTGTAACTCAAAGTGTTGAGTTGTCAATTTATTTAGTGTGTTATGCAGGTACTATTTACAGTATCACATTCACCATATTTTTGTTTTTAGAAAGTGTACTACTGATAGAAGCACAAATTATGTCTAAAAAGCAACCTGACTAACTGACAAAACTACGTACAGCTCAAACATTAGAAACTTAAGCTTTTGTTTGGAGTTTTTAGGGTTCCGTACCTCAAAAGGAAAAACGGAACCCTTATAGGATCACTTTGTTGTCTGTCTGTCTGTCCGTCCGTCCGTTGGTCCGTCGCGCGTCGTGTCTGTCAAGAAAACCTAAAGGGAAACTCTACTTTCCGTTGATCTAGAGTCATGAAATTTGGCAGGTAGGTAGGCCTTAAGGACAAGTAAAGGAATAAATCCGAAAACCGTGAATTTGTGGTTATATCACACAAAAAAATAATTAAAAAGTGTTTCAATTTTCAAAGTTGCATAAGTATACCAAGTGGGGTATCATATGAAAGGGCTTTACTTGTACATTCTAAAACAGATTTTTATTTATTTTTATGTATAACAGTGTTTTTGATATATCGTGCAAAATGTTGGAAAAAATACCCGAGTACGGAACCCTCAGTGCGCGAGTCTGACTCGCACTTGGCCGGCTTTTGTACACCCTCAGTGGTTCTATTAAAAAAGGGGTTTCAGACATGCCCATCAGATAGAGGATTTTTAACTTTTCTCTTGATGAATGTAACAATAGTAAAGCCAAAAATAGTTCACAAAACTTTTTTTGTGGTAATCCTACAATTATTATTATTTCTAATCGTATATTGGTCCCATCTTGGGTATAATTTACTTACAAGCACTGTTTTAAATGTACTTAACTGACTCATAAAATCTAAAGCCTTGGTAACAAATAATGATTTGAGTGGAATAAATAAATAATTAATCCATTCAATAAAACCTTGGTAACAAATTTCCATGAATTGAGTTGAACTAAATATTGAATGGATTTATACTGTAGATACTTGAATTTATGCCTGCGTATATTGTGTTTTCGATCACGTTATTTGTGACACTGACTGGGATGGGTCTGTTTTATGGAGCGTGAACAGAGATATCTCCAAACACTCCCATAATATCACCGCATATACCGACATAAATACTGAGCTAACAATATAAATGCCAAGTATATTTAAAGCGTTGTTTATATAGTTTTGTGGCGAATACATACCTACAGGATGTTACTCGAACGCTAGCAAAACCGAAGCCAGGTGATAGTACTGATAAGATACCATAAAAAACTGCGATTTTTATTTTCAAAATCCTGTATTTATAGTTCACAGTATATTGCAAATGAAACATCTGACTGACGCGAAAGGTCAACGAACGTTGCGTATGCTGCGTCGTAGGTGGAGGTCTTCGAATTTTGCACGCTATACATTGCAGGTTTGACAAATACTAAATCACTAAAACTACAAAATAAGGCAATTTATTTATTAGGTTATTGGCATTGGATTGTGTTTAGGCAGTATAATAATACTACCTTAGTTACGTACGCTTAGACTAGAGTAGTACGCTTAGTTTTAGTTTTTGCTGGTTTCAGACAGACAAGCTCGGTGGAAGTAGATACTCAGTTTTATAACAAACGTATTATAAGCAATAAACGTATATATTATATATACATAATATATAATATATAACGAAATATTGTGTTAGTCCTGTTTAGGTAAATAAAATTTAATTCAGCCGAAGCTGCTGCCTTTTTGCACTTATTTATTTTATCGTATCAGGCATTAATTGAAAGGAAGATTAAAATAGTAACCTTTAAAAGGGAAAAGTAGGTACCTACCTACGCTACCCAGTTTTCTTGTTTGCATGGATTTGCTACCCGCTCATCCATTTAGAATCTTTAGATAATCCTATCTAAACAAAATCCTTTGTTAACTAAGTGCTTCATACTTAAGTGCTTTTACAGTGGCCTTCTTTTTTTTTTTAAGTTAAACATAATCTACTCACATAAAGTGATATGCTCATCGTACCAGGCACGTTCTTTAACTAAAATATATTGAAATTTATCCCGCAGATTTCAATCGAAGCTTGAAAAAGTGGCGTCCAAGACCGTAGTGGTAAATTATTATTATTATTCTGACGATTCAAAAGGATTTGCAAAAGTTTATTTGACTGAAAATTGATTCTATTTCATTCCGTTCCGTTCCGTTCTTATAGGTGTTTGCCGTCAAGATCTTGAAGCCAACTTCTTTTAAAAGTTTTGATAGGCCAATAATTGACCAAGTGCTTTTACCTCGTCTCTGTTGCGTAAGTTCCTCCCAAATCTTACTGTAAATGTTACATGCACTTAAATTACTCTTACAGACATCTTCGTATAGTACCTAAGTTAGAAATTAATAGTCACCAAGTCATCGATCTAAAGAAAGAAATACCAGAGATAAGATTTACTCGTTCCAACATAAAGCGAATATTCAAACCACGTTTAATACTAACGTGATGATAGGTGCCGGTGTTATTTACGTTCCCCTTAATTGTACCTCAAGTTATTAACTCCCGCTGAGTTTCCCTCTAGAGAGACGAACATATTAATAAAATTGGAATGTATTTAACTAAATATTTCCCTAGTTGTCGCCGTTACGATATTAAAATCGCAAATTGTAAAGTCTATTTAACCAATTAAAAGGGTTAAACTATACTATTTTTAAGAATTCCATAATATTTTCGTGATACTCTTCATAAGTTTTGTGATAACTTTTTTGATAACTTTGGGGATAGGATGAGATTACATAAGTACATAACTTTTCAAATAAGTACATACTTTTTTCATCCAAATGCAATGATAGTAAAAATATACTTTTATGTGCCTATGTCTAATGTCTGTGTATGTACCTATACCAAATATAAATACGTACTTAACAATTTTAAATTAAACCAGAAGAAAAAAGTCGATAGAAAAATATTATGTTTTATTAGATTTGAATTGATAAACTAATACATTTGCGCTAAAATAATAACTGCCCTCTATCTAATTACTTATCAGAATCTTTTCCTACAGCTGATAACCGAAATTTACATGAGCAACAAGAAAGTCTCACTAAAATAAAGTTTTACTGTCAGGTAATTTATTTAATATAGCGTTTCGATTCTACCTAAGCTATGTAGAAAAAGAATTAGTTTATTTCATTTTAGATTGTATCCTCACGTCTTGCCGGTAAAACGACGGACAAAAAGGCCGGATAACTTAAATAAGAAGGCGATATTAAGAAAATCCAGTAAGACCAATATCGAGCCCTCACAAGTTGTCTCTGTTATAACAACACCATACCGCGTATTGTCGGTTCGTTTGGTACGTGACAACCTCCGCAAGCAGCCGCTAACCGGATTAATATCAGAAAATGAAAATGCTTTTATAAACTTCGATACATAATAGACTTTATTAGTACGGACCTAGAGTTCATTTTCAGTGTAGAAATTTAGTTTGTTCTAAGGAAGATCACAGATTTTTTACTGTAATTACTCGACCGGTACGTGACCAGCGCAAACTTATTATAGAGTTAATTCGTTTTATAGTAGATATCATTCCCCATATTATATCCATGGTGTTAATTCTTAAGGCGTGAGACGTTGACAAAACGTAAAAGTATTTCTATAAGTTTTTTATTATTGAAATGATGAGAGTTGTAACTTGTAATCTATATATAATACAATTAAAATGTCTATTTACCGGTTTAAGAGGGCTCTCTCCGTCACTCGTTTCCACTCGTTTCATACAATCGTAGTTCCAATTTCATTTGAATATCAAGCAACCTAAGTCCATGAAATTTTGCAGACATATTCTAGAAACTAATATCTATGTCTGTGGTTTTCTAGATTTCTGTTAAAATATTCGGTTTCAAAGTTACGCGGTCTTAAAAATTTTCATACAAATCTTGGAGCCCCTGTAATTTTAAAACTACATATTTTTAGAAAAATCTAAAACACCACAGACACAGATATTAGTTTCTAGAATATATCTACAAAATTTCATGGACTTTGGTTGCTTAATATTCAAATGAAATTGGAACTACGATTGTATGAAACGAGTGGAAACGAGTGACGGAGAGAGCCCTGTTAACAAAGCAGATTTCTTTTTATCTGATAGAAAAACAGAAGTTGCAACACGCTTACTTGGAAAATGTAGGTATGTTGTTAAATCTATACCCTATTTAGGGTTCCACACCTCAAAGGAAAAACGGAACCCTTATAGGATCACTTTGTTGCCTGTCTGTCTGTCAATTTGTGGTTACGACACAAAAAAAAATGTGTTTATGGACCAATAAATACCTAATTAGTATTTTCCATTTTTAAAGTAAGATAACTATACCAAGTGGGGTATCATATTATGAAAGGGCTTTATCGATATATTCTAAAACAGATTTTTATTTATTTTTATGCATGACAGTTTTTAATTGATCGTGCAAAATATCAAAAAAATACCCGAGCACGGAACCCTCGGTGCGCAAGTCTGACTCGCACTTGGCCAGTTTTTTTTACTTAAAAGTGTAATATTCTCAAATAAAATTAACCATCCACTGCGACCGGCACCGCAAATATGTCTCTTCAAATAAAGTATAAAAAACCTCATCCAATCTACCCAAGTTCTGTACAAACAAAGGGACAAAAAAATGTTTATTTTATAATACATACTCGGGCCTGTACCATCATCCCTCGGCAGTTCATTTTAATAAAGTGCCGTGGGTACGCTTATTAAATTAGACTATATTGTTCAGAATTACCATCGTGCATACTCTTCTTTATTAAAATTAGGTGCGTGTTGTTAGCGTTAGGTTGGTAATAACGCGTAATTTAATAAACAGTGTTTGCATTGTTATAGTAGGGAGTAATAAGATTTTATAAGGATACCATAAAATATAATAACAAGGAGCCAAAAGGCCACTAACGCTTAACACGTAAATATTTATGAAGCTAACAGTGTGTTTTTGGATTATCATTAAGTCTATGTCTATACCTATCTAGAATATAAAGACCGAGAAAGAATAGACCACATATAAAAGTTATATAAACTTTTACATAGTATGTTAAATAGACAAATGAATTCTCAGAGCGGGACATAGAATAGAATGGAATAGAAGAAAATAAAAAGTAAGGAATAGAAAAGTTTTGTATTCAAATAAGCTTTTACATAGTACCAGAGCTGGATATATTCATAGTCTTCAAATATTCTGCTACCACGCAAAGTGATCTGCCATCTTCAACCATCTGGGTACTTCCTGCCACCTATTTCAGCCTGCTGATTCACTTACCCTGTGTCGAACACTTGATGATAGCCACTGAGTGCATTTCACATTCATTTTAACCCCCGACCCAAAAAGAGGGGTGTTATAAGTTTGAAATGTGTATCTGCGTATCTGTCTGTGGCATCGTAGCTCCTAATCAATGAAACGATTTTAATTTAGTTTTTTTGTTTGAAAGGTGGCTTGATGGAGAGTGTTCTTAGCTATAATCCAAGAAAACCGGTTCAGCCGTTTGAAAGTTATCAGCTCTTTTCTAGCTACTGTAACCTTCACTTGTCGGGGGTGTTATCAATTTTTTATTTACACTTGTTAATCCATGAAGGTTTTCTGCAAAAAATATTTTAATATCTCTCAACAAAGCTGTAATGTAGAAACAATCAATGTCGGTGGCAATCATTCATTAGACACTGGGTTATCGAATTACACCGCTGATCATTGCGCGTTGGTCCCTCGGGCTGGAGGTCATTCCACTGAGAATTTACTATCTTGCTCTTATGAATTGTCAATGCTTACGCACCAACGTATTACTACTAATTGGAAAGCCTCTGAAATTAAACCAAATAAAAAAATATTTTTACGATTACTTCGATGTCATACCTCGTTTTATTCAACTTGAATACGCTCGATACAAACGCGTCAACTTTATTAGTAAAACATTGAATATGATCGAATCAAGAAGAGCTACAAAGTCCTATTTTTTGCATTAACCCGTGATTTGATTAAATTTTTATCCGAATAATTACTTATTATTCGCTCGTTAAAACACAAGGTAGGTACCTAATTACATACATTATTTTAATTTCCGTTCAAGATTAATTGGTATTTTTTCTAGTATAAATCAATAAACTGTCGTTTTGATTTTTGTACAATCAGATGAGTGTTTGATATGAAGTTAACTATAATCACGTGTCATCCATAATACCTTCACGTATTTATTAAATACCTGGATATTATTGCACATTTTTTGGCGCTACATTTTATCACACTAATATTATAAAGGTGAAAGTTTGTATGTGTGTATGTGTGTGTGTGTGTGTATGTTTGTTACTCCTTCACGCAAAACCACTGGACGGATTTGGCTGAAATCCAGAATTTAGATAGATAATATCCTGGATTAGCACATAGGCTACTTTTTATGCCGGAAAATCAAAGAGTCCCCACGGGATCTCGAAAAACCTAAATCCAAGCGGACGAAGTCGCGGGCGTCAGCTAGTATTGAATAAAAAATCTTATTAATTTGTATCTGTATCTGTTTGTATGTGTATATGTCAAATATTAATGTCCTATCTAGTGCTGCTCTATTCCGTTACCTCCAATATTTGACGCGTATGAGTACGTACGACGTAATCATGGTTTCATCAAAAGAGCTATACACGGGCGCGCTTCATAGTCATCGGGGAGTGAAACATCAGACAGGCTTTCACTAAGCCCCTTGACGCTGAAGTTATAACACTGTGAAGCCTAAATTACGTAGCTATGTACTCGGCTTGCTTATATGAGAGACATTTGCGTACATTATTAAAATGTTTTGTACGTTTTACTTAACATTTCTACCAGCTCTCGTCATGAAATACAGATTTTATACGATCTCACTGGTGTACCATATTGCTACTTCTCAAATAATCTCAATAAGAATTTTTACTACTTTTTGTGATCGTAAGGTTGCACTCATGAAACATTTAGGTTCATAAAAACATGTTGAAAACTCTGTTTTCTGTTAATATATTTCTAATTTAACGTTAAGACGTTTCTGCAAAAAATGATGTACTGCAATTACATGTTAATGTTTCCCTTCTATGCTGAATCGGTTTCTTCGTTTCATATTTCAACTGTTTCCCTGAACGAAATTTCTTTACTGAACGTTTTTGGGTGATTTAAATATTACCGTACCACATTGCAGTATAGAAGGATTCCATCAAAATGGATGGCCTCTGAATAAATAAACCGTTAGGAATACCGTGAAAAATAAAACGTCCCGGATTTTTCTTGCATTTTGGATAAAATTTGGATTAGAGCATCGAGAATTTCATTGAGTTGCTTTGAAGTGGAATCATAACTGCTTGTGTTTTAGTATAGTATAATATAATATGTATAGTATTATAACCAAGTTTAATGGAATTTGTATGAAAATGTTTACTAAATTGAAGAAGGTAAGTATTTCTATATTCACAGTCAAAATCAAAGCCAAAAAATATCTAGCCAAAAATTAAAATAGCACATACTTAGTGTACATCATAATCAATTTTTATATTTGTAAGAAAATTGATAAATAAAATTAAATAGGTACACAAACTTAAAAAGAAAGCTACAAGGGTTTTAAATGTACCCTGGTCTTAGAAGTCCACAGTAAAAAATTTACTAACTCTATTTCACGATTTTCACAATATTCCATGTTTAAATTAATTAACAATATCATAATAGTTTAATTTAACTATAGAAATGTGTTTGTTTTGTGCCAAACTACACTCAAACATGACGTTATAATGTAAAACGAGTAGCTTTAAAACATGTCATTTCTAGTTTCGTAAATTATGGAGCGCTTTACTACATAACACACACAAAAACACACCAAAACATGGAAATCCCAGTTAACCAGTTTAGTCGGCGAGACTTATCGGTTTCGCCACTTCAGAACAAAAGTTTGGGTAAAACACGACGAAGCTAACTGGTTCCAAAGTTTTATGACGCACGGCCATGTTCGATCTCAAAATTGGAAATCCTACAAGAGATTTGCAGTATTGAGGAAATGTTCGAGGATTTATTGAAAATCCGTTGGTGGCATAAAATGTTTTGTAGCTACTTAAGAATTCGACAACTACGTACAATTTAAGCTTCAGTGGAAGCGGATTTGAATTTGTGTAAGTGATACTTAATGAGATACCTACTTATTTATCATGTACTTACATTAAACTTACCTTTTACCTGCGTAAAATAGGGGTTGAAACGTATTCTACTACTGCTAGTTCTGCTGAACCAGTTTTGTTTCTGATTTTACTAGTGTACATGTTTTGTTTGAAATAAGAGTAAGTCTATATTATTTATCTGAAATCTAAGACTTTGACGCGATGCAAGTCTATAGAGACATACATTTTTTAAGATGGGTATTTTGCACGGATCTTGATAAATTATACTTCCTTCAGTTTGCACACTTTACATTACCCAAGATATTTTGCATTAATATTTTTATAGTACCTAGGTATATTATGCCTTGAGTTTACATTTACATCACTGTGCTTTGCCAAAGGTAATTTATACTGTAACCTATAGCTGATTCGCACCGGCTTCACAGAGTGAAATTTGTGAAAATTCCATCTAGAAACTTGAGATTTTGCATGTAGGGTTTCTCTTTAACGTTGATGTTAAAGAGAAACCTCGCATACAAAATCAAGTTTCTTCGCTACGGTTGGAGCGTATATATTGAATATTGATATTTCTGTCAGTAGGTAACTTTCTCCTTTTATAATTAATAATTCTATACATATAAAAAACATACCGTCGAATTGAGAACCTCCTCCTTTTTTTGAAGTCGGTTAAAAAGAATTGTCCTGGCTGATTGATTGACTAATCTATAACACACACAACTAAGCCGCTGGGGTTAGAAACTTGTGACACTAGGTTCCTTTTATTAACCCCCGACCCAAAAAGAGGGGTGCTATAAGTTTGACGTGTGTATCTGTGTATCTGTCTGTGGCACCGTAGCTCCTAAACTAATGAACCGATTTTAATTTTTTTTTTGTTTGAAAGGTGGCTTGGCTTGGCTTGATCGAGAGTGTACTTAGCTATAATCCAAGAAAATCGGTTCGGCCGTTTGAAAGTTATCAGCTCTTTTCTAGTTACTGTAACCATCACTTGTCGGGGGTGTTATAAATTTTTAATTTACACTTGTAACACAAGCGCATACCTACTAAGAAAAGTTTTATTGAAAACTTCATCCCTTATGTTGAAAATTTGCATGAAAATCCGCCATTTTTCATTTCCATACAAATTGGTACATGCGCTTTCGGTATTACGTGAAGATGTAAACTCATATTTCAGCATTTTCGAAAATTGTACCTACCCTTTTACTGATTTCCGAAACTTTCACGCAAGCGAATCAGAGGTGGGTTAACTAGGATTTACCTAAAGCAGAAACTTAAAATAAGAAAATCAAGACACAGTTCGGCTTCGTACCCGTAGTAAAAGCCACCATCAAGTTGGGTGCCATTTTGACGAGAGCGTTGATTACTATCAAGCGAGCACAATATGTGGCTTTTGTTATAACCGTGATTACACCCTATATACACATACCCTAGTATACTATACGTTTATGCTTCAACATGTGCAGCTATTGTGCAGCGCTCCGAAATATAGCGTTATTTTTCGCAAAGAGTAAAAGTAGTTTATAATAAAAATAGCACAAAATAATGAGAAGATATTTTCTTAAAATTACGAGTGCAGTTAGGAATTTCAACCTTGGTTTTTCTCGTAGGATTTTAAAGCACAGTAAAAAGTAGCATTTTTGACGACTGCACCTGCATTGTTTATTAACATCCTGTAGGCAAATGCAGATGAAAATCATTCTTGAAAATATTTTCATGTGACGTGCAGTAGATTTATCACATTTAAACATTATCACTCTTACTTAAAAACAAGAATACCTTCCGAACATTCAAATTCCATTAGGGCCGGCGCACATATGGCGGAGCGCAGCGCAGGGCATGCCCGCGAAGATTTCTAATTGCGTGACACGTTACGCGAATCTTTACCAGAGATGCGCGAGCACTCGCGGGACTGCGCGTGGATGCGCGAGTATCCGCACGGAGGCACAATTTTGATTTTTGATATTATTTCAATGAGTGTACTCACTCATTGTCGATAATATTTTGACTGTGAAAAATGCTCTACGCTACGCTCCGCCATATTATGTGCGCCGGCCCTTACAATCCATCTTACAACTAAAGAAATAGGAAGAACTCTCATAATGAATCCATAATTGCCTTCCTATTTTTTGTTCAAAGTAACATCTTGAGTTCTGAGCTAAATTGCTTCCGACTGAGTATAAACAAAAAGGAAAGTCCGCGGTGTTTTCGTAATTACCTTCGTTATTAAAATGTTCTCCTTTGCATTACATGAAATAATACTTCCCTCTTTTAATAGCGTTGCCGGACATTTGATATAGGAAAACTCATTACAGAGAAATTTTTCCATAAGGAAACATTTTAGATGGCAAGATAACAAAGATTATTATGTTCATTATAACAAAGTAAATGTATCATTATTTTTTCTAATTAAAATGTTGCTTATACAGCGTGTTTGATAAATCATGACAAATGACGTATATAGTCAGTGCCATAGATTCTTTCGCTGTCTTTGCTACTTGACGAACGTTAAAAAGAGTTCACAGGAGTTGCTGTCTTTTCTTTTCTTAAAGTCCTCATATCTTGCTACGGGTATCACGCTACGAGGCTCATTTTTTTTTTCATGTACCAAAATTGTAGATTCAAAGTTATGGTAAATTAAGTTACATTGGAAATGCTTATCTCTAAACAGAGATTTCTTCCAGCTTCTCATTATTGTTTTTGTATATCTACGCACCGGTCCTAACCTCCGCTTGCCAGAATGTCACGGACATCATCATACCACCTTGTATAGAGAATAAATAATAATCACACTAATATTATAAAGGCGAAAGTTTGTATGTGTGTGTGTGTGTGTGTGTGTGTGTGTGTGTGTGTGTGTGTGTGTGTGTGTGTGTGTGTGTGTGTGTATATTTGTTACTCCTTCACGCAAAAACCACTGGACAGATTTGGCTGAAATTTGGAATGGAGATAGATAATATCCTGGATTAGCACATAGGCTACTTTCAAAGAAAAGAAATCAAAGAGTTCCCACGGGATTTTGAAAACCTAAATCCACGCGGGTGAAGTCGCGGGCATCGGCTAGTATACAAATAAAATTTAAAGCAGATCAAGAGTAAATTAGTTTGCCTATCGTTCATACATCCTGACACTATCTAACGGCTTCCCACACTTTACAAACAGGGAGTCGTATGAAGCAAGTTGTACTGTCGTAAGTAACACATGCCTATGTTTAACCAAGGCTTTATGTTTTAGAATAAAGTTCTACTAAAAGAATTTTCAGAATTGATTTTGTTTTGAAATTTCCTTTAATGTCTGTATTCTCGATGCATTCAAGTACGATTCCCGTCTTTTAAGGACGGATATCCGGTCGTATCAAAGATCGCTCTTTGCTCGGTCTTTGGAATTGAATTCTTTGTACTGCATTTGTTGGAAGCACAATTATTTATAATAGGTGTTTGTTTTTTATTTATTGTCAGGTTCTCCATTTACCTACTAGAAACTCGCCTGATGAAGTTCATGATATCTGGAAAAATGTGGCCTTATAGCAAACGTTGCACAAACCTTATTACCCGACTACGGCAAAGCCGAAAGGAAGGGTTATGATTTTAGTTTTGACATGATACAGCTGATAAGCCAAAATCGTCTACTCTAAGCCATAGTTAAAGATCGATCAGGGTTTTTTTGTGGTTTGATCGTGATTCAGATTATTTGGATAAATTGTGTTGTGTGTTTGTGTGAGCATGTGTGTTTGGACGTGTGTTTGTGTGTGTGTATAAATTGTGGAACCATCTCCCTTTAGTGTTACGACTTGATTTCAACATGGGAATGGAGGTGCGGCGGTCCTACCAGCTTAATTGTGAAGTACCAATGCCAGAGTTAACATACCGGCTGCAGTTGCTGACGGTTGTTTTCGACAAGTGACGTAACTAAAACCCAATCTATCGAGACAAGATGCGGTTGAGTGTTTTTGAAACCTACTGTTTAAAAATGTCGGCAGTAATAACGCTTTCTTCGTCATAAGGGCCACTGCTCGTGTTCGGCTATGAGCTACGGGTCACTAGCAACTATAAGTTTTATAAATATTCATAAGAATAATTAACGAGTTTAATTAATAATAATTAAACTCGTTAATTAGTGTTTACTGCAAATAAATAATTTTATTTGGAAAATAATAAAATCCAAACCACATGAGATTAGAGTGTGAATTTATTCGGACGAAATTCGCACTCGGCACGATTTAATTTCCTTCTTGTACAATTGTCTGCTCCATGTATTGTTGTTGGAACGTGTTTGGCCTTTAAATATAAATTCAGGATACAAGTCACGTACTGGGAATACAACAGTATGTTCCGAATTATCTTATCTTGTTCCAAACGCCACTGATATGAACGCTGCAGATTTAGTACTTAGTAATGAACGCAACACTGCTAACAGTTGTTAAATAGAATGGAAATTACATTCGTAACTCTCTCTCTGAGTCTTATTCCTCATACTAAAGCTCATGACTCCTTTAATTTATGGTAGGGGTTTTATTGGAATAATAATGCGGTGGGATTCTTTAGCATACGGACGTCTAATACAATTATTTACGACTTGTAGGTAGGTACAACGATTACTATCAGATGCTTAGATCTTGCATGTCCTGGTCATGAACGGGGCCCACGGGTTGACAAGCTTTTCAAGGCACGGAGGAAAGATAAAAACCAAAATCGGACCTTCGGAGTTGAACATCCATCCTGTCATTAACTTGTACCAACATATCTTAACTAACACAATTGATCCATATACGCTGTATACTAAGCTTAACAAAATACTTAGGTATGTATGAATACAAAACGAAAACGATTGGTTTCGGAATAGAAAATCAAAGATATTATTAGGTATAAAATTCCAAATATAAAAAGCTCATACATTCGTATTCCAGAAAGGGAAGACTAATTTAGACGCATGTAAACGCGTAGCAGTATAAACTACATAGTTATATACTATCGCGGTTCTTTTACAATCGTACCTATCAACGACGCCTTCAGAACATGCTTCAAAATAATATGGCGAAAAAATCAAAACCTCTTGTTTTGTTTTCTCACTGATAATAATTTTCTCAAAGAAAAATAAATTCGTAGTTTTCTTAACAAATTTGAAAAATAATCTTAAAGGAGATTTTCTTTGTATCTGGACCTTTGCCAGAATTGGAAAGACACGACAATCCTCTTTGCATTAAGCAAAAACTTTCAAAAAGTGGCTCTTGTATAACTTTGAGGCTACTATAAAATTTTAAACTTTCTGAAATTTAACAGTACCTACTTAACCACCCCAAGCAAAATTTTTATTGCATTTAAATAATACTAGCTATTTCTATAAACTTTGTCCATAAATTCCATTCATTGTTTTTGCAAGGAATTAAATTTTACAGGAGGAAGCAAAAAACTGAATGACAGCTGTTCAAACTTCACTGTAATTGTGGCGTTTTGATCGAAATCACGAACTTTGGACTCAATTTTAGCATAGTCTTAGGATGTTTTGCTTAGACATGAGTTAAACTGTGTTGAGTGATCGAAATCATGATTTTTGGGCTTTATTTTAGCACTGTTTAGGCGTTTGGCTTGGAAATCAGTTTAAATTCATATTCAGTGAAGCAAAAACTTCCGGTTCAAAGAGAAAAAAAAGCATTTTGGTTGAAAAACGTGTAGATAATTATTATATCATTTTATTCGTCACCCAATCAATTAATTTTATCTGTTCATTGAAATAAAACTTTATGTACAGTACCCGCACGTGGAAAATTAACAGCACCCGTAGCTGATTATATTTATATAGGTAAAATCGGTTGCACTCTACCAGATTTTTCAAAGCCTAGCTATAATTCTAAAATGGTAAATATGTTGAGTAAGGAAAAGATAAGTGCACTTTAAAAACCCTAAAGGGCAATATAGAGGCAGCGTTTTCCAACTAACCTTCATAAATTAAGTAGAAAATGAGAGCTACAGATGATAGCGGCCATTACAAGTCGCTGCTGCAACATGAGGGCCATCATGTTGTGCATTATAGACTCAATCTTTAGAGCCTTTGACAACAGCTTAGCAAGTCACCTACTTGCTAAGCTGCTTTCAAAAACAAGCCTTTGCTTGCTGCAAGCAAAGGCTTGCTTTGACTGTCGTACATTCTTTTATGCCTATAGCCCGGAAATCATTAGGTACATGCAAAATCATATTACAACAAGTGTAAATTAAAAATTTATAACACCACCGACAAGTGAAAGTTACAGTAACTAGAAAAGAGCTAATAATTTTCAAACGTCTGAACCGATTTTCTTGGATTATAGCTAAGAACACTCTCGATCAAGCCACCTTTCAAACATAAAACTAAATTAAAATCGGTTCATTTGTTCAGGAGCTACGATGCCACAGACAATCACACTAATATTATAAAGGCGAAAGTCTGTGTGTATATGTGTGTGTGTATGTGTGTGTGTGTGTGTATGTTTGTTACTCCTTCACGCAAAAACTACTGGACGGATTTGGCTTGGCTGAAATTCGGAATGAAGATAGATAATATCCTAGATTAGCACATAGGCTACTTTTTATCCCGGAAAATCAAAGAGTTCCCGCGGGATTTCAAAAAACCTAAATCCACGCGGGCGAAGTCGCGGGCATCGGTTAGTAGATACCTAGTATATTTACAATTGATTTTAGTACCAACTTAAAAAATAAATAAATTATTATATTGAATTAAAATAATATTTCTAGCTAAGATGTCACAATATGGCGGAAAGTCCGACCCATTCTTAGCGTACAAACACAGAGGAAAGTGGTACAACCACTGCACTTTAAAAAAAATCGAATTTAGAAAAGTGATATATTCGCGTTGGTAAGTCAATAAGAATGTGCTGTAAAGTAAAAACAGAATAAATATTAGTTTTGCAACGTCATTGTTACAACAGCAATATATTTTTTGGAATACTAATATGTTTGGATGACTAAACGAGTTTACAGTTGAAAAATTTTTGATAAATTTTTGCCCAAAACAAACGGCACGAATGTGCAATCAAATAACCGTAACTTATGCCCATGGCACATGCATCATTGTCGAATTTTTATGTATTTTTCATGAAAAATGTTTTGACAAAACGTAGCTGCTTATATTATTTTAATTAAAATCTGCATTTCAGTTAATTTCATTTGTATGTACCTCTATTTGCCCTTACATATATAAACCCTTAGGTTAGGGTTTATAGGTAAGGGTATAGGACCTTAGATTCGAATTTTTACTATGTAAGTTACAAATAAATAAATAATGATTCGTTAAGCAAACAACAGTGGTTTCTTCATATTTTCCTATTTACAAAGGGTATATTTAACGCGTTCTTAAACTCAAGGTTTAATTTTAAATAGGTATAATTATTTACTAATAACAAAACGTAGCAAACACTCGCGTAGAAGCTAAATAACTTTTAGTTCTCTGACCAATATAATAAAATAAGAGTACAATAAGTGTATATAAAGAAGAGCTGGTCCACTCCGTGATAAGAGTTTCCATCTTAATTTAATACTTTCGCAAAATATAAAAACAAATATTCTCTGGAGTAAAACTCGAAGAGATTTTCAGACGTTTCAAAACAGCGATTGTTAGCTAAGTGTACGTACGTCTACCGATTCTGGTTGCCTCGTAAATGTTGACGACTGTACTTTGGTCTAATGTGTCAAGCCATAAAATTGTACAGCCTCACATTATTAATAACAGAGAGTAATAATCCTAGTAGAGAGAGCCAGCGCGTGTCAGACCTTCGTTATTTTATAAAAGCTGGAAGTTTTTCTGTGTATTGATCCCAACACAGGGAGGAACGATTAGTGACTATGAAATTTGTATCATGGTGGCTTTGGGAGATAACAGGTAATACCTAAAGGTATAAAAAAATCTTACGCCAAAGTATAAAGTCTTTTTTTAATATTTTCTGCGCAATAGCTTTAGAAATCACATCAGATATTGTCAGACACGTGTCGTGGCAAGTGGCAACCTCCTGCCAGACGCCCCTGAAATTTTAAACGCAGGAAGTATAATTTATAACACTTATAAGTTGACAATAACTTCCAAAAAAAATTCTAGTCTTTCTTGAATAAGGGTTGTGCGTAACAAAACGTTGTAATTTTAAACTTAAAGGGCGTCTGGCAGGGAGTATATTACAACACTAATGTAAGTTGACAATGACTTCCAAAAACAATTCCAGTCTTTCTTGAATAACGTTTGTGCGGTAAAAATATTGCAAAATTAACCGTTCCAATTTTCGACTGACAATTACTTAATTTCGCAAATAGCAAACCTATTTTTTTTTTAATTTGCCCAGAACATACTAAAACTGTAATAGAGCTCGAGGCAAGTAGCTGCCGGGTAAATTTTCTATTCGGAAAAAACAAAACTTGTTGAAGAGTAAATGCCACATTGCTGCTAGCTATATTTGTTTGTTGTTTCTCGATTTGCCTAACAACTCAATTAACTCTGGCCTCAAACAGAATACTAATTGCCCCGTGTAGAGTTCGGATAAACACGAAGTTTTGTTAATACTGTGCTCTGTACATTTTTTTAGTTCTACTTCTGCATACATTGCGTTTATTAACCGACTTCAAAAAAGGGGGAGGTTCTCAATTCATCGGAATCTTTTTTTTATTATGTAAAGACGTCGGGCGAGTTTCCAAGTGGCAACTCTTTCTATAGCGGCTATTTAATTGACAAAGCGTTTGAATACACAAAAAAGTTAAGTAAGTCCCCATGACAGCTCTCGCGCTAAATCGGTGCGGAATAGCACGGGGACGTGTGGGTGTGCGGGGCGTCCCCCCGCCTCATACCCCGATTGCCATCTCGATCTATCGCGTAATATAAGTATGTCTCATTTTATATCGTTAATCTGTTTTGTACTGTTAAACGTTAAAGCCCAGATTTTGTGAGAACAACGACATGTACATTGTACCCACAGTGCAGGCAGTATAATGCTGGGCAAATCCAGCTTAGTGTTTTAGAAGCGTTGCAGGGTCACAGTGTGTAACATGTGTAGCGATTTATGGGCTTTACGAAGGTTCTACATTAACTCGTAGAGGCTGTATACTGTAACTTGGCTGTAATACTATTATGTTGTAAAGTGAGTGTATCATTTAGGCGCCAAAGTAAAAAGATTAATTTAATTTAAGAAAAAGAGTTCCCACGGAATCTTTAAAAACCTAAATCCACGCGGACGAAGTCGCGGGCATCCTCTAGTTACTTATTACATGACATGATATCGTAAATTTAAAATTTTAAAAGAGTCCTTGCCGTGTTTCTTGCTGGTTCTTGTCGCTAGGAAGAGCAATCTAAGCAATGATAGACTGTCTTGATTATTCAACGCACTAAGCTTGTACAAGTTTATTTGAAAAAAATATTTCCTTAGAATTTCAAAACAGTTTTGCACGTAAAATGAAGGGAGTTCTAAAACAAATAATAATCTTCAACTGTGAAGGATACAGATCAAAATATTGAATTGAAATATTTTCGAAAAAAATCCTTTCAAGCAAGTTACACAGTGAGTTATTTTATGAAGTAATAAAAATTAAATTAAAAATTTAAAAAACCCCCGACACATAAACCTCTAAAAAGTAAAAAAATAATAGGTAAATATGTATGGGCCCTTTAAGGACGTATTTGCACACTTGTATAGATTTTCGGTACGCTTTGTGGCTAAAATATACTAAGTAAATTGGAACTACAGATTGCTAAAAATAGATTGGTCCTTTATCTCCAGAGATCGAGTAATTTTTTGATAAAATCATTAATTTTGATACTATAAGAACGATTTTCCTTCACCTCTTCCACGCAGAATTAACGATTTAGGGTCAAGTTTAGGTACATTTTTCTCAGTTTACGTACGGATTTTATTCTTCTAATAAATATTTTCCGTTAGCACATAATGTGCACCTCAAAAAATAGGATTATTATATTAATAATAGTATAAAAATAAATAAAAACATCGTGTATAAATTTTTCACGTATTTTGCTTCAACCGCAAACCTTAATACAGTGCACTAAGGGTTATTTTGATATTGGGCAGGCAATGGTATGATTTCAAAATTATATCAGTCAGCGGCCAGCCGCCTTCGTGGGTGGTCTCTGCGTCGGTTGCTATAATTTTTTGATGTGGAAAAGATCGCTGTACGAACACAAAATAGTTCGACAAAACCCTAACTGATATTTATAGGTACTTATTCCGTGATTGTGCTGATATTTTGGCAAGGTAAGATAATAATGATAATATTATGTACCTATTATCACATTTTATCGTTAGCTGGATTTTTTTCTTGAGCATGATAGTGATCTGATAGTGAACTTCGAAGGCTGCGACAAGAACTTGAAGACTAGAAGAACTAGATGTGTCCAGTTTGGGCTCGTTTTCTTAGTCATGACGAGATCTTACCTCCGGATTTGTGGAGTGACCTGATGGTATACCTCGAAAGTCACTATTGGAACTCGGAGACGAATAGAGCTAGGTGTTTCGAGTTTGGGCTCATTTTCTTAGTCATGATGAGATCTTACCTCCGGATTTGTGGAGTGACCTGATGGTATACCTCGGAAGTCACTATTGGAACTCGGAGACGAATAGAGCTAGGTGTTTCGAGTTTGGGCTCATTTTCTTAGACATGATGAGATCTTACCTCCGGATTTGTGGAGTGACCTGATGGTATACCTCGGAAGTCACTATTGGAACTCGGAGACGAATAGAGCTAGGTGTTTCGAGTTTGGGCTCATTTTCTTAGTCATGATGAGATCTTACCTCCGGATTTGTGGAGTGACCTGATGGTATACCTCGGAAGTCACTATTGGAACTCGGAGACGAATAGAGCTAGGTGTTTCGAGTTTGGGCTCATTTTCTTAGACATGATGAGATCTTACCTCCGGATTTGTGGAGTGACCTGATGGTATACCTCGGAAGTCACTATTGGAACTCGGAGACGAATAGAGCTAGGTGTTTCGAGTTTGGGCTCATTTTCTTAGTCATGATGAGATCTTACCTCCGGATTTGTGGAGTGACCTGATGGTATACCTCGGAAGTCACTATTGGAACTCGGAGACGAATAGAGCTAGGTGTTTCGAGTTTGGGCTCATTTTCTTAGTAATGATGAGATCTTACCTCCGGATTTGTGGAGTGACCTGATGGTATACCTCGGAAGTCACTATTGGAACTCGGAGACGAATAGAGCTAGGTGTTTCGAGTTTGGGCTCATTTTCTTAGTCATGATGAGATCTTACCTACGGATTTGTGGAGTGACCTGATGGTATACCTCGGAAGTCACTATTGGAACTCGGAGACGAATAGAGCTAGGTGTTTCGAGTTTGGGCTCATTTTCTTAGTCATGATGAGATCTTACCTCCGGATTTGTGGAGTGACCTGATGGTATACCTCGGAAGTCACTATTGGAACTCGGAGACGAATAGAGCTAGGTGTTTCGAGTTTGGGCTCATTTTCTTAGTCATGATGAGATGTTACCTCCGGATTTGTGAAGTGACCTGATGGTATACCTCGGAAGTCACTATTGGAACTCGGAGACGAATAGAGCTAGCTGTTTCGAGTTTGGGCTCATTTTCTTAGTCATGATGAGATGTTACCTCCGGATTCGTGAAGTGACCTGATGGTATACCTCGGATGTCACTATTGGAACTCGGAGACGAATAAAGCTAGCTGTTTCGAGTTCGGGCTCATTTTCTTAGTCATGATGAGATCTTACCTCCGGATTTGTGGAGTGACCTGATGGTATACCTCGGAAGTCACTATTGGAACTTACAAAACGAGCTCAAACTCATAACATCTAACTCTACTCGACTCGAAAGTCCAATAGTGGCTTTTGAAGTATACCTTCAGAGCACTCCAACAAGTTTCAAGGTGTAATCTCGTCATAACTAACAAAACGAGCCCAAACTCGAAACACCTAGCTCTATTCGTCTCCGAGTTCCAATAGTGACTTCCAAGGTATACCATCAGGTCACTCCACAAATCCGGAGGTAAGATCTCATCATGACTAAGAAAATGAGCTCAAACTCGAAAAACCTAGCTCTATTCGTCTCCGAGTTCCAATAGTGGCTTCCGAGGTATACCATCAGGTCACTCCACAAATCCGGAGGTAAGATCTCATCATGACTAAGAAAATGAGCCCAAACTCGAAACACCTAGCTCTATTCGTCTCCGAGTTCCAATAGTGACTTCCGAGGTATACCATCAGGTCACTCCACAAATCCGGAGGTAAGATCTCATCATGACTAAGAAAATGAGCCCAAACTCGAAACACCTAGCTCTATTCGTCTCCGAGTTCTAATAGTGACTTCCGATGATACCATCGGGTCACTCCACAAATCCGGATGTAAGATCTCATCATGACTAAGAAAATGAGTCCAAACTCGAAACACCTAGCTCTATTCGTCTCCGAGTTCCAATAGTGACTTCCGAGGTATACCATCAGGTCACTCCACAAATCCGGAGGTAAGATCTCATCATGACTAAGAAAATGAGCCCAAACTCGAAACACCTAGCTCTATTCGTCTCCGAGTTCCAATAGTGACTTCCGAGGTATACCATCAGGTCACTCCACAAATCCGGAGGTAAGATCTCATCATGACTAAGAAAATGAGCCCAAACTCGAAACACCTAGCTCTATTCGTCTCCGAGTTCCAATAGTGACTTCCGAGGTATACCATCAGGTCACTCCACAAATCCGGAGGTAAGATCTCATCATGACTAATAAAATGAGCCCAAACTCGAAACACCTAGCTCTATTCGTCTCCGAGTTCCAATAGTGACTTTCGAGGTATACCATCAGGTCACTCCACAAATCCGGAGGTAAGATCTCATCATGACTAAGAAAATGAGCCCAAACTCAAAACACCTAGCTCTATTCGTCTCCGAGTTCCAATAGTGACTTCCGAGGTATACCATCAGGTCACTCCACAAATCCGAAGGTAAGATCTCATCATGACTAAGAAAATGAGCCCAAACTCGAAACACCTAGCTCTATTCGTCTCCGAGTTCCAATAGTGACTTCCGAGGTATACCATCAGGTCACTCCACAAATCCGGAGGTAAGATCTCTTCATGACTAAGAAAATGAGCCCAAACTCGAAACACCTAGCTCTATTCGTCTCAGAGTTCCAATAGTGACTTCCGATGATACCATCAGGTCACTCCACAAATCCGGAGGTAAGATCTCATCATGACTAAGAAAATGAGTCCAAACTCGAAACACCTAGCTCTATTCGTCTTCGAGTTCCAATAGTGACTTCCAAAGTATACCATCAGGTCACTCCACAAATCCGGAGGTAAGATCTCATCATGACTAAGAAAATGAGCCCAAACTCGAAACACCTAGCTCTATTCGTCTCCGAGTTCCAATAGTGACTTCCGAGGTATACCATCAGGTCACTCCACAAATCCGGAGGTAAGATCTCATCATGACTAATAAAATGAGCCTAAACTCGAAACACCTAGCTCTATTCGTCTCCGAGTTCCAATAGTGACTTTCGAGGTATACCATCAGGTCACTCCACAAATCCGGAGGTAAGATCTCATCATGACTAAGAAAATGAGCCCAAACTCGAAACACCTAGCTCTATTCGTCTCCGAGTTCCAATAGTGACTTCCGAGGTATACCATCAGGTCACTCCACAAATCCGGAGGTAAGATCTCATCATGACTAAGAAAATGAGCCCAAACTCGAAACACCTAGCTCTATTCGTCTCCGAGTTCCAATAGTGACTTCCGAGGTGTACCATCAGGTCACTCCACAAATCCGGAGGTAAGATCTCTTCATGACTAAGAAAATGAGCCCAAACTCGAAACACCTAGCTCTATTCGTCTCCGAGTTCCAATAGTGACTTCCGAGGATACCATCAGGTCACTCCACAAATCCGGAGGTAAGATTTCATCATGACTAAGAAAATGAGTCCAAACTCGAAACACCTAGCTCTATTCGTCTCCGAGTTCCAATAGTGACTTCCGAGGTATACCATCAGGTCACTCCACAAATCCGGAGGTAAGATCTCATCATGACTAAGAAAATGAGCCCAAACTCGAAACACCTAGCTCTATTCGTCTCCGAGTTCCAATAGTGACTTCCGAGGTATACCATCAGGTCACTCCACAAATCCGGAGGTAAGATCTCATCATGACTAAGAAAATGAGCCCAAACTCGAAACACCTAGCTCTTTTCGTCTCTGAGTTCCAGTAGTAGGTTCCAAAGTATGCAATTTCATCAAGTCGGGAGGTAATGTAATGCTATCCTTCTCAGATTATTTTAGTCATAGTAGGAGCTCATAATTTCATAAGCATGGAAATGTTGTTCATTGCCAAGAAGTCATGGTGAAATATTTCATCATCAGACCCTTAGTCTGTAGGCACTGTTCTACTTACTGTATTATTGTCAAGATACATATTTAAAAAAAAACTGTTAAAAAAAATAGATGACCAAATATAAAATAAAATAAAAATATCAAAGTATCAAAATCAAGTCGATTCACTCATTTTGACGCAGCTGTGTGCGTGTGGGCAGTGTACTTATGTAGTAGTGCAATTTTGATACCTATTCATTTTGCAAAGACGTCCTTAAGAATAGTATAAATAGTAAAGTTTTATCCAAGCGCTCGTTGCGCCAGGGGACCGCTACCTATGATAAACTATGAAAGTCATCTGTTGTAGAAAGAATAGTCTTTAGCGGTCCCCCGACGCAACGAGCGCTTGGATAAAACTTTACTATTTATACTATTCTTAAAGGGCCCATACATATTTACCTATTATTTTTTTACTTTTTAGAGGTTTATGTGTCGGGGGTTTTTTAAATTTTTAATTTAATTTTTATTTCACGCTTTTTAAACTTTATTCATAAATTACCGTTTATTTGTGCCATTCTAAAACCCAATTTCTATAATAATATAAATCCAATAAGGCAGCTAATATCTCTTCAAAAGTAACATCAATGTTATGTTAATTATAAGTTCCATGAAATATTTTTGACCGAACATCACTAAATCAAGAATTATCTGAATGACTCACATAGTTTAACACGACCAAAACGAAATATCTGTTTCTAACATGTCGTTGCTTTAAAAATGTACCCATTTTACGTAGTCGTATAATAGTTCGCTTTTCAAGATATACCTACGATTAAATTGAAATCGACTTTTACCCGATGAAATAAGGAATAAAGTGGCTTGTATTTCATTTTGTTTGTTATTGCATGTCAAATTTTTATTTGACATAACTTTCAAAAACCGGTCAAGTACGAGTCTGCCTCACACATGAAGAGTTCTGTACAATTTTTTTTTTATGTAATGACAATTCAGTTGTCGGATTTTTCTCTTTACTTGGGCCACAGGAGTAGAGTGCTTGGGCTATAAGATATTGCTACCTGCCTTTCATGATTCTACGTAAACGGGAAGTACCCAATTTATAAGTTTTGATTCTCTTGAAAGATGACACACAGACAGACAACGAAGTGGTGAAGGAAAACACCGTCAGGAAACCTGCATGCTTGAGAGTTGGCCATAATGCTCCCTCAAAGGTGCGTGAGGTGTGCCAATACGTGCTTGGTCAGTGTGGTAGCTTCTCATTCTGAGAGGAGACTTGTGCTCAGTAGTGAGCCGGCGATGGGTTGATCCTGATGATGATGAATTTTAAACGTATTTTGTCAAAGTAAATAAGCTGAGTTCAAGCAGATAAAATAAAAAGAAGGCGCCTAATGCATCATCCAAACCTGCGCGACAAAGCGACTACGATGCGGGAACCTCAGCCGCGCGGAGGGTCATCGCCTCCTATGATATTTATTGGTGCCATGCACACCTACGCGACTACAACAGTCGAGGCTACCTACAGCCTACAACATCTTTTTTTTCTACAGATACCTACTGAACCCTAAAAATAGTTTGACTATGGTTTGGGTTTGGGTTGATTGTTCGTGGCCTTTGGTTGACTGTTGGATATTATAATTGAATTGATGTTTTCTCGTTCACTTTGATTATAATATTTTATAAATTAGAAACTCCGCGCCTACGATCCAAAGTATCGGAGTTTTCCAAAACATTATTTTCAAATAAATAATTATGTATCTAGGCAACGTCCATCTTGACAACTTGACATTTGCCAATTGACATAATATTATGAACCTCTGTTACAATAGTGAAAGATCCCAGGGCCACCAGCCGTCACGTATTTTCTGACGAACGAAATGTGGACGATTGAGTAGTGTTACTATGTACTAAGAACGCATGCCTACAGACCTGCTAGCTTGCTTAGACGGCCAATTTTCAGGTATCAGGTAATCAAGGTACATAAAAACATTACTTACCTCACGTAAATTCTCCAATTTTTTTAATTTTTAGCAGATTTTTTTAAATATTAATAATTAATTGACATAAGAGAGTGAGAGAGAAGTCAATATATCCTAATACATGTCTTACTCAGTCTCATGCGCGTAGATAATGATGCCCTCGCGCTCAAACCCACAGAGGCATTAAAATTGAATTTAGGGGATGATTGGCCCTCTGGATCGGTCTGTCTTCTTGTAAACGGTTTTAAAATAGTTGTCTGGTGGACATATATATAAAAATGGAGCATCAGAATTTACGTGCAGTTAAGTAATTACTTATTTTGGGAGCTTTAAAGCGTCTGCAAAGCAATACGGCCGACGCGGGAAGTGTCTGGGAGTATTGGTGACATATTTTTAAAAATATTGCCTAAAATATACGTAAAAATCAGTTTGGCGAATTTACGTGAGGTAAGTAATGTTTTTATGTACCTTGATTATCAGATACCTGAAAATTGGCCGTCTAAGCAAGCTAGCACGTAGGCTAGGCATGCTTTCTTAGTACTTACTAACACTACTCAATCGTACATATTTCCTGTATCAGAAAATACGTAACCTCTGGTGGTCCTGGGATAAAAGTAATGAGAAAACCAGAAAAGAGCTGATAACTTCCAAACGGCTGAACCAATTTTTTTGGATTATAGCTAAGAACACTCTCGATCAAGCCACCTTTCAAACAAAAAAAACTAAATTAAAATCGGTTCATTCGTTTAGGCGCTACGAGGCCACAGACAGATACACAGATACACAGATACACAGATACACAGACACACAGATACACAGATACACAGATACACAGATACACACGTCAAACTTATAACACCCCTCTTTTTGGGTCGGGGGTTAAATTGAATTTAGGGGATGAATGGCCCTCTGGATCGGTCTGTCTTCTTGTAAAAGGTTTTAAAATAGTTGTCTGGTGGACATATATAAAAATGGAGCATCAGAATTTACGTGCAGTTAAGTAATTACTTATTTTGGGAGCTTTAAAGCGTCTGCAAAGCAATACGGCCGACGCGGGAAGTGTCTGGGAGTATTGGTGACATATTTTTAAAAATATTGCCTAAAATATACGTAAAAATCAGTTTGGCGAATTTACGTGAGGTAAGTAATGTTTTTATGTACCTTGATTATCAGATACCTGAAAATTGGCCGTCTAAGCAAGCTAGCACGTAGGCTAGGCATGCTTTCTTAGTACTTACTAACACTACTCAATCGTACATATTTCCTGTATCAGAAAATACGTAACCTCTGGTGGTCCTGGGATAAAAGTAATGAGAAAACCAGAAAAGAGCTGATAACTTCCAAACGGCTGAACCAATTTTTTTGGATTATAGCTAAGAACACTCTCGATCAAGCCACCTTTCAAACAAAAAAAACTAAATTAAAATCGGTTCATTCGTTTAGGCGCTACGAGGCCACAGACAGATACACAGATACACAGATACACAGATACACAGATACACAGACACACAGATACACAGATACACAGATACACAGATACACACGTCAAACTTATAACACCCCTCTTTTTGGGTCGGGGGTTAAAAACGGACGTGACCGGCCAGTCCGACAATATTCAATTCAACAAAAGTTTAAACGATTTCACAACTTTTTCATATTCTGAACTTTCGAAAGCGGTCATATGAAATATCTTTTTGTGCGGTCTCCAATTTTTTTTATTGTAGCTACAGTTACAATATCGCTGGCCTGTATTAATTTTTTTTATTTACTTATCTAAGTATTTTTTTATGAAATTAGTTAAATTTTTGTATGTAGGTGAGAAGTTAAAACACAAAAGGGCAATATAAATAATCTAGCCTGCAACTCCGGTCTCAAAACATCAATAAATCCATACTAATAATGCAAAAGTTTGTCCTTCTGTCTGTTGCTTTTTATAGACCATTCGTTTAACCAATTTTGTACCAAACAAAGAACTTCTACTCTGCTAATTTTCAGGAAAATTAAAGAGTACCAACTGGATTTTTAAATAATCTAAATCCACGCGCAAGAAGTTCTAGCTTTAAAAGCTTTTCTATTCTCAGGCCATCATTTAGTGCATTTCACTATTTTTGTATTTACTCCTAGCTTTAATAAGTATATTTAGAACGTAAGTAAAATTGTAAGTAATGCTTTAAAAAGTTTTTTATCAATACCTGTGCTTTTCTTTCTCAACACTGAGACAAGCCAAATAACACCCGACTAAACCAATAATATGTGCTTTCAAGTCACCGTACAGAAGATAATATAGACCATTAGGTTCATGGATCAGTCCTTTATCTGTTCGTACAAATGTCCGATGAAATGACTGAGGTTATGACGCTATTAGCAATGTGATAGTATTGGAACTTGGGAGCGTAATATTGTTGTGACGATAAAGTACCGAATGGGTTACATTGTCTTTGTCATAAAATCTTCACTAGTATGTCACTTGTACCCAGACAGTTAATTGATACAGGGTCTGCAAGAGCCTTTCACAGCCGCTAATCCTGAGAAGAATTTACTAAGAAAGATATATTTAACGTTAAACTCTTTGTATTTTAATAATATTGACGAATAAATAAAAATCGATTTCAACAATAAAACACCACCTAAACTACATATTACGTTTCCTCAAGTTAGTCGATTTACTTATACTTCCCGTATGCTTAGACAAATGGGTTTATATTTTTTTTTTATTCACTATAGGTAAGCGCTTGACCACAATCACACCTGATGGAAAGTGATAATGTGGTCTAAGATAGGACGCGTTTACCTAGAAGGTGCCTATTCACTCTTGTAAACCGTATATTTTGCAAATATACGGTTTAATTTAATTTACCGTATATTTTGCAAATATACGGTTTAATATCAGGAAATTAAATAATAGAAACTTTTATGTCACTATAATAGAGCGAACTTGAATCTTCAACGTTTATAATAGGTGCTTGCGGAGTCGCTCCAGCCCGCAACTTCCTCGGTATAATGCAGAACTTTGATGAATTTAATGAGACTACGACTCCGTAAGCAGCTTTGGCGTAATTCAATCCTCTTAAAGTTTGCGTCTCAGAATGTTACAAGAATAATATTAATTTTGCATAATTATAACATTCAAATTCAAAGTATGTTTATTGAAATAAGATTTAGCTACGTTCTTTTGAAATACAAGGGAATCTGCATGCTCGAGAGTTCTCCATGCTTTCAAAGGTGTGTGTGAAGTCTGCCAATCTCTTCTTCAAACCCTTCTCATTCTGAGGGGCGACCTGTCCACAGTAGGGTCGGCGATGGGTTGATTATTATGATGGTGATGATGACGATTTTAGAAGTTGATTCCACCAAGAATCGTGGATGTAGTTATACAAGCCCCATTAAAAACATTAAGCTAATGCTTTCCTCCATCGCGTTTAACCCTTATAATCCGATTTGGTATAAACTTTTTTAATATTCTTTTTTGTTATAATGCTTTACGAATATGCAAATCTATGGGCTTAAATGCTAAGGCAGATTTTAACTAAGCAATGTTTTTTTTACAAAAAGAATTTTGAGTGATCCCTAACTTCGGATCAACATCAATACAAATACAAATTAATATATTAGATTTTTATCTAGATTCTTAAAGATCTCAAGATAAAAATAATAAATGCTTTAGGTAGGTATGTGTTAAAGCACTGAGTGCCTACTCTGGCTATTCACTCATAGTAATGAATTGTATGAATTTTTCGTGAGATACCGTGATACCTGTGTGATTACAACCTACGCAAACGTCTATCGTTAATAGGATTTGAGTGTCGAAACGCATAAAGGTAGAATAAATTTAAAATTTAATGTTTAAAATTCAATAACGATTGGAGCGTTGGCTGTGGACAATAAATATTATATCGACAAACATGAGCTTCAAAAGCCAGTTTTGTACATTTTAATTTAACACTGAAGTGTTTCGACGCCCAAATTCTATCAACGAGATAAGATGTAGTTATACTGACAGAGGTGAAGCGAAGTGCAGCAATGACTCGCAATTTATCATCGCATTAGTAACACGAGACGATTCAGTTTTTCCCCCGTTAAATTTAGGTCCCCATTTGAATCATTTGTAAAGAAGCTCCGCTTCAAAAATCCTTGGAAAAAAGAGTTATTCATAAATCTAAGTTTTTGCTGCATAAAAGCCAGAACAATCGTAAAAAGTTCCATCAGAAAATTTAACAGCGTTAGGCAATTTTGACGTCCATTAGTTCGATCGCTGGGCAGTGAAACGGCAAAAAGAGATTAAGCCTTGCCCAGTCATCGCTTTTTCTTTCGGCTCTTTACGTTTTCCGCAGCCAATAATTAAATATAGCTCTTTGTGACTTCTTTCGGTCTTTTTCGCTAGTTACATTTTAAATTGAACAGCTTAATTGCAGGGCATTCTTATCTTCCTTTTAAAGAGATAATTGATACTAATATGTCCATTTTACTTAACATCTACAGTTGCAATAGGTACCAATCCAGATTATTATGATTATTGATTACAAATAAAATTACAAGTAATTAGTAAGAACCTTCTATTTTCTTAAGCTGCTTCATCCTGTGGCATTCATTCTCGTATTTCCGACGAAATTGCGATTGCGGTACTGTCGATATTTTTGAGCACCACTGCAAATGTTTATACAGTATGACAATGATAGCGCGCGATTGAAGTATTGTTGAATGACATCATACATATTCATGCAAGCTTTTGGATGCTGCCCGCGTCTGCATGGTTCAGTTCTCCCACAATAAGTTCGACGAAAAGCCAAATATAACAACAGTCCTTGCGTGATTTTCCATTCCGTGGTAAAAAAAAAGTTGTCATGATAGAACACACTATTAATATCATTGATGCACGTTAATTTGAAAGAGTATGCTTGTATACGATTGGTCTTTGTAAATTACACAGACTCAACGCTATTAGGTTTTTAAAATCCCATGGAAATTATTTGATTTTCCGGGATCAAAATAGTCTATGTCACTCTCTAGGTTATTATTTACTATATTCATGCAATAATCACCTAGGCCCATAGCTTTGTTGCAGCGTAATTAAATGACAATAAACAAACCAACAATAAAACCATTTAGAATATTGGTAGTGATGATTTTCTCATGTAACATTCTTTTAACTCCTTAATTTACCAATGAAACCAAAACAGACATCGAAGTCATTCAATCAGTTTGAAGTTGATGTAAATTCGCTCGTAAAAGCACCTCGAGCTTGCTCTCGCATTAAAACCCCGATCGAGTCACGTTTTTATAACAGAAATGAAAACCAGAGGATTCAGTTTTTTTTGCACTGCTTTCGTTATTTTCATCTTTAAGTTTGAATTTCTATTGGTAGGGCTAAAGTTAATCGCACGAATTTTAAGTACATTGTATAAAGATTCCGCAGAACCATGTAACTTTGGTCATATTGAAATGCCAGGTACCTACCTACTCTTATTAATATAATGTCTTTATTAATAAGAGTACCTACTTTGCATTTTCTATAAGCTAAGCTAATTCCTATCATAAATTCATGAAAGTAAATAAATGAAACATTGCCAACAATAACGATCAATATGTGAACGAAGCGATAAATACTGAAACCGAATAATATCAATTTATGTACTGAAATTAAACTAAACTGTATGGGGAATTTGAACAATATTGACAATGTTGTGTCCTATTCAAATAAACTTGTAACCATTTACATGAGCGCATTTTGTACTACGAGATACACAGTGTGCTCCTACCTACCTTTGTATTCGTTTGTTATGGCGGAGACCGCGTACTAGTAAGCGCAATGTGGGACGACGGCGTCCAGCCCGCTGCATGGACCGATTACCTGAAGAAGGTGGTGGGAAGCGAGTGGATTAGGAAGGCGGAAGACCGTGTTTGGTAGCGTGCTCTATGAAAGGTCTATGTCCAGCAGTGGACGCATGCAGGCTGATGAAATGGAATGGTGATTATCTAACGTTGGGATCCCAAGGTGTTGGAACTACGATCGCACCGTCGTGCGTACATTGCCCCTCCCCGCCGAAGTCTTCACTCCAGTCATCCAAGCTCGCTCCAGAAACCGAGTAGACCGCCCAGGTTGCCGAGGGCTTCATGAAGTGAGGTTGGGGATCCCAAATGGCGTTCTTGTCGTTCTGCCACGCTCGTGCACTCCAGGAGCACGTGCGTCAGTGTTTCATCGACCTCACTGCAGGCCCTGCACAGAGGACTGTCGGTGACACCTATAACAAAAAGGTGTTTGTTTACTGGGCTATGGCCTGTTATGAGGAATGTCCCTATAAGAGACCTATGTCCAGCAGCGAACAGCTGTGGCTCGGAGAGCATTTTAGCGTTTAGTTCTAGTTATAGTCGGGTCGAAAGCTGCGGGTCCCGAAACTAACCGCATTTTTTATAGTAAAATAGCGAGCAAACGAGCAAGCGGACACCTGATGTTAAGTGATTACCGCCACCCATGAACATAATTGCAGCACCAGATGTGCCGCCGATGCGTTGTCGGATACTTTCAGGAATTTGTTAGTCCACCCCTTGAATAACTCCACGCTGTAATCTAGTGGGAACACCGACGATGGGAGCATTATTTTTCTAACAGGTTTTTAACCCCCGACCCAAAAAAGGGGTGTTATAGGTAAGTTTGACGAGTGTATCTGTGTATCTGCCTGTGGCATCGTAGCTCCTAAATGAGTGGACCGATTTTAATTTAATTTTTTTTGTTTGAAAGGTGGCTTGATCGAGAGTGTTCTTAGCTATAATTAAAGAAAATCAGTTCAGCTGTTTGAAAGTTATCAGATCTTTTCTAGTTTTCTTATAGAGGTTTTTGGGTCGGGAGTTTTTTAAATTTTAAGTTATACCTATTAGATTAATAATGCTGTGAGCTATTGTGTCATATATGGCATAATCGTCCGTAATAAGGAATATGATACAGAGGGAGGTTACAAGTAAAACGTTTTAATATAAGTTCGTGCACGGTACCTAATGTTTCCGATTAGGTACTTAAACGGAATCACATTTTCTTGTACTGGAATTTACGGTTGGGGCAAAGTGGAGATTGCGAGTAATTTATTTAGAAGGTCGTTCGATCGGCGCGAGTAATAACGAGCTTTTTTAGGTTCCGTAGTAATTTACCATTACGCGAGCAGTATCAATAATGCTTACTCAGAGTAAATTTTAGATCGTACTTATCTAAATTTGAATTTTACCTACCTACCAAATTACTGTTAGATTGTGATGTATGGCTAATTATGTTAGTTACGTTATAGTTAATTAAACTGATTATTATTGTCTGGTGGGAGGCTTCGGCCGTGGCTAGTTACCACCCTGCCGCCAAGCGATTTAGCTTTCCAAACCAAAGGGGTATAGGTTTAATAAAAACTGCCATTCCCCTTCCAGGTTAGCCCGCTTCCATCTTAGACTGCATCATCACTTACCACCAAGTGAGATTGTAGCCAAGGGCTAACTTTTATTTAAATAAAACAAATTATAAAAAACTTGTAGGTGATTCACAAACTCGTGAATCTTTGTTTCACGAACATGTACTTATTTTTTCCAAGTTTTTTTACAGTTTAAAAATAGAATTAGTAATTGAAGAATCTTAACCAATCTGTGATGCAGATGTTACAGTATGGTATTTAATTAAATAAGGGAACTTTACTTAAATAATCAGAAAATGTTAAAATAACTTTTTTGCAATGATTTTCTTTTAAACAATTTCACAGAACATAAAAGGCAATTTTAAGTGCCTTGTATATTGCAAAATGTTTGGTGAATTTCTGAGATGTCGTCAACTTGGGCGCAATTTTTTATTACGGTCACGCAAAGAACATCAAATTGAAAAGTTTTGGACAAATAAAAGGAAGTTACAGCGCGCAATAAAGGCGATGGGGGATGGCAAAATATTTTTGAAATAAATACAAAACATTGTTATCAGACTAATATAGCATACTAGATAATACCCGCGAATTCATCCGGGTGAATTTAGGTTTTTAAAAAACCTGTGTAGGCTAGATTGTAATGTTAGTAAAGTATCTATAGCTGTCAGCACAATATGGTAAAAAAAAACCTGTGAGAACTCCTTAATTTCCCGGGATGAAAAGTAAACTATGTGAAAAAATCACGCTTATCCGTTATTCTTTGCATGCAGCGGTAGGTACAAGCCTTCACGGTGATCTCAAGAGAGAGAGAGAGAGAGAGAAAAAGTTAAACAACAATAAACCTGACTACTACCCGCGAACTGCAGATAGATAGCAATAGATATAGTATAAAATTGATTTTCGGTCACTCGATGTATTTTAACATATTACTTACTATATTAATATATTAATGAACTCAGAATTTTTTCTTCTTTCATTTGATATCCCACTCGATACAATACCAAAAAAAAATGTTTCGAGACCCAGGAGACTCCCACTGTTTTGGATGTAGTATCCGTCAAGTCGATTTCTTTCGTATAAAATGTAGGCTATGTCACCCAGACCATAATAACGACAACGATACTTGACACCTCATTCATCAAAATAGGCTTAGTAGTTTAGGCACTAGGTGCACACATGCTTACAAACCTACATACATGTCTAGATAGACTGTTAAAATCATAACCCTTCCTTTTGGCTTTGCTGTAGTCGGGTAAAAAAAAATCTTTGAGGCCATAGTACTGTGCGGGCTGCGATCTAAATAACTATAATATTGCGTCAAAACGAAAATTGCTATACAATAACTTTGAATAAATGATTTTAAGTTTGAGTTTGAGAATTCTTCTATTGAAAATCAAAACTCTTTCGCTGTCGAGTTTATCCTGATTTTACAAACTAAAATGGTACTGAACCAAAGCGAAGTAAACAAAAATAATCAAAAGCCTGTTACACAGTTTTTTCCGTGACAACGGTATCCAGGCGACAAGCGCCCTAGAGGCCTTCTCGCCTAGGAAAACAATCTGCCAGAAAATATTTTTAATCCGCGTCGAAGCCTTAAGTATCTCTTGAGGGCATCCATCTTAAATATTATTTGAGAAAATAATTTTCTTTTCTCATTTACTACGTTAAACGAAAAATTTGCTGTCGAATCAGGGTTTTCTTGTGGAAGGCAGATTTGTGATTCATCACGATCTTACTGTAGGTACATAATTATATCCAGAAAGTATATTCTAAATCTATACTAATATTAAAAATGCGAAAGTTTGTCTGTCTGTCTTTCTGTCTGTCTGTCTGTTTGGCTGTCTGCCTGTCTGTCTGATTGACTGACTGACTGAACTATCAATGCACAGTTAAAACTACCAAACGGATCGGGCTGAAATTTGGCATGCAGACAACTGGTATTAGATAAACAACCAGTAAGAAAGAATTTTTGAAAATTCAACTAAGTAGGTTGGTAGCTGGCCACGGCCGAAGCCTCCCACCAAACCAGACCTGTGCATCTACATGGCCGCTTCTTTAGACATTAAATGTCAGCACTCATAATAAATTCTGTCCTTCAACGTTTTCTTTCTTATGTTCGCTTTTTGCATGCATAGTCATCTCTGTTTGAGCGACTATGTTTGAATAAGGCAAGTTTCACTAGCTGTGTTTATATACGGTTGCTATGCAAACAATTCACTTACTGTACTGTATGCAAGGAGAATGTTGATTCAAACATGGACGTATAACGAGCGATCCTACTTTTAAACTTTAAAAATATTTTGGAACAGCATTGCTCACAAGTCACAAGGCATCACTACTCATATTATAGGTAAATGCGAAAGTGTTTGTTTATTGGTTTGTTGATGTATAAGTTTGTTAGGTTGTTTGTTTGTTGGTTTGTCCTTCGAAGTGATCGAAGTGATTTTTTGTACGGGTATATATAGACCAGCGCTAGGGTGATTCGCTAACTCAGTGTTTAACACTGAATGATAGCCACTGAGTTCATTTGACATTGGTTCTACATTGCTGCTTCACTAAGTGATATTAAAATAATTTTTCGTAGAAAATATTCAATGGATTAAAAATAAATGTCAAATGAGCTGGGTGGCTATCATTCAGTGTTAGACACTGAGCTACTGAATCAGTAGGCTAGAGAGTGGCATGGGCTACTTTTTTGTAGCCTATAGGGATTTCGAAAAGCCTAAATCCATGCGATCAAAGTTGAAGGTTTCAATAGGTATGTACCTACTTAGAATATCATACTACTATACATATTGATAAACTGTACAAGTGTAAATTAAAAATTTTCAACACCCCCGACAAATCATTTTCAAATAAATAATTATGTATATCTAGGCAACGTCCATCTTGACAGCTTGACATTTGTCAATTGACACTTGAATATTATGAACCTAGGGTTATCTAACCTTCTTTTCTACAAGAAAACTAGAAAATAGCTGATAACTTTTAAACGGCTGAACCAATTTTTTTGGATTATAGCTAAGAACACTCTCGATCAAGCCACCTTTTAAACAAAAGAAACTAAATTAAAATCGGTTCATTCGTTTAGGCGCTACGATGCCACAGACAGATACACAGATACACAGACACACAGATACACAGATACACACGTCAAACTTATAACACCCCTCTTTTTGGGTCGGGGGTTAAAAATGAGAAAGAGATGCCTTCTTATTATTTGTTTACAAAACATAAATCCTGGTAAAATTTAATTCAGTAATTCACTGTTATCAGTGTATCCTTTTTGTAACGAAATCGTTTATTTTACTAACATTGCAGTTCCTGGCTTAATGTTATTAGCGCCGAGCGTTCCACTTCGCTCGTTGCGCAATTTATGGTTAGGTACACGTAGATTATATCCTAACTTTTTACATACAAGTTTACATTTAACAAAATAATAGGTAATTGTAAAATACTAACTTCAGTCCAGTGAAGATTGATTCAGCAGAGCAACTGCGCAATGATTGTACCAATACCGAAATTCAAGGAAAAAAATACACGAGTGAGCAAAGTCCGCTTTGCTATATACAAGAAAACAGTATGACTATAGCTTGTAGGTAGGTATTATATACTAACTAGAGGATGCCCGCGGCTTCGCCCACGTGGATTTTGTTTTTTTTAAATCCCGTAGGAACTCTTTGTTTTTCCGGGATAAAAAGTAGCCTATGTCCTTCCCCGGAAGTATCCCAAGTATGTACCAAATTTCATTAAAATCGGTTTAACGGTTGAGCCGTGAAAACGTAGCAGACAGACAGACAGACACACTTTTGCATTTATAATATTAGTATGGTTAGTAGTATTACTGTAGAAATATAGAAACGTAAAACGCTAAGTTACAATACTAGGTACACAAGGTTTGAAAAGCGAATAGTAGAATGAATTAGCAATTACAGCTTTCAATTTAAAAAAAAAACGAAACAGAAATTATTTTCAGTTAAGTATTGCAAATATGATAAGCATTGAAAAGGGAACAGAAATCATTTCCATTTATTGCAAAAACAGCATGTACTCGCAGGTATAAACAAAACAACTAGAGCTCAACTTTATCCAGAACAAAAGCAGTCGAGATAAAGTGAAGAGTAGTTATAAACTTTTACCTTTGCCGAAGGCTATTCGTTCAAATTGGGAAACTAGCTCGACTTGCTCTTGCACGGTGTTGTGAATGCGGAAATGTTTTAGCCCTGCCCGTATAATTTGCTGAATTCAGCAGCGTACAGTAGAACTCAGAATTCTAAACAAAATAAGCGATGAAGATACGCTTGGAGTATCTTTACGGGATCATATCAGATTAATGTGGAGACCCTTAAAGGAATCGGGGTGACCTAGCTCAACAACTCGCGAGTTGGTGATGACGAGTGGGTTGCGTACCTTTAAGAACCAATAATATTGGAGTCGCAAAATGGTTAAATAGCGACCCTAAACTGGAAAATGTAGCGTTGGAAGACCCCTCCAGTATATGCACATTTTGAGCATTTTTGAGATCTATGAAAGTCATTCATCTTAATAACTCAAAATTTAAAACACCCCACACACAAAAACCTCTATAAGAAAACTAGAAAAGAGCTGATAACTTTCAAACGGCTGAACCAATTTTCTTCGATTATAGCTTCAAACAAAAAAAAAACTAAATTAAAATCGGTTCATTCGTTTAGGAGCTACGATGTCACAAACAGATACACACGTCAAACTTATAACATCCCTCTTTTTGGGTCAGGGGTTAAAAATGAAGACTCAACAAAGATGATCAATGATTTGATCTTCACTATTAAACAAATATTAACAAACAAATAATATGAGACAGGGAATTGTGGATATTATTATATTTGTTGCAATAAAACTGCTGCGCCATATAAACTTAAATCATTAAATAGCACAACGGGGCGCGAGAATATTACTCCAGTATATCATCACCGTGCCAGGGAACATAAGATAACTAGCAGCATTTTTCATACTTTGTGAAAGGACTTTTAAAATCTTTTACCACTTATCTTTCTCCGTTATATTATCATCTTTTGGCGTAGCTGCTTTATTGAGTAGGTATCTACGGAAAAACTTAAAAAAAAATGATGATGTATGTACCTATGTAGACTAGAATATGATAATGATAACGTAGTTCTATTTTTGACCAATTTAAATCTCATACGGAGGACAGCAGCTGTTATGCTCATATGAACTTAAAAGTACAGAAAGTCGCATACTAGGTATTTGAACTAACAGATGTGGGAGGAGAAAGGAGAATAATGATAGTTATACAAATTACTAATTAATATCGTTACCTCAACGGTACACGCTTCCTAATACAAGTATGTTCAATGAAATTACTTGCCACGGGGTGCACTTTCAATTTTACCACGATAATATTATTATACGACGATATATTTAGGTCTTAAATATTCCTGCCACCTTTCTACCTTGGCGAAAATTAATAAAATCAATTTTGAAAATAAAGGGTCCTGTCGTCAACACCTGCAAAGCAAAAAGACTTTGTCGGTCTTAATACCTAAAACGCAAAAAGCCTCTATCGTTAGGTACAAAAAATGTTTACTTAAAGACTAGTTTGTAAGAAGATTTTTTTTTAAAGTAACTGCATCATTTATAAATGCTTCATAATAATTATTATCAAGCCTAAGATAATAAATCCAAAATAGATATTGAAATAATCGAAAAACTGCAATCAGTTTCTGAAAATCAGAATTAAGTCCCCTTGCATGGGATGTGGAAAATACAGTGGTGGTCATATAATTAAGAACGATTTTTATTTCCAGTCTTTCTTTATCAATATCAGGTTTTATGTAGCTCTGTGTTCCTTCTTAGAAGTAGTTAATTATGTTTTGACTTAGCCACATAAATCCGCAAACTGGATTACGAATAGGAGATATGAAATCGCCAAATATTTTTTAATAAATCTCATTTACTTCCAATAGTAACGAATTCAAACACAGGTGTAGCTGGACAAATAATTAAGAACGAATATTAAACTGGTTTGAGAATTACTTTAGATGAAACTTAAGTTAAATAGATTACATAAACATGAAAAAATAATCCTTTTAAACTAAAATTGATAGTTAGTGGCATGTCCATAGTTTTAAATTACTGCCTTTCAACGGCGAGGCATTAACTCTATCAATTTTTGACATTTTTCAAGAGAAATAGGGGCTCCATTATTCCAAATAAACATCGTAATGCTCTTAAAATTGCTACTATGTCGTTTGATTACACTTTTCTTGGCTTCACACTAAATATTTTCAATTGAATTTAGATCTGGACGTTAGCTGGCTAGTCTAAGACAGAAGCTGACTGTGTTATGCAGAATTTCTCAACAGTGTAGGCTTCGAAATTCGGATCATTGTCGTTCTGGAATATCCAAATAGCTGAAAGCACTTCATCAGCATACGGTAACATTGTTTCTTCCAGTATGATTTTGTATTGGAATTGATCCATGCTTAGGTATCAGACTAACAAGTCCAACTTTACACAAGTTTAAAAAATCTATTAAAAGTATGCTCCTGAAAAAAGCTTATTATACAATCGAAGATTATGTAAATGACAAAAAAGCTTGGATTTGACTCGCTCCAGCAATACACGGTGCTGCAATTGCTTGTACACAGTATGGCATATTATTGTAAATTGTACATTTGAAAAGAGCAACCGCCGAGTTTCTTGCTGGTTCTTCTCGGTAGGAACAGCATTCCGAACCAGTGGTAGATTATTTTGACGATTCAAAAGCACTTGTAAAAGTTTAATTGAATAAAAATAATTTGAATTTGAATTTGAATTTGAACTCTAGGCCCAGAAAAGCACCCCCAAATTTTCGTGTTTTCTTCGTCATGCTTTAATGTCAGTTTTGTGTACTTGGAGTCAAATGCTTTATTCGGAGGTCATCGTACGTATCATTTTCCATCTGAATACACTCTGTTTATTTTTGTTTCATCAGAAAAAATAACATTTTTTCACTGTCTGACAGTCCAGGTTTTCATACGTCTTTGCAAATGTAAGACGGGCTTACCTATGACAACGTTTCAACATGGGTACCTTCCTTGTTTTCCTTCCATGCAACTTCTTTTCTACCAAACGCCTTTGAATAGTGCGTAACGAGATCGCTGAAGGGTTGTTTTCACCAAAATATTCGTTTCTTAGCTCGCTAGATCCTTTAAGAAGATTTTTGAACGATATTCGTATCATCTCAACGAAATTTCTTTCTCAATTTAGGTACGCGCGGAATATTTGACGTCGTTTCATACGTGTTAAAATGCTTCATAGAATTGAAAACCATTGTTTTCGAGCATTGGAAATAATCAGCTATCTTTTTATGCGACTAATTCTTCTCACAATGTTTTGTTATGACTTCACTTGTAGATTTATCACAAGTTTTACTTGTACCTATTATTTTTACAAAATAATCAAGTTTAATACTTTTACAGCATTAAATGGCGCCAAAAATTATACGAAAAGAGACTTAACCACTGAGGTTCTCTATTTAAACTTGAATAAAAAAATGAACAGTTCAGCGTTCTTAATTATGTGACCAGCCAGTCAGTAGTAGCACAAGATTCAGATCTAATGTCATAAATGTATCTGTTAATTAATTAAATAATAATGTACATAAATGAATACACTAATAATATGGAAAAGTTTTGTGATACCAAGAGATATGAAAAATAATACATGCATAGAGTTAAACTAGTTTATTAAAAAAATAATGATCTTTAAATAATCGTTCTTAATTATATGACCACAACTGTATATTTCTCTACTTGTATCATGAATGATTGAATACACACTCCGATCGGCTTACGTGTTAATTAGTGAAAGATCACAGAAGCTGATTAGAGCCTGCCTCGTTATCAACGCCATACAAAGGGAGATAAAGAGGCGCACATGGCGAACTAATTAAGCCTTTGATATATCAAATATGTTAGTATCACCTACCTTTAGAATAATGAGACGTCTGACGTATAATACTTATTAGAAGAAGCTTTTGGTACATCCATCACAGAAATTAATATAGAATTATCTAGTATAGGAGGCACAAAAATAATAAATATACAAAAAATCGTACTTTTTTACTTAACCTTACCAGGAAATCGAATTGTGCTAAGGAATAGTTCTCCATACTGAGTAATGACCAATGAGTAATGACTGATCATTCATAATCTCTATACTGACTGAAGTTCAATGAATAAATTCTAGTTCTTATTAATAGGCAATTTAGTATTTATGTCTTAGTAGCAGACACTCAAAACACGCTTTTGATAACATGATTTTATGACCAACATCAATTTTATGGCTAACGAACGTCATAAAATATGTCCTACTTTGATATTTATTCGAGAGAAGAACAGTACGTTTCAATCTAATATGGAATAAGTTTCTAACAAAATCTTATTAGATTTATTCATAGTTTTTGCTTTTTGTACATAAAGAGAAATCGCGTTTAACAATAGATAGGAATTAGAATCTTCGCTATATTTTATCTTGGAAACCATTTAATTAAAGTGAATTTCAATGAAAAATACGAATTTTCGTTTGAACTCAATTTTGTAAGCTAACCCTGACCGCTCAGTTTCAGAAACTCCTAAAAAGAGCGCTCTGCCAATTTTATCAACCTTGACCTTAACTTTGAAAGCGGTATAAAAGACTGTGGATTAAATAAATGCAAATCTTATGTAATGATTCATTGGCGAGTAAAATCTTTGGTACTCAGCGAGCCCACAGGATAAAGGTATAATCCGCCGACGGAGCATCTAAAGTACCGCAGCCTTATCCACCGGAGGTTTTGCTCGTTGGCTCTTTGGGCATGCTTGAAATTCTAGACCGAGGTAAAAAAAACCACCTGTGGGCGATTAAAACTCATCATGAATTTACGTGTTCGTTTCATCGCGTAATAAAGTTTACACGTCTGAAATAATTATGACTGTTGTTGTAAACCAGCAGAAGCTGTAAAAATAAAGTTTTGAAAACGTCTGTGTACGAGAAAATTGAAACCTATAAATGACTGCAACAAGTTTAAATAACTAAGTTAACATAGATAACCGTTGGCATCCTAGTTAATGAAATAAAATAATTTCAACTGGGAACATGCCATGACGCCGGCAACGGATAGACTGTTTAGTCCGCTAATGGATCATAACGCCAACCAGCGAGCCTACGAGCCCACGAACTACAAACTAAACCCTCCAATTCGCCAATGAATTGGGCACTTAGTGAATCCGCCATATTGAATTCATTATGACGTCACGAGCCTTTGTTTTATCTAAAGCTGAACCTCAATATTCTGAACCAGTACAGACTTAATGATCCGTAGATTCTAAGGCTTGAGAGGCAAAAAGACTGTTCTGACAAGTGAAAGGCCGATATCAGCCTTATCTATTAGTAGTCTGCAGCTGGAATACTTCTTTTCATTGTTCGTTCACTTTTGAAAAAGAAATTACTTCCTCTGCATTATTGTTTTGAGTTGTGCGGAGATTGCCTTCATCGCTCCCGAGGAATGGAATTTTGTATTATGATTTTGTTCCTAGGACGTGCACTTATCTTATGCAATGTTATGCATATTTTATTAAATTACGTATTATCATTGTAAGATATGAAATGATCCGACTCTGATGTTTTCTTCATATTTTATTGATAACTATCGACCGCTTGTGGGTTCGCTCCCGTGGAAGTTTTGAAAAATCATTATAAACCTCTGTGCAAAAGTTCTTGATCCAAGAGCCTGGGCGTGATGAGTCAGTCAGTGAGTCTGTTAGAACTTTTTTTTTCAAATAAAATACTCGTATTTAGTTTTGTGTTTGTTACGATGATTATATTTTGAAATGAGCTTCATATTATTATTTTTTTCGTTGAATTTACCATTAAAGAGTAATGCTAGTTTTATCTACGTTATGATGCAGTTAATATGCGTATTCGGTTTTTGCGAAATCTTCTCTTTCAAGACATTTAGCTTTTTGTCTCATAAATAGAATATGAATGTAAAATATGAATAGAATGTAAAAGTTGCTTTAACATTAAATGAACTGAAAAGAGTGGTACCTACCACCTTTAGTTAAGTCAACAAAACTGGATTGGTACGACGTAGAATTCGCACTTAGTGAAAATAATAGCTTTTAATCGGAGCTATTTTCTTCGCTGTTCCTTTATAAAAGCATAAGAAATAAAGCGAAATTGCCTTAGCTCGAGGTTAAATTACAAAATAGGTAGTCGTTAGCTTCGTGCACGGTGGCATTAAGGTAATGACTCCATCATACTTCGATGAAAATCTGCTACTGTAACAACTGTTGTTAGTTGTTACTTGGTAGAATTGCAAGTGCCTTAATCGAGGCCTTTAATGAACTATAATGTTCCCAGCATTTAGCTATCTTTATGCGAAAGCTAACTGTGACGATTAATTATTGTTATAATGATGGTGTCTGTGCTACCTATGTATATGGTTATTTGTATGAATAGATAGTTTTTTGTACTAGTTTGTTCTACCACCCTGTTTTTAAAATTTAAAGCGCATAGTTACAGATAATCTTAATGATAACAAGAAAATAGCTCAGATATACAAAATTAAACTAGTTTTAAACCTAATATAATCTAAATTAGTCTACTCTCCAACGACTGGATACAATCGAAGAATTTAGTTGTCTGTTCGGAAAGCTAACAATAAAGTTCTATTAATACATAATGTCACATGAGCTACAATTATTAAGAGGGGTCTCTCCGTCACTCGCTTCATACAAACGTAGTTCCAATTTCATTTAAATACTAAGCAACCAAAGTCCATGAAATTTTGCAGACATATTCTAGAAACTAATATCTATGTCTGTGGTTTTTGCTAAACTTTGGTTGCTTAATATTCAAATGAAATTGGAACTACGATTGTATGAAGCGAGTGACGGAGAGAGCCCTGTTAAGGGAACTTGTCATGATCAAACGGTACTGTAGGTATTACGGTAGGTATAATAACATGTTATTTCCATATATTATATATTATTAATTATCTTCCCTTTCAATTAGTGTAGCGGTTGTCATTCATATAACTACAGTCGTATTTGCGAACATTCCATTCATTTCAGTGACGTGGTTTCATATTATGCAGTCGTTTTTATCCACCCTGGATCCCGCAATACAAAGGCGTGTCAACTCACTATATATGTAAAGTATCACGAAGTAAGAAATAAACTGGAAGAGCCACATGAAATGCAGTAATATGTACCTACTATTAAACGCTCACATTGTTGTAGTAAGATCCGTTGCTTAAAATCAGTGTTTCTATTAAAGTGATAAAAGCTCGATATAATAATGTAACTAGGTACTTTACTATCCATTTTCTTTGAATTAATTTACAAGTTCGCCTTATTTGGACTAGTTTTTAAAAATTGCATATAAGTTAGCCATTTGGAGGCAAAACATTTAATTTCTAGTTAAGTCAATATTAACATTATAGTGTTTATATTTGGTTTTGTGAGTTGCAGTACTTAGAACCATTTGATATTTTAAGAAAAATGTTTGAGAATTTTTTAAAGATATTTTCAGTACTTAAACTATATAACTTCTTACAAAATCAAAAAGTACTGCAATTATTTATAAAACTGAATCTTAAATAATCTTAATCTAAATTAAATCATATCTCTATTAATTTAATCATTAATTATTATCTGATATAGCAAATAATAACCTACGCCACTTTTTTCAACCGGTTTATGGAGGACACAGAAACTACAGAAACCTGCTAAGTAACTTTATTAATTTACATAACGTAAGGAATACATTATCTTTTGTCTATGCTCATAGATATCTGTACGATATGCAACTCCGGTCAATGCGAAACAGAACTACGAATACTCCTAAACCTAGGTTACAACCTACAATACAGAATGATCCAGTCCAGTATCCAGTGCCCAGATGGAGTGCTGTCTCATGAGTAGATAGAGGTGCTGTGAGAATCTGGGCCGATGCGGCCAGAAGAGCTGGTGTGTCATCGAAGGTGGTCTCGAGCTACCAAAGCGCTACGCTTTCAAGTTCTTTTCTTCTCCTAGGGCTGTCGATTGGCCCTATTGGCCAACATTACACTGGGTGGTATATTTCATTGCGATTTTTTGTTGTTGTTTTTGATGTCACATCTAGTTACTTTATAGGTTTAATATTTAGCGCGAATGTGCATGTACGGCGTTATGATGGTCTCATCAAAAGAGCGGTACAGTGTGCGCTGAATAGTTACTCGTCAGCGAGTGAAACATCCAGACTCCCACTAAATCTCTTGATGCGGTTGTATACTCATAGCTATACCTAACTATGCACATTCCAAAACGAGGCAGGAGGGTTAAATTTAACACAATGTGATACAAGGGGTTAAAATCGGGGTTTGAAATTCATTTAGTCCACGTGACGAAATCTGGGGTAGTACGCTAGTTTCTAGTATAACCACCGAACCCGCAATAATCTGCTTGCGAAGTATATTAGAGGGTACCTACTCTACCACAGATAATGGTGAAATTAATGAAATGAAACACACCTCCAGCCCATAGAAGGAAAAGGATATTACTAAGCGATTACGCACACGCGTGTTAAATTTAGGTGAGCATGAAATTCGTCGCCCACTCGCTCTTCTGGTCCATTTATTTCATACCAGTTGGAATGAAATTCCACATTAGTTAATGTGGAATCGATGTGAACGACATGATTGGGAATAATTGGAAATAATTCGTCGTGCATTCCACGAGCCTACAGTTGAAATATCTCAGTTCTGCATTAAGCGTTTTACAGTAGGTAGTTAGTAACAGCAATGCAACACTCATTTTCATCACAATCATAATCTCAACGCTTGGTCGGCCCACTACTGAGCACATGTGTACTCAGAGAATGAAAATAGTTTCGGCCACAGTTCACAACGCTGGCAAATGCGGATTGACAGACTTCATACACCATTGCAGAAATCTCTTCAATAGAGATAAGTTGTCCTTTGTGCACGTCTATTCATTATACACACCTATAATGTTTTAGGTACTTGACTACGACTCTAAGTAGGTACCTACCTACATTTTATAAATTGGTCCACATTACTATCCGCTATAACTTTTAAATGGTTGGACGATATAAGGGGGTGGACAGGGCTTAGTTACCCGAAGTTGAAAGAGGCGGCTTTAAATAGAGAAGCTTTTCGGATGATGATTGCCAAACTTCGTTTCGAAGAAGGCACGCGATGATGATGATAACTTTTAAATACTACTTAGCTGTGTCAGTTTTCTTTTGTACTTCGTTAAGATATTTTTAGTGTGGTTTAATTAACCATAAACGACACCCCATATCATGAGATAAATGAGAAATTAAATCGATCACTTTATGTGCACTAAAAATTTTTTTTTTCAAGATTTTATTTTACCACTTTGTCCACGTGACAAATGTTTACTACCGGAGCTCAAAATAATAAAGCTATATTTTAATTAAACCATTAATCAGTATTTAGTTCATAAAACTACGTTCGCAACTTAATGTGGTCCTAAATCTTTTCAGGACCGGTCTAGAAAAGGAAAGAGCTTGAAGCTTAAAGCTCTTAACGGCCACTTTATTCAGAGGCCATATTTTGTAACCCCATTGATAACGTAATCCAGTAGGATCAGGATAGTTTATAGTCAAAACAGTTAATGGTCTGTACCCCTAGTACGATTATGCATATCTCGTTGATGGTTTTGTGAGTTTAGGTACTTTAACTTCGAAATAAAGTTCAATTCTTTGTTTTACGTTAGCACGTATTCTGTCGTAACGATTATGGGTATCGAAACTTGTACTTGTACTTGGTGTGGTTGAACTTGGTGGTTGAGACGATGGCTGTAGATTTAGTTCACTCTGATAGATGTGCGAGGGATCTCTACATTGAATTTCGTTTCGAGGAACTTTAAAAACTCTCACTTGGGGTACTGTAAGATAAATTTGAGATTATTTTGTAATTAGCAGTTCTGCAAATACCCACTTAAAAAATGCAATTACTTCCAACTTATAAGCTATGGAAACAAATACAATATACATACTGCCGTCCTAAAGCTAAAGTGTCGTTAACTACCAAAACCAAGTTTCGAGATATGATCAAAAAAGCGCAAATTTATTAAGAAATGATGCCATTTGATAACTAATAAACGTATACAAAACTTGAAACTATAGAAATGTAGAGTAAACAGAGCACTTTCAAATAGCTGTATTTTTAAGTTTCTAGAGTAAATAATAATTATAGCAGGAGAGTTTTGGCTTTTTAGCCTAGCATTTTTTCTAACAACGGCTTATGTTTACATAACTTAAATGTCGTTAGATTACCCTTTAAGACGTTTACGGCTTGAATTGCATTTACTTTTTTTATCTTTTTACGAAACTTAAAAAAATTATATAATTTCTAAAGTAAAATGACTCTAAAAGACTTTAACGACATTATATGTTAGGTTATGATCCTAAAAACTATCAATAACAAAACACTTAAATGCTGCTCTTGTAATTTAAACACATTTTAGTCTAGAAGAATAGAAATGATTTGTTTACAGTAGCGTTTTTTGGGGAGACTTGCTAAACTAAAATGTGGCTTATTACAAAAGATCGCACCGTAGCGACGTTTTAGGTTAGCATTGTTTATAAATATTTGAGGTTTTCCAATGAAAGTAACGGTAACTACAACAATTGAAAGAGCGTCAGTCCGAAAGTGCCCATGCTCGTCTAGAATCTCCGTTATGTACCGATGAGCAGTGATCCCTGTTCACGAGCTCCTCCAGTCCGGGAAACACACACAAGTTCGTATTTCCGTCGATTGACATGCCACCCCAGAACATGCTCGATCCCCCGCCATACTCTTTCTTCTATGCAAGCCTGAGCAAATCGTTCGCCTTGTCTTCTGTACACTCTCTTTCGCCCGTCATAACAAAATAAAGATACTCTTGTCTCATCCGAGAAGAGTCCAGCCCTCCATTGGTCGAGGGTTCAGTTGACATGCTCACGGGCAAATTGCAACCTTTCCCTGCGATGCTGTGCAGTTAATTTCCGACCCCTAGCAGGTACACGGACCGCAATTTTCTTCTCTCGCAACCTTCTTCTAATCGTAGACGTGCTCACTGTAGCTCTGCGAACTTCTCGGAGCTGCGGTTGCAGCTTAACGACATTAAGGAATCGATTGCGCGAAGAAGATATCACAATAAAGCGGTTGTCTCTTTCGGATGGGATGTGCAGCATCGTTGACCTGATCCATGCCTCCGGATGTAGCCCCCAGTCTCTTGAAACCGTTGGAATACCCGCTGCACGGAAAAACGACTCAAATAAAGTTGCCGTGCCACATCACATTGTCGCATCCCTGATCGCAGTAGTACAACCACTTGAGCGGCTTCTTCAGCAGTAGTGTCCACCTTGAGGGTTAGTTTTCTTGCAGTTAGAGTTAACGTGTGTCCTCTTCAACGTTTGGATGGTGAATGACCTTATTTTTTACTTATACTGGCCATTTTATAGCCCATAAAGTTCAAACAAGTCGTGGTCCCTATAATGAGGATTTTTGCCACATTTTCTTTGACGTACCGTATTCAGAAGGTTTATATCGTTTATGAAATGTAACTATTGTTTGATAAAAGGTCGTTAAACGTTCTTTGCATTGATATCAATACTGTTTGGGTTAGATGTACGGGCTTGGTAATATTACAGGTTAAAGCCTCATTTTCAGATAGGTGCGATTTTTGTGACGCCGAGTGTAGTTTAGCATTATGAAATCGTAGTTTGTTTGCTTGCTGAAAAGCTACTTCATTTTATACACATAGAAAAAACAATTTTAAAACATGAAATGTTTTTGCAGTATTACAATAAATATTTGAAACAACAAAAAGACACGCCTCTTACGGCCGAGTCTTTTTGTTGTTCCTGCCACTAGTAGCTAGTTCATTATTGATTTATTTTAATATTAACCATTAATTAATATAAATATAAACAAAGATTGTCGCAAAACGGAACACTAAATGGCTGCAACTATAAATAATTTCAAATGCATGTTTCGCGCTTTTATAAAAACAAATATTTGCTTACTTCGATATTTTGTCCGCCATCGTGGCAAAATTGTCGGGAAAACACTGAGCCCGTGCGCCACATCTACTCCAGAAAGCTCTCGCAGGCGCACTCAGGCGCACTAATGACTAAATTAATTCACAATAAAGTTACAACCTGGCGAGATGCGGGAATAGTTAAAGACATTTAAGTTATGTATTGCGGGATAGAGTCATTTCAGTCTAGGAAACAATATTTTTTTGCAAAATATAACTAAACTGTAACGCGTTTATGTGTGATTAAAGACATTTTAGTCTAGCATTTTCGTTTAAAGACATTTTAGCTATGGAATTTAAGAAAAAACCTTGTAGCAATAAAAATTAACGCCGCTTAGAGACATTTTAGACTGGCAATGTCAGTTAAATACGTTTAAGTATTGTTATTATATAAACAGGTAGTTACTTAACGACGTTCTTCATATTGCTATATCAAAAACTACAGCAGCTAGGAAAATACCGGTTAGATTGGTCGATAGAAAAAAAAATTCTGAGTAAGATAGTGTTAAAAAGTCAAATTTGACCAATTGTGGGTTAACGACGTTTTAGCTTGAGGAGGGCAGCATATTCTAAAATCTCTAAATAAAAATTTTACTTGTGAATAAACTTTAGCAAACTCACTTTAAAGTGAATATTGCTCCAAATTATTTTTTTGTTAGTGGACAAGTAAAGAATTAATTAGAAAATGGTTTCGGAATATTTTATCTAGATGTTTTATTACAAGTAACACACTTTTCTTCATAAATACCTAACCGAAGGTTCTAAAACAGACTATTTTGAATAATCCATACTAAATTTACTAATGCCCTATTACGTATTCTGAGCAAATGCAAAATGTGTCTGTCTGTCTGTCTGCTACGTTTTCATAACCCATCTGTTTCATTAATTGTGAAAACAGGGTTAGCTTACATCCTAAGGAAGGACACAGGCTTTTGCCCTAGAAAATCAAAGAGTTCCCACGGGATTTTAAAAACCTAAATCAGTTGACATCATCTGTTTGGCCAACAGTCTAAAAAGACTTGTATCCTGGAGATAGACATAGGCTATTTTTATCCAGGTAAATCAAGGAGATCCTATAGGATTTTTAAAAAACCTAAATCCACGTGAACAAAGTTTGGTTACCATGCTTTATATTTTAAAAGTTCCATTAATAAAACAGTACTACTATGAGGTCTACATAAAGTATCAATTAATCCACAGTAAATTGAAATTAAACCTGAGTATTCAACACCGACGGAGTACTAAGACGTTTCATTACTTTACCTACTATTCCGAAATGCCTATTCGGTGAGGATTACGCCCGCCGCATCCATTAGTGCGACAATAGCTGCCGAAAATCTGCGCTCGTCATTCGTTTAACACCAGTTCTCTACACCATTTAGTAGCTACACAATTTACATGCGAACAAGTATACAATTATTATGGATACAGATACAGTGCACGACAGGTTGAGATTGCAAGTTGAGATCCGTATGTTATCTTTCGTCGAAATTGTTATTTTTTTAGGGTTCCATACCTCAAAAGAAAAAACAGAACCCTTATAGGATCACTTTATTGTCTGTCTGTCTGTTGGTCTGTCTGTCTGTCCGTCCGTCCGTCCGTCCGTCCGTAGATCCAGTGTCTACAAGGTAAAAGGTAGGTATAATAAATTATTGTTTCAGTATCATATTTTATCTCTTTGAAAACAGTTGGTAAGTACATATCTGATGAGATTCTTGACGGTTCTCCTCAGAAAATTTTATTTTCTGAACCGACGGTGGTAGTATATTGACATTTCATTATCACAGCCACAAATCGGCCTACATGAAATTTCATAAATGTTTTTGATTCTAATTCTTCCGCTTATCTCTTTTGAAGCAATGAAATGCAAACCTTGCTATTTGCAAGTTCTTCTTCAACGTAGTTTCTCTGAATCGCAAGATAAGGTAAAATATACTTTATTTTAACAAGAAATCATGTATTCCATTCCATTTTTACTTATTTCAAGCAATCAAAAATTCTCAAAAACATTGTATGACATCCAAATAACGGAAATCTACGAAGATATCACCCATTGCTCTATAAAAATCACTTAAACCTATTAAAGTTTCATCCTTTTGCCGTTTGCAGCAAATATTTCCCACAATAACGTCAAACTTCTTCGAACTAGATCCGCCTCTTCAAAATTAATGTTCCGAGCGAACAAGAGGATAACATTGCTTCCTGCGGAACCTGGCACAGATCCAGGCTTACGTCCCGGTCACAGCGTTGCTTGAAATTGTCTTATGACACTCGGAAAAATGTGTGTTTCGTGCCCTTTCATTCTTTAGTTTTCCTCGCATGTTCGTTTAAGTATGTTAAATTGTTTTCAAATTTCTTTACTCTGGAAACCAAGAAATAATTAATTAAGAATTAAATTAAAGAAACAAATTAAGAGTTTTTTAAATAAAGCGTCATTGACAGTGTTCCAGTGGGGTGTTATTTAAGTTTAAAGTTTATACCTGTGTCTCTATCCAATGACTTCTATACCTCGTAGGTATACCTATAATATATTGCATCGTAATGCTCATGTGCTGATTTGAATACTGTAAGGAGCTTCACAATTTGTCATAATCTTTTTATTATTTTGCAGTTGTATTTTCTGTATTGTATCTTACGTTAGAGGTTGAAATGATCGAATATGAAAAAAAAATACGCTAAACCTTAAATTATTAATTTCTCTATTGCTTGAAAATTGAAAAAACAAAATATTTTTCTGAATTATCAATTGGATCCTATAAAATCATGAACACCATAGGTTCAAACTTAAGTATACAATGTACCCACTTAAGATTACTTAAGTTGCTCTGAATTTAAGGAATTTTCTTATTACATAGGCAAGAAAAAAAGCGAATAGGTACTCTAGAATTCACCTATAGACCAAATCAGCACCGTTAATAATTCTTATTTACTACCCATTTCATCTGGACGTCGTACTCTCTCAACCACCCAAAACATATTCGAGTACTCATCTAAGATTCATATTATGATTATCTTATGTATTGATAAATTATTGTTATTCTGTTTGCGTGGTACAGCTACTCAATACATATTCATACACCCTATGGCTTATCCAGATATAAACGGACATGAGTTCCTCATCTGTTATCTGACGAAGTGATCGTCTTATGGACAACTCATGAAATATTCATGGGACACGCGATAGTTCGTATGATGTATTCGAATTATTCCGAACCAAAATACAAGATCATCAAGAGAAGTCTTGTTTATATAGACCGGGTTTATAGAAATCCCGTGGATGTCTTTGATTTTACAGGATAAAAATCATTCCATGGCCGGCCTCAAGATGAAAGCTCTGCCTTTCATCAAGATCGATGTAGTTGTGAAAAAATAACAATCAAAGGCTGCTGCTATTTTTGCATTTATAATATTTATATAATACAATGAATACAATACTTATGATAATTATACTTACTTATGATAATTATAATACTTTTTTTTTTTTTTTATACACAGGAAATGCCTAACGCATACCCTTCCGTCAGGGGAAACGGAGGGGTTATGTGGGGCTTGCACCCACTAAAACCTGTGTTTGTTTCTCAACGGACTGGCAGTTGCGCGGGTATCACTAATGTAGTATTCACCGCACTCCCGCCAGGACTTGACCCACCGCCAAGCGGATGGGTCCCATCGCTAGGCTGGCTGCTACCAGCTCCGTCTCAGAAGCGCACCCGGAACACGGCGCGCTACCTCCTGACCTGGTTATGTATTGGCTGACGAACGCCCCTTACGCCCGTCAACCGCAGGTCAGCAACTCATGGAGGCCGGAGGTCATCATTTGCCCTTCGGCGCCCGCTGCGTCTCCTGCGAGAGGGATCCACCATCGAAATTTCCCTCTCACGTTCCGCCGCCTCCTTTGCAGACATCACCTCCTCGCAAAAGGAGGCAGCGGCACTCCACGCTGTTTCGCTCCGAACCATCGCTTGCACGATGTTTGGGAGCGAGAGACCACCACCACCAACTGCCGCATCGAGTGTACGGCGCTGTTCTGCCCAAGCTTGGCACTCCTCCAGGGTGTGCTGCGCCGTGTCCTCAAGGCGGTCCTCACAGTGGTGGCAATCGGGCGATTGCTCCCGACCTATGCGATGCAGATACCTACCGAAACAACCATGTCCGGTAAGTATCTGCGTTATCTTATGATAATTATACTTACTTATGATAATTATAATACTTGATAATAATTTATTACTAGACTATGGATTATACCATACCAGTATTTTAAAAATTTCGTAGGAACTCTTTGATTTTTTGAGATAAAAAGTAGCCTATGTCCGTCTTCGAGATCTTATCTTTGTAGCTTTTATCAAAATTGGTTAAATAGATGGGCCGTGAAAAGGAAACAGGCAAAAAGAAAGAGAGACGGACACAGTTTCGCATATATATGAGTTTGTGGAAATATAAAATCCAGAGAACCAGTGAAATTTTATTCTACACGTACTTATCTACGTAAAAATGAATTTCATCATTGCGATAAGTAACTTCATAACGGTGAGTCGTTCATAATAAAAGCATACCTACCTGCAAATTCTGCACTGACATGGGTCAGAAATGGTTGGAACCTTGCCTTGGAGGTCGAATATCTCATATTCCCCGACCCTGTAAAGTCTAAGCCGCACTGAAGAATTGAATTATTTCTTTCGCAAGCATTCATAACTCATAGCTCCCACTTTTGTTGTAAATTGTAATAATGTTAGTTTTCCAGTCCAAAGATTTAAGGCTCGAGGCGCATTGCAGCAGAGCCGAAGCGCAGTGATGCGGTTCTCCTAAAATGTTTTTTAGGGTTCCGTACCTCAAAAGGAAAAATGAAACTCTTATAGGATCACTTTGTTGTCTGTCTGTCCGTCCGTCCGTCCGTCCGTCCATCCTACCAACGTACACCTCAAACCACTTTGGAACTTGAGATTTTGCATGTAGGTAGGTTTTCGCTATAACACAGATACCCTACTTAAAATGATTTTAGGAAACTTCCGATTTCCGAATCCAGGGTGGGTTAACTAATACCCATCTACCCACAGAGGATCAACAACCTCGTTTACAAAACTGGGAACTGGCGAAAGCATCAAACAAAGAATTGCCAATTTCAGTTACCGAGCGAAATTACTAAAACTAATTTAGGCTTATACTAAAACAAATACAGGGTTTTAAATAATAAATTGTACTCTACCATAAAGAAAATAAGGTTCAAATTGCATTGCGTTCAGACAAAACTAATTCAAGCAAACAAAAACCACATTAGGTCGTTTTGTCGCCCGACCATTATTTTAGTAGTGCGGCTAACCAAAGGATATCTAAACCATTAACTACGGAATAGGTGTCTTATAAATTTTGACTTCGCACGTATAAATCAGGCTTGTGAATTCACCGAGTTCGCCAAGTACACATTAGCGAACAAAGATAAAGTTAACAATATAAATAGCGTTGTTTGCATCACTGCTTAGGAGTAAAACCGAAATAAGTTCATCTTCTTCTTCACACGGTATTTGTTTGTGTATTTACTTTTTACTTTTTAACTTCATAATGGACTTTAACTCAGTTTTTACCATATCTTGTGATACCAGCGTGCTGGTATTTATTTAGCGTCCACAATTTAAATTTTTAAAAATCCCTTGAGAACTCTTCGATATTTTGTGATAAAAACAGCCTATAGTCACTCTCCAGATTTGCAGGAATCACGTCAATCCATTGATCTGTAGTGATGTTTTGAAGAACAAATCAGCAAACCAAAATACTATCGCAATTGTAACATGAACAGTGATTCGCAATAATTAGGTATAGTTTCGCTAAAAAAACCGGTCAAGTGCGAGTCGGACTCACGCACCGAGGGTTATCAGGTAATTTTTCCGATATTTTGCACGATAAATCAAAAACCAGTATGAATAAAAATAATTAAAAATCTGTTTTAGAATTTACAAGTAAAGCCCTTTCATATGATACCCCACTTGATATAGTTATCTTACTTTGAAAATTGGAACACATTTTAATTTTTTTTTATATGATGTAACCATAATAACAATTCACGGTTTTCAGATTTATTCCTTTACTTGTGCTATAAGACCTACCTACCTGCGCCAAATTTCATGATTCTAGGTCAACGGGAAGGGCCCTATACGTTTCTTGACAGACACGACGGACGGACGGACAGACAGACCGACAGACAGACAGACAACAAAATGATCCTATAAGGGTTCCGTTTTTCCTTTTGAGGTACGGAACCCTAAAAATCCTTGAGAACTCCTTTATATTTGTGATAAAAAGCAGCCTATATGTCACTCTCCAGATTTGCAAGAATCACGTCAATCCATTGATCTGTAGTGATGTTTTGAAGAACAAACAAAAAAATCAGCAAACCAAAATACTATCGCAAATGTAAAAAGTGATTCACAATAATTAAAGTTTCGCTAAAAACACTGTGCATGGGTACATGGTTTATACAACCATACAGTCAATATGAAGACACTTATACTATAAGGCATACAGGCGGTTTGTAAATTAGCTTACAAATCTATAAAATAGGTAAATCGAACATGCGAAACTAGGCTGCAACACTGAACAGTTAGTTAGTTTGATAAATAAATATAAGTATTGAGTAAAGAAACAACCTTATTTTTAATGCAATTTTATTTCTTTTTCGAGCTTTTTCCTTTTAAAAAAATCCGTTTCTATCTCTTTACGAAACGTTAGGTTTTTTCCGTGTCGCCTCTTAGCGACGTCCGGGCGGTCCGTACGCGACGTGAAGAGGACTCTGGAAGTCAAGCGGTCTGGCGAGACGCCAAACAAGGCTCATGGTTTTTAGGCCGTTCTGTCACAAACATGCCCCTTACGCTACATTAGTGTGGATTTATACCTATAATATAACTTACACTAAGGACGAACGAATAGTAGGTAATTGTGGTATGAGTTTGTATGAGGTTAATTGCTCCTGCTTTCTCCATATATTAAACATATTAAAATGTATTGACAATAATTTCCTGAGAGTAACAAGATTGCTCTGGCAGAGTAAACCAGAGCGAGGGAACTTTCAGTTTGATCTTGACTTGACGATATGTCAAATATTAGGCTATGGATGACGTGATATCAAAGAAATATAGACTATTCACTGGTTACCTAGCGTCAAATGTAGAAACATAATTTGACGCCTGCCAGTGACGTCAAAGCCTCGACGTTTTATATTACAAGTTCCCTCTGTGATAATAACTGCGCACTGGCAGTACCACTCCGTAGGCAGCAGTGAGTAATGACTATGACATAGGTGTAACCTGCAATACCGTGCCGTATCTCTCCGTATCTAAGACTCCAGATCAGAGTGCCTAGCACCATATTTGACAGGTACAATGTAACGATCACAATTACCTCTGATTGGCTGACACTCTCTCGCTATTTATTAAAATGCATTGCTGCAGCAAAAGTGCCATGAATTGAGCCAATCACAGCAATCGAGATTGTAATAATGACTGATACAGCTTTTTTGTGGCAATGGGCAGGTCATGTCTGTCGCAGAACCGACGGCCGATGGGGCAGACGTGTTCTGGAGTGGAGACCGCGTACCGGTAAGCGCAGTGTGGGACGACCTCCTGCCCGCTGGACCGATGACCTGAAGAAGGTGGCGGGGAGCGGGTGGATGAGAAAGGCGGAGGACCGTGTTTGGTGGCGCGCCCTTGGAAAGGCCTATGTCCAGCAGTGGACGCATACAGGCTGATGGAACAGCTTTTTTGTACCAACCAACAAATGTAAATGTAAGACACTCGCCAGACCGAAGGCAAGGCATTCCCTGCGCGTGTGTTGCCTAAGTAATATAATAGTCGAAATTGAAGAAAGCATACGTACGTAGAATCTGTGAATAATCTTAACTAATATATAAACACAAATTAATTTTTCTTTCTTATAATAAACTTTTTTAATATTCATTTAAGTATAACGCCCTCAATTAAGCACTTGAGCGTTCTTAAGCTTTTGATCTCTGTTTAATCTTATTTTCGCAAAGGTCTTGCCAGTCAGTAAACTCTCAAGAAGTTCGCCCTTCAGACCTCCTCCACTAGATAGTAGTTTCCAAGATTAAAACAGTACCCTACAGTACAGGTAGATATATAAAGTGCTAATAAGAGATTCAAAGTTAATAAGATCATCTTCACAAATTATTTCGAAGTTTGTTGTCCTCTCCCTTTAGTTTTGTTTAATTTAAAAATAATTTAACTCTAACAAATTAAACACATTGTAAAACTACAAGCTATGCTTCTAGTACGTCAAAATCGATGAATGTGACATTCATTATGTTTCTCATGGTTTCTCATGGGTTTCTCATAAAATTTACTTAGGTGTATCAGGATGTCTTACGGGAAAATAAAAATATATTTCCTTAAAATAATCACTCAAGTATCATTTAGGATTAAAAGTATGCACCGAATTTCGATATTCCCATTGAAAATTTATTGTTAGAATAATTTTATATTGTTGTTATAATAATATATTAGCAAATTACTGTAAAAATCAAAATTTTCCCTAATAAGATACAATATTTAAAAAAACACATCTACGTACCTACTTCTCTAAGCATCAGATTTCTCACTACAATATTTAAACGCCACTTAGAGTAACATATCTATGGAAACAACCAAAAACTTATAAAAGCACGTACCTGCATTAGTATCAAACAATTTAGAAACAATCTTCATCCGTTCCATGTAAATAGTACCAACAAAGATTTACGCCTCATTCTTAGCGTGAACCGTTCCTAGCGATGGCAAATAAAACTTTTAAAATATCAATAAAATACGAAATCCCGAAAACATAAATCCCGAAAAGGTTTTCCCTGTAAGTCATAAAACGTGACGTGATCCGATTTAAAACATAACGTGACGAAATTCGCGAAAATTCTTTTATAAGGTAATTCATAAGGGATTTAAAAATATGCCTACGAGAAACGGCCTATTATTATTATTGAAAATATGAAATTGAATTGATTTTGAGTCACGTCCAATTCTCACCTGGTCAGCGTGGTGGATTGAAGTCTAAACCCTTCTCATTTTAAGAGGAGACCTTTGCTTAGTAGTGGGCCGGTGATGGCTTAACCTGATCAACCCATTTCCGCCCCACTACTGAGTACGGGTCTCCTCTCACAATGAGAAGTGTTTAGACCATAGTCTGCCACGCTGGCCCAGTGCAGATTGACAGACTTCACTCGCCTTTGAGAACATGGAGAACTCTCAAGCATGTAGGTTTCCTCACGATGTTTTCCTTCACCGCTAAAGCAAGTGATATTTAATTGCTTAAAACGCACATAACTGAAAAGTTAGTGGTGCGTGCCCGGGATCGAACCCCCGGCCTCAGATTAGAAGGCGGACGTTCTAACCACTAGGTTATCACGTTGGCTTAAGCTGATGATAAATTGAACTACTACCTTACCTAATTTGTTTGTGCTAAACTTTTGCTGGGTGATGATAGCCTAGTGCTAATAGCAGGTGATTAAGGTCGGGGTTCGATACTGCGCACGCACATTTAATTTTTCGGAATTAATTTGTGCGTTGTAAGCAATTAAGTACTAAGCAATTAAGCAAGAAACATAATGAGGATATCTGTAGGTATGCCTGAGTGTTCTCCATAATCTTGTCAAAGGTATCTGAAGTCCACACTTAGTCAGAGTGGTAGGTTATGGCCAAATCCTTTTCAAACCAGAGGAGACTGGTGTTGACTTGATGATAACGAGGAAAACCTGTCGGCATGGTTTCTTTGAAAAGGAATTTATGCGATGGAAACAAGGGTAAAAAAATAGGCATATTCTAGGTGAACGCGTCCCATCTTAGGCCAAATCATCACTTTCCATCAGGTGTGATTGTGGTCAAGCGCTTGCCACAATAAATTAAAAAAAATAATTATGCCATAAATTAAAAAAAAACAACTAGAATGAATAAAGAACGTAAGTCAAAATATTAGAGGAAATTTTAAGCCAAGAAGCTTATAAACGCATGATTTCCAGTGAACAATGTTCTAGCTTTATTTTCAGAGTTGCACGCTTTCGTTTCCGCTCCCGCCGCACTAAGCTCTTTATGGGATTAACGCCAAGCGCCCCGCCTGCCGTGTTTCCGGACAGTTTACGGTTATGACGTTGCACTTACAAGAAGCACAATGTGGCCATTTTATGTCCATTACTACTTCGTGTAAGACTTAGGCGTGTCCGAATTTTGATTTCATACATAGCTTTGGCTTGCGCCGATTTCACATGGGTACGACTTCAGTTAGTTAAACTTGAATAATATTTTTAGTCATTATTAAGTAACTTTTCGGAGTTTTGTGCGTTTTAAACAATTAAGTATCACAGGGAAGCACCGTGAGAAAACCTAAGAGTTCGTCATAAGTTCTCAAAGGTGTCTGAAGTCTGTCAATCTGCACTTGGCCAGCGTGGCGGACTGCGGCCTAAACCTTTCTCATTATTAGGACAGATCTGTGCTCAGTAGTGCGCTGGTAATAAGTTGATCACATGATAATGGTGATGATTTATAATACGGGTAGCATATTCTACTCTTATTATAAGGATCGCAGATTTCTCTTCGAAAAACAAAACAAACATTCGTCGATTCTACCCGCTATCCTTTCCAATTAATCTCTAAGTGAAGTGGAATGGCTTCAGCAGCGGAAATCAGTTTGCAAAGCGAATCACGTGTCGAATTACCGACACTAATTGTGAGGTATTTGCGGGGAGAAAATTGGAGCCCACGTTTGATATAGCGGAATTGCTGGGGTACCCGCTTAACGACTTCTAACTCTCCTGCTTCATTGCGTCTTAAGAAATTAACACAGTAGTCAAGATATATTATGACTAGATCTCAATAATTTAAGTATTTTCTTTAAGATAACATGTCGAAGTACTAATACTAATTTTTAGGTTTATGTGGGAGGAAACTGGAACTCACTCCTTGTTATGCGGCTCCAACAATTAATGTATCCACCAAGCAAACATAATCATGCATCTATCTATCAATCACATATCGAGCTCCAATCCTAATGCTTTACTTGCCTTTTTACGGGAAAAATAATAAAGCATGTAGCTTCAACTTTTCTGTCTGATTTAATCATAGACATACAATTTTCGCTTCGCTCAAAGACTGACAAAGCTTTGGAGCGAGAGGTAGTCAGATTAGACCCACTGCCGCGAGCGAAAGCGAGATAGCGAAACAAGATGCCAATAAGTCATTGTTTACGTGAGAAACGGGCCGTAAGAGTTCAGCCTGTTCCAAGTCGAGGTGATTTTTTGCATTTACTAAATAATTTTACGATTAAAACGTAAAATCTATGTCTTGCCACCATGGTGTCTTGTTCAGTGAGCGAATGTGACGTTACAAGACGTTATGATCCGCGTAAATACACGTTTCACAGGTAATTACTGATTATTTATACTAATTGTTTATAATCATTATTTCATCATTTGTTGTTTGAAAATTAGGCAAAATAGCTATTGGAAGCTTAGATGATAGGTTTCCCTTAAGACTTATCATCAAATTACATTGCTAAATGAAGAATTTTTGGATATTTTGTGTAAAATTTAAAAACGTTTGTTTACGATAGGGATTGACAAAGTAATGACGTCACAAGTATCGATAGTCGATAATCGTGTCTACCGGCCGGTAGGTTTGATGTGATAGGTTTCATGTGATGTATGTAAAATACAATATAAAACACTAGGTACTTTCCAATAAAAGAAAAGAACGAAATAAATATTTTCACTAATTTTTATTTTATTTAGCGTGACTTAGATTTCATATACAGGGTTAAGGGTAACCCGTACATTACTGTATTTAAGTGCTTATCGGGGAGGTCATTAGCTATGAATTGAGCGCCATATATACTATTTATTTTTATTAACTCGTCACTTAGACATTATATCAGAGTGTTATTGTAATTAATCAAATTAAATTTACTTGCACCCTTTAAAAAAATAAAGGTGGAAAACCAACAAATTCCGGTAATTTATATGAAAATCCCAAAAATTGCTCTATTTCTCAAAAAAAGATTTTTTTAAAACGTCTTTTAATAGTTTTCTATCGAAATATCAATAAAAAATGTTATAAGGGGTTAAAATAACTATAAGTATCTCAGAATTCATTAATAAATTATTTATATAAAATATTAAAGTCATTTCATTAATAAATAATAATCTGTTACCTAGCTTTAGCTTTGTTACTATTTGTGTATTTGAAATATATTTGATTTTTTAAGATTATAAGATGCTTTTTACTTCACTTACTCATTAGTGTCCTATGATTTCGCCAGTAAGACTATCGATAATACAAATGCTAAAGTCAGGACAACTCACACATTTACGTATTTCACGCACACATTTACGTTTCATTTTTTGTAACACCGTTAATCTGTCACTGTTGGTCTTGTAAGTCTTTGGTTTTAATCAAATTAATAGGTATTCACTTTCTTTAACGGTGAAGCAAAACATCTTGGGAGATTAACCTGCCTGTGAGCTCTCCATAAAATGTTATTGGATTTCAACGACAATTTGAAATAGGCACATTACATTGCTGGCTACTGAATACCTGACTTTAGTATAATATAACACACCTATAATGTAAACGCATTTAGGTTCGCTTTACGCATTTTGTAAGTTACATTTTCGTACATTTCTTTTGACATTAGGTACTCGTGATTTCTTCAAAAGATTTCCTTATTATTACAGTATTTTTAAACCCCGACCCAAAAAGAAGGGTGTTATAAGTTTGACGTGTGTATCTGTGTATCTGTGTATATGTCTGTGGCATCGTAGTGCCTAAACGAATGAACCGATTTTAATTTAGTTTTTTTTTGTTTGGAAGGTGGCTTAATCGAGAGTGTTCTTAGCTATCATCCAAAAAAATCGGTTCAGCCGTTTGAAAGTTATCAGCTTTTTTCTAGTTACTGTATGTAACCTTCACTTGTCGGGGGTGTTATAAATTTTTAATTTACACTTGTAAACAATTATAGTTGGCTATTAAAAAGTGCGACACTTGCAAATTAAAGTATGCCAGTATTTACACATGCGTCCTTTATTCCTCTTAAAAATGCAGGAATACAGCCACTTATTTACTATTCAGTAACTCGCAGTGTGTGAAAGCAATTTATTCAGTTCCATCTATATCTGAATAAGATGAATTATGTCGATGTACTACGCAGATTAATGACTATCCACTTTCTGTGAGAGCTCAGATCTGAGAGGAAAAGCGAGAGACATTTTCTATCAATATTTTTCATCAATTTGTGTTATGCAGTGAGCAACTGAACTTTGTAGCGGTTAAGTGACTATTGAAATAAATATATTTAAATAGTTAGTTAACCTTTACAATCTAATAAAAAATACTTACTGTGACTTGGTATCCCGTGCATTAAGTAATTAGGATAAGATGGCTTGATCATGATGGTATTAATATAACGTTTTCAAAATAAAAATAAACCTTTGGGTTATTGTTCAACGCGACTTTATGATACTTTATAGTTATTTTTAACCCCCGACCCAAAAAGAGGGGTTTTATAAGTTTGACGTGTGTATCTGTGTATCTGTCTGTGGCATCGTAGCTCCTAAACTAATGAACAGATTTTAATTTAGTTCTTTTTTTTTGAAAGGTGGCTTGATCGAGAGTGTTCTTAGCTATAATTCAATAAAATCGGTTCAGCCGTTTGAAAGTTATCAGCTCTTTTCTAGTTATTGTAACCTTCACTTGTCGGGGGTGTTATAAATTTTTATTTTACACTTGTATGTACTTATCTGTACGACGTACATAATATGTTATGGTCTGAAATAAAATCTTATATATAATCATTATCAATAGACAGACGTATACCGCTAGACATAGGCCCCTGCTAGGAATTTCCACACACGACGGTTTCACGCCGCTTTCCGGTACGAGGTTACCTTTTTAGCATTTTGTGAGCCCAGTGGCCATCATGATCATTGTTTTATGAATGAATGAATGAATTGATGAAATAGTTACCTATGTCATAATAATCGATGTAAGTGAAATATTATTTCGTCCGAAAGCATGACCGAAATAAAGACTAAACGTAATTGAATTTACATAGCTCGCACTTCAATCTTCAACTAGGTACCTCCTATTTTAAATTAAAAGTATCAAGTAGGTACTTTGGAAAATTGCAGTGGCGTGGAAAACTAATGGAAAATTTAATTTCAGTCGGTAGGTAAGGTACTTTAATCGTCACTGCATTATTTGCTTTTGTATTGAAACCGAAATGTTGCTCGCTTTCGATTCTAAATTTCAAATGCACTAAAATTTATACTGAATATGTGGAATAGCGTTCAATGATTTAAATCCCGACCGATTTTGCTTTGATCGGTAATCCCTATTATATGAACCTGCTATATTTGTAAAGCTGGGTGAACCTGGCATGTATAATAATTAATCATACAGTATTTAAGCGGTAACTAAAGTACATCGGTTTATGTGGAGTAGGAATAAATAATTTATACCTGCTCGAGCTTCACATTATATGAAATAGAATTATTTTGAAACTTTGATCATAAATGATCAAACGTACCTACCTACTCATTACCTTGTTTGGGATTCAACCCCTTTCATAATAACTAGCCCGAAAACATTACACTTGTATTCAGCGTGATGTAGTGAAGGGTATCCTTCAGAATATTACAATTTCATTTGAAGCCACGAGCTTCCATGACGTAAGACCGGAGGCAGAGAGAAATAGAGTGCTCTTGCTATAACTAGAGAGCTCTTGGGTTGATTCAGAATCGACATCTATCAAATATAAGGTATTTGAGTACCAGGGCTGACGTGAATCAAGAATTCAAAAATATTATCAAAACTCTTTGCCATACTAGACTGCCACGACGACGGCCGATTTCACATACCTCTAAGATAATGAAACATTCTAGTCACCTATATTTAACGCCTGCCAGTGTAGGTGAAGCTTAAGGTTTTCTCACAAGTTTCATAACTGCCGTGAACTGTACCGGAGGCTCTAGCTGGTACTTTTCATATTAATGTAATATCTGCGTACGTCTGTCACTTAGTATGGACGGAAAGGACTGGAAAAAGTCGTGGGTAAACAAGGGTAAAAGCTAGTTATAAATATGTATTAAAAAAAATGAAATCTCTTCATCACCTTCCCAATTTATACGGTTATTTGTCGCAATATTTATTTAATTTTATTGAATTTCAGTGCTTAAAATGTATGGGTAAAGGGCAAGCCGGGGATATAGAATTATATTGTAGACAACGGGTACATAACACGATTAATTTGGTGTTTTTAACTGCCGATATTATCTGCACTATAAAATGTCTTTACACCACGAAATGATCTTAAAATCATTAAAATAAAAATATTGATTTTTTCTCATTTAATAAAATGCGTCGACCTGTTTAAACTTCAAACTACATTTAACAATTTTTTGAAACACATATTTGTCGGCGGTACCGACTTTTTAGCTGTCAATACTTTGCTCACTGAGCATTACGTCATCTCCCCACTGTCGTCGTTGGACTATAAAATCAGACACGCTGTGCGTAGCGAGGCATTATTCGTCCGGTTGTTGCCGAGGACACTTCTCAGTAGGAATAGTCTGTCGTACTGTAGGTTTTAGAGTAGTGGTTACCTAAAGTGGTTCTGTTGGTTAAACGAGTTGTTATTGTGGTGGTTAGGTTAGATGGTTGGTTTGGGACCGGTGTAAGGGGTGGAGGAGCCGGTCTAGGTAGGTTAGGTTAGGTTTACCTAGTTACGCTGGTAGTTGTGACATGCAGTAAACGGAAGTATTGTCCTTAACACGTCTGAAGATCGCCTAGTGATCGAAGCAGACCCTAAGGATCTTCGCCTGCCTTCATCAATTCTTAAACAATCCTCGGCTCGATCCGACATCAGAAGCGGGATGAACCGTGGAGCCTCTTCAGCTCCACCTAACCACATCGAAGAAAATAGCTGGCTTGTTGCAAGGTCGAGCCAAAACTCTTGGAGATACGTGAATCAATTACCAAAGCTTGGAATATCTGGAAACGAGTGGTTAATGGTGACAAAGACAAGGACATCTGATTCAAGTCCAGGAGGTGAAAGCTACAGGTAATCTGCACTTTTTCAAAATCTTAATATTGCCGCTTTGTGTGTGTGACGTAAGTTGAGGACAGGGGCCTCCTTACTTTTGTGTTTTGTGACGTAAGTTGAGGACAGGGGCCTCCTTACTTTTGTGTTTTGTGACGTAAGTTGAGGACAGGGGCCTCCTTACTTTCACTATTAGTCGTGTCCAACGAGGATGAGGGCTTCCGTGCGTAATCTGTTTCGTACAACGGTACTGTGTTCTTTTTTTTTTCTTTGGCAGGTCGAGGGCGACCTGTGGTCAGAATGGCCATGTCGGCGCTGATTTACGAAGGCGAGCACGAACGCGCACGAGCAATATCGGACAATCCATGAATCAGGGACGGTGGGGACGGACCGGTCACCAGCTAGCTCCCGAGGACGGTCGCGCGTCAGAATGGCCGTGACGCGACGATGTTAAAAGAGTTTTACTGTCATAGACACCGCACAGTTACAGTTAACCACATACCCTTAACAACAACCAAAAAAAAAAAAAAAAAAATTTTGTTTTTAAGTTCAGTTAGATGCCAAGAAATTAATTACTCAGTTAGACGCCACCGAGTTTCTTGCTGGTTCTTCTCGCTAGGTTGTGGCATTCCGAACCAGTGGTAAATTCGTTTTGAATAATGATTGATTAAGAGTTGCAATAACAATTGCGCTCTAATCATATGAACTGTAGTTTAGAATCGGTTCAACTAACTTTCGCGTCGCGACATGTCAGTAGATGAGTTCTTGTAATTAGGTTTTGGTTCTTCTCGCAGTGTTAGCCTATTTTTTAGACAGATGATCAGTTGAAAGTGATTTCTTAACCTAGGTTGGTTGTGTCAACTTCCTAAGTGTTGAGATGTGATGAATTAGCCAAGCCAAAGAGCCCTAGAAAAAGCCGTGATGGTCAGAATCATAACCAATAGCATTGTACGTTAATTATTGTAATGTTTCTGGTTTACGGAGGTTTACTGACTGAGGGGACGCTGATGTCCGGTCCACTAGTGTTGAGTGGTTGAGGGGACATTGATGTCCAGGTTTAGAATGAGAAAGATGTTCATTGACAGTTAACTGCTAGTCAGGATAGACGAGCGGTATAGTGACTTTGTGGTTATGGTTTTGTCCTCACATGCTTTGTGACATTTAGCGTACGAGGACGTACGCAGGTCAGAATGGCCGTGTCGGCGGTACCGACTTTTTAGCTGTCAATACTTTGCTCACTGAGCATTACGTCATCTCCCCACTGTCGTCGTTGGACTATAAAATCAGACACGCTGTGCGTAGCGAGGCATTATTCGTCCGGTTGTTGCCGAGGACACTTCTCAGTAGGAATAGTCTGTCGTACTGTAGGTTTTAGAGTAGTGGTTACCTAAAGTGGTTCTGTTGGTTAAACGAGTTGTTATTGTGGTGGTTAGGTTAGATGGTTGGTTTGGGACCGGTGTAAGGGGTGGAGGAGCCGGTCTAGGTAGGTTAGGTTAGGTTTACCTAGTTACGCTGGTAGTTGTGACATGCAGTAAACGGAAGTATTGTCCTTAACACGTCTGAAGATCGCCTAGTGATCGAAGCAGACCCTAAGGATCTTCGCCTGCCTTCATCAATTCTTAAACAATCCTCGGCTCGATCCGACATATTTGAAAAACGTTAATTACCTATTTTTATAGTGTTTCTAGTTTGGTAAAAATACAGGATCAGATTCAGTTTAAAATTGCTAATGAATAATGCAATAAGTCGGTGACTTATCACAGGATTTAAAATGAAACCAACTTATTCCAAGTGGCAGAGTAGTGGCCAAGAAAATTGGATCTATTTTCAGCGTAATTCAAGACACCTGTTCCAGTCAACCGCGTTATATCAACGTTATGTGACAGTTATTTCAGCCCGGTAAGATCCCGAATGGTCCTCAGGTGAATATACCTGTTCCTAAAATGTGATACTTTGAAAAATACACCCACTTTACTGTTTCTCTTCATTTCATCCTATTTGTGTTATTCGCATATTTGAATATCAATTGCATGTATTTTTAACCCCCGACTGAAAAAGAGGGGTGATATAAGTTTGACGTGTGTATCTGTGTATCTGTCTGTGGCATCGTAGCTCCTAAACTAATGAACCAATTTTATTTTATTTTTTTATTTGAAAGGTGGCTTGATCGAGACTATTCTTAGGTATAATACAAGAAAATCGGTTCAGCAGTTTGAAAGTTATCAGCTCTTTTCTAGTTACTGTAATTTTCACTATTGTCGGGGGTGTTATAAATTTTTAATTTACTCTTGTTATCTGAAAAACATTCGAACACACAATCAAGTCAAAATTGGCATATTGTGAAGAAATTCATTACCAACTGGGTGATCTCGACAAAATGACATGTCGCATCTCAAAAGAAATAATATATCACGTCATTTTACCATCGATTTTGGAAGCACCACCTTGATTTTCTATGCATTTTACCGTAATCACCCTACTGGTGATGAGTTTTTATAAGGTATCAGAAACCTAAGTTGTGAATAGCTGTATAAAGTTTAAAGTTATAATATTATGAAGCGAAAGATCAGGCACATGATCAAAGCTTAAAATGTTCTTCAAGCTATGGGAATGTAGCATCAACAATTTATTAACTCCGAGTAGCTTGAATGGAGAATATTTTTACAGAAAACCCCAATAATTGTTTTGGCTTGGCCTAATAGCAAGACTTGAATCCAAAAACTTATAAGCTGTAGGTACAGCTGAATACAGCCACTATGCTAAAGAGGCAGTTGAATCTGCAAAATGAAATGAAAAGTAGCAGAACAACATTATAAAACGCATTTTCTCATTCTATTAACACAAATGTATGAGATATAAAAGGATAAAAGATATAAAGGGCAAAGACCGCGACTGAGCCATTAGAAGATTAAACCAGGCACACCTGTGCAGACTGTAGTTAACTCACAGTTTTATTAGATTTGTTATATACAGTAGGTAAGTATATGATAGGATTCCTTTTAAAGGTGTTGAGAAACTAGATAGGAATTATTTCGAGTTTGTGAGAATGCGTCACAAGCAAGCCTTATATCGTAACGATAGAGCCCAAGTTACGGCGTACAATAGGCAGCTCAGCGCGGCTGTGGTAGCTTTAAGAAGTCTTCTTGTTCAAAGACAATAACTTTTTTTTTTTTTTAAAGAATATTAGCCATACTAATAATGACTAATACTCCCCTTTCCCCTCCAATTAAGCGTTAAGCTTGTGCCACGAGTGGGTACGACAATAGTGCTACGGATGGGGTTTGAACTGCCGACCTTTCGGAATTCAGTCCGCTCCTCAACCGTTGAGCTATCGAGGCTTCTCATCACTAGTCTTTAGAATAAGACAAATACACCCAACCTGAGAAATATACCGACCTTCAGTGGCGGCATGCCCCTGCTACGGCTCTCGCGTAACTCTATCTCTTATCAGAGAGTTTATATAATAGTAAAAGAAGACGTTGCAGCAATAGTCGCTTTTTAGGCAAAGGTTTTTACAGAGGGAGCCTTCTTAACTGGAAGGTACCTACCTACTACTAAATGTTCTGTGGTTAGGTACAATTAGGCCGGTAAGATTTGAGATCGCGTTGCCTCGAAAGAGGGAGCCACTTTTACGAAGATAGGTAGCTGCAAAAAGGCCAATATCTATGTAGCACCAAAACCTACGCCTACATAGTAAAGCCATTTCGATATTAAACTGCTGACGGCAAAGAATATTGCATGCATAAACTGTAATGTGATAATATCGGTGCCGCTGGAATATTACAATACCCGTTAACACGGAAATTTGCTGTGAAAGCTTCCTGCTCGTAAATATTTCTAGTATGGAACAGGCTTGTAAATACAAAGTAGGTAATATATAAATAATAATAACTGATCAAGTACGTGTGAAAACACACTTTAGGCTCTTTACGCGCCGCATCCGATCCTAATCCGAGAATTCTCAGAAAAATAAAGTAAATAGGAGGACATCTCTGCATATTTTTCAAAAATTTCTCCTAACGCTTTTTAAACCTAAAGCATCTCATCCAGATAATTAAGCATAAAGACTTAACAAGTACAAAACAAAAGTAAGCCTTCATAAGAGAATCTAATTAAAAACGCAGGCCCGACGTTTCTTTGCCTACACTCAGTCGGGAGCCATTTCCTCTCAAGATGTTACTTTGAACGATGAAGAAGCCTTAATAGAGTCATTATGCAGCTTTTACTTTGTGCTTTATACTTAAAGATTCCGTTGGAAAGAGTGATAGTGACGTAAATTGGTTACGAATGACGTGTCTATTTAGGCTACTAGCTGATGCCCGCGACTTCTTTTGCTTGGATGTAGGTTTTCTAAAAATCCCGTGGGTACTCTTAGATTTTCCGGGATAAAAAGTAGCCTATGTGCTAATCCAGGGTATAGTCTATCTCCATTCTAAATTTCAGCCCAATCCGTCCAGTAGTTTTTGCGTGAAGGAGTAACAAACATACACACACACATACAAAATTTCTCCTTTATAACATTAGTGTGATTACTGTTTCAGAATCAATAGTTCCATACTTAAATTATAAATGTGAAAATATGTTGGTCTGTAAGCTTTTCATATCCCATCCATTTAACCGATTTTGACGAAACACAGACACAGGGGTCGCTTGTATCTCAAAGACGGATATACTTAGGCTACTTTTTATTTTCTTTTCACGCGGATAAATTCGCACGCATCATCTTCAGACTATAAAAGGTATTTCCCTCTGAACCACTAGGGCGGGTTATTGTAAAGACTAATTAATATAATCAGTTTAAAACGTCGCTTTCGATCCTAGGATAATACGCGACAGGTCTAGATGGCAATCAGAGTGTGGACGCCCTAACCCCGTACATAGCGCCCCGTACATAGCCCCGTAGCGCCCTACATACCCGTACAGCTGGCGCGGTATCACAGGCGGTATAGCGCGGGTATGGGTCGCGTATAATTTAATTGTTGAGTTGCCAAAAATCGACGTTTTATCAAAGAAGCACAGTATGAAGCGATATGGAGTGAGTCATCTGGTGAAGCATGATACATGTAACAAAATAGTCTTGGGACATTCACTTATTAGATTTAGGCCTGAATAGTCAAAAGTACATTTCATAAAATAGTTTCACCTTTGACTGAAAATTAAAGCAATCCTATTCCAAGCTTAAAAAAAATTATAATTTTAGATCCCTAATTACTTTTTTCTTATGCTGGTTTTGCCGTATTTTCATAACTTTACTGAATAATAACAATTTTCCTAAATGAAGAGACTTGAAAAGCCTAATCTTTTATATTTATATTCTTAAGTTAATTGTTATGTTGTTTCTTTAAAGAAACAGAGAAATGTATAAGAGTTAATTAAAGAAAAAAAAGGAAATAACTAAGGGCTATAAAGACCTGAAAGGAAAGATAAGACTTTTTATGAATAATAATTTATCTCCAAGTATAAAGATTTCTTATAGAAGATTTTTACTACATCCTAACCCTCAAGCCTTAACATGCTAACATATGATTTTCTTTGAAACTGAATATTATATAATTTCATCATCCCTTTGTGATACTAAAATTTTATTTTTTCACAAAAGCTAAAGCTCATTGCACACTTATTCTGATCGCATTTTACAAGACACCCCGCAAGCAAAAAACTTTCTTGTACGAAAACTAAAAATATGGTCATCGTCATAGTTGACACCTCAATCGATGGATATCCATTGTTAGATATAAAATATTATAGATCTCTTGCAATTATCACCAAATTGTACAACTTGCGTCTACTGTCTTGCGCCGTCCAGTAACTTGCTTGAAATCGTCCGTCCATGAGTAGAGTGCCATCGCTACACTTTCCAGTACGAGTTCATAATTTAAGAACCTAACAATTCAATTATCAATTTATCCAACTACTTTACCAATACAATCAATCAACAATAAATAAATGTTAAATTGTTTAAAATGAAATTAAATACTGTTATGCGATCGTATTGAATATAGTAACATATTATTATCATACTATGTATGCAAATGACATCACCCGTATTCAGAAATCTTTTCGGTGGGTTGGTTCTGATCAACACTAAAATTCATTCAAATTTTTCTAGGGGTCCAAATTTTTCCTACTGTTTATAATTTTCACACTGTGTTATATGCTGCGTTCGGGGCATGCGGCATGTTTGGTCTGTGATCAGTTTTATAATGTAAGTACGTGCAAAGTTTTTCAAGTAATAGTGGATGTTCCAGTCGTTAAGACCACAAAGGCAATGGAAACCTTCGTCGAAATGAATTTCATTTCACTGAATTGACTGACTCTAATTAAAAAGGAAGTGAACTTTTTGTCTTAAAAACGGAATTACAAATTAGAAGTATTGTTATGAATATTAATGACATCTCGTCCATTTTAGGTGTACGATTATTATAGACTAACTGAAGTCCGCGACTTCGTTCGCGTGGATTTAGGTTTGTAAAATCGTGTAGGAACTCTTTGATTTTCCTGGATAAAAGTAGCCTATGTCACTTTCCAGGTTTTTAACTAATCCATGCAAAAAATCATGCCAATCCATCGAAGTGATTTTTTGCGAGAGTTTTATTGACTTGACATACTTTTCATTCCGGAAAATCAGTTCCCTCGGGATTTTTACAAAATTCATGCACGCGGGTGAAGCCTTAGTCATCAGCTAGTATTTCAATTGTGGAATGTGCAAGTTTTCGAAAAAAAAAACGGTTAAATTTTTCCTCTGCCTATAAGCGCGAACCTTAAGTACAAACTCTACAAATATTCAAATATTCATCAATGTAGAATGCATCTAATGCAACAACATTCCTTAATACTAGTTAACATCAAAAGCTACCAGCCAGTGCATGTCAGCTCAATAATAATAATTTCAAGTTATCACTTACATAGCCACAAGAGAAATATCCGATATAGGTATTAGAAACTATGGTTAGGTTGGAAATGTCAATAACCGCGAAGTGGTTCATTTGTACCTAGTTTGGTTAAACTGGGATCGAGTTTCCTTATCAACGTTTACCCGGTACTATATTAGTTAGTGCCCGGATACCTCCGGACCGGGGTGCGGTGTGGAATTGAGGAAATGCCATTTTGATTTACAGGTTATATTCGCGTTTTAGAGGAAAACACACCTATTTAATATTTAACGTTTGGAAATTGCGAAAGATTTTAATGTATTGGATATTATTGATGCATGACAGTGTTTGCGTTTCTCTCTACCTATTAAGTATACAATTTCATAAAGATACTTTTTGAAACACGAAAGTATTGTTACAATTATGTACCTACTGATAGATTAAAACCCAGTTAAATGCAACCCCATTCTCTATATTAAAATGTGAAAAAACAGTTGCTCTATCTCGAGATTGTTTTTAATTTTCTTATCTAATACAACGGCTGGAATTAATATCAATCTATTTATATCTCGGCAAGTTACTAAGCAACCGAGGTTATAATTTAATAGTATAGGTGTATATTATAATAGTATAGGTATATATAATTAATTTCGGCCGTAAAAGTTGAACGCAAAAACGTAACTTATTTCGTTTTCTCCCTATTATATTATTTACCAGCAACATTAAACTCTTCCGCGTTATATTCTGCAAAAACAGAGTCTAAAAATAGCAATAGTTTTTGCTAAGCAAATTACACGGGGAAAAAAGCATAATGGTCCCTCAGCTGCTATTTGTGTTTCTCAAAGTAGCATCTCGAGAGAAATGGCCCCCGTCTGTGTGTAAGCAAAGAAACAGTGGTCTTATGTTTCTAATTAGAGTCGTTTATGAATGCTCACTTTTGTATTACGTTCGTTTAGCTTAATTACGTAGACACTGACGTGGGAGGCGGAAAATGTAGGGAAACTTTCAGATATATTTTTATACTACATGAAGCCCGCGATTATGTCTGCCTGGATTTAGGTTACTTGAAAATCCCTTGGGGATGCTTTGATTTTCTGATATTAAAAGTCCGTCCATCTCCAGAATGCAAGGTATCTTCTATGGATAAATACATAGATGCTGCTGGTGACTTCACTTAATGGATTTAGGTTTGTAAGAATCCCGTAGGAATTCTTTGATTTTCCGGGATAATAAATAGCCTATATCTCTCTCTGTGATGGAACAAACGTGAAAGAAAATGACTATAATTTTGAGTATCTAGGTACCTACCTAGATACTTTATTATTTATCGCTGTGGGTATATCTTCAAAATTTGCCCTTCTGCCAAACCAGGGTCATACATCATTCTGTCGACGCAGATTGATGGCGTAACTTGCAAATTGCTCTCATTAGCAATTATAATTAATATCCTTCATTTTTAAAATAAATTTTCTAGAAGAATTTTGTTAATAAGTACGTACCTACTAATTATGAAACTAACAAACTCAACGTGCTGAAGTTTTTTATTTAAAATCTAAATCTTGACGATAAATATAAAATCACTACTACTTACCCATATTTTTATTAGTCTGTTTGTTTGTTGGTTTATTGGTATATTGTTTGTCTTTCAATCACGTCGCAAAGGAACAATAGACGTGATTTTTTGCATGGATATAGCTGTTAAAGACTTGGAGAGTACCAGCTTACTTTTATCCCGAAAAATCGGAGAGTTTCCATGGAATAACCTGGACAGTTTTCATGTCCTTTCTGGAGATGCAAGCAAGCAAGGAATGCTATCTCTTCAAAATTCGCGGATGGGCTGTGAAAAGCGTTACATTTATAATATTAGTATTTTATTTCTTATAATAATATAACATAAATTACTATTTTATTTCTTATAATAATATAACTTGTATTAACCATTTTATAAATCTAGTACCATGGGACCTATTCCACGTATTTATGCACCTTACTCACAACCTGCACGGGGAAGCTGGAAGAAATCTCTGTTTAGAGATAAGCATTTCCTTTGTACATAGCTTAATTTATCTTAACTTTGTAACTACAATTTTGGTACATGAAAATAAATATAAATATATATATATATAAATTCAAAATTTAAAAACCCCCGACACAAAACTCTCTAAAAAGTAAATGGCCGAACCGATTTTCTTGGATTATAGCTAAGAACACTCTCGATCAAGCCACCTTTCAAACAAAAACACTAAATTGAAATCGGTTCATTCTTTTACGAGCTACGATGCCACAGACAGATACACAGATACACACTTCAAACTTATAACACCCCTCTTTTTGGGTCGAAGGTTACAAATAGCGAGCAAACGAGCAGGCGGGTCAGCTGATGTATGGAAGTATGGATTTATAAGTGCACTTAAATACTATAGACATCTGCGCAATCAAACTTCTTACAGCCAGATAATAATATCACCATGCTATTGTTATAAGAGAGCGGACGAGAGAGCGGGGGGTTACAAAAAACAGTCGTTTAATTTTCATAACTTTCGCGGACAAAAGGACAGATACAATGTTATGATAAGTTTTAATGAGTTTACGGAGTTTCCCAGAATTCCTTTGTTCGTAATTTCATGAAAATTCCGGCCCTTTTTAAATTTGAATATATTGCAATGGTCTCACGATTACATTTTTTTGCTAATCTGGTGTTTTTCGAACTTATTTCATACACTTTATATTATCCATTCAATGTGTTCTAAATGGATCTTTTATCTGCTAAAAATAGCACATAGTCTGGGCTGGTAAGTTGCTTCAATCTTATTCAGAAAACGAGTTTATTATACAATTGTACTCTATCATTGAGGATGGATAGAGCACAAATAGAGATCCGATATTGTTAAGCAATCCAAGTCGAAATCAGGATGGGTTACTGATTTGGAGAACCGAAATTGGCCGAATTAGTCCGATTTTTTTGTACATTTTAATATGTAGGTACGTTTTTTGGCAGGACAGTGGTGTATTTTTTTAAAAATTACGTCTTGTTTAAATGTATAATTTCCCCACAAATAAAGTCGCTTTAATTTTCTCGTAAGCCTTATATTCAGTAAAGAGCGCATAAACTTACGAGGTGTAATCATGGTCTCATCAAAGGCTTCACATGTGCGCCACAGCCATCAACTCTCGTCAGTCGGCATTCACTCTGCGTCTGTAGACGCAATTACTAGACTGTGTAGTGTAGCCATGTATGTATGTACTAGTAACGCCTATCACAGACGACCGATTTTCACTAAAGTGCGCGTACGAGGTTTAATCATAGTCTCACCAAAGGCTACATGTGCGCCACAGCCATCAACTCTCGTCAGTCGGCATTCACTCTGCGTTGGTAGGCGCAATTACTAGACTGCGTAGCCATATACTCGTATGTATGTAAAACCTATCACAGACAACCGATAATATAGAAGACCGTCAAAAGTCATCGAAAAAACAAACCAATAGGTAGGCACAGATATTAGTTTCTAGAATATGTCTGCAAAATTTCATGGCCTTTGGTTGCTTAATATTCAAATGAAATTGGAACTACAATTGTATGGAGTAAGTAACGGAGAGAGCCCTGTTAAAAGTGCATCTTTTGTTCGGATACAATGTATACCATTATTGTATTCCAGAACACAAAGAACGCACTTTTAACGATGCATTTTGTAAATGTGTTTCCGGTGGTTAGACAAAATTCTGGCCACTTTTTCAGGCGCTTTTTATACAGACAAAAATGCATTTCAAATTTACCTCGCTTACAAAGTTAGCAGCAGACAAACCAAAAGAGATTTCAGCGAGAAACGTAAATGGAAAATTATTTACGTATTTTCTGCGTTTACAAGATGAAAAGAAACGCTGCGATTAGTTTCACGCTAATGAAATTTTGGTTAAAAGGTCGGGTTGTTTTAAACTTATATTTTATGCTTAAGTTCTAAATAGGTACATTTTATATTAAATGCTCTTTAATTTTAATTTTAGTTTAAATTACTTGATTGAGTTCAATTTTCATAAAGATCCATCAAAAATTGGAATGTAATTTGAGGCTTTATATTATGTCTTATTAGTTGTCGCCAATTATATACCTACTAATATAGATATTAGACATGCAACTGTAAGGTTATTTTTAAAAATTGATTTGAGTTGTCAAAAATAATATAAAATTATTAATTTATCTAATGCAGGTAGTTTGATAAAATCGATATTTGGCTCATTCGATGTCATACAATCTGTTGCTAGGAGGCCAACAAGATTGAACTTGCATAAATACGGGTGTTTCTAAGGTTTTAGTTTAGTCTCCTTCCGAGATTCGGAGCGATATCGCATATTTTCGGTATTTGGATTGTGAACTGAATAATTAGATGTTGTGATAGCAATCACGCTCTAATTAAATTATTTATTTTGGCATTAGTTTGTTTAGATTAAAACTCTCGGATAACCTTACACATTAAACTTGTGTTTTTTTTGTGTTGGTTTTGGAGAGGACATTCCAATAATTCGATAAAAATATTTAAATAATACCTGCTATTCTGAGTGACGCCAATACTACGTAGACAGAAGATATAAAAGTACACGAGAGCAGAAGAGATAGCACTCTGCAAAGTCTACACCGTCTCCTTTCCGGTATGTTTCAGTTCCTGTTTCAGTTCAGTTTCAAGTTATAAGTAATTCTTCAAAATCCATTATTCAGTTCAGTAATAAACATGCAGGTTGGTACATCACATAATAGTATCACAGTATAAAGAGAGACATAGTATCTTTTGATCTTCAACATAACCCTAAAACTAGGATTATTTTGAAGGGTATTTACCTTTCTCTCTCTCGCACCGCTTACCGCAAAATATCTAGACTGCTTCGTCATTCCTCTGTCTGTAATATCCTCAGTCTACCATCATTTATCACCATTCTGATTAAATTACCTCATTATCATCATCATCAGTATCAACCGATAGACATTAATATATCACCACTGGTGGATATACAGGAGGGTGTAACTAGAATGCTAGCAAAATTGAAGACAGGTGATAGAAGTGATGATTACTGATAAGATACCATAAAAAACTACGATTTTTTTTAATCCAGTATTTTTTAAAAGTTTACAACAAAACATTGCAAATAAAACATCTGACTGACGCTAGAGGTCAACGAACGTTCCGTCAATAGGTCACTCGAATTCAATGCCACGTCGTAGGTGGGGTATTGACCCGATTTTGTACGCTATACAATGCGGTTTTGAAAACTACTAAATCACTAAAACTACGAGATAAGGCAAATGGTTATTGGTGTTGGATTGTGTTAAAGTAGTATAATAATAACGATAAGTTTTTGCTAGGTCTCTTTTAGGGACTTCGATACACCACGATATTGTCTATATTATATATTAATTAATATTGCCTAGCATGTTAAAATTATGTATCCTTGTTCACTTAAAAACAGCTAGTCAACAATTTAATTAAAATAATGTGTCATTTCAGAGTTCGCAACGTGTGCATACGTAATTAAACAAGCAGGAGCTCGTTAGCTCACTGTAAAATTTCAAGCACTATTAAAAAGTTCATTAAAATTTTAAAATAATGCCCTAGCCACTGTAACAGTAAACAGTACTGTTGAAACTTCTCCAATTAAAATTCGTATTATGTACGACATGGCTCATGACACAATTTTTTGATCTTTGTTTATAGTAATTCAACATTATTTCGTGTACCTACGCCAGAATGAATAAAGTGGAAGTAAATGAAATGCAAAATGAGGCATATTGTAATCATATTAAGTACTAGAGTCTCTGCCAATGTCAATTACAGGGACGCAAGCTACCTCGGTACATACAAATCGGTTAAGCGGATGTGTCTATAGGAATCCCGTGGGACTGCTTTGATTTTCCGGGATAAAAAGTAGCCTTTGTCCATCCCCGGGATATAAGCTGACCCTGTACCAAATATCGTCAGAATCGGTTAAACTGTTGGGCCGTGAAAAGGTAGCAGACAGACAGACAGACACACTTTCGCATTTATAATATTAGTATGGAAGTATGGATTACCAACCATTCGAAAACGACTCAGTCGTAACGAAGGATGAGTAGGATCCTAGAACAGATAAGTAGGATGTTTTGCCACTGTCACAACTCACAGTGCCACTGTGGTCATTTTTCAATGGAACCCTTCCATTCATACTAAGATATAGCTACAAATACACTATTAACATTGGAATGTTGGTGACAGCAGTTTTCACTTCAAAAACAGCTGAGTCTTACAATTCAATGCCACCAATGAAGCTGCGTAATGAAGACATCTGCCCCTAATACAACTATATGTATAGTATATAAATAACAGTATCAAGGATCCAAATAAAAAAACTAACAAAAACACTATTCTAATTATTTTTACCCATCCCAAAATCAACTTCAATAATTCAACCCAAATTAAAATCGTAAAAATATAAATAAAGGAGTTATTAAGTACAACGGATCGGATACAATTCTAACCGGCAAAAGTTCTCCCGTTCCAATAATTGAACTCGGCACTTTTTGATTGAAATTCCCTGTTGAAACATCTATTGTTCAGCGAAAATAATGATTATTGTCGGGACTGAAATCCATTGGGGCTTGTTTGTTCCAAACGCTAATTGACTGTGCCAGCGGTTCTAACGTTTTAAGTCGATTAAATATCTACAATAGTATTAATATTTTATTGATTATACGTATACAGAAACGCAGATTCAACGTAAGGCGTATCATAAAACTATGTAGACTCAATTTTTATTTCACTTAACTTTAAAAAGGAATTGTGGTATTACTGATAGCTTTGTGTATTATTTATTAAGTAAAAACTTACAAACAACCTCTTGAATATGATACAGTTAATTGACCTCTACACACATATGGCCTCGTGCAAAAATATCAAGGTTTACCTACTCTAGAAATAAGAATTTAAATAAAAGACATTCCAACTTCATTAAAGACGAACAACAAACTGTAATAGAAGTAAATAACAATTAGTTCACAAAGTTGCTACAAAATAAACAACATTAGTACCCACTGTTAAAAGAAACGTAAGACTTTCTTTGCATTTTTAACGGAAAAAATGTGACACAGAAAAATATCAAGATATACGAGTACTAACGTTGTCTCAAGCTCAAAAGTGCAGATAATCTGGAGGTTATTAATTAATTCTGAGCAAATTCTACATTGTGTTTTGCTATGAAACGTAATGCCGGAGCTGTGTTAGCACAATGTAGTTCGTTAGTGGGTCGTGAAATAGTCCTGAATGACTTTAATGATGTATTGTCGGGTTCTACGTTCTGCGAAGGGGGTGCATCTAGTTGTAATTCTCTTAGCGTCGCCGCGACGTACTGAATTACAGCTCGTTCACACAGGCTGCGTAAGCGTAGACGTAGCGCGTACCATTGCCTTGTACTACTGTATGGAACTGTGTGAGACATGGCATACAGCTTGCGTGGCGTGAATGTTCGCGTAGACGTAATGCGTGCAGTTATGTCTACGGAATCACGCGTGTCACTACGCACGTGTATGTGCTTGGTGTGAATCGGCCTTTAAACCTTGTTGTTTAGGTTGCTCAGTAGATTCCTGGTAATTATCCTCACTAGATATTAAGGGTGTACATTGCTTGAAAAATGGAAAGCCGGGCTAATTTACTCGCCATTGTTGGTCGTGAAATAGTCTTGAATGACTTTAATGATGTATTGTTGTATTCTACGTTCTGTGAAGGGGTGCGTCTAGTTGTAGTTCTCTTAGCGTCGCCGCACTGCACTTAATTAAACCTTGTTGTTTAGGTTGCGCAGTAGATTTCTAGTAGTTATGCTCATTAGATTTTTAATTGATGGGTTATGTACCCATCACTGTAACAATATCACTGAAAACAACGGCTAAGTTCCCGCGGCTATTATGTCATACCAACACTGTAAGTGAAAACAACATTGATTAATTATTATTATTATTACACTTGATTTATTACACTCTAAAACTAAACATACTTACTCGTAATATTAAATTAGCATTTTGATGTTTTCATTTTGATAGGAAGGATTTGATTATTCACTAAATTAGCATATATATATAAGTTTAAACATTCTCGACGATGCAGTAATAAAACAGAAACCTTGCAGAATCTTGAGTCTTTTTTGACCTCTAGTCTTACATCTATGAATAGGTAATATTATAATATGAAATGATTCCGAAAGAGTTCTCAGATTCGTCATAGCATAAATTAAAACACTGAGCTAAGTATACCTACAACATTTGTTAAATCGAGGTTATTAATATTACAATTGACGAATTTGTTAATCAATCTGTTTTGCATTCAGCAACCCACAAGGTTATATTTTTTAGGTATGCACTGCAAATCTAAGTATGTATTGTGTACCATAAGTGGTACAACATAAAAATGGAAAAAAAAATCGATTTCATATAATATTGTTCATTGCGAAGGCGCTGAAACTAATTTTTCAAGAAGGTGCAGAAAACAGAAAACAGAACTTATTTCGCAGCAATAATATTTTAGTAGACTTAGTAAATACATAAGTAACTCAGCCTACATCGTAGTTCAATCAAGAGTTTGAAGAGGCGAATGGAAAATGTTACAAATAAAATACGGAACTAAATGGTCAGTACGGTAAAAGTCATAAACTCCAGAAGCGAGCGCAAGTTTCTCAAAATATTATTTCGGTCGCACGTATATATTCACTGGAGGACCATTCAGATCTCACTCGGTGGAAATAACTGTCGCATAACGTTGATATAAAGCGGTTGGCCGAAGCAGGTGGCTTGAATTACGCTGAACATACATCTAATTTTCCTAGTCCCAGTTTTGACACCTGGAGTGAAGAGCTTTAGAGTGCAGGCTGTTACGAAATCATAATAAACTACCCTTCGGGTACCCTTGTGGTACGAAATCCTAAAAGCAGTATGCTGGAGATGAACAAAAGCGAGAATTTTTTCCTCCCTCAGGCAAACAGAAACAACTAGCTTACAATAAATGTAATAAAAATATTATGTTGTATAAGGAATTGGATACAATTGATATCCTAAAGTAGTGCGCGGAATAATATCTATTTCATTTCACGTTTAATTTCCCGGGGGCAATGTTCTGCACGTGAAACGGCACGTAAAATATGATGTATGAATGTTGGTATAAATACGGAGAAAATCATATTGTGTATTGAAAACTGTATTAAGTACCTAAAGATATATGTTTTATTCGTAAATTTTGTTAGATTATGAATACAAGAACTAGTGTAAAATAATAATATTTTTGGAGTCGGTACTAATATGGAGTCCGAGTACCGACTCTTTAAAATATTATCATAGAACTACTCTTAACTCTAAATAATTAATTATGTATTACTAGCAATATCGATCACATCATATCCGACATAATATTCCTACTAAAAACTAAACATATTTTTTTTAATAAAATGAAACATGAAAATTAAATCTTAAAATTTTTAATTCACAAAAAAATGCTTTATTTTAGTTACAATTTGATAATTTTTTGCACACCTTTCAAATGACTTTTGTAAAATACCTGATATCGAACGTGGTTTTCCAACCAAAAATAAATTTGCGTACATTATGTTAATTGTAATTTTGCATTAAACCATTAAGCAACCAAGGTGCAGAACGTATATAGCTGATAAATTAAGTATAAAATACTATAGTATTACAACCTAAAGAAATATATTTTTACTAGCCGATGCCCGCGACTTCGCCCGCGTGGATTTAGGTTTTTCGAAACCACGTGGGATCTCTTCGATTTTCCGGTAGTCTATGTGCTAATCCAGGATATTATCTATCTCTATTCCAAATTTCAGCCAAATCCGTCCAGTAGTTTTTGCGTGAAGGAGTAACAAACATACACACACACATACACACTTTCGCCTATATAATATTAGTGTGATACACTTCGGTTGATGGAGACGAAAAAGAGTTTAGGCTAAGCGCGCACTGCGATGCGATATTTATTCATGTGAAAAAGTCGCAATGCAAAAATTATTTCTACGCGCACCAAGATTTATTATCGCACCACAAAACACAGGAGGCTGAAGTCAATAAAAATCGTACCGCGATAAAAGCAAGACAAACATATTTTAATACAGATCAAATGTAGTGAATCTTTAAAAATACGAATATATAAAAAAAAGAAGTTACACTAAAAACGACCGTTGCGCTTGCGATTTTGTACGTGCGGAACCCATCAGTATTATTCTATAACGATACAAAATATTAATACGAAATTGCATCGTAATTACGATTCTAAATCCATCCGTTCTATCATCCATGCGTTTTTTTCGTAGTGTGCGAATGCTAATTTATTCTGATGGTTAACATACTGTCGATTTTTTCCGCAACGATTTATTTTAGTAGTGCGCGCTTAGCCTTAGATAGAAAAATTTTGCGGGGTCACAGGCTGAGATCTATAGAGTGTAGTTTGATTTTACTTAGACTTAAGACACTGTTATACCGCTGGCATAAATCTTCTCATTTTAACTGAAACTTAAGGGTTTATACCGACCAGCTGAACCACCACATCAAATTTCAATTATTTTGTTTATGAGATTTGTTGGTATTGTGTGTTATTTGTGTGTGCCTACTGCCTATTGCTTGCTTTCCTTGCTTCTTTAGTAGTGAGAGGGCGGGTGCATATCGAACGCTACACGTCGTTCCTTGTAGCTATGTCATGGGTTTCCATAAAGAAATTCCTGCTTTTACCCAACTTATTGGATACTAGCTTATGCCCACGACATCGTCCGTACACTTTCAAACTCCTATTTTACCCCCTTAGGGGTTGAATTTTCAAAAATCCTTTCTTAGCGGATGTCTATGTCATAATAGCTATATGCGTGCCTTTCCCGATCCGCTCAGTAGCTTGAACTGTGCGTTGACAGATCAGGCAGTCAGTCAGCTTTTCATCCATACTAATATTATAAATGCGTGCGTAAAGTGTGTTGTCTGTCTGTCTGCCTGCTATCTTTTCACGGCCCAACAGTTTAACCGATTCTGATGTTTGGTACAGAGTTAGCTTATATCCTGGGGACGGATATAAGCTACTTTTTATCCCGGGAAATCAAAGTGTTCCCACGGGATTCCTAAAAACCCATCTTTGGTACCGAGGTAGCTTGTGTCTCTGCTGCACATAGGCATATTTTTATTCCGGAAAATCAAACAGTTGCCACGGGATCTTTAAAAACCTAAATCCACGCGGACGAAGTCGCGGGCATCCTCTAGTATTATATATTTGGATGTAGCTATCTAGTTCAACATTGCGTAGTAATTAACACACACAATACACCCGTTCCAGAACGGCCATTCCAGTTTTGCGAATTTCCATCTCAAACTACATCTAATTATACATCCGAAGAAAAAAACAAGATTGCTGCGGTCGGCGACATTCCTACCATTCTGAGAACATTCGTCGGAAATTCACACCGGTTTGGCCGGCACCACAGGCCGGCGCTATCATGTTTGAAAGTAACATCGCCACTACATAATCTCTACTAATATTGTACATGTGAAAGTGTGTCTGTCTGTCTCTTAGCTTTTCATAGCCCATCTGTTTAACCGTTTTTAGCGAAAGTAACTAGATACTCAGGGGAGGACATATCTAAGCTAATTTATATCCCGAAAAATCAAAGTTAGAAAAGAATGAAAGAGCATTTATTTTTTTAAAGCTGTGCCACAACATCACCAGCTATACTTAAGGGTTTGGTTATCCCGGGCCTCTAACAGCATTAAAGCCAAAAGGCTTCAAGCAGAAGAAGCGCCGGAATAAACTTAGCACCAACTTAGCATAATGTTGTATGCTAAGCTAAGTATACAGCGCTGCTTTGCTAAAGAGTCCCCACAGGATGCTTAAAATAAATCCATGTGGATGAATTCGCAGGCATTCTCTACTTGGTATAGAGACACCTAGTGGGCATCCTGGAAACGGACATTAAACTACATTTATCCTGGAAAATCAATGAGTTCCCACACGGTTATTATAAACCTTAATCCACGCGGACATAGTCACTAGTAGTATAATATACAAGTGTAAATTAAAAATTTATAACACCCCCATCATGTGAAGGTTACAGTAACTAGAAAAGAGCTGATAACTTTCAAACGGCTCAACCGATTTTCTTGGATCATAGCTAAGAACACTCTCGATCAAGCCACCTTTCAAACAGCAAAAAAACTAAATTATAATCGGTTCATTAGTTTAGGCGCTACGATGCCACAGACAGATACACAGATACACAGACAGATAGACGGATGAGTTTGCTCAACGGCAGCATCTTCTATCTACACTTTCTCTGTTTGTTTTTCGTTTTAAATTTTGCGAGACGTATTCTCATACCGAGAATCATTTTTATACTTATCATGGTGTGCTACCTATTAGAATTTAAATTAAATAATTATTATTTTAAGAGCCATGTTCAAAATTTCAAGTTTCTATCAACGGCAAATTATACCAATATTTGTACGGAACAGACAAACGAAAAGACAAGAATTTAAAATCATGAACATCGGTTATTTGAAATCTTACTAAGAAACTGGATATATTAATTTTCATCCGAAGCTGTGGGCATTAACTTGCTTCGTTAATGTTGTATCGGTGCGTTGTGATATTCGCACGATCATTATGCTGGCGATAGAACATTAGAGTTTTAGAATTTTAATTTTAAAAAATCTGTGAATAAAATGGAACAATCTAGTGAAGAAAATAAATACATCAGTGTGTGTAAGAGTACTGAGCAATCTTCATGGCTTCCTTTACTAAGACAGGTACCTATTTGTTTTTGTAGGTGAAACTGCATTATCCTACTAATATTATAAACGCGAAAGTTTGTATGTATGGATGGATATAGGTTTGTTACACTTTCACGCAAAAACTACTGGATGGATTTGGCTATTTGGAATGGAGATAGATTATACCCTGGATTAACACATACTTTTTATCCCGGAAAAAACTTTGTAAAGTTGTAAACTACAATCAGGAAGATATTAATCATTATTTATGAATTAATATGAAAGAAAGAAAGAAATGATGAATGAAATAATATGAGACACCTGCTTGCAGTTACATAAACGTTCAGTAATGCGTATATCAAGTTACCAATGAATAGTTCAATAATAACAATTACTTACTTATATTATTTGTCATTTTTGTAATTTGTGTTTTTTTAAAAGAATATTAGCTATATTAATTATGACTAATACTCCCCTTTCCCCTCCAACTAAGCGCAAAGCTTGTGTTGGGAGTAGGTACGAAAATAGTACAACGGGTGGGGTTTGAACCGGTGACCTTTCAGATTTCACTTCACTCCTTAACCGTTGAACTATTGATACTCTTATCACACTTCACACTAATATTATAAAGGAGAAAGTTTGTATGTGTGTGTGTGTGTGTGTGTGTGTGTGTGTGTGTATGTTTGTTATTCCTTCACGCAAAAACTACTGGACGGATTGGGCTGGAATTTAGAATGGAGATAGATTATACCCTGGATTAGCAAATAGGCTACTTTTTATCCCGAAAAATCAAAGAGTTCCCACGGGAATTTTAAAAAACCTACATCCACGCGAACGAAGTCGCGGGCATCAGCTAGTTATTACATATTAATAGAACAAGAGCCCGTGAGGACCAGACCTATATAGAATATATATAGAATCGAATAAGGTATATAATAATGATATTCATATAGGTATGTTATGTGTCTGGTGTAGTGGCGCGCTCTTGGGAAGGTCTATGGCCTGCAGTGGAGCAAACAGGCTGATTTATTGATTGATATAATATTGTCTCTGAGGCCTTCTCATTCTGAGAGGAGAGCCTTACTCAGTAATGGGCCGGCGCGGCGATAGGTTGATCTTCGTGATGATGATGATGATGATAATTAATATATCGGAAAAACAATTAAAATGATTTTGTATTGTTTCAATTTTTCTTTGCAGATGTTTGTATGCAGTGGGGTGACATCATACTTTTTCATCTATGGATTATTTTTTGGAGCCCCAACAGTGTATGTACCACAAATAAGAAAAGAGGCTAATTCAACTGAAGCCATTAGTATGGAAACGATGTCTTGGTTGTGTAAGTTACATTATATTACACTAGATGATTTCCCCACTTCATCCACGAGGATTTAGGTTCTTTTAATTCTTGTGGTAACTCTTCGATTTTCCCAACCGAGATAAAGTGTCCGTTCTATACCTATAAGTTTAAGGGGTTTTTTTTGCAAAAGAATATTAGCTACGCTAATCGTGACTAATACTCCCCTTTCCCCTCCAATTAAGCGCAAAGCTTCTGCCAGGAGTGGGTACGACAATAGTGCAACGGGTGGGGTTTGAACCGCTGACCTTTCGGAATTCAGTCCTCTCCTCAACCGTTGAGCTATCGAGGCTCTAAACCTTAAGGTTACGACCTATCTTCATAAAATGGACCCTGAAAATGACACAGACAAACACACTTTCGTATTTATAATAGAAATACAAATAGAAATATATTTAAATTCACTTTTACAAGCGTATTTGTGTGGTCAAAAGAATCTACCACTGGTTCGGAATGCTTTTCTTCTGAAAAAAACCTACAAGAAACACGGCGGTTGCTGTTTATTCGAATTACAATAATATTAAACCATATTCTATGAGTAATTATAATTTGTAGTCCTGCGCATTGCTGGAGAGAGAAAAATCCAGGCTTATTAGCATTTCGATATTAAGTACTTAGTAATAATTTTCAAATCGCATATTTAAATTAAATTATTTTTGGAGTAGGTATTCTAGTACATCCTGTTAAATTAACTTTATTTTCTTCTATTTTTAGTCTCAATCTCCAGCTACGGATCTCTACCCTGGGCGATTATATGTCCTATAATTGCAGAGCGATATGGGAGAAAAGTACCATACATAATTTTATGGGTAAATACGATGGCTAGTGTTTTGTTGTTTTACTTTAGTAAAACTGTAACTGAGCTCTTTATCAGTGGGTTTCTACAAGGAATGCTTCAAACGATTCAGATCGGAGTGTCTATTATGGTTCTTACTGAATATGTATCACCCAAGTATAGAGGAATATTTATAACTTTTAAGTCAGCAACATTCTACTGGGGCATCTGGATCTCTAATGCTATTGGTACCTTTTTCCATTGGAAAAATATTGGTATATTGATTTTTGTATGCTGCATTTATAATTTTAGTATATTATTTTGGCCCGAATCTCCTTATTGGTTGGCATCTAAGGGGCGTTTTGAAGAATGTGCAAAATGTCATCGCTGGTTAAAAGGAAAAGACAAGGATTCTGAAGAGGAACTTAAGAAACTTATACAATCGTCAAAAGAAAATTTAAAACGTAAACAAGAACTTCGACAAGAAAATCAGAGGAACAGCATAATTAAAATAATTTACATCATCAAAGCCAAAAGATTCTATAAACCACTGCTACTTTCAATACTCACAATATGCCTTTATCATTTTTCGGGAAAATTAGCCTGCACCGGATATGTGATTGATATTATTAAAACAATAACTGTAAGTGAATCAACAGCTTATGAAGGTATGCTTGTGTTAGATGGAATTACTGTGCTAGGGATGTATGCAGGAGTTTATCTAACAAAGTTTTTTAAACGACGACCACTGTTATTAATTTCAGCATGTATTGGAGTAGCGTTTTTGTTTGTTTTATCGTTGTATTTATATTTATTACATTTGAACGTCATATCTGAAAACAAGTACTTAACAATATTCTTTTTGATGGGCTTTTCAGTGGCAATTAGTTGTGGTCCTATGATATTGTCTATGTGTTTCTCTAGCGAATTAACTCCATTAAAGGGTAGGAGTATATTTATTAGTATTTTTACATTGTCAACTTGTACCATCATGGGTTCAATTTTGAAAATTTCTCCGTATATTTTTAAATACTTTGCCTCACATGGAGCATTTTTGTTCTACGCTATAATGTCGTCCATATTTATTTATATCCTTTATAACGTATTACCTGAAACGAAAGACAAAACAATCCAAGAGATTGAGAAATATTTTGCGGATGACGACAGTGTAGTAAAAGATGAAGAAGAACCGATGAATCCAGAAGAAACTTGTGGAAAATAATTAATTAATTAACACCATAATTAATTTGAGATTATTGTAGAGCACTATTATATTGCAAGTAATTAATGGGTTAGGTACCTACTCTGAGGATTTTTAAAATTGATAGATTAATAATATACAGCAGATGCCTTGAAAATATGCAAATTGTTTTTCAAAAATACTGTGTGATGACGATTTACTAAACATAAAATAAAACGTAAAATTATAAAATTTGTATGGAAAGAAAACGTTTCGTATTGTATCAGTGTTCACTAATATAATAATTATTATGGATCGTAAAAACTTAAGTAGTCTTTAGGCACTTACCTGTGAAACATTAACAGGGCTCTCTCCGTCACTTACTCCATACAATCGTAGTCCCAATTTCATTTGAATATTAAGGCATCCAAAGTCCATGAAATTTTGAAGACATATTCTAGAAACTAATATATCTGTGCCTGTGGTGTTTTAGATTTTTCTAAAAATATGTAGTTTTAAAATTACAGGGGCTTAAAGATTTGTATGTGAATTTTTAAGTACGCGTAACTTTGAAACCGAATGTTTTAACTGAAATCTGGAAAACCACAGGCATAGATATTAGTTCCCGGAACGTTTCTACAAAATTCCATTGAGTATGATTGGTCAGTATTCCAATGAGAGACGAACTACGTTGATATGGAGCGCATGACGGAGAAACCCGTCTTAAAAGTGGTTTTTAGTAGTCGCTCTACTGTAGCTATCGATAGTTTTTTTTAAGATAAGTAGAATAATATAATGCCAATGTCTTTAATTAAATTAAATATGAATTATACTTTTAACTCTTTTAAATTAATTTATTTGTATCTCTTCATTTTATTTTCTTTATAAGGTTTACCAACAGCTTGTTACATTTAGATACATTAATAATAATTCAATTCTACAATATTTAAATAAAATGTTAAGCTAATTATAGGTAAACACAGCATGTAATTAAATAGTGACAAAATTAAGTTAAGTTAGTATTAAGTTCCTTATTTAAGGGTGTTTTACTGATTTGTTTGGAGTAAATTTCTTCATTCAAGTCCTTTTAAGTGATGACATAATTTCAGGGGGCTAATTCGGTTATACAAAGTCTTTAATTTTCGGGGCAAGCTCGCTTACTGCGCGATGTCTGCTATTTTGTGTTGTTACTGTAAAGTGCATCTCCAGAGCACGATGCTAAGTCCATATTTGAATGCTCATACTTTGGTTGGGTGCGAGCGGAGTTGTGTTACAAGTTGGCTGTGGCCTGTGACACTGTAAGATGAAAAATCGAAATCTGTATATATCACGCATAAATTTGAGAAATTACCCGCTATTTTGGCGGTAAAAAGTACGGTTTACTCTTACTTTTTAACCCCCGACCCAAAAAGAGGGGTGTTATAAGTTTGACGTGTGTATCTGTGTATCTGTCTGTGGCATCGTGGCTCCTAAAGTAACGAACCGATTATAATTTCCGTTTTTTGTTTGAAAGGTGGCTTGGCTTGATCGAGAGTGTTCTTAGCTATAATCCAAGAAAACCGGTTCAGCCGTTTGAAAGTTAGCTCTTTTCTAGTTACTGTAACCTTCACTTGTCGGGGGTGTTATAAATTTTTAATTTACACTTGTGATTTTTTTTAAAGATTAAGGACTAAAATCGCATTTTTAACATAACAGTTGCAAAAATGGCGAGTATTTTATAAAAATGTATGCACTGTAAGTAATATCAATTCCTCTAATCTCAAACTGTAATATATCTTCTTTCTACTTTGCAATTAATTCGTCCTCAACTCAGCAAACGACGAAATTAAACAAAATATCCGTTGTCCTTGGACTTCCCAATGTTCTCATTACCATACAGACATATTAAAATAATATATAACACTTTTCTGTATTTTAATTAAAACATTTGCAAATCATTGATTTTAAAAATACCGGTCGAGTTCGAGTCGGACTCGCACATGAAGGGTTCCGTATATATTGTACAACATATACATACCTATTGGGCGGCAGTTTTAAGTAGGTAATAGTCCGTACAAAACGACTTCTCAGGCGCCACATTAACTCTATGGGTCAGCTGTCATGTCAAAAGTATGTTTCTCCTCTAAAATAAGTGAAATCGTACTTTTGACATGACATTTGACACATACAGTTAAATTCCGTACCTTAAAAGGAAAAACGGAACCCGTATAGGATCACTCTGTTGTCTGTTTGCCTGTTCGTTCGTCCGTCCGTTCATCTGTCTAAAACGTATAAGGTACTTCCAGTTGACCTAAAATCATAAATTTTTGCAGGTAGGTAGGTCTTTATAGCACAAGTAAAGGAAAAATCCGAAAACCGAGAATTTGTGGTAACAGCACAAAGAAACCCAATATTGTCTGCCCTTACATACAACATTGTTTTATATGTAACTGACAGATGTCAAAAACGCATACTTAAAACAGCCGCTCTGTAACATGTAGATTACAAGAGCACCGCAAGATAATGACGGACTGATATCCTAAAAGGGTTCCTTTTTCCTTTTGAGGTAGAGTACCCTAAAAACTAGTCAAGTCCTTGTCAGATAATTTTGGCATTGCGCAGTTGCAAGATGAGACTAAAGACAAAATAATATGTGTGAATAAGTAGTTTATATGCGGCTCGCCTCTACTCGCTATGTGGCACATAATGTGTATAGTGCCTTAGTAAACTAACATGGAACATTTATTTACAACTAGTTGTCCACCGGGCTTTGCTTGGGTCAAGGATATATAGGGTATATATTGAGTACACAGGATGTAAACAGTACCTAGCAAAAACTTAGCGTGATTTCAAGTGACCTATTTATGGAACGTTCGTTGACCTCTAGCGTCAGTCAGATGTTTTATACGCAATATATTGTGAAGTTTTAAAAAATACAGGAAAAATACAACATATATAGGATACCATAACAAAAATACAGGTTTTTGTTATGGTATCCTATCATTAATCGTCAGTAATATCACCTGTCTTCGTTTTGGCTAGCGTTCTGGTTACAGTCGTATAATAATGTTACGCTCAAAGACCGAAAACGCTCATTGTAAAACGTCCACGACACGAAATTCGTGTTATGGCTTTTTGGAAAACCTTCACGACGCATTTTTAGGTAACTAACTTATGTTAAACTAAATTATTAAAGCTAACTTTTCTCTTACATATCCTTAGGAAATATTTTTTCTATAATAATAATAAGAGCCGCGGTAGCCTAGATCCGCTTTCTATTCGGAAGATACGTAGTTGAAACCCCTCGGACATGTATGAAGCGATTTGCTTCCTCGTTTCTAATCCGAACCGCTAGGATATGGAACGCCCTTCCGGAATCAGTTTGCACTTCCACTTTTAATATGGGTAAGGGTACCTATCTTTAAGTTAATATTTCTGTTATGATTTGTTTTGTATAATAAAGACTGTTTAAATATTATGAAACTTAGAACTGTATAGTTAAATATATTTTAATATTAATAATTACAATCCTTATGACTTTTTGTTTTTGGAATAAATATAAACTTTTGAATTTCATTGAATGAAATATAGGTTATTATTTCATAAAACCTTTTTTTAATCAAAATTGAATACGAAGATTTTTCCTCCTGGCTGTCTCTTTTTACCCCTACTATAGGTTGAAAAGAGATAGACTACAAGGTCTCTAAAAATTGTAAAATGTCATATTATATCTATTATGATAATTCACGGCGAATATCCTGGCTCAAGAACCTTCGCCAGTGGTTCAATATGAGTACAAGGTCACGGTTAAGGGCAGCGATGAACAAAACCTAGTTAACTTTAATGATTGCCAATCTTCGATAGGAAGGAGATGGCACTAGAAGAAGAATAAAAAGCTGATAATGAACCCAAAAATTGAGTTAAACAAGGTCAGATAACTGTTGAGTTAATTGGTGTTGTTATAGGTACATTTCAATATAGTGGGCGGTTTTCACATTGTAATTCAAAATAGTCAAATTTTATAGCCTTTGAGTCCTGCCCTACCCTACTTACCTAAGATGAATTTAAACAGCACTAATACTTTACTACTACCTGCGAACTTCGGATGGATAGCGATAGAGTGTTTTTCTGTATTCCATTCGATCCAATAGCAAAAAAATTTTTGGACTCCACTTTTTGGATGTTACATCCGTCAGGTTGATTTTTTTCTTATAAAATGTAGCTCATGTCACCCGGATCATAGTAACGAATCGATTGACAGTTCATTCGTCAAAATTGGTTCAGTAGTTTAGGCGCTACTGTGGGACACACATAAATACAAACCTATCTACATACATGTACTGTCATAATCCTTCCTTTTGGCTTTACCATAGTTGGGGAATAATTTACGAACGATTGGCTTATTTGCCAACATCAAAGTCAAACTAATATTTATTACGGTAGATAAGTACGATAGCTATTCATTAACATGCCAGTATGTACCTACCTACTTGCGTCGCGAAATACGGACGATATATAAGTTTGTGTCTATACCTAAGTTGTATAAGTGAACCTTCTTAAAAATGGAACAATTACGCGAAAACCATGAATTTACTGGTACCAATGCCAAAATGTCTACATGGAAACCACTATTAAGACAGGTAAGGATATTGAATAACTTCTAAAAAGGTTTCTTTTAAAATGGGCAAACCCTATTAAAAAAACCGGCCAAGTGCGAGTCAGACTCGCGCACTGAGGGTTCCGTACTCGGGTATTTTTCCCAACATTTTGCACGATACAACAAAAACTATTATGCATAAAAATAAATGAAAATCTGTTTTAGAATGTAGGTACGGGTAAAGCCCTTTCATATGATACTCTTGGTATTGTTATCTTACTTTGAAAATTGAAACATATTTTTTTTTTTTTTTTTTAAATGATGTGACCACAAATTCGCGGTTTCCAGATATATTCCTGTATTCGTGTATTCGTGTGCTATAAGACTTACTTACCAGCCAAATGTCATGATTCTAGGTCAACGGGAAGTACCCTATAGGTTTCTTGACAGACACGACGGACAGACAGACAGACAACAAAGTGATCCTATAAGGGTTCCGTTTTTCCTTTTGAGGTACGGAACCCTAAAAATAGTAGATTGTACAACAAAGGCATCAAACAAGCCATTTTATCGATTAATGATGGCGGCCTCAAAATAGCCATATGTTTCACGGTCATTTTCAATAGTGTTCGAGTTATTCCCGAAAAAAGATCTGAGTTACATATAAGTCCCAACAAACAAGTTTTACTTAACTTACTTACAATAATTTTTTTTTGTATCTGTGTTAATCTCCAGCTACGGATCTCTTCCGTGGACTTTAATTTTTCCCATAATTGCAGAAAGATATGGCAGAAAAATACCATATATTATTTTGTGGATCAATGCATTAGTATGCTTTTTACTGTTTTATTTTAGTACAAGTGTTGCAGAACTTTTAATAAGTAGGTTTTTACAAGGAATGCTGAATGCAGTTCAATTGTCGGCTGGTATCATGGTACTTACCGAATACGTATCCCCCAAGTATAGAGGAGGCATATTTATCACTTTTAAAAGTGCAACCTTTTTTTGGGGTATATGGGTCTCAAATGCTATTGGAACATTTTACCATTGGAAAAACATTGGCATATTAATATTTATTTGCTGTATCTACAATGTGAGCTCATCATGCTGGCCCGAGTCACCTGTTTGGTTGGCCACTAAGGGACGTTTTGAAGAGTGTGCAAATGTCATCACTGGTTAAAAAGAAATGACACAGATTCTGAAGAAGATCAATATTTATTTATATTCTTTATAAGCTGTTACCCGAAACAAAGGATAAAACAATATTGGAAATAGAAAAATATTTTTCAAATAATGAGACAGGTAGAAGTAGAAGAAAAATTGATGAAAGCAAAAGAAACCTTTTCACGGGCTCTTAGTCCAATGTCTGTGATATTATAATGTCATTGGTGGACGTCTATTGGTTGACACCGACGGCGCCGTGTATGTTAAATGTATTAAATATTGATGGACTCAGTAATATTTCCATAATTCAAATAAATTCGGAGACATCAGATAGCTTTATACCATTAAATTCTTACGATAAGAAACGTGACATTATTATGCTGTCGCCATTTTCTTGCATTAAGACAGTAGATAAGCACGGGTTAAGACATATAATCAAACTTTTAAAAATGGAACAATCATACAATAAGGATAAAAATATTACCAGTTCCACAAAGACTTCATGGACACCGCTATTAAGACAGGTGACAATTTCGTTCAAGTTCCATTTTTCTCGTCTAACTATAATCAAATAATAATAATTCTCATTATGTATGATTAATTTTATCACCCATATAAGCTTTAATCAAAACTAACTAACTAGCTTTAATCATCTAACTATAATCAAATAATAATAATTCTCATTATGTATGATTAATTTTATCACCCATATAAGCTTTCTTATCGCAACTTTGTTTGTGTTGCTTTAAGTTTTCTAAAGATCCTTTTGCTTTTTTGAGGATATCAAACGTTAACACGGCTCTCTCCGTCACTCGTTTCATAATTGCTTTATATTCAAATGAAATTGGAACTACGATTGCGTAGTTCCAATTTCATTTGAATATTAAGCAACCAAAATCCATGAAATTTTGCAGACATATTCTAGAAACTAATATCTGTGTCTGTGGTGTTTTAGATTTTTCTAAAAATATGTAGTTTTAAAATTACAGGGGCTCAAAGATTTGTATGAAAATTTTTAAGACCGCGTAACTTTGAAACCGAATATTTTAACAGAAATCTGGAAAACCACAGACATTGATATTAGTTTCTGGAATATGTCTGCAAAATTTCATGGAATTTGGTTGCTTAATATTCAAATGAAATTGGAACTACGATTGTATGAAACGAGTGACGGAGAGAGCCGTCTTAAAAAGAGAAACTATAACATGCAGTTTCAAGTATCTATAGCCTGTTTTAACGGTACAGTGATATTATTGTTAGTCAGCCAGTTTCTTCTCTTAATAACTTACAATTTTCAAAAGTATATTCGTAAGTATACTTTTTTAATGTAAAGGTATGTCGCAAGCTGAAGAATATCTCAATCAGTATTTTAAAATGTTGGTGCTCATAGCCGTAAACAGAGCCAGTATTTTTATTTCCTATCATATTATTGTATTGTTGTCTTTGCAGATGTTTGTATGCAGTGGAGTAACATTAAACTTTTTTATTTATGGATTATTCTTTGGTGCCCCGACAGTTCTTATCCCGCAAATACGGAAAGAAGTAAATTCAACCGAAGTAATTAGCATGGAAACAGTGTCTTGGTTGTGTATGTTTATTTATTTCGACTATTTAAATTATACTTTCGACTTTTAAAAAAATGGAAGTTTTTTTCAGTGTCAATCTCCGGTTACGGGTCTCTTCCATGGTCTTCAATTTTTCCCATGATTGCAGAAAGATACGGAAGAAAGGTACCATACGTCATTTTATGGCTTAATACGTTAGTATGCGTTTCTTTGTTTTATTTCAGTATAAGTGTTACTGAACTTTTAATAAGTGGATTTTTACAAGGGATGTTGCCTGCAGTACAATCGACGGTCGCTATCATGGTTCTCACTGAATACACATCTCCCAAGTATAGAGGCATATTTATCACTTTTAAAGGTGCAACATTTTTTTGGGGTATATGGATTTCAAACGCTATTGGAACATTTTACCACTGGAAAAATATTGGCATATTGATATTTGTTTGTTGTATCTACAATGTGAGCTCATTATTCTGGCCCGAGTCGCCTGTTTGGTTGGCCACTAAGGGACGTTTTGAAGAGTGTGCAAAATGGCATCGCTGGTTAAAGGGAAATGATACAAATTCTGAAGAAGAACTTCAACAACTCATGTATTCACAAAAAGTGAATTTAAGGCGAAAACAAGAAGATCAATCAGACAGACAAAATAACTATTTTATTAAATTGTTTAACTCCATGAGAGCTAAAAGGTTTTACAAACCTTTAATATTTTGTCTACTAACAACATGCCTTTATCATTTTACTGGTAAGCTGGCTTGTACAGGCTATGTTATAGATATCATTAAAACCATTACTGTAAGTGAATCGACAGCATACGAAGGAATGCTTGTGTTAGATGGTGTTACAGTACTTGGAATGTATATTGGAGTTTTTCTTAATAAGTTGCTAAAACGACGAACATTGTTATTAGGCTCAGCATCTATAGGAGTAATGTTTTTGTTTATATTATCAACTTATTTATATTTGGTACATTTGAATGTCATATCAGAAAGCAAATACTTAACCTTATTCATTTTGACGGGCTTTTCAGTCGCCATAAGTTGCGGTCCCATGATAATGTGCATGTGCCTGGCGAGCGAACTAACCCCTTTGAAATGTAGAAGTTTATTTTTAGGCATTTACGCATTATTAAATAATGCCGTTATGGCTACAGTGTTAAAAATTTTTCCTTACATATTTAAATATTTAAACTCACACGGATCATTTTTATTCTACGCTATATCAACGTCAATATTTATCATTATTCTTTACAAGGTACTGCCTGAAACAAAAAATAAAACGATTCTAGAAATAGAAAAATGTTTTTCAGATAAGAGCAACGTTTTAAAAGAAGAGGAAGAATTAATGGAATCATATCTCCCCCAATAGCATATGTATAAGTAATTTCAAGTTACTATCCATGTGTTTATGTTATTTTATAACATAAACAATACAAATAACTAAATTTAAATTTATTGCAACAAAAATTATGTGAAAATTTTGTTAAAAGTTTGCTTATTTCCTTGTTCATAATTATTCTTCCTAATCTTTTTTAAAAATATCAGCATTTATTTGATTTTTATTCATATTGGATAGTAGATTATTAGTTTTAGGTTCTGATAATAGAATAACAATGAAGGGAAATGAAAAGATAAAATATTTTAGATTTTAACAACCATTTCCTATAAACCATTGACGTGCATTTACGCATTCGCAAAACATGGTACGTAATTGGCGAGCACAGGACATTCCGTTGACTTCGTTCTAATCTTGCAACCACGCAGTGGCCAGGTTATGCGCGTGAGTTCAATGACAAACAGAGATGGCGAGTATGTAAATGCAGGTTTAAGTATTCATACTTTAATCCACAAACAAGGAGTATGAAGTCAATCCTGTTAAGTTTCAGGAGCAATTTACGATATTACAAGTGTAAATTAAAAATTTATAACACCCCCGACGATCCAAAGTATTTGAGTTTTCCAAAACATCATCTTCAAATAAATAATTATGTATTTAGGCAACGTCCATCTTGACAGCTTGACATTTGTCAATTGACATAATATTATGAACCTAACGGTTATCTAACCTTCTTTTATACAAGAAAACTAGAAAAGAGCTGATAACTCTTAAACGGCTGAACCAATTTTTTTAGATTATAGCTAAGAACACTCTCGATCAAGCCACCTTTCAAACAAAAAAAACTAAATTAAAATCGGTTCATTCGTTTAGGCGCTACGATGCCACAGACAGATACACAGATACACAGATACACAGATACACAGATACACAGATACACAGATACACAGATACACAGACACACAGATACACAGATACACACCTCAAACTTATAACACCCCTCTTTTTGGGTCGGGGGTTAAAAAGAAGTCGCAGTGGGTAGGCCGGAGGTTTGAGTTCACACTCCTTTCATTGGTCTCTAAAAACGTGGAATCATCGTGATGGAAATGCAAGCATGTATGCACGGAGATTATGTCCTCAGCTGCAGCAAGACGAGCGTGACATGGATGCACTGATATTTTCTAAAATTATGGACGTAGAAACTACATAGTTGTTGGATATTGTTGGACTCGTGATCTCGTTAAATAAACGAATTAAACATAATTTGTCCTTTTCTTTTTGTTCTTCTTTTACCCAAAATATTCACTTTTCACTATTATGTGTGCAAAGAATTTTTAAGATCTAATACAAAATTCAACAAAAATTATATCCTAAATCTATGGTTTACCGTGATTCTTAGTTATTTTTTTTGTTTTTTAAAATCATTAGATACTTCAAGTGAAAATGTCAAAAAAAATAAACAATGTATAATTATTATGAACATAGTAAAATATTATTTCCGTTTATAATTTTATTTTATTATTATTTACTTATTCTATTATTATATACCTATTTAGGAAAGCCAAAAGTTGATGCATTAATTAATAACTACTACATTGCAATTTTATTTTAGGGTAACGTAATAAACGCTCAACCTAATAAATTAAAGGCTATCACGATATGTGCAAATTATATAACAATGTAGGTACTATACATTAAGCCATTATCAATATAGGTGTAACCTACTTTACATTCCAATTTAAAGTTCTTTCGTAACCAGCCCGAAATATAATTATTTAATCATTGTTAAATTATACATTTTTTTTTCATACAATTAAGAAGAAAAATTGCTAAAAATAACATTTCAAAACAAATCACTTTCATTAATTATTCTGATAGTATTTACACATTATTTAACTGAATACTAAAGACCCGCCCCGGCTTCGCACGGGTGCAATGGTGATACTAAATGTACTATAGAATGTCTTTATATACAACGTTCACAGTTTTTTTGTCAGTAGACACTACAAACATGTTTTCTTTACCTCCCGTCCACACTATGCTCTCGAGTTGCTTACGTAAATAATATGTCCTCGCGTCGCCCGGGATGTTGCCTTGTGCGTCAACACACTGCTCTACTCGCGCAATTAATCGCTACGCGCCGCACTACGTCGCTTGCCTTTGCAACACGATGAACGTCGAAACTGTGTCCATCCATACTAAGCGCTCGACTGTAACTACTTCACGCGCGAGTATGTGAACGGGCTCTCAGGTTCATATTGCCAGTCCTTTGACTCGCGCCCAAAAAAATGGTAAAATAGGGAGCGATGGGCATTGAACGATGAACATGCGAGTAACGCGGCCACACTACGTCTCTGCCTCCGTTCCTGCTCCTTCCCATGCCACACGGGCAGTGTGTGGACGGGGCATTAGAGGTTAGGCAAGCGCCGCTGGACTGGGTGGGGGCCCGTACCGCCGCAACCGCTATGTCCCTGTACTTTAAATCTGTAATATCTTCGAAAATATTCATAGCCATTTTAATCTACATTACATGTACAATGTATATAAGGTACGTAATTGGAACAGGATTAATACTGTATTGCTTAAATCGCTTTGTAAATAAGCCATTATTTCTCGTAAAAAGTAAAAGAAAAAAATGGTTATTGTGGGTTATCCCTAAGAGACAGACATAGTATACCATTACGGACTTTTTGCAGACCTTTTTAAGATGTACAGGTACTATAGTAGATTATTTTGATCTCTCTCGTAGGGTTCAGCCAGCGCTTGCAATTTAAACGCAAAAAATGTGTTTATTTACAACATCACATTAGAAACCTCTAAAGTTATCAGTGTTTCTCTACTACATTATGCATGTATTATACACACAAGTCTTCCATGAATCACTCTATCTATAGCAAAAAACCGCATCAAAATCCGTTGCGTAGTTTTAAATATCTAATATACATAGGGCCAGACAGAGGGAAGCGACTTTGTTTTATACTATGTAGTGGTGATGAGTGGTTCAGAATTCAAAACTATAGAACAATGAGTCAAAAAAATAAAAAAAAATTGAAACAAATGCAGAGAAAATAAATTTTAAAACAAAGATTTATTTATTATATAATGTATTATTTTAAAATAAAATAAATACGTATTACTGATGATTGATTTAATGACTGATCTATCAACGCACAGCCACTGGGCGGAACGGGCTAAACTTTATGCTTTTATGACGTAGCCATCCGCTAAGAAAGGATTTTTTTGAAAATTCAACCCAAAATGTGGTAAAATAGGAGTGTTGAAATTTGTGTAGTCCACAGTTCCCTTTAGTGTGGAGTCCACACTTAAGGGACTATAACCTGAACTACAAACCAGCGTAATCTGAAGTTATAGTGAAATCTAAATATTGACGGACTCATTACCTACTTAATATTTCCGATAATTCAAGCAAATCCACGAACTTCTATTAGTTACGTCATGCACAATTAAATTTTATCGATAAGGTACACATATTTTTTTTTTTTTTGCATATTGTCACATTTGGACGATAGTTAAGCTCGTGGTAACACGTTATTTTCATTTCAATCACTTTATAAATTATAATGCAACAATCAGACGAACAAGATTTTAGTAAAACCAATACCACTAAGACTTCATGGACACCGCTATTAAGACAGGTGACACTATTTTGTTCACTTTATATTTTTTCATCGTCTAATAAAATATTATTTAAATCTATATTTATATGTCTGTGGTAAAATTGTAACTGGATGGTTTCTGTACATTTATATCTATACTTATTAATGAACATAGGCTACTTTTTTAACCGACTTTCAAACATGGAGGAGTTTTGTTATTCTTCCTATGTACACCGATATCTCCGAGATTTCTGAATCGATTTGCGTTGTTTTTTTAAATTGATTGAGGAACTTTGCGACATTGTTCCATAAAAAAATTGGATTCCAACTCTTCAATTCTGATGCTGCAGGGGATCTGACCACCAAAGCTGATGGGATTTAGAAACTGGGAACAAAAGTTCCCACGGGATTTATAAAACCTAAATCCACGCGGGCGAAGTTGCGGGCATCAGCTAGTTAAACATATTTTAAAAATTTTAATCAGAGGTATTCGTAACATTTTTTTTTTTTTTTGCCCCATAATCAAAGCATACAAAAAATTATTTTTACAATCTTAATCTAGGTTTTACATAAAGAGGGGTACCAGCCACGTAGCCTCCTCGTGTGCCTGAGTGTTGCGGGTAACAGCAGATTTTGGGCCGGAGTACCCTGGTAACATGGTCAACGATTTTTTTTAATGTGATATTGTTAGCCATGGCTAATTGACCTGCCAGGGAGGGGGTATTGTCGGTGCGTCCCTCTGAGTGCCCGAGCAGAGGGTGCAGTAGACGCACCCATGGGGCATAGCCCTATGAGCGGAGGGTGTGGCTGTGTTGGGTGGTTAGTGATGAGGCTTCATCTACCATCCAATCACTGGCTGCCCCACCGGTCTCTCGCCTGTCCAGTTTAGTAACGGGCGAGGGAGATGTTGAGGATGGGGAACGCGGAAACGGAATTGCCCTCCCCACGAACCGTAGCTCTCGAGAGGACCTGTGGGTAATGGACATGCGGTGGACCGTCGTTAAAAGTGTGGTCCTCGGGTTGGTTAGCGTGCTATGGTTCCGGCATGCCTCTAACGGTGTTTGGGGGCGCGTAGTGTCCCAGTGAGGGGTCTTCTCAGGCGGACATCCGCTGGCGGAGTAACGAGGTGTTGTCGGTCACTTATGCTCCGTCATCGGCTGCGGTGGGATGGAACTGCATGAGATTTTTAGTCAGTAGGAGTCTGACCTAACCACTGTGGCCGGTGGTATCCATGATGAATTTTCCTCACGAGAAAAAGAAAAAAAAAAGGGTTTTACATAAAGCCGCACAAGAGATTACTTAAAATTTAAATGTAATAATAATTATTGTAGTTTGTACCCTAGGTACCAAAAAATGTTTTTATGAAATTTTTTAACATTTAGCATTTTTACTACCACTTCGTCATCATTCAGCCAGTTTCTCTTATAAATACCAGACTGCATTCTCCAAAAGTTTTTCGTAAATATTTTTTTAAACGTAAAGGTATGTTGTGTGTATGATGATAAATGCTTCATTCAATATGTTCTGAAATTCTGATATTCGTTATAAAAGTTACAACCAAACTCTTATCTGGTTTAAACTACGGTTATCTGCAAAAGCAGTCATACTCGTACTTTCAACTATCTCTATAGTCAAACTACTTTTGACTGTTTATAATCAAAAGTAGGTACTTCTAATTACTGTTTTCCTAGTACAATATATGTAGTTGACTGCAAGATAGTCATATCAGAAGTGTAGTGTAGGTAGTTTAATTTCAAATCACGTCTTTTTTTAGGGTTCCGTACCTCAAAAGTAAAAACGGAACCCTTATAGGATCACTTTATTGTCTGTCTGTCTGTCTGTCCGTCTGTCCATCTGTCCGTCTGTCCGTCTGTCAGTCTGTCCATCTGTCCGTCTGTCATGTCTGTCAAGAAAACCGATAGGGTACTTTCCGTTGACCTAGAATCATGAAATATGGCAGGTAGGTAGGCCTTATAACAGAAATAAAGGAAAAAATCCGAAGAGCGTTATATCGTGGGTACGTCAAAAAAATAATTAAATGTATTTCAATTTGCAAGGTAAGACAACTAATCAAAAATCTAATGAAAAAGCTTTACTTGTACATTCTAAAACAGGTTTTTATTTATTTTTATGCATAACAGTTTTTGATTTATGAAAATGTGGGGAAAATACCCGAGTATGGAACCCTCGGTGCACGAGTCTAACTCGCCGGTTTTTTTTTAATTCACAGACTAGTGCTTGGGTGCAATCCGACCCACTAGCAAGTGATGATGCAGACTAAGATGGATTGCGCCTGCCCAGAAGTTGCCTATTCACCCTTGACTTGAAGGAACCCATATTAAAAGTGGAAGAGAAAACTGATGCCGGAAGGGTGTTTCATATCCTAGCGGTTCGGATTAGAAACGAGGAAGCAAATCGCTTCGTACGTGTCCGAGGAACTTCTACTACATACGGATGCAGACCTTGACGATAACTTGCAGCATGATGTCTGTTTTGCTGTAGACGTTTGTTTCTTACAGGTGTTTGTATGCAGTGGAGTAACAATAAACTTTTTTATTTATGGATTATTCTTTGGTGCCCCGACAGTTTTTGTTCCGCAAATACGGAAAGAAGCAAATTCAACAGAATTCATTAGCATGGAAACAGCATCTTGGTTGTGTGAGTTTGTATTTAATTCCAACAATTTAAATTAAAGGTACACATGGAACTTTTTATGAAATAAAAATATTTATTTCAGTGTCAATCTCCAGCTACGGGTCTCTTCCCATGACTTTAATGTTTCCCTTTATTGCAGAAAGATATGGGAGAAAAGTACCATACGTTATTTTATGGCTTAATACGTTAGTATGCGTTTCTTTGTTTTATTTCAGTACAAGTGTTACTGAACTTTTAATAAGTGGGTTTTTACAAGGAATGTACCCTGCAGCACATTTGACGGTCGCTATCATGGTTCTCACTGAATATACGTCTCCCAAGTATAGAGGCATATTAATCACTTTTAAAGCTGCAACATTTTTTTGGGGTATATGGATTTCAAACGCTATTGGAACATTTTCTCATTGGAAAAATATTGGTATATTGATATTTGTTTGCTGTATCTGCAATGTGAGCTCATTATTCTGGCCCGAGTCACCTGTTTGGTTGGCCACTAAGGGACGTTTTGAAGAGTGTGCAAAATGGCATCGCTGGCTAAAGGGAAATGATACAAATTCTGAGGAAGAACTTCAAGAACTCATGTATTCACAAAAAGCGAATTTAAGACGAAAACAAGAAGATCAATCAGACAGACAAAATAACTATTTTATTAAATTGTGTAACTCCATAAGAGCTAAAAGTTTTTATAAACCGTTAATATTTTGTCTACTAACAATATGCCTTTATCATTTTACTGGAAAGTTGGCTTGTACAGGCTATGTTATAGATATTATTAAAACCATCACTGTAAATGAATGGACAGCATACGAAGGAATGCTTGTGTTAGATGGTGTTACAGTGCTTGGAATGTATATTGGTGTTTTCCTTAATAAGTTGCTAAAACGACGAACATTGTTATTAGGCTCAGCATTCATAGGAGTAATATTTTTGTTTCTATTGTCAACCTATTTATATTTGGTACATTTGAATGTCATTTCAGAAAACAAATACTTAACCTTATTCATTTTGACGGGCTTTTCAGTAGCCATAAGTTGCGGTCCCATGATAATGTGCATGTGCCTGGCGAGCGAACTAACCCCTTTGAAATGTAGAAGTTTATTTTTAGGCATTTACGCATTATTAAATAATGCCGTTATGGCTACAGTGTTAAAAATTTTTCCTTACACATTTAAGTATTTAAACTCACACGGATCATTTTTATTCTACGCTATATCGACGTCAATATTTATCTTTATTCTTTACAAGGTACTGCCTGAGACAAAAAACAAAACGATTTTAGAAATAGAAAAATGTTTTGCAGATAAGAGCAATGATTTAAATGAAGAGAAAAAATTAATGAAAAAATATCTCCACCACTAACATATAGGTAATTTTAAGTTATTATCACTATGTTTATGTTATTTAATAACAAATTACAATTTAAATTTATTACAACAAAATTTATGAAAATTTCGCTAAATCTTTGCTCATTTCCTTGTTCATAATTATCTTTATTAATCCTTTTTAACCTTTAACTATGGATACTTGTTTTTTGTAACACTAGTATGGGCATGGGGTCTCACGGACCCCTAAATTGTTTAGTGTAGTATTATATTAATACTTAAAAGTAATAATTAATAAGTATTCAAAGTGGACGTAAGAAGATTTTAATAATATATAAGAAACATTCATTACAAAATACAAATTTTTACAAAAAAAGTAATTTTCAATAATGCGAACTGGCGGACTTCCCACACCTTTGAGAACATTGCGGAGAACTTTCAGGCATGCAGGTTTCCTCACACTGTTATTCTTCACTGTTGAAGCAAGTTATATTTAATTGCTCAAAAAGCAGATAGCTCCGAAAAGATAGAGGTGCTTGCCCGGGGTCGAACCCTCGACCCTTGAATAGAATTCGAAAGAATATCACAATTGGGTATTTGTCTACTTTTGAATTTGATAAATATTATTACTTTATTATAAACTAGGATAAAAATAATGACGTACGCTGAAAAAAATATTCAAATCCAACAAAGATTTACAAAGTTACAGGCATTTTAATTTTGGAGTGGGAGGGTCTTCTATCCCTTTCTCGCAAAACGAAAATTTGTATGTAGCTACTATGGCATTAGCACGGAGTGACGTCAAAATGCTATTATCGCTATCTTTGTCTAATCTGAAATATTTAAATGCTTATAACTTTTTGTTATTTGCTCGATTTCATTAGTTTTTTCCATAGTTTTTTCAGTTTACGTCATTATTTTTATTCTTTATTCTTTATTCTTTATTTATTTGCATTCATGTTTTACATCATAATAGAAAATAATTATAATATTACAACATGAAGCCCCGTCAGGGCGCTGCAAAGTGATTACATATAAATAAAATGTCACGTATACGTGTACGTATTTATCCTACGGCCTTGTCCACAAATCCAAAGTTGCTCAGCGAGCTATGGAGAGGCCTATGTTAGGAGTTTCCTTGAGGGATAAGATCCGAAATGAGGAGATCCGCAGGAGAACCAAGGTCACTGACATAGCCCAAACTATTAGCAAGCTGAAGTGGCAGTGGGCAAGCCATGCTTGTCGTGGAGGCGATGGCCGTTGGAGCCGGAAGGTCCTTGAGTGGAGACCGCGTTTAAGCAAACGTAGTGTGGGACGCCCTCCAACACGATGGACCGATGATATTAAGCGGCTGGCGGGAAGTGGCTGGATGAGGAAGGCCGAGGACCGGGTGTGGTGGCGCTCTTTAGGGAAGGCCTATGTCCAGCAATGGACGTCCACAGTTTGATGAAGATGATGATGATTATTATTATAACACGTATCCTAATTTTAATATTGTAATTTAAATATTGTAAACCTATTTGGCCTTATTTTTATATAGTTTAAAATGTAAAATTATAATAATTGTACCGCTGTTGTTTACAAATAAAGGAATAAAATAAAATAAAATAATAAGTAGTTTAATTAATTTAGGAGAAAATCATACTGGATGGGTTTTGTTTTGGGCTTCTTGAAAGGAACGAGGTTACAAATAATGGATACCTACTCGTAATATCGACACCATGGCGTAAACATCCTCAGATTCAGCAAAATAATCTATCCAGGATATATACTTTAGATCATAAATAACTTTATCGTAATCAGTTCTGAAAAAATAGGAGTATTTCTGGATTCATGTCTATTATTCATTTTAAATTCCGCTTAACAGGGCTCTCTCCGTCACTCGTTTCCACTCGTTTCATACAATCGTAGTTCCAATTTAATTTGAATATTAAGCAACCAAAGTCCATGAAATTTTGCAGACATATTCTAGAAACTGATATCTGTGTCTGTGGTGTTTTAGATTTTTCTAAAAATATGTAGTTTTAAAATTACAGGGGCTCCAAGATTTGTATAAAAATTTATACGACCGCGTAACTTTGAAACCGAATATTTTAACAGAAATCTGGAAAACCACAGACATAGATATTAGTTGCTTATAGGTTGCTTAATATTCAAATGAAATTGGAACTACGATTGTATGAAACGAGTGGAAACGAGTGACGGAGAGAGCCCTCTTAAGTTATAAAAATTTCCAACGGTGGATAATAACTGTCCATTTTTTATTGGATTATAGCTTTCACTGACTGTGACATTTGGTAACACCCTCTTAAATAAAATCAATTTTATTATTATTATTGTTTATCAGATTATATTGTTTTAAGGCATTAATTGACATAAAATCGATAAGAGAGTACAGCACACAATTACTATAATTAGATGGAAGGGACTACTACCACAAACCAGCGTGATCTGTTGTTATGCCTAAATATTGACAGACTCAGTAGGTATTTCCGATAATTCAAGCAAATTCGCGAACTTCTGCTAGTTACCTTATGGACAATTAAATTTTATCTATAAGGTACACACGTTATTAGACATTACTATTTTGTTGCAATTTTATCACATTTGGACGACAGTTAAGCTCGTGCTAACATGTTATTTTTATAAGAACCATTTTAAAAATGGAACAATCATACGAAAAAGATTTTACTAAAACCAATACCACTAAGACTTCATGGACACCGCTATTAAGACAGGTGACAATAATTTTGTTCACGTTATATTTTCTTATCGTCTAATAAATTATTCAAATCTATATTTATAGTAAAATTGTAACTGGATGATTTTTGTACATTAAATACTTTTTGAAAATTTTGATCAGAGGAAGGTGCTCGTAAAATAGTTATTTTATTTTTATTTATCCGTAATCAAAGCGTACACAAAATTATTTTTACAATCTAGATTTAACATAACGCCACGCAAGAGATTTACTTAGAATTAAAATTTAAATAATATTTTAATAGAATAATTACACTAGTCTGTAAATGGGTGTTATATATATGTATACAATATATGTATATCCCATATATTATATATAACATAATATATTGCGTATATAATACATACACATTCCTTCCATTTTGCATTTCGGTAAAAAAATATCGGTACCTAAAGTTTTCAATGCAATTAATTACAAGTTTCATTATCACGACGAAGATGTACATAAGTTGTGTGTGTGTGTGTATCACATAAATTATTTTATCCATGAAATAAATAAAACCATCCAGGCGAAGCGGGGCGTGTCAACTAGAGTCTAATTAGATAATTATTGTACCCTAGGTACCTTTTTTACTACCACTTCTTCTTCAGTTTGCCAGTTTATCATTATAAATACAGATCTTTTAAACTGCATTTTCCAAATGTTTTTCGTAAACAAATTTTTAAATGTAAAGGTATGTTGTATGATGATAAATGCCTCATTAATTAATATGTTCTGATATTCTAATGTTTATTTTTAACCGACTTCAAAAAAAGGAGGTTATCTATTCGTCGGAATCTTTTTTTTTAATGTATGTTCCCCGATTACTCAAAGACCCCTGAACCGATATGGAATTATTTTTTTTGTTTGAAAGGGTATACTGTGCAGGTGGTCCCATATAAATTTGGTGAAGATCTGATGAATATCTTCGGAGATGGAGAACAGAACTCCTCAATGGATAAGAGCAAATTGCTCGCGATTAGTGTAATAGCTTAGTAATAATAAACAGTAGGGTTTTAACTGGGCATAGCATATTATAGTACAGTAGGGCCACTAAAAATTGTGAAATAAAAAAAATTCAAAAGAAAAATAAAACCGACTTCAAAAACCACAAGCACTAAAAAGTAATAAATAATTTTTGTTTAGTTACACGTGTAATGTACCTAGGTATGAAGTCGGGCGAGCTTCACATATGGATTACTAATTTTGTTTTATTAGGTATGCTCGCTCGACTTCATACCTAGGTACATTACACGTTAACTAAACAAAAATTATTTATTACTTTTTAGTGCTTGTGGGTTTTGAAGTCGGTTTTATTTTTCTTTTGAAATTTTTTTTTTGGAAGTTAGAACCAAATTCTTATCCAGTTAACGTTATCTGCAAAAGTAGTCATACTTTTAACTATCAGTAATCTCTATAATAGTCTAACTATTTTTGACAGTTTATAATGAAAAGTAGGTAAGTACTTCTTACTGTTCTAAAGTCGTATCATAAGAGTACTATAGGTAGTTTAATTTCAAATCACATGTCTGTTTGCTTAAGACGTTTGTTTCTTACAGGTGTTTGTATGTAGTGGAGTAACAATAAACTTTTTTATTTATGGATTATTCTTTGGTGCCTCGACAGTTTTTGTTCCGCAAATACGGAAAGAAGCAAATTCAACAGAATTCATTAGCATGGAAACAGCATCGTGGTTGTGTGAGTTTGTATTTAATTCCAACAAATTAAAGTAAAGGTACACATGGAACTCTTTATGAAATAAAAATATTTATTTCAGTGTCTATCTCCAGCTACGGGTCTCTTCCCACGACTTTAATGTTTCCCTTTATTGCAGAAAGATATGGGAGAAAAGTACCATACGCCATTTTATGGTTTAATACACTAGTATGCGTTTTGTTGTTTTATTTTAGTACAAGTGTTACTGAACTTTTAATAAGTGGGTTTTTACAAGGAATGTTCCCTGCAGCACATTTGACGATCGCTATCATGATACTTACTGAATACGTATCCCCTGAGTATAGAGGTATATTTCTCACTTTCAAAAGTGCAACATTTTATTGGGGTGTATGGATTTCAAACGCTATTGGAACATTTTACCACTGGAAAAATATTGGCATATTGATATTTATTTGCTGTATCTACAATGTGAGCTCATTATTCTGGCCCGAGTCGCCTGTTTGGTTGGCCACTAAGGGACGTTTTGAGGAATGTGCAAAATGTCATCGCTGGTTAAAAGGAGATGACACAAATTCTGAAGAAGAACTTAAACAACTCATATATTCGCAAAAAGAGAATTTAAGACGAAGACAAGAACTTCAATTAGATAAACAAAAGAACTGCTTTATTAAATTATGTAACTGCATAACAGCTAAAAGGTTTTATAAACCATTAATATTTTGTCTATTCACTACATGCCTTTATCATTTTTCAGGAAAGTTGGCTTGTACAGGATACATTATAGATATAATCAAAACAATTACTGTAAATGAATCTACAGCATACGAAGCAATGCTTGTGTTAGATGGTGTTACAGTGCTTGGAATGTATGCTGGAGTTTTTCTTAATAAGTTGCTAAAACGGCGTACATTGTTATTAGGCTCAGCATCCATAGGAGTGACGTTTCTGTTCATTTTATCAACCTATTTATATTTAGTACATTTGAATATCATATCAGAAAAGAAATATTTAACTTTATTCATTTTGGTGGGTTTTTCACTAGCCATCAGTTGCGGTCCTGTGTTGATGTGTAAATGTTTGGCTAGCGAATTGACACCTATAAAGTGTAGAAGTTTATTTTTAAGTATTTTTGCACTACTAAATAATACTATTATGGGTACCGTTTTAAAAATGTTTCCTTTTACTTTCAAATATTTCGACTCACACGGGGCATTTTTATTCTACGCCTTAGTGTCATCGATATTTATTTATATTCTTTACAAAGTATTACCCGAAACAAAAGATAAAACAATCTTAGAAGTAGAGAAATATTTTTCAGGTGATGACAATGTTCTAAAAGAAGAAGAAAAATTGATTAATGCAGAACAAGCTTGTTTAAAATAATTCTTTCCATTTATTTTTGATATAGCACAAGCAACAGGCAGTCATTTAAAAAAAAAGTAGAATAAGTATTAATATGCAAAAATCTTATTTCTGTGCCTAATAAAATTTAAAATATTACTTTTTTAACTTAATTTATTTGTACCTAATTCTTTCTCTTTAGTAGTAGCGTTTGGCAGTTACGTTGTGTATGAGTAAGTATAATATACTTTAGTTATATTTGTGAGTTATTATTGGCTTTGTCTTAAAAGTCCAATAATTAAATAGTCCTATTCACAACTTTATGATAAATTCACCATGGAGAATGTGATCAATAAAAAATTTAATCAATAGTTTAAGTGCGAAAGTATGTTTGTTTGTTAGTTTGTCCTACAATGGCGCTACAACCAAGCAAAATGAACCAATGTTTTTAGCATGGATATAGATAATGTCCTCCTAACCGAATTTTGGCCACGGCGGCCAATTTCAATAGAAATTAGCCCAGTGTGCGGGAGATATTATAATATTATAATACTTTAGGTATCTAGGTAGGTGCACGTAAACACAGGTGCACTCTCTGGTTCCTACATCCAACACAACCAGAAAAGTATCAGGCGCAGAACCGATGGCTTTACATGCTCTCCGAGGCACGGGAGTGAATCACCGCCAACTTCTAAACTCCTGGTTAGAAGGCAGGTACGTACTGAGGATTTCTTATTAGAAAAAGTCAATACTAAAAGCTTCTACTATAGACCTATAGTACTCGTTTCCACGGTATTTTTACAAACCTATACCTACATCTACGTGGACAAAGAAGCGGGTATCATATTCTATCCATACTAATATCCGATACTAATATTAAAAAAGCGAAAGTGTGTCTGTCTGTCTGTCTGCTACAGACAGACAGACACACTTTCATCAGTTCCCATGGGATCTTTAAAAACCTAAATCCACGCAGACGAAGTCGCGAGCATCCTCTAGTTAAAAATAAAGTTGAGATAAATCTACAGATACTAATATTATTATAAGGAAGTATGTTAGTTTGTGAGTTTGTAAATTAGTGATAATCTCCGGAACTAATAGTCTGATTATGAAAATTCGTTCACTGGTAGATAGAGGCATATCTATCTCATATTGTGTGTCTTGCGATTAAGTGATCGCGATTGACTTGCTTGCTTGATTGTTTCCTTAGATTAAAATTTTCAAAATATATTGTACAGAAATCGTCCAGTTACAGTTTTATTATAAGTAGGTATAGATAATTTAAACAAATTCGTGAACATCTGCTAATTTCCATCATTAAACTTTTACGATAAGGTAGACATTATTACGCTGTTACTTTTTATCACATTTGGATGATACATTAAGGTATGATAAATGAGCGTGTTGATACTTTATATTTTTATAAGAATCCCTTTAAAATGGAACTATCATACGAAAAATATTTAACTATTGGGACTACATGGACACCATTGTTAAGACAGGTAACAATTTTGTTCTCGTTTTATTTTTGGTATTGTCTAATAATAATTATTCAAATAATAATTATTATGAGTCCAATAAGTATTTATGTTTGATATTATTGCTAACTGCCTTATTCTTAGCGACTTTTTTTTAAATTCTGTTTGGAATTTCTCTAAATCCTTTTTAACTTTATTTTACTTTTAGACTTTTGACTAAAGAGATTGGTCAAAAGTGGTTTTAACTAGAAAAAATTAAATATTCTACGTCTTACCTCGGATATCGCTACTTTGGCGGCTGCGGCGATGAGTGACGGCAGCTTTGAGTCAGGGTTCACCAATTTTGTTCTTGAGCTCATATTATGTCCTAATCTCATAATATTTATGGACTTAGTTATGACTAAAGTCACCGACGAGTTTTGGCCGAAATTTCAGTCAAAACTGCTTCTGCCCAGTGTCGACAGTCGAAGTACTTTTGACTGTTTTTCGCAGTTGATCGGATGAGTTTTTTGATCGCAAAATAAGAGTCAGTATTTTCGTTTGAATACCTCCAGTGGTTGAGGCAGCCTAATATACCCCCCGATTAACCTGATGACCCCCCCAATAAAAGACGCCCTAAGCACGTCCTTAACAACCCCAACGATCAAAATATCATGATCAACAATGCACCCTATCTTGTACGGCAACACACAAATTCAACCCCCCTACCGCGTCTTCGCTGGCAAAGACGAAGTCATCAATTTCTAACGTCACCCCGAGATGTGGGCTCACGCCACGACCTTGTGGGCGCACTGACTAATCAAGTCCAACCAAAGTATCTATCCCAACGTCATCATAAGTCGTGATCCAAGCCTCATAGGAGGCACCCTTAGGAGGACGTTGCCCCCCGACCTCTCCGGTTATTTCTTCGAGCCCAAGGGCTCAGCCCCTTGCCACCACACCCGGTAACGCTGTTCCGAAAAAAACATTTCAAATCACATTATCTGCTATTAAGCTTTGTTTGTTCTTTACAGATGTTTGTATGCAGTGGAGTAACAATAAACTTTTTTATTTATGGATTATTCTTTGGTGCCCCGACAGTTTTTGTTCCGCAAATACGAAATGAAGCAAATTCAACAGAATTTATTAGCATGGAAACAGCATCTTGGTTGTGTGAGTTTATTATTTTATTCCAACGATTCAAATAATACGCCCTGAACTTTTCAGAAATAGAAATTTTTATTTCAGTGTCCATCTCCAGCTACGGGTCTCTTCCATGGACTTTAATTTTCCCCTTAATTGCAAAAAGATATGGGAGAAAAGTACCATACATTATTTTATGGCTTAATACATTGGTATGCGTTTTGTTGTTTTATGTTAGTACAAGTGTTACTGAACTCTTAATAAGTGGAATTTTACAAGGAATGCTGCCGGCAATACAATTTACGGTCGCTATCATGGTTCTCAACGAATACACGTCTCCCAAGTATAGAGGCATATTTATCACTTTTAAAGCTGCAACATTTTTTTGGGGTGTATGGATTTCAAACGCTATTGGAACATTTTACCATTGGAAAAATATCGGCATTTTGATATTTATTTGCTGTATTTACAATATGAGCTCATTATTCTGGCCTGACTCACCTGTTTGGCTGGCTACGAACGGACGTTTTGATGAGTGTGCAAAATGCCATCGCTGGTTAAAGGGAGGAGACACAGATTCTGAAGAAGAACTTAAACAACTTATATTTTTGGAAAAAGAGAATTTAAGACGAAAACAAGAACGTTCATTAGATAGACAAAATAACTGCTGTATTAAATTTTTTAACTCTGTAACAACTAAAAGGTTTTATAAACCGTTAATATTTTGTCTATATACATTATGCCTTTATAATTTTTCAGGAAAATTGGTTTGTACAGGCTACGTCATAGATATTATTAAAACAATCACTGTAAATGAATCAACAGCATACGAAGCAATGCTTGTGTTAGATGGTGTTACAGTGCTTGGGATGTATGCTGGAGTTTTTCTTAATAAGTTGCTAAAACGGCGTACATTGTTATTAGGCTCGGCATCTATAGGAGTAATGTTTTTGTTTATTTTGTCAACCTATTTATATTTAGTAAATTTGAGTGTCATATCGGAAAACAAATACTTAACTTTATTCATTTTGACGGGCTTTTCAATAGCAATAAGTTGCGGTCCTATGATAATGTGTACATGTTTTGCTACCGAAATGATCCCGATAAAATGTAGAAGTTTATTTCTAGCCATTTACGCATTATTAAGTTGTGCTATGAAGGGTACTGTGCTAAAAAATTTTCCTTATATTTTTAAATATCTTGATTTGCACGGAGTATTTTTATTCTATGGCTTTATTTCGTCAGTATTTATTTACATTCTTTACAAAGTGTTACCAGAAACAAAGGATAAAACAATCTTAGAAGTAGAGAGGTATTTTGCAGATGATAACAAAATTGTCAAAGAAGAAGAAGAGTTGATGAATCCAGAAGAATTTCGTAAAACACAATTCTCATAATTAATTGATACGAAAAAATATTTAGGCACGTTGGGCGATTTCAGAATGTGTAAAAACTGTAAGCTATAAGCGTTACCGACACCTCAAAGTTAATAATGCTTGAAGTGTCGAGAGATGTTAAAACTAAACTGATATTAATGGCATAGTAATGGTTTACAAATTATGTTTTTTTTTTTAATAAATAAATAAATTTTTTTAATAATATGTTGAAATAATGTACCTACATTTTGTTGAAATAATGTACCTACATTTTATTAAATAAATAAATTTATTATTAAAAAAAATGTTATTTTAATTTTTGATTTTGCAATTAATGAGCCACTGTCATTAATTCATAGTTTTAAGTTTTCACATCAGTTGACAGTCCCCGGTGACTACCAATTTGTTTAAGTTAGGCATTTTAACTTTTGCGATAATAGTTGTAGAAAATTTGAATAAAACCTTTTAGGTATAATATTTTTTATTTTCCTTTTTATTATTAAGGTGAAGCCCGCAATTTTGTCTGCGCGGATTTAGGTTTTATAAATATTGTGGAGATTTTTTGATTTTTTAGGTTAAAAAATGCCAGATTTAAGTATCTCTGGACCAAATTTTATCAAAATTGGCTAAGCAAATGGGCCCACAAAAGGTAACAGTCAGACAAATACATTTCGCATTTAATATCAGTATGTTTGTATCTCTTCACTTTGAGTGTCTTCAGCAAAAATCTCCTAAAGCACATGCCTTCCATTGTTTGCAATCCTGTGATCTACCCTTCTCCAGTATTTTATGGTAAGTAACCTTTAAATTATGGATTATAACAAAACATCAGTTAGATTCTTTGAACAGAGACCTGTGTTTCAGTATAAATACCTAACCATTCTCACGTACATTCTTACTAGCTTAACATTATTTCACTAATTTTTAAATTTTAGTATGAACTCTCAAAAATAGTTTTGGGGTCCATTTAAAATTTTTGTAGCCAATGTAAAGATAAAATGTGTTTCACCTCCATTTGCTTCTGTGAAGTGTGAACGCCCCTTCAAACTTTTTAAATATTATTTCTATCGATTTACATGTTATTTGTGATGTAATTACGTTAATTAGTTCAGAAGTTATAAGTTCCTGTCAGACGGACTGGCAGAAAGATAGACAGACAGACGAGGGCAAATTCAGATACAGATTTTATCATGTTACATATCAGTAGTTTGTCAAAAACATTTTGCCAAGATATAAGGTAGATTGCATAGATGGCGGATGGGATTTTAACATGCTGTTTTGCCTTAAATGGCACGTATCTTAATAATATTATCTGCTGGAGTCAATAATAATATTCCGATAATTCAAACCAGTTATACAGACGCCAGGTATCAAACTTTTACAAATAAACCTTATTATGCTGTCATCATTTAATTGCATTTGAACAGTTCATAAGCTCGTGTTTGGTGATAAACATAATTTTTATAAGACCTTTTTAAAAAATGGAAAAATCACACGAAAAAGATTTTACTATTACCAGCACCAGAAAGACTTCATGGACCCCGGTATTAAGACAGGTGAGGGATTTCGTTCACATACAATTCACTTACTATTACTTTACCGAATTCAAAAAAGGAGGGTCTGAATTCAACCCGTATATAATACTAGCTTATGATAGCGACTTCGTTCGCGTGGACTACACATATTTCAAACCCCTATTTTAAACCCTTAGGGGTTTAATTTTGAAAAATCCTTTCTTAGCTGATGATTACGTCATAATAGCTAGTGTAGTCCAGTGGCTTTAGCTGTGCGTTGATAGATCAGTCAGTCAGTCAGATAACTTTTCCTTTTATATACCTATTATGTAGGTATGTGATTTTCGTATATAATATTATTATAGGTATGTGTTCAAGATTTTCTCAAAAATCAATGAACTAATTTTGATGTTTTTAGGGTTCCGTACCCAAAGTGTGCAACGGGACCTTATTTCTAAGCCTCCATCCATCCGTTCGCGTCCATCTGTCCATTTGTCTGTCTGTCAGCAAGCTATAATAGGTAGAGAGTTGTCACAGAATGTGTACTTTTGCCGCTATAAATAACAATTAGCATATATATTTATTTAAATTCGTATTTTTATTTGATCTAGAGGTTAAATATTGTACCTTGCAGATGTTTCTATGCAGTGGAGTAACATCACACTTTTTTATTTATGGATTATTCTTTGGTGCCCCGACAGTTTTTGTTCCGCAAATACGAAAACAAGCGAATTCAACAGAAGCTATTAGCGTCGAAACAATGTCTTGGTTGTGTAAGTTTATAGAGTTCAAAAATATTAAATTTTTCATGCGGAACCTTTTATGGAATACATTATTTTATTTTAGTGTCAATATCGAGTTACGGGTCTCTTCCAATGGTGTTAATTTTTCCCATAATTGCAGAAAGATATGGAAGAAAAATACCATTTGTCATTTTATGGATTAATACATTGGTGTGCGTTTTATTGTTTTATTTTAGTACAACTGTTAATGAACTTTTAATAAGTGGGTTTTTACAAGGAATGTTCCCTGCAGTTCAATTAACGGTTGCTATCATGGTTTTCACTGAATATACATCTCCGAAGTATAGGGGAATGCTTATCACTTTCAAAGGTGCAACATTTTTTTGGGGTATATGGATTGCAAACGCTATCGGAACATTTTACCATTGGAAAAATATTGGCATATTGATATTTATTTGTTGTATCTACAATGTGAGCTCATTATTCTGGCCCGAGTCGCCTGTTTGGTTGGCCACTAAGGGACGTTTTGTAGAGTGTGCAAAATGTCATCACTGGTTAAAAGGAAATGACACGGAGTCTGAAGAAGAACTCAAACAACTTATACATTCGCAAAAAGAGAATTTAAAACGAAAAGGTGAACATCAGTTAGATGAACAAAAGAACTGCTGTATTAAATTATGGAACTCAATAACACTGAGAAGCTTTTATAAACCATTAATATTTTGTCTGCTGATAACATGCCTTTATCATTTTTCTGGAAAGTTCGCTTGTACAGGCTATGTTTTAGATATTATAAAAACAATCACTGAAAGTGAATCAACAGCATACGAAGGAATGCTTGTGTTAGATGGTGTTACAGTGCTTGGAATGTATGTTGGAGTTTTTCTTAACAAGTTTCTGAAACGACGTACATTGTTATTAGGTTCAGCGTCTATAGGAGTAATGTTTTTGTTTGTATTATCAATCTATTTATATTTAGTACATTTAAATGCCATATCAGAAAACAAATACGTAACGTTATTCATTTTGACGGGCTTTTCAGTCGCAATAAGTTGCGGTCCCATGTTAATGTGCATGTGTTTTGCTTGCGAAATGACTCCTATAAAATGTAGAAGTTTATTTTTAGGTGTTTATGCTTTATTAAATAATGCTGTTATGGCTACTGTTTTAAAAGTTTTTCCTTATATATTTAAATACTTCAACTCGCACGGATCATTTTTATTTTACGCTATATCATCATCAATATTTATTTATGTTCTTTACAATGTATTGCCTGAAACAAAAAATAAAACAATTGTAGAAATAGAGAAACACTTTTCAGAAAAGAATAAAATTTTAAAAGAAGAAGAAGAATTGATAAATTTAGAAGAAGTGTGTGATAAAAATATATTTCTTGCATCAGTACCACGAACTGATTAGTTAATTTTTAGGTTGTACAAGTTCGTATGTACGTAAATAACTTTTTAATTGATAAAAAAAATTGTTTCACGATATGTTTGTTTAATTGTTCTTTTTTTATACCACTATCACAGAGATAGTGGTAGTGTAGTGAGACGCACTTGTATACGAATTGCCATTAACTTTAGCGTCTGTAGGTATACCTGGACACATTTTTCATCCCATAAACACATTTCTGAATTTCTAGAAAAAGTGTCAAGTAAAAATTTGACAAACTTATTTCTTGTACTAGCTATGTTAACAATTATTATGTAACTGATATAAATAATAAGGCATCTAATATAGATTTATGTAATTAAATTCTGTGGATGATAAGATAAGAACTGATAATAAAGAATTTGAAGTTATAATATTATTAACAGAGCTCTCTCCGTCACTTACTCCATACAATCGTAGTTCCCATTTCATTTGAATATTAAGCAACCAAAGTCCATGAAATTTTGCAGACATAGTCTAGAAACTAATATCTGTGTCTGTGGTGTTTTAGATTTTTCTAAAAATATGTAGTTTTAAAATTACAGGGGCTCAAAGATTTGTATTTTTCTTTAAAAAAAGGCCCAACTTTGTGCTCGTTTTTCTAGACAACGAAGCAATTTAATGAAATTTGGAAAAACCACAGACCTAGAAAATTTAATGAATATTATGTAGTAAAAAAATTATCGTTATATATTTTATATTGTTATAATTATGTGGGAACTACGAAAACCAGAAATTACACCCAGAAATCTTGAAAATTTCGTGCTGTCTCGATTTGTGCAAGCGGGGTGGTGAAGTGCGGGGGACGACACGTGAAACTGACAGAAACGGACAGTCTAAACACACGGGCCACATTTAGACTGCACCCGACTCCAAACTTGTCAATAGGTCTAACTAAATACATTTCAACTTGCGTTAGACGTATGCGTTACCTACTCAGACGTTGCCTGTAGATAAAAATATGTCTCATGTTTGCTGGCAATAGCGTATGCATCAAACCCTGCAAGTTGCAACTCTCTTGCAACCTATTCCTCACGCAATACGCACAGCTTTAATATTATAATTTTTGACAATGTATACTATATGTAATGCCATATCACAGGTCACTCTCTGATTTATTGCTAACAATTTACTTCCAAATGCAAAGAAATCTAAGTGTGTTGAATTCACACTGCCCAATACCAGGACCTTAAATGACATAAATTCATTGATAAATAATCATATGTTGAAAATAAAGGAGAACCCCGTGTTTCTCGGTATAATGTTAGATGCAAAGCTTCTATGGAACACCCACATATCAACACTTGATGGTAAACTCAGCTCTGCTGCTTACACTGTTAGAAAAATTCGACAGGTACTGACGTGGAAACTGCAAAAATTGTATATTTTGCCTATTTTCACTGTATTATGTCTTACGGACTCTTGCTATGAGATAAAGCGGTAGATATTGAGAAAAAAATGTATTACAGAAAAGGACAGGACGTGCAATTTATAATTTAAAACCGCGCGCTGCCATACAATAAAAATATAAGGAAATAAGTACCTTATCTATTATCTTATAGTAGCTTCTAAATATATTTACAACTAGCTAATGCCCGCAGCTTCGCTCGCGTGGATTTAGGTTTTTAAAAATCCCGATCCTTTCATTTCCCAGAACAAAAGTTGCCTCTCCGTAATAGCCCGTCCCCGGGATGCAACTTGTTTCTGTATCACGTAAGAATATTTAAACGGATTATCCTTTTCAAATCCCGAGGGATCACCAGGATTTAGGAATGCAATTTCTTACAGCATCAGGGTTGAGGTCAACGACAAAGTGTTTACTTGGTATAGATACCTTCAATATCAATTAATAATCGACACTTTTTAAATCCCATTAGCTTTAGTAGTCAGGTCCCCTGCAACATCAGGATTGAGGAGTTGGAATCCAAATTTTTTATTGAACAATGTCGCAAACTTTCTTTATCGATTAAAAAAGCTACCCAAAATTACGCAGTTAGGTTACCTGCCAAATTTCATGGTTTTGAGTCAACGGGAAGTACCCTAGAGGTTTTCTTGACACACACGACAGACAGAGAGATAGACAACAAAGTGATCCTATAAGAGTTCCGTTTTTCATTTTGAGGTACGAAACCCTAGAAAACGTAGGAACGGCATTCCGAACCAGTGGTAAATTTTTCTGACCATCCAAAAACACTTTGAAGTTTACCTAAAAGTTTACAGGAATAAAAATTTATCATTGTATTCCATTCCATTTCATTCTATTCCATTCTGTTCAAAGATAAATAGATAATAAAAATATTTGTCACCGAAACAATAATTTACGATACATCGACCAATATCAATTTTACTGATGACAATCTGACTATTACCAAAGTGAACGACTACTATAATATCTATTATATACGACTAACATAATATGTATTATAAATTGTGTGCCGTTTGCATTCTCACTAGGTTCTCATTAAGTTTGTTTTATTTGGTTAAACTTTCTGGCATTTATATTGTTATGACGTTTAATTGGCAAACAGTCTGTTTATTGGCTGAAACTCAAAAATTCAGCCAATCACAACAAAGAAAATATTGTAATAATGATTGATGCAGCTTTCTGTAATTGAAAACAAAATATTTGACATTAACTTGAATGTGACAGTGTTTTCCGAATAGGGTTGCCAGAGGCCCCGTATTTTACTGGTTACCCCGTATGTCAGGATAGAGAAACCGGTAATTATGAAAATAAAATACGGGGCAAATAAAACTAAATATTTTTAGGGTTCCGTAACTCAAAAGCAAAAAGAACTCTTATAGGATCACTTCGTTGTCTATCAGTCTGTCTGTCTTTCCGTCTGTCCGTCTGTCCATCTGTCCTTCTATCCGTCTGTCATGTGTTCATGAACAAATATTAGTATTTTCAATTTTCAAAGTAAGATAACTACATATATCAAGTGGGTTATCATATGAAAGGGCTTTACCTGTTCATTCTAAAACAGATTTTTATTTATTTTTATGCATATTTTTTTTAATGCATAACAGTTTTTGATTTCTCGTGTAAAATGTCGAAAAAAATACCCGAATCGGAACCCTCGGTGCGTGAGTCTGACTCGCACTTGGCTGGCGAAACCGAACACTGACGTTATGTCCAGTAGAAAGAATATTTTCCTTTTGCGGCAATGCGTAGCCGAAACCCACTCGATATTGATCATGGTCGTAGCCAAGGCGGCGGGGCTTGGTTTGAGGATGTTAGCCTTTTTTTATACAAGTTAGCCCGTGACTTTAATCTTTTCTAGTGGTAAGTGATGATGCAGTCTAATTTCTTGGCCGTTAGGGCCATACTAACCATATAACTAGCCATGACCGAAGCCTCCCACCAGACCAGAAATTTAGAAATGGCGACTGCGCCTGGGAAGCCGTCAAAAACCTAAGCCTAAAATAATACTTACACTATTTCTTGCATTTGCTTACCAATTTTTTTTTGGAAATATATCAAACATTTCGCGCTCACTTCACTCGCGCTTTGAATTTGTATTACTTGGTGTAAGCCCCGCAATTTCGTTTGCATGAATTTAGAGTTTTAAAAATTCCGTGGGGGATTTTCCGGGCTAAAAAGTTTATGTCTGGGATGCAAGTTACCTCTGAATAGTAAGTACCAAAATTTTGGTAAAGAAGATGGGCCGTGAAAGGGTAACAAATAGATAGGCAAATAGATATACTGTCGTATTTGTAATATTAGTATGGATAGGGAGCTTTAAAAATAAAATCTTGCTATGGCTAAACTCGTTTCCCTTTCACTTTAATTCTTTCTGTAATTGAACCAAAAACACTTACGCTCACTGCGCTCGCGCTTTTTTATTGTTGTATTTTATCTCACTGTCAAATTGAAAGGCGAAATTCCACTAACCAGGTAATTAGCCCATAAAGTTGAGCGAATGTTATTTTCCTCATGACAGGATTCAGTTCCGGCCCTGATAAAACCTCTCCCGAAATCGATTCCTGGCTACGGCCATAGTATTGATACTGTGAAGGTGGAATTACAAGTTAAATGTAAATTTAAGTTAAAATGCAAAGATTGTATGCATGAAATGTATAACATTTTGCTTTACAAAACTAGAGTTTTTAAAAGCTATTTAAATAAATAAATCTTTTATTTAAAATCACATTGCAAACACAGTTCACCAATCAAGACACGGCAACATACAGAGAAAAAATACAAAACTTACAAATAAACTGAAATATCTAAATAGGCTTTCCATGCATTTCAGAGAGAACCACCGCCTATTTCTTCAAATACTTCAAATTTTTAAATTTCTTCAAATCTAAACCCCGTATTTTTGATGGTGGTAGCCTGTAAATCAAAAAGAGGCAGGTGGCAACCCTACTTGCCACATGACATTACAGAATGAAAAATTGTTTTCATTACTCGGTAAGCCTACTGCCATAGTTTCACAGAAAGTGTGACGGTAGTTGTGACCTCTGATTGGTCGACTCTCTTTCACTATTTGCTAAAATTGATGATTGCAACAACAATTTTTTCTTTTTTGTAATCAAAAACAGAACACGGACGTCATACAGGTTGACTAATTGCAATCATTTCTGACCGGCTAACATTGTTCCGCTAGTGGCTCAAACTCACTATCGCAGCAAGAACATGGTAAATTCAGCCAATCACAGCAATTAGAATTGGTTATCACAAATGCACCGATCTAGGAACCGAGAATACACGAACCAGGGCAGATAGAGATGAGAACAATAATATCATACGTAGGAAATCGACGGGGGATCGTTGACAATGATCCTCTTAACAGTAAGTAGGTCACGTCATGTTAATTATCAATATACATATAAAGTAAGTGTAGTTTTTCCGTGTATATCTCTATAACGCCACAATCTACCTATCCATGGAATTGCAGCCCTCCATTCCCCATCCATGAAAAAGGTTTGGGTTTGGAAATGCAGGGGTCCTGTTTGGGTCATCGCACCCTAGGTATAGATTTCTTATGAAAAGTCGATGAAGCAGTTGGAAATTCTTCAGCATTCTAAAATATTTCAGAAGATTCGAGTATAGTCCAAAGTAATCGTAAAAGCCTTAGGCCTCATTCGCACGAGAGTTTTTTTAACGTCAGTTAAAAAAGCGTTTCAAATAGAACAAATGCATTCCCAAGTATCTGTTCAGGTTTACACGTGATAGTAATTTAGAATTTTTATGATACCACAGTAAGTGCTGAAAAAAATTGAGAAAAAATTCTACAATGTTGTTACTCTATAGTTTATGAAGTTTTAATGAAAAAATGAATAATATAATATGAACGGCGTATACGTAACACTATTTATTAACACTATAATTTATAGTTACTAGCAATATTTCGACCCAGTTGCATGAGTCGTGATCACGAGCGACGGTTACATAAGGTATATTTAAGTATGTTGTTAAACCACGAAATAAGGTTTGATTTGTTATTTATATAATAATTCTGAAACAATATTTTATCGAGCTTTAGCACAAAATATATGTACTTAATTAGTAACTACCTAGTTTCGCGGATTGACGCGGATGAATTCGCAGGCAACAGCTATATATTAATATTATTATAAGTAAAAAAATTTTCAAAAGAGAAATAAAACCGACTTCAAAAACGACAAACACTAAAAAGTAAAAAATAACTTTTGTTTAGCTACACGTGTAATGCACCTAGGTATGAAGTCGAGCGAGCATATTAAAACAAAATTAGAAATCCAAGAGTGAAGCTCGCCCGACTTCATACCTAGGTGCATTACACGTGTAGCTAAACAAAAGTTATTTTTTACTTTTTAGTGTTTGTCGTTTTTGAAGTCGGTTTTATTTTTCTTTTGAAAATTTTTTATTTCACAATTTTTAGTGGCCCTACTGTACTATAATATGCTGTGCCCAGTTAAAACCCTACTGTTTTAACTGGGCAATACTGGGTATTACACTGATCGCGAGCAATTTGCTCCTATCCATTGAGGAGTTCTGTTCTCCATCTCCGAAGATATTCATCAGATCTTCACCAAATTTATATGGGACCACCTGCACAGTATACCCTTTCAAACAAAAAAAAAATTCCAAATCGGTCCAGGGGTCTTTGAGTAATCGGGGAACATACATAAAAAAAAAAAAAAAAGATCCCGACGAATTGAGAACCTCCTCCTTTTTTGGAAGTCGGTTAATGAGAAAACATATCTATATTATGTGTAACTGTTTTCTTTTTACTGCTGATGTTGACAAAATTTCATACCTACTGGGGTTTACTTGCAACTTAGACACGATATCGTATGATACGTTTTATTCAGAACCCATAGAGCTCCCAAAGAATTTTCAGAAAGCATAAATCGGCACGGACAAAGTCACGTGCATCAGCTATTAAAAATAATATTAACAGGTTTTTGAAACAAACGTCGCATTATTCAGTGTTATTGCCTCAATACCAGTGTCAATACCAGTTTCACGTTTTAAAATATCCTTTGCGTAACTTTATAGCTTAACAGGGCTTTCTCCGTCACTTACTCCATACAATCGTAGTTCCAATTTCATTTGAATATTAAGCAACCAAAGTCCATGAAATTTTGCAGACATATTTCAGAAAACAATATCTGTGCTTGTGGTGTTTTAGATTTTTTTTAAATATGTAGTTTTAAAATTACAGGGGCTCAAAGATTTGTATGTGAATTTTTAAGACCGCGTAACTTTGAAACCGAATATTTTAACAAAAATCTGGAAAACCACAGGCATAGATATTAGTTTCTAGAATATGTCTGCAAAATTTCATGGACTTTGGTTGCTCATTATTCAAATGAAATTGGAACTACGTTTGTATGGAGCGAGTGACGGAGAGACCCCTCTTAACCCTGTATGATATGAATATCATCTTGGTTTTGATAGTGGTTTTGTGTCCAAAGTTAGTGGCAAGTTCGCACACATACACGATGTTTACTCTCCATACGACGATTTTTTCGGCAACATAGCCACATGAAACATACTGTACTAAGCTTATGGTCGCTTCTTTGTAAAATTGATAAATTCGCGTAAATAAGTTCAATACGCAAAAGATGGAGCAATCTTACGAAGAAGACAAATTTATTGATACTAATGCTAATGGTGCAACAACATCATCATGGACGCCGCTTTTGAGACAGGTAAAAATTTCGTACGTACATTATTTATTTCGCCTATCTCGATTACTTTTCAAAGAGAACGTTCCCTTTTTAGTTTATGGATCAAACTGTAAAATATTTATTCATCATGATCTCGCATCCGCAACGCTGGCGAAGTGCGAATTGGCAAACTTCACACACCGATGAGAATATTATGAAGAATTTCTTCCTTACAATGTTTTCCTTCACTGTTAAAGCAAAAATTGCTTAAAAGGGACATAACTCCGAAAAGTTAAGTTGCGTGCCCGGTATCGGACCTCCGACCTCCCGAAGATAAAATAGATTTTAATAAACTGTAAAATAGTGTTAGGTAATTATATATTTAATAATATTTAACATTCGAGGTTAAAGGCGTGGCTGAGGATATAATTATTGAGCGCTAACTCGCCAACAAACTGTGTTGCAGTTTGGCGAGATATATTTTATAAGGATTTTTTTGTGTCTGCAAATTAATAAATAAAAAATAAAAAAAAATAAAAAAATAGGAGATCCGTCTCCAATCACCACAAGGCGATCACGGATCGAAATATTTACTACTAGATGCCCATCCCCGGAATGCAAGCTATCTTTCATTAAAATTGGCGAAATGGATGTACCTTGAGAAGCTAGCTGATAAAGAAACATACACATTTATAATATTAGTATGGATATGGGTCAGTAATTAGTATGAATTTACTCTATTACGTAAGTCCGGTGTTTTTTTTTTATGAAGAATAACTTACAAGCTTAGTAAATTTTTAAACGTTTGTTTTCGCAGATATTTGTATGCAGCGGGATAACATCATACTTCTTCATTTACGGACTATTTTTTGGTGCTCCGACAGTTTTCATTCCTCAAATACGAAAAGAAGCAAATTCGACTGAAGCTCTTAGCATGCAAACAGTATCTTGGTTGTGTAAGTTTAAATTTTTTTCAGATTTTTTTCTCCTTCATGAAGTACCTTCCTCTCAGTAATAATCTACCGATAGGTTTATAATGATAATGATGATAAAATTTTATTTTACCAAAGCAAAATTTATTATTAATAAACTTATTCTGAAATAAATGTTATTTTATTACTAATCTACTGAGCTGTCAGGCTTTCAGTTTTAGTAATTCGTAAGTTTATATGCATGTAGTGCATAAAAACAGTTTCAATGTAATACATCTATTTTTTGAGCAACTCTAAGAACTTTCGATGTGCCTACGAATTAATCGGAATACAAGTGTAAATTAAAAATTTTCAACACCCCCGACAAATCATTTTCAAATAAATAATTATGTATATCTAGGCAACGTCCATCTTGACAGCTTGACATTTGTCAATTGATACTTGAATATTATGAACCTAAGAGCCTAAGGGTTATCTAACCTTCTTTTCTACAAGAAAACTAGAAAATAGCTGATAACTTTTAAACGGCTGAACCATTTTTTTTCGGATTATTGCTAAGAACACTCTCGATCAAGCCACCTTTCAAACAAAAAAAAGTAAATTAAAATCGGTTCATTCGTTTAGGCGCTACGATGCCACAGACAGATACACAGATACACAGACACACAGATACACAGATACACACGCCAAACTTATAACACCCCTCTTTTTGGGTCGGGGGTTAAAAACACTATTACAAAACATAAAACATTCAAAGTTGAATTTTTTACTATTTGAAAATACGAAACGATCGAAAACTCAAGAAAGTATAATTTTATTACACGGTGCAATTTATTAATGAACATTATTAGTATTTTTGGAAGTTTATGAATTGAGCTAATGACCTGTTGAATGCTATATTAAGTAACCCTGTACAAAACAGGTACCTTATAAATGGACAACAAAAATAATTCATTATTTTTTCTACTTTCATTTCAGTTTCAATCTCCAGTTACGGATCTCTGCCATGGACGATAATTTTCCCAATAATAGCAAAAAGATATGGAAGAAAAGTACCATACATTATTTTATGGATAAATACATTGATATGCGTTTCATTGTTTTATTTTAGTACAAGTGTTACTGAACTTTTAATAAGTGGATTTTTACAAGGAATGTGCCCTGCAGTACAGATAGCGGTATCTACCATGGTGCTCACTGAATACACGTCACCTAAGTACAGAGGTATGTTTATATCTTTTCAAGGTGCAACAGTATTTTGGGGTATTTGGATTTCTAACGCTATTGGAACCTTTTACCATTGGAAAAACATCGGTATATTGATCTTTATATGCTGTCTCTACTCGATAAGTATATTATTTTGGCCTGAGTCACCAGTTTGGTTGGCCGCGAAGGGACGTTTTGCAGAATGTGCTAAATCTCATCGCTGGTTGAAAGGAGAAGGCAAAGATTCCGAAGAAGAACTTAAACAACTTATAATTGACCAAAAAAAGAATGCAAGACAAGAACGTCAATTAGACAAAGAAAAGAACTACACACTCAAATTATTTATTTCAATAAAAGGCAAAAGATTTTACAAACCGCTAACATTGTCGGTACTTGCATTGTGTCTTTACCACTTTTCAGGAAAGCTGGCTTGTACTGGATATGTGATTGATATAATTAAATCGATTTCTGTAAATGAATCAACAGCGTATGTAGGAATGCTTGTGTTAGATGGCGTTACAGTGCTAGGAATGTATATTGGCGTTTTTCTTACTAAGTTATTTAAACGGCGTACATTACTATTAAGTTCAGCGACTATAGGAGTGATGTTTCTCTTTATTTTATCGACATACCTGTATTTAGTACATTTGAATATCGTTTCAGAAAACAAATATTTAACTTTATTCCTTTTGGCTGGGTTTTCAGTGACAATAAGTTGCGGGCCTATGATAATGAGTATGTGTTTAGCTAGTGAAATGACACCATTAAAATCTAGAAGTTTATATTTATGTATTTTCGCATTGTTAAGTAGCGCTTTAATGGGTACCGTTTTAAAATTATTTCCTTACCTCTATAAATATTTAAACTCACATGGAACATTTTTATTCTTCGCCATAGTATCGTCAATATTTATTTATATTCTTTACAAATTATTGCCTGAAACAAAAGATAAAACAATGTTAGAGATAGAAAAATATTTTTTAGGTGACGATAATATTTTGACAACAAAGGTCGAATTAATGAATCTGAAAGAAACATGTACCAAGGATAATAAAGTATAATATTATTATATGAAAGTAATAATGGGTTATAATGATTGGTACATAATGTAAAATTAAACTTGCCTTTTGCCACTCATGAAATTCAAATTATACGAATTAAAAGATTGTCTTTCCTTGGTCATATAATATTATGATGTATTACGTTTTATTAATACATTGATAGTTTTGTATTTGCCAACCAAACATAATTTTTCCAGAAAAAAGAATTCCACTAAATCTAAAACTTCATTTTATTTTTTTGTGCAATATATAGAGAAACTTGAATAAACTTCAATTAGGTATTTCAGTTTTTTTTTTTGCGAACTTTATTTTAAAAAACAAGTCAAAAACTATATTTAAGCTCTAGTATAATTAAAAAAGCCCTTTCATTCGACTGACCTAGCATCCCCACTGCAAAATTTCAGCCTCATTTGCGATTGCAATAATAATACTTTTAAATCCTTTCATAATAATGTTAAGTCTATGAATAAGCAGTTCAAATCGATAGAAATAAAGACCTGTGACGGATGGACGAAGCCATAGGATTAACTTTTTATCATATTGCTATAGAACCCTAAAAAAATTTGCATATCTGCCTCCGTTTCTATTATTTTTGTTATCGACTCATTAAAGTTAATACATTCGAAAAGAACTAAGCTTGTGTTAAAACGCTTATTTTATAGGAGTAATTTTATTTTAATAGTATATCGAAACAAAAATGAAAGAATTTTGCGAAGAAAACCAAATGAAAAGTACTAATATAACAAAGTCTCCATGGATTTATTTGATTAGACAAGTGAGAATTTGACCATGCTATGTGTTTTGAATTAGCTCCAGTTGATTAATTATTATTATTATTAATTATTATTAATTATTATTAATTCATTGCTCTTCCCAGATGTTTATATGCAGTGGAGTAGCATCATACTTTTTCTTACAAGGTTTATTTTTCGGTGCCCCGACAGTTTATATACCACAAATAAGGAAAGAGGCAAATTCGACGGATATCATTAGCATGGAAATGGTCTCATGGTTATGTAAGTTCGTGCTAATATTTTTGCCAAGTAAAATTTATTTATTTTTAATTTCTCTAAATGGTGAGAAAAATTCATAACAATTTTATTTAATATATTAGTTTTTGTTTGGATGATGAAATAAGTTTTTTTTTTTTACCTGACTTCGGCAAAGCAAAAACGAAGGGTTATGATTTTAGCAGTCTTTATATGTATGTATGTATGTATGTATCCAGATTCTTTGTGTTCCACCGTAGCGCCTAAACTACTGGGCCAATTTTGATAAATGAGGTGTCAATTGATTTGTTCTGAAGGTACGGGTGTCATAGGCTATAATTTTTACGAAAAAAATGATCCAACGGATATTACATCAAAAAAAAGTGGGGGAATCCAATTTTTTTTTGCTATTGTATCAACTGTGATGTCAAATGAAAGAGGAAAAAAATCATAGGAGTTCATAAATGTACAACGACATTAAAATATACGAAGTGACAGCAAAACAATTTTACTCTAATATTTCACAATTTATTTAGACGACCTCAGTCGTGTTTTAGTTTTCAACTTTATCTTGTTAGCAAACAAACTGATACTTTTTTTCATTATTTTGTTACTGATTTTAGACTTATCTATTTTTTACAGACTCTATCTCTAGCTACGGTTCACTAATATGGTCAATTATGATTCCATTGATAGCTGAACGATTTGGGAGAAAAGTACCATTCATCATTGCATGGGTTAATACAATTGTTTGCGTTTTGTTGTTTTACTTCAGCACTAGCGTCACTGAGCTTTTAGTGAGTGCTCTTTTACAAGGTATCCTTCCTTCAGTACTAATAGCAATGTCAATCATGATTCTCACTGAATACACATCACCACGATATAGAGGAATGCTTATCACTTTTAAAGGCGCAACATTTTACTGGGGTATTTGGGTTTCTAATGCTATCGGAACATTTTTCCATTGGAAAAATATTGGTATATTAATTTTCATATGTTGCATCTACAATATTAGTATACTTTTTTGGCCTGAATCACCTTTTTGGCTAGCATCAAAAGGAAATTTTGATGAATGTGCCAAATGGCACCGTTGGTTGAAAGGAGAAGACAAAAATTCTGAAGAAGAACTTATGCAACTTATCATTTCGCAAAAGAAATTAATACAAAAGCAAGAAGGTCAAAAAAGTAAGCTCAAGAATCGCATTGTCAAACAATATAACATTATGAAAGCCAAACAATTCTACAAACCACTAATATTTGCATTACTTACGATATGCCTTTATCACTTTTCGGGAAAAATGGCTTGTGCAGGATATGTTCTAGATATCATTAAAACAATCACTGTAAGTGAATCAACAGCATATGAGACAATGCTTGTGTTAGACGGTGTTACTGTAGTTGGAATGTATGTTGGCGTTTGTTTAAATAAATTTCTTAAACGGCGTACATTGTTTTTAGGCTCTTCAACTGTAGGAGTTACATTTTTGTTCATTTTATCACTGTATTTATATTTAGTAAAACTGAATGTTGTAGCAGAAAACAAGTATTTAACTCTATTCCTACTAACGGGGTTTTCAGTATCAATAAGTTGCGGTCCTATGATAATGTCTATGTGTTTTTGCAGTGAACTAACGCCTTTAACAGGTAGAATTTTATTTTTATGCCTTTTTACATTATTTAGTAATTTACTCATGGGATCAACTTTAAAAAGTTTTCCTTATATTTTAAAATATTTTGGCTCGTACGGAACATTTTTACTGTACGCCTCAATGTCGTCAATATTTATTTGTATTCTTTACAAGGTTTTACCCGAAACAAAAGACCGAACTATACAAGATATTGAAAAGAGTTTTATAGATGATAACGTTTTGAAAAAGTATGATGTTCCATTGACGAATGTAGAAGCGGCGTGTGATAAAAACTTGCTTCCATTACGTAGTTAAATATTTCTTACTGTTTTTTATTAATTTAGAAGTTTTTCATAAATAAATTTATGGAGAAAATATTACTTTACCATTTTTTTTTTATAGAATATTTTAGATATAATATAGAATAATGCACTTTTTATATTTAATAAATGACTATCCGAATAGTTGTGTTAATGTACCTATCTGAATAGTTATCTTGTTACTTATGCGGACTTTTACGATTGTACCTACTGACAGCAAGTTTCTGAGGTTAAAATGACACACACACAGTTAAAAAGAGCTCTAGACAACAGTGAGGTGATGTGTCTATGTGGAATTGAAAGGATGACTGACGAACCAATAGTGCTGCGTCAACTTCAACCACCAACTCGCTTTGACGTAAGTATGTAAATGGTATAAAAACATTACTGCGAAACCCATTTTGTCATTATAATGTAAATAATGGGTACGTATATGAATTATTTTACATTATAATACCTAAAATATAAGTAAATAAAATATAATAAAAATATAATAAAATAAAGTATAAGTAAATAAAGCGATAAAAGTGAAAATTGTTTTTTTCATTTTTATCGCTGGAAACTTATTTACGTAATTGAATTAAAATGACTGCGTGCTTCTTACCTAAGAATATTTTTTCGTCTATACTAATATTATAAAGAGGAAACCTTTGTATTTTTGTATGTTTGTATTGAATAGGCTCAAAAACTACTGGACCGATTTCAAAATTTCTTTTACCATTACTTATAGGGATTTTTCTGAATCCGTATAGGCTATATTTTATCCCGGAAAATAGAAAAAATAAATGTCCACCCGTGCGAAGCCGGGGCGGGTTGCTAGTAATTCATAAAGGGAAAAGTGTTTCTCTTGGATTATAACTTCATGTAAATTTTTCTTGCAACTTTGTCCGCGTGGATTTAGTTCTTTAAGGATCCCTTGTTCTGTTGTATCTAATTTTATTATTATCAGACATTATTATTAAATACTAGAGAATGGCCACGACTTCATCCACGTGGATTTAGATTTTTACAGATCCCGTAGGAACTGTTTGATTTTCCAGGATAATAAGTTGCCTATTTCGATTACAGGGACGCAAGCTATTTCGGTACCAAATTTCGTCAGAATCGGTTACACTGTTGGGCCGTGAAAAGGTAGCAGACAGACAGACAGGCAGACAGACAGACATATAGACAGACAGACACACTTTCGCATTTATAATATTAGTATGGAAGTATGGATTAGAGAAGAACTGACCGTCATTGGGGTCCCAAGGTACTGAAGAGCGCAGCGTTGGCAGATTCCTCACCACATAGAGAGAGCATCAAACGAGTCGCAAGGAGACGCTTTATTCAGGTGGAGTAAGACCGTATCGTGTGAAAGTCCCTATTAGAGACCTATGTCCAACATGAACTTCTATCAGTTTATGACAATGACGACGACGTTCTATAAACTATTATTAAAACTATACCTTAGTCAATGTAGATAAATTGGATTATGTTGTTCATAAGGTACGATAGGACTGTCACATAAATGATATTGTCTAAAGCCCTGTTAAATTAAGATAATTAGGAAAACCGGTCAAGTGCGAGTCGGACTCACACACGCAGGGTTCCGTAAGTAGGTACCTCGTACAAGATACTCGTATACCTAACACTTTTATGTAGAACATTTCAAGTTAACGACAGACTGCGCCATCTATGTAGAATTTTTTAATGATAATGATGATCTTTATTTTGATTTAAAAAAAGTTACAGGGTTGTTCATAATGTGGTTTAGTGTTTTTTTTGTGTGTAACCAGAAATTCACGGTTTTCGGATTTTTACCTTTACTTGTGCTATAAGGCCTACTAGCTACCAAACCTACCTTTGGCTACCTGCCAAATTTCAAGATTCTAGGTCAACAGAAAAAAGCCTATAGGTTTTCTTGACAGACACGAAAGACGGACAGATGGACAGCCGGACAGACAGACAGACAGACAACAAAGTGATCCTATAAGGGTTCCTTTTTTTACATTTGAGGTACGGAACCCTAAAAAAAGAAAAGTTAAATTGAATAGTACGTGTTGCATGTTATACACATAGAGGTGTTTTGTACGTAGCCGGTTGTAAACATGGTGATGGATAGCGGCCGTGACAGGCTTACACGGAAAGATAAATCGTCGGCTTTGTAGCTCTTCATGTGAAACTTTTAATCCTCATGTGATGCCCCGAAAATCGGGTAAAGCTTGCGAGTATAAAAGTAACTGAAAATTGACTGTAAATTATATGTAGTATGTTGCTTACGGTAACATCCTGTGTTGCTTACGATAACATCTCGTGTTGCTCAGGATAATATTATCTCGTGTTGCTTAGGATAACATCCGGTGTTGCTTAGGATAACATCCCGTGTTGCTTAGGATAACATCCCGTGTTGCTTAGGATAACATCCCGTGTTGCTAAGGATAACATCCCGTGTTGCTTAGGATAACATCCCATGTTGCTAAGGATAACATCCCGTGTTGCTTAGGATAACATGTCGTGCTGCTTAGGATCACATCTCGTGTAGCTCAAGATAACATTTCGTGTTGCTTAGGATAACATTTTTTTTCTTCAGGGGAGGAAAAAATCCCTACGGATTTCTGCCTGCTGGCAGGGTGTGACTGAAATAATCTCCCCATGTCTGCCAAGGTGAGCACGGAACTGCGTGACATTACTTCGTGCTGACCTCCTAAATCATTATCTTCTTATTTTCTTCTTTTTCTTTCTCTTCCCTCCGTATCATGATAGCCCTCAGTATTTGGCTATATCGTTGCCAGGCGGCTTCGCTCAACAGCATGCGCGTTATAAGATTTCGGGCAGGTTGATCCTAGCGCTTCTGCCCGTAGGTCGGCACAACCAGGACATTCGAAGATTGCGTGTCTCGGGGAGTCTTCCTCTCCGCAAAGGTAGCAGTCTTAGCTCTTGCTTTCCCAATTGGGTAGAGGTAAGTGTTGAACACCCCGTTACCGCTGAGCACTTGTGTCAACCAGCGGTCTACTCGTACTACCCCATGCTTAGAATAGAATAGAATAGAATTTTTTTTCCGTGTGTTTAGGATAACATGTCCAGTTGCTAATGATAACATCTCGTGTTGCTAATTATAACATGTCGTGTTGCTAATGATAACATTTCATGTTGGTTACGTTAAGCTTTTATTGATTAAACACTTAATAATTACTTAATTACTAAATAAAGAGTACTGGTGAAAATGCCAGTTACTATGCAGTTAAGATGATAATTCCAACTTACAAAAAAATATCTTGTTTACTAATAAACCTAGAGGGACTTAAAATTTGGTTATTATCTTCGGCTTTTTTATTGACGACTGTTGCGATAAAAATCTTTTTTTTTTAATTGTCGATAGTCATAAAGTCTCACGCCAAGTCAAAAATATCATGGCTTGATATTTTTTTACAAATACAATTAAAATTATTTCCATAAATTGTATGAGATCCTCGAATAATAAAGAGCGATCGCTTGCCTATAATATCCGAAAGGAAGTAATTTAACGCTCAAGGTTCAGCAGACCGATCTTTTGTTCAGAAAACAGGATTTCCGGTCTTGAGATTACAGGAAAAGTGGCTGGGAAGCTTGATATGGCAAAATTGCTGAGGTTTTACTAATATAAGTAGGATAACAAGATAAATAGAGAGTAACATTCAATTCCGAGGTATTCACAGGCATTTTTGCGTCATCTCAGCCCAATTCAATTCGGTTCCCTTAAACCCAATATTTATAGGTAAGTGAAAAGTCCTTTAATAGATACCCTTTGCGAAGTTACCAGCTTTATTCACTTTTGGTAAACCGCAAAACCGTTTATTTAGGATACAGCTAACCCGAAATAAATGGGTTTGTTTTGTTTTGAGTCAATAACAATATTTTGCTTGTGTTATCCTAAGTAGGTACATATATTTATCATGCCCTTACTGATTTTTAAAAGAAGAAAATAGATTTTCAATATTTTCTCACTTTTGCTTTTGATTTGCTAGTAGGTACACAAACAAGATAACACAGCGACGTGAACAAAAAAAATTCAAGAACCGAAGAATTCTGCTTAGTTTTCAACCATTTACATATATTATAACGCTTCAAAAGATAGCCCAACTTTAATATACTTACTAGTAATAAAATGTATTACTTTACTATATTTTTAAATTGCTTCGATGGGTAATTTACTCATTTATTGCCTATCGGATTCAGTCTTAATTAAACGTAGGTACTCACTGTATATAAATCGACGAAAGTTCGTGTAACTCGGCAATTTAATATTTGTATTGGCATTGTTACCGTACATTTTAATTACATCCACCATGCTTGGACTACACTTCGCTCAGGCCTCAGTGATTGCTTACAGAGTCTGCCAAAATGTTAACAATTTCACGCTTTTGGCATGAATAACATGGCAGTTGTTAATGATGCACGAAAAAGACATTTTTTCCAAGCGTCAAAAAAGGAATTCAAACAACGTCTGGGTGTTCTGGATTTGTGCCAAAGTCCGCAGGATACTCCGTCGTGTTCAAGTCATAAATTAATAAGCGCTATTTATCAATGAATCTTATCTGTGCTAACTAAATTGCTTACTGTGGTGAATGGAGTGCTTCTAAAGTACTATACACCAAAGCTGATTGTGTCAAGTGAAACAATAGTTTGCCAATGTGTAGCCCGCAAAACAAGCAGTCCAATCTGAAAACAAGGTTGGTAGGAATAATAATACAAGTGTAAATTAAAAATTTACAACACGCCCGACAAGTGAAGGTTACAGTAACTCGAAGAGAGCTGATAACTTTCAAACGGCTGAACCGATTTTCTTTCTTTCAAACAAAAAAACTAAATTAAATCGGTTCATTCGTTTAGGAGCTACGATGCCACAGACAGATACACAGATACATAGATACACACGTCAAACTTATAACACCCCTTTTTTTTGGGTCGGGGGTTAAAAACAGCTCTCAGCCGTCTATTTTCGCAGCAGTCTATTTAATCATAAGTCTTACCTGCGCCAACCGCCATAACTTCGGATTGAACTACTTATTTTACGCGCACTGTACTGTGCAATAATTCTAATGTCATAACTAAAATACTGTGCCAAAGTCTAACCATTATATTTTTGCTTCAAGTATTACAAGCATGAGTAACACTGAGGTTGTACTAATTGTTGATAGTGCAGGAAATATATATTTTCCGAGTGCCATAAAGTGATTCGAGTATCTCCGTGACTGGCATGCTAGTTATCTGGATTCGTGCCAGACTATACAGGATGCTGTTTTATCCCTTGCTCGGAGCATAAATTTTAGAAGGCCGATCTAAGTCGGATGTTTGTCGTATTACAGAATGCCGCAAAATACTAGATACATGCAACATGGACTACTAGGAATTTATTGATCCCTTGATTTATTGAACCCTTATGGTGCGACTTTCTCCGTCCGTCTGTTTGTTTGTCTGTCACAGTCAATTATTTCAGTAACTATTAAAGCTGTCGACATGGGCAATAGTTGTATTTATATAGTAGTGACCGAACATCATAGAAATGAAAAGTCGAAATTTATTTTTAGTTCAATTAAAAATGGGGGAATATTGGGTGTTTGAAAAGTAAGAGAACTATATGGTCAATAGAAGTTTATGTCTATTTTACAGAAAAAATAAAACCAATGCTCTTACTAGCTCTACAAACAAAGTTAGTTTTGCGGTTAGTTAACAAGTGATTCTTACCATTTCACTTCTGTAGTAAGGAGCCCTCGGTGCACTTGGTCTGACTCGTACTTGGCGGTTTTAATTTTTCTTCCTTTCTTTAAAATCTAGAGATGCAAATACTCCACTCCAAGCAAACCAAACAAGCTGTACATTTTGCTACATAAAAATATTGCCTTAAAAATTTCACGCCAATTAAACTCATACTATCATGGAACAGCTTCAGGAAATTCTGTTTAATCTGTGTTGGCACGGATCCCGTGTATTAAATGAAATGCATCGGAGCTGTACCGTCGTGTTTGGCTGAACAAACGACATATTGCTACTTTCCTAAAATTAAATATTTATTTCATTTAAGATAGCCTAGGTATGCGATTTATGATAAGTACTTATGATTCGGAAAGTAGTTTCCACTGAGAAGACCCGGCAAGATATTGTTTATAATCTTGTCGATCGTGTTATTTATACTCTCCTTGATATTATAATAGTTTAAAAATAACTATCTAGTTGCATACCTTCCTAATTATGTTTTTAAGTGAACTGGAAGTGCGCTAATAACACTTCTGAATAATTGTGCAATAAAATTGTGCTTCAACTTAGACCGCGATTACATATTCTGTAAGTTTTACTCACGTAAGTAGCTTATGTGATTAACTTACAACAAAACTTACGTAAGCACTCGTAAGTAAGCGTAAGTAAGTCTTATCAGTAAGTACATACGTTTACATTAGTAACTTTGTTGTCAATTAATTACCGAAGCTATTTACATAAACATCATTTATTTATTATTTATTTATTTCTTACGTGAGTAAAGCTTACAGATATAATTGCGGCTTGTTTTAGCTGTTGGAGGCCCAAATAATAAAAGATATACAAAAGTTATAAAAATAATGTATATAAACCAGACAGGGTTGAAAAAGTTACTATTTAAAAAAACAAAACTTCCCGTTTAAAACAACTGAACGAACATGTTAACAAACACATACAGCAGGTAGTAGGTTTAATTGTTTTTAACGGTGGCTAAAACAATGGCCTAGATCTAGCCTTAAAGTGGTACAGGGTTGTATACCACTTTTAGCCGAGAGCCATTTTTTACCATATCTAAGTTGTACCTTGTAGTTGAAAATAATACTACATGTATTATTTAGGGCAAGTGGGAAAGTATGAACTTTATCGGTTTAAAAGTCTTGCCAGACATGAAACCTTATTAACTTGAGCTGAGTGAAACGTCAATACAATATCAGTGAACTTAACAAGAAACGGGCTATACAATATTAGCAAGTATTTTAAAAGTTGACCTCAATCGTTGGACTAAGTTTTGTTTGTAGAAGACGATAAAGCTTTTTGTAAAGTTAGAAACGAAATGCTTTGATAGAATACTGAAATTGTGTAGGTACGGTGAGAAATTAAATAGCGAACCTATCGTGGGCTTGAGGGCTTAGCGAAGTTATACCACGAAAATTGTTGTGATGTCGGAGAAGTTTTAGGTGTGGGTAATTTAATAACTTAATATATTATCTCGTCCAGAGAGTTGACATTTTACTAGAACCACAGTTTTTGAGCTCCATAAACCCTTATAGTTTCGTGTATAGCCTTCTGTCTGTCTGTCTGTCCGTCCGTTGGCAAAATGTTACACTCTGCGAGTGTCAAAATATGTGGCATAAACGGACGTGTCTTCATTGCATCGACAGAAGTTTGAATTTTTTCACAGCTGAGAATTTGACATTAACTTCAACTTGATAGTAACGCGTTCCTGAGAAAAGGAGTCTTGACAGACAGACAGACATAAAGTTATTCTATAAGGGTTCTACTGCTTTCATATATTATTTACTTACCTAGCTATAATTTGCAGTAGACTTTAGTTAGTGCTAAATTGTAAAATAAGTAAGAATAAATTAGCTATAAAATATTAAAAACGAATTTTCTGTCAAGGAAAAAGCCATTAAAGGGACATTAATCGAGTATCTACTGGTCTTCAAATAACGCGGACGTGTTTTTAACAGGTTTGAGTTATTTCGGGTCACGGTCTGCCATGATTTAATTCTAATTTAAATTTTTAGAACAATAACAAGTCGTACGAATACGCCCTGAGAGCACAGAGGGTTCCGTATCAATACTATAGATATTATGTTTTACAAAAATTGGAATCTCCGAGTGCAGAGTAACTTACCTACTTCTATTTAACTTACCATCATATTGTGTGGAATTAACCGTAAATATAACTTTGTCTCTTAAGTCAACCTGAAATTTTAAATTAAATATTCAGAATTTGTTCCTTCGTGCCAAAAACTTTCATTAGTCCAATACTCCTACATAGAGCCTCAATAGCTCAACCGGTAAAGGAGTGGATTGAAAACCGAAAGGTCGACGGTTCGAACCCTGCCCCTTGCACTATTGTCGTACCTACTCCTAGCACAAGCCTGACGCTTAGTTGGAGAGGAAAGGGGAATATTAGTCATTTAACATGGCTAATATTCTTTAAAAAAAAAAAAAACTTGAATTTTTGGTGGCGCTCTAGGGGGAAGGCCTATGTCCAACAATGGATGTCCACAGGCTGATGATGATGATGATGAACTGATATTTCTGTTTATAAAAAATAGCAAAATTGTGTCTTGATTCTTGATACACGGATAAATTTTGGACAGTAAAAAGATTGCACAGGGTTTTCATTTTTTTTTTTGTTATGGATACGAAACCCTAAAAAGTCGCCACACTCGTAAAACCCCAAGAAATTTCCGCAACACACTAAATCTTAGGAGTTTTCCCTATTTCGAGATTTAACACGACATTGTGCATCGTAAAAGTTTGAGAGCTCCATTCATCGTGTTCCAGAAGTCCAGTTTCCTCGTATTTTATTGAACTATTGTTTCAAAAGTGGTAAAAGCGATAAGTCCGGTAACTGCCCAACTTCGATTGCTGTTTTTCATGTCACTGCCTGCCTGGTTCGAATGTATTTTGTTTGGACTTTATACTACACTCGTGTTATTAGTGCAAAAATATGTGCCAATATTCTTAGGTTTGCTAGAAACTTCTAGAAATCCATTACCACAGATTTAGGAAAAAGACTCTTAGGATTTCTTTAGCCATTACACTATCTTTTCATGTATTTAACCGAGTTTATCCTGCAGCCTAAGCACAATCAAGGCGACAATGCTTTCTCGCGTCATTTTCATCGACAAAGCATCGCAAAAGCCGCGACAGAACGGCGTACGACCTTCCGTCCGTGTCTGTCTGTCTGTTACATTTTAGCAGGTACGAATATTACAGAAAGATGAACTTACATAGTCGAAACCTAAATCCACGCGGATGAAGTCGCAAGAACCAGCTAGTTACAAATAAATAACGCGACAACAGTACGCGACAGGTCTAGTTGGCAATCGGAGTATGAGGCGGAGGGACATCGGATTAGGGCGGGAGCTGTGCGGGTGTGGGGGGGCGTCCCAACGCCGATAATCATCCTGATCTGTCGCGCACTATAAGTAGGTAGTAGTGTCGACTATCGATAGTGTAAAACTATCGATACTATCGATAGTATCGATAGTTTTAAATTATCGATAGGCACCTTTAGTAGGTGTATTGTAAGCATCAGACAAACTCAAGTACGAGTATTAAACGCGAAATAATCACAGTTGGAAACTATTTAGATTACTTACACTAGGGAAAATTACAAGTAGCGCGATAATTTCAAGTAGGTAAAGATTCTTTGCTATCTGATTTGAGCCGCTCTTAGCAAGAAGCTTTGCGTAAAAGCTCTCCCGAGGGATATTGAAGTATTGACAAACCACTTGATGTCTCGAAGACAAGCTTCTGATTCCGCAAGACAGTAATTTTTGTAAAGGGTTTCCTGTTTACGTAGGTACTTAATCCTCAGAACGTAACAACTGTAAATTAAAAATTTATAACACCCCCAACAAGTGAAGGTTACAGTAACTAGAAAAGAGCTAATAACTTTCAAACGGCTTAACCGATTTTCTAGGATTATAGCTAAGAACACTCTCGATCAAGCTACCTTTCAAACCAAAAATAACGAAATTTAAATCATTAGTTTAGGAGCAACGATGCCACAGACAGATACACAGATACACACATCAAACTTATAACACCCGTCTTTTTGGGTCGGGGGTTAATAAACGGTACCGACTACCGACGCCTTAACGTGCTAAGCGAGGAAAAGAGAAAAGAAATGCCTAATTCGGACCTCCAAAATCGATTACTCATCCTATTACTGACTTAGGTCAACGATGCTTAACAATCGCAATCGATTGATATGCGTTGTCACTAGGCCCCATAATAATAATATCATCCCTCTAAAAAATTAAACTTAATCATAATTCAGTAATTCTGAAATAACAATTCTAATAATATTATTACGACTGTTACATAAATTGATACTACCGAAACCGTTACATCCGCAAATATTCCCACGAAACAGTCTCTACGGTTTTCAGTTGCCAGGAATTTCGGTAGTCGGTATTATATTCTCGTACGTCAGGAGCTCATAGTGCAATATTAAAGGAATCTACATGAAATTTCTGACAAGAGAGAGAGAAATGCATCGTGGTTGTTTAATGCAGTTATATTTTATACATACTGAGGAGTTTATTTGTAGCACCCTGCAAGCAAACGTAGTTTAGTTCTCATTAAAATAATATTAGGTATTTTTTTTACTTATTTATTTTTTAATTAGATACAAGTTAACCCTTGACTGCAATCTTATCTGGTGATAATGCAGTCTTAAAGGGAAACAGGCTAACCTGAAGGAGGTATGGCAGATATAAATCCATGCCCCTTTGATTTCTACACGGCATCATCGTACCGGAAAACTAATTCGCTTGGCGGCACGGCTTTGCCGGTAGGGTGGGAACTAGCCACCGCCGAAGCCTCCCACCAGACCCAGATAAAATTTAGAAATTATAAAGTGTCACATTGCCAGAAATCGAAACCGGGACCTCCCACTATTAAGATCACAGCGTTCACCACTGCGCCAGGTAGGTCGTTAAAAATTAATCAATTAAACTCAACGAAATTTTGCGTGTACCTGTACACGTTCTAGAAATCTGTATGTCTGTTTGTACTTTTCGAGATTTCTCTATAGGTTTCTTGACAGACACGAAAGACAGACTGACAGAAAGACAGACAGACATACAGACAGACAGACAGACAACAAAGTGATCCTATAAGGGTTCCGTTTTTCCTTTTGAGGTACGGAACCCTAAAAAATTAAAATGTGTTTCAATTCTCAAAGTAAGTTAACTATTATATAATATATACCAAGCGCTGTCACGCGTTCAATTTGTTAAAAGAAAGTGCCTTAACTTTAAATATTTTCTGATTATTTCGACTTTCGTCCAATAAATAAAACTTCCTATTTCAACAAGATTGTGATCATTTAAGCCTTCATTGTAAAACTAAAATGTCTATTACAGAAGTCAGACGATCTCCTAGGTAAAAAAAAAATTACATTTAAAATTGTAGGACGTAGAAAAAAATATTTCATTCTCATTTTCAATGTTTAAACCACAACAATAAAGGCTTTTAACATTTCCACAGAGCATTTTATAAACGCGACCTCCAGGCATTTAGAATACAATGAACGGAGCCTCGTGCAGTTTTTCTCACTTTTTCATATAAAGAAATAAGAAATAGTATAATCATGCTATTTTATTCTTTTAATATAGATTAGTAGTTAATTCTAAAATAATAAAAGCATTCCATCTTATGCAAATAATGTCCTGAAGATAATTCTATATTATATAACAAAATAATCGCCATCATCTTGATCAACCCATCAACGGGTGTGCTCTCAGAATGAGAAGGGTGGTTGGGCATAGTCCACCACGCTGGCCTAGTGCGAATTGGTAGACACCCACCTTGGAAAACATATCAGGCATATGGGTTTCCTCAGGATGTTTTCCTTCGCCGTCAACAGGGCTCTCTCCGTCACTTACTCCATACAATCGTAGTTCCCATTTCATTTGAATATTAAGCAACCAAAGTCCATGAAATTTTGCAGACATATTCTAGAAACTATTATCTGTGCCTGTGGTGTTTTAGATTTTTTTTAAATTATAGTTTTAAAATTAAAGGGGCTCAAAGATTTGTATGTGAATTTTTAAGACCGCGTAACTTTGAAACCGAATATTTTAACGGAAATCTGGAAAACCACAGGCATAGATATGAGTTTCTAGAATATTGCGTCTGCAATATTTCATGGACTTTGGTTGCTTAGTGTTCAAATGTACGTTTGTATGGAACGAGTGACGGAGAGACCTCTCTTACTTAAAAACGCACAAACGATTTACGACGGCCTATACTTTTTCCGGGATAAAATATAAAATCACTTCAACTCTTGCAATTTGATCCGATGCTCTTTGCATCAATCAAGTAAAGACAAATTATTCTAATTAATTACTCTATTTAATTCAGTGTTTCCTATTTAAGGGATTTCGTCCTTTTATAGGGTGAAACGACAGAGGACTAATATTAGGTAAGGTGTTTTATGTATAATTTGGGGTAAAATGGAACTTCAGGCGGTACACCTATTTTTCATAACCATCCAAAGTATTTCTTTAGATTTTTCGAGAGAGAGAGAAGAGAGATGAAGAAATTGTATTTTTATCATATATAATACCCAGTTAACTAGTTGTTAATTAATTATTATTTATTAATATTATGTTTTTATAAAAATCAAAGTCTAATCAACTGAGTAATCAAATACCTTCGTCACAAGAATCAAGATCAGTCAGTCAAGTTTTTATCTAAATCCTTCATCCTTCATGTCCAATATTATCATTATCTTCCTCAGATATGAAGAAGTATGATATTCCAAAAATGCCAAATTTCATCAAAATCGGTTGACAATATTTTGACGAAACAAGCTATATACAGATATCCAAGCTCCGAGTTTGGCCGCGTAGCAATATGTTTGTGCTGCCACCTATCGTCACATAAGTAAACTTATAAACTTCTGATAAAATAGTTTTAGCGTAGAGTTCTAGCAAATAATATATTATGATAATATGAAAGAAATTAATATAATAATAATAATATCTGTTATTTTTGTTTTGTGAACTTTTTTTAAAAATAGGGTAAAATGTGAAAATTAAATAAATGAGAGAAAAAAGTATTATTGTTTAATTATTTTAATATGTATTCTTTTGTATTTTGTAGTGAAAAAAGTAATAATTGGAAGTTACAAAATGCTTCATCCATATTCCATACTAATATTGTATTTGCGGAAATGTGTATGTCTGTCTGTTAGCTTTTCACGGTCTAACAGTTGGACTGATTTCGATGTGGATCAAGTAAAAGTTTAATAATTCATTTCATTAATTTTTTAGTATCATTGGCTTCCTATATCACTAAGAAGTATGATACTCCAGAAATTTCCAAGTTGATGGCAACCGCGTTTCTAAAATAACCAGTGAAACAAACTATATCATAAGGATGTCCAAACTCCGAGTTTGAGCTCGACGCAAAACGTGCTGCCATCTATCGTCACATAAGTAAACTGATAAATTTGATTATAGCGCCGAATTCTAGCAAATAGAACTAATAATAATAATCATTGGAAGATGCATAATACTTCATCCCTACTGATATAATAAACATGCTAAAGTGAGTATGTCTGTCTGTCTGCTAGATTTTCACAGCCCAACAGTTAAGAGTTAGCTCACATCCCGGGGACGGACATGGGCCACTTTTTACACCAGAAAATCAAAGAGTTCCCATGGGAGTTTTGAAAAACCTAAATCTACGTGGATGAAGTAACGGGCATCATCTAGTATTGTTATAACTATAAGTACACTAAATAAATAAAGTTTTAAATTATTATTCATATTTTTGTTTCCCACTACGCAACGGGAATTGCATGTTATCATGCATCCGGTATAAGAAGTTTGTGTCTGTTGTCAATTTCTTCAAAACCACTGAGCTGATCTTTTTAACCCCCGACCCAAAAAGAGGGGTGTTATAAGTTTGGCGTGTGTATCTGTGTATCTGTCTGTGGCATCGTAGCTCCTAAGCTAATGAACCGATTTTAATTTAGTTTTTTTTTTTTTGTTTGAAAGGTGGCTTGATCGAGAGTGTTCTTAGCTATAATCCAAAAAAATCGGTTCAGCCGTTTGAAAGTTATCAGCTCTTTTCTAGTTACTGTAACCTTCACTTGTCGGGGGTGTTATAAATTTTTATTTTACACTTGTTTGTAAGTATTGCAAATAGATAATAGTTTCTGTTTTCATTGTATATTAGATATTGCTCTACTGCTCTTGGAAAAGATCAATAAAAGGGCGTGAGGGAATCTATGTTTGAAAAGCAAACAACTTCCAAGTTAAACCAAACATTGAACCGTGTTTTGTTGAATATGCTTGAATTTATCGCTGCCTTCTATATTTGTTTTGTATTAAGTTGTTTGTATGTGTGTGTGTATGTTAGCGGATGTGTTTGCTTTATGGAGCGTGAACGGCGATATCTCCAAATGTACCAACATTACTCCCACACTTAGATATTATTATCTACCCAGTTAACTGAATAAAACCAGAAAATAAATTGTTTGCGTATCTATACCTACCTATATAGTTTTTAACACGTTTTTAATAAGTTGGTTTCTTGTCCGTCTGTTTGTCTCGTTACAATCAATTTTGACTTCCAAAAAGGATCTAGAGACTTTAAATTTTAAACATAGATTGCAACTGGATGACAATGCAATATTAACTTACTTTCTTGTCTACTGTTGTTAGTCTGTATGTTTGTCTGTCTGTTCATTGCATATTTTGCAACTGATCTTAAACTAACTTTGTGATAACCTAAAGACTTATTAAAGTGGTTTACCTACACTCGAAGGAAATTCCATTTTTTTTAAAACTAAACGGTCTAAACTAAACGGACTAAAAACACTCAAAGGCTTTGATAGAAAGAGGAATGCTGGTTCAATCCCTGCCGGTTCTACAATTTTCAATAGTAAGATGTATTATGTATTAAAAAATGATTAGGTACATGCTGGTGTTTATTCATCTTAAGTGGAAAGCACGGTAAGTCTTTTATGTAACTATTCATATTAAAAAAATCTATCGACTACAAAGCGGTTAAGAAATAACGTTACTCTTTAATGCTTTCCAATTAAGTACAAAGGCCAAAAACTCGAGAATCGCCACAAAAAAATAAAGGATAACTACGCCTTTGAACGTAACAGATTATTAAATGCAGGCTTTAACTAAGAAATGGTTTAGCGAGCACTAATAACGACCACTTTGCTAAAATGCACCATCCATCCTACAATATTATAAATGCTAAAGTGTGTCTTCTGTTTGTTTGCATGCTAGCTTTTCATGAGCCATCCGTATAACTGATTTGGACGATTTGGTACAGGGATAATAATTTGCATCCGGGAGATGATCATTTGGTATTTTTGTCCCAGAAAATTAAGAACATCAAAGAGTTCATACGTGATTCTTGAAAAACGAAAATCTACGTGGATAACGCCGCGGGCATCATGTAATTGGCACAGAGATAGTTTGCATTTTAGAAGCTTATGAAAAAGGTAATAATTTTTATTCCCGAAAATCAAAGAGTTCCCATGGGATTTTCAAGAACCTAAATACACGTGGACGAAGTCGCGGACGTCTTCTAGTTCACTATAAAATTAAAATGTTATGTCTAATACATTATTACCTATTAAAATAAAGATGTGCCTAGAGATGTCTTTTCTTCCTAAATTAAAAACCCCCTTGCCTTTTTACCCGACTGTAGCAAAGCCAAAAGGAAGAGTTAAGATAGCAGTCTATGTAAGTATGTATGTACCTATATATGTGTGTTTGATTGTATCCAGATTATGTATGTTCCACCGTAGCGCCTAAACTAGAGGGCCGATTTTGATGAATGAGGTGTCAATTGATTCGTCGTAAAGGTCTGGGTGACATAGGTTACATTTTATACGAATATAATAGAGCACAAAGTGTAAATTAAAAATTTATAAACCCCCGACAAGTGAAGGTTACAGTAACTAGAAAAGAGCTGATAACTTTCAAAACGGAACCAATTTTCTTTGATTATAGCTAAGACCACTCTCGATCAAGCCACCTTTCAAACAAAAAAGCTAAATTAAAACGCCACGACAGATACACACAGATACACACGTCAAACTTATAAGACGCCTCTTTTTGGGTCGGGGGTTAAAAAGGTAAGTAGTAGGTATAACTCAACGGGAAAATGCACGGAACGTTTGTATGTAAATTTTCTTTTACCAAAACATAGACGTACTCACATCTATCATTCCCATACCCTATATACATTTCCCACATCGAACCTCATTACAAATGTATAGAGTCACTAAACTTTATCCGCAGTACAAAAACAGAATTCAGATAACAGTGGTGTAGTTGCCAACTTTTACCTTTGACGAAAGCTATTCGCCAAAATTGGGAAACTAACGTTAGTTGTAGGTATTTCTGACTGAGAAAATGTTCCGACGCTGCGTAGGCTGCGTAGGTAGGTACATAATATTTTCATGTTGTGATAAAATAATAATATAGGAAAGAGTGTTTTCTCAATTTTGTATTGGGTATACATATACAACCAAAAATATCAAAATACTCAGAAAATACTAACAATGAAGTATGAAAAGATGAACATCTAAGTATTTAAAATAAAGTTAAAAACTTAAACCCGACTGCGATCGTCTTAATAAACGCTGAAATATTATAGTTAAATAGTTTTTAGTCGCTTGGTATATTTTAATGTTGTAGTACATTTATATTTACGAACTTTGCTTAGGCTATCTGGAGTTTTATAATATCTTTGGTTGGTAGGTACCTACTAACTAAGGTAAGTATGTACCTACCTACATACAAAATGTATAACGGGTAATCTAACAATTTTTATCTTCCTTCCTCATCTGCGAGTTAAACTTCCCTTACGAAATTTAATTTCCACTAAGTTGCATAAATCTGATAATAAAATCCTGTGAAAAGCTTATTCTTACGTACTTTGTAAACACAATTAAGAAGTTTTCAGCGCGTGGTACGGCTTATGCTTTTTAAAATATTATATCCTACTTTCAGTTACTCGTACCAAAGTAGTTCTTGTTACATTTTATTTTATGCTTTTCAAACACCCGTTTTTTTCAATCGCAAAATCGCCCAACGCCCTTAAAAAGTTTTCACTTGTATACTATATTTATTATCTAGATCACAACAACATAGTGAACTGTAAGCATATTAGAATAAACTAAGGACAGTTATTGGACTGTAAATTAGATCTAGAAATTATTCAGAAGTAGAATTTTAAGTTAGAATAATAATAGATATTACTTATCAGCCCATAGGCTAGATGGTAGTAGCAATAAAGCTGCCATTATACAGGGTGTTTGATAATTAGTATATAATGACAACACGTACCCATGCTACTTTGATCTGATAAAGACAATGCTGAAGTATAATGACGAAATAAAATTATAAAAATTTCCATACAAAATTTAAAAAAAAATTATGTCCAAGTTTTCATGACCCTAACGTGCCCTAACTCACTGAGATCGTTGGCCATCTTTAGATAGGCCGAAATAAAATTATAAAAATTTATATATACCTAGGCCATATATAAATTTTTATAATTTTATTTCGTCATTTTACTTCAGCATTTTATTTATCAGATCAAAGTAGCATGGGTACGTGTCGTCATTATACAGGGTGGTCAAAAAGTCGTGGATCAAACGCAATAGGGAGATAGAGGAGGTCATTTCCAGCAAAAAAAAAATCTACAGCATGGCCATATTTAAATTGCCCTAAAAGTTATGAATATTTTTGGGTTTTTTAATAAAATACCAAATTCTCCTACAATTAGAGTAATTTAAAAAAAATGTGATAAAAAACAATAAAACAAACGATGTTGTGTCGTTACTAGATAATGTATCAGCACTACAAACCTTCTATTGAGGCTCTGGCTACCAAATTACAAGAGCAATTAATTTTTTTCCAAAACTTTTAAAGCGTTACCAAAAATTAAATGTCACTTTAAAAGCGCACTGTGAAAAAAAAATGTACTACGGAAAAGTGACCCTATATCAGAAAAACTTGCTGATTTAATGCCAATTCAAATGAGGTATAACACATTACTCTTTGTTTCGTAATTCTGGTATTATAATCGTTTTTTTATATCAAGGTGCAAATTTCAGTAGATTAGTTTAATTCAAAAAAAATTTGAAGATTATCATGCTGCTAGTTAAACTGCTAGTTTTTTGTACGTTGGAATGCTAGAAACATCACTGTGCTTGTCACACTTAGTAAAAAGAACAGAAACTCTTCACTACCACCACGTGCCAGAACTACCCAGAACGCCGTCTTGCAAGTAGATCATCTTTTCTAGGAAACAAAAGGATAAAGAAACTATGCCTCTCTTTCATACTAATCATCCTTTCTATTTGCATTGTTGGAATAAGGAAGGATGTGAAAGAGAGGCATAGTTTTTTTATCCTTTTGTTTCCTAGAAAAGAGGGCGTTCTGGGTAGTTCTGGCACGTGGTGGTAGTGAAGAGTTTCTGTTCTTTTCACAAATTTTAAGTGTGACAAACACAGTGATGTTTCTAGCATTCCAACGTTGTAGTGATTCGAAAAAAATCGAATCACGGAATTGTATTAAACAATTACGAACGACATCTACCGGTCGCGTAATACATTACTAGGACAAAGAATTTCTGACATTGACAGACTTCAACGTCAACACTGATTAACATTCAGTGCCATCTGTCGGAGAATAGTTTACATAGACTAATCAAACAATGACAGTTTTTCTAGAACATTCTTTAAAATAAAACTACTCATACAAATTAGCGACCTCTAACGACAGATAGCTTTCCATTTAAAAATAACTGTCAAGACTATTTAATTAATCATATACGCTAGCGACATCTGTCGATCAATAGTCTTTCATTCTGGAAACTTCCCCGACAAACTAATAACATTTCCTGTAGCCAGAACACTCGAGAATACACCTTATTTCCGCTAAATTTAATATAAATAAGCAATCCTCCTAGTTCAGGGACATTCCTGATTTCTATTACCTGCAATCACGACGCAGGAGTGAAGTGAAAGTAATAAATAAGTGTAGTGAATTCTGTGTAACCCTGGATTAAGGTTGGTAACTGTGATGTTATTAAATTATAAGTTTAGGCTAATTGTTTTGTACTCGTTTAACCTAACCCTTGCGATAGGATATTTACTAACAGAATCTGTAAACTCGTTCCATCACTTTTATATTATACGACCTGCACTTGGCTCAGACGACCCAAGGCTCATCTAAAGTTATGGAACGAGAGTTTGAGCAAATCATTTAAGATTGCCTCTCTCGATTCCAGGGTTCCTTCTACCAGGAAGCTCTAACAGTTACACTGAAGCCCTGCTATTAACCTGACTGCTACCCCACCGGCGAAGTGTCTACCAACTTCGTACCGTCTACCCAAGCCACGCTGCACACTGCTGTCGAGTAGCCTACGCACAAGCACTGAGCCGCCGCACCGCAGCGCCGCCCGAGCATCGTCGATTGTCCGACGCGTCTGCGAGCCCTCTGCGAGCCCGTGTCTGCCCCCGGCGTCTGACCAAGGCCAGTTGTCTTCCTTCGGACAGTCAACGTATCTTCATGCGTATGCGATTCTCAATTAACTACCCTGTGATTGTAGCGCGTTACCTACGGCCGCTCCCGACTGAGTTATCTATTAAGTTTATTTAAGTTCCACAATAATGGAGCTATCTAACCTAATTGTATTAACTACCCTGCTCTCGTACCGCGTTACCTACTAGTTCATTTAGTTTCTACGATTAACTACCCTGTCATAGTGCTACGTTACCACGAGCTACCTACAAGTTCTTTTAGTTTCCCCAAATATGGAGCTATCTACTAGTTAATTTATTTTCCACATGGCGACCACGAAGCGCGACAGTGGCGCCCACTCTAATTTTTGTGTCTCTTATTGTGGAATAAAAAAGGTGCCTAATCACAGTTCACCCACAGGTTCGAGATCGCATAGCATTAACATACGCTGACCGTAACAAAGTGTATGGTTACGAGTATATTTTGAAATTTTTGTGTAAAATTTCAGGATACACTACATGTGTATATTTTGTACTAACTTCTATATTTTATATTTTGTGTAACACAGTTACCAACTTTTATAAGTGTTCCACTAATCACTCTTAACTTCCATTTTACTTTACACACATTCACAATGTCCTACCCAATAAAATACCTATCTCTTCAAAAGAACGAACTCAAATATGCAGTTATAGCAGACCTAGACGGTAATAATTTAGGCACCTGGCATGTCAAAGACATAAAACTAACCAATTACAACACTCAAACTTAAGATTATGCATCATTTTCTATATAACATTACAAACCACCTACTAGGCATAATTTTAAGAAATTAGACTACATCTATCCACTAAACTCACAAACTAATTAATCGATTCATTAGCTAATCACCCTAATCTCAAATACCTATGAACGTAAATAAAGCCGCGGAAAGTGCTATCAAACAAACATGATCATTCCATGCATCTAGATTCAAAAAAAGAAACAACAACCGATAAACAGTGTCCACGTAATGTACAGCAGTCAACTCAAGTTTAACATCACGCGATATGCATGAACTTTAAGGTTGGTTGTACACCGCGTCGCGCAATCTTACGTTCATCAAAACAAAGTAGTTAGAACCGGTACACTATACAGATACCTACACCAGTATCTAACATATACTCACCTATTACATTTAACTAGACATAACTACAAACTCAGTAAGTTATGTACATCTACCCTCAACCTAAACAACTAATGTACCAACCGCTACATAAAAATCACTACTTATTCCACAGACATACCTTGCGAAGTCCAAAAAGAATATTACTATAATGCTAGATACACACTAACGTGCTGATGACCTAAAGGTCAGTACAAAATTGGCCTTCACTGACCTAAAAGGTGAATGCTACGCCTACACTAAGGCACTACTAGTACACAACTAATTGTATTTTGCTTACCTAAAAGGTGAAATACGTCCATATCTTAATGACCTAAAAGTTAAGATATCCTTCTATAACAAGTTGTTAATCCACTATACTAAACAGTGAAAAGACAACTACACCGATTATTTTTGGACTTTGCAACAATCATAACACCTGCTAAACATGAGAGCGAGTCATGGCGAACAAACGCGATAACTCTGTACACTAGGACGCGATGAACCACTAGTATGGCCACCGCTTTATGAATGACTGAAGAATGTTCGGATAGTACGAAAGATGAAGCATGACAAGGTTAACTCGAACTTTAGCGATATTTAGAGGTAGTGTAGAAGGATTTTATTAGATAAAATCCTAACCTAAAAAGGGGAATATGTAGTGATTCGAAAAAAATCGAATCACGGAATTGTATTAAACAATTACGAACGACATCTACCGGTCGCGTAATACATTACTAGGACAAAGAATTTCTGACATTGACAGACTTCAACGTCAACACTGATTAACATTCAGTGCCATCTGTCGGAGAATAGTTTACATAGACTAATCAAACAATGACAGTTTTTCTAGAACATTCTTTAAAATAAAACTACTCATACAAATTAGCGACCTCTAACGACAGATAGCTTTCCATTTAAAAATAACTGTCAAGACTATTTAATTAATCATATACGCTAGCGACATCTGTCGATCAATAGTCTTTCATTCTGGAAACTTCCCCGACAAACTAATAACATTTCCTGTAGCCAGAACACTCGAGAATACACCTTATTTCCGCTAAATTTAATATAAATAAGCAATCCTCCTAGTTCAGGGACATTCCTGATTTCTATTACCTGCAATCACGACGCAGGAGTGAAGTGAAAGTAATAAATAAGTGTAGTGAATTCTGTGTAACCCTGGATTAAGGTTGGTAACTGTGATGTTATTAAATTATAAGTTTAGGCTAATTGTTTTGTACTCGTTTAACCTAACCCTTGCGATAGGATATTTACTAACAGAATCTGTAAACTCGTTCCATCACTTTTATATTATACGACCTGCACTTGGCTCAGACGACCCAAGGCTCATCTAAAGTTATGGAACGAGAGTTTGAGCAAATCATTTAAGATTGCCTCTCTCGATTCCAGGGTTCCTTCTACCAGGAAGCTCTAACAGTTACACTGAAGCCCTGCTATTAACCTGACTGCTACCCCACCGGCGAAGTGTCTACCAACTTCGTACCGTCTACCCAAGCCACGCTGCACACTGCTGTCGAGTAGCCTACGCACAAGCACTGAGCCGCCGCACCGCAGCGCCGCCCGAGCATCGTCGATTGTCCGACGCGTCTGCGAGCCCTCTGCGAGCCCGTGTCTGCCCCCGGCGTCTGACCAAGGCCAGTTGTCTTCCTTCGGACAGTCAACGTATCTTCATGCGTATGCGATTCTCAATTAACTACCCTGTGATTGTAGCGCGTTACCTACGGCCGCTCCCGACTGAGTTATCTATTAAGTTTATTTAGTTCCATAATAAGACACAACCTATTTGTAAGATTGTTTGACTATAATTATAAGTATCAATCCGTCTTCGCGTTTTACTAAATTCCTACCTGTCGCACGAAGCGCGACAACGTACAAAAAACTAGCAGTTTAACTAGCAGCATGATAATCTTCAAAATTATTTTGAATTAAACTAATCTACTGAAATTTGCACCTTGATATAAAAAAACGATTATAATACCAGAATTACGAAACAAAGAGTAATGTGTTATACCTTATTTGAATTGGCATTAAATCAGCAAGTTTTTCTGATATAGGGTCACTTTTCCGTAGTACATTTTTTTTTCACAGTGCGCTTTTAAAGTGACATTTAATTTTTGGTAACGCTTTAAAAGTTTTGGAAAAAAATTAATTTCTCTTGTAATTTGGTAGCCAGAGCCTCAATAGAAGGTTTGTAGTGCTGATACATTATCTAGTAACGACACAACATCGTTTTTTTTATTATTTTTTATCACATTCTTTTTAAATTAGTCTAATTGTAAGAGAATTTGGTATTTTATTAAAAAACCCAAAAACATTCATAACTCTTAGGGCAATTTAAATATGGCCATGCTGTAGAAATTTTTTTTGCTGGAAATGACCTCCTCTACCTCCCTATTGCGTTTGATCCACGACTTTTTGACCACCCTGTATACTCATTACCAAACACCCTGTGTATAATGGAGCTTTATGGAAAGGGAAAAAAAACTTGTATACTATTATGTATTTAATAACTATAACCCACTTTGATACTCACCTATTAAATGCAGTAATAAATGTCATACTACATGATACAGTATAGGAGGCAAGTAGGAATATATCGTACGCTAGGCGCCCGTTTACCGAATTAGCTCAGGTCCCAATTTTGCGCTTGTTATATTATAATCATAATATTGTGTCTAATATGAATATTGGATAAATGAAGCGGTGTTCTGGTTCCTTGAAAACATGATTATTAATTAATTATTATTAATTAGCGTCTGCGGTATTGTGTAGAAACCAATAAGGGGTATGTGTTTGATGAAATTGCTATAAACCTTCCAAGTTAGTTAGTCTAATCGAATAAATTTAAAAGTATAGTGTTTTATAAGTTGTGCGGATTAAATACTTTTCATAGGAGTGAGCGCGACAGCCTTAAAGGAGCAGCCCGGCTAGCATGGGCAGTAGGTAAAAATTATATCCCCGATTATATCCACTTTATCTACTGCCCATGCTAGCCGGGCAGGATCATCTTTAGACTCGAAGTTCTCCTACGCTGATGTCGGTCGCGTACATCAGTTGCGCGCATTTTGTATTTATATTGTAATGTAATGGAAAACTTATACTATTGCGTTTAACAATATGTCAGTGTAAAATGGCAGCTACAGTGTTACAAGTAGGTACAATCATAAACTCCTTTGATTGGCCAACACTCTTTTTGCTATTGGTCAAAATCCATTGTCGCACTCAGAATAATATACTTACCATACATACGCCAATCACAACAGTACCTAAAGCTTGATGCAGCTTTTTCGTAATCGATGTACCTATAATTTGATGATTTTATTTTATTTATTCCTCAATATTGGCACTTAGAACATTAAAGCGTTTTTGGAATTTTCTCGTTTCGTTTCCATTATGTCTTAGAAAATTTAATGGACTGTCATAATAATATTTTCTGTCCGTACGCACCACCCTGAAATGACTATCGTCGAATACCCCTAGTAGTTATAAATGCGAAAGTGTGTTTATCTGTTGCTTTCTTGGTTTGTCCTTCAATCATGTCGCAACGGAGCAACGGATCGGCGTGATTGTTTGCATAGGTTAGGTACCCATGCAAATATCACGTCGATCCGTTAATATCCAGTATAAGAGACATGGGCTACTTTTTATCCCGGAAAATAAAAAACCCTCGGGATTTTTAAACCCCTAAATCCACGCGGATAAAGTCGCGAACATCAGCTAGTATTCAATAAAAAAACCTCTTTTACTTTCGAATGTCCAAACGAATAAATTAAATCAACTTGTCCTGACAAAGGGAAGCTTTTTCCCATTAGGCTAAAGTAAACCGTAGTAATTGAGTTTGGATTGCTTTAAAGATTTATGCTCGTATCAGCGTAAACATTCGAGCTGGTCCGATATTTCATTTGAAATGATTATTACAGAGCACTTCACTACGGCAAAGCTAGGCGTAGGTACTTGTTCGTATTTTTCATGATTCGTGATCAAATTAACCTCGTTCATTTGAGTGGAGTTCAATATTTATTTTATTGGACGAATTAAATGTGATGACGTCAAGCTATTTCTCACGGCTTCATTTGCGTGCATTTAGGCCTTTATAAAAATGCCGTGTTTTTCTTTAATTTAATTGATTTTGGGTTTCTTTAACAGGGCTCTTCCCGTCACTTACTCCATACAATTGTAGTTCCCATTTCATTTGAATATTAAGCAACCAAAGTCCATGAAATTTTGCAGACATATTCTAAAAACTAATATCTATGCCTGTGGTGTTTTAGATTTTTTTTAAATATGTGGTTTTAAAATTACAGGGGCTCAAAGATTTGTATGTGAATATTTAAAACCGCATAATTTTGAAACCGAATATTTTAACGGAAATCTGGAAAACCACAAGCATAGATATTAGTTTCTAGAATATGTCTGCAAAATTTCATGGACTTTGGTTGCTTAATATTTAAATGAAATTGGAACTACGTTAGTATGGAGCGAATGACGGAGAGACCCCTCTTAAAGATTTATGCCCGTACACCAAGCTGGATATTTCGTTTGAAAGAACACTTCACTAGGACCAAGCTAGGCGTAGAGTAGATACTTGTTCGTATTTTTTCATAATATTCGATTTTGTGAAAAGGTAGCTAACAGACAGACGGGCAGACAGACAAACTTTCGCATTTGTAATATTAATAGTACCTATGGATAGAAGATACCTAGGTTTTTCAAGGGTTCTAGCTCGTCTATAAAAAAACTTGATAAATCAGCCTTCTACTTACACTTGGTTATGTGTGAGTAAACAGTAAAGGAAATGGTTTTCGAAATAATCGGAAAGCCATTAGGGGTAACTGAATAAGAAAATTCTGCTGACGCATTCTCTAGCGTGAATACCTACACTAGCATTCCAAGTCATTGACTTTACATTCTCACTGTTCGTTGCGAATGCTTTTTGATTTGATGGATTGAGTATTCCTTTGGTGAATATGTTGTACCGTGCGTCTATATAGCCTCATTCGTCTCCCTCAGATTTAGAAGGAGTTTATTTTAGTTTTCCGTCAAAGTATTTTATTTCTCTCTCGTCTGGCTTCACAAAGATTAGCCAATGTCAAGCTTGTAGTTATTTACAAGTTAGGGAAACTATATAAGTATGGACTTCGTCTGTGCCGGCACCCGCCGACACACGCGCGGCACCCCTTTAGAGCGCTTCCAGTCAGTTACACCACCAAAAACACCAGTAAAACACAAAACCCGGCCAATTTAACAAAAAAAAAACACTCCATAAAGGCACAGCACGCGCGCCAGCAAACGAAGTCCGTTAAAATATTTAGTTTTAAAGTTATATGGGCTCATGGGTTTACATAGAAGTCTTTGAACCCGTGTATCTTTCAGTCTGGAAAACCATGGTCATAGATCTTATTAGTTTCTTGAATGTTTACCTTTTATTGAGTTTCATTGGTTAATATTCAAATGAGAACAAAACTACATATTTTGTAAGGAGTACGCTAGGGAGCTCACTGAAGAAATTTGTTTTAAATTCTGTGGTAAAGAGTGCATCGACCGCTTAAAAAATAATTAAAGTGATTTTGTTTGCTTTTGAGTTCTAAACTTCTTGGTAAACTTCAGTGCAATTTTGAGCTGAAAGTTTATAGGTATAGGTACCTACCTATAACACATTCAGTAGTGTCATGTTACTACATTAGTAAACCCGCTGAAGCGAGAGAAAGTATAGTCAGTTAGTATCAAATAAATAACTCAAGAAAATCATGTTTTATGTTGGAAATAATAAGAAAACTCATATAACGTCATACAGTTATAAGTTACCTAGCGTCGTTCGTGCAATAATAACGCAGGAATGTGGAAGAAGTTTTCCTTGGAAGTTTATCTTTCAACATTTTCTCTCTGCTTCATGCGTGCACTATTGTTTCTGGTTGGACGGTTAAGTTTGAATAAGGCAAGTTTCACGTCGACTGGTGTGTGCACGGTCGCCTCTATTTGCGCACTGCATGCAAAGAAACTTCTTTATGTGCCCGCAGTGCTGACTCGGGAAATATAAGTGTATTACGAGTTCTCAATGGAGCTATTTCAAACTTAATATATTTTGTATTTTCTTATCTTTTTAGGGTTTCGTACCTCAAAAGAAACAAGTGTAAATTAAAAATTTATAACACCCCTGACAAGTGAAAGTTACAGTAACTAGAAAAGAGCTGATAACTTTCAAACGGCTGAACCGATTTTCTTGGATTATAGCTAAGAACACTCTCGATCAAGCCACCTTTCAAACAAAGAAAACTAAATTAAAATCGGTTTATAAGTTTAGGAGCTACGATGCCACAGACAGATACACAGATAAACAGATACACAGATACACACGTCAAACTTATAACACACCTTTTTTTTGGGTCGGGGGTTAAAAACGAAACCCTTATAGGATCACTTCGTTGTCTGTCTGTCTGTCTGCCTGCCTGTCTGTCTATCTGTCCGTCTGTCGTGTCTGTCAAAAAAACCTGTAAGTCACTTGTCCGGTATTTATCTTAAACTAAGCGACTTTATATTATTTAAATTATTTTTGTCTTTGGAGGGTTTATCATTGCACTGGCTAGTGACTACCTTATTATAAGCAATTCATGGATCTTCACTTATTAATGTATAAACGGATGCAGAGCTCTTGTCTATACCCTATCCACCGAATGGAGTTAGTACCTATAGTGCTCTCTCTATTTGTCTCTATCAATTTTATGGAATCACGTAACAGAGAGAGCGAGAGAGAACTATGACTTAATTCCGCGGATAGTGTATGTATACTTAGGCAAAAAAATTATACTTAGATTAAAAATCTTCACTCAACTTTATTACCCACATACATCTAGGAAATTTGGTCAGAGATTTTCAGAAATAAGGGAAAAGGATATTTTCCTCCTGCTACGAGCTACGAATTCTAGTATGTTAACAAAAAAGGATCAAAAAAGTGGTTATTACAATTAATTAATAAATACAACAAAAATAATATGAATTTTACAAAAAAAACTGAAGCTTAAATTTGAAATGTAGTTGGGGAAGGAAGGCATAGAATATTTTATGTAAAATGCTAGGGATTTGCATCAGTAAGACCTTAAGCGGATTACCGCAAAGTAGTTTGAACCGTCACAGCAGTATTACACTCTTCAAAGTTTTGCCTTGGGAGTTATTAAGTTAGAGGTTATTTATTTGCTAGCCTTCGCTGGTCTCTCCACCAGTTCGGAACTTAAGTAATATTGATTGTAATAAATCAGGCACCCTGTGATTGAATGCATTAACACAGTATTAACTTTCGGATTCCCACAGGAATAAGACGGCTGCGATAAACAGACAGACGGACAGCTACCAAAGTGACACCTATAACTGTACAGTTTTATACCCTTAAGTATCTAGAAATATTAAAAATTAGTACATAATATTAGCAAATGAAACTCCTTTTCGGATTCCCTAGATAATCGCGATTAATTCTCAAAAATTATGTGCTTTTCTGTAAACTTTTAAAATGTTTTATTCGAAAACAAAGCTATTAAGCCGGATGAAGCTTTCGACCCTAGAGATAGTGTTCAAGCTGAAAAATATTAAATATTATCCACCACACTTACGTTGGAATTAAAACGGGGAAAGGGGCGAAAAGAAAAACAATAAACGGTTAAAAATGAAAAATAAAACTTTTATTCAGCTCTATGAACAATAACATTTCAGGCGACAAAAGCCCTGGAGGCTACATGCCTAGAAAAACAATCTGGAAAAATATTTTTTTTTAATCTGCGCCAAAACGCTAGGCTGTCTGTAGAGACAGTCCAATGTTCCTCTTTAATATTATTTTTACATTTTTCGCAATTTTGTCACAGGTTAAACCGAAACCATTTTAAAACTGAGTGCAGTTTTTCATTTCATAACGTTTCACCTGTGGGTAAATAAATTGCGGTGACGATTTGGCACATTTTTAAAGACTAAAGTAGTTTTTTCAGCCTTTGCACTGGAACACTTGGTGATACGGCCTTACAGGTAGAGTAATATAAGCAACGATAGAAACCGTAGTAGAAATCACAGTAGAGCCACGGTAGACGTATCCAGAAGCCAGACCAGACTCGAGAAAAAATAAAAAAATGATACTATCCAATCCATCAGCTCGGATACGTCCGCTGCTGAACCACCATGTGGCTCAACATAAGCCTTTCAAGAGCGCGCCACCAAACACGCTCTTTCGCCTTCTTCATCCACCCACTGTCTACCACCGTCTTCGGATTAGAGGTTGTTCCTCACTGCGCTTACCGGTCTCCACTTCAGAACATGTCTGATACACCAAGTTAATTAGGAAAATTTTGATTCTTAATTGGTTTTCTTTTTCTGAAAATTACGCAACGAAAATTACGCAAATATAATAAAATATTAGCTCAATAAAATTGAAATGGAAATGGAGGTACCAACGCTACCAACAATGGAACAATTCCGCGACGCCGCTGCCACCGGACATGTCCATGAATACGTAATGACATCCGTTCACCACATGTGGGCTTTTATTACATTCTACTAGCATTGTTCACGGGGTTGTCTCGTTACGACTGTCGGAGGGATGGGCGGGGCAAAGGCTTATTATGGCCTATTCAGAGGTATAAATAACATCATTTGGCGCTTACGTCGTTTTAGAATTGGCAGATCTACCTCCCCATCCAAGAGGGTTAATTTTGGAACGATTATTTCCAAACTGGGTAGCGGCAGGGCATGCGGTTTTCATTCATTTAGCATTAGCATCGATTCAGATTTATATCTGCATCCTGATCTAGATAACTTTGTAGCTAATTATTTTCAGCACAATCTCTTAACTAAATTTTTTAAATGCGTGTCAAATGTAATAGCATCCTTTTATGTAGCGAGCATTATTGAAAGGGATAGCAATATATTTTCAGCCAAATCCGTTCAGTAGTGTTTGCGTGACAGAGTAACAAACACACTCACATATACACTTAAACTTTCGCCTTTATAATATTAGTGTGATTGGTTAGTAAGGTACTTTAAAAAAATACTGATACAAGAATTTATTGAAAAGTGACATACGAGCTTATGAAATTTGTATTTTTATTACCACGAGCATTTGGTTATCGGTATTTTGGATCGAGGTCAATGCAGACTAAAGCTCCATATATGCAAATTGCCTGCCATATTTAGAACATTGGAGTGTCTGTGCATCAAACCAATCAAAGCTTAATACGATCCCAACTGTTATTACTAGACGATAGTTTATGCATTAGTCTATTCTGTTAATCATGAGTGACGAATAATTGATTGACCAGAAAATTATTCTGATCTTGGTCATGCAAACATCAGTTATCGCATTAAACGTCGTAGGATATCTATCAGAAATAGCCACTGAAATTTGTATGATCTGAAGTCATCTTTTTTCTACTAAATCCTGAATTTCTTTTCTAGACCGCTATTATTGCGCTAGTGCGTCTCTTCGCCGGATTACTCCAGCTAGCCAAGCTCATTCCAGAATTCAAAAAAGCCACCAAGTCGGTGAGGACTTCAGGAAGTATTGCTAGGGACTCAATGTAGGCTTCTCGTTAGGCAGATACATTGCTGCATGTTTTCGGTGTATCATCACTTCCCATGCATGTTTTGCAGGGCTATCAGTGATACCTAGTATGGTATTTGTCTATCGAACAGTGTTCTGTTATCGTGCCTAAAACTAGATGCTGATTCGGGCTAGGTATACCCTCTTTCATTTGACTACAATCTGAATCATATTTGTCCATATAGTCATAGGCCATAGTGTCTGTGGATAAACTTATAAGCTAAAGGATGCCTTAATTACAGAAGTTTCGCTTCAAATTTTCAACAGGGGTAGACTGAAATCGCAAGACAACAATTACTGTGGTACTTACCTGCTCGAAAATTCACGTTTATATTGAAAGGCAAAAAGAAAATTTAGAATGAGTATACTTAAACAGGCCACGCATTTAATTAATACATTTTCCATTCGAGAGGTTCGGACTAATTTATTATACTTAGGTATCATTTTGATAATCATATTATTAGACTAGGATTACCTACAGCATCAATTGTAAGTCTCAATTACATATTTGAAAATATATAAATCTTAAGTAAAATAAAATAGCCAGCTGGAAAATATCAGTGAGTGAAATTAATTTCCGATATGTTTTTTCACCGAGTAGAAGCAGCCCGTAACTGCAAATAAACGTTGAAAAATTAAAAGAACTTTTAATTATTGGATTGAAATTTCAAACTGCACCCGTAATTAAAACAATCTGGTACTTGCTAACTCTCGCCTATAAAAACACCATTTACTACAGCAATTTTAATCGGGTAATTTCAAAAACGGGTAATTTTTTATAATGGCTGATACCATAATTTACTATCATAAAACAAACTTAACTAAGGTATGACGACACATACTTATCTATACTTACATACTTATATATCGGTGGCTATCACTCAGTGTTGAGCACTGAGTTAGCTTAAATAAAATTAAAACGATTTTTAAAAGCATTCTAAAACTAGCTGATACCCGCGACTTCGTTCGCGTGGATGTAGTTTTTTTTAAATTCCCGTGGGAACTCTTTGATTTTCCGGGATAAAAAGTAGCCTATGTGCTAATCCAGGGTATAATCTATCTCCATTCTAAATTTCAGCCCAATCCGTCCAGTAGTTTTTGCGTGAAGGAGTAACAAACATACACACACACACACACAAACTTTCTCCTTTATAATATTAGTGTGATAATCGTGAAAACTTTATTATTTTCTATATACGAGTAGGGTAAGAAGTGGTAAATACCGGTGTACAAATAGCACGTAGGTACATGTAACTCAGCTACGGTCGTGATTTAAATGCACGTCCGAACCTGCCATGCTAATTGAAACGTATGTGTTCCAGGGCTCACCGACCCTGTGTAATAAAACAGCAGTGTAAATACGAGGTCCGATTGCATACCCTATAGTAACGTATACCTACCTACTGCCACAATACAAGCCAGGATACTGTATCAGGGGAACAACAAAGTGTTCCCAGGGAGTTTTAAAAACCTGTAATTCATACTTGAATGATGATGATGGATGAAGTTGCTGACCAAAACCGTTTGAAAGGAAACAGTCATTTCAATATTACTAAATAGACTAGTAAATTAGTATAGATAGTCTAGTAATACATAGATAGATTAGTATAGACTAGTTAGTAGTAGCTCCCTCTAACCACAAAAGCTAGATAATGCACTATATTCCTTGTTAAGGAATGGTTACTGGTTAGGTACCTACCCATTAGAGTTTAACAATCTGTGTATGTGTATGTTTGTTGGTTAATCGATTTTGCACATAGCCAAACTACCCATCAAATTTTGATAAAAAGGTAAGTAGGTGATAGGTTTCAGCTAAGCAATATTGATATCAAATGATAAGTTCAATTACTTATACTGAAAATATTTACTTATATCTAATTTAACAATGATTTACCCGTACCTTTGTCTGCGCTAATTAGGTTTTTCTAAATGCCCTAAGAAAGTTTCGTTTTTCCTAGATAAAAAACAGTCTGCCTGTATTTAGGATGCATGCTATGAAAGACACTCTCCCATTTATAACATTTGCTTTAATAGATAAGTAGTTTGTCCGACTCCAAGAACAGACAGATTTTATGTTTTGAAATTAACTTGTTAGTGTTCAAATAGGCACTTACACTCGGAACCAAAATTTTTCATGCATAAGTATAATTTCCCCTGAGATATGATGCATTTTTGAGTACCTACGAATTTAGAATCATAATGGGGCAATAGCGGGCAAAGCAAAAGAATGGTCCAATATAACTTCAGCTTTTGGTATCGGAAAGCACGATTTGACGATTTGAAATCCGCCGCCCGACTGCTGTTCCCTCAAAACGTGACTTGTATTTCAATTGCATGTATGAGGGTACATACGACAGCTACAACGTTCATACATAGTATAGTTGTGGTACAAGAGCTAGTGACAGAAATTTTAAATGGATTCCATCGTGTGGATGTTGCGTTGTTAATTCATTTTTTGGGTTCTGTACCTGAAGGGTGCAAATGGGACCCTATTACTAAGCCCCCACTAACCGTCCGTCTATCCTTCTGTATTTCTGTGAGCAGACTGTATCTCGTGAACTCTCGTTCTGTGAACGTGAATATCTCGTGAATAGGTAGAGAGTTGAATTTTCACGGAATGTGCATTTCTATTGCTGCTATAACGACAAAATAATAAAAATTACAAAATAGCCGCCATAAAAAAAGTATTATTTCGTATAGATACGATGCATGAATCCTTCGTGTGCGAGTCCAACTTGTCCTTGACCGATTTTTTAGTCACTGCGCTGCGCGTCACATCGCGTAAAAATATTCTACAGACTTATAATACCACTATAACTTGACCCTCTAACGTTATGTCGGCATCATTACAAATCACACAATAATCCCTAAGTTCTGAGGACTAAAGCAATCAAAGTAATGGTTCTAAGATGACGGCAGGGGCCAAGTTATAGTGAACGGGCTGAATGCCGCGATGCGCAGTGACGCGCTGTGCAGTGTCGCTCTAATGCGACATGCACATCATACGAAATGATTGGAATGCTATAGTGCCGCCGCTGTAATGCAGTCCGGTCTTTAATCGTATGCCACCAGCTCTCTAACTACCATACAGAGATAGATAGAGATATATTGCGCTCATTGTCTGCTGTAAACGAGGATGATGGATAGCGCTCGTGAGGGGCATATACGAAAAGATAAATCGTCGGCTTTGTAACTCTTCATCTATCTCCCGGTTACCCAAAACCGAATATTTAACGAAAACGAGGATTAGGTACTTTAATAATTGCCATTTATTTCATAAAGGTATTAAGGTTACCTATAACTGTATATTACAAGTAGCCAGTAATATAAAAGCGAATAAAATAAAATAAAAACTATTAAATTGTCATGTAACAAACTTGGTAACAAATTAATGAGAAATGCTTTAGTCACTTAACTTTAGAAATAGTTTTGCTTTTTAGCAATCCGTACCCGAAGAACGGGACGCTATTACTAGTCCCGCCGAACACTCGTTGTCGTTTGTTTCTAGACTGAAGAATTCATTATAAACAAGTGTACTTAAATTAAAAATTTATAACACCCCCGACAAGTGAAGGTTACGGTAACTAGAAAAGAGCTGATAACATACAAACGGCTGAACCGATTTTCTTGGATTAATAGCTAAGAACACTCTCGATCACAATCTCTCTAACAAAAAAAAAACTAAATTAAAATCGGTTCATTAGTTTAGGAGCTACGATGCCACAGACAGATACACAGATACACACGTCAAACTTATAACACCCCTCTTTTTGGGTCGGGGGTTAAAAATTATTTTCTACACTAAATAGAAAATCTGCTTCGCAGCTAATCATAGTGGTAATATTAAATATAGTACGCTCTAACATAATATTAAGGTACGTTTAACTTTTACCCGGGTAGGGTTTTGTATGTTAGAGAATATACATATAAACATCACTACTAACCAGATTTATATGTTAAAACTTTGAACCTAACGGACACCCTTTCCGGAGTTAATAGCTTCAGTCACTTTATGGTTAACCAAACTACAGTTTATTAGGGTATCTAGCATACTATGTTAATTTCATTGATAAAATTAGTTTTAAACTAATTTTGAGTAGAGACGTTCCACACTAGTAGGACTAAAATTGCGTCCCCACAGTCCACCCCCCTTTTATTTGACACTAACTATTGCACGCGACTTTATCTGTGATAGGTACATAATAATTCATAGTCTAGATCACTTGAGGATAATGTAGCTATCTATAAGTGAAAGAATTTTTGAAGTCGGATGAGTAGTTTCGCACGCCTACTTACATCCAAACTTAAGAACTTTAAACCCTTACAATACTCTAAACTGTATATACAAACTTACTATTATTAATTTGGGTGCGATGATAATATCGTTCCCAATTTTAATATAGCGTAATTTTAATGTAAACTTCTTATATTGTTACCTACAATACGATAGTATAATTTCGTATCAAATAAATTAAAATTAACACAATTCGGGTACTTTATAGGGAAAAAGCAATAAATATGTAAATGAATAAATCAATTTGAAAGCCTCTTTCGAGGTATTTTCCGCGTTTATTGCGTAATAAATGTCTTTTCAAGCACTAAATCGTTACGTAATTTGAGTTGGAAGAAAAAATAGATTTTTTCTCTTACAAGTCGTAAACAATGAGATTACAGAAACTTCGTTTGTCGGTTAGTAAACCTCAGAACTGTGATTGAAACTTTCATCATCATCATGAACAACCCATCGCTGGCTCACTACAGAGCACGGGTCTCCTCTCAGAATGAGAAGGGTTTTGGCCATAGTAGGTATACGACGCTGGCCAAGGGCGGACTGGTACACTTCACACACCTTTAAGAACATTATGAAGAAGTTTCAGATACTCAGGTTTCCTCGTGATGTTTTCCTTTACCGTTACACCGTTGAATTTGGTTTACTCACCGGCCTACAGGTACATTTGTTTAACCAAATACGACCGTTTGATACGAAATTGGCCCAAACCTCTAGAATATCATAGTTACCTAATTCTCAATTCCAACAAAGTTTGAGCTTATAACTATTCGGGCATAATTCCGGATTACGACAAAGTTGGCCCGATTCGGGAAAGTTATGCAGCTGAATATTTGATATAGTACAATCTGTGGCCAATCGTGCCCCCGTAGGGCTGCTGTGGAGCACAGTTGGTGTTTAAGTTAGCATTTGTAATATGCAATCACCATAGTTTGACAACTCTGCTGGACCTTGATAATACAGAGTGACCAGAACGCTAGCAAGAACAAAGACAGGTGTTAAGATACCACAAGACAAAACGCGAAAAAATTCCTATAATTTTTAAAAATTCACAATACATATTGCAAATAAAACATCTGACTGACGCTAGAGGTCAACGAACGTTGCTAAAGTAGACCACTCGGAGTCAATGCCACGTCGTAGGTGGGGCATTGACTATTTTGCACGCTGTACACTGCGGGTTTGAAAAATATTAAATCACTAAAACTACAAAATAAAGCAATTTATTTATTAACGTTATTGGCATTGGATTGTGTTTTGGTAGTACGGTAATAACATTAATTTTTTACTAGCGTTCTGGTTACACCCTGCATAATGTGGTTTTATACAATTACTCTCCATTGGCAGGCAAGGGCAGATAACAATAAATAAATAACTGACAAGGATCAACAAGCTTAAAAGCAACCAAAGTCCATGAAATTTTGCAGACATATTCTAGAAATTGATATCTATGTCTGTGGTTTTCCAGATTTCTGTTAAAATAGTCGGTTTCAAAGTTACGCGGTCTTAAAAATTTACATACAAATCTTTGAGCCCCTGTAATTTTAAAACTACATATTTTTAGAAAAATCTAAAACACCACAGACACAGATATTAGTTTCTAGAATATGTCTGTAAAATTTCATGGACTTTGGTTGCTTAATATTCATATGATATTGGAACTACGATTGTATGAAACGAGTGACGGAGAGAGCCCTGTTAATTCGCTAGGTATCATCCGTCCAAACAAACAAAGTATGGTACACCATGTACCGCCCACGTACCGCAAGTAATCTCACTACTAAAGAAACAGGAAAAGCAAGCAATGCGCTCCACTAAAATGTGCTCCGCTCTAAAATACACTCAATCATATTCACTCCGACCGCGACACCGAAGCTTTGCAAAGTTGCAAATTGAGCGTTGTCGAATCACATACAAAGTTTTACTTTGTGGATTCTAGATCTCCTGAGTATGGTCCGGTGGCGGAGTGCGTTGAGTGTGTTTCATTGTGTGGTGGTGGTGAGTATTGCTTGCTTGGTTGCTTTAACTTTTCCTGTATGTTTACCTAACAATGGAAGGGAGGACTTCCTCTTGTATCAACCTCTCTGGCATAGTGACAAGCGTGGTGGTATATAAATTATAATATTATGTAAAGATGAACGCAGGAAGTGCATATTTGATTGGTTGTCTCGCAGTACCTATGCCATCAGCTTATAAAGTCTCTTAACTGTGTGAGTGCTAGCAATATATCAAGAAAACACGTTTCCTTAAGTTTCGAACATCTTCGTGACTAAAGATATTATTAGCTTTTTGGAATTCTGCCAGAATCTGACGGACGCAATGTCTCTTATTTGGAATATAAATTTTGCGAAGAGGTCTTGTACTTAGTTGGGCATAGGTACATTCTACAATAACTTGTAGAATGTATTTGGCGGAAATAAAACGATAATTAAATTTAAAACTGACTTTACAAGGATTTTGTCATATAATATGCAAGTTTTTCTGTGGATGTTTATCTTTCTATTAGAATTATTTACCTGGAAGAGATATAAATATATTAGGCACAGTATTTCCGTTGTTTTTTTTTTAATTCAACCAAAATACAAAGTACATACTAACAAGATTTTTTAACAATATCAAAATTGCCTTTTTATAAGGACTTATTCCTTACTAAAACAGCAAATATAGTAAAATGTTTAAATAAATTTCTGTAACATCCATTCACACAAAAAAATTCTGTAAAATATATTTCAATGTATTAACGTATTATACTTCCCTAAGGCTCAAACGGCGAACCCTTGTCACATTCTGTGAACTCAAAGATACCTACAACTCTCTAGAGAAAGTGCCCTCCTCTTTAGGACCAGCAATAACCGTTACAAATTTACTGCTTAACATGTGTCTTGCCCTATTTCGGAATGTTTAATAATAAAATATCTTAAGTCATATAGGTACGTATTATTATTTCGGCCAAACGAGGGTCCATACCGTAGGTACTACTTTGTATGTTTCGTGTACAAAGAAATAATATAACACATAATTTCAATATTTAGGTTTTTGACTGGTTTGGCCTTGACTGTGATTTGCCCTGATATTATTATGCCTTACTTTGATAATAACAAGTGTAAATTAAAATTTGTAACACTCCCGACAGGTAAAGGTTACAGTAACTAGAAAAGGGCTGATAACTTTCAAACGGCTGAACCGATTTTCTTGGATTATAGTTAAGAACACTTTCGATCAAGACGCCTTTCAAACAAAAAAAAAAACTAAATTAAGATCGGTTCTGCTGACTCACACCGACATTGTTCGGGTAGTACCTATTTCTGAAAATCCTTTATTATTACAGGTGGTTTTTATACCCAGAGATCTAAGCTGTAGCCTAATATGTCCATTCCCCAGTTTTACTTTATACAATATACATCATGATTAGTTAAAGATTTTAATAATAATTTAATTGTAAAGGGATTACTGAAATGCCTGAAATGAATAATGATTTTGTCATACTTTGTGCCACAACTTCATACATGTTGATTCAAATCAAATGGAAGTCATTTACTCAAAATAGGCGCCGCCGTTGTGCACTCATTGATTGACAATTGTTGAATTTGTAAGACAATAAATAATAATTGATGAAATCAAAAGTCCGTAGTTAAAAGCCGTTATACCCATTCGAAATTATCGAAATTAGCCCGGAATGGAAAGTCAAATTAAGTGGCTTTTTAATGTCAGTGGCATTTTTGCATAACATTCCTATTTAAGTACCGCTTTTTTGTACGACATTTTAAGTTTTTTTTGTACTGTCATTTATGTATTGTGACCACAGATCACACTCTTGTTTATAATATAAGAATGTGTGTCCGTTTGTTTCAACACGAATAAACCGATCACGATGAATTGGTAATTTTTACAGCAGGAACACAAGCTCTACGCGGAAGAAGCCGCAGGCAAATTTTATCTACCTAACATACCTATAGATTTATTTGTTCACCCTAACTGTCACGTTGTCATATATTTACTTTCACGGAGTTGTTTTATTTAGATTGTACACAGTGTTGAATACAAATTCGTTTCGGTTTACTATATTTGTGAAAATATTTGCCGTAGATAATAATTTAATCTAGAAGAACCTTGTGGGGCCTTTGTCTTGGTCTGCAAAATTTCATGGACTTTGGTTGCTTAATATTCAAATGAAATTGGAACTACGATTGTATGGAGTAAGTGACGGAGAGAGCCCTGTTAAACAACGTTTGTTATGTCGTGGTTAAAATACAATAAGAAGAATTACAATTAGGGAAACATCAAAAAGGTTAGTCGACATCACAGGAGACTGAACAGCTGGCAGCTAAGTACCTCGGACAAAGAATTAGTCTAGCCATTCAAATGGGGAACGCTGACAGTATCTTCGGAACCTTGCTTAAAGGGACTTCTTTTAATAATTTATTTTAGTTATTATATTATATTTTTTAAGGTTTTTAGTTTTAGGTTCATTCTTTTAGTAATTTAGATTTTAGATGTTCTGAAATAAGAAGAATTACGTTGCATGGAAACAGTCAGCTCTGCATTCAGTAACCCCCAAGTTAGTTGAATAGTTACTATTTATTATGTGTAGTATTTTAATGTGCTTGTGTATTGTATATCTACCCATTGTAACATTTTGTTTATTTTAAAAAGAGCGATTTCTGACCTTCTTGTCTGCTCTTCTCAGTAAAATCTGCTTTTTCAACCAGCGGTTTCATAACAAACATATCATAATTTATTAACTTAAAGTTTATTTGAATTAAAAAAAAATCTATTTCAATATTATATTTACTTGAAATGAATAGATTCATATATTTTGTTCTATGATAACAGTCTATTAAAACGCGGCTTAATCGATAGTGCGGTAACCGATGCATCTAAAATGTCCCTTTATAAAATACCAAAATAGAATATTGTCGACGAAAATATTTTGGCCACGTTCCCGGTATTGATTTTATTAGCCCATTAAGCAAAGGCTACCAGTTTTAAGATAGTTCGTTTTCTTTCAAAAATAAATAATACCAATTTGAAAGTCTTTGCAAAAGTGCATTGTTGAGTTAACATTTGAGGATTCTCCGGAGTCGGAGTGAAAAATGTGTAATGTATATTGCAGGATCTGTGTGCCTAATAATAGTGAGTATTGCTAGCTCTTCCTAGATGTGTGGTAGCCCTATCGTACCCATACCCTTGAGTGAGTATTACACCTACCCGGCTAGCATGGGCAGTGGATAAAAATTATATCCCCCGATTATATCCACCGATGTCATAGAAATCAGTGGATATAATCGGGGATATAATTTTTATCTACTGCCCATGTTAGCCGGGCTGGTTGTATGAACTAGCACTCAAAGAGCATTCCCGACTATGTGTGAATGCCACTGCAGGCATGCCAAAGAGACTTTTCCTAGCATGGACCATCGCCGAACTGACAAACTACTCTACCTAGATAGAGTTAAACTATGATGGGACGTATAACAGAGCACAGCCTATTAAACAAACACTTTTTTTATTTATTATTTGTTTTCAAAACAAATATACATTATAAAAAATTACAATGATGAAATGACCAGTCCGTCAGGTTTACCTGAGCACCGGCATTCCTTGTGTTCGCTTTTTTGTTTGTGTGTGTTTTGTTATAGGTTTCACCGACAGACTTCTGAACTGAAAGATGAACGTGTGGAAACCAATGGGCGTGGCAGATCAATGAGATCCATAGCCTCACTCCAGGAAGCCCTCAGCAACCTAGACGGTGAACTGCTTGGCTTCTGGAGTGAGCTTGGATAGTTGGAGTGACGTCTTCGACCGGTAGGAGCATGTACTGCACGCACAACAGAACAACAGATGGAAACCTGCCCACATAGATAAAAGAAGAAAGAGAGATGTGTCGTAGCGGGAGGATAGACAGTGCATAATGTTTAACCTATTCTAGTTATAATGGAAAAAAAAAATTCAAGTAAATTATTTTTTTTCAGGAAGAAATGTCCTTTCCAGTAGATCTATACACCTACAGTAATACGGTGAAGCGTGTGTGCGGGTGTAATCATGGTGCCATCAAAAGCTACACAGTACGCTCTCCACAGTCATCAACGCTCGTCAGCCGCATTCACGTACGCCTTGATGGTGGTCGCAATTATGAGACATACATAACTGAACTCCATTTCGCTTCTCTCCCGTCGAGCCACTTTAGTTTTGTACATTTTCGTCTATAGTATAGTAAAATCTTAATATATTAAACACAGAAAATGTTTCTACCTATGTTCGATATAGGTACCTAGTACCTACGTATTTCCTGGTTCCCTTTTTCAGATTTTCACCCTTCGCCACTGGTACGTACATGTATGATGTGCCCCAAACTGGTTTCATTAGAAAAGCAATAATGCGAAGTTTTTTTCCATAGCAGCACACACTGAGTATCCGTAAGTATGAATGAATTAATGAATCAATAAAAATTTATTTTATGTTATAATATCAAAATATTTTATCAGATTATGGGCCCTACAAACCATAGACCGTGGGCTAGCCCAAATCTAGTGAGGCGCAGCGCAGAGCACTATTCACTGCGAAATCATTACCGACTTTGCTTACGTTGAAATAATATCGAAAATCAATTGATAAACTTACTAGTTCGACTTCCCCCTTGGCGAGGAGCTTTCAGCAGCCCTGAAATATGTTAACTTTACCACTTGGCTAAATACATTTGTGAAAACTAGCTATCATAGTCTTATAAGATTAAAGTATCAAAAGGATGGCTGTATTTTTGTTTTTTATTTATTAATTTGCAGACACAGAAAATCCTTATAAAATATGTCTCGCCAAACTGCATATCAGTATATCAGTATGAAATATGGTATCTAAAGTGGTCGTTATGAGATTCAAGCCCCGAGCTGGTTCCTTTTCCACACCGGCCCTAAAAAGGTCCTAAAGAGATTTGAGATCGCATTAGGGACGCAGCCTATTGTGTGAACTGAATACTGATTTATATAAGGCTTAATGTATTTAGTTGAAAAATGCCTACCCATTAAATATTATATAGGTACTCGTATAATGAAAGTATTCATAAAAAAATATTAAAAGTGCAAACTAATATGTATAGACACATTCAACAATATTAAATAATTAAAAAAAAGAATTAATTGAAAGGTGATAGCGCAGACCAACCGTATAGAGTGACGCTGAGTGGATCGAGACGCAGCGAGTAGAGACAACGTGTCACAAAAATAACGCGAATAAACCAGTATTTATATAATTTTGCAATTTATTGCAAAAAAAAAACATCTGACTGACGCTAGAGTTCAACGAACTTTGCGTAATAGGTGCCGCAGGGTCAATGCCATGTCATAGGCGGGGCGTTGACCCCGAATTTTGCACGCTATACATTGCGGGTTCACGAAATACTAAAACTACAAGTATAAGGCAAATGATTTTTTGTATTGGATTGTGTTTAAGTAGTATAATTTATAGCGCTAAGTTTTTGCTAGCGTTCTGGTTATATGTAGGTAGATTTGGATTGATTTTCGAAGATATTCTTGTCTTGATTTTTGCTTGTGCTCGACTTCATACAGTACACGCGTTGTGCTCAAGCCCTTAGACTTAGTTCCGAAGTTTTGAAACCATTTCAACAAACATTTCTACGAAACTAATTTGAAAGGCAATTTCGAATCCAAAATTGCTGTCTCATTAATATTTTTTTACTACACGGACAGGCGTAATAAAGATAATAAATGGATCGAGTACCAGTCACAGACTGCTACGGTTATATTCCTGAACCATAGCTCCAATTTATTTTAACGAACAGTTTAAAATGGTTCTGATATTTGCTTATGTTTTCGTTTAAAGTTTGCATGGCTGGTGTAAAATCGCACTTCGATCTTCCGTAATCCTATTTTGCCGTGTATTTCCCTTTTTTAACCGACTTCCAAAAGGGAAGAGGTTCTCAATTCGGTGTGTGTTTTTTAATGTATTTACATACACAGATTTTTCTGAGTATGTAAATATTGGCTCAGAAGTTTCTGAGCCAATATTTAAAAAAAACCGGCCAAGTGCGAGTCAGACTCGACCCCATTTGGTATAGTTATTTTACTTTGGAAATTGAAACATATTTAAAAAAAATTAATGATGTTACTACAAATTCACGGTTTTCAGATTTTTTCCTTTACTTGTGCTATAAGACAATGCAATGGGAAGTACCCTATAGGTTTTCTTGACAGACACGACAGCCGGACAGACAGACAGACAGAGAGACAGCCAACAAAGTGATCCTATAAGGGATCCGTTTTCCCTTTTGAGGTACGGAACCCTAAAAATTAATCTATAGAAGAAGTTTTCGCATATTTATAACATGAGTGAAGGCAACATTATTCAGATTTAAGTACCTGGTAAAATAAATCTGAACGGACAATACTTACATTTGAGTTCAAGGATAGGTTCAAAAAATACAGAAAATTATAACTAATTACCTATATCTAACATAAAACAGTCCAACATTGTTCCGACGGATATAATACACAATGCATAGGATACGTACCGTAAACTATTTTCCCATTGTATTCCGTCTGCACTCGAATATGAAATACGAGCATAATAACGAATGTTCAACTCTCTGTCATGGATATGGGAAAAGTATCGAGAATGAGAGTAAATAACACAGCCTCTCACAAAGCAAAACATAGACTGGCTTGTTTGCCAGTAGTCTCTAATCAATACAACCTGGTGAAACGCTGCATCAAACATTGAAGCGGAAAAACTGTTCAATTTCATGTCAGATATTTTAAACAACCTTTGGATTACTTTTTATTCTCTTTTGTTACAAACTACTTACTAGACATTTTTTCTAGATGCTTAGTAAGATAGAATCTCGGATCCTAAGAATCACTTCAGGAATTGCTTTGGAACCTAGGTGGGCTGCTAAGCGCGTATGTCATAGCAATAGTTATGTACAACGGAGAGGAAGGCTTTTTTTATTGCAAGTTAGGCTTGCTCTTGAAGGCATTCTTATTAATGAAAAAATAGATGAAGCCCCGATAGCTCAACGGTTGAGGAGCGGACTGAATTCCGAAAGGTCGGCGGTTCAAATCCCACCCGTTGCACTATTGTCGTACCCACTCCTGGCACAAGCTTTACGCTTAATTGGAGGGGAAAGGGGAGTATTAGTCATAATTGGCATGGCTAATATTCTTCAAAAAAAACAAATTATAATAGGTGGACAATAATAGATACAGCTATATCTCATTTTGACTTGTATGTAAACTTAAGTAATCATTATTTCAACATTCGGCAGCATGAAGTTTGTAACCAAAATATACAAACAATAGGTAAATTTTTTTCACAAATACAATATCATTTATTATTGTACACCGGTGAGGTTATACACTGGTTCTAAAAAGATTTAATATTGTGTCTCCAATATTAGATATTTTAGAAGCAATCCCTTAGTATCACTTAGCTACAATTGAATTATTTCTAAAGCTTTATGCTTGGTTTCAGATGAAAGTTTGGGATTAGCAAAATCTGATCCATTTTCGTATATTTTTCAGTAAAATATTTATTGGCGTCACTCAGAAAAGCAGGTATTATTTAAATATTTTTATCGAATTATTGGAATGTCCTCTCAAACCAACACAAAAAACATCAGGTTCAATGTGTAGAGGTTATCCGAGAGTTTTAATCTAAAAAAAACTAATGCCAAAATAAATAATTTAATTAGAGCGTGATTGCTATCACAACATCTAATTATCCAGTTCACAATACAAAAACCGAAAATATGCGATATCGCCCCGAATCTCGGAAGGAGACTGAACTCAAACCTTCGAAACACCCGTATTTATGCAAGTTCAATCTTGTTGACCTCCTAGCAACAGATTGTATGACATCGAATGAGCCAAATATCGATTTTATCAAACTACCTGCATTAGGTAAATTAATAATTTTATATTATTTTTGACAACTCAAATCAATATTTTAAAAATAACCTTACAGTTCGGCCGTCCTGAATTTAACACGTCCTCGTGTTTCTAATCAATCTTGTCATGTCAGTCGCGGGCTTCCCTGCCCTAAGTCAAATCCAAATCATGGGCTATCCTGCCCTCCGTCAAATCATTAAAACCTATCCATGAACTGCCGAACTATCAGTTTTAATATCAAATCAATAATAAATCCAAACGACTAACCTCTCATTCGATGTACACGAAATCTGAATTACTTACTGCAAGTTACTTTCCACTTCACAAAAGACTAAATTCTTTTTAAAAAAAAACTAAAAATTTTAATCACCAAATCAAACTCAATAAAAATTTTAATCAAATGTGGGTTGTTTACAAAAAGATACCAAAGCGAAATTAAGACAACGTGAGACACGTCCCGCTTCTGAATTATTGGCGTCACTCAGAAAAGCAGGTATTATTTAAATATTTTTATCGAATTATTGGAATGTCCTCTCAAACCAACACAAAAAACATCAGGTTCAATGTGTAGAGGTTATCCGAGAGTTTTAATCTAAAAAAAACTAATGCCAAAATAAATAATTTAATTAGAGCGTGATTGCTATCACAACATCTAATTATCCAGTTCACAATACAAAAACCGAAAATATGCGATATCGCCCCGAATCTCGGAAGGAGACTGAACTCAAACCTTCGAAACACCCGTATTTATGCAAGTTCAATCTTGTTGACCTCCTAGCAACAGATTGTATGACATCGAATGAGCCAAATATCGATTTTATCAAACTACCTGCATTAGGTAAATTAATAATTTTATATTATTTTTGACAACTCAAATCAATATTTTAAAAATAACCTTACATATTTATAATGGTAGTTATATCAGAGAGAGTAAGGGTCCAAATGGGTCGTTTATTTATTCATAAGCTATATTTTTGTGGACCTTTGTTACCTTCGTCATGGGCAGTCAAATATTTTATTTCAAACTAGGAGATCCCCTGACATTTCTGAGTCTCAACTGGATATAATGAGTTCTAAGTTGTTATAAGTTGCATATCGGAGGATAAACCCCCAAAAGTATTCTAACTTACGATGCTTACCTTGCTGAGCCGAATTAATTCACGAGGTAAATATAGCTATAGTTAATTTATGGTATTTACAACCATTTTGACATGTAGTTTTGGAGAACGACTTGTAGAAGTGTTCATAGTAAATTTTATCGTAGACTCCAAGCAACGACTTCATGTTGGAGTTCACCAAGTGCCAACTCCTCAAACCTGATGATGCAGGGTACAGAACTCCAAAACTTTAGTGATTCAGGAACTGCGGATGGTGCAATATTACTTTAGGTACCAAGCATAGACTACATCATTGAACTTCGAACCTAACTCTTCAATCCTGATGCTGCAAAGTACTGATCTTCTTAACCGTGGGTTTGGAAGGTGGTTTTTTGAATATTTTCTTGTCCAAACCACTTTATAAGCAATTGTCTTTCTATGTTAGAACTATATAAGATAAAGTTAATAAACTTATGTTAGTTACTTAGAGTTAATTATGTTAGTCAAATAAAGAAAAATATTCCCTGAAACGGCAAAAAATAATCACTACACTAGCGGCACGCTATGATGGCCGGTTTGACACATTACAATAGTGATGTGGAATGTCAATTTATTCTCGAACAAAAAACAATTAAGTTTTGTTTTTGTACCTGATTAAATAGGTTTAATAAAACAAAAATGTATATGTTTATTTAATTTATTTGAACGAACTGAATATTTGAACGAAAATGAATATACATACTTTATATGCACACAAGAAACATATGAATACAAAAGATACCAAAAAAGGTGCCACAAAAGGCCATAATTAATCAGATTCGTCCATACTACTATTTTCACTGTCGTCACTGCTATCATCACATACATTAATAATTATATGTTCGTTTTCTATAATATTATCTATTTTCACATCTCTTTCATAATCTTCCCTTATTAATTTAACAGTTCTATTCACAACCTTTTCCCAGTCTCCTTTAGTCACATGTTCACAAGCTTCTTCTAATAATTTTAGCATTTTTTTTGTGGTAAATGGGGGTTCTGTATTGTGTCTTGCAGCATATCCCTTAATTTGAGCCCACACCAACTCAATCGCATTATACTCACAATGGTAAGGCGGTAACCGTATAACTCTGTGCCCATGTTCTAATGCTATTTCGTCAATGACGTATCGGATCTTGGTTGGTTTGTTTTCTTTTAAAAGACGTACTAATTCCGCTTTTAACATATTCATGTTTGCATCTACGCCATTTTTACGAAGCCATGCGACGATATCAGCTTTCTTTTGGGATTGGGCAGGTGGCTTGTCAATTTGCATCGAGTGGTATGGGGCGTTGTCCATAATTATAATAGATGGTTCAGGGAGGCTACACAACATTGAGGTAAACCATTCAGTAAACTTTTCTCCATTCATGTCTTCATGATAGTCTCCAGTGGTTTTTGACGCAAAAGCCATGAGAGAACCTTCGACAAACCCGTTGATGGTTCCGGCGTGACAAATTATAAGTCGCGATCCTTTTCCTACAGGAACTTTGGAAGTAGATGCTGCTGTGTCATCGTTCCAAGAACGGCCTACAGTATGGTTAGCATTAAGCCATGTTTCATCCAAGAACACAACATTTTGCCAATTTTTGATTTCTTTCACTTGCCGTAAAAAAGTATACCTTGCCATCGCTATATCAAATCTTTCCATCAATATTTTGCGTTTGTTACATTTTTTGTATCGAAATCCAATGGTCTTCAAAATCTTCGTTAAAGAACTTTCCCCACCGAAGAATAATCCAGCTTCCTTCAGTGAATGCACCAACTTTTTTCTTGTTGGATACTCCTTCTGTAAATAGTAGCCGTAAACATGTCTTCGGATAGCATCGGCATCAAAGCTATCGATGCCTACGACTGGTTTTGCTCGTTTTCTCTTTTTTGGTGTGTGAAGTTTATTTTCTTCTGTGCCAGTCTCGCCATATTTTTTTTTAGTTATCCGTCTAACAGTTCGTTGTCCAATATTAAGCGCATCAGCTACGCGTTCAACCACTGACGTTATAGGTAAAATTGGCCCTCCATTTTGAGCTTCACGATCGAAATAGTTACGAAGGCGTATTACGAACTCACGTGTCTGACTATTTAGAACAGTTCTCTGCGTACGTTCGGTCATATCGACGAAATCCACAACAAAGGGCTTGAACAGAGTCCAAATTAACGAGCAAGGGTCAACAGTAATGCAGTATCAATATTTGAAATCCAAAGCCAGGTCAAAACTATATCACAATCGCATTGCACTGACAGTTTATACTTTTCGAAGCAACGTCAATTCGAAACTGCTTTGTTTTGCATTGAGCATTGACGCGAGTTTGCCGGAGGTAGTAGTTGTGCTAGCCAGCGATCCTATGTGACGATCGTATTAGATTCCATTTTTAAAAATTTATTGATATTTTTTTGCGATTTCAGAGGTTTGTCCACATAGTGAAAATTGTTCATATTCACAAGTACATTCACCCCTTAAATGGTGCAAACTGATTTTTCTACACTTGTATACATTTAAGAAATCAATTTAATAAATAAATTTTGAGTCCTAAACCTAAAACTACATTCGATAAAATTTATGAATCTCTGCACATTACTATCGTCAATAAAGTAATACAATTATTTCCTTCAAAGTCGTTATCAATTAATACGGAACTTCATGAGCGGACAAACGTCAAACCGGCCATCATAGCGTGCCGCTAGTTTAGGTACTTTATTTGTAGCAAGTAGACTTTCTCTAATATACTAGAGTGGAGTGATCACAAATAGATTAAACTAAGACGCTTCAATACATTATTGCTCCACAAATATTTGATGAGGATTACTTGCGAAGTGAGCATCCATTAGTGTGACAATAATTAAATTAAATATTTAACACCTGAACATACCATAGAGGATTATTAACTTATTAAGTTAACTATGAGAAGTGAATAAGTATACAATTTTGAAGCCTCAATAGCTCAAAGGTTTGGACTGAAAAACGAAAAGTCATAACCCCGTAGACTCAAGCTTGACGCTTAGTCACTTAGCATGGCATTTATGATTTTTTTATATATTTTTTTACATACTTTATTTTATCTGTAGAGGTATGTCATTTCATAACGAGTATGATGAAAAACTTTAGTTTGATTAAAAGGTTTCTTTATAATTTTATAAAAGAACTAAGTATGCATTTTTTTAATGATAAAATAGCGAACAAACGAGCAGGCGGGTCACCTGATGTTAAGTGATTAACGCCACCCATGAACATTAGCAGCACCAGAGGTACCGCCGACCTATACTTATCATATAAATACGAAATGTGTCTGTCTTATATTACCTAGCTAACCTAAAATAAAAAGAAGTATGAACAATATAATATTTCTTAGAGAGAACGTCCACATAATATTTATGAAGTTTATGAAGATATATATTTTCGTGTATGATATTAATTCGGTTAGCTTCCACCGGGGAGATAAGTCACATGTTAAACGAACCGACAACACGCAGAATGTTGTTGTTATGATGTTTGAGAGAATGAGAGAACACACTCAATATTTATAGCCTCGTTAGGGTCCTATTTCATACACTACAGGCTCCATTGTTGCTAAAATATTTTGTGCCATAAATTTTAAGCAATATACCTAAACTAATATTTGGCTTTACTGGTGCAATCACTGAACTCTACTGATACAAATACGCTGGACCTGCGATTGCCGAATGCAGACCCGTTTTTGAAGAAACTTGATTTACGCCATTTTGGTGCTTATAGCAAGAGTGTGTACTCAGGGTGCCAGCCAGGTAACCTCCCAGTGTGCCTGGATGCTGCTGGTCCCTTTTGGATGCGTCCGAGGGGAAGAGCAGTGTTCGGGCCGGTGTGCCCCGGTAACATGGCTAATAATTTCTCTTCGGAGATATTGTTGGCTATGGCTAATGACCTGGCAGGGGGGGGAGGTTTCTCCGCGTGTCCCTCTGACTAGCAGAGGGCACAGTGGACGAAGCGGAGGATGGGACGCGGGCGACGTGCGCGTCCCAGGGTCGGGGGACGCACTTCGTTGATGCGTCCCGGAGATGCGGTGGTGGGGACCGAGCAGGTCCCCGGTGGAGGGTCTGCCTCGGACGTCGCTGGCTAGGTCGCGGTTGTTTGCTTCGGCCGTTCCCGTGACTCAGTCGCCAGGCGACGCGCAGTAGCGCCGCTGGGGTTTAGTGGGTATTCCGGTCGCCTCTCGGCCGGCGAGTCCCACATACCCTCCCTCAGCTGGCTGGCTGCCTCACGGCTGGCTGGCTAGCTTCCGGGGGGGGTGCGTAAATGCATTCCCCAGCGTCAACAAAAAAAAAAAAAAGAGTGTGTACTCGGAACTAAATGTTAGTAATGAAGTAGATATCAACATACAACGGTCAACACGCAGACCATATTTTGACACAAATTATAATTCCCGGTACGCTCGCTCGGTGGGGCACTTCAAATCGGCAAAAAATAACTGACATTTTGTACGGCACACTCTTCCAGCGTACTTACTTGTAAATGTCCATTTCAGTTGGTGCAATGCAAGCTGCAATGGTATGAATGTAATAAAGTTTCGACTTTCGTAGTAAGTACGGTAAAAGTTTGTTATTAAAATATTATGTGTTTTTTAAAGATAGAACTAAGCACCTGGCCTGCCCTGTATTACTCGTGTGGAATTTCTGAAAATCCTTTCTGTGAACTAGAGAGACTATGTTATGTCAAAAACCTGGCTGCATGAATATATCAGTCAGTCAGTTTCTCCTTTTATCAGTATAAATATCTGATTTCGCTGTCGCAAATCATTCTATCGCTAAAGCTGCATATTATAGGTATATCCACTTTATTTGCATGCCATATAAGTACCTACGTACTTACTACGTACTAAGTACAAAAGATTTTCAGAAGTAGAAATCTTTTGTAAAACTTAATAAGTAGATAATGATGCCTTATATACACCTACGCCTTTGTCATAGTATTATATTTTGGTAAAATAATCTCATAAATGAATTAAGCCCAAATTTAATTTTCCAAAAAAATATTACTTACTAGATATTTCGATTAAAAATCTCGCACATTAAAGGGCACAGTCATAATGAACTCCGATCCAGCCAATGTACCTACTTATGAAAAAATAAATAAAGCGCTTTGTATTTCCAGCCAATTAACCAACTCAATGATACATACAGAAATGCGGGCAAAGGCAGAGTTAATCAGAGGACGTTTTGTTTTTTTCTTTGGCTTTGATGTGTAATTTTCTGCCAATGAGCCTGGACCCGCATCTTGATTAACTCCGGTTCAATGGTCATTGGAAGTTTGGCCCCGATTTTACTGTCGTCTAAAAAAAAATAGGAAACATTTGCTGAAAAAATCATATTATTATAGGGTAAATAGTGGTTATATATTGCGATTAATATAATAATTTTACATATTTTTTCGTTGATTTTACATTACAAATCATCTTGTTCGTATCTTGCACAGAACTCCTAAGAATTGTCTTGGGTATGTCTTGATCTATATATTAAAGTTTAATGGTGTCTGGTAGTGGGTTGCCACGTAATATTAAGTATCTGAGAATTCATGACGTGAATTCTTATACTATTCCGAAGATAATAGTTAAAAAAAATACACTTTATACTTTAACGTAAGATTTTTTACACATTTGTTACCAGCTATCTCCCAAAGCCACCATGATCCAAACTTCATAGTCGCTAATCGTTCTTCCCTGTGTTGGGGAAATTAGGCAGAGAAACTTTCAACTTTTATAAAATAACGAAGGCCTGGCCCTTACGGGTTCTCTCTCTTTTACAAAATCGTTTCGGGTAATGTAAAAATGCTCTTACAATAGCTTCGCTCGCTGCTATTGGAAATTCGATAAGTAAGTATAAACTGCAGAGCGCCTCGTTTGTATCTAGTCGTTCGTTAGGCTGCCAGATCCGGTTTCCTTATCAACGGCCATCCGGTTGTGTTTCTTTGTTAGTGCCGGATACCTCTGAGCATCGCAGTTCAGTGGAATTGTGGCCGTGCACTGTCGATTTAATTTGAAATCTGACCTTTGACAATTTATTCACTTACTAGCTGATACTCGCGACTTCGTCCGGGTGGATTTACGTTTTTCGAAATCCCACGGGAACTCTTTGATTTTCATTAATGTGTTAATCTAGGGTATAATCTCCATTTCAAATTTCAGCCAAATCCGTCCAATAGTTTTTGCGTGATTGAGTAACAAACATCCACACTTTCACATTAATAATATTAGTAGGATAATGTAACTAGAACAGTTTATCTCTTGGCCTCGTATTTTTTATTGCTTAAGGTCGTGTAACCCTTTTCATAAAGCACATTGGAAAAGTTTCCTTAGGGATTAATTTGAGTAAGTATTTCAAAAAAACATTTTTGAAATAATATCTGGGATAATCTCAATCAGCAGGAAAATCCAGATTTTTTACATAATATCTGTTATATTGTTCTTTGATAAATCTACTAACTAGATATTGTTAAAAAAATATTAATTTTTCTACATACTAAGTATGAAAACTTAGTTAATGTATAAGGTAGGTATCTTGTTAGTTGTAGTTCCAAGTATTACTTTACCTAATATCGAAAACTTTTACAAGAGTTCCGCATCCAAGTCACTCAGCTTCGTTACATTACAAAGAAGTCTTGAGTAAGGAAAACCATCTCCAAAGTGGTATTAAACTATTGACAAACCACTCGACGTCGCTCGGCGAGGAAACGTTTGCTTACTTGGAAGATGTCAGATAAAATCTATATCTACTGAAGATACACACTTGAAATGGTTAATAAATAACATACAAAGCGGTTTTAAATAGTTTAATATATCTATTTCAATAAGATACTCTTTTTAAGGTAGAAGCGACGGGCCTGCCCGCGAAAACTGGACCCTTTCAAGTAAAGATTTTTATATAAACCTGTGAGGATGGTACTGCTATTGTCGCAATTAAAATAAGTACCAAAAACCAAATTAAATTTGAATTTCGCGGGCAGGTCCGTCTCATGCCTCCTAAGAACAGAAACAACAACAACAAAAAGAACTAAAAATATGATAAAATGCAGGGTAGGGTAGCAGCAGGGTAGGACCCAAGCCACCAGTGGTCAGGGCTCCAGAATGAGAAACCTCCTCACAATGCGTGCCATCTCAAAAACCTGCCTTCTGTAACTTACTATTGATCCAACAGATTTTGGTCGATTAAGGATTGTTATCAATAATATACAATACAAGTAAGGTGAAGTTTATAAGTATTTGTTATTAATGTATGAATGTTGTAGATAGTTTCAAGTATTCCTGATCTATCGCAAACTTACACAAGAGTTTCGTATATCCAAGTCCCTCGGCTTCGTTACATTACAAGGAGTCTTGAGTAAGTAAAAGCATCTCGAAAGTTGTATTGAACTATTGACAAACCACTCGACGTTGGCGAGGAAACGTTTGCTTACTTGGAAGATGACAGATAAAATGTGTATCAAAGATAGGTTCGTGAAATGTTTGATAAATAACATTCTCATGCTAGGTATCTACTTACATATTATCTCTCTATTTACAAGTGTAAATTAAAAAATTATAACACCCCCGACAAGTGAAGGTTACAGTAACTAGAAAAGAGCTGATAACTTTCAAACGGCTGAACCGATTTTCTTGGATTATAGCTAATCTTGATCAAGCAACCTTTCAAACAAGAAAAACTAAATTAAAATCGGTTCATTAGTTTAGGAGCTACAATGCCACAGACAGATACACAGATACACACGTCAAACTTATAACACCCCTCTTTTTGGGTCGGGGGTTGAAAAATTAAAAGCTCCAAACATTTATTCAACACAGAAACGATTGCATTTTATTTATTTACTTAGTAAAAATAAATAAGCACATATAAACCGCTGAAATCCTCTAACAGAATATTTTACAAGTTGTTAACAGATTTCAAGTAGGATTTAAATAAACATATTTTATAATCGCCTATCAATTTAAGCTTCCTGTAAATATTTGTATTACAATCAAAACAGAGTTTTCGGCCATCACATACGCGATACTTTTAAAATTGGCAATTGACGATTTGGTCGCTTTTCGGAGTTGCGATCACACTCCGTATATTCAGTCGTTCGTCAGCACGAACCCAGTGTATTCACAGTGTACAGTGTATCTGTAGAGTAAGTATCCAGTGATAAGATTTCTGAATGTTGAAGAATCTGAGTGTTCACACAGTTCACAGTAATAATAATGCTATCCCAAGAAACCCTCTACAACTATGCTATAAATGGAAGGAGTGTACGGCGCAGACAAATCAAAAGCTATGCAGCTATTGCATGGTTTACATGGCAAATATTAAATAGCAAATGTGACGAAAGGCAGTAATTTAATCTCGCGATTGGAGGATAGTCCACTTCAATACCGTATCGCAATTCTGGTATCATAGGGCTTCAAGATAATGCGGTTATATTGCAATACTGTCAATACCGTCAATATTTCCTCGATACGGGTAACAATATCGCGTACCTATTGCATTATAGTGATAGTGTGACAGACTTCAATGATTGCAAATTCGTCAAAATGAAATTTTTCTGTACTGATGACTGATTCTCCCACAAAACCGCTGATCGCAGTTGCTAAAAGTATCGTGTGTGCCTTAACTCTAAATGGTTGGATCCACAACCAAAAAAATTCAACATTCATAATTGCTACCGAACTCCACAAAACGAGAGCAAAAAAGCGGAACTAACATTGTAAAACAAGTGAAAAATTTTAATATTTTCACGAGGGACGCGCGAATTTTTTTGTCTTGGAAAAACATCGCTTGTTCCCGTTATTAAAATCTCTACAGTGTCGCGGTAGCTGCTCTGAAATGAATATTATATTGTTTTAAAGACGGATTAGCATATTATTCTTTGATGATCTAATTAGGTACTAAAACTTTAGTTTTACATAAAAGCTGCATATTTTTAGGGTGCTATTTTATAATAGCGGCTTTTTAGAGTTTCTATACAAAAACGAGTTTTTAATGTTTATAAGTGAGTGCCATTCCATTGAAACGCTTGGCTGCAGATGTAGATAAGATTATTTATTATTAATGTAGATTAGCTGTGGATAAGATTGGTTAAACTGCAAAAGTAATACAAAGATATACCTATGTAAGTATATAATATGTATGCACTATAGGAGTATACTACCACTCACGTCCAGTTGCATGACAGGCAGTCAAAGCATCATCGTTAAATTATTTTGACCATCAATAAAAGCAAAATAAATTGCACAATTCAGTGTTTATTAATTTTGAACCAAAATCTTACCTCTAACCTACGGAGGTTTGAATACTAACTTGTGCAACCTACTTTGTATTTATTTGTGGTCAAAGCCAGAGTGACAAAGCCTAATGGCAACTATAAAGGTGCATCCACACTTGGGCATGCGCACGAACCGTGCACACAACGCGCATCGAACACCTACGGATGTCACTGTCTCTGTGCGCACGTGCAAGTCGCGAATGCGTATATTATTATCATGTTTGTATTCACTTCCAAAAACTCTCGGACATGTCCACGCCGTGATTTGTACAACATCCACGCAAACCGCTCGCAAACCACACTTGGACACGTCCACATTATACGTATTCTTATGGTGCGTGTTGTGTGCACGGTTCGTGCGCGTGCGTAAGTGTGGATCAGTCTTGTAACTTTACCCGCCTGTCATGGAACTGAACCTAAGTGAAAAGCTCGGCCATTTAAAAATAGACTGCATCTAACAAGCGTCACTGAAGAGCACTAATAGACATTCCACTTGATTGAGTCAAGCTTTATTACCCAGAGGGTAGAAACTTTCCGATACCGTGATCTTCCTTTGAAAGCACTTGCATCCAATTACTTGACATCGCTTTTAGATAAACTTAAAACTGATAGCGTTAATGGATAAAACAAAAATTGTTATAAAACGTAAATGTGAATTTTAGAGCGAAAAGCAGAAACGAAATTTAAGTCCTGTTTAAGTACCTATATTACTAATATCCATAGTATGAAATTCTGCCGATAATAGTTCTCAGGTAATACTTACAAAATTAATAATTTTCAATCTATCCATAATCTGCAACCAAGTTACCTACTTAGCGACTTGTTAATAATATCAAAAAAAAAATTGGTTGTCTGTAAAGTCGGTTTACTGACGATAGGTAACGCATGAGTCATGTCGAGGTAACGCCGCATGAGTCATTTTTTTTCGTGCGTGCAGCCGGCTGTATCGAATTATAAGACGTTGTCACGTCAAAAAGATGTTACAATTTTTGACAAATACCAACGTTACTGTAACCTATCGACAGATTACAGATAGATTAATTATTATTATAAATAATACTAATCGTCAATTTCGAAGAACTAAAGGATCGTAGGCGATCCAATATTTGATATTTTAATTTTCGAATTATCCGAGAAGATTTTTTTCAGTGAAAAATACGTATATAACTTTCCTTAGTTTCCTAGTTTCGCGGTAACCAGATGAATCAGGTATTTATACAGCCACGTATAACTAATTTTGGAAGTGAAAACTTCTTAAGATGCGTTAGGTGATTTTGGTAATGTCGATAGTGCTCGGAGTACCGCAAGCTATGTTCAAATTAAACTAATGTTGATGGTTTTAATTTACGATATGTACCTACTATACATTTAATTTAAAAAATTAAAAAAAAACATTGGTGTTTCATAACTTTAAGGTTTCACTTCTGCCGGCAGTCTCCAATGATTCCCAATTTTTCTTCAAAGCCAAGCCTTTAAGTAATTCCTATCGCATATTACTGAATAGGATTCTATTTTGCGAGTCCATTTGCGAGCTCTGCTGGTCCGTAGGGATTTAAGCTAATGCGGCAGTGAGGATTGCTGAAACAAGAGACGAAATCACCCCTCCACCCGAGACTAAGGCTTTAATCCCAGCTGGAAAAACAAAGCGCTGTGATAGACTATTATGAGGCAAGAAATGATTTTTAGTGAAGCATTATTACAAGTTATTACAACAAGTTCGTTGTTGTAAGTTTTCGCTAGGTATGTTTTGAAGATTCTAAGGCTGAGATTTATAGAGCGCACTTTGACTTAGCTTAGACTTAAGACACTGTTAAAACGAGACAGCGTTATACCACTGGCATAAATCTGTCTCGTTTTAACTGAAACTTAAGTCTGAGCAAAGTCAAAGCACGCTCTATAGATTTCAGCATTAGTGTCTCTACCTGTGACCACCGGTTCATAATGCAGATGCTCTGTGAAGTACCGGCAAGAAACTCAACCGGTAACAAACTTTTGTATTTATCTTTTTTTTTTGAAAATTTAACGAGTAAGAAACACATTAACATATTTTCCATACTAATATTATAAATGCGAAAGTGTGTCTGTCTGTCTGTTAGTCTGTCTGTTTGTTTGTTTGTCCTAACTTTTCACGGCCGACAGTTTAACCGATTTGACGAAATTTGGTACAGGGTTAGCTTATATCCCGGGGACGGACATAGGCTACTTTTTATCCCGGAAAATCAAAGAGTTCCCACGGGATTTCTAAAGACTCATCTGCTTAACCGATTTGTAAGAAATTTGGTGCCGAGGTAGCTTGCGTCCCTGTAATTGATATAGGCATTTTATCCCAGAAAATCAAACAGTTCCCACGGGATCTTTAAGAACCTAAATACACGCGGACGAAGTCGCGGGCATCCTCAAGAAGTTTATAAAACCAGTGCGAAGCCAGGGCGGTTCAACTATGTAATAATATTACCAAAAACAAAATATTGACACACTGTTGATTCATTGCTTTCGTGATAAAATAAAAAACGCAATAATGAAATGAGAAATATCGAAATAAACACGGGAAAAGTTGAGCACACCCGGAAATTAAACCTACTCGAGCAATAATTCCTCTCCGTTGTTTATTTACGCTCGATGGAGAACAACGATGTCCGACTATAGTTGAACACTGGGCTTGTATTGGTATTACTATCACCTGGGGTGATTCGCTAACTCAGTGATAATCACTAAGTGAAAGCCATCAAACTCATTTGACATTAATTGGTTCTATATCGCTTCACTGAACTTGATATAAAAATATATTTTCGTAGGAAACCTTCAATGGATTTAAAATAAATGTCAAATATTGATGGCTTTCTTTGATCACCGAAGCAAATCAGTAGACTGGTAAAAAGCTAGGTCTCTACAAGAGTGCTCCATGAAATGGTAGCTCGTTTCTAGGGTTATCTTTTCTACTAGGGTTCATTTATCTTTGTAAAAAAAAGTAAAGATTTTAAACCAAACCATTACTTTGATATCAATCTTCCATTCTCTACCTATAACTTTTGACGGCACCACTTTCATCAAAGACTGAAGAAATTAAGATTAAGCACGATTTCATCAGAACAATTTACAAAGAGTGAATTTTATCTATCTTGCTCTGCCTGAAATCTTATTGATAAGCCATCATTCTTAAATTCCTCTTAAACTTTATTTAAAGACTGAGCGTTATTCATATAAAAATATTTACTTAGGTAATCGCTAATGGAATCTCAGAATAAATTACATTAGATACTTATATTTTATCTGTATTATTCACAAGAATATCTAAAAATAGCTGACTTCGTTTGCATGGATTTAGGTTTTTAAAAATTGCGTGGGAACTCTTGGATTTTCTAGGATAAAAATTATACGTCTATATCCAGGTTGCAAGCTATGATTACTTCCATACTCAATATTAATAATTGTATCTGTCTATTTGTATATTAGTCTGTCTGTTACCTTTTCACGACTCACCCGCTTAACCGATTTATAAAAATTTGGGCACAGAGCTTGGATACAAGAATTCTGAACTGAATTTTTTGATTGCTGTCCTTTAATACAATTTTTTACACCTTCATACAACAGAAATTTTGGTTTGAAATAGGTACTTTTAGCCCTTCCATACGTAAGTACCTACTAATGTAATTCAGTGAATCGAACATACAAAATTACTCGACGTAACTTGGGAATAAGTTACAAACTTTGTGCCAAACACAAATTCACACACCGTAAAGTTTATACCGTTATATCGTATACAATATTATAAGCGCGGGAGCGATTATAGATATTTTATCCAAATTACATCGGCGCTCGGCGCTCCGAAGATTCCCTAATAAAAAGAAACTTTCGACAGAATCCCGTTACCCTGGCAATAAAGCGGGGCAATTTTCGACCGCTTATATCTCTTGTTTGTTCCGAACGTGCTGAGATGTGTTTTGCGAGAAAAGTTATGTTGAATCTAATAAAGCAAACTCGATTTTTCCCACAAAACGTATTAAGTATACCTACTAGCAGATTTCCGTGCCTTCGTCAATAAAATAGGTACCTATTAATGTTTAACCACTCAGCACACTCTATTAACTTTTAGTTTTTTGAATCTAGATTTAAATGATCTTTAGAAATTTTATCCCCAAATACGGTGTGAAAGTTTATAAGAAAATCCGTCATTTTCAAGTTGTATATCCTTGAAAATTGGTATAGTGCGTTTCATCGAATAGTAGGTACCTATGGCGTTATGTTGGCTCCCTTGTCTGTCCAAGTCATTGGCACCATATTTACATAAGAAGACGCAGATTTTGTTTATTTTCATTTGATTTTCCTGAATGAATGAAATGAAAATAAACAAAATCTGCGTCTTCTCATGCCAATATGGTGCCAATGACCACCCAACAGACAGGGCAGCCAACATAACGCCATATTCAACTATTCGTTGTGCTTTTGGTTACAAATGAAGAAATACGTGTTTCAGAATATTTGGATTTTGGACACTCGTATCGTATATAATACAATATCGTATTCAATAACTCTATGTTCAGCCTAATAAATATTTATTTGAATTTGGTTTAGGCACTTGTTATATTGTTACCTCATCAACTGTGTTTGTGGTTTTGGTTGCAGCCGCTAGCTGTTGAAATGGGTTTCATTGAGCACTCCACAATTTCAATAAAACTGAAATAATTTGCACGGAATTGGCTAGTTTGGAATAATTGAGCTAATTTGAGGTTAAAGTGGAATTGCAGTGATGCCATGAAAATTTCACTAAGTACAACAATTTCAGCTGCAGGGTAGATCATTAAATTACGTAAAATATGAACCTTTATGAAATTCGAAGAAGAAGGAAGTTATGTGGCAAATAGTTAAAATAAGAAGGCAAAATGAAGTTAGATGAAGCTCGCGATTTCATCCAAGTGGATTTAAGATTTAAAAATTCTGAGGGAACTCTTTAATTTTCCGGTATAAATAGTATCTCATGTCCGTCCGTCTCCGGCATGCATACCACATGAGGTGTGCCTACTATGTCTGTATCAAATGTCAAAACCGTTTAAATATACATAAAAAGATAACATACAGACAGACAAACAAACAGACAGACACTTTTGCTTATACTCGTATTATGTACCAGTATTAGAAATTAGTACGGATTATTAAAATGACTAACTATCTAAAAAAACACTAATTATCTAATTCAGTAACTAAGACTTTCAATGTAGGTTAAACAAAAAAATATAACGTTTATTGGCCATTTTTTTTTAAAGTAGATTTAATAATTATTATTATTTTGTAGAGGTACTATTGGGTACAAATATTGTACGTACCTAAAAGCTAACTTTGTCATGAAAAACGTATGAAAATTGGCAGGAATTTTTCTTATTCAAAAAAGATATTTCTGAATGCAAGAAATCAGTGAATATACCACTCCTTTTAGTTTTATTTCTAGGCCGTACCTACGTTTCTTTTTTTGCAAACATCGAATAAATTTCCACGTGTAACACGTACTCAAACCAAACCTTTTTTGAATAAATATATACGCGCTTAGTAACACTGGTGTAAGGGCGAATAATACAGTCAACAATACATTCAATCTCAATAATCCTCCACTTTAGTATGTAGCTCACAATACCTGTTTGCGTATGGCAAACATATGGCCAATTTACATGCGCTGGGGCCGTGTTTGGATAAGGATATAGCAAATCCTATTGTGGCAGTGTTTGGTCGAGAACAATGAGCGGTTGGCCTGAATGATTCATCAAATGTTCGGCAAACAAGTCAAATTCAGTATTGCTGAGATAAAGGGGTTAATCGTTGTAACTATGAATAGCGCTCATTACGAAATGGAATGAAATTCCATGATGATTCGGAGATAAACTTTATGCGTTACGTTTTGTGGATTAAGCTGATAGCACATTACCAGTGACCTATAAGAAAAACAACAAGCAACGAGATGCATTTTCAGTACTAACCGCGACTGTAGTCGTCCCAGTATTTTTACCCGACTACAGCAAAGCCAAAAGGAAGGGTTATGATTCTTCTCGGTTTTCTTGGTTTATTGGTTAGTTGGTTTGTCCTTCAATCACGTCACAATGGAGTAACATCGACGTCATTTTTTACATGGGTATAGTTGAAGACCTGGAGAGTAACATAGGGTAATTTTTATAACGGAAAATCAAACAGCTCCCAAGTGATTTTTAAAAAACCTAAATCCACGCGAACGAAGTCGTGGGCATCAGGTAGTATAAAAAATATTGCAGAAAATGCGTAAGTCCGCGTCACTGGTGATTCCTTTTTAATTCAGTCAATAAAAACATTCAGTGAAGAATTCAGAAGGCGTTAATGATTATTCTAAACCATGAAAAAATTGTAAGTCTATGTTCTAAACATTTAATTTATCTACGAGTAAAAATTATCGCATTTCAGCTACATATTTTTTTTTTTTGGGTTTTTTCGTTTATTATTAGGAAATGTCGATTTTACGTACCTACAGTTTAGATTGAGACAATTCTGTTGCTGGAATAGAGAAATAAGAGAATTCGAGAAACTTTATTCGGGAAACATCAATAGTTTATGGCAAACTAGATAAAAATATAGGCGATACTTACTCATAAAAGAGGTTATTAATGTATCTTCAGCGATTGATTTCTGTGTGACTTAGCAATTGGTTCCGACTTCCGAGGTTCAAATGGAGATTCTTATCGATTTATTATACAAACGGCCGATATTTTATCATGAGTATTTTCGTTATCTTACCGGTAGAATCACTAGAGTATTTTGTTTTTTTTTTCAGACAGATAGACAGACAATTAAGTGATCCTATAAGGGGTCCTTTTTAACTCGCGACCCAAAAAGAGGGGTGTTATAAGTTTGACGTGTGTATCTGTGTATCTGTCTGTGGCATCGTAGCTCCTAAACTAATGAACCGATTTTAATTTAGTTTTTTTTGTTTGAAAGGTGGCTTGATCGAGAGTGTTCTTAGTTATAATTCAAGAAAATCAGTTCAGCCGTTTGAAAGTTATCAGCTCTTTTCTAGTTACTGTAACCTTCACTTGTCGCGGGTGTTATAAATTTTTAATTTACACTTGTTTCCTTTTTAGATAAGGAACCCTATAAAACAGTTTCCTAATAGGTATAGAGTTTTATGAATACAAGATTTCAACAACAACAAACATTTTAACTTTGAATATCAAACCAATAAAACCAGGTTTCCTAAGTAGATTCCTACTCCTAATCCTAAAGTAATCCGACTGAAAAGCAATTTCCTTATTTTGATAAACAATGTGAAAGCTGACATTATTTTATAGATAAAAATGCGTGACAAATAAAAGAAATATATTTTCATGAGAACAATGGCTGAGCTCTAGGGACACCTAACATTTCGAAGAGAGTTATAAAATGTAATTTGATGTATTTTTTGTTCGTTGGCCGTAACCCCGGGGGCTTTTGTCGCCTGAAATATCATTGTTTGTGTAAAATACACGCCGTTTTTCAAATGTACTTTTCATTTTCTTTCAGCTCCATAGTTTTGTGTTCCTCCATTGTTCCTATGAATAGCTTCTCTAGGCTCTAGGTTAAAATAAAGCAGTGCTTTCAAGCAGCATATATATATTTCAACAAATCAACATACGTAGTTAACAAGACGTTTAACATAAAATCTTCAAAGTTTTATTTAACAAGCATCGAAGTTCAAGAGTCTATTATAAAATCATGATGATTTTCTTTCTCCTCCACATTAAAACAGATTAACGGACTTTAAAAATTACACCAGAATATTCATTGAACTAACATAGTTCAAAGTGTATTTACGTTTGAATTGAATTCAAGTACGGTCAGTGAAATCTATTGTTATTAATGCATTGAAAATCTAATATAACCTCCAAAATGGCGAGTACTTACGAAATACACAGTTAAGTCTCTCATGATAAAGTAACAATGTTTGATGTAGATATCCGATATTGCAAATAACACCCGATATAGTAATATAGTAATTTACATTTATACTTAGAGGTTCGAAAATTGATACCAACTAGCCAAAACTTGAAACACTATAGTACCTATTGGCGATCATGATATCAATTGTAACTTGCTAACAAAGTACAGCCTTACTGGTAACTTTAATTTTTGGATTTGGAATGACTATTACCAAATGATTGAACATTTTTTTTTTATAAATAAGATGAGTACATAGATAAAGTCAACGCAAATACAAATGTGTTTAAAGGCCGCTTCACACCAAGCACGTACACGTGAAACGTGCGTAGTGACGCGCGTGAATCCGTAGACTTAACTGCACGCATTGTGTCTACGTAAACGTTCACGCCACGCAAGCTGTATGCCATGTCTCATACAGTTCCATACATTACAACGCAATGGTACGCACTACTTCTACGCTTACGCAGCCTGTGTGAACGAGCTGTAAAAGTTACGGAAAGTATCTTTTTTGTATACAGGGCTTGCAATTTTTTTTAGAAAATGATACTGGTTTTGGCTTCAATTATCCCTAGAAAGACGCTACTTAAATATTTAGCGAACGTTTTTGTAGACTAATGTAATTATGTCCCGAAGGTGACTTCTGTCCAGAATTAATGACGTGGAAGCGTCTAATGTTATCTAAGTTCAACGTTTTCCTTTTCGGAAGCTAATTCGCTGGAGGCAATTATTAGGGGAACAAGAACAAAGGTACAGTGTATGACACGAATAACAAGTTTGTGAAGAAGATGACTTCATTGAAGTGTGTTCTCTCAAAATAAACGAAAACAAAATACTTAACTTTCTGTTGCGCTGTTATTTTTCTCTCGTCTTTGATGTTTTGTTTGATACACTTTACTGAGTTCAATTTCTCGACATTTATTTAAGGAAAACTATCGGTTTTCAAGGTTTTTAAAAAAGTAGATAATAAGTGATCTATTCGGAGATCCTATAGCTGGGTCCATACCAAGCTTGGCAACTTAAGGAGTCAGCCGAACTTCGCGGCATGGATGCGCCTCGACCGAGGCAAAAGCGCGCCTCTCGTATAAATCAGCGCTATGCCAGACCAACCTCGTTGCTGATTCAATCAACGCTCCATACAGCGCAACTTCAGGAGTTATCCTTCACTAGATGATGCCCGCGACTTCGTCCGCGTGGATTTAGGTTTTTCGAAATTCCGTGGGAACTCTTTGATTTCCGGGATAAAAAGTAGCCTATGTCCTAATCCTGAATATTATCTATCTCCATTCCCAGCTAAATCCGTCCAGTAGTTTTTGCGTGAAAGAGAAAAAACATAAACACACACATACACACAAACTTTCGCCTTTATAATATTAGTGTGATAACCTTCCTAGCGACAGTATTGTCCATTCAAAGGATTCGGAAGCCAGTTATAATGTTGTCAACAGAATGCATTCGTGTTGTGTTATAGAAGTACAGATTTTATTTAGTCTGGAGTTTTGGACCCACCCAATAATGTTGATAGGTACGGCCTAATAAACCCCGCAGTAGTTAATTATCTTGATATCATTTATTACATAGTTTTTTATGTGAATTCCCTTTAGATAACTTACTTGCATGACCTGGAATATAAAAAGTGATTCAAGCGCTGAGCGTATCTCGCAAGATATTTTCTCGTTCAGCCAAGCGCACTAATAACATACTTTGTAAGTACATAACCTGCTACGAACATAAAAATTGCAGTGAATATTCGCGTAGCCTTTGAATTTTGTACCCAATTTTGTGTTGAGGATGTTACACTTTTTAGGAAGTAATTTTAGGTTAGTATTTAAGAGCCAACAAAAGTTTTAATAATACTTTCATCAGTCATTGACTTCTGAATCTGATTGAATAGAAAGAAGCAGGCGCTATTTTGCTAAAGTCCATGATGGCAAAGTCACTTTGCAATTTTGCACTGTGAAGTAATATCACCTGAGAATGCTCTGGTGTCGGAGTGAAACATACGTTGTGTTCTAGAATATTTGTGTGGTGTATGTGTTGGTGGTATGTAGGTATTGCTTGCTTTTACTGCTTCTTTAGTAGAGGGGGGACGAGCGGTGCATATCGCATGCTGCACGTTGTATCCTACACATTTATCTGTTTTGGCGGATTGTAGCTTGTAGTTCATTGTATCGAATTTAAATTACAAGAATATAATGGAGTTTAAAGGAATACTTTCCGTTTTCAGTAGAACGTGCTTTCCAAACCAATGGTATAAGTACTTAGTCTCAAGAGTCAAAACTAAACTGTAGACCATATCATAAGCGTCTGTAAAAAAGGACTTATGAATACAAAATTTGGTTTTGATTTGTATAACGAATCAGGTACCAGCCGCAAGAGAAAATTAAGTCCTGATTAAAAATAAATAAGCGGTAACCTAAAATTTTCCTTTACGTTAATATTTCAAACATCAATGTTTGTAGATTTTTTTCTAATTCTTTTATTGCTTGATTATGATAATCCTTGAGATATAATCGCATCTCTTGCGCCTGTCTCTAAATTCGTTACAACTGTTCTAACTAAAATGTACGCGGTCGCGTTTATATTTCCCAAAGGACACGCCCGTCGTAAAGAGAGACGCAGTCTCAGTTGAATTAGGGTTTCGAAATGAAGATTCATCTCAGATACAAATCCTATGTTTGTAGTGACACTTGACAACGAAGAAAGTGAAAAAATCCCAAAGTATACTGCGATGATGTCTCTCCCTTGTCTCTCCTTTATTTTTCTTCTCTAGAGTACATTTTATTTAGAAGTGACTAGGCGTGAAGTCATAATATTGTCTTCTTTACACATAGACCAGATATAGTGTTATTTATAAACACTAAAGAGCAGGCTACATGTGGCTCCAAGAAAATCCATTTACTCGCTTTAACAGCGTAAAGTTTCTATTAAAAGTCGATACCTACAACAATAAAGCATCGAACAGCATTTGAACCATCGACCTTTCAGGTTTCAGTCCGCTTTAAATAAACGTTGCGACAGATAATTCATTTTAAAAGTAAAACATGGACGGAAAATATCACAAGAATTTTACTAGGAAAATCTATTTCAGGGTTTCATAGGGTAATCATACGAACTGTTGTGTCTCTTCTTTCTTATCCAATAAAAGAGGAAACATCCCCAAAGAAAAAAGAATGAGTGTGCATGGTTTAATTTCTTTTGCCGTCTCACCGCTCAACATGGAGCTAATGGGCCGGCGAAGTGGACTGACGGCTTTAAACTCTTTTGAAGTAGACTTTTAGTATATTAACCGGCCGCAGACAATGAGGGCAGCGATCGGATTTTTATTTTTTATTTTAAACCTATAGGGTTCTTCAAACTCATCGATATAGAAATTTTATATCGATGGTTAAACTAGGTAGGTACGAGTATATAGAATCGTTATCGGTGTCAGATACAAAACTAGCATAGAAACTATAGACACAATTTTTTTTTAGTTACATTTTGTATCTATAATAGTATAAAACAAATTTTGCGTTCGTTTGCTTATTCGTTTATCTACCTTTAATGGAAATGTACGAATTATTTTTTTATATTATGAAGGGGTGTCTGTGAGTTAATGTCTAAAAGGTAATCTCCGGAAGGTATATTCTATCCCCGAGCAGCGGTACTTAATTGTCGTTTTAAGTTATTGTACCTTCATTTTTGTTGAAATAAATAAATTGAAATTGATATATCAATGAACAGCTCAGGCTAGAAGACTGAATGTGGGGTTTTCTTTTTAACGTAGACCTCGTTAGGGATACGAAAGGGGTGCGAATTTCGAAATCGATTAGGGGTGTGTTGCCATAAACATAATCCTTTTCCTGGTTAGCCCGCTACTTCGTCATTTATGAAGAAGAAAGTAAAGTTGCCAAACATACTTATGTATAATATGCCAAGTGTGTACTGGCAATAAAATTCGCAGAAACATGCACTTTGTTATGTTAACACTCGCAGTAAGTTAATTTTAGGTTAATTTTAGCATGAAAATTGCGATTGGCATGACAGTTACAACGAATTCTGTAAGTTTTATTGCTAGTCGATACAATATTAGGATTAATAATCGTCAGCATCATTAACCCATCACCGGCTCACTACTGTGCACGGATCTCCTCTCACAATGAAAAGGGTTTGACCATAATCTACTACGTTGACTAATAAGGTCACTATTTTCATTATCCTGATCAAATAAATATTGCAATTAGCTTGTTTTAAAGATTAGAACTCTCGATTAGCCTCTACGCGTTGAGATCTATATCCTCGCGCAAGTTTAATATAAAAAGACACTTTAATAATTTAATCTAAAAACAGCTAAATAATACCTCCCTTTTTCTGACTGTTTCTTTCGTACATATTATTTTATAGCTATAAAAATTAAAATACAGAACTCGTTTCAAACAAAAATTCAGCATCGAATTATTATTAAATGAAATGAAAAGGACGTGACTCCCAGTTTTCACATTCAGTTCAACAAAAGTTGGAAACATTTTACAACTTTTTCATATCCGAGGACTTTCAGAAGCGGTCATATAAAATTCGTTTTTTACGGTTTTCCTTCGCTAGATGAAAGCACAGTTTGAAACATCCGCCTATTGTATGCGGTTACAACTTCGGTTATGAATATTCATTTAATTTTTTTCATTGTAAGTGTGACGTGTAGCTGCAATTTCACCTGTAAGTTTAACTAACGTAAGTAGCTTACATGATTAATTTACGACTTTGCTAATGTAAACAATCTTATACCTAAGTGTTGTTAGTAAAGTTGTCAATTATTTACGTAAGCTACTTACTTACATATTAAGCTAATGACAGGTGTAATCGCAGTTTTTGATCATGATGGCATTAGTCGGAGATATAAAAACCTGCTCACAGAATACAATGTGATTATTTATTTTTGTCACTAAGTATAGGAAGATAATATCTCTAGGTCTGCTAATCCGCACTTGGCCAAAGTATGAGACCCATGCTCATTAGTGAGCCAGCGATAATAATGAAAGTAAGATAAGTAATTAGCTCTCTAAAACAAATTGTTTTCGTAAAATGACAGACTTGGGAAATATAAGAAACTCATCGCAAAGAAAATATTAGTTATTTTGTTAATACCAATGAAAAAGTGGTTCTCTTAATAAGTTCGATACCTTTAACAAACCGACGTGGGTTTTCTCAAGGGAAATTATAGAATGAACTAAAGGCGAAGAATGTAAAGCATTCCAAAAGAAAATTAATGTTGCTAAGATTTATGACAAGTATTTAGATCAACGACTAAGCCTAGCTATCCAGCGAGCCAATAGCATCAACAATGTAAATATTTTGATTTGTTTATTTTGTTATATTGCATTGGAGAACATAGGCCACTTTTTGTCCTGGAAATATTGCATTGCAGGACATAGGAACACAGACACGGGATTTAAAATTCCAAGCCGAAGAACTTGGGGTCATTATCTATTTAGTACAGAGCTAGCTTTCATCCCGAAGAATGGTATATGCTAGTTTTTATCCCGAAAAAGGCAGGATTTTTATAAAACCAAACTTACGCCGATGGAATCGCGGGCATCATCTAGTAATAGAATAACTTACAGAAAGAGTTTGGCCCTTAACCGGAATGTTGTAGCAAAGAATACAAATTGTTACAAGATTGCTGCGTGCCAGAGTTGATATTAAATTCTTTGTGTTGTTATATTTTTCCTTCCCTCACTTTAATGGATATTTTGCAATTTCTAGATTGTGAATACCATTCCGTAAACTGTGATTAAAGAAATATTACGAAGGTACTACCTAGATGATGCCTGCGTATTTACCCGCGTCTCCGCGTGGATATGGCTTTTTCTACTCACGAGGTAGGTACTCTGGTTTTCCGAGATAAAAACTAGGCTGCTTTAGGGTGGATTTAAGTTATAGTTCCTGTTTAAACTCTTTGATTTTCCAGGGCAAGAGGTACCGTGTACCCTTCGCCGCCGCGGACGACAATTTCCATCTGTGGCCAGGCCCTCTCTTGCCTGCCACTTTTCCTAGCACGATAAGTTGAAAGGAGTTCATACTTCCTGGTAATTATTACGCATCGTGACGTGTCCAAAATTTTCTAACTTTTTCTTCTCAATAAACATTAGTACCTCTGTAAGCTTTCTTATTCTCTTTTACACATAAATAAACACACAGTCTGATTAACACACACGCATCCGTAGTAGCGTAAAAATAACAGCTTGGAGCCTTATAAGCGGAATTTCATGGTTATTAAACGCTTAATATCTACTATTTCATTATGATTCTATTGTTTTAATATTGCCTAGCCATCAAACCTAAATTACGTTAGCTTCATCTATTATATTATCGATTCTGTACACGGCCGTAACCGCTAGAGACTGAACTAACGTGTATAGTGACATTTAATATTCATGGTGTTTATCCTTGCTCTCGGTGTATGCTACCTGCATAACTGCAATTACCAATGTGCAACCCTGGCAAAGGGACCCCAATTTTTTAAGCACGCTCATAGGTGTCAAAAGGTGCATAAACCCCGCGACAATATCTGTGTAGTCTATGTTGATTTGGGTCTAAATAAATTAGGTATAAAAGATAAAAAATTTAAATTACGTAATTTTTATTATCTATTTGTCACACACAAGCTCACGAATTTTGCCTATTTGGAGTATTATAATATCTTCGCCAGTTACCTACCTATAAAAGATGTATAAGTAGGTATTTAAGACTATGGGACTCACAGCTTCCCTAGTGAGGTCATCAAAAGCCTTCATAGAATCTTTTTGAAAAGAACTATCATTATACCTACCTATATTATAATACCTATAGATAATAGGCAAGTAGTATCGTTTCGTTTCTATGAGACAAACACGTGCACCTACTTTATCATCTAATTATAGCAACGATCCTTTATCCTCGGAAGCCGAGTCAAAGCAGCAGGTTTATTACTTTACGAAGAAAGATAGTCCCTCATATTATTATCTATCTAATATCTCTCATATGATGATCAAAGAGCTGCGATATTGTCAATGTTGGTTTTATTCAAGGTTTCATTACATTAAGTGGAACCTTGCGTAGGTAGGTTCCACTTAATCAGGTTACAGAGTTCACCCTATGTAACTCGACTTCTTTGTGGTTTACTCGAAACAATATTACTGTATTGTTATTTCAAAAGTAACAAATAAACACATATACTTACAAGATTCGATTCGATTATTTGGAAATTTGTAATTTCTAAATGTAGTGGGTGGCTACGGCCGTGGCTAGTAACCACTATACCGGTAAAGCCATGCCGCTAAGCGGTTTTGGTATTCTGGTACGATACACTATAGATACCGATAAGGTAAGGGGTATGAGTTAAATAAAACTGCCACACCCCTTTCAAGTTAACTCGCTTCCATCTTAGACTGCATCATTACTTAAGTACCACTAGGCGAGATTGCAGTCTAACTAATTGTAATGGAACAAAAAAGAATTCATTTAAGAGCTTAGAAATTGGGTCGCTAAGTTCGGTAAAATACTACTACTCTCTCTATTATCTCACACCCCTAGTCCGATGGAACGGCAATCTGACACGACCGGTGATAAATTAGGACCAAGGGCTTTACGTGTTCTCGAAAGTGTAACTGCAGCGCAACCGTGAATCAAAAGTCATATCTTTTTTGGGTTCAAGCCTCGACGAGACGATTGTATTATGTATATTGCGTTGCGTTATGTATAATTATCCTCTAACTAATCACTACCCATATTTTAAATGCGAAAGTGTGTTTGTTTGTTGGTTTGTCCTTCAATCACGTCGTAATGGCTCGACGTGATTTTTTTTAACCCCCGACTCGACCTAACCTTCTGTACCTAACCTAACTGTTATAAATTTTTAATTTACACTTGCGCTAGGTGTAGTTAAAGAACTTAAGAGTGACATACATAGGTACTTTTTACCCCGGAAAATGAGTCCCGACGGGATTAAAAACCTAAATCCACGAAGATGAAGTCGTGGGCGTCAGCTAGTAGGTAAACATTATAAAGTGGTTGTATAGTTACACAACCGAATGTTAAATTACTGATGTCAGGAAGAGAAAAATTGGTGTCTACTTACTGTTAAGTACAATGACTTTCTAAGGTCATTGGTTAAGTAGGTATAAGCACAGTGCTATCGTAAAACTATATTATTAGCACTCGTTAAACTGTGTTATTAGTAAGGCCGTTAGTGTTTGTCGTAGAACATGAATCACTCTATATGCGTTGGGTAATTCCGTTGCGCGGGCGGACAACAAAACGGTGCCTAGAGATAAAAGCCCCGTGAAAATAGGGGCTTACGTTCACTGCGCTGCATTTTCCGCCGTTTATGCCTAATCTTTTATGCACTTTACGCGAATACGGAAATAGGTAGGTATAGGTATCTAAAGTAGAAACGCCTAAAGGCAGAAGTCAGAACCGGGGTAGGTCAAATAGGCCCATATCTAGACTGAATATCTACTCAAATAAATTAAATTAGACTCTAATATTTTTTTTTATTTTCTCTTTATTGAATCTCATACAACATTGACATTATTTCTGAGCTACTTATTCTTAGTCAGTAGGTTTTATCTGTAGTATGAGTCAGTTGCATCTAACGTGATGGAAATGGTCATCGCTGATGTGACTCACGTGGTGTACATAACAAGTTTTGGTGAAGGAAATATTCTTGAGTAAATCTGCATAATCTCCAGAAAAATGCAAGAAGTACAGGGTTATATAATATACTAGCCGATGCCCGCGACTTCGTTCGCGTGGATGTAGTTTTTTAAAAGTCCCGTGGGAACTCTTTAATTTTCCGGGATAAAAAGTAACCTATGTGCTAATCCAGAGTATAATCTATCTCCATTCAAAATTTCAGCCCAATCCGTCCAGTAGTTTTAGCGTGAAGGAGTAACAAACATACACACACACACACACACACACACACACACACACATACAAACTTTCGCCTTTATAATATTATATATATATATATATATATATATATATATTCGTAGTAGTTTTCCAAACGAGAAAGCATTTTCATCACGATATTGGTGCATTTCGCAAAAAGATCGAGGTCCGGGATCAGCAATTTCTTACTTGATTTGGCCGCCTGATGGCTTTCCGAACAAAGGACTAAAAGAAAATCGAGACACAAAACCAAGTTCCGATAGCCTCTGTTTCCATTGAAGCCAAAAGATGCGACATAACGAATGACGTGACAATACGACAAGCTCCATATTGTCATTGAATAAAGTAAGATTTATAGGCCTACATATAAAAATTGAAGTCAACAGCATCTTACGCTGGTTTGAGGCCCTGTCTTCACCTTAGCGGAATGGAGATAATCGACCAATTAGGTTTTTAATAGATGATGTGATAATTTTTTCACCTCATCTATAAATAATATAAAAATTGGTCGCCTGAACACATCTCCGCTCCTGTCCAATTAGGTGTAGACTAGGCCATAATGAGATAGATGTTATAAATATTTAATAATGCAATGTTTCGTTTTATCTACTTCTGTATTTTTTATTTACTTTATAAGTAATGAAAAACATTAAAACTTGAAGTGACGTTACCGTTTTCATCCCTAACTAGGATTTCTTATTTCCTTTCTTTCTATCGTGTTTCTTGGAACTAGGAACACGTCCTCGTTCCAAGAAACACGATAAGATAGAAACGGTTTGTCAACTTTTCTAAACCGTCATTGGCTACAAGTATTGTCGAGATTAGAAAAAGATAACGTGACGTTACAGTCTCATGGAAATACGTTATAATACGAAGTGTACCTACGGTGGCGGCAATGGGCAGTCTGGCAGCACTTTTGCGCAGTCATATGGAAGTTTTAATTTAGAACCTTCTTCTAATAACGTGGTGTTCTTGATCGAAATAATTGATTTTCAAGTAAAAATCTCTTTTGAATTTTATTACTGTAAATTAATAACAGCTATTAGTATAAGTCTATGCGTATAGATCAGCTATGGTCTGTATGTATGAAATTGTTGGCTATGGCTAATGACCTGGCAGGGGGGGAGGTTTCTCCGCGTGTCCCTCTGACTAGCAGAGGGCACAGTGGACGAAGCGAAGGATGGGATGCGGGCGACGTGCGCGTCCCGGGGTCGGGGGACGCACTTCGTTGGTGCGTCCCGGAGGTGCGGTGGTGGGGACCGAGTAGGTTTCCGGTGGAGGGTCTGCCTCGGCAGACGTCGCTGGCTGGGTCGCGGTTGTTTGCTTCGGCGTTCCCGTGACCCAGTCGCCAGGCGACGCGCAGTAGCGCCGCTGGGGTTTAGTGGGTATTCCGGTCGCCTCTCGGCCGGCGAGTCCCACATACCCTCCCTCAGCTGGCTGGCTGCCTCACGGCTGGCTGGCTAGCTTCCGGGGGGGATGCGTAAATGCATTCCCCAGCGTCAACAAAAAAAAAAAAAAAAAAGCGTGGTAGACTATAGCCAAACCCTTCTCTTATTGAAAGGAGACCTGTAGGGTAGGAGACGTCTCTGTAGTAAGCCGGCAAGGGGGTTGATCATGTTGATCATGAGGATTAGTATAAGCTAAATATGTAACTATAAATAAGTTGTTTTGGAACAACCTACCTAACGTAATAATATTGTCAATATTACAAAACCGCGACGCGACAAATAAAGGATGATTTATGCTACCCGTGCCAGGCTCGAGCCGTGCCACGTCTGAGACACACTGATCGGAAAATGTATGAGATCGCCTCAGACCGTTGTCATATATGATCTATTTTCCGCTATAAACTTTTCTCAGACCAACTAAGTATTACTGCTCGTTTAATTCAACCATAATATTGAAGAATTCTTTGTTGCCTTTGTTGAAAAAAATATAATTCTGAAATTCTCTACCAATCGTTGAATACGATATTATAATTGGTCTGTTCAACGTTAAAATAAAAATGGTACTGCGTGATTCAGAGACACTAATTACTCACCAGACAAATTGAAACTACTTTTACTATTTTTCGCTAACAACCAGTAATAAAACTAGGATCTCTAATTAATCGTGTCCGCAGAGTTATAATTAAAGGAGCCGTGGCCGGAGACAACCGCATAATTATAATTGGTCGCTTTGCGCCACTCGAACTTTTGAAGGGAGACAATTCCTACCTTACAAGCAAGACCTTTCAGGCTCTGTTGATTACTTTAACAAACTAGTACGAAGTGTATTTATTGTATTATCTGATGATCTGTTTGAATCTGATTCAGTTCGGTTAAAACATGTCTTTTAACTAGCCTGTTGGTATAAATACAATAACATCGTATTATAGTATTGTCTAAGTAGATAACGCTTGTAATATTTACATACTTAGTCAATAAAACCAGCATCATCATCACCGGTGTTGCAGTGGATGAAGCGAGCAGTTAGCTTGAGTTTCATAAACTTATAAATTATTATTGAGACGGAAGGTCAGTAATTGTTTTTGTGCTCTACTCAATTAATCCTTCAACACAGATCATAATTATTGTCCTTCTAAGAGCGTACAATTCGATCCCTTAAGGCATGGTTTATACACAAGTCGCAAATGGCGTAATTTATGTGGATCAGTGTTTTATTTAGGTAAATGGAACGTAACACGGACGGAAACTATACCAAAAATATATACTTAATTTATGTCGCCGCCTAGTCTGTGCCATCAGTCATTTCTGTATAAAATACAACCTTATATTGCCAAACAGTTTTTTATTACGTAGGAAATTATTGAACGTATATTAATCGAAGTGAATCAAACAGAACCGACAGATCCCGCCGATTATTGCGAAAGTTCTGACAACTTCATAATAGAATATCCTGTGAGAACGAGCGGCGGTACATTCATCTTGAACGTTGGAGAATTGATGGAGGTGTCGGACTAGTTCAGACTGTATTGATGAGATAAGAACTAGCAGTACGGAGCTATTGAAAGTTTTACACCGAGCTGTGAAAAGCTTACCCATCACGACATAATGTGGTTTAAAAGCTTTTTTCATTTGATTGCTTTGTTCGTAGGTACGTATTTTGTATTTCGTCAAAATTGGTAAGTCGTATAAGTTCTCATAAGAAAATTTAGCGTATTTTTAACTAGAGGATAATGGATCACGTAAGTATAGAATAAAAGTCTAAGTTCTTGTTCCTTATGAACTTGAGTACGTGATCAATGAACCACCGTGAACCGAATAAAATGATTTAAAACTATAAGCTCATAAGTTTTGTTTTATTAATGTTAGGTTGGGTTAGTTTCGCACGGGCTAGTTTAAACATAAATAAGATCTTGATAATGGTGATAACCGAATTGATATCTATTTATAATTGAAAATGTTCAGGGTGAACCCTTACATCCTAACAGGTACCTATTCAGCCAAGAAACGAGCTATTTCTATGTCAGATTTTCATTAAAATTGGTTGAGTAGTTTAGGCGTAATAAGTAGCAAATAAATAAACAGCCACAATTTTTGATTCATCATGTTAACAAGGGTAAATAAGCCGTTGAATTTCCTAGAGATAATTCAGAAAGGCTTGCCTAATCCATTCTTGTCAAGTTATAAGCAAAATTTAGTTATTTCATAATTGAGGTATTCTCACAAATTTCATACATGACTGGACATTTATGTCACACTACGATGGTTATCTCTAGAAACAGCTTTGGGTAAAAGGGACGCACTTTGGGTAACCAATTTCCTACTTGATTACGTCACTTGATGGCTTTCGGCCCATAGATGCGTAAAAATCGAAATAAATCCAAAATTTGAAACAAGTAAGACTAATAATATTATAGCAGATAAGGCTGTTGGGAAAGAAGAGGGGGAGGGGGGTTTAGGTGTTCAAACGCCCAACAGTAGATAAATATACCTCATTCTTGAATTTCCCAAAATTTTGTGCAAGTATCAAAAATTTTGCTAAAAAAATGTTTCCTATAGTAAAACAAAAAAAAATCACACTTCTGTTTAATTAAAAGGCAAAGTTTTACCACAGTACAAAACTGTGGTTTTACTGACCAAGAACCTCCGTTGGTTATACCCCACTTATACCCAGATCCCGTGTCTGAAAAGTTAGACACATGAATGATCTTTTCTACTTTATAAAAATAAAACGGAAAAGACACAGGATGTCATGTTAGTTCTACAATAAAATCCTATCACATGTCTGAGATCGGCACATGACAAGTGTAAATTAAAAATTTATAACACCCCCGACAAGTGAAGGTTACAGTAACTAGAAAAAAGCTGATAACTTTCAAACGGCTGAACCGATTTTCTTGGATGATAACTAAGAACACTCTCGATCAAGCCACCTTTCAAACAAAAAAAACTAAATTAAAATTGGTTCATTCGTTTAGGCGCTACGATGCCACAGACAGATACACAGATAAACACGTCAAACTTATAACACCCCTCTTTTTGGGTCGGGTGTTAAAAATTTAAATAAATCTACTTACCCATATTAATAAGAAAAGAAAGCGAAATCGCTTACATAGACTTTTTGATTATCCGTTTTCGCGATGTAACTGAAGTTTCGATTAACGCAAAGCCATACGAAGGGTTGTTATTTCCAGCCACTTATCGAGATAAGAAGAGGCTTATCCCTTTATCTATGTCTATCTATGCGCGGTAGATATTACGAGGAATAATGCAGAGAGGGCTTTTGTGAGGGACCCGGACGGGACCTTCATTAGTCCGAAATTGTATTCATATCTTGATTTAAGGGTTATTGTTGTGCGTCCGTTGTTATGTTCATCAACGGTATTGTATGTTATGATGTTACATATTATATTACTGTTATTAGAGTTAGTCGTACATCCCTTTATTCATAAACCTCTATTTTGCTTGGTAAATATTACTTGGTATAAAGCCTTAATATAAGAAATTGTGATTGCTAGGTACTTCAAGGGATTTGTAATCAAGATATTTTTATCAGTCTTTTTGTTCGTCATCTAGCCCAACATTTTTTCAGTATAAAAAGAGCGTTTACTTATTAAAAAGCACCCCTAGCTATATTATCTTAAACTGTTATTCTAGATCAATACCTAAGCCATTTCAGAAAATTCTTGACTGTTGCCTGTGGGATCAATGCCTAAAAATTACATACCCCAAATGCTAAACTAAATGAATAGGTATTTCTATCTCTTCACTGCATAATACAAACTTACTAACTGATGCCCGCAATTTTGCCCGCACGGATTTAGGTTTTTAACAAGTGTAAATTAAAAATTTATAACACCCCCGACAAGTGAAGGTTACAGTAACTAGAAAAGAGCTGATAACTCTCAAACGGCTGAACCGATTTTCTTGGATTATAGCTAAGAACACTCTCGATCAAGCCACCTTTCAAACAAAAAAAACTAAATTAAAATCGGTTCATTAGTTTAGGAGCTACGATGCCACAGACAGATACACAGATACACAGATACACACGTCAAACTTATAACACCCCTCTTTTTGGGTCGGGGGTTAAAAATCAGTGGGAACTTTGGATTTTCCGAGATAGGTCTTTGCCTATCCTCACGCGAAACATTACCTCGATCCGTAGCTCCATTGCAATCTGATTGAAGGACAAACTAATAAACCAGCAAAGCAACAAACAAACACACTTTCCATTTATAAATGTGTAGTGATGGGCGTGATAGTCAGAGTTAGCACAGTAAAACGGAAACCTGTCATGACTGATAGTAAGTTCAAAACTGTTTAATGCATATTTTAGCAGTTTTGCTGTCCAATAACATTATATTTTAGCATCAATCGCTGTGAATTGATCCACTTTATGAATTTCCACAGATTTTCACGCACGTAATGAGCATTTAAATTGAAACCAAACGCTGAAAGTTTGCTAACTAGCAACCCGAGCCCATCGGCTCCTGATGCCAATTAATGTTGTTGACCTGCTGCACTTCGGCGCTCCTTGATTGAGCGAGAATTTGTGTTCCATACTTGCATGTGCAATTACAGAGTAGGGCAAGCTTACACAAGTATGTTCAAAGCAATTTGATACTTAATTTTACTTGGTTAAGGTCTAAATTTAACTTGGTTGTGATAGATACATAAGACATATTAATTAACTCGAAGTGGCTAATTGAATGATTTTACATTTTTTAGTTCATTTTAGCTTTGAGAAAAATTTGCAATAGCGCAGCGCGTATGTGAAGTGTGTACCTTCCTACCCAAACTAAAAAGTCTATAATAATATGTATAGATAATTCAATCCACGAAGACGCGCCCCACTCTTTTCCGCAATCGCTTACAGTGCAAGTGTGCAGTGTAAACTGCAAGAATGTGAGTTCTATTCCTACGCAGCGAGTAGCAATGTGGGCACACGCACACATAGTTAAATAGCAAAAAATTTCATAATTAACTGGAAGTATGCTCTACTTTATATTTTCACCTACTTTAAAAAAAAATATATAAGACGTGATGGTACTGCATTTATTGAACTAATTGTGTTATTGGCATAGACATATAATACTCGATATTGGTTACTAATAATATTTTAATAACAACAAATATTGTATACTAGATGATGCCCGCGACTTTGTCCGCGTGGATTTAAGTTTTTTGAAATCCCGTGGGAACTCTTTGATTTTCCGGGATAAAAAGTAGCCTATCTGCTAATCCTGGATATTGTCTATCTCTATTCTAAATTTTAGCCAAATAACACACACACACACACACATACAAACTCTCACCTTTATAATATTAGTGTGATGTGAAGTGTGATATTGATAATATGTATAAGTATAGGCGTCACTCAGAAAAATCAATACCTGTTTTTTTCTGAGTGACGCCTATAAGTATTTAATATAATGATTTAAATATTTTTAACGAATTATTGGAATATCCTCCCAAAACCTAGCGAAGAACACAGGAACAAAACACGAAGAGGTTATCCAAGAGTTTTATCATTTCATATCATAATTTTTTATCATTTCTATTTTTATTCAAAATTCAAAATATTTTTATTCAATTAGACTTTTATAAGTTCTTTTGAATCGTCAAAAGCATCTACCACTGGTTCGGAATGCCTTTCCTACCGAGAAGAACCAGCAAGAAACTCGGCGGTTGCTCTTTTATCACAATTCAAATCTGTTTTTTAAAAAAACCTAACATAAGAAAATCCTTCAATTACACTATATACTATTACATTAAAAAATAATAATATATACAAAAAATTAAAGTAGAGCAACTTTCCGATGGATCACGATACGCAGCAAAGCAACCCAAATTAACCGTGTACACTGAGCCGTGGTCGACTCAAGACTAATGCTCGGACTGAACTCCCCGCACCCCGCGGTTTCCCCTCGCGATAAATAGTGGGGCGCGTCTTCGTGGATTGAAATATCTATACCTACCTACTTTTTTTAAAGCGCTTTACTATCCAATGTAACAAACATCGACAGTCTGAAGACTGTCGGCCTAACTCGTTATTTAAACTCATCTCTATAATTAATAGGTACTTACTTAATTAGTTATTTTAGAAGAATAGGTACGGCTTTTTTGAACATCATTAATATTACAAGACAATTTTTATCTAACTAACGGCGAAAAACAAGATGGAAAATTAAAACTTACAATCCAGAACTAATACAGCACAAAGAGACCGCGCAACAAAAGAGAATTTACGATTGGAAGAGTCGAAATAAATTTGTAGGACAAAAGGAAAAATTATATTAATGCGTAACAGCCGTAGCTCCCATTGCGACCTTCATTGCCAAAAGAACGCTAAGAGCCTTTTGTGACTGGCTCTAATGTTTTTTTATTATTTCCCTTTGTCTCGACCCCTCAAGGAACCGTCAGTTGAAATAAAATATTCGAGAGGTAAAATAATAGCCAGCGTAATTTCAATCGAGCAAGAAAAATAAAATCTTTACACATAAAAAGAAAAGTCCTGACTGACTCATTAACACATCTCCATCCCCTGGAGTTTGGACGTATAAAATTGGAATTTTATAGACCGGTTCCCTTTATAATGTAGATGTGGTGTATGTAGGTATAATGAAATATATATTAATATGTGGGTACTCAATAAAGCAGTATTGAATCAGCCATGCGTGTTTCACAACATGGTGGCAGCGGTGGGATATATTTTTTATATTAATTGTCATTAATTAGGAATTAATAGATAAGTGTTAATATATTATAAGTAGATATCATATAAAAAAAAAGGGGAAAGGTGTGGTAGGAATAAGTAAAATAAATATGTATAAATCTTAGAATAAGGTAGAAGTTTATACCCATTGTGTTTGAAGTAATTTTAAAATCATATGTATTCTGTTTATCATGTACCTACCCTGTAATTAATAGACTTATTATATGCCAGTGGCACATTGTTATATAAGAAGGGAGATGTGGTGTATGTAGGTATAATGAAATATATATTAATATGTGGGTACTCAATAAAGCAGTATTGAATCAGCCATGCGTGTTTCACAACAGTAGACAAGAAACAAGCCCTGAATTTTCGAAATTTTCAATGGACAGGGTATAAAGAAAATTTCTAATTCCACTCTAGTGTTGTTATGGATATCCATATCCGTAACCGAAACTATCGGATATCCGAAATAAAAAAATATCCGTAACCGTAACTGAATCCGTAATAAAAGTTTTGGATAGTTTCGGATAGGGCGGAGTCTAACTAAATACTACACTCGTACGAATTAACTGTGCACTCCGCTGGAATGCGACACCTTCATCAGTTCACATTTTACAGTTCCTTAAAAATTTAATATCCGTAACCGAAACTATCGGATAATCCGAAATAATTTAATATCCATAACCGTAACCGAAACCGATATTATTTTTTACCAATATCCATATCCATATCCGGATCCGAAATTATATATCCATAACATCCCTATTCCACTCCACTTGAATAAGAGAGACAAGCAATTGCGAGAAACTGGTCACTAGTGGTAGTAAGTAGGCTTCCGTTTGCACAACCCACTTGAGGAAACTCCATGAGGCATACTTGAGTAACTGTGGATCAGGGGTAACTTTGGGGTGAATGAATTACTCTTTTTAACCCCCGACCCAAAAAGAGGGGTGTTATAAGTTTGACGTGTGTATCTGTGTGTCTGTGTATCTGTGTTTCTGTGTATCTGTCTGTGGCATCGTAGCGCCTAAACGAATGAACCGATTTTAATTTACTTTTTTTTTGTTTGAAAGGTGGCTTGATCGAAAGTGTTCTTAGCTATAATCCAAAAAATTGGTTCAGCCGTTTAAAAGTTATCAGCTATTTTCTAGTTTTCTTGTAGAAAAGAAGGTTAGATAACCCTTAGGTTCATAATATTCAAGTGTCAATTGACAAATGTCAAGCTGTCAAGATGGACGTTGCCTAGATATACATAATTATTTATTTGAAAATGATTTGTCGGGGGTGTTGAAAATTTTTAATTTACACTTGTATATATACTATGGTTATTATCATTGACTATGCCCTCTATACTAAATAGACTGAACTTCGTTACAGGAAAACTATCTCCCGAATGTTACATAAAACAAGATAAAACTCAAAATCTCAGGGGTTCCGTCTGCTAAGAACTGAAGTTTAAAGCTACGGACGAGGTGACGACCATGAAAAACACCTAAAATGCCCGAGCCATGTTGAAACCTCACCACTAGATGTCGTGTTGCAATTTTGAAACGAACCATGCCAACATGTACTCGCGAACAAGTTGATTCTACAAGGCTCGTTAGAGATACTGGAGACTGGTAGATGGCATGACCTTCCAGAAATATTTAAAACCAAGTAAAGGTCATGGAAATAAGACAGATAGATAATTATCGATGATTATTTACTTTCATAGTTGTTGGTATGTCATGGAACAGGTCCATGATGTATGTAAACCTAAAGGGAGATCCCTCGTCAATAAATCAAATCTTTGAAAAGAGCAACCGCCAAGTTTCTTACTGGTTCTTCTCAGTATAAATATTCCGAACCTATACTTAACACACACTCGTGTGTAAGTCTTCATAGTCCACAGATGCGTTTGACGATTCTAAACCAACTAGTAAAAGTTTATTATTTCTATTCTATACTAAAAACTAGAGCTTTTTTTAGATAATGGGTATTTTGAACAGATAGTAAGTAGCACTATGTAAACACAGCTTTGCGGTCTGATAACAGTGTCAGCCAACAACATACAACCACTCCGTTGTACACTAGATTATTACGTAATATAATACTAATCCACAAACACATTATATGCATTCGTATGCATATAATTTGTTTAATTTGTTTGTTTGGCGCGGCCTGCCATAAAAATAAATAAATTAATATTCAATGAATGAGTATATTAATTATGGTCTGCCTTGGCCTTTACAACTTTTACAAAATAAAATATATTGGTACATCTCTACGAAGTAGCAACGCGACGGTAAAAGAACGGAAACCTGCATGCCTAAGCGTGTTATAAGTTTGACGTGTGTATCTGTGTATCTGCGTATCTGTCTGTGGCATCGTAGCTCCTAAACTAATGAACCGATATTAATTTAGTTTGTTTTTGTTTGAAAGGTGGTTTGATCGAGAGTGTTCTTACTTATAATCCAAGAAAATCGGTTCAGCCGTTTGAAAGTTATCCGCTCTTTTCTGGTTACTGTAACCTTCACTTGTCGGGGGTGTTATAAATTTTTAATTCACACTTGTCCATAATGTTCCCAAAGGTGTGTGACGTCTGCCAGTCCATACCTACAGGGTCAGCATAGTAGCCTAAACCCTCCTCATTCTGAGAGAATATCCATCTTCAGTAGTGAATCGGATCTGTTCGAGAATTATCTAGAACAATCTAAAATTGCAAAGAAATTATTTCAAGTTTAATGGAACTTCGAAGCATTATGTTTGCATTGCCACAGCTGTCGCTATTCTTGGTGCTCGTACGTCTCTTTGATAAATCAAGCGCTTTGTGAGCCATTTTGAACTAATCTTCTTTATACATTTTACTTGGGAGTAGTTTTATTGTAAAGTTAACCTTGAAAAATCTATATTTATAAAAGAAAAACCTGACTGACTGATCTATAAACAAGCACAGTTCAAATTACTGGAGGGGTCTGAAAAGCATGCAGATAGCTAAGAAATCCGCTAAGAAAGGATTTTTTGAAAATTCAACCCCTAAGGGGGTAAAATAGATAGGGGTTTGCAATTTGTTTATTCCACGCGGTTGAAGTAGCGGGCATAAGCTAGTTATCTTTAAAATTGCTACCGAACCAAACAATCTCCGTGCGATCTAAACTGTGATCAAATTAAAACAAATAACTGATACTAAATTACAAATTCGACACTTTATTATAGGATAATACCTATTACCAACTGGATTGCCCGCGTGGATTTAGGTCATTTTTAAATCATGCGGGAACTCTTTGATTTTCCGGGAGGAAAAGTAGCCTATGTCCGTCCTCTCTAAGTTCCGTATCTTTTGTCAAATTCGGTTAATCAGATGGGCCGTAAAACTGAAACGGACAGACGTACCTACTTCTACACCTTTCTCATTTATAATATTAGTGAAGATTATTACGAAAACTAACCCAAGAAACTAACCTATAAATATTATTAGTTTTTAAAAAAATTAACCAAGCGCAAAATATGACTTTGTTTTGTACTAGGTACTTACATATTAAGAGATGAAGAGAAGGCGAACAATTCAAATGTTAGTCGTGCAACTTTAACTTAAAATTACTCTAACTTCTACTCACTTGAAGATTGGGTCTCTCTAAGTTAAATGACAACAAACAGGAGCTTCCCTCAACAAAAGCTAGGCTTGAGTGTTTGCGGAATAGGTTTGAAATTCAAATGCAACTTTGATTGAGTTGCAGATTGGTTTGTGACCGTGTGAATTTTATACGACTCAATTATAATCCCGTTCTACTAGATAACTAGACGGGCGAATATTGAAGCGATGGCGAAGTAAGAGTTATTTTCACGGAGATGACATGCTCAACCCATCCAAAATATGCTATAATAATATTATAAATGCGAAAATGTCTGTCTGTTTGTTAGCTTTTCGCGGCTCATCCGCTTAACCGATTTAGACGTCCGGTACAGAGATAGCTTGCATCCCAGGGATGGACATGGATTACTTTTTGTCCCGAAAAATTAAAGTCCAAGTGGAATTAGGTAGGTTTTTTAAAAATCTTGTGGGAACAAGATTTTTAAAAAACCTACCTAATTCCACTTGGACGAAGTCGTGGGCCTTATCTATTTGGTACAGAGATAACTTGCATCCCGGGGGTGGGCTTTGTCCTGGAAAATTAATAAGTTTCTACGGGATTCTTTCTATCCCGGAAAATTGAAAAGTGTCCTTAACATTTAAAATAAAAACTGAAATCCACGCGGACGAAATTGTGGACATAACTAGATCCAATAAACTATACCAAACTTTTTCATAGGATATAATATTTTGGGAATAATATTAAAAAACACACCAATAGTAGTTACCTAAGTGCCAAACACTCAATTTTCAGCTACCAGGTCCATATATTCAGGTCTTCGTGCAAACAAATTGCATAGACTACGAGTCGCTGGCGGCCACCGACGATTTTCGTCAATCGCCAGAGACAAAGCGGAGGGTGAATACTAAAGGCGCCGGTAACACTCGAGCAGGGTTTTCATCAGCCGAGACAGGGTGTGCCTCTTTCATACCCTGCTTTTGAGATCCCGCGGAAGATTAGGCACTAGTTCTTACGGTGTGACCTTAGTGATGTGCCGCTGTTTGATATAATTTCTCACGATGGTCGATTTTTATGCGAAATTTACTTTACTATACAATTTTAATCACACAGTGGTACATTCGCCCTTCTTCTTACGAATGTAATATGAAAAGGGCAGTCACATTTTGACAGTTTTTTGATTTAGATCTGCCAATCGCGAGCCTATTGTTTCTAGCTTTTACTGAAATGTAGTCTTTAAATGTAACATTCATGTTCCGTCCTTTTTAGCAATATTAAAAAGAAAAGACGCTGATACTCCAAATATTCGTTTTTTCTTAAATAAGTGCTTTAATATAGGTATTTAGTTTGCCAGTAGGTGTAATTTATAAAATATCATGATTTTAAATAAACCTAATTGGAGCACCTTGCATTATAGACCTTCCATTTCAACTTTCATTTTCAGTTGCTTGCGCTTGCTGGCACAACTAAACGGATTTTACCCGAGTTAAAAACATTAACAAAATACAGTTTTGGGATTTGTTAAGTATAATAAAATCTACATAATTGATAAGCTATACATTGTGTCGATAAATTATATCGATACAATGTATAGCTTATCGCGTGGCGCATCCCTAGCTCGTTATTGCACGTCATCAGTAGTGTAACTCGTGACGCCCCGCCACTCCAGTGCGATGATTCAGCATTATTCAGTACGAAAGCCTTTTGGATTCCACTCTTTTATACTTGGCTTCGTCAATTCTTCTCCTTAGTGCTTACGCAGGTTAAGATAATGTGAGGAAACTATACGAGTTCGTGTCCATTCACAGTACTTCAATTTCTCATTTTTATACCTACCTAGGTATGAATTGTTCCTATCCGTCCCCCTAATCTGTCCCCTCGGGGGGACGGATAGGAATAAAAAGTTCGATCTGTCCCCCTACACGCGACGAGTAATGAAATTACCTAAGTGTTATTAAAATGGACACAAGAATTATTATTTTACTTGTTTATCTAAAACTATGTCTTCTTATCGAAACATTTTCTCTTTCTATCATCATAATACCTATTACCTGCTCCTGCTTATGTAAACTAATGTTATAAAATAGGATAGTGTAGGTTACAGTATTCAGTAAACTTTGTTAAATTATGAAAGTTTCCTGCGGGCTTGTAGTTAAAGTTGTATTTGGACAGTTTCAAACATTTTAATACTTTAGTAACTACTCCTAAAAATAATAGGCCAATTTTATAACAAAATATTGTTTTTATGTTTATATAAAAAAAAATTGTGTTGGTGTAAGATCCAGGTTAAAACTTTGTGGGTACGTTTTTTACCGTATTACCGTAGCTACTTACCTTAGCTGCAAACTACATGTGAAAGAATAGTGGTACCTACTCAAAGTACCTATGTGCCACTACAGATACGGTAGGTACGATTATATCCGGCAAAAAAACGTGCGATGTTAAATGCCGTGTGAACGGGGTCTTAAATGACTCTATTCATTATACTACTAAATCCATATTATGTTCCTTATTATAAGAATTAAATAAATTTTCCGTAAGCGAAAGACCTAACTGTAGAACATCTGTAGAATATACATTTTCATACAATGAGATTTTACGCATGTGGAAATCCAGAAAAATTCTTTTTTAATGCGATAAGGAAAACTCTAGCATATTTTACGACACTTTTATCTGCGACTAGTCTCTTAGTTTTGTGTTCGCTATAACATATAGACCATAACTCGACTAACGTAAGTTACATGTAACCTTAGGGCACAAGTAAATCATTTCCAATAACGACTTTATAGTTATACGCGAAGGTGGTACTGAAAAATGTCTTATAGAACCTTGGAGAGGTGTTTCTTTATGAAAGGGGTAGTAAAAATGCGTTCAATATAAATATACTACGAAGGAGAATGAAAATGTAAAAAGGGCGTAAAATTCTTATGATTATTTCCCCTGTCAAAGGCTTACGTTTATTAAAAATACTCGAACTCGTATGTCTATCTACTTTTTTGTGAAAAAAAAAATAAAGTCGGATTTTTCGGTTTGATTCCTTTCCTGTGATCTTAATGTAACTTTCAAGTCACTAAAATAACAATTACCGTAAATATCGTTTTTCGAGCAAATATAATATATCAGGTACTGGGAAATGATTACCACTGGTTATGATCAAGGAGATAACCACTTACCTCACGTATAAAACTGAACTTTTGTAAATTTACCAAGCGACATTAAACAGAGCGAACAGAGATAAGTAATTCATAAAAACTAAAAACTGTTACGATACATCCGATTCTCCTCTATATTGGTAAAAATCTAGGCCATTGTTAATCGCCTAGAAAACGAGGAAGCAAAACAAAAACAGTTGAGGCTAAAAAATAACCCCTTTGATATAAAATTCAGATTGTTTCAGAGTTCGATTAGGGCAATTATTTTGTCAGAGTGAAAAGCGAATAAAAAATCGAGCAAATGATTGATGTGAACTAAGTGCTCTAATTACGGACAGACGTCGCGTGCGATAGAATAATTGTGCGTTACTTTTAATGGTGCTCGCCATTTTTCATTTGTTGTGGCTGTGATTGATGTTGCAACTTATTAAGATTTTTTTGTGACCGCTTTAGTATGAGCTTAGTTATATTGAGCGCTTTAAACGTAAGGGCTCCTATGCATGGCGACATTTTCAGTGGAGTCAACGCGCGTTTTACGGACAGGCGTCGCTAGTGCTGCAAACTTCATTGCGAGTGTATCCAATCCTGGACTGTTCCTAAACACAAAGCGTTTGTGCACTTATCACACTAATATTATAAAGGAGAAAGTTTGTATGTGTGTGTGTGTGTGTGTGTGTATGTTTGTTACTCCTTCACCCAAAAACTACTGGACGGATTGGACTGAAATTTAGAATGGAGATAGATTATACCCTGGATTAGCACATAGGCTACTTTTTATCCCGGAAAATCGAAGAGTTCCCACGGGAATTTTAAAAAACCTACATCCACGCGAACAAAGTCGCGGGTATCAGCTAGTTCGTAAATAAGTACATACACAAGCGTATGTAACTGTAAGCGTAGGTACAATTTTTTTTTTTTTCAGTTAAAAATAGTTTAGGCTGGATAAGCAACATAGCAACACGGAAATATATTTACTGTTTACTGTACTTATATATTTATTTTATGCATAAGATTTGTCGAAACCTACTCAACGATATATCCGTAAATAACAATAGCATAGATGGAGAGCACAGTTAACCTAACTGTCCGCAATTTGGACCCCCATGAAATAGGATAAATCAGTCCTGCACATTTCTAATTGTCTACATTGAAAAAGATACTCTATTCCAAGCGAAATACGTTTCACAACAGTAGAATAAGTGCATTAACTTTGTTTCTTTACGGATGTAACGATGCCAGCTACTTCGAACGAAATTCATACCAATATAAACTATATAGTTAAGAGTTAAAGTCTAAAATTGCTACACAGTAATTGTAACGCATTACGTACTTGTCTAAATGTCTATTGCGGGTACATGGTAGAGTTAATGGAGCAAGTGTTATTGAAGCCAGATATTACACCAAAATTCCGTACAGGTTACAAAAGCACAGTACAAACGCTGCGGTCATGATAATATGAGTTAATGCGCACAGTAAATACATTTATTCTGAACAATCCAGTTCGGGTCGACACGATAACCCTTTAAATCGGATTATGAGTCTTGATTAAAATTTATTAACATACAAAGTGCCCCAGATAAAATATTTAGATGATCTAATAAATAAGTAGACCTGATGAAATCAGATGATCATGCATACCAAAAAAAACATAGCGCAATGAGACACGACGTTTCATCAAAAATCGTGCACTGCCCTGGAACAAAATTACTGTCTGATTAATACCTACTTGAAACTTTAGGTATTTACCTAAATATCTCCGACCAAACGTCAAAATCGGTTAAATGGATGGGACGTGAAAAGCTGACACGCAGACAGTTACACTTTCGCATTTATAATATGTAAATGCGAACTGTTTAGATATTTATGGCATTTTTACAGAATAAAGTGTTAAGTTAGGTGTAAACAAAAGGTCTGTTCTTATAAATTTCTCTAGCTTAAAGGGTTCCTTTTGTTCTTTCTCCTACAGCTATGCCTAAGTGCTTTGTAACATTACACTTGACATTGTGGTCAAGTCGGTTCATTTTCTCTAGAAACCGTGTTTGCCCGTTGCCGTCACTACTCATATTTCTGTGTAAAATTCCTATATGCATAATATAAATATTTGTTATGTTACGTTTTTTGTTTAAGAAATGTAAAATTATATGCTTTGTAATTTTGCCAAAAAACAAATATAATTTAAGTGGGAAAGCCATCTGCTCGTTCGTTTGCTGCTCATTAAAAAAAGCCGGTTAGTAAAATTTCGAGTCGGACTCGAACACCACGGGCTCCGTACTTATCATACAAGAAATAACTGTTTTTAGTTTTTTTTAGGGTACCGTAACTCAAAAGGAAAAACGGAACCCTTATAGGATCACTTTATTGTCTGTCTGTCTGTCCGTCGTGTCTGTCAAGAAACCTATAGGGTACTTCCCGTTGACCTAGAATCTTGAAATTTGGTAGGTAGGTAAGTCTTATAGCATAAGTACAGGAATAAATCTGAAAAGCCAATTCGTGGCCACATCATTTAAAAAAAAATTAAAATATGTTTCAATTTTCAAAGTAAGATAACTATACCAAGTGGGGTATCATATTAAATGGCTTTACCTGTAAGTTCTAAAACAGATTTTTATTTATTTTTATGCATTACAGTTTTTGAATTATCTTGCAAAATGTTGGAAAAAATACCCGAGTACGGAACCCTCAGTGCGCGAGTCTGACTGGCACTTGGCCGGTTTTATGTTTTGTGATGTAACCACAAATTCACTGTTTTCAGATTTTTCCCTTTACTTGTGCTACCTGTCAAGAGAGGCAGATCCATGACCACCTTAAATTGCTCCAATCTATCTACCTCCCAAGTCGGCCTTGCAGTGTCGTGAGTAAAATGCGTTAGATGACTGACTGTCTGTCTGTTTGTCTCTGACGTGTTTGTCAATCCAAGGCGAAGTATGGCGATGGCATTTGAAACGCATAACACAATTGATGCAATAAATCAACGCCATTTCTTCATTATTTTAAATTTTTACGCTAACAAAGGACTATGGGCGGAATCGTCCCCACCTATCAACAAGAATGAAATGTAGCGCAATTGATAGATCTAGGCAAGATGATATTTTTTTACTATGGCGACGATGCCCAAATGCATGGGGTTCTCATGGTATCTTACGTTTAAAAAAATATTTCGTTGACGTATTATTGATGACTAATTCCAAAATACTCACTCATTTATTTATTTATTGCACAGCGGCAAGCAGAGCATGCACATAAAGATAACCAGGTACAAAATAACCCCCTCCCCCCGCTCACCAACCCACGCTCTTGCGCAGGTAGGTAGTCGCGCGAACCTTCGTCACAGTCAGTTCGCTGCAGTGTACGTTCACGTGTTATACATTAGGTATTGTCATCAGTGTTTGCTTTAAATAACTACAACCCCTGCTTGTTTACTGGACTGATTGATACCTTTTGTATTGACCCCGTCACTGCATTGTTGCACGATAAAGGACTTTGTGATAACTGGATTGGATACTGTGCATTATGGAAACAGGACAAGACGGCCGTGTATAATGTGTCCGCGATCTGTCTTGCGACAAAGGCGGCACATTCTACAAGAGGCGTCAGCTGAAACTGACCTGAATTAGTTAGCTACCTATATTTCACAAAATACGCCGATACAACTAACATCTTTTTTATATAATATTCTCATTTTTTATGACGTGTATTAACAGTAGTTAATACATAACGCGTCACATTTATTACACAAATACTTGTGCCCTACGAGATTTGACCCCGCGACCCTTGCTTCAGAAGGCAGATTCTAATACTCCCCGAGTTTTCTTCTTTTTCCCGTTTGTATTCAATAACACGATGGCAGTGTGCCATAGATGCTAGCAAAGAGCTAGCAATGTTACGCGACAAGGTCGCATCGGAAACGCAGACTATGACATCCTAGGTCCAGAAATTCAAAGAAATGCGGATGATATCAATGTACAAATTGGTGTTGATGATCAAGATCAGGTGATTTTTTTCTGTTATATGATTTTTGTACGATAAAATATAGAAAAAATAACAAAAATAAATCAATTTCAAACAAAAAGTTATATTTATTTATTTTAAGAACCCCATCGATTTTGAAGCTGAAACCAACTATTTACGTCTATTTGAATCCAAATGAACATATTAACATAAATCCGGTGACTGTTGGAGGGTGGGGACGGGGTCCATACAAAATTGCCCATGGTCCTTTGAAATTTTTCATTAACATTTTCTTCTTCGTCTTCAACAAAAAATGCATGAAAATGAAAAACGGAGCACGTCGGTTCTAATTAATCTCCTTTTCATATTGCACCACAAATTGTATACTGTGGCGTTTAATTTAAGAGGGCGCTGTCTGCGAAATAATATTAAAAGAGGTTGCTTTGTGAGGCGCTAACAAATTGGCGGAAACACTGTATTGCTGGCCTTCAGTTTGTGCGGTCGAAAAATATGGTTTTTTGAGCAGTTCTACCTCTTCCCCAAGATTCTAAATATCTTGCGCTTCTAATCAAGCTAGACAACAGCAAAACACCTTATCCTTGCGTCGCTACCTCAATACTGAGGACCGTGCCTCCTTTCTGATAACATCGGATAAAAGAACAGCTTTATATAAAACTTATCAAAATGGATATACAGGATGTTTGGTTTGGTGGTCCCTAACTCACTGAGATCGTTGGCCATCTTTAAATAGACCAAGACCAACGATCTCAGTGAGTTAGGGCACGTTAGGGCCATGAAAACTTGGACATAAAAAAAAATTAAAATTTTGTATGAAATTTTTTATAATTTTATTCGTCATTTTACTTCAGCATTGCATTTATCAGATCAAAGTAGCATGGGTACGTGTCGCCATTATATACTAATCACCAAACACCCTGTATAGTATATACCCCTATTGTCATGGGTAACTAATTAGTAGGTAGGCCATGACTGACATGTCTTATATAGAAAAAAAATCAAAATCAATCAATCTATTTTACAAAGTATGGAGAAATATCACAAGAAAACATACACGTCCTCATTGAAAACTTACATCTGTTTCTGAAATTTTAGTTAAACACACTGAAAAGCCAATAAATTATTATTAAAGCTCTTTATACTCCTATAAATCTGCAAATGTAGCTCATCAAGCAAAATACCACAACACCTGTTAGACGAAATACAGAACAGTATGTCTCGAGTGCAAGTGAAATATTTGAAAGGAGAACAAGTTGCCGTGGAGCTCTTTGTTCACAAATCGCAGCAACAACTACGCTTTGTGCTTCAAGATTGTATCCGATTATACATTTACCAGTCTTGGCATCTATGTAGCTCCCATTCCAAATACATACTAGTATTGAGCATTTGAAGTCAGTACAATAAGGGAGGTCGCCCACGGCGCGGCGACTTTTTGCAGCGATTCAGTAACAATACAGTCGCAAAAACGACAAAAAGACAGCGATCGCAATAGTCGCATAGATAGATATCTTCGCCCACGTAATATTGATTTTGCATCGCTAATGTCGCGGAGCAGCATCGATATAGACGCGATGCAACATCGACACAGTCGTGCGGTGTAGTGACTACCTCTAAACACGTGTGGACGCTACCACTACAGTTGCAAGATGGGCTCAGTCAAGACCACTGGCTTTACCATATAATAAAGAAAGGTTGCTAAATTAATACATTCGCGCATTTGCATCGATACAGAAGAGATGCTGAATTGTTTCTGCATTTATTCCACATTAAACATTTTTTCTACCTTCATAACTTTACCTAGATAAGAGAAAAAATGTGTTACTTAGCATATGCTTTATACTAAGAATTGAATTGAAGGTTTACCATGTTGCTTTCACAAAACCATAAATAAAAGCTAGACCTCAAACAACGACAGACTTTTCTTTACATTTTTCAGCGTTTGTGCTCCATTTTGGTCCAATACAGAAGCTTAAATAAATGAACGTGTATCTAGCGGAATTTTTGAAATAACCGTGCTTGAAATTTTCATTGTGAAACATTTTGAGTGACTATTTTGTCTCTTCTGTTCTGCATAGTAGAACATATTTATTTTCAACCATGTCTGAGCTATCGGCTAACGTTCTGTATATATTATAGTAATACAAAATAATCTATATTTTAACCTACATTCGAAGATTTTATAAAATAATGGTGAAAACATTACTACATATCTATGATGATTCATAGCATTCCGTTGAGGCGCGACTTAACCTGTGGCAAATAATATAATTAAGTTACATTATAATATGTTAAATATGTTTGCTAAAAATATAATGGATAATAAAGAATTTATAAAATAAAATAAAAATAAATGTGCAGTATCGCAAATCGCAATATATCCCAGTTTTCAAAATTGTATATCATTTAAAGCTTTAGATACATAACAGCACATAAATGAAAATTTTGATGATTTCCTTACTAACTAAATTAGTTAGAAATGGGTCTGTAAGGGTTAAATAAATTGACCTTATTAGTTCCTTGTGGACGAATTTCTCTTTGACGTGGCAATGCAAGATTCAAAGGGTTCGTAGCATGGAGATGGGTTGGTGCCTATTTTAATATAATTACTTGTAGCTTGCAGTACATTTATTTGGTTTTGGATACTATTACAGAATATTAAATATTATGAAAAATGAAGACCTCGGGTCGGGTTTTAGTTTTCAACTTTATCTTGTTTATAATACTGGTTACGAAATCGACATTAAACTGACTTGCAAACTGACTTCTTTCCCTCTAAGTACAGACCTTTTTTGTATAAGAGAAGTATGATATTTGGTGTGTAACAAGTAAAATCACATAAAGCGGATAAAGTTTCTGGTGTAAGGTTTGTTTATACGGCGTACTGTGAACAAATGGAGAGCACTTCACATTCGGGCTCGATTAGTCGATGGTCGACGGTCGATGGAGCGGTCTACGCAACGACCGTGTTACTCGTGTACTGTACACGGTATACGATATTAGATTACATTTTAACCTTTAGGTGCTATTGTTCTGCCGCTTTTAGTTAAAGTTTGGCTTCCAATTTCATTGATCCGAGTCTATGAAGTGGGAAAAATCGGTCAAGTGCGAGCCGGATTCGCACACGAAGGGTTCCGCAACATCTCACAAGAAACAAACCAGTCACACACACATACGCACTGCTGCTGATTCTAGGTCAACGGGAAGTAGGTACCCTAAGTCTCTTGACAGACTGCGAAGTGATCCTGTAAGGGTTATTTTTTTTCTTTTTAAGGTACGGACCCTAAAAATTAAGTTTTTAAAACTACATAGTATTTTCTAGGTACTTGGTAATTTTGTAGAGAACTTAAGCAACCATTATAATTACAACTTCTCTGAATACTTCATACTACTCCACAGAATAATTTTTAAAAATTAATTAAGTAGGTATAAGCATTTAATCTTCAGAAGACAGAAAATTAGTACACAATACTGAATGGCATTCCATCTTTTGTAATTTCTGCACGCTTGATGAGGATTTTAGATGTTTATCACATGTAACACAGTATTTCAGAGTAATATGGAATATTGTATCTATAGAGAAAACGCTAAGCATCCTTAATATTAAACTACCAATTCTCATAAATTTCCCGAACAGATATCCCGTTTATGGCGCAGTAGCCGATGAGAATCAATAAAATATCGTTTTACGTCTTAGTTTATGAGTCTATATATTATTATAAAAATAAGATACGTGGGAAAGTGCACTGGATAGCATTGTAGACGCGGGCACTGGCTTGTTTGTTTTACGTTTGCTGTGGTACGCTGCTCTCCTATAAATGGAAAATTCTCCTCATAGTCTTATTGTTATATCGTAATAATTGTTATGCTTTGCTCTTATAGACAGAGCAAAAGTTATTTTTTAAGGTTTCAATGACAATAATTCATACAGGTATCAGCGATATCAAAGACCTTCCTTTAGGGTACCTATTTTAACTGTCTCAATAAAAGGTGCCAAGGTGTTTGCGAGGCACATGTAAATTGTAAAGTATGGAACCAACTTCCACGTGCAGTGTCCCCTAAAGCTACTTTGGGATATTCAAACAAATACTTATCTATTCTAACACCGACAATGCATTGTCAGATCTATTGGTGCTGCAAATGATTGGTAACCACTCAATATCAGATTCCTAACACCTGCTCTTTTCTTACTATTTAAGTTTACCCAATTAAAAAAAAATTAATAAAGGCTATCACTTGTTTTAATCCATACTTTATTATAAATGCGAAAGTGTGTCTGTCTATTTGCTACCTTTTCACGGCCCAACAGTTTAACCGATTCTGACGTTTGGTACAGAGTTAGCTTATATCCCAGGGACGGATATAGGATACTTTTTATCCCGGAAAATCAAAAAGTTCCCGCGGGATTCCTGAAGACCTATCCGCTTAACCGATTTTTATGATATTTGGTACTTACCGCGGTAGTTTGCGTCCCTGTAATTGACATTGGCAACTTTTTATCCCGGAAAATCAAACAGTTCCCACGGGATCTTTAAAAACGCGGACAAAGTCGCGGGCATCCTCTAGTATAAAATATAAGCAACTTATCATCCTATGACGGCAAAAGATAAGTATAAAGTAAACTCATCTCTAATTGGGTTCTATACGCTTTGCATTGAAATGCTACTCGTACATCGCTTGCGGGCACAGCTTTGCCGGTAATGGCGTAGGAATGTATCAACGAAGCATATACAGACAGCTTATCGAAGGCTCTCCACTCTAATTGGACAGTAACACAATACACAAAACGATACAGAAACGTAATATCCTTTAATCTGAACATATGAAAGGAACAACGTGAATAATTTGAAAAAGTACCATTACTTTCGAATATCCAGAAATTCAATATATTATGCAAATATATATATACATGTTTATATATTGAATAAATGATTTGACTTTTTGACTTGACCTTTGATTAGGAGAAATAGGCGACAGATAAGAGGAGCATTAATAAATGAGAGGATATTAGATATAGGACTTAGTTGGTGGTAGAAGTACCGAAATATACAGGAATACTTATTTAAAAGTTAGATTAAAGTAAATAGGCACAGAAAAAGAAAAAATACCATGTATGGTAAAGTTTTCATAAATAAAGCCAATAGCGACGTAGTGTGGGCGTCATATCAAAAGTTTACGCAAATCCGCCGCGAGCTTTGCAATGACGCGTCGCGCTTTTGTCATTTCGCATGCTAATACAATTTGTATGGGGATATAAGCCCGTCTTTTTTGATGCGTATGTTTATACGCAAAATTTCGACATAAAAATGTTGGCAACTCAGTATTGTAAACATCTTCATTCATGGATGTCCAATCAACTCGCACGAAACGTTTTTGCTCTACGTTTTTTATACGAACCGTGAAGGTATAGAAAGCCCTTCTGGCATCGGCGTTTTTTGACACGTTTAAACTGAAGCTGACATAAGCCAGTTTATTCTATGAGTTGAAAAATTGATTCAGAGGGGAAAAAGCGATAAATCGTGCACCAGTTCCGCCATATAATAATAGGCAGGTAAACATACATCCAGAAGGCAAATCGAGGAAAGCCTTTGAATTATGCACTGCCACGTCAAAGGGAACCTCGCCTCTCACGCAACTAATAGAGCCAATCTATTTCCCTTTGCGACGCATATTTATTACTAACTAGCAGTTGACCGCGAGTTTGTATGCTTGAACCTGTATAATACCCAAGATTTGGAACTTATTTCAAAGCTATCCGATATAAGCTATACAATAGTACAATAAATATAAAAAAGCCGAAATGGATGTATCCAACATTCGTGATCAACACGTATGTATCTCTAGTCTCTACCTTCAAAATTCAAAGAAAACCAAGTCCACTTAGACAGCATTATCACTTATTATTTGGAGTGGTTGCTGTCAAACGTAAGCCTATACTAGGTACGAACTTGTAGTGAAAATAAACTTATAATGCAGTGAGTTTCCATTATAGGCTTTAGAATAATATTTTGAATCGAGTTCAATAGAACTCGAACTCCATTGCACCGACGGACGCGCGCGATGGCGGCATAACTCCGAGGCACAAAGGAGACAAAAAAGGCAAATAGCACCTCCAAATACAGTCTCATCCATCCCTTGCCGACCTGGTTCAACGTTGTTTAACAGGGATCTCTCCGTCACTTACTCCATACAATCGTAGTTCATTTCATTTGAATATTAACCAACCAAAGTCCATAAAATTTTGCAGACATATTCTAGAAACTAATATCTGTGCCTATGGTGTTTTAGATTTTTCTAAAAATAGTAGTTTCAAAATTACAGGAGCTCAAAGATTTGTATGAGAATTTTTAAGACCGCGTAACTTTGAAACCGAATATTTTAACAGAAATCTGGAAAACTACAGGCATATAATATATTACTTTCTAGAATATGTCTGCAAAATTTCATGGACTTTGGTTGCTTAATACTCAAATGAAATTGGAACTACGTTTGTATGGAGCGAGTGACGGAGAGACCCCTCTTAAGGCTGAATACAACTATAAAATTAACCTACAGTTTAAGTTTATCCCTCCTGCATCAATGATACAGTAATTATTATTATCAAATGCCGATACGTACAGATTCTAACGACCCCGCGAAATATTTCACCGTGATTCAAAAACCAGAACTGAGTAAGTAAACTCATGCACGTATGCCGAGATAGCGAACTCCTATAAGCACTCCTGAAACTTGGTCCTAACCATTGAGTTCTAGACCGTAGAAAATGCTGATCTCATTCATCAGACGTCAAAAAACGAGCGCACGGCGCACAACCACCCATCGTGAAATGTTCCAGTCAAACCAAATTAATAATTAATTTTTGCAGTTTTAGTATAAAAAATATTTTCGTAAGCCTCAGTATAGTAGGTATATAATATAGTAAAAGGTATTTTTTTATTCATCCAATTATGATAAAACTTTGTAAATTTGTTGTTGAAACTTGCGGAAAGATTTCTAACAAAGTAGTTACCTACCAGCAACGTACAATAGGTAGAGCGCAAGTAGCTTATACAAAGTGGTACTACTCGTATATAACAATAAATGCGAGCATTAGGTAGTACGAAATAAAAACAGGCCCACTACTACTACTAAATGACAAAAAGCAAGACCTTCTCAGACCAGGGCATGTTTGGAACTCTCGTAGCTTTCATGTTTATGTTATTAGTAAATCAACATTACATCAAATATTATCTTACAAATTCAACAATTGACAATTAAAATTGTGCAATGCTATTTATTTTGAATAGATGGCTTTGAATTCGTCGAAGCTTTCACTTCACTTTGACAAGCTTGGTCTTCTGGTTCATCAGTCATGTTGAAGCGTTTTTCGAGATCACAACCTCTATTTTATTAGATGGCACCTCTCTGTTACTATACTGATCTAACTTATTCAGTATTTTGGTGAGCTAGCGAGACACGTTCAACTTCATAATATCGCGGGGGACACGAAGACGGTTTACTTTTGATAAATTATGAATAACTGTTAGTGAAGTTATGGAACTACTGTCTTTTGTGCATTAGTTAGTAGTTTAGTGTATGATATGATCGTTAAATTTCCTACTACACAAGTCACTGAAGTAATATTATATTATATACTCACGATCTGATGCAGCAATCAAACGGGGGTCAAAGCCACAGCAAACAAGCGATACAAGATCTTGGATTTGAAAAATAAAAATCAACCCAACTGCAACTCAAACTATGCAGACCTACCGACGCTTGCGAACTACTTACAGCTGATGAATCGTGTTTGGGCTCATTGAATTGATCTCAATTAAAGTTTGACTTTTTAACTCCAGGAAACAGGTCACAGAAACTCAGCTTGCTCAAACTGCAGTTAATCTTAATTTCACCAAGTTCGTACTCATTGGATTGGACTTGTGCTCGTAAACATTATGATAAAAAAGGTCTTATGGTGGACAGGAAAGGTGGTCAGGTTTATCAAACGTGACACATATTATATGCGACATGTCTTTATTATTATATAAATTTTCTTTTTCATAGTAAATTATGTGTGTTACACTCAAAGAGCGAAAACGCTCATTGAGCGAAAAAACAGCTCACAACGCGTTGTGGCCATCGCAGAAAGGAGAATTTTACATCGGAGACTGAAAGAAAACGCTCACTACGCGTGGCAATCGCAGAAAGGCGCAGAAAGGCTGTTTTTTCGTTCAGTGAGCGTTTTCGATCTTTGAGTGTACCATATACATTATACATAGGTACATAATATAACAGAAAATTGGGGCTGCTTATCACATTATACTATATTGCCATAGCAAAAGCCGCAAGAAAACGTCGCATTGATTGTGCTTAGGGTGCAGTATTAAAACACAGGATGTATTTGTAAAAAGGTTTATTGAATTTCTCGATGGTGCAAATAAACTTTCGCGTGCAAAACATACATAATCCGTACAAATGGATCACTTTACATCCGGGATCGATTGAGCACGTTTACGTGACGGTTGCGTTATCCGGCTGTACGCATAAGCCCAGAAACTAGATTAGTTTTAATTGATTTCAGATGAATTTTTTTATTCAAACTCGTTTCGTTCTTTGATTATTACAAGTACATAGAAAATCTTATAGCCAAGGAAGAACGGATGAGACCAGTGATCTATCTGTTTGGGGTGCTAAGACCGTCTGTCTGTCAGCTAGCTGTATCTCATGATCCATAATAGGTAGAGAGTTGAAATTTTCACAAAATAAGTATGCTATTGTCGCTATTACAACAACTAATAAAAATTCCAAAATGGCATGAAAATTAAAAAATTAAAAAATGTTATTGCCTGTACGATGTTATTACCTGTTCATACCGCCGCGCTGGCTGAAACAAAAACTAATAACCCTCAAACGGCTGAAGAGTTTTGCTAAAAATATGAAGAACCATCTCGATTAATCAAACGTCACAGACACACAGACGGAAAACAAAACAGTGAAATTTTAAAATTGAATTTTTGTCATCACACTTCACACTAATATTATAAAGGAGAAAGTTTGTATGTGTGTGTGTGTGTGTGTGTGTGTGTGTGTGTGTGTGTGTGTGTGTATGTTTGTTACTCCTTAAGTAAAAACTACTGGACGGATTGGGCTGAAATTTAGAATGGAGATAGATTATACCCTGGATTAGCACATAGGCTACCTTTTATCCCGGAAAATCAAAGAGATCCCACGGGAATTTTAAAAACCTACATCCACGCGAACGAAGTCGCGGGTATCAGCCTAGTAGAAAATAATAATTTAAATATCTATATTTAATACAGTGGACACGTAGGTACTTATAATATGCGACAGGTTCAGATGGCAATTGGGGTATGAGGCGGGACGACGACCTACGAGGCTGTGCGGAGGTGTCCCCACCCCGGTTGCCATCTCAACATGTCGCGCAATATACCTGTTTTAAGCTAATGATAATAATTCAGTAGATATTCTCTAGCATCCAGTTTTAGATAACATTCCCCTAACAAGCGACAGAAGTTTAAGCATATCGATAACTTGAGAAAGGTATTTGTATTATGTAAACTAGTTGCTAAGTAATGCAATAGTGTTGTGTGTTATGCACGTGATGCCACGTTGAATGGGCTAAGTTTAATTGAAGTCCGCCGCTGATTCTACCTTTGCTGAAAGGGGTGCATTCATACTGCCACCTATTGAAAATAATGAACAAGGTAACCAGAACGCTAGCAAAAACGAAGACGCTGATGTACTGATGATTAGATAAGTACTAAGTAATAAACGCGATAAAAATGTTCAGATCGATCAGAGGTCGGGTGTTCGATTCCGTTCACGCATCTCTAACTTTTCGGAATTATGTACATTTTAAGTAATTAAATATCACTTGCTTTAACGGTGAAGGAACACATCGTGTGGAAACCTGCATGCCTGAGCGTTCTCCGTCATGTTTTCAAATGTGTCTGCCAATCCGCACGTTATCTGCGCGGTAGACTAAAGACAAAAACCCTTCTCACCCTGAGAGGAAACCCGTCACTAGGGACCCGTGCTCTGTAGTGAGCCAGCGATGGGTTAATCATGATGAGCAGGTCAATTCTGTGAAGCAGCATTTATGAAAAATGCGTAAATCAGCTTCTAGTTCAAGGCTGAATCTATATATACTAATAAATAAAATTGGAGTGTCTGTCTGTAATTTCGAAATAACTACCACATATTAAGGTCATGTGTTATTTGAACGATACCATAACTGAATCACACGTTTTTAAAATTTTTGTCTGTCTGTCTGTCTGTCTGTCTGTTTGAAAAGGCTAATCTTCGGAACGGCTGAACCGATTTTAACGGGATTTTCACAGACAAGTAGAGTATTGACCAGGGTGTAACATAGGCTACTTTTTTAACCGACTTTCAAGAAGGGAGTTGTGTTTTTCTACCTATGTACACCGAAATCTCCGAGATTTCTGAACCGATTTGCGTCATTTCTTTTTTAATTGATAGAGGAACTTTGCGACATTGTTTCATAAAAAATTTGGATTCCAACTCCTCAATCCTGATGCTGCAGGGGATCTGACCAATCCACGCGGGCGAAGCTGCGGGCATCAGCTAGTACATAATAATTATCTGTAGGAATCCTTTTGCACTGTGAATGCAGGCTTACCACTTTGCAACTAACAAGTACGGTGAACCAATCCAGTGGCCCTTGTTTACTCCCGCGACTAACCGACTTCAAGTACGACTTATTTAACTGCATTGCACCCAATAAGCAAGCTGTCCATAAACTACAACAATCGTAAATTGTTAGAACTTATTAGTGCAAATAAAAAATAGTAGGTTCGTCTATTTTCAGAATTTAAAAAAACCGGCCAAGTGCCAGTCAGACTCGCGCACCGAGGGTTCCGTACTCGGGTATTTTTTCGTAATTTTGCACGATAAACCAAAAACTATGATGTATAAAAAAAAACAAAAAAAAAACCATAAAAAACCGACGAAATAATCTCTTACAGCACAATATTTTAAACAATAACACAAAAACATTGGCTTCGAATTTATTTTAGTGGATTTGATTTCGGCCGAAAATGCCGGAATCACGGATTAACATATTGGGGAGTTTACATCCCAATCAACTGGGGGATGAAGCTAGGTAAAACAGATCAAACATTGGTATTGCGTTGTATGAAATACGGGCTTTGTTTTGTAGTCACGAATTGGTATATTTACGAGTATACGTACTAACTATGGTAAATATTTTTGCTTTTTATAAAAGCTATCTGTAAATCAACGATGAGTATCAGCGATTGGTAGTTGCCTGTTTCTTTAACCTACAAAATTTCCATCTTTATGTGAACCATGCCAACCGTACTATTAATTCCAAAATGAATTATTAGATACTTACATCAATCAATCAATCAATCCGTCTGTTTGCGCCACCACACACAAAACAAACACAGACAAAGTAACCGACATAGCAAATACGTACATAGGAATTAGCAAGCTGAAGTGGCAGTGGGCAGGCTATGTCTGTCGCAGAACCAATGGTTTGCTTGAGCAGACGTCTTCTGGAGTGTAGACTACGTACCAGCAGACGCAGTGTTCCAACCTTCTGAACTGACGACCTCAAGAAAATAGTTGAAACTGGATGGATTAGATACGTACCTAGTACCTATGTACATTAAATTACTCTTTTGTCTAATCTTCAAAAGTGGACTGAACCGCATAAAATCAGCACTCACTCGGTAGTACCTGTCCACGTGATTTTTTACAATGACATCCAAATGGCAGAACATCGTACGGAAAATGGTTAAATCCATGACAAGGATCAAACCTTGATAGAGAAGAAGATGATCCAGGGAGAAATCCTTTTTTAACCCCCGACCCAAAAAGAGGGGTGTTATAAGTTTCCCGTGTGTATCTGTCTATCTGAGTATCTGTCTGTGGCATCGTAGCACCTAAACTAATCAACCGATTTTAATATTATTTTTTTGTTTGAAAGGTGGCTTGATCGAGAGTATTCTTAGCTTTAATCCAAGAAAATCGGTTCAGCCGTTTGAAAGTTATCAGCTCTTTTCTAATTACTGTAACCTTCACTTGTTGTACATTTTTAATTTACACTTGTTACTACGTAAATTTTCGGGTAGAGACATATTCTGTTATTAACCTAAAATCATAGATTTATCATAGTAGGTCGACAACAGGTCACTAACAAAATGTTTTACTCAAGTGGCCTGGTTTGCACTCAATACAATTAGTTAAAACAGCACAGCATAGTTCTTATTAAATTAACTGCAGGAGAAGAGAAAGACTTTCCATCCTGTCTCGCCGATACAAAGGAGCTTATTGAAACAAGATAAACGTTTGTTATCGAATAATAAGTAAGGCAACGCGACGTGGACTTTCAAAGAAAATTATTAACATTTAGATTAGTTCTTTGCGCCTGCATAGCCTGCCACTATCAGCTCTCTGTTTATAAGTATTTTTAGCTGCTTTTTTATATTGATGAAAATAGTTCCGTTTGTACCTTTCGTTTCGTAAAAGTCTGCACTTCAACTTGTTTATCGTTCTATCATCTATATACCTACTTATAATAAAACTGTAACTGGATTTCTGTACATTAAATATATTTTGAAAACTTTATTTGAAGGTAGTTATTATCACTGTGGAGCCCAAAACAGATTTTTTATTTAGGCTGAATTCATGGTTTTTGTGAAGACCTGATGTTTAGTTTGCAAGCTGGAGGACGGAACTCATAAACGGGTAACAGCAAATTCTCTATTAATTAGACTTGCAACGAATATTCGGTTACTATTCGGTATTCGGCCTATTCGGCTGCTTTTATTATATTCGGCCGAATACCGAATATCTACATATTATTCGGCCGAATACCGAATACTTAAATAATATATTTTGTCATAGAGAAATAATTGGTAAAATGAAAAATCAAAATCGATTGATTTCGTATATATTCATATTTTCATTTCTGTTATAATCATTTAAGTAGTCATTGGTGCATAACACAGGTACATAATCATCTTCTGAATTGGAAAAATGGAGGATTCTATGTATTTGAATTATTGTGGTAATCAAAATTTAGAAGGGTAAGGTTCTCATTTCTTTTATAATCATTTATTAAGTAGTCATTGGTACATAAAACAGGTACATAATTTAATCCAATTTAATAAACAAATCCAGCCGAATACTTTTGCCTAATATTCGGCTATTCGGTCAGGGGCCTCGCCGAATATTCGGTATTCGGTATACTGCCGAATATACTATTCGTTGCAAGTCTACTATTAATTATTATTATCTAATCTAATATCATGGACCTTTGACTCCATATTATTATTACCTACTTAGCATTTGAATTTCGGTGATATTGCAGTAGGTAGGTACGCGTCTTTCATTGAAAATGTATTCTGTGATCCTCAAGTTTCACGTTATTTAAATTAGCGGTGTACCGCTCAATGCCTAAGATAAATTAGTTCTACGGCCTAGAATCCTGCTTCCTAATGTAAAATACATTATTAAAATATTTCATATATTTTCCCTAATAAATAAAATTTTACATGTATTTGCATTATGAGCTCCTACTAAATAATATTTCAGTTTGTCATTTTGTTTGTAACTCTAGAATTGAAGAAGGAAAAGTCTCACAAAATGATTTTTAATACAGTAACAACCATTTACAAGTCCTTTTTACTAAAATATGCTTCTTTGAACGAGACAAACTGAAAAAATATGCCTCAGTGAATTTTACTTCTGTACGCTACAATTTTATCTCTAGTTTCTACTAAAGACGAAAGACTAACAAAAGGTTTTTTATTACAGAAAATGCCTGAAAATCATTTGGACTTTACGAATAGTCAAAGTGTAACGGTAACCAACCGTGACGAAACTTTATTCACTTGTCATGCAGAGTTGAGTTTCTTACTGGCTCTTCTCAATTAGCTTAAGAAACACTAGTAATTTTTATCTACATGAAATAATTTTTTAATTTGGGGTTCGATTTTTTTACTGTATGCTTGAGGCAGCGTCTTCACTTGAGCTTCCATAGGACGTTGCTTCTATCTCCGGTTCCCTTTAGTGGATACAAAGGTTAATTGAGCTAAGCGATGCAATTCCAAGCGCATTAACCTATTCACGCAAATCTGGCTTGCGATGAATGTATAATGTAATCAGCACCATACAATATTATTTGATCTAGCTTTACATATCACGATAAAATTGTTTATATGCAGAACAGAACATATAATTAGGTATTTAAGGTTCTCGAGACAGCTAGGTAATATTTTACTTATTTACTACGACAAAGCATTTGTACCCGATGTTTCGCTATAGTATCACTCCTATTAAACTAATTTTGATAAATACCATTTTGGTGACGAGACGCCATCCTAACACCGTGGTACCTCAACGTAAGTGTGGATTGGTAGACTTCACACTTTGAGAACATTATGGAGAACTCTCAGATATGATGGTTTCCATTACCATCGAAGCAAGTGAAAAAAATCATTTATTGAAAAACCAAGAATAATCACTTGTTCATGAAAATACTGGCTAGATAATATTTTAATTAAGTAACATTAATTCGGTTGTATTAAAGCGAGGGATAAACATAATTAAAAATGCCAGTGGCAGCGCTTGCCATTTTCCCATAAGATTATAATTAAACATAAATAAAATTGAAGGGATTGGTTGTTTAGTCTCTCGCGTATACGTTTAGATCTTTAATTATTTATGTTCAAAGAAAACTTCGTAATATACTTAATAAAGATATTTTAATAAGTATCTTTACTAGATCATACCTGTGAATTCATTTGCGTGGATTTGGGTTTTTTAAATCTCGTTGGATCTCTTTAATTTTCCGAGATAAAAATGTCCGTCTCTTGGATGCAAACTAACTTTGCATTAAATGTCGTCAAAATCGTTCATAATATGGGCTGTGAAAGGTAGCATACAGGAACGGACGGACAGACAGACAGGCGGATTAAAATATGACTGACTTTCTTATAATATTAGTAGAGGTTTTGTTATAAAAATGATACTAAGTAATGATGTACTTACTACTTAGGTACATACCATAAAGGCCGATTCACACCAAGCACGTACACGTGACACGTGCGCAGTGACGCGCGTAGACCCCTAACACACCGGGTTACGCATACGTCCACGCTTTACGCAAGCGGTGTGCCATGTTTCATACAGTTCCATACATTAAGACGTAATGCTACGCGCTACGTCTACGCTTACGCAGCCTGTGTGAACGAGCTATTTATTTTTAACATTCTAATTTGAAACTTAACAAAATAAATGTAGATTTGCTCTCTAGTTTTATCCCGTATAAATAATATTACCTACCAATTTCTTGCAAAATGTTTTCTGTAAGTTCATTAAGAGGGCTCTCTCCGTCACTCGTTTCATACAATCGTAGTTCCAATTTCATTTGACTATTAAGCAACCATAGTCCACGAAATTTTGCAGACATATTCTAAAAATCTATGTCTGTGGTTTTCCAGATTTCTGTTAAAATATTCGGTTTCAAAGTTACGCGGTCTTAAAAATTTACATACAGATCTTTGAGCCCCTGTAATTTTAAAACTACATATTTTAAGAAAAATCTAAAACACCACAGACACAGATATTACTTTCTAGAATATGTCTGCAAAATTTCATGGACTTTGGTTGCTTAATATTCAAATGAAATTGGAACTACGATTGTATGAAACGAGTGGAAACGAGTGACGGAGAGAGCCCTGTTAAAAAAAAATTGTAAGTACCCATTAATAACCTGATCTGATGCGGGAATAAATTTTCAGTAGGCTGATTTAAGAAAATAAAGTTTCAATTGATTTTCTTGGGTGCCTTCAAGAAAAACTGATAATGAAGAAATGAAGCTAAATATTTTATTCCTCTTTATATCTCATGGGGTGTTCGCTACCCCTTTAAATTTAATATATTATGGTTGGAGTTACCTTGGGATAATAATGCGGTGGATTCCCAGATCCTTCCCATAATCCTTCCCTTACAACTTGAATAGGAAAATGACTTGAAATTTCGACTCTTGGATTTTACAGTAAGTACATTTATCAAAATATGTAAATGATAATAACCGGGACCTATCAAGTTGTAACCAATATTACATTACGATCTCTAGTAACATTGGAACTCTCTGGCATTATCAGGTATCATGATTTTCCCCTTCAATCAACTCGTAACTAATTTTGTTTTATATTAAGAAGGATCTCTGAATGATAAGATCTACAAAATTATGCAAAAAGATACCCGCAGAAGTCGTTATCACGGGTTCAAAGGAAATTCTCAGTGCCAATAAATTCAAAATGAAACTCTATGACTTTTCCCAATGGCAACGACGAGGAATATTATTTACGTCAGACAGACGCGGGCGATATTTTTTTATAAAGGTAAAACATAATATTATTGAACAAAATACGAGCTTCAGTTACGCAGGATATAAAAGAATATGTACCTAGTACACATGATACAATTGTTAAAATGTGCCGATTTTTTTTACAAGTTTTGCGTTTTCTCGTATAGTATTTTCTTTTTTATTGTTATCTATCTTTTATCAGCACTCCAAGCACAATCAATGCGACACATCTCTTGCTGATTTTGTGAAAAAGCGTTGCTTGGGTTATCGATGTCAAATGATGTAGATCGGTTGGAGAATCATGGCAACCATGTCTTGGCAAAGAAATATTTTTCAGGGTGTGTTAAATATACAATAATACTCCAGATGGGCAAAGCTCATACATTATATTTTGCAAGAAAGGTCGTATTGTAAACAGTGAGGCAAGTTCATACGTTTGTATGTGTGACACGCATGCACGTAGTGGCCCAAACTACCTACATTAATACTGGCGCGGTTTTTACGCACCCTTGGATAAAACAACACCTACGCGTAAGCTCCAAAACAAAGAGGCCACAGTCGTTAGTCATAGTAGTCGTTGTTGTATGGTAACTAACCACGGCCGAAGCCAGCTAGGGTTAAATAAGCGTTATTGGTACCCAGAAAACCAGTAAAACATAAAGTTCAACCGGCTTCTGGCTATTTTACAATAGCAGGTAGGTACCTACCGTTTTAATTGGTTCCGGTTTCGTTGCAATTTCCGTATTGCCATTACAACCCCAAATTGAACTGTGGCTATTATAATTGCCACCTATCGCTACTTTACATGTTATGAGAAAATTAAATATAGGTAGGTATATTGTTGTGGAATAGTACAAATAAACTTTTTGTTGGATAACGTTTTAGCCCTTGACAGCGATTGCATCTGATGCTAAGTGACGATGCAGTTTAACAGGGCTCTCTCCGTCACTCGTTTCCACTCGTTTCATACAATCGTAGTTCCAATTTCAGTTGAATATTAAGCAACCAAAGTCCATGAAATTTTGCAGACATATTCTAGAAACTAATATCTGTGTCTGTGGTGTTTTAGATTTTTCTAAAAATATGTAGTTTTAAAATTACAGGGGCTCAAAGATTTGTATGAAAATTTTTAAGACCGCGTAACTTTGAAACCGAATATTTTAACAGAAATCTGGAAAACCACAGACATAGATATTAGTTTCTAGAATATGTCTGCAAAATTTCATGGACTTTGGTTGCTTAATATTCAAATGAAATTGGAACTACGATTGTATGAAACGAGTGACGGAGAGAGCCCTCTTAGAACCGGCTTGAATTAAAAATTGAATTGTAAAGAGAAATATTTACAATCTACATACATGTTTTGCCAATGTTTTTAAATAGTTAGTCATAGGTATATTCTTAGGCACCTAATCCATGCTAACTGTTATAAATGCGAAAGTGTGCCTGTCTGTTTGCCTAGATCCTGCTACGTTTTTACAGCCTATCCGTGACCAAAATTCGGTACAGGTACATTGCATCCCGGGGTCGAACTTAGGCTACTTTTTATCCCTTGAAAATCAAAGGATTCGCACTGGATTTCCAAAACCTAAATCCAGGCGGATGACGTCGCACATATTAGAAACATAATAAATAATTATGTAGGTGCGTAATAAATTATGAAACCACACAGAGTTCATTATTCCATTCTACGCATTGAAAATATGGACGACTAGCAAAAATAATCTAGTAAAAAGTTTAAAGTAAAACATTTTCATTTTGTAAAATTTCATTACTCAAATTGATATCGTTAGTATCACTTCACTATGCATTTTAAAACGAAGTCCTTAGCTACGTTTGTCTATCTATCTATAAAAAAATTGATAAACTGATCTTACGAAATGGTTTATGTAGGTAGATAAAGTATTTACAAATAAAGAAATTTGTGGAAAGAAGAATTGGAAAAGTTTTCTGGAAAATATTAAAAATTTGGAAAAACTAAACCAAGAAAGATTTAGCTTTGACATTTTTATCTCTCATTATCAACTCAAGGCCATAACTCACGTTTAAAACGATGGATATGCGTATTCTTTTTTCGTAATAGTTTATGGTCAGGGAAAAATTATTATTGATACATATAAACAAAATCAGGAGATTAGGGAATATCACGCTAATTCTAGAGGGAATTAGGATTTTCAAAATTAGAAGAGAACCACAGCTCATTAAACAATTCAACTGAATATTTGATGCTTTGTGCTGACCACACTACCCAATCCCCGGTGACATGTTGCAAAAGGCCCATCTCAAATATACGGTCATGTAGCACGGAAACCACAAAGCTACGTTGGTAATAGATGTCCCTCTAGCTGGAACTAAGTCCTGAGGCCGCCCAAGAAAGCGCTGGCTGGACGTCGTGACTGCAGACCTGAGAGCCATAGACTTAGCAAATCGGATGCTCAAGTAGGCGGCAAAATGTAAGAAAGCCGAGTCCACCCAGGTGGGAAAATTTAACTGAGTTCGGGCCACTCGGACCTTATCGTTAGCGCGATACATTGTAGATATTGTTCGTTCGGTCAGATTTTAAGGTGTTATTTTTGTAAATGCTTATTGTGTTTAGCATGTGTTGGATCACCAAATATTTTTTTTATTCTATTCTATTCTAACTACCCATGTGATGCCAGGTAACATTGCTTGTTAAACCGTGTCGGACCAAGTGGAACCCGCACACCATTAGCGAATTACCTATTTATTAAATCCTGACTAATCCGTGCGGCCAAGCTTTGATACACCGACGTTACTAATGCGACCTCGAATGAATCTGCCTAATACCGCATATTTATTTTCATTCCATTTTATTCGAAGCGCAAAGGAAAAATAACACAGGTACGAGTGCTTCCGCAAAGATATTATGAATTACTCATTTACTCGTAGTTATGCTTTAATTAACATCAATTCTTTGCAGTAACTGAGATAGATACAGAATAACATCATACATATTTTAGTTCTACCGAGATTATTTCATGCCTAATGGCTATATTTTTCAGTAAAATTATGGTATAAGTAGTTAAACGCAATTTCACAGTAAAATCCAATACCTAATATCTTTGGTTCGACTCGAGAATCGAACCCATGGCCTCGTCATTCGCTGTTGAACACGCTAATTACTTGGCCAACGAGGCAGTTAGGAGTGAAGACTTTAATTTTACTAAGTAATTTTAATATATTGTCAGCGCGACTACACGGACCCAGGAAATTGCAGGAAAATATAATTGATTTCATTTTTGAACACCAAAAATATGTTTTAGTGATAAAAAAGTATTCATTTACATAAAACTTTAAAAAATATATAATATATTTTACAAATTAGGGCAGGTATAAAGGCGGCCTTATCACTTAGTTTATTTCTTCTAGGCAACCTACATTGTAATCCTAAATACAAACGTAAAATAATAATAATAAATAAATCATGCAAATACAAAAATCATGCAAACTGCGATCTTGAAAGCGTATATTTTCCACAAATTAGTAAAGACTTTTGCCTTTACATAACAAAAAAGGAATAATATGGCTAGTTAGAAACCTGAAAGATACCGTAGCACCCACAGCTATTCGTAGCTTATAGCAACTAGGTACAATAAGTAGCAACAGTTAGTTGCCTACGAAACGCGCTACGCTTCACTCGCCTGCCCGTACTTCACCGAAATGTATAAACAAAGTTACGATTTACCGCGGGGAAATAAACGCTAATAAATTTTAAAAAAATATATCGAAAAATATATACAGTGGTGACTTAAGCATCTAAATGTGACTTTTGAAGTTATACTTAGTTAAAAATAAAATAAATGAAATTAATTATGATTCTACGCTGTAATACGGCACATGGAGCGCAAGACAGTTAAAACAAAAAATGAAGAGATTTATTGTCGCTCTTTATTATATTTTTTTCGTGTTTCCCACAGGTAATTTATGTCTTGTGTTTTCTTTTGTGAACGTACTCGAAGCAATTATTTTTCGTATGTTTCTACATATTTTGTAAAAATCTCATAAGGACATAGGTAGGCAGTTTGTTGTTTTTCTTCAATGAAGGAAATTACGAATCCTGTTTTTTGTTTAATTTAATATTCATAGGAATTTTTTTACATTGTGACATTGTTTGGTACTTTTTATCGTCTTAATTCTTATGGGACTTTTTCCGACATGGACAGGCCAGCCCCATCATAACTTAAATTACATAATATAATGCAACAGATACAACTAGGGATAAAAAGACTGCCTAGTATGCATATGCGTAAAAGCACTATGGCATATTATGTTAATGTTAATTTTATATTTCTGATCAAGAATCGGGGTAAAACTTGTGACTGAAACATCTTTTCAGGACGGGACTTGAAAAATGGATCCTTTTCAATTTTTTCACCCAGGAATCGAGCCCCAGGCTTCTATGCTGATGAGAAAACTTACTACGCTTTTATAGTTCTATAAATTAAATACCCTTAGTCTTGGGAGGCTTTATTGAGGGTGAAGAGCTCAAAATTGAGTCTCATGTGTAACGTGTCAAAATGATATTATTACTCTTATTGCAATTATAAAGATTTCCTTTGCTTTATTTTTCTACAAATCAAATGTTTTTGTAGCAATGTTCCCGAGTACTTACTTGACAACCTTCCTAGCGCAATGGTTTTAGTCTAAGTAGGAAGTCCTGGGTTCAATTCCAAGTTGAATAAAATCTAATTCATTATAAATAATCTAGTTTAATTGAATTAAAATATTTTTATATGGTGGTTAAATGGTTATATAGTGGTGGACTATGACTTGAATCTATCGTATTCTGAAAGGAGACCTGGGCTATAACTTGAGATGCTGATGAGGTCTCTTTTGTGAGAATCCACTTTTCTAAACCACTAAGCTATCCAGCATTATAATCTTTATTTTATTTTAGTGTCAATTTGCCTTCGCGTAGTGGGGATATCAGTACCAAGCCTCAAACAAAGAGGCGAATCGGTGACCCTAACATGTGATTACGACCTAGAGGGAGGTAAACTGTACTCGGTGAAATGGTACCGGGATAATGAGGAGTTCTACCGGTACATGCCACGGCTGCGACCCCCACAGCACGCTCATAAACTTGACGGAGTGAAGGTCGATGTAAGTATGACACCTGCTTCTCGAAAATCTTATTTTTAGGGTTCCCTACCTCTCTTGAAAAACGGTGATAGCCTAATACTTAAGATTTGGTCTCCTAGTCGGGTGGTCCACGGGATTGATGTCCACGTGGCACGGGGTCCATGTGGCATGCACCACTAACTTTAAAGTATCACTTAGGTACTTTAACAGTGAAGGAAACCATCGTGAGGAAACCTGCATGCCTCAGTGTTCTTCATAATATTCTCAAGGTGAGCAAAGTCTGTCAATTTGCAATTGATCAGCGTGGTAGGCCCCTTTTCATTTTAAGAGCACTGAGTGCTTGGAAGTGAGCTAGCGATGGGCGTACTCGGAGCTAAATGTAAGTAATGAGACATAGTGTCAGCACGAAGACCATTTGATACAAAGTGTAAAATCAAGGTACGCACGGTGCAGAGGCACTTCGAATCGGCACGAAAAATAACTAGGTAGGTATAATTTTGTATCGCACGCCTCTTCCAGCTTACTTGTATATTATGTCAGTTTCATAGGGTAGGTAAATAACTATCAAAATATATTTCAGCTAGAAAAGTCGAGCGCTCGGCGAGTACATCTCCGAGATCTGACGCTGAAATCCAGAGGAATATACCGGTGCGAGGTGTCAGAAGAGGCGCCTTCCTTTCACTCCGCACAGGCCGAGACTTTCATGGAAATTTATTGTAAGCTACCTAACTTTGATTATTATTTTATTTCTAGTCCGCACCGCTAGGCTATGGAACGCCCTTCCGGCATCAGTTTTCCCTCCCACTTTTAAAATGGGTAGGTACTTTCAAGTCAAGAGTGAATAGGCAACTTCTAGGCAAGCGCGTTCCATCTTAAGCTGCATCATCATTTGCTAACAGGTCTGATTGCAGCCAAGCGCTAGTCTATATAATAAAATAAAAACTATGAAAACTATAGTCTTGTTAAGCATAATATATAAAAAAGTAAAAAAAATATATACTTCTAAGACGTCCACTGGTCTTAAGTAGGTAGATATCATAGGTACCTTGTAGGTACTTCCACACGCCATGGTTTTGCACCGCCTGAACCCAGCGGCTATCTGCGATTTGAATTACATCGCATGCAAAATCCGCTAGTTTTTTTTTAGAATTTTCGTTTTTGATGTCATTTTGTTCGGTTTTAAAAGGCGGGTGTGCCAAAAACACCCGTTCTTTAGTGTGCGTGCTAATTCAAGAGAATATAACCTTTTACTTATGTGATTTTGATCTAAAGGTAAAGCAATTTTTTCAAAAAGTTCAAGTTTAAAAGTCTCTTGAAAACTGGTATTTTCCCCATAGCGGAATTTTCATGCTCAGCGACGATTAATAAGATCGGTGTGGATTCGAGATCTTGTATTTTTGGTCGGTCCCTTCGTGTTGGGTTCGCACTTTGTAGTTTATTTAACCTGCGCGCAAAGGGTCTAAAAAATAAATTAATAAACTTAAATTACACGGCTAGCCTAATTAGGAGTAACACACTAAAGTAACGATCTAAACTTGTGCCACTTTAAAGTTTTGCTGCAGCCATTTACGTTACCAGGTAACTAAAAGGCACAGGGGTGTATCTATCTACCTGGTTAGATGGTAGTTTACAAAATTTGCTACAAAATAAAAACAAGTTTAAGCATTAAACACACAGAGGCCAGAGTGGGAGCGGTTCGGGAATATTAGAAATCTTAAAATCGTATTTTGAATTGGTTAGATATCTTTTTAGGGTTCCGTACCTCGAAAGGAAAAACGGAACTCTTATAGGATCACTTTGTTGTCTGTATGCCTGTCCGTCTGTCGTGTCTGTCAATAAAACCTATAGGGTAGGTACTTCCCGTTGAACTAGAATCATGAAATTTGGCAGGTAGGTAGGTCTTATTTATATACATACCTACCTGCTTTAAGCAATAAAATATCACTTGCTAGAACGGCGAAGGAAAATATCGTATGCAAGTCCTCCATAATGTTCTCATGTGTAAAGTCTGCCAAGTTGAAAGGAGACCGTACCTACTCAATAGTGGAGTGATGGGTTGATGATAATGATGACGACAAATTGGGAATCCTCATAGATAACCAGAGTAGAGATCTGGATAGCGTACTCACGACATAGTAGGTAGAACCGTGTAGCGCACTAGCGACACTTTTTTTTTTATTTATTCAAATTAATTTTACAGGGCTCTTACATTAGTTCTAACTCGCCAAACTGGTGGGCCAGTTCGTTGGCGACTGGTATCGGTTAAAACCCCTTATATCTTCCTGTTGGTCGTGTATCCAACTTTCAGTCTAAATTGGACGTAATTTAAGATGTAATACGTATTCGTAGTTAAGGGCTTACTTATCAACGAGAAAACAAATACAAATTCTTCGGTCCGTTTTCATCGCCGGCTTGCTTCCGGCCGCCCTCGGTCTCTGTGTGTTACATGCTTTAAAATTACCACTAGGGATTTCACCTCGCTACTCCGTAGTCTGAGCGTGGACAATTTTTACCAATTTTAAAGCAAATTTAAAACTTTTTCGCGAATATCAACACAGAAGCATTTCAAATAGGTGTGTATTTAAATTAGTTTTTTCTTTTTGGAAATTTTTAATATCTAAACAGCTAAATTTAATCATACATAGACAGTTGTTATGGGTTTATTAAAAGCCCATTCCATCCTGCCCGTGTTTAGCCCGCTTCATTTAGTATTTTTCAAACCCGCAATCTATAGCGTGCAAAATTCGAGTCAATGCCCCACCTGCGACGCGGCATTGACTTCGAGTGGCCTATTTACGCAACGTTCGTTGACCTGGTCTTATCAGTAATCATCAGTACTATCACCTGTCTTCGTTTTTGCTAGCGTACTGGTTATACCTACCCTGTATGATTGAGGTGCAGTGTGCGAGAAGCACATTGTAGGCACCTACCTACCACATTTTGTATGAAGTTTTTGCTTTTTTTTTCAGATTTTCCTCGAGAAAATCCACGTATAGTGGGACACGAGCGACCGTACGTCCTTCACGAGCCACTGGATGTCAACTGTTCTTCTGCTAAGGCGTTTCCACCTCCCGATCTCCAATGGCAGATAAACGGACAAAAGGTGATACAAATATAATATATTAATCGTTAGTACCTATAATACATAGGTTATATTTGTTTTATTAAATGGTTTACTTCTATTTAAAAAAATAAAATATAACCAGTGAAGTGCAATGCGAGATGCTAGCAAGCATAGTTCGTTCATTCCATAGTTTCAACTTTCGTGAAGTGTCATCATCATCGTCAACTTTGTCAACCAATAGAGGTTCTCAACTGGACATATAGATCTCTCCCACACGCCACGGTCTGGCGCCGCCTGAATTCAGCGGCTCCCTGCGACTCTCGTGAATTCGTCTTCTATCGATGCGCTTTCCAGTGCGAGGTGACGTGACGCGTAACATACTAGGTAGGTAAGCACCTATCTACTATGAAATCCTAACTAATTAATGCGTGCCCCGGATTGAACCCCGGACCTCTACACGCCACGTCCACGTCTCACAAGGTTATTGCCGCTTTTTGATGAATAAATATAAGTTAGCTCATACGAGTAAATTTGCAGGTATTTATCGTTTAAAATATAGAGCCTCGATAGCTCATCGGTTGAGGAGCGGACTGAATTCCGAAAGGTCGGCGGTTCACACGCGTTGCACTATTGTCGTACCCACTCCTGCCCGGCTAGCATGGGCAGTAGATAAAAATTATATCGCCGATTATATCCACTGATTTCTATGACATCAGTGGATATAATTTTTATCTACTACCCATGCTAGCCGGGCTGGCACAAGCTTTACATTAGTCATAATTAGAATGGCTAATATTCTTTAAAAAAAAATTACACCACAGGTTACTGAACCGTCGTGGTTGACAACCTTCGACGCGAAGCCTGCTGCGCAAGGGCTGATGGTCTCCACGCTGGGTCTGCGAGCGCCCGCCAAACCTCTCATGAAGATACGATGCGTTGCTACCATCGGGACACATAGACGTGAAAGAACTGTTTTAATAGGTAAGAGCTATCTCACCTTCATCAGTGGGTTCTCTAGTCACACTCAATGGTGTCACAGTGTGACTCGTTGGGAACTCATCGATTTTTTTCCCATCGAGTAACACTATCTAGTGTGGTGTCCCATAATGCATATCATCATGATCAACCCATCATCGGTCCACTACTGAGCACAGATCTCTCAGAATAAGGTTTTAGTTATGCCATACTCCGCCACGCTGGTCTAGTGCGAAGTGCCAGAATTTACACACCTTTGAGAACACTATGGAGAACTCTCAGATATGCAAATATCCTTACGATGTTTTTCTTCACCGTTAAAGCACACATTAATTTAATTAATGCGTTAATAATTGCTTATAACGCACATGCCTGATTCGAAAAAATTATAAGTGCGGGCTAAGTGTTTGGTATCGTTCGTGCCTTTTCGCACGTGTGCACGACCGAATTTCAAACAAAAAAGCATGCGAAGTGAGCGGCTTTATACCTATTTTATTTTGAAACTCTACTCTGCCAGTGTGTGTTGCGCTTTAGTTTCCAAGAAATATTTTTATAATCACAATTTTAATAGGCGCGTGTGGCTCACGGCTCTACCCATTGTCAGTAATAAAACAAAAATATTTTTTTTTGTTCCAGAGACAAGTTCTGCAAATCGAAGAAAAACGAGTTTTCATCTAACATTAGTACTACTTAGCTGTATTCTTAAGATTTGTGAAATAATATCGTGATATTCTCGACTGTAAATAAATTATTGTTTTCATTCTGCGTTTTATTAATATTATTATATATTACGAGCGATCTACTATAATTATTATTCTATTCGACTCTGCGTTCGAGATCTTAGAGCGCTAATACCAATTACAATTATTACTATTACAATCCGGGTATCTTTAAAACAAGAGTGAATAGGCACCTTCTAGGTAAACGCGTCCCATCTTAGACCACATTATCACTTTCCATCAGGTGTGATTGTGGTCAAGCGCTTGCCAAATAGTGAATAAAAAAAAACTCTACTCCTGAATTTGCTCGAACTTTCTTTAACGTAAAGTACGCTTTATACGAGTAAATCTTAGCCAGGATGAGAATAGCTAGGATGTGAGTCGATTCGATTGTTCGCAATTAGTGTAGGTACTAAACAAAATAAATTCTATTTGCTGTTAATAAGAATTTATTTTATTCACTTAAGTAACAATACAAAATGAAAAATACATTTTACGTATAGCTAATTTACAATAAAATATTTTCTTTTGAGACATTCAGAAAAGGTGACAAGTCGATCGTATACCATGGATGGAAACGCAAGAGCCGTAAAAAGCGCATTTTTATGTGAAAATACATTTTTTAAGATATCTACGAAAGATTCGTACTCAACGGCACATGATAGAAATGCTAATTACGTCCATAAGCATTGGCCGGCGCTAACGTAAACTCTACTAACGCATTTTTCGACGCTATCGATGCTACTGTCGTCTTGCGGATTTAGCAGCTCTTCCGCTTGCTACGTTCTCGTAAAATCAGAAAAAAAATCATATTCTTCACTAAAATATATAAATTACTCCATAGAGATATAATAGAGATTAGATTTGGATCAAAGTAAGTAGGTATGAGAATAATTTCATTCATAATAATATTTACATAACTAAAATGTATTTGATACCAAACAATGTTGAAATTAAAATTGAAATATCAAAGTTCTATGGTTATTATATAAGAAATAATAATTAATTATCACTACCCATATTATAAATGCGAAAGTGTATTTGTTTGCTGGTTTGTCCTTCAATCACGTCACATCGGAGCTACAAATTGGTGTGATTTTTTGCATGGGTATAGTTAAGAATCTGAAGAGCGACATAGTCTACTTTTATCCCGGAAAATCAAAGAGTTCCCACAGGTTTTTTAAAAATTTAAATCCACGCGGACAAAGTCATGGGCATCAGATAGATAAAAATAAAACTAATGATATTTTAAATAACACTAAAGGGCCGACGCATACAGACAGATTTGAGTGGAGTAGTCTTTTTAATAATTACCTAAACTACAATACAAAAACAAAACACAGAAGTGTACCGCTATTAAATACCGCAACTCTGCTCTGCCGGTGTGCGTTGAACCTACACGTCATACAAAATTATACTAAGACAATTAATGTTTTTGCATATGACTCCATATGATCAAAATACTATGGAGGATTTAACTTTAATTTTACATTTCAACAACACAAATAATATTTCAATTTTCAAGTTTACAAAAATTTCTGTATTCAACAAACATTTAATTTCTATTAATTTCCATAACTTAAAACTTAGCAGTAAGCAATTATAATCTAATATCAATGATGTGATTATTTGTATGACCATAATGAATGTGGAAAAGCAAGTAAAAAGAATAATTACACTTATAAAATAATTACAATAAGCTCTCGCAAAAATATAGGCACTGTGCTTCTATAACATTTCTGAAGAGATAAACATGACAATTAAAGTTAACCTTCTTGACCAAAATCTTCCATAAACTTCTTAAGTTTGATCATGTCATCATCATTTACAGTCGGTTTTGAGGTTGCTAGAGATCTAAGCATGTCCGACATTGTAACTGGAGGTTCACCAAGTTTGTCACTCGGTACGTCCATCCAAGTCATTTCCACTGCACCTGGTTCACCAGGTGAACATGGGGTCAGTAAATCATTGACAATTACATCTGGATCTGTAGGACTGGGGCCAGTAACTCTTTTGAAGTGTGTAGCAGACTGAACCTTTCTGACAGGTTGCATTAAAGCATCACGAACCACAATGCTTATGTCAGCTCCAGAATAACCTTCGGTTTTTGCTGCCAAAACTTTTATGTCCTCATCACTCAATTGGTGTCTTGTGTTACCAAGATGCAACTTAAACATGTCTAACCGAGCGTGCTCCTCAGGCAAAGCGATGTAGATACGCTTCTCAAATCTCCTTCGTATAGCAGCATCAAGAACCCATGGGATATTTGTAGCTCCTAGCACAAGGATGCCGTCCATATCATTTCCTACACCTTGCATCTGTACAAGGAACTCAGTTTTAATCCTCCTAGCAGATTCAGATTCATTGTCAGAACGTGATGAGCACAAGGAGTCTATTTCATCAATGAATATGATACTCGGTTTGTGTTGACGAGCAAGTTCGAACAAGTTTCTCACTAGCTTCTCAGACTCTCCCAGCCATTTAGACACAAGGTCAGAAGATGATACAGAAAAGAATGTAGAATTGTTGGCTTCAGTAGCTACAGCTTTAGCAAGGTATGATTTACCAGTACCAGGAGGGCCAAAAAGTAAAATACCCTTCCAAGGAATCCTCTTGCCTGTAAATAGGTGAGGGAATTTAATAGGTAAGATAACAGCTTCCTTCAAGGCTTCCTTGGCTCCTTCGAGTCCAGCTACATCGCTCCACTTTACGTGTGGTTTTTCTACCACTATGGCACCCTCTAACTTTCCCTGCAACTTTTTCTTTTCTGGATCATCTGAATCACTGTCACTGTCACTCTTCTTGTCATCGCTCTTTGAATTTGCCTCACCATCTTTTACTGGTTTTTTCTTCTTGTCCTTCTTGAGATATTCTTTCAGTTTCTCAGCCCTATCCAAGTACTGTAGGCACTTAGCTCTTATACTCTCTTTAGCCCTTTCTCCCTGGGCCTCGTATTTCACTGCATGCAAAAAATATTCTACACCATGCTCATAAAGTCGTAAGGCTTCTTCATAATTCTTGTTTTTATCTTCTTCAGTAGCTTTGGTAACAAGATCGATAGCTTTCTGTAGTGTATTAGATGAAGCCATCCTGGATTAAATCACCTGTAATAATGTAATAGCTCATATTACAAAATGTGCACACAATAGACAGAATTAATAAAAATACAAAATTTTAATTTGTCAAAGTCTTTAATGTAAATCAGCCTAAAAACAATATAGGGAAATAGCATAATTAGTCACTACGGTCACCACTGGTCTCGAAAGAAGTCATGTCAATGTATAATTACTATGAAGTTGTTTCATTTTTAAGTTTTAGGAGAATGCATCTACGGAAAAACTGAGAGTAATCAAAGCATCAGACGTTTTCTGCTGTTTAGGGTTTCGCATTTATGATTATTAATATGATTTAACATGCAAAACATAGGTATGACAAATCGCCTTCGGGTGAGCTCAAAGTGTTCGTCGTAATGTATTCACACGGTTTTTAGTATAATTTGAACTTACCATTCAGAACACAAATTAACTATAAACAGTCCAAATTCAAAGGAATTATATTAGTTTCAAGCTCAATTTATTGCAAATCGTTTTGGAAGCTGTATTTTAAGTTTTTCCAGTTTTTCGTTTTTCATTAGATATGACATCAGTGACATGACAGTAGGGCCAACGACCAGAAAAGAAAGAAGCATAGACAATATCAAAGAGTATGTACCTAATCAACGTTAGACAATATCGTGCTACCCAATGCTGCCACCGTAGACGGAATAATTTCTCTATCTATGGCTGCCACTTGCCATGATTGATTGATAGTGTGATCACAACCTATTAGATTTCTACCAATTTCTATTTCTAATACCTACCTACTTGCGGCTTCGCAACTCTACCGAAACTCATGAAATCAAGAATTTAGCACGATTCCATTGAATAAATGAACCTTTATCCCGATAAAAAGTACTGTGTTTATAATTTATTAGCTGTCCCGACTTCTGACTCCCGAGGCCGAAAGGGACTAAAACAAACAACTATTTTTAATATTATCCATCTAGTCTACACAGTAGGTAGTCTTTTTCACATCATTAAGTTACTAAGAAGTTATCTAGTACCTAACTATATAATCTACTAAACACTTTTTGAAAATCTTGGCAGATGAAAGAGACATTCTTCAACATACCAAACTTGAACTCGAACGTAGCCAATGCATAGTATTTCTGTAAGTAGGTGTAAGGAATTGCCTATAACCCTTCCAATTCCACCTTAGTAAAAATCAAGTTAGTCAAAGCCTTTTTAATGATATACTTAAGATAGATTAAAAAATAATAAGTAATAATATATTTAGACTAACATAATAGTTATGTAATTACTAAATTTTTAAAGTTTCTTTATACAATTTAAATTTTCCTACATATTTTTTCACTTCTTCTTTAGGGTAAGGTTTCAGAGCCAAGCATGTTGGTATATTCTCTGGCTGTTCTATCCATAATTTATGATCTATTGAATTTTCTTTTAATTTTTCTGCAACCTTCTTTAGCGACTCTTCATTCGGCACCTGTGATAAACAAAATATGAGTTTAGTTTATAGAAGACATTAATAATTTATAGAAGACAAATTATTTTATATTATTTGACATCCTGAGCGACTGAAATGAATGAATTTATTTAATTCATGTAGGAGTTAGGACAGCATTTACCAGTCTTATTAAGAATACCAGCTTTTCGGAAAGAAAATTCTACTGAGAAGATAATCATAATAATCATTAGTCTTGTCATATGATCCATCTTATTAGTTATTTTATTTACCTACCTCTAAAACAACTTTATGCATATTATCCAAATCATTTAAATAATTTATTGTGTTTTCATCTTCTCTGTACAGATGTAATACTGCTGTAGATGCATGACATGCTTGAGCCACCAAGGCACCTATTGACCAACCTAATTCTTTTAGTAAATCACTTCGCAGAAGAACATATTGAACTAAGGAGCTCATGTCATTGATAAAATAAAGCTTCCCTGTTTATTTATTAATTATTACAGCTAGTTAGCCTGTTAAGTATCAGTTCCTATTATTATTGATTTGGCACGTATTTCTTAGTCATAAAACATAGTTACTTAATTTAAATAATAATAATCAGAAATCAGAATTTTTATCAAAAATCAAAATGCCCACAGACTTCAAAAAAATTTCTTCTTTGTGGACCTCAGTGACTATTCCCTTGACGTTCAGAAATTAATTTATCATAGACACGGCATTAAGTTCGGCTTTACAGAATCCGGGTCCGGTTGCTAACCGGTTTGGTTCCCATGTTTCTACTTTATGTACCTATTCACTACAGAGGATTTTTTTTCTCTCTTCTGGCTTTACAAAGAGTTGCTTCTTTGAAAGTACACCTTTTACGTTATAAATTTCAAGATCACCCTAATGAGGTTAAATATTTTTTTAAGTAAGAGCGAATTCTTACAGAAACTAGGGCAAAATGAAAATCGTAAATGGAAACACTGATTTTGAATTGTCACTGTCAATTTAATAAATAAAAATAAATCTGCCGCAACTCATGTCGCCCCCACCGAAAATATTAACATAGCGCTGAATAGAATACGGTGTTCTACATAAAAGTAAATTAATTAAATCCTTGTCAATTTATAAGACTGACTAGTATTTTTTTAAAAAACAATGGCATCTGGACTGGAGAACTACATAAATCAAACAGTGTCAGTAATAACTTCAGATGGCAGAAATTTTATTGGCACCTTGAAGGGATTTGACCAAACAATAAACATTATTTTGGATGAATCTCATGAACGAGTATTTTCATCATCAACAGGAGTGGCGCAAGTAGTACTAGGCCTTCACATAATTAGAGGAGACAACATTGCAATAGTGGGACAAATTGATGAATCAATAGACAGCAGACTAGACCTGGGTAATATTAGAGCAGAACCATTAGGGCCGATTGTACATTAATCTAAATATACCTAAGACCAATTAAGTAATAAATGTAATATTTTTAATATACTAAAATGGTTTTATTTCATGCAGTCAGGTGGCGGTAACCTATTTAAATACTATGGTTTGCATTCAACTTTCGACTGCGATCGTGGGGGCAATCAATTACCACATTGGGATGTGTTCTATAACCACAGTTACTTCATTAGATTAGGTATCATATCGACTGATTGTACTAACAAGTAGTCCAAATTGAACACAAGATTGCAATGCACTGTGCATATAGTATAAAATAAAAATAGATCTCAGCCTATATTGTGTATTTTAAATCATAGACCTTTGATGATATGACCTTTGCAACTTCAGGTCAGACTACTTATTTTGCACCCTATAAACATGTAGAAAAATTAGGTCAATAAAACATTTTTATTAAATTATAATGCATATAATATTCAATTTTATTGTGTTTACATTATTTACAAAAACAGTATATACAAACAGCCATGGGGAAATCACTATTCCATTACTATACTATACTATTTGGAAATGTAATAATTTTCTTTCTCGTTACCATAATAATTATTATTTCTAAGATTCTTCCATAACAATATCAGTATTCTCATGGGTGTGTGTATGTGTGGGCATGTGGTGTGTGTGTTAGAAGGATCTGTACTCTGTATTACTTGATGCCTGACCCACAAGCAGTATGTCTTGGTGCCTGAAACAATTAGAAATTATATTAGGTTAAATACAGCAGAGCCATTTTAAAGTGTTTCTTTCTTCTTCTCTCTGGGCTGGTTTCCACACTTAAATTAAGTGTTTATGGTTTTACAAAATATATGCTTCTCAACAAAAAATCTAAACACTTTCAAGCTAAAAGCTGTTGTGGGGAAAGGGAGGGAAACTTCGTACTTGGCGGACTTTCCCGCCCTTTTCAACAACCAACCTGACATTTGCTAATCTGTGTAAAGCCTGACGAAAAAAAAGTGCTGTACTGAAAGTACTTCAATTTTTTTTTTTTGATGAGAAGTAATTAGCACCATCAACATCATCTGAATCCATCGTCCAACCCATCCCTTACCAGTGAATATGGGTTTCCTCTTAAAATGAGAAGAATTTAGGCTAAAGTCCATCAAGCTGGCCAAGTGTGATTGGTAGACTTCACACACCACTGAGAACGCATGCAGATTTCCTTGCAATGTTTTCCTTCATCGCTACGATAGAGATATTTTGTTATTGCTTAAAAACGCATATAACTCGAGAGAATTAGAGGTACCTAACGTAACCCCACAATAGGAGCTTGGTACTCTTAACCACTAGGCTGATTTTTAATATTATAGTATAGTAGTATAGCTAATATTTAAATAACACTTCTTGCAAAATTTACTACTAACTAAAAAACTACATAGACCAACAGATAATAATATTAATAATAACTTTGCTATGTTAAGTACTTAGTTACATTAACCTAGGATATTTTGAAATAAAAAACATAATGTACCTAAGAAGATCATGATAACATCTAAAAAGTTTGAAGTTTATACCAATTAATTGCTTTTGATTATTTCAATATCAATACCACATCTGAAATCAAAATGACAAGTACATAGTCCTTAAATTAAAAGAAAAAAAAGAACAGAAATAAATTGAAGCATTTCAACCGTTTTTATCAAGCAGCAAAAAAACTATGAATTTATGAAAAATTACCTTTGCATCTTTTCCTTATATTTCTGAGTGTTGTATGTCCGGAAGAATTGTTTACCATATTCAAATGTTGCAATCATAATGGCGCACGCTGGCGCTACTTTAAATATTCGTGGCAAGAAACCAGTGAACAATCCTCTTATTCCATGATTACTATAAATATTTCTAGCTATATCTTTCATATTCGATGCTCTTTGGTGACTTTTGCCATCTGAAAATACCAAATATGACCATTTTGTTTTGAAGATTTGAGTTTAAAAAGAATATAAGAATAATTAAAATTAATCCATCTTACCTGTATATATTTCCTTTTCTCCTAATTCTATCTGTTGATGAGTTTTCACAACGTCAAAAGGTAATGTTACAAATGCAGCAATCTAAAAAAAAGTAAGTATATTGTTTTAATTCTCAATTAATTAAATTTTATGATGAATACTGTAAATAATAATTATAGTGCATTGGAATTGCATAACAATAATATAAGAATTGCTTTGCATTCCAACAGCATTGCATTACATGCCAGTTGTTTCAGAATAGTTAAAAAAAACTTACACTGCCTGCTACTGAACCACAGAAAAAATTAAATATAAATGAATTCTTTTCAGAATCTGGTTTATCGAAAAATCTTTTTGTGGATTCAAATGTTGTCCAATATATTCCTGTAAAATAAAACAAGTGTTAATAACAACTTTCTAATACTGATGAATAGAAGTATTGAGAAAAATATAATATTATCCATACTAATATTATAAATGCGAAAGTCTGTCTGCCTGTCTGTCTGTCTGCTACCTTTTCACGGCCCAACAGTGTAACCGATTCTGACGAAATTTGGTACAGGATTAGCTTATATCCCGGGGACGAACATAGGCTACCTTTTATCCCGGAAAATCAAAAAGTTCCCGCGGGATTCCTAACGACCCATCCACTTAACCGATTTGTATGAAATTTGGTACAGAAGTAGCTTGCGTCCCTGTAATCAAAATAGGCAAAATCAAACAGTTCCCACGGGATCTATAAAAATCTAAATCCACGCAGACGAAGTCGCGGGCATCCTCTAGTGTTCAAATAAAAAATATATAGATAGGTGAGTATTCCAATAATATTATGTTACCTGAGAATGGTACATCTCTAAGCAATGTTGATCCTAATCCTCGGAATAATCCTCTGTATCCCTCATATTTTAAAACCTGACGTAATGCTAAGTTGATTTCTGACAAAAATAAGGTCAATATTATAGAAAATATCAAAAAACTAATACTACTTAATACTAACAAATTTACAAATGCTTTATTGGAAAAATATTTAAGTAAGTAGATTTTTGAGGCCTCTAGTTATTAAGAATAGGTTGGCATTTGAGAATAAAATTACTACCTGAATATGTCAGCTTCTTGGATTGCATTTTTGTTCTAATTAATTCTAACGGACTAACAATAGTGACAGCTATTGTTCTCGCGGTAGCACCAGCTGTTAAGGGTATCCACATTGGTTGTCCCACTGAAAGATAAAAAATATCTTAAGTAATAGGTATTGACATACCATTTATACAGGTGATAGGATCTAATAATATTATGCGTAGTTTAGACATGGCCCATTGCATGACGGATTTGGCTGGGAATGGAGATAGATTATACCCTGGATTAACACAAACATTTCCCACAATATTTTATGAACCTACTAGCTGATGCCCGCGACTTCGTTCGCGTGGAATTAGGTTTGTCGAAATCCTGTGGGAACTCTTTGATTTTCCAGGATAATCAGGCATCAGCTAGTAATTTTATGTGTACAACAATTTATAAGCTTAACATACATACACATAAGCATTAACATGTAAACAACCTTGTATACAAGGTCAGCTTACTAACAATAACATGATTGTAAGGTCCTAACGACACATACTATACTATACTGTGTTTACAATGTTATCTGTATAATCAATTACAAAATTACATATTATACCTATATAGTCTCAGTGACAAGTTAATATGTTACAATAATACAAAATGTCATAAAAAAGTCATACTAAGTCAGTTTTATACTAGCTTATGCCCATAACTTCATCCACATTGACTTCTTCAAACCTCTATTTTTGATCCTTAGGTTTTGAATTTTAAAAACTCTTTTCTTAGCAGATGGCTACATCATAATAGCTATCTGCATAATAAATATCAGCCCAATCCGTCCAGTAGTTTGAGCTGTGCATTGATAGATCAGTCAGTCAGTGTCACCTTTTCGTTTTAAATAATTTAGATTTTAGATTTTTCATAATTCTAATATTAATTCTTTCTAAAATGTAACTGATTCTTATAAGAATGTGTCATAAATTAATTTGAATTTTTACAATAACACTCCAAATGCTCATTTGTAAGAAAAAACTATACACAACACAACTATACTTTTCAACATAAATTAACATAGTTAGCATACTTACAGTTGCCAGTCATGGTATTATAAGTAGTTTTCATTCTATACCTAAGTTGTTCATATGATACAAAGTATATAACAGTGCATGGTAGAGCCAATACAAGGGTGGGACTTAAACCAGACCATAAAGCTGGAACTCCTTCTAGTTTTGCTATCTTGTAGAATGCATCCTGTAAAATACAAACAAACAAATCATTCCTCTTTATAATATTAGTATGGATATCTACTGTAATAAATGTTATTATAAAATAACTGTGGGTTTAACTTTGATTCAAACTTAGGTTAAGTCTGCACCAAACAAACAGTCTTCCCTGAACTTAACCGCAAGAAGTATTGCAATTGCAAGCATTTTTTAGGCGTCAGTGAGCCACAACGTGGGAAGAGGAGCACACTAACCCGCGCGCCGCGCCGCACCTTTTGTTCGCCATTTGAATTAGTGTGAGTGCTTCATCCCTAGTCCCTACACTGTACACTGGCACATGGAACAATACCTGTGCGAGCTTGCACTCATAGGTCAGATGTGACTATTTAACTGCTAGTTACTATATTATTATTCTTTTGATGATGATGCATATATTCTGATCACAATGATTGATACAGCTAACTTTTGCCCTCTCCTTTATTACTTTTTATTTAGAGAACCTATATATATATATGAATAATTTTCAATTTTCTCAATTTTCTTTCAATCAGACAGTTTTGGCTGTATCTTGATAATATGTCAGTCAATTTTATAATTAGTAACGATTAGTACAGAGCAGAGATGACAAGTATACTACCTATTGTAAGTGTACTATTGTATAAGTATGTATTGACTTACTATTGTTCCGTGAAAATGTACTCGTCGAGGAATCCATGCAGATTCACCACAAGGACACAGGTGTTCCATCAAGCCATTGCAATACAAATAACATTTATTTGACAATAAAGCCTTCTGTTGTGCTTGCAATCTAATTTTTACTACATCTAGTGGTGTCACTGCAAAAATAAAATACATTTTTTGTTATTACTACACAGTTAACTAAAATTAACGTAATGGAACTTGGGGAACACCGGAAGACTTACTGAACAAAGAGGTTATCAGAGCACCAGAACATGCCGATGCCATCTGCTGGAACGGTGTTATTCGAAACTGAGGATCGTCTTCTCGAATCATGGCATTTAAATTTAAATAAATAATGTTCTCCACGCGTTAAAACAACAATAAACCTGCGATCATAATAATTTCATAGTTTCTTAAGATAGGTCTACACTATGCTTGCACTCTACATTCTTCTGTTTCTGTCATTTTTTTGTCAGCCTGTCAAACCGTCAGTCATAGATTTTTTTTCTCTCTCGTCTGGCTCATGTCTGGCTTTACAAAGATTAGCCAATGTCAAGTTTGTAGTTATTTGTAACAAGTTAGGGAAAGTATACAAGTATGGACGCCGTCTGTGCCGACGCTCGCCGACAATCGACATACGCACGGCACCCCCTTAGAGTGCTTTCCAGTCAGTTTTAACAAAAAAAAAAAAAAAAACTCCAAAAAGGCAGAGCACGCCCGCCAGCTAACACCAACACAGACGAAGTCCCAGCCATAGATTATCTACTATATATGTCTGAATAGTCTGGAATAATCTGTGGAATAATCTACCTTGCTGTCAACTCATCGTCAATCATTGTCAAATACGTAGTATCCTCTATTAATCTGTGCCGAGTAATGTCAACACATGACTGCGAGTTCTGTCTGACAAGTGACAGCTAGATCCAGTCCCCACTCCCCAGTCAAATAAATTCGGGCCGGGGAATTCACGGAAAGTGCTTCTAAATACACATGGAGAACGTTAAAACGTTGTAAAATTAAGTTTTTGCCAGTGAATTGTGTACTTTTCGGCTCGTGATTCTGTAGATGAAAAATATTTGAAATGTTTTGCAGTATTCCCAGGTCATTGATGTAAGTAGCATTTCGTTTATTTTTGGAGTTTACATAACGTGTCACCTGTGTTTTATTCGATTTAAAAAGAAATTCTAGGCTGTCGCTTGGATAGATGTGTGATACGCCCTATTTTTGAGGCCGGTATTTAAATTGTAACAATTCTTTAATCGTTTGGCGGCTCTTGAACAACTTTAGTATGAAGTCCCGTTCAACCGTAGTTTCAAACAGTTTTCTCTTGTTTTATAAATAAAAATGCGTAAAATTTACGTCTTCCGTATGATATCGCAACTAATTCAAGGTTAAGGTTTCGAGGAACCGTAAACTCAGAAAACGCAAATCTGTCTAGTCTATTGATCTCGTGCGTAAAGAGATGATATCACGTTTCTAGGAAAATTGACGCATTTGTACACATTACTCAGTTTAATTTAACTTCATTCAATTCTCCACTTCATTTTGTGCCAAAAACATTGAAAAAGTAACTTAGTACATACCTAACTCATATAAACAAAATATTTTTAGTAGGTTAGCAGTTAAGTAAGTTTGTACTATAATGTTTATTGTGGTTTGTTATAAGTGTTTGAGTCCTGTATTTACTTTGAAATGACAATAAAAAAAAAATCTTATGTATTATCAAATAAACATTAAATCAGTTAATGATCACATTAGCTTCTGATTCAATGACCTACTTTTGAAATGACCCAATTTAGTTTATTTGGCAGAAAACTTGGAAGTAACTTCCAAGACTAGACTTTATTGTATTTATTTTATATTATAGGTTTCCTCTTTATAATATTAGTATAGATATAGTATTCTCTTATTTAATGGGTTCTTAGGTACCTAGTTACTTAAAACGAGAAAGTAACTTAATGTTGGATAATGAATGTGTATAATATGAGTATAATGATTGACCTGTTATTATTTTGTTCATTTGATTACTGGTAGTCTGGGAATAAGTAATATTATGGAAGAAGTTGCTAGGTAGTGATATGGCCATCAAATTGTACCTGCCTTTATTTTTATTTTGTTTTGTATGTATTTTACAGTAATAATTTTGCCCTGTACAAAAAAAGTATATTCATTCATTTATTATCAATAATTATAGAGGTACTAAATGTAGTACCTAATACCAATGTATATTTGAAAAAACACTAATTTGTGTTATTTCATTTATATACTATTTAAGTAAGTATTTACTTTATTTAAATATAGAATAAGTTCTTTACTTTTATGTAACAAAGTTAAGGTTTAGAATTCAAATAATTTATTGTTACTTACCTACATACTTTCTTAAATTAGGTACTTAATTTGTTTTGCATTCTTATAATTTACTTGGTGATCCATCCTCATGCAAAACGAATGGAATTTTTGAAAATTGATGAGGAGATAGAATTTCCAAAAATCTTCAAACACATAGTTCTTCATTTTTGTCCAAAAACCTGAAAAGCAATTTTCATAGATATACTTACCCACTTTACTTGAAAAATGTGAATACTAATAGATAAAATATTTAATGATTTGAAAATAGATTGCAATATTTTCCTATGAAGAAAACCTGCAAATTGATTACTTTCACATGTAGACCATGGTCACATCACAAGTTGATTGATGATTACAAGAACACAAGTTTATGAACAGAGATGTTCATGCCTACTCAGCCATTAGCAGTCAGCTGATTTTACCTATATACATATGAATGTTAAGATTATGTACATGCTTGCTTCTACTGATTTTTAACCCCCGACCCAACAAGAGGGGTGTAAGTTTGATGTGTGTATCTGTCTGTGGCATCGTAACTCCTAAAGTAATGAACTGATTTTACTTTAGTTTTTTTTTGTTTGAAAGGTGGCTTGATCGAGAGTGTTCTTAGCTATATTCCATGAAAATCGTTGGAGAGTTATCAGCTCTTTTCTAGTTATTACTGTAACCATCACTTGACGGGGGTGTTATAAATTTTAATTTACACTTGTATCAGTATTTCTTTGATTCAATTAGTATGGTTGAATCTGATACTTGCATTTTCCGTATGGGACAATGCGCCTGCTGCGTTTCCTGTAACTAAAATTTACCTGTAACTATTTCAGGGTTGACAAATGTTTCAAAAGTGTTTGAGCAAATATGTGAAACATGTTTTGAGCAAAAAAAAATTATAAGTGTTTATAGCATGTCTTTAATCCTGTTGTAAACAAAAACTTACTGTTTTTAGAGTTCCGTACCTCAAAAGCAAAAACGGAACCCTTATAGGATCACTTTGTTGTCTATCTGTCTGTGTGTAGGGTACTTCCCGTTGACCTAGAACCATGAAATTTGGCAGGTAGGTAGCTCTTATAGCACAAGTAAAGGAAAAATTCCGAAAACCGTGAATTTGTGGTTTTTTTAGACAGTTTGGAAACATTAATTTTTGTATAAAAATTTGAGACATCTATTAACATGATAAACATGTGTTACAATATACTTAACACGAATAACATGATAAACATGTGTTACAATATACTTAACACGAATACCTGTCTAACTCTGTAAGGGAAACATAAATTAGTGTAAGTAATTAAATACCCTGTCATACCTACTAAAGATTACGTGAAATTATCGCGTTAGCTTACGGTATTTTGGTAGTTTAAAATAATAATTATTGCAAATGCCATTCACAAACGGAATCTCATTCATCTAATTAGAGTAGGTGTGCTATATAATATATAAAGTTACTCAAGTTATTACAGTTTACTTGTGCTCTAGTTAACAGGAGAATCCCAATTTATTAAGCACCTATAAAATAAAAATATCCTCCATTGAATTAAATATCCCACTTCTGATTTTCGTACCTCGTCAATTTGAGATGAAGGTGATGGTATAGTTAGTTCATAATCGGTTATTCAATTGGTAAAGCTTTGTGTTTATACACCAACTATGAACATTTTTGTGTTACCTTAGTGTGTTATTTAACATTTAGTAAGTATGATGATTGTAACAAGTGTAAATTAAAAATTTATAACACCCCCGACAAGTGAAGGTTACAGTAATAACTAGAAAAGAGCTGATAACTTTCAAACAGCTGAACCGATTGTCTTGAATTATAGCTAAAAACACTCTCGATCAAGACACCTTTCAAACAAAAAAAGCTAAATTAAAATCGGTTCATTAGTTTAGGAGCTACGATGCCACAGACAGATACATAGACACACAGATACACACGTCAAACTTATAACACCCTTCTTTTTGGGTTGGGGGCTAAAAAAGAAAATATATGATAAATATTAGGTACCTAGTACCTACTTATTAAGTACATTAATTAAAATTTTACAAATTGTTTGATACATAAGCTAATGTAAATAACTACTAACCGTGCTCTAATTTAACATGAAAACGCCCTGTTACGGAAACTCCACTTAACGTATTAGTTATGACACTATAGCTTACGTAGTTACTCCAGTCAATATTGTTAAGTATGTTTGAATACTTTGCCATTGAATGGGCTGAGTATTGATTTCCATTGTCGGACATCGTATCGTTTGGCTATCGATTCCGTTACATATCAATTTTAAACACAAATGCCCTCACGACGACCCTCTGCATTGTATTCCTCATTGCTGAGAGTCGTGACCCCAATCCATTAATCATAATGGTAGGAGTTCTCTTGTGATGATAATGCGGTGAGTTCTCAGATCCTTCCGCTTACAACTTGACTAAGAGAACGAGATTTCGGCTTTTAGGTTCAGAAATGTCATAATCTCATCACAATACCAAGGAAATTAATCTTCTAAGATTTGCGCATATAGGATATTCTGCTATACAGCATGGTTGGGAAACTTAGGTACTAGTTCCAGCTTACAAAGTTCAACAAAGAGCCCATTACGCGCTGAATATTAATTCACTTTCTTTGGACACTATTAGTGGGAGATTGCAGGCAGTAGATTTCTTATGTCGCCAAAGGGGAGTGGTTAGACATCACAAGAGGAGAAGACGGAGCTTAGCTTCGCGAATCTCGAATTGAATAGAAGTGGCTTTAGTCAGAAAAGCTCTTCGGTGATGATTGCCAAATTTTGAAGGTGGCAATCAATGATGATAACGATATTATAAGAAAACAAATTCTTATATGAAGGTCTTAATATTGTCTCCTCATAATAATAATATTATCTCATCGGTCGGTATCTATACAAGTCGTTTGGGTATTTGCCAGTTTACTATGTAACACATTGGATGCAATTGGAGGACATTGATCTCTTAATGTAAAAGACATTGGATTATGGCGTGAGATAATGGACCCTATTGCAATTCACAAATCTTAAATTGAAAAAAAAAAAAGATTCCGACGAATTGAGAACCTCCTCCTTTTTTGGAAGTCGGTTAAAAATGGATAGACAAATGATAATCTGGATTTATTTATCACAGCAATTGTATTGTGAATATTACTTAAACAAAAAATTAAGTACATTTTGTTGTAACTATTGTATAATATGTAATGTTATGTATGTACATGCCTTGTGGTTAAACTTTGGCCTCCTATTCGGTTTCCGGGGTTTGATCCTGGGCCTACCTCTCGCTAATAATTCTGCCAAATGCCAATTCTGTTGGTCAAGTGTGGATGGCATGCGGATGACTCATGTTCTAACTAAACCCTTCCCTTTTTGGTTCAGTAGTGCGCCGGTAATGGATTGAGATGATGATGATGTACATAATATAGTACGCGACAGGCCGAGTTAGCAATCGGGGAATGAGGCGGGGGGACGTCCCGCACACCCGTAGTCACCCGCGCTATTCCATATCAGGGCGGGAGCTGTGCGGGTGTCCGTACCTCGTTTGCCATCTCGATCTGTCGCGTACTAGGTATACATAAATGTAGGTTACATTAACCTATATACTTAATAATCATACATTTGATAGTTACCCAGATAATCGATGGGTAAAATTGTGGTATTGTAGAAAACTTTAAAGTAAGTAGGTAATACAAGGTTTCAAGGTCAAATCCAACTAGCTTGTCGTGATTCCGGTTTAGACTGCTTTACCTCCATAGACTCCATAGACACAAAATCGATTTAGTATCTAAAAAGTCATCTTCTTCTATATTAAGAAGGTATAGTTGAAAGTTTGTTTGTGAGTTTGTATGTCTGGCGTAATCACCAGAACTTATTATCATATTCTGAAAATTCTTTCTGATAGAGAGCTACATTATTTCCGAGTGCATCCTATTATATTATTATTATGTACATTATACCAGCTATAAGGCTACAAACTAGGTAGGTATAGCATGCGTATAAAGTCGCGGACAAAAGCACCTACTTTAACATGTATGCTTGTCTCATACGGTAATAAATTATGGGATGAAAAGGTAGTCTTTGTAACTTTCTGGCTCTCATTTTAATAATTGAAATCTGAAGGAATAAATAGAATGGAAAGATGGAAAGGATGGAAAGGATGAAAAGAAGGATAGAAATAAGGATATGGTTGAATTTCTGGTAGTCAAAAATATGAGAACTAATACAGAACCTCGATATTAAGTTCTCTGTAAAATTGCAATGAGGAATATTCTGCGAAAATTCCAACTCTCTACCTTTTATGGTTCACGAGATACAGCCTGTTGACTGATAGAAAACTGGAACGGGACCCACCCTTCGAATACGGAACCCTAAAAACTAACTTAAAACCTACGAAGTATTGTTTAGAAACATTAGTTTTTGAAAATTCCCATATTTTTCGCGATAACCATGGCGATAACTCAAACTACTTTTTACAGTTAGCCGCCAGGATGGCTCTAATCTTTCAAATCACACTGTAGCAATTGACTGATGAAAAACTTGGCCAGGACTTATTTTATTTGCAAGTAAAAAAAAATTAATGAAGTTTTTTGACCATATTCCTTGTTACAGATGTTCGAACGCTATAGCACCGAATCGAGCGCTAGCGTATGCATTATCGAAATGTCCCGCGCTTCTAGAGGCTTCGTCGCAATGCCGGAACTACCATGAGGTGACCGGAAACATAATATGCCCCAACGTGGTGAGGGGTATCGACCATCTCAGGGACCCCCGACTTAACAAGGTAGGTTTAATAAAAAAATTACCGTAAGATACAGTTATTTATCTACATCAGTCGGAGAGTCGTTCTTGAACGTCTTATAATTGAAAGAAATGTTATCAAAAACTAGAAACATATTGACTCATGATATTCTGCTCTATAAGAACTAATGGTTAGTACATCTAGTAATCCTAAGGATTGCATTTTCTAGCTTAGCTCATAAAAACCTTTTCACCAGAGCTAGGATGAACGAAACTACACTGTCTTTTACAATATAATGAAAAATCTGACTCACTGACTGATTCATCAACGCCCTGTCTTAGTAGGTACTAGAGTGCTGTGTACAGCTACAGCTTAGTTTCTCTTTACGTTAGACAAGGTGATAAAGGGATTTCGAAATTTCCACGAGAGCAAAGCTGCTAGCAGTCGCTAGTACTTCATAAAGGATAATTTCCAAATGCCTTGGAGCAGGGCTCTTCCATGAAAACAATAGACATTGGAGATTATAGAAAAATCTCTCAAAATCAAAAAGCTCTATAAAATTATGCAATTTTCACACTATGAGTGTTAATTTTATGGTGTAATTATCAAGGGAATGCAGAGCTTGTTTTGAAATGGCTGCCAATAAAGTGTGAACGATTAACGCTCAACGGAGTCCTGAAATAGAACGTTGAATCTAAAAATTTACATGGCAACAAAATTTCAATTCGCGTCATACTACTTTTGTTGCGGTGGTATGACAATGAAATATATGAGCGTAACTATTCCAGAATATTTTCATCGTATTTTATTAAAAGCTTCACAAAAATTATAATGATTTAGCTGGTTTCACTTGGATAAAATTTATGAAAATACTTTCTTATTGAATCTTGATTAGTTATACAAAAAATCTACATGTAAATCTCAGTTTCTAGACCCAGCGTTTTTAGCTGTACAGTTAGTTTCTTCTCCTTTTCCAATACGACTCGCGTGTCATCTATTGTACGTTAATGGTAGGTAGGTACTGTGCCAAAAACCACCATGCAAGTGCCAAAAACAACTGTACAAAATTTCAACTTAATTAGATAGACAATGCGCGAACGTATATAGGTCATTACCTATACATTCGCGCATTATCCATCTATTTGGGTTGAATAAACAGATGAATATTAATTTATACTTCTTACCTACTAATATTATATAGAGGTTTCTTTGTAGACGTTAATCTCCGGAACTACTGATCCGATTCTCAAAATTCTTTCACTGATAGATAGCTACTATATGATAAAAGTCGCCCACAAATGCTAGTTTACTCTAAGAAGAAGACCATAAAAATTAAATAAATGACAGATTACCCCAAAAACGTTTTAGGGTCTGGCATTTACATTAGAAGAACGGCAAGCGCTTGGCATTCACGGCCTTTTGGCGGCCAAGTTCAAGTCACAAGAAGAGCAGCTGGATATCTGCAGGATATCAATAGATAGATACGAGGACAATCTCAACAAATACCTTTACCTCGTCGAGTTACAGGTGACTAACCAGCATAAAGGTACCATTTGATTTAATTAATTTACTAAGTTTTTCTTCGGTACCTACTCGTACTTCGTTGAGGCAGCCGAAGTCTGATGCATGCGGTACATTATCCTTTCTTTTTCAAGGGCGCTACACACTAAATCCACTGGTGCGGCGGTTTATTGAACCAAGCTTACTTAAGGGGCATGAGACGGGCCTGCCCGCGAAATTCAAATTTAATTTGGTTTTTCGCAATTTGTAAACTAATACGACAACGTAGGCTTATAGTATTTTGGTTGCGACAATGGCAGTATCATCCTCACAGGTTTATATAAAAATCTTTACTTGAAAGGGCCCAGTTTAAGAAATTAGTCGATACTAGAATTAATTTCTTAAACTGGACCCTTTAAAACCAAATTTTTGAATTTCGCGGGCAGGCCCGTCGATTCCACCTTAAAAAGGATTCTTATGTCAGCGTGTTTCATACGCGCGGTCTGTTCCCCTTATTAAAACCTTACATAAAGAAAAATTTTAAAAAAAACATAGTCAAATTGATACTCTCCTCCTTTTTTTGAAGTCGATTAAAAAGTAGTTAAAGTTATTAAGCCGCGTGCACATGCCACCGTCAGGCGGATTCGATGTGTAACGCTTTATGCTTGGGAAAAACTAATACGTCTTGACTCTTGTCCTCTAAACCACTAAGTATCTGCTCTATATGACAATCCGACCCTCCATCCGGTTGTATGCGACACGTGCAATGATATATCTATTTAGTCAATGAATTCAGGTGTTAGTTGCATGTTTTTGCGGGATATTTGCAGGAACACTGGGAGATCTTAATAATTTCTAAAATCAGTGCAAGAGTATTGTTAATAATACTTAATGGTATTAGTAACCACAGAACACTGCTCTTGATCAATACAAAAAATTAAGTGCTTGAATAATGTTTGAACTTTGCATGCTCTTGGAAATGAAAATTTCTTATAACTTTGAGGCTTTGTAGTGCTAGAAACATTTGTTTTAATTTTTATTCTTATTTAAGTTACTGATCGTTTTCTCTTATCAGTTATTTCCCGTTTCATTTTTTTTTATAATGACAATCACATGTGCGTAGATGTTTTTGTGTGTGTGTGAGTTTGATATTAAATAGTTTTGAGTGGCTTGATACTAAATAGTATGTCAACTCACACATATTCATAAATATATACACCGTGCATGAGTGAAAACAATATTAAAATTTACTTTTTCCATAAGCGCATTCAATTTTCTTTTCAATTGGTATTTACAGATACTCGATTTTATCTATAGCTGATTCCTTTATTTGCAGGACAGAAATGAGAAGTTATTCTTCCGTCTGTTGTCAGAAAATGTGGAGAAGTATTTGCCCATAGTTTACACACCCACCGTAGGCCTGGCCTGCCAAAGATTTGGTCTCATCTACAGACGGCCGAGAGGTCTCTTTATCACTATCAATGATAAAGGGCATATATTTAATATCCTCAAAAACTGGTAAGTTATAAAATTAGACAGTACTAACTGATGCTCACGACTTTTCACGTGTATTTCGGTTTTTAAAATCCCGAGGGAACTCTTTTATTTTCTGGGATAAAAAGTAGATATCCTATGTCACTCTCCAGATCCTTAATTATATCCATGCAAATAATTACGCCAATCCGTTGCTCCGTTGTGATGTGATTGAAGGACAAACCAACAAAAAACACAATTTCGCATTTATAATGTTAGTATAATACTTGGTCTGGGTGACTAGGGAGCGTCGGATATAGGTATATCTGTTAGAATGCTATCTTATAAACATTATTACTCCTTTTTGTATATAATTCTTATGCAGGCCTTTATAGTTACTTATGAATTTTAGGCCCGAACCAGACGTCCGTGCGATAGTCTTCACAGATGGGGAGCGTATCCTCGGCCTGGGTGACTTGGGAGCGTACGGTATGGGTATACCTGTGGGAAAGCTGTCTCTATACACTGCTCTGGCAGGAATAAAACCGCATCAGTGTTTGCCCATCACTTTGGATGTTGGGACTGAAAATCAGGTATTTGTCATCATTTTTATTAGATGTCTGAAGTTAAGGTATTAATTTTAATAGCGGATTAAAAAAATCAAAATGCAAGAACCTATCGCAGTAGTTTGACAGCTACAATGTGATGATCACAATCACCTCTGATTGGCCGACACTTTTTCACTATTGGGTTTCATATAAAGAATACCATAAATTCGGCCAATCACAAAAATTGCAATTGTAGCATTGATGATTGATGCAGCTTTTCCGTAATCGACCAGCCGTCAATAAAAGCAGTTCCTCAAATGCTGCAAGGATTTATGGTCGGTGGTAATATTTAGTAGGTATTACCGACAACATTGTTATTCATATCAAAACTATTTAGAGTTGAACAAACTCAGTAGGCAGTAGGTACCCGCTTGGGATTGAAATAATATGAGGCGTAAAGCAAATTGGCGTGAAAATGAATCTGGAGCGACCTTTTTATATGCTGACGTGTCGTTTACGATGCTTCGAAGAATTTGGCGAATGGAATATTTCGGTCAAATTTGTTATTCAGTTATTTTTATTTAACGACTGTTCCAGCGCCATTGACGGTCCCGCACGTTGCATTTCTAATTGCGTTGAAGTAATTTTTATTCTAAAAGATGTGTTTCAAATTTTAAGCAAAGGTATATTTTATGGGTCAAGGTCCAGAAAGGAAAGTTATAATGGCTTAGGGATCAATGGCTCAGTAATCAAAGATATCTTAACTCCTGACAGTAGAAGCTGCATGCCCGTTTAGCGTTGGGTTAAGTATGCTAGGTTTATAATTATGACTAAGCTAATTCTTAATCAACAATTTGAAAAGTCAGGTAGATATTTTATTTTCGTAAGCGGCCAAAACACAGTTCAAAGAATTTGTCATTTTCTTTAGTTGTGATTTCGCAGGATTTGCTGGAAGATCCACTTTATATTGGTCTGCGCCAAAAACGAGTGAGAGGGAAGGAGTATGACGAGTTTATCGACGAATTTATGGAAGCATGTGTTCAGAGATACGGACAAAATACACTTTTGCAGGTGAGTTTCTCGTAGTCATATTTTTGCATAGGAATCACGGAAATAGCGGGCATACTAATTAAAAATTGTTGAACCTGCAAAGAAAGAAATGCTCCTTTCTATATAACTATAGACTCGCGTAACAATGCTCTTTGCTAGTTAATTAATTATTATCATGAAACTAACATAAGAAAGATTGGATCAGAGGATCCAATCTCTCTTATGTTACTTAATTTCAGAGGCACCGACACTTTGCATATATTATGTTAATTTTGCTCAAAGAACCATATTACTCAGAATGTATAGACCGTTTTTACGATAAATGCCAATTAATTTTTTCTATTCATTTTTATATGAAATATAACTGCTTATAACAGTGTAGTGTTATTGAAAATTCGCTCGTTTGACTAGTTGAGCAAGATCGTATTTCTTAAGTGACCGTATTTTACTATCGTAACTATTAGCTAGGCTCGAGGTATGGGTGAATAACATATACCTAATTATTGTAGGAATTCTATTGTTCTCAACAGCACAGTTTTGAGTGTTAGTGCATTAAGTGATTAGAAATGTTACAGATGCAATCGATACGTTTGTAATAGTCATGATGCGCGTCGCTGCCAAATCTTTAGTTTTGTATGGAGATGATCGGTAGCACGAACGGTTAGCAACAATTTAATATCAGCAGTTGCACAGTATTAGAAGGTGTACCATTAGTATAAAACAAAGTCCCTTCCCGCCGTCTGTCCGTCTGTAAGGATAGATCTTTTAAACTATCTAAGCGACCAATTTTAAAGCGGGTTTCATCAATAGATAGAGTGATTCAAGAGGAAGGTTTATACGTATAGTTAAATATTATTTGTGTTAATTTGTTGAAATATGACAATAGTATAATAATTGTTGAAATACGACGATAGTAGTTGTTCAAGATGTCGGAACAAATCAAGCCGACTGAAAGCTTTCATCGAAAATGCTCTCTTTTCTTTGGAAATAATTGTCTCATGAAAAAACAGCTGTAAACATTATTTTATATAAATACCTCTTATTGTAATTAGTCTAATTATACCTAATAGTGATAGATATTATTAATCTGCCTTTTTTGGAAATCGGTTAAAAATACGTCAGGCGTGATTGTAGATTATAGATAGTCAATCAAATAAAAAATTATAATATAGTTGATACTTATCGTACATCAGTGTTAAACTCGCGTAACATTGTTATCCGATAAGATGCCATTAAATCGCAAGATACCTAAGTTTTTTTCCGTATTGGAACTACTTATGATATTATTTTAATATAAATATTGTTCAAAGAAGAGTCTCAATAGCTCAACGGTTGAGGAGCGTACTTAATTCCGAAAGGTCGGTGGTTCAAATCCCATCCGTTGCACTATTGTCATCAGTCGTACATACTCCTAGCGCAAGCTTTACGCTTAGTTTATTCTTTAAAAAAAACAAAAAAACTATTGATTTAGCTTTTAAGTTTGAGCGCAGAACATTTAATAGTATTTAAAATATTGTGTTGAAGTCTTATTACAGCAGGCTTCTGATCATCAAGTAAAAAATCCAATAAAATAATGTATCTGTCTGTGGCATCGTAGCTCCTAAACGAATGAACCGATTTTAGTTTTTTTTTTGTTTGAAAGGTGGCTTGATCGAGAGTGTTCTCTTTGTGTTCTGTGTTGTAGCTATAATCGAAGAAAATCGGTTCAGCCGTTTGAATGTTATCAGCTCTTTTCTAGTTTTCTTAAAGAGGTATTTCTGTTGGGGGTTTTTTAAATTTTGAGTTATTCTATTTATGTATTTCGGAATCTATTTTTATTTTCGTTTATTTTAAAGTAAAAATTTATAAATCGTTTATACATGTGTATAAAAAGGAAACTAAATAGGTGACATTGATATTTAAAAGATAAAAACTCAGTATCGCATGAAGTAGCGTATCATAGATATGATGTATGATTATGAGTTTATCATACAGTGCTATATTTATCGGTATAATATGTGCCATTTACTATCTTATTTATTGTCTTTGGCACACTCCAAATTATAAATACCTAATAGTAATAATCACTGTATTGGCATATTGAAATTGAAATGTTCTTCGTTACTAAGATCCATGACGCACGGTCGACTAGTCGCCCGGCGACTCAGTTGACGGCAACCATTACAATCTGTAATTTATATAGAAGTCGTAGGGTGTATGTGCATGCAGTCGCGGCGACTACGTGCGCATGCACATAACAACTTTCATATACATTTCACATTCTAATGGTCGCCGGCGACTAATCGATCGTTCGTAATGCGTCTAATGGTCGCGTACCAGTCGAGATTGCAATCGGGGTGGAGATCGGGGTGGGGTGCTAACCCCGTACGGGATAGTGCGGGTGACGTGCGGGGCGTCATACCCCCGCCTCATACCCCGCTACTTTAAGTAACCTGCATCTTACGCAAGCTATTTATTCTTATAGCTATAATACGAGTATATTCACTATCATAATTCGACGACTTTGCTTTGTATTACCCGTAACGGTATTACGTAGGTATATTTACATCTTGTTCATTCATTTATAGCGAACAAAGAATGATTTATTAGCGTCATCCATGTACCTATTATCTCTTGTCTAATAGATTCGTGACTTACTGCCTAAGTATCTGTTGCGGAAATACTGAAGAATGTAGAAATACCTACTAGCATACAATAGTCTCGTACTAATGTATAGTTAGTTACTCGTATAATCTTTTAGTTTCTGTGAACTTGAACATGGAAGAAAATAACATTGTAGGTGTACCGCTTGACTGAGACAGCTCGTGAAGCAAAGGGTGGGTTACTGTGATTTTAAAAACCTTGATTTTTACGTCACTTGTCACCTCCCGTAACCTAACTGACCGTCTCAGTAAAATTGTATACTAATAGTTCGTTGTCGCCAAACATTGACGTTTAAATTGAATGTTTGAACGTGATTTGCTTCCTCGTTTCTAATCCGAACCGCTAGAATATGGAACGCCCTTCCGGCGTCAGTTTCCCCTTTCACTTTTAATATGGGTATCTTCAAGTCAAGAGTAAATAGGCAACTTCTATTTCCTCTTGACTTGACTTTCGACTTGCTAGCAGGTCTGAATGCAGCCAAGTGCTAGTCTGTAAGTTAAAAAAAAAGTGAGCGATCGAAGAAAACAGGACAAAGTTGTCAAATTTATATCATAGTTTATTCTTTCACGCATCCATTTTAAAAACATATGTTTTTGTCCTGTCGTTGGGACAAACCACATCGCCTAATTTAAGTCCAATAATTAAGCCTTCTTACGTTAATGCGCAGTGACACGCACAAGTTGACCTGTTATAATGTTTGACTTTGAACTGGCGAGCAATAAAGATCGACCACCTCCAAAATTAGACAGGCTTCAGCTACAATATTAATATTAACTCAGATCAGTAGTTGTGTACAATGTATCGGAACGCCAAATCGCTTGGCGGCACAGCTTTGCCGGTAGGTTGGTAACTAGCTACGGCCCAAGCCTTTCATCAGACCAGACTAGAGACAATTAAGAAAATATAAAATCCCAAAATTTAGGATTTTACCTCCCACTTATAAAGACCACTGCGCTCACCACTGCGCCAGGAAGGTTGTCGAAAAAGAAGTTGTAGATCCTAAATTATTTATTTACTAGCTGATGCCAGCGACTTCGCGTGGAAAATCCCGTGGAAATTCATTGATTTTCCGGGATAAAAAGTAGCCTATGTGTTAATCCAGGGTATAATCTATCTCCATTCCAAATTTCAGCCAAATCCGTCCAGTAGTTTATGCGTGAAAGAGTAACAAACATACATACACGATATACACAAACTTTATAATATCACCCTTTTCCACAGTTCGAGGATTTCGCGCTATTGAACGCTGGTCGTCTGCTCGCGAAGTACCGCTTCAAGTATTGCACGTTCAACGACGACATCCAGGGCACGGCCAGTGTGGCCGTCGCGGGACTGATGGCCGCCGTCAGGGTCACGAAGAGGAAGCTCAGTGAAAACATCTATTTCTTCCTTGGTGCTGGATCGGTAAGAAATAATATGTTATTATGAATTCCGACTGTGACGTCACATGGATTCTAATTGTCATGTATTTCATTAAGAAAATGCAGTTGTTTACGAATCCGTGTGACGTTATGACAGCTCAGAACTTAAACAATTTTCACGGAGAAATTTGAAATACAAAATTTAAATGCACTTATCGATTGACTCAATTGAATAGTTTTTGGGAATTTTTTGGTGGTTTATTATTACCGGTCTACCCTAGGATTAAATTAAGACACCTTTAAAAAAGGGTAAGATACCCTATTACAAAGATAACTGCAAGCGAATAATAGAAAAAATGTATTTGCTTATACGTTAAAAGGTGGTAACATTCATTTTAAACTCATTCCACAGGCAGCTAACGGCATTGCCTCCTTAACAGTAGCTGCCATGGTCGCAGAAGGTCTAACAGAGAAGCAGGCACAGGATCGAGTGTACATGTTTGACGTTGATGGTCTCCTCTCCACTAGGAGAGAGGGAGGAGTCCCACCTCATGCAAAGGCCTTTGGAAAGGACATCGAACCGGAAAAGGACTTTGAAAAGTGCATTGCGAAGATTAGACCTAGTTGTCTTATTGGTAAGTACTTAGTTTAAAGGTACAATGCCTAAATCTCTGATCTCTGTAGATATACAACCTTTTTTGGCGTTGGAACTAGCTGATGGATGGAATTTAATGGAGGATGGAGCGACAGATTGAATCAAGAAAATTCATTCATCATTAATACAAGTCCTTTCTATCTCGAATATTTTTTGAAATATAAATAAACATCACTGAATCTATGCATTGATTCAGAAAGTCCTATCTATCTTTTCCTTCCTCATACGTAGGCGCTTAAGGAAAATTAGCTGGTTTTCTGAAAGCAACTGTTAGTAACTAAGAAGGCAATCGACGCTACGTGTAACATTAGATAGGAGTTCTTCCGCTTGATTGGCCTTGATTTTGAAGGTAAATCAAGCAAAGAAACCATTTCATTAATCAAGGTGTTCATGTTATATTCAGGATTCAGTGTCCCCAAAAACTTTTCTTTTATAGCATTTCATAATATTGCAAATGGTTCGTATCGTAACTAAAAAGATTCTCCAACTAAAAGACTAAAAAGACCTTCCGAAATTTCCGCTCTAGCTAAAAAATAGCACATTAATTGAGGAGCTGGCAAACAAGTGTTACACTTATGACCAAAATACTTGTTTTCTTTAATCCGGACGTTTTTGGCCATCGAATATAAATCTGAACTCATTTCCAAGCTAAAACTATGCTTTTGAGTCTAAAAGTCCCAAAGTCCGTGATTCCGATCACTAAATACAAACATGAACTTATTTTCAAACAACAAAAACTGTGCTTAAAGTAAAACTGGGCCCAACGTTGGGATTTTGATCAAGTCAGTACAGTTATAGTTAACAGCTTTCATTCAGTTTTTCGCCCCTTCTATGAAATTTTATTTTATCCAATGGGGATGATGTCAAAAATAAATTATTTCTTAGTAATTATTAAATAGAGTATCTTCCAAAATTCGTGAAAGCCGCATTCGATGCTAGTTTTAAGTTTGCTAACCATTTTTAATCATCGGTTATGACGTCACATCTGTGAATTATATACAAGCTCCCTTACTAAGCGAGCGTTTCGACGTTTGATAAAAAGTCGCTGATTTCACTAGTATTAGCATTATCAGCCCTATTATACTTTTTGTTCGGCAGCTCCTTCATAGCTATTTGGGTGGTCATATTTTGTTGTGCTATCCAGGTTGCTCGACCGTGGGCGGTGCGTTTACCCCCGCAGTGCTGCAGCAAATGGCAAAGAACATCGAAAGGCCCGTCATATTCGCGCTCTCCAACCCAACGAGCAAAGCTGAGTGTACTGCTCAGGCCGCGTATGATCATACCGAGGTAAGTTACATCTTTGGAACTCTGAATTATATATTTCACAATCAACTAATATCACTGTATAATCCGTTAATACTATTCTTCGGTAGATAAAATACAATCTACAAGCCGACTCAATCACTCGAATTGCCTCTAACAAGTGGTAGATAAGATTAACAATAATTGTCATGCGGATTAACCCAAACAAAAACTCGTTTGTAAGTAAATAAACGCAACTTTTTAAACGGTTCCAAATGGCTTGTCCTCGTCAATTATTTCGGTTCAGTATGTTAGTTGTATGTAACTCGAGGCCTAGGTTACCCGCCGGTATGACTCGCGCTAAGCATGTTGTATCCTTACCACAATTATAATAGTAACGTAGGATTGTTTTTAGGGTTCCGTACCTCAAAAGGAAAAACGGAACCCTTATAGGATCACTTTGTTGTCTGTCTGTCAAGAAACCTATAGGGTACTTCCCGTTGACCTAGAATCATGAAATTTGGCAGGCAGGTAGGTCTTATAGCACAAGTACAGGAATAAATCTGAAAACCGCGAATTCACATCATTTAAAAAAAAATTAAAATATGTTTCAATTTTTAATGTAAGATAACTATACCAAGTGGGGTATCATATGAAAGGGCATTACTTGTAATTTTTTTTAAATATTTTTATTTATTTTTAAGCATAATAGTTTTTGATTTATCGTGCAAAATGTCGGTAAAATACCTGAGTACGGAACCCTCGGTGCGCGAGTCTGACTCGCACTTGGCCGGTTTTTTTTATTTATATTACCTTGGATGTGTTAAAAGTCGTATAAAATTTGTTACCAGGGCCGCTGTATCTTCGCGTCAGGATCTCCCTTCCCGCCAGTGCAGTACGACGGCAAGGAGTACCATCCGGGGCAAGGAAACAACGCCTACATATTCCCTGGGATTGCTCTGGGAGTTATCGCGACTGCCACGCACCATATACCTGAAACTATGTTCCTGACTGCTGCCAGGGTATGTTTTACAATTATTTATTTCTGTAGCTTTCGTTTAAAAAAGCTTAGTCTTTTTCTGTCAAAAAATGAGTTTTTCTGTAAAAAAATCCTCAGTAGCAGCCTGGAGCTAGAGAGTTGGTTGATAGTGTAGAAAAAGAGTCACTGTGAAAAAGGATCCCAGGTGGGTTCGAAACTAGTCGGACTTGCGTCGACTAACCATATGAGTACAGCCCGGAGTATATTTTTAGTGTAGAGAAACTTTATTTAAATACTTATATGCAAAGATATTATAAAAACCCAGACAGACAAAGCTCCTACAACCGTATTTAAAAAAAATGAAGACAAATTCGTACGCTTGTGTGTGTAATACGCATACCCGTAGCGGCACAAACAGCATAGATACCGACGCAGTGTTAACGCAGTAAAGCGACACCTACGAGCAAAATTCAAATTATAAATTCTTTATGGGCTCAATTTGTTATTAACAACTTTGTGGGGGAAAAAGGGACCTAGATCTTATGTAGAATTACATTCGATCGGTTTGACTGTATTTGAAATATTATGTAGCCAGTAGTATAATAAATTGACCGCTTGATGATAAGATACGTTACATAATGTGTTGAGTCATACAATATATCAGTGTTTCCTCAATATAAGCACTATCTAAAAGTGTGCTTGAAAAAAATCCATATATAGCAAATTTCGAGTATAAAATAAGTATGATGACAAATGTACGCAGGCTGGTATTTTGGGAGAGTATGCAGATTGCAGACACATTTTTAAAATAGTGTGCTAAATATTGCATTCAAAAATAGTTTTTATTTTCAAACTACATAAAATCTATTTTGTAATGCAAGCGTTTGGACGGAAAATGATTGTTTGTCTGGTCTAATTTTTTAATTTCTTTGGCAATGACATAATGTATTGTTGCCAAAATCCGACTACTATGTTTTAGTAGGCGTGTTTGTATACAAAACATTCTCAATGAATGTATAGATGAAGGTAATCGCTCTGCCAACATTGTAATCGTCAATCACTTACGTAGCTTAGATGCATTTGCATACTCTATAAAATAATTTTGAACTAGCGGACTGTCAATAAAGAAATTGAAAACGTAAACCAGTTTGGCGGGTTGCGCCAAAAAAAAGGTAAAAGATTTTAAACACCTTGGTAATCAAGCCAAACAGTTTACTGAAGGAAATTTTCTGTCCTACAGAAATTGGCGCTCGTACGTTAAAGGAAATTTTCTAGTATGGACAAAAACTTTTTTAAAAAGGCTATTCCTGGGACTTGTACAAACTTTAAAAACTAAATTGACAGCACTAAATCTAGTGCTATCTTTTTCCATGGGGAGTGTTTTGAAGGGCATAGCAATAAATTAAGATTTGCGTAACATAGTATCTTTAAACTAAACGAAATTGACAGGTCTAAAAGATCTATATTTTTCCGCAGGGAGCAACATGAAAGGGATAGCAATAGACCGTCAGGACTTCGTCTGTGTTGGTGTTAGCTGGCGGGCGTGCTCTGCCTTTTTGGAGTGTTTTTTTTTTTGTTAAAACTGACTGGAAAACGCTCTAAGGGGGTGCCGTGCGTATGTCGGCGAGCGCCGGCACAGACGGGGTCCATATTTGTATAGTTTAACTAACTTGTTACAAATAACTACAAACTTGACATTGGCTAATCTTTGTAAAGCCAGACGAGAAAGAAAAAAAAAATAGACCGTCATGTTAGCTTTATCTAGAGACTGTACAAAAGAATTATCCAGATTGTAATGTTTTTTTTCAGACTCTCGCTAATTTCGTGAGCGAGGACGATCTGAGAACTGGCCGCATTTACCCTCCACTCGCCGACGTGAGGGAGGCGTCGCTAGCTATCGCCATCGAGGTCGCCAGGATGGCTTATGATGAAGGTATGTTCAGATTTCTCTCTTACTATACTTCTCAGATGTCTTGATAGTTCACTATACCGAGGGCAATCAAACTGAAAAGTTAGGTCTACAAAAATTCAATTAAAATACATACTTCTATTTACTTTGCTGTTTGAGCTCTTGAAAATACAATGATTTTATGACATGAAATAAATCGTCATTTGTTATGGAAGTACAATTTCTAAAATTGAGGTTTTCTTTGGTAAAGGCGTCAATAATAAGTTTTTGCAAAGTGATGAGTGGAAGGTCGGCTCTTCTCAGTAAAACTTGCTGGTCGATTCCGCAAAAGCTGCATCAATCATTGCTCAGTTGTTGTGATTGGCTGAATTTACGCGATATTGTTATTGCAACAATGCATTGTAGCCAATAGTGAGAAAGTGTCAGTCAATCAGAGGCGATTGCGTTCGTCACACCGTAGCTGTCAAACTACGTAGGCCCCTGATTTCCGAACAGGTGTTTGAATCTCGTCATAAGAACCATGAAATTAATACTTTTGAAACATGTAGATGCCGAAAGCTTCTTATTAAATGATTCTACTATAATTAGTTATTTACGTAATTTTAAATATATTTTTCTTGATAGGTTGGGGTTCAGTGTACCCGACTCCAAAGAATTTCGAAAAACACGTTAAAATGTGCCAATACAATTTTTGTTACGAATCTCATCTGCCAGACAGCTATACTTGGCCGGAATACCCTCCAGTTAATTACAAACAGCTAGAAGGAAGATCTTCGCCTGTTTTACTTTAACTTTTTGATGACCTACTGAAGAAAGAGGTTATAGTTTAATAGAAGAATTAATTAATTTTACGGTACTCGTACGTTTATGGTATACCTGAAGCCCGAATTTTGCTAGAAAATGACCGAAATATAGTGAAATATTTTAGTGAAGAATTAATTTACTCTAACGGTACTCGTAAGTTGATGGTATAAAGTCCGTATTTTGCTAGAAAGTAACCGAGAGATGGTATTTTGATCGAATATAAAGTAGGAACAAGTAGACCAAGTTATTAGATATGGACATGTACAATGAGTATAATATATTTAGTAGCATTGATAGTAGTTGGTTGGTTAGATAATGGTGTTACATAAGCATACAAATAGTTCACAAAACATAGCCAGTATGACTGCTCTTCGTAAAAAATTGCCATCGTAAATTAGTTATCATTGACATGGCTAAGCAATCCTTTAAATTTTATGGAGTAGAGCGATTTTTTTTTTGGGTTTAAAAATGTAATTTAATTTAGTCCTGAAATCCTTAGTCGTGAAAATAAAATTTTTGCTGAAATTGAATGAAATATTAAAATGAAAAATATGCAAATACTCTAAATTTAGTTCAGAGAAAGAAATGAGTATTGACGCTAATATTTAGATTATTCATTCATTTATTTTAATTGACAAATTTCAGGTCTTGCGTCAGTATATCCCGAGCCAAAGGACCTCCCTAAGCACATAATGAATCAAGTGTACAACTTCCACTACGAGAGTTCTATGCCCGTTGTATGGGATTGGAAGCCCGAGGAGAAATTCAACGTCCGGCCCATCCAGCCTGTTCCTAAGAACATTTAAAGTATTATTTATCTTTATTTATTTTAATAAAATTATGGCAACCGTTTGAAGTATTAACGTACAATGAATCGGCACTATTTCGATTCAAATATTTTTCATCAAATAAAATTTTTAAAAGGCACGACATGGATTTACTATAAATTAATCTATGGTTAAACCATAAACATAATTGCATGAATCGTTGATTTTAATTTATCATGACGATCATAGCCGTGATTTTTATTTTGTGTGTTATTATTATCATCAAGAAATATTTCTTACCGAGTGACTAATTAATGTTTTTCGTGGTTTTAATCTCTGATATTTTTATAGAACTTCCAGTGATATTAACACTTATTATCATTATTTATTATTGTCTTGTTAAAAACAATCAACAACTTAATAAAACGAACGTTTACTTTGTGACACTTTAGAAGTGACTAGGGAATATAAGTATTATTATTAATTATTATTTATTGTACGTTTATAATAAAATGGTTAGTAATATGTATGTACGTTGACATTGTTCATATGTATTCACTGGAGATAATATCAGATATCTTGCCGAACAATTACGGTTTTTATTTTTAAATGTAACATACAATATATTACCTCCATTTTAATTGTTTATTGGCAGTAATAATATTATATCGCAAGGATACTGAAAGTTCAAAACGTTTAAATACTTAATAATAACCAAATTTTTCACTATATTAAACGAGCATCGTTAATATGCACATAACATACATAAGTGTATAATGAATAAATAATTATTCAATTAAATGAGTAATATATTCATTGAAAAAGCATTGAAGTAAAATATACACGTTGTAACGAGATTAATTAAATAACTTTGATTACCTAGTAGATTTGTTTTTGTAAAAGTTATTCCTTCTATTTTTTACTTATTGATTGGCAATTTATAAATAAGTTTTTGAAAAAGCATCTAGAGCACTTTCAAGTATATTTTATTCAAATAATTAAGAGTAATCTCTAAGTATAATTTTGAATATAAAAAAATAATTATATGTAGGTATCTTTTATTTTAATACTTTCCTACAATGGGTATTATTTTAATGTTTTGATCTTGACTTCTTGCGATATAAAACCAGGTAACACTTAATAATTAGACGACAAAAGGTTACATATAAAATAACTGACCCAATGCTTTTGCGTTGTCACATTCATCAATTTCGGTCTCATATTAAGTATATAAAACGTCAGTAGAATTGACTATATACGAGTTAGTATTTATATAGTAGCTGTTAGTTATTATATTATGTAATATTTATTATATTATGTATGTCTCGGTAGATGTAGTAGTTAATTGTGTGAAATTGTAACCTTTTATAAACCTTGAGTCTAAATTCGTGTGGTGAAAATTAAAACAAAACTAGTTAGTTTTAGACATGTGTATTATGACGGATATAATTAATAAAAGTTGCACATTATGTTTAAAAAAGTATGTAAATATTGTACGAAGTTGCATATATGTAAAAGTTTTGCAAAAAAAAGTATTTGTTAACAGTGTTTTCTTAGTTAGGAAATTTCCTTATTAGCTAAATCAACAAGTATTATATAATTTCAATTTTATGTATTACAAGTAAATTTGTGTAATTTTAACGTCTAGTCACCGCAGCATTAAAATGTAACAGCCAATAATTATGATATTTTATACTTAATCTTTAAATAAATTCTTAAAAGACAAACGTAAAAAAATATTAATAAGGGAAAAGCTACCAATCGAAATCTTTTGTGCATCTAATTGGCTATAATCAACTATTGATTGTATTTATATAATTATTAAGTACATAATCGAAGTGTAATAATATTAAAAAGGCCACGGCGACACCAGTGACACTAAATTCTAGAACAATTGCGTAATTTTTCCAAAAAAAAAAAATTGTTCGACTTATCTACTAGTCGTTTTAGAGTAAAAAGGTCAGTAGGCCTATTATTTACTATTGTGGCCTGATGGTATCATTATAATAATATGTTACTTTTATGGACATTGTATTATTAATTATTATGAGTATAAAAGTAGTAGCCCTAATCGCTTACTTATGCTTCTAGATGCTCTTCGATTACGAAAATGAGCTATTAATAAAATAAAATACAAAATCGGAGATATTTCCAATCTCACAATAATTTAAACATTAATAAATGCTTCATAGAATCTAAAGAAATACTTTGATTCTGCATTAAGTATAGGTTTCGCTTCAGTATTTTTTAAGGTAGTGAGACATTATTTTCGCTGAGCGAAAAAAAAGTTGAGGTGTGTCTCTGATTATGTTATACCTGTGTGTATCTATTGATACGATGTGATTATGTTGCTGTGACGTATAGAGATTATGGTTTTGAACTAACTAAACTGCCCTTAGGGTAAGGCCGCGATTACACTTGTAAGTTTTACTCACGTAAGTAGCTTACGTAATTATTTGTCTAAAAAAATTCTAAGGCCAATGTACGTATGAGAGTATTTACATTAGTAAGTTATTCGTAAGTTACTTACGTGAGACAACTTAGAGGTGTATCGGCGGCCTTTGAGCGATATCACTCATTTATATGTGTGAGTCACAATTTGAGTGTGTTCATTAAATCGGTAATTATGTGTGCGTGAGTGTAAGCAATGCCTTTTGTTAATCATAATCACGCACACATTGTTATGTACGTACACATTAGTGTGAAAATTCTATACCCGTGTTGAATTAATTTGTTGGTCATGTTTGTTTCTTCTGTTACTACTAAAAGCCATTATACAAAATAAGAAGATATTTCTTCTGTTGTCGACTAATACATAATATACGAATTCAAAATTTTCTAATATCCCCAAAGGGGGCATATTTTTGCGACGATGCCCGCTATGGTCGCACCACCCATACGCCGGCCTTGCGTGTAGTGCCAACTTCACTGCAGTTGAATTATATACCTATAATATACGGCAAAGTACTTTTATCATCCACTAAGCAGTGTAACAGACAACTGGGTCATCTAAATCCATTGAACTGGCGTAAGGACCGGTGCATATCAGTTGAAGCGCAGCGCAGAGCAATTTTCACTGCCGAATCATTATTGACTCAAACGTTGAAACAATATCGAACATTAATTTATGCAACGATTAGTCACCGAGAGTAGGGTTGAAATCTATAGAGTGCACTTTGACTTTGCTAAGTTTCAGTTAAAACGAGATACATTTATGCCAGCGGTATAACGCTTTCTCCTTTTAATAGTGTCTTAAGTATGAGCAAAGTCAAAGTGCGCCCTATAGTTCTCAGCTTGAAAGTCACTGAGAGTAAAAGGGAAAATCCTTCTAATGCTTGGGTCATTCGATTTTCGACATTATTTCAACGTTAGCAAAGTCGATAATGGTTTGGCAGTGAAAAATGGTCTGCGCTGCCTATCCAGATTTGCGCCGCCCTAAGGTGTCACATAGCATTTAAAAAATGGATCAGTCGGTTATCAGTCTAGTCGAAGGCTAACAAACGTATCATCCACTCATCAAGATTATACCTAATTGTTCATTCAAACAGTTACCTGAATTTTACTGTTGTAGAGTTGTCGTACGTTCTATTTTTCGATTTAATTAAACCTAACGCGTTACAATATATTATTTTAAGCTATAATTTGTAACGCTGTAAGACGAGTGGTATGTTCATTAATTTTATTAATATTAACGTTAAAAGTGGCTGCCGTTCAATGATCGTTATTCCTGTATCTGTATGGGTATTTAGGGTAGATTGGTTATTTTTAAACGCAGTCTGTTAAGAAATTGGTCAGTTTTGTTCTATAGTATGAAATGTATTAATAGAATGCAAGAAATTGCGTTTGTTTCTTAGGATAAACATTGTTCAATTATAATAATTATAATGAATGTATGTTATTAATTAAACTTGTTCAAAGCGTAATGATCTTTGTTTTATTTGTATAAAATCAATTGTAACGACTTCACATAAGATGACATTGTTGTTGAATTCATATCCAGAACAATATTTTTTTAGATCAACAATTTCACACACTTTTGTTAAAAAGCAGTTAAGTTAAGGCCAACTCCAAAAAGTAGTTTTTGGAGTTATCACCACGTACTACGGTTATCGTCAATAACCGTGGTAATTTTGAAATCCGGTTATTTCAAAAAAGTATGGTTACCTAGGTGATAGGACCAAAGTTTTAGGCGATAACTCAAAAACTATTTTTTGGCCGCTTTTTAACAAAAGAACGATAGAATTAGCAGAAAAGAACGTAAAAAAGTAATAAATAATTACAAGGCCCCGTGTTGCAGTACAAACAGTACTATCGATGTTAGCCTAGCAAGAATTCGGGCCTTGTGAGGGCTTCGGCATAGAAGCGATTTTGAACTGCGCCACTTGTGATGACATATGAATTGAAGCAATACTAGATTTATCAGGGAAATAGAAAGTAAGTAGGTATTATATTAAAAGGGGTTTGCGTGGAATATTGAATTGACCTTCTTTAGTTAAAGTTATGGTTAAAGTGCTATTATGACGGGAATATGTCTTTGTGACAAAAATCACGCAGAGTATTTTGTCAAATTCTAAGGAAAGTAAACAAAATTCTACAAATGTAGTTCTTTAAATTATCGTCTTAAATAAGCAATGTTTTCTATATTTCAGAAAGAAATTCTGTAAGTATCTTTAAAACTTGTTTTATTTCGTATCGTTATTCAGTAGGCAGAAATTTAAATGCAACCAAGACGCAGCTTTTAAATGTGTGCATGTAAATCTTTGAAGTATGCTTTTTGCTTATCTAAACCCTCTTTTACGGTTGTAGAAATGCACTAGGGCAAAACCGCAAACTAGGTTTTGCCCTAAAAAAGTACTTAGTCCTTCTAGACATTCGATATGAACAATTGCGTAAAGCTACATCGCTCGATCTTGAAAGCCCGAACATGGTCAGAGGAATAGACTACATCCGAGACCCTCGTCTGAACAAGGTAAAACCCAATTGAATGTATTAATAGCGGAAGTTAATGATAAGTGTTTGGACGGCTTAATGCGAGACTGGAATAATCGCGGTTAGACCTCGGCTGCGCTTTTAAGACTGCGCTAAGATATGATTGGGAGAAGCGGCTGATAAGATCAGATGTAGAGTGAATGATGATGCACGGACTTGGCGTTTGCTGGCGCGCGTGGGATGCTTTTTTGGAGTGTTTTTTTGTTAAAAGTGGCCGGTTTTTGTGTTTTACTGGTGTTTTTGGTGGTGGAACTGACGGGGAAGCGCTCTAAAGGGGCGCCGCGCGTATGTCGGCGAGCGCCGGCACAGACGAAGTCCATACCTACTTATATAGTTTCCCTAACTTGTAAATAACTACAAACTTGATATTGGCTAATCTATGTAAAGCCAGACGAGAGTAAAAAAATGATGACGCACGGCTAGGTGTTTTACCGCGTAGCAGAGCAAAGAGACCAGCCTCTATAAAGTAGGGAGTTTTGTCTTAAATAGCCCTATTTGGTAGTTGTTTTTAAATTAAAATTAATTGATGTTTAGGGTTTAGCATTTACCATAGAGGAAAGACAAGCGCTCGGAATACAAGGTCTCATACCAGCCGATTATAAAACTCAAGAGGAACAGTTGGACATTTGTAGAGTATCCGTGGAGAGATACAAGGATCCTTTGAACAAATACATCTATTTGGTTGAATTACAGGTACTACCTATCTTAGCAATCAAAATACATATCTTCTCAATTATTTCTCAAATGATGCAATTTTGGTTTAAAGATTAGTGCAGATGATCATTTTATGTAAATTAAAATCTTTTTTTTTTTTATAAGACGCCTAGTTATGTCTTAAACTATTTTGTTGATATGTAGGTACCTATCAATAACATCTTTGTTTTAGGAAAGAAACGAAAGGCTGTTCTATCTTCTACTCTCAACGGATCTCGAGCGATACATGCCTATAGTTTATACTCCTACTGTGGGTCTGGCTTGTCAAAAGTTTGGTCTCACTTATAAAAGACCACGAGGTCTTTTTGTGACTATTCATGATAAAGGACATGTTTATGAAATTCTTCGGAACTGGTATGTGTACCTACATGTTTTTTTTAAATGAAAATAGCGAACATCAGTGGAGTCACGTCATGTGGTTAGCGATTTTGTAATTGAACATTTGCTGCAATACGAGAGGAACTGCCATTATGTCGCTGGGTTTTACGGAATTTGTTGGTTCGCCACTTAAATCCATCAGACCATCATGATGGGCAAAATTGAGGAAAAGAAAAACGTCGGTATAGGACTTCGTCTGTGATGGCGTTTGCTGGCGCGCGTGCTGTGCTTGTTTGGAGTGTTTTTTTTTTTGTTAAGAGTGGCTAGTTTTTGTGTTAGTTGGTGTTTTTTGGTGGTGGAACTGACTGGGAAGCGCTCTAAAAGGGCGCCGCGCGTGTGTCGGCGGGCGCCGGCGCAGACGGAGTCCATACTTGTATAAATTCAATAACTTGAAAATATCACAAACTTGACATTGGCTAATCAGAGTAAAGCCAGATTTAAAGAAAAGAAAAAAAAAACGTCGGTATAAGAAATTCGTGGCTTAGGAACATCCGAGAATGGATCGGGATAGCCAACGTAGCACAACTTTTCCGTTTGGCGGAAGACGGGAAATTACATTACGAGATGATGGTAAACCTCCAAAAATGGGGAGGCACGATAAAAAGAAAAAGCGACTGTAATAAACTCATAGTTTTGAAAGTACCCCAGATGCTGGTTCCATGGCTAATATCCAAATTATGGAACCGCAGCTTCTTTCGTCGTACTTTAGGTTTATTCTATTGATAAACAAATTCCTAAAAAGGTGCTGATAGACTTGAGCATTCACTTGTAACAGAACATCGAGCATTCGCCGTTTTTATTTTTGTCGATCTGAACAACGAGCCGAGCCAAGCATAGAGCCAATATTGCTACGAACATCTGAAGAATTCTAGCGAACGCTCTATTCGATGCTCGTCAATTCTTCATGAAGATGTCGGACTTGACGGTCGCGTGTGCTGCTATTAACTTTACACTGTCACACTGGAGAGCAACAGGGGTGCGGGGAGGGACGTCGCAGAGCGGCGGGGCGCGGAACGATGACAGAAGCTTGGCTCGGCAAAAAGCTCCAAGCAAATCTGCTCGCTAGAATGCTCGAATGCTCGCCAGAACGCTCGATAGAATGCTCGCTATAATGTTCTCGTATTTTTCTGTGATGTAACATTCGCACGAATGCTCATTACAAGTGAATGCTCAAGTCTATCAGCTATCAGCACCTAAAGACAGCAACTTAGGTATTGATGGTTTTTCTAGCGCTGCAAATATTCATGGGCGACCGTACCTATAGTTAGTGAACTGCTTGCTTGCTAATAATATAATACATCCTGGAATGTTACTCTAGAAATATGTCATATAATTCAGTAATTCTTTGTTATAGGCCAGTACAAGACGTAAGAGCTATAGTGTTCACAGATGGCGAGAGGATTCTTGGCTTAGGGGATTTAGGTGCTTTTGGAATGGGTATACCAGTGGGAAAACTTGCGTTGTATACCGCACTAGCACATATCCAACCACATCAATGCCTACCTATCACTTTGGATTGTGGAACTGATAACCAGGTTAAGTTTCAGACATTATCCTTCCCCCAAGGATGTGCAAGGGATTTTTAGAGTATTGGTAGCTAGAATTATTTGCGGCTTTCATAATTCAGCTCATCTTAAGTGGGTTATATGATACGCATCCTCGCACTTAACTGGTGAAAAAACAGCCCTAAACTTACCGCAGATACGTATCTATCATACGTGATGTACGCAACGCACAGATGTTTGCGTAGGTATGAATTTAAAAATTCAGCGTCTAAGGTGCGGGCAGTTATTTATACAACTACTGATTTCCACTTCGTCGCTTGATAATTGAGATTTTCTGGTTCTACTTCCTACTGTATTTCCTGATTTTGATTTGTGGCTACATGTCGGACAAACTGTTTTCGAACTGGGATAGTATTACCTATCTAAATCGGTCTAATATTCCCTACGCTTTTCTTTTTTGCGAACAACAACCACTCCATATTAATATGATTATCTGTAATAATTAATTTAATCCCAATTCTACTGTTTAAATTTTTTGATGATGCTTCACAGAGCCTTTTAGAAGATCCTCTGTATTTTGGGCTACGACAAAAAAGGGTCCGTGGTAAAGAATATGACGATTTCATCGATGAGTTTATGGCAGCTTGTATTAAATGTTTTGGACCCAATACATTGTTGCAGGTATTTTGGTACAATTCTGTTTCGTTGTTTTTCTATCGTAATCTGGATCTGTAGATGGAAAAACTGTAATGAATCATCAAAAAATACCCAACTAGCTAAGCGTCACATTTTGCTGAAAGTGGGTTGGTTATGCACCTGGAAGAGTGAACCGCAATAGGGTGAATCTGTCTGTGGCATCGTAACTCTTAAACTAATGAACCGATTTTAATTCAATTTTTTTTTTTGTTTGAAAGGTGGCTTGATAGAGAGTGTTCTTAGCTATAATCAAAGAAAATCGGTTCAGCCATTTGAAAGTTGTCAGCTCTTTTCTAGTTACTGTAACCTTCACTTGTCGGGGGTGTTATAATTTACACTTGTTACTACCTACAGTTTGAAGATTTTGCCTTGGTGAACGCTACTCGACTTCTCCATAAGTACGTCGATGAATATTGCACTTTCAACGACGATATCCAGGGCACAGCGAGTGTGACCGTGGCGGGACTTTTCGCCGCTACAAGAATCACCAAAAAGAAGATCCGGGAAAATGTTTTTATGATCCTGGGCGCTGGATCAGTAAGCGGCATGTTTTATTACTTTATGTAAATACCTACAGAGTATATTTCTAACAATATTTTGTTGGGTTCGAAAGAACCCGACTGTATTTATAGGTACCTACCTACTTAATGTGGCTCAATCGATTTTTAAGTCAATTTTTTAATCAGACATACCTACCTACCTAATTATAACGCTTGATTACTGTTTAATCTGATGAAAAAATTATACCACCATGCACTAGCTGTGACTCTTGCAACTTAATTTGCGTGGATTTAAGTATTTATAAACCCCGTGGGAGCTTTTTGGTTTCCTGGGATATAAATAAATTAGCCTATGCCACTCTCCATTATTTGACTGCATCCAAAAATCACATCAACCCGTTGCACCGTGATTTAAGGACAAACTACCCAACCCACTAACAGACACACTTTCACATTTATAATATGGATAGTGATTCACTACTAATTCGTGCCACTTACGAATATGTTCATGATGGTGTTATGTCAGAAACAACGCAAGTACCAAGACCTATAAAAAGATTCAGCTAATTCGGATAAACTCGATAATAACGCGAACAAACATAGATAGGTACTTCAATTTTTTAGGCCATAGCTACTACAACATGTTAATAAAATGTTAAAAGTTTTTCTTTACCAGGCGGCAACAGGCATTTCTCACTTGCTAGTAATGCATATGGTTGACCAAGGAATGAAGAAAGAAGATGCACTGAAGCTCATATACTTGTTCGACGTGGACGGTCTTCTGACACATAAACGCCAAGGAGGCGTACCGGCTCATGCTAAGGAATATGCACAAGACCTAGAACCTGAGAAAAACTTTGCAAAATGCGTGGCCACATACAAACCTACTTGTCTTATAGGTAACTGTTTATGAATTTTCCCCTAGTGGCACCCTAACGTCTATACAGTTTTTGACGCGACAACGTCTTATAATTCGATAGAGCCGGCTGCACGCACGAAAAAACATGACTCATGCGGCGTTACCTCGCTCTGAGGCGTTCCATGTAAGGCTTGAAGTGCAAGCGAGAGCGCGGAACGAGCGACAAAGAAGCACAATCGGCCTTTGTTATCACGTTCAACTATCGCCAGTAAACCGACTTTACAGACAACCTATTTTTTAAACTATGTGCCTACTTCAGCTTCTTAATTCGATGAGCTATGTCGGTTACTCTGGTTCTCCTTTCTCCTTATTTCCGATTGGATGACGTTGAGGTTTTAAGCTCGTTTACACAGGCTGCGTAAGCGTAGACGTAGCGCGTACAACTGCGTTGTAATGTATGGAACTGTGTGAAACATGGCACACCGCTTGTGTAAAGCGAGGACGTATGTGTAACCCAGTATGTTAGGGATTTACGCGCGTCACTACGCACGTGTCACGTACCTACGCAATTGGTGCGAATCGGCCTTTCAAGTTACTAGAATGGTGGTAGAATGGAATACGTCAAACGAGCCGCTGGGTGCCGCTGAATTCAGGCGGCGCAAGACCATTGCGTGTAGAAGTTCTTACAAGAAACCTATTTCCAGCGGTGGGCATCTATCGGTAAACGATGATGATGATAACTAAGTATCGACCACTTCGTTAAATAAATAAATACTAGTGGTAATTAGACCTTTGGAATAGTACTGTCTGAGTAGTGTTTTAATAATGCAGAGCCCAATCGGCTAGACGTATCGACCTAAAAAATGGAACTTTTAATTTATGTCGGAATGTCATCGGAAATATATATTGATTGGAAAAATCTCTCTGGTTCGTAGGATAGGTAAATATAGTAAAAAATCTAACTCAAAACAAATAATGACAAAATCATAATAGGTACCTAACGGCTACTAGCGTACCTATTTAAATATATCCTGTGGGATTTAAAACAAAACTAAGTACTTTTTGAAAAAAAAAATCTTTTTAGCCAATTTGGCGCGATAAAATAGTCACACAATTCTTCTTGAGCTCTGGTAGCTCACTAAAAAACCAAAACAAACCGCCAAAAAGTACTACAATGTTGAGTGCACAGGATTGCCCAAGATAGGACAAAGTTGCATTTGTAATAGAGCATTAATACTAAGCATAATTCTACTGTTCAAGGTTGTTCGACGGTGGGTGGCGCTTTCAACGAAACTATTCTGAAGCAAATGGCAAAGAATACAGAGAGACCGATTATATTCGCCCTTTCTAACCCGACCAGCAACGCAGAGTGTACGGCTCAGGCTGCGTATGACCATACGGGGGTAATTTGGCTACTCGGTGTACTTAGGCTAGTTAACCTGGCCTAAATACACCGATTTATTTGGCACATACTATAAATGGTTATATTTTTAACCCCCGATCCAAAAAAAGGGGTGTTATAAGTTTGACGTGTGTATCTGTGTATCTGTGTATCTGTCTGTGGCATCGTAGCGCCTAAACGAATGAACCGATTTTAATTTACTTTTTTTTGTTTGAAAGGTGGCTTGATCGAGAGTGTTCTTAGCTATAATCCAAAAAAATTGGTTCAGCCGTTTAAAAGTTATCAGCTATTTTCTAGTTTTCTGGTAGAAAAGAAGGTTAGATAACCCTTAGGTTCATAATATTTAAGTGTCAATTGACAAATGTCAAGCTGTCAAGATGAACGTTGCCTAGATATACATAAATATTTATTTGAAAATGATGTTTTGGAAAACTCAGATACTTTGGATCGTAGGCGCGGAATAGTCCAAGAAAATCGGTTCACCGTTTGAAAGTTATCAGCTCTTTTCTAGTTACTGTAACCTTCACTTGTCGGGGGTGTTGAAAATTTTTAATTTACACTTGTTTATATTTAAGACCACGAGAAGAATTTGGAATGCAACCACCATGAAGCCTATTCAGATTTCAGTGGTAGAAAATTTATCTTGTAGAAGAAAGAATTTCGGGATAAAAACTATTCGGAATGTTACCATACCAAGCTGCATTCAAATATATTTGCTGGTTTTAGCTTGCACAGCCAGATAGATTTTAAATATTTTCTCTAGAGCTTTTTTTTTTACTGCAGAAGCCAAAGGCTCTATATCGAAATAATGCTTAAATAATTTAAATAATATAAAGTATTGACTAAAACTTGATATTCAATGTAAGAACGTCGTCCAGAAGTGCACTTGTTGATAGTTCGCTGTGTCGGCACTAAGCGACAACTGCGCCCTAACTCAAGTGCCAAAAGAGCTTTGTCGCACTGTAGAAAGTTTATATTGTGACAGGGTAAATGTGTTTTCGCGTCTGGGTCCCCTTTCCCCCCAGTGAAGTACGATGGCAAGGAGTACCGCACCGGGCAGGGCAACAACGCCTACATCTTCCCCGGCGTGGCTCTCGGCGTGCTCGAGTCTCGGTCCATACGAATCCCGGACATGATGTTCCTCGTTGCTGCTAGAGTAAGCTACATTTAAAAAGCTATAATTTTTATTTTGCAGCGATATAAATTTCCCACTTGACGCGGCGCTCATAGTAAAAACATGTTCCAACCAACATCGGTGTCCGCACTCCTGTCAATCATAATCTCCTTGGACTCAGTCCGTCTTTAAAAATACGTAAAAATTAAACTTGCGCTATGACTCATTATTATTCACGTTATTATATTATTTGAGTAAGTACTTATAGGTAGCTTTTAAGGCCGATTCACACCAAGCACGTACACGTGACACGTTCGTAGTGACGTGCATAAACTCCTAACACACCGGGTTACACATACGTCCACATTTTACGCCAAGCGGTGTGCCATGTTTCATACAGTTCCATACATTACAACGCAATGGTACGCGCTACGTCTACGCTTACGCAACGCTTACGCAGCCTGTGTTATTACGAGTATATCGTATGTTCGTAGAACGGACTGCGTCTAAAGCGGATTACGATTGACAGGAGTGCGGACGCCGATGATCATTGGAACATGTTGTTATCCACTAGGTATAAGCGCCGCACCTAGTGAATCATTTATATCATTGTTATTTTGCTTTTCAAGGCGCCACGCCGCCGCTTTAGCCCTAATTCGCACGAGCGTTAAAAAAGCGTTGCGTTAAAACCCGGCGTTGCGCTGAAAATACAAAGTGCGCGTTACAAAAGTGTGAACAGATACTTGGGAATGCATTTATTCTATTTGAACGCTTTTTTAACGGACGTTAAAAAAGCTCTCGTGCGAATGAGGCCTTACACTTCACTCACAAGACCCAAATCCATACGAATATTAATTAGTTTGGATTATTTCAGACGCTGGCAAACTTTGTAAGCGAATCGGACTTGAACATAGGCCGAATATATCCTCCGCTTAATGACTCGACGAAAATCTCGCTCACTATTGCAGTGGATATCGCTAATTACGCTTATGACAACGGTAAACTTTTGTTTCATTTTTGTTTATTTTTCATTCGATATGTAGGTACTATATCTGTGTCCCCTGCATTTACTTGATCCCATGATTTGATTTATCGCCAGGAATTGCAACAACGTATCCCAAGCCGAAGGACATAAAATGTTACATCCAGTCCCGTTTATATAAACTGGAGTACCATTCGTACTTGCCAAAATTTTTCAAATATCCGAAACCACCCGATGTCAAAATAAAATCTGTGGATGAAGCATACAAAGCCATCATGTTAGTATTTTGCATTAAATTTTATTAGGGACATTGAGTGCGGTTTCAGGCCTTTTTTGCCCGGATACTTACGCGCGCTTTTTCCTCAAGCGCATCTCGTACTCGTACGAGCGTAGACGCGCTTATAAGACGGAGACGGAGAATTGTCAAGCATGCAGGTTTCGTCACGATGTTTTCCTTCACCGTTAAAGCAAATGACACTTAATTGTTCAAGACGCATACTCTGAAAAAGAGGTGCGTGTCCGGGATTGATCTCCAGATTCCCCGAATTCTTAAGAGGTCGCGTCTCAAACACTAGGATAATCACCGCTTATTACAGAATTGTAAAATTATATACCTAGATATGCGCAGTCATCTTCCCTATTGTCTTACAGTATCATTTTTACATGTCACCAACTGTGTGTCCAGCAAACAACTTGAGCATTTACTTGATTGGCTGGCGAATGGCGCGTGCACGTGAGTGGTTGATCAATCGGCGCGAGTGCACGCGATTGGTTGATACGTCGATTTTCGCTTTCTGGATTCGCCAACTTTCTCCCACTACGCTCTTCAGGTGCAAGTTGTTTGCCGGGCACTATACTAGAATTAAGAAAAGAAACGAAAAAAAGCCAGTGATTCACTGTTTTCTTTTTCAGGAAACCATCAAAAACCCCAAGCTCATAGCATACAACTTTAGTTACAAGTAGGTTGTGTCTTTGATTCAGTTTATATAATTTTTTGAAGTGATAATAATATTTTGATATTGTGAATACAGCCATTTTTAATTTTAATCGAGTTTCTTTTCAATTAAAAGTACCTAGTTCAAGAAAATAGAAAAATACTTTTGCAACTGATTATCATAGCAGTCGCGAAAGTATTTTTCTATTTTCTTGATCTACATTTTCCAGTTTAGAGTTATGCCATCATATACCTACATGGTTTACACGGAAGTGTCAAGTGCCCGCGCCTTGCCCGGAACGAAGCTAACAGGTTACCTATATTTTTTACACTAAGTAGTTACTCTAAATAGTATAGGTATATGCAAAAGCATACTTAAACTTTCCTGGCATCCGTAAAGGCAGGAATTCCCAAACCCAAACTAAATTAAAACAAAAATATCCGATCCGCGTGGAACGACTTCCCATCGTTTTCATCCCACGTGCGTTATTTTCTCGGTACCGCATATGCATGTGACGTCATTCGAACCAGGTCCACACTCCAGTTAACTTGACCGCATAACGCTATCTAGTATCACACATCTACAAACTGGAACATTGCCACGGAAAATGCTCGCAGTGTTGCAACACGCGTAATACAACCGTGACGACGCATGTAGACTCCAATTCGAAAATTGGCTTGCATGTCGACGCTATGGGATGGGAACACAGATTAAAAAAGTTTGGATGAAAAGCGTGCACAGTCGCTTGAATGAATTGTATGAGTGCGCTCTCGTATCTGTTGCACGTAGTTGATCCGTGAATTTTTAAAAGTTTTTATTTTAAACACTTTATTAACGTTTTAGATACCGATAGTAGGTTTTTAATAGTTTTAATTTAAATAGAACATGAATCTGGATTATCATTATCGTGTAAAAGCAATAAATAAAAGAATAAACTCACTATAAAATCCGGTTAGGAAAGGTTATGCATAGCCAGGCAGATAACCTGTAAGGAATTACTTATTCAGATTTTGCCAAATAAGAGCATATTCTATTTTTGTTTTCTATTACACAAGCAGGCTCCGGGATACAGGAGTGAAATTAAGATATACTGTGCTGAGCTTCAAAACTTCTGCTCTGCACGGCTTAAGGCGGCTCATGTCAAAACTTCTTAATCATGTTTATATCTAACACAATTTTCTTGCGCTAAATCGTTTGCTTTGTTGTTATTCATTCAAAGTGGCGCATTACTATGTTTTAATGCGAATATATCATTTAAGTATTATTTAAATACTTAATTATTTTTATTAGGTCAAATTGGCTTCCACGATTTTACTAACGGCAAGACAGCGTTATTGTTTCTTCATCTCTTTCTCTCTCCCTCTCTCTATCTCTCTCTCTCTCTCTCTCTCTCTCTCTCTATATATATATCTCTCTCTCTCTCTCTAATAGTCTCATAAGAGGTGCGAGAGCCGTAGAAGGGTCGCGCCGCCGTATAAGTATATTTCTCAGATCGCCACGTTAGCCCGGCCTGTGTAGTAAGTTTATTGTACTATAAAGTTAGTCAGTTTATTGTAGAATAAAATATAATAATGTAGGTACTACATTATTATATTTTATTCTGTGGTTCAGGCACAAAATAGATACTTAAGTACAATGTTTCTCAGATCTCATATATGTTAACGTACAATAGCTAATAGGTACCTACCTACGTATTTTTTTTCAAAAAACATAGATACGCTACCTGTGGTAGGTAGGTACACTTCTTATTAGATTTGCGAATAAATTAATTTTTTATACCTAATCATTATATTTTCATCCGAACAAAGTATTAAAACATACCCATTGTGAATTAAAAACAAATTCAATTTTCATAAAATGCTTAGCCAATTAGCATTTGAATATTATGCAAATGCCCGATGGGAATAAAATTGCAACGAAGGCGGTTTCCTAATTGTTGTCCCGAGTTCCCAACTCTAAATGAATTAATGGAACAACTTTCATTATGCGCAGTTGCAATTCGATTGTTAACTAACTTGCCAGTTTGCTTGCTGGCCATTACTAATTTTAGTTTCATTTTAATTACAGATTTGCATTAATCAAGAAGCCATCCCCTCTAAATTTCCCACAGCTTACAAACAGGAATCGGGATCAAAGATCACAGAGTTGCCATGTCAAAAATAGTGCTTGATTTAAGCCTTTCACTAGTTTGCAATATTTGAGAGTGTACCAAATACCCGGTCTGAAGGTGTCTTTACATCCGAAACCAAATGACGATTCAAATGCAGATACGGGTCAGGGATGAAACCACCGGTTTTGTACGAAGTCTTTTACGGAAATGACTCTTCACAGTTCTACCTGTCTCGGTAGGTAATCACCTAAGTAACTAATTAGCTCTTAGGTAATATTTTGATACTTACTGCACATTGAATCTTTTGAGAAAGACATAAATTAGTGGATGTTCTAAAACCACGAATGGTTTTTAAGAATATTTTCGAATTGTATTTTGAACATTTTTTGAAAACCTGTTTGTGATTTGTTGGTGACTCAAAATGGTTAGCGCCCAGTGAGATTTTTGTTTCTCACATTTGTATGGGCATGACCTAACAGAGAGAGAGCGCTCTACTAATTTTTTTTCGCGGATAGGGAATAGTGATGATCACATGAGTTAGCGAATCACCGGGCTCTAGACATTTCTTAAGGTAATAGTCCACCAGAAATTCAGCGCTGCAGTCGTATTTTTAAAACATTCTTCTACAACGGCACCACACGCCACCAGAAGTAATTTCACCCTCACCACCTGGGTGCCTTGTTCACATCGACCGTCCGTTGTGCCAGCTCCTTTTTTCTACGCACATGCAAACTGTGGAATCAACTCCCATCGGCGGTGTTCCCACTAGATTACAACATGGGATTATTCAAGGGTTGGGCACCAACAAATTCCTGAAAGACCGGCAACGTATCGGCGGTACCTCTGGTGCTGCAGATATTCATGGGAGGCGGTAATCACTTAACACCAGGTGACCCGTTTGCTCACTTTTGTAGATTTAAAAAAAAAACTAATTTTCTATTGTGTTCTGTACAAAATCAATAGAATAGAGTCATCGGTGTTCGGTCCTATACGGTTTGTATTGCTCGTGTTTGCTGGAACGTGCAATAAGTGTCACGGGCGGCGACACATGTGCCGGCGGTAGTTAATCTCCTTAATGAATTCCCATGGACAGTTCTGGGGCACACTGTATCTGTGATAGGTACTGATATCATATTCAATTACGAAGTTTAGACTTAGACTTTATTTGTTAGCGGGTACAAATTTATAAGTTTAACAGGATAGCTGAAGTAGCAGGTCTTTGCCGTAGGACTGTAGGATTTTAATCCCAACATATAACATACAATATAATGTAAGCACAGAATATTGATCATCAGTACTAGCCGCGCCATAAGGCGGAAACAAATTATTCTCGGACGCGGCTGACCGTCTTAACTTATAGGTATTTGGATAGTAAAATGTTTACTGAAATATAATATGCAAATTATCGAACGTAAGTAGCGGACGTAACCTTGAACGCTCGGACGGACGTCCGCTAGATATCTCGCAACCTGTGTCCAAAACGACAGTGCATATTTGACGGGGCTGTCAACCGCAGCTTACGGACACGTCCGATAATTTGTATCTACCCGCCTTTAGATAGAGAGTAGGAAAATGATGTACACCTTAGTAGATATTTCAAAAAATAACCCTAATTTACTATTTTTAATATTTACCTATTGTTATAATCTTATGTAAACTGTAAAATACCTACAAGTACTTACACACTGGGCTAAAATGAATTATTCGAATCCCCTGTGACGACAATTATGCGGTAACTAATCTAAAAGCCGCAATATTAATCGTCCACGGACAACCCAAAACCACTATTAACATGGAAATAATTCATTTTGTGAATTTAATTGCTTTGTTATTGCTTTGTAGCCACATATTTCATAGAGGCCCGGCAACCATGATTGCGACTAGATTAAATTTATTACCACGAAAGAAAAAAATGATGTCCTATTGTAATATACGAGCAGGGTTCATATACCCACTTCGTGCCTACTGGGTTTCGGTACGATGCCATGTAAAAAGAAAAACTGAATACTTACATGTAGGTATGAGGTTATTTAAACCGCTATTAGCCCTTTGTACCTATTAGCATATTCTTAGATAGGACTGTATCATCATTTCTTCACTTTACCTAATTATTCTTATCGATCATGTGAAATCACAATCAAGCTCATAACATAGGTACGTACTTGGCCTTACAAAAACTTGGACACTCTTCGTTTAATTCAATAAGTTGAACAAATATTAATATAAAGCTAGACGTTAACTTCATATCTACCATCACGCATGAATCGGCATTTACTCCTGAGAAAGGGAAAAATGAAGATTTATTTACAAGGTAAAGTTACAAAGCTTCGTAACTTTTGCCCTGCGCTGGCTCGGCTTACTCGTATGATGGCTCATGTCAGAACTTCTTAATCATGTTTATGATAGAATTTTCTTACAATCCTTTGTTTTGGTAATACATTTTCATATCATGGCTGCATTTGCTTTTGTGAAAATCGGTTCAAAAGCGGGTCGTATCGTAATAATTAATAGATATTAATTAAACTTTGCACTAGGTAGGTAGGTATGGGTAGGTGTAACCTGACTAAATAGGTTTATTTTAGAAAGTAGAATCTTCATAATATTTATATTTCTTGAATTAATTAATCATTATGTTTAAACGCCTGTAGGTAGGCCTAATTCCTTCAGACACGATAGATAAGTACTAAGTAGTACCTACCTAACTACTAATAGGTAAGTAGGGTGCCTGAATGATTTGAGTTTGAGATGAACGTGATTTGAATAACGTCCTTGATCGGTGAACGAGCCATAAGCTTACTGTAAAGATAACAACAGTTTTACTCGTGACTCATCGTTCCCTAATGAGCGATGAAGGTAGTAGGTACATACTACATTGGCGAAGCAAAAAAAATTGTGTGGCCTGCCGCGCAACATTTCAAATAATCCTGATCAGTCGCGATCTTCAAGCAGCCCACGACCACGGACAGCCACGCACCACGCACGTCGGAAGACGACGAGGACGCGTCCGCGCTACCACGGATGACACTCTTCCCATGGTGCGTCGGTGCGGGCCGGCCGGTTCGCGTCCATTCGCAGTATCTCGCACCGTGGGAAGCCAGTACTAAAAAGACGAAGCTTCCTATTCTTTTGTGTTCAGTCTATTTTTAGGACTCTAAACAATTTTTTTTCTCCAAAAAGCATAAATTTCGATAATGCCGGTGTAAAATGTCGTCAATGTCACATAGTGTAAAAGATCAAAGAGATTTTCGTTCAGCATTTTTCCATCGCATTTCCAATTTCCGGATATCTGGGATCTTGTATAAACACAAGTCCTGTGTTTTCTCATTCAGGAACCTCTGGTGATTTAGGTAGGTAGGTGCCTAATAGTACGCGACAGGTTAAGAGGGCTCTCTCCGTCACTCGTTTCATACAATCGTAATTCCAATTTCATTTGAATATTAAGCAACCAAAGCCCATGAAATTTTGCAGACATATTCTAGAAACTAATATCTATGTCTGTGGTTTTCCAGATTTCTGTTAAAATATTCAGTTTCAAAGTTACGCGGTCTTAAAAATTTTCATACAAATCTTTGAGCCCCTGTAATTTTAAAACTACATATTTTTAGAAAAATCTAAAACACCACAGATACAGATATTAGTTTCTAGAATATGTCTGCAAAATTTCATGGACTTTGGTTGCTTAATATTCAAATGAAATTGGAACTACGATTGTATGAAACGAGTGACGGAGAGACTGTTAAGATGGCAACCAGGGTGGGGACACCACGCACACCCGCACGCCATCCGCGCTCACCCGCAGTGCGGAGCGCGGGCGAGCCCGCCTTGTACCCCAATTGCCATCTCAACCTGTCGCATACTATAGCTACTTACTACTTACCAACAACAAAAAATCGAAGCGGTGATTTGCGTTTGTCTTGTCTTTTAAAAAGGGACCCCTAATAGGATCACTCGGGTGTATAATGTATATCTATCTGTCACAGGCAATTTGCATCAAATTGACTGGACCGATTAAATTGAAATTGGGTAAATACCTGCCTACAAATATTATTTGTGTGATTCAAATACTGACGTGTAACGATAGGTACCTACTAGAGTGCTTCAACATGGTGACTCTCTCAATATTGTGCATACAAATACAAATTTAACTAAATATTTATCCTACGGAACCCTCTTTACGGGAGTTCAACTCGCTTTTTGCCCGATTTTTATTTACATTACTTTTCAAGTGGAACTGTATAATTTTTCACCACAATATCACACACAGCTTGCTTGAGCTTCGACATATCTTCTGGTTACCACTAGGTAGTTACTAAAGAGTTTCAACAAGATCTTAAACTTTCCTCCTTTAACCGTCTCGGTCTTGGATATGTAATAGAGGTAATAGATGTCTTCATGTCTGAAAGCACTTCATCTTATAAAGCGATCCGAGTTTAAAGCGATCTAGAATGTATGTGATAGCTTAGAATTCATTCCAGTAATCTAGCAACAGTTAGATGGGTAGAAGAATGGTAGCGATGTATGGAGGCAAGTACCTACCTACTTTTCGTCCTATTGCCCATCAACATCAACACTTCTACAAACTACAAGCACCAACGTCTCTTTCTACACTCCAAGAACTCGGCGTTAAAGGTCTTTTCACATTAGTCTTTTCTTTAGATTCTTCGAACAGGTCTCCCGGAGTGAGACTGACTCCATTGAGCGTCTTGTAGTGCAAGACAAGGCGGAGGGCACCAGACGGCGAAGAAGGTCCATGCGATGGACCGTCCAAATTAAATCAAAACTACAACTTTACTGCCAGCTTACATCCATCTGTCTAGACTCTAGCAATAAAACTTGCAGAAGTAAGCTCTCATTGTCATGAAATTTCAGCAACTAAAATTCGTAGTATGTAATTGACTTGCTGCGATTATTTTGGTACTGTATAGTACAAGTCATTTGCACGGCTGACATCTGCAAGTTTTATTGCTAGGGGACAGTTGGCCTAACATACGTCTTCTCGTAATTTGAAAAGTAAAGAAGCTCATATCCAGGTAAGAGGATGATAAAACAGATAGCTAATCGCATTCAAATTCACAGGCTGGCTTTCATTCAAAGGCTTTTAATCAACGACCTTTCGTATAATTGGGAGTGTACCTATAAGTACCTACCTACCTAAGTACTCACTGAAGACACGCTCGTCTTTATATTCGAAATTGAATGAGCTGATTCAAAAGCTTCCTCTTTGAACGTACGGAAAAAATGTACGAATATGCTAGTTTGACGATCCTCAATGCCACAGCCTAAACACCAGACTAGACACTACAGATGGTCGACGACGGATACGTCTTGACAGAGACAGCAGCGAGATTGGTAACGGATTATTACTATATACTAGCTGATGCCCGCGACTTCGTCCGCGTAGATTTACGTTTTTCAAAATCCCGCGGGAACTCTTTGATTTTCCAGGATAAAAAGCCTATGTGTTAACCCAAGGTATAATCTATCTCTATTCCAAATTTCATCCAAATCCATTCAGCCGTTTTTGCGTGATTGAGTAACATCCAAACATCTACAAGATTTAATTAGGATTAGGATATACCGATTGGCAAAAGTTATCAGGACAAGCTTTTTTTGTAGTGGACAATTAGTGAATCGTCGTGCGGTGTGTGTAAAGTGACAGCTACACAAGACAGACATAAGTAGTCCAATCTGAAGTGGTGATTTGCGCAGGTCATTAACTAAGGATTAAATACATAAGTCCAGCTGAGATCTGATTGTGTACAATACTCTGAATTAGGTTCAGACTGAACTAGGTACGTTTTTTGCGCGCGCTACTTCAGATTCCTCGACATCATGGCTACACAAGCCTACAACCGCAAAGCTGGCGCGTCGGCAAACATTAAGGGATCGACTCACCACTGTATGTATTTATGCTGTGCTTAATGCCTTTGATCATATGCGATGGCTTATGTTAAAAGACGAGCCGAGCGTGGGAGTGAGATATCATCAATCATAGGACAATGCTAGAGAGAATAAGTGACAGGAAATGGGTGCCGATAAATCATGTATTTTCTGGATAGGTTTAAACGTGATTTTGGGACATATAGTACCAAGGAATTAGTAATTACTTACTTTATCTACGCCGCAGCAAATGCAAAAGTCAAAGTTCGTTGAGCCCCTTTATTAAAACCAGTAAAACAGGACCATTTTTTTATTTCGACCATAATAATATCATTTAGATAAGTAGGTACTTACACTAATTATATGTAGAACAATACACAGATTGTTAGTTACTTCCCGCAGTTTATATGCGCAATAGGTACAGTACCAACCCGTAACCCGTAACTCATCACTCCTCATAGATTGATTAGGTGGACGGTACCTACCTACTATCTACCCATGCAGCATCAGATTGGAACTTGGAGTTCACATACATTAAGTAGCTTCGAACATATTGCCATTGGAACGAAATTCTTGTGCGTACTTCCATAAGATTCGGTTCAATAGAAGTACCTAAGTAGACACATAATTGAAAATCCTTTGCAAGATTTGAGACAGAGTGACAATATTAAGCACAAAACGTAGCTGAAAGAAAGTGATTGGAATATTTATTAGTACCAAAAGCTTCTGAAACGGAAAAGAATGACGACCGTCGTGTCTGTCGCATTGATTTGTGCTGTGCTGTGGTTTTTAATTTTTATCATGTTGAATGTTTTCGTCATGTTGAAGTTGAAAGTTTTCGTCATGTTGAAGTGATGTTGGGCGAGCTTCACGAGTCGATTTCTAGTTTCTTTTTATGCTTCAATTTAATTTCTGGATCTCTTTGTCAAAAAAAATAATAATTTTCAAATCGGTATAAGTACATAAAAATGCGTATTATTCACTGAATTGAGAAGCTTCTCCTTTTTGGAAATCGGTTAAAAAATGCAGCATTTTCTTTTAAAAAGACGTGTTTGACCTGGTTTGCATAGCTGCATCCAATTTACAGAAATTAAAATAAACCGGTCCGAATATCACAGGGCGTTCGGAGCGTGCATAATATTTTGTGCCTTCACAAACAGGGTCCTGAATTCTAAAAGGGGCTTCCATGTCGCATATAAGCGTTATTAGCGCATTTGGCTCCTAACCAGGGAACAAACGACGCAACTGGGAAATTTGCTTACTGCTGAAATCTAAAGCGAAGTACAAGAATTTCTTTCTACAAAAATCTGAATGCCTAATTAAATTTATTTTATGGTCTTAACTTGTTCATCAAAGCAAAATTGTTTTTGCTTTATTCTTATACTCTTGTTTAAGGGCCCATAATCGTACCTACACCACCCTAAACTGTCAGACTTACTGCGCTAAGTTTGATCGCAATCAATTATTGGATAGTCTGAAACAATTTGACCCGAATTCTACAAAGGCGAAGTAGAGAACAAAAGCTAATTACAAAGTAAAGTTTGCTGTCTCTTATTACGGTTTTAATAAACAAGTGTAAACTAAAAATTTATAACACCCCCGACAAGTGAAGGTTACAGTAACTAAAAGACCTGATAACTTTCAAACGGCTGAACCGATTTTCTTGGACTATTCCGCGCCTACGATCCAAAGTATCTGAGTTTTCCAAAACATCATTTTCAAATAAATAATTATGTATTTAGGCAACGTCCATCTTGACAGCTTGACATTGGTCAATTGACATAATATTATGAACCTAACGGTTATCTAACCTTCTTTTCTACAAGAAAACTAGAAAAGAGCTGTTAACTCTTAAACGGCTGAACCAATTTTTTTGGATTATAGCTAAGAACACTCTCGATCAAGCCATCTTTCAAACAAAAAAAAGTAAATTAAAATCGGTTCATCCGTTTAGGCGCTACGATGCCACAGACAGATACACAGATACACAGATACACAGATACACAGACACACAGATACACAGATACACACGTCAAACTTATAACACCCCTCTTTTTGGGTCGGGGGTTAAAAAGATTGTCTAAGTCTTCTTAGACAATCTTAGTTCTTACAGTTTGTCCTTGTCTGATGTCTGTACTCATTTTAATGCTTTTCTGCTTCAAATGGAAGGTTTTTAATGTCACGCCCTTTGGGGATCATTCTCTCGACACGAGACCTTGTCACGTTACTTAATTCATCAAATAAATGAAAGCTGATTTTCATGTAAAAGCGTCGTAAGTAATCGAGTAATGTTTTTGGGGAGCAGTCATTCACATTACAATAAATAGTAGTCGTGACATTTTCAGCTTCAGTTTTAAACTGACTGACTTATTATCATCAGGCTACCGTGATAATAATTGGAACCAACGTGACTTACATTCGTCTTTTATCTCTCAAAATGTGTAAAGCACCTTTGGGATGTGATTTCCTGAAGCGATTGGTGCTAAAATAATAATGTACCTACCTAGATATTTATGTACCATTATGTATAGACTAGGTATGAATGTATCATAATATCGCTGTAGCCGGTAGCGTCAAGTTGAGAGCGAGGCTGAGATGAAAATAGAAAGACAAGGACGCGCGGGGTAAGAAAGAATTATTCTACGAGTGCAATGAGTAGGAATAAGTACTTATTTTGAATGCGTGGGCAAAAAACAAAAGCCTTTCCAATTCTAGAAAATACAAAAAATAAAAAAATCTTTTCAATTGAATGGATTCTATGTTCTATCGGAATTACTCCGACGTTCAAGGAAATTAATATTTCTTGTGAGTCCAATTTAAAAAATAATCTTGCAGTTTTTAATAATACAAGCTGTTTTTAATGTTTCCTTTTCTTCTTGAAATAAGCAATTATGCCTGTACTGGGAGGCATTGAAAAAAAAAATGGCAGACGCCTGGGTATTGTTTAACATTTTGTTCGGATAACAGGCAATATAATTAAGGATATTTAATTACGCTTTTTATGATAATATCGGAGGTTTCAGTAATAATATTAATAGGCTATATTCGCTTCAACCACACGCGATTTTCTCACTAACACAGAAAGGTAAGTTGAAAAATTATCAGGTCTTGTTGTCTATACAATAAAGTCTAGATTAGCATGAAAAGTAATAGTTTGTGGGTCACTATGTAGTGCGTGATTACTGCATAAAGTGGGCGCGGAAAGGTGAATTTTCACGTATCTTGGTATAATGAAAGCTTGCACGCAACTATTCATCGTTATTGGCTGGTGGTAGCCAGCTACGTTACCTACCTACCTACCTACCTACTTCATAAATGTTCCATAGTGATTCATTAATTGGGTATTATTCTTAATTATTATTTAGTTTTTTCCTGAATTTTTTTATTTGTTCTAAGCATAGAAATGTCCTATTTCATTTAAATAGGTAACGTTACGGTTACAAAATTATTCATTCCTACGAAATAACTCCTAAGTAATTAGGTACCTACCTACATGAAATATTATTAAGTAATAAGTGCAAAGGAACAAAATTATATAGGTACTTAATGGAAAGTATGTACCAACTTAGATTTTACATAGAATAGTTATAATCTAAGCTACTAACGTCTCGCTGAAATGCAAGAGGCGCACTATACGGGGCCCATAGGACCTTGTTACCGCAAACTGACGATGAAATCATGATACCTACTACGAGTGAAAAACCTAACTCTAGAAGTTCCAAAGCGCCGGGAAATTACGTCGCTTTTGCTTTTCTTAATCTCATCTTTTAAATCAGCTAAGCAAAACTAAAGTAGATATAATGTTATTGAAACAACTAATATTAGTATATTTAATGTAATAACAGCTGGTTCACATTAGGAAAGTTCTTATCCAGTGATCTAATCCGCTGATACGCTGTGCTATCTACCTATTGCTACTAGGATGATGTAAGCAGCATTATCTTTTTTCACTTTCGAGTAGTATACTGAGTCTAGTCAAGTAATAGTTCATAGTGTTTACAATTTCAATATATTGGTAGGCCCCCATAAATTTAGATGAAGCCATCCACTCTAGAAATCGCTGAAATAAACCTACCGGATCCATCAAATGGGGTAATGTGAAACGGCCTTGAGTGGTAATATCATACAGTGCAATTTTCACCTGTTTTGTGGTTTTTTTCCAGAATGATTACATGTTTCGGGGAGAAGACAGGTGCACGCTTTGTTTCCAAATCGGGGAAAATCACTACCTACTCAATTTCCCAAATATCCCGTACACGTTGTTCTGAATTCAGTGAGAGCGGATGATTATGCAATCAAAAGTGCATCCACGGTTGAATTCGGAGTGGTTTTAGTAACGTAAACTTCTGGGTTACTAGACCAGACATAAAATAAGATCAGAAAACTTTATGATCCTGATTTTTATAATCCTGTAAGTTTTAGTGCATTTTAGTTTAGGTCACCATATAACCGTTTTGATACCTCATAGCTCCCAGACTACTTATTAAATTTTTAAATTATTGTCTATTATAATGCAGTGTCTCGTTTTTGAAGCATAATTATTGGATCTAAAACATTCTTGGCTTTCCTCGTCCACACATTTTGAACATAACATTAATCAAAAGAAAATTAGCACCAAAATCGTAACATACCTACGAAAGTCAGCATTTCAACGATCACAGTAAGTACCTAGTTCAACATTTGCTAGCACTTTGTATTCAGACTTGAGAGTGATAGCGGAAGGATGGAGGGGGGAGGGGGGAGTTATGACAGGTGCGCGATGATGTATGACTATTACACGCTCTTTGTTGAAATTCACTATTCAATTTCCTCCACTGCCAAGGTTCAGTATCCTGCGGCTAGTGTGTACGTATGAATTTACAATTACCATATTATGGATCATACAAAATTTAGGAAAATTTTCAAAATGTACAGATGAAATAGAAATGAAGAGATCCGTAGGAGAACCAGAGTAATTGACATAGCTTAACGGGTTGAGAACACTCCCCACTAGATGAACAGACGACATCTAACGAGTCGCAGGGAGCTACTGGATTCAGGCGGCCCAAGATTTAAGAGACCTATGCCCAGGTGTGGACGTCAATTGGTTGACAATGACGATGATAGTAGATTATTCTGATTAGCTTTAACTATTATATAGCCCATATCTACAGCATTCTTCGGCGATGTAAAAATTCGGCCAAACTGTAGGTAAGTATCTGAGATTTTAATTAAAGTTAGCTGCGGTAATGCTTTGGTAATGCACATTGATTTGCGTGATGAACTTGCAAAGAAATATACAAAGAAACTATTGCAAGCAAAAATGTAGATCCCAAACCTATGGTGAGTTCAGTGAACATTCAGAAGCATTATTACCTATAACATCATTTGAATAAAAAAACTTTCTATTTTTATTTCTACTTCTATTACAGATCCAATAGAAAATTGAACCCAGAGCCCTCCTTGCATTACGCAAGCCAAAATGTCTTACGTTTTCATATTCGCAGCCCCCAAACTTCCAAAACGCACATACAGGATTATGGAGTACAAATGGATTTCCTGTCGTAAATCTGCGGCGCTTTTCATAGAGTATAAATCAAGTCACCAACGAGAGTATTAATAACCGTGGCCCGTGGGTGCTCTCGTCGTGTTGACTTGCCTCCTACCACGCAACAACAAACTTAGACACCTAGTACAAATTTAGACTTTATTTTACGTGCACAGGGTTCTAATTCAGTTAGAAGCAAGCTGATTTATCTAAAAGGTGCCTTAAAGGATTTTAGACCCTATCGTTAAAGGGATATGAGTCAATGTGTATGTGTTACAAATGTATCTAGATTTAAGTTCTCATGCAATTTTAAAGTGGGATAGGACTTTTTACAGCAAATATTATCCGATAAACAAGTAGAATGAAAGGTGAATTCACATGTGCGATAGGTAATAAAATATCCACGGTATACAATCCTCTATTACATTATTAGGACAAGTATTATGGTAGGTACACATTACGGTACACCTCTGTGGGTCACCCATTTATCATTTAGGTATGTAAACGTAAAATGTTAGCTGCTAAAATCTTAAACTTCAACTAGGTACCTACTACCTACCTACTTATTATGGAAAGTCTCTTCTTTACATTGTAGAACGCCGATCATCCGAATTAATTGGGACCGGGGTCGATTCGGATAATCGAAAATTCGGATAATCGGACATAGACTGGTAATAAAGAAAAACGAACCGTCACACATAGAATAAACTTTATTAAATTTAACAAACTCAATTCTACAATATGTAAGTAGTGCACTAGAGTTTCAACTTGTGACAACAAAACAAAACAAAACAAAAATTACATTACTTACTTACAGTGCTTGGTTTTAATTTTTTATATTACGCTTAGGACCGATTCGGATAATTGGCGATTCGGTTAATCGGCGTTCGGATAATCGGCGTTCTACTGTATAATAAAAGTCGGGATTGATTGTGATAAGATATGATCGCATGATTTGGATTTTAATGTGGTTTTCACTATTATTTAGATTCTAAATGATGATGAAAACGCCTTGCTTGTTAAATGTTTTAAATTGTAGAACATACGAGTAAGGCGCACTTTCACACGTGTTCTAAAGAATAAATCGAGCGAAGCTAGGTAATTCAGCTTGTGTTGGTGTTGATAAAGACTAATTGGATGTCAGACTTGTTTGTTGTCTACTAATAGATAATTATTGCCAAAATGCCGAAAATAAAATAAGTAGGTAAATAGATCATTAAGAGGGCTCTCTCCGTCACTCGTTTCATACAATCGTAGTTCCAATTTCATTTGAATATTAAGCAACCAAAGTTCTTGAAATTTTGCAGACATATTCTAGAAACTAATATCTAAGTCTGTGGTTTTCCAGATTTCTGTTAAAATATTCAATTTCAAAGTTACGCGGTCTTAAAAAATATGCATATCTTTGAGCCCCTGTAATTTTAAAACTACATATTTTTAGAAAAATCTAAAACACCACAGACACAGACATTAGTTTCTAGAATATGTCTGCAAAATTTCATGGACTTCGGTTGCTTAATATTCAAATGAAATTGGAACTACGATTGTATGAAGCGAGTGACGGAGAGAGCCCTGTTAAGAAGGTATGTTTTGCTCAAGGATCGTTCCTTCCGTCGATTAAGTACAGGAATAAATTCTACCTCAAGTTCACTTTGATCTCTCGCAAATTCGGATCGCTTTATAAGACGAAGTGCTCCTAGGAATGGAGAGCATCTATTAGGTACAGGCTGCCAGTATTTATTTGTAGGAAGAAAACTTTAAAAGTGCACTTCAAGAATTTAATTATTGCTTTTCGAAATTCGTGGTAGGTACCTACTTCTTACCAAGCAAATGAAGGTAGGTATTTTTAAGGATTAAGATTTCATTTTTTAATTTCGGGCCCCCTAAACTAATAAAATTTTAATTATATTTAACTTAGGTAGACTTAGCAATATAAAATAAAGTAAAATAAATAAATAGCCTATTGGCAAGGCGAGAACGGACCTATCTACGTAGGTTTTTTGGAGACTTTTTTTGGAGACCCCCACTCTTTTGGATGTAACATATGTCAGGTCGAATTTTTTTACGTAAAATGTAGCCTATGTCACCCGGACCATAATAACGAATCGATTAACACCTTATTCATCAAAATCGGCTAAATGCAAACCTACATACATAGACTGCTATAATCATAACCTTACTTTTGGCTTTGCCGTAGTCGGGTAAAAAAAAAAAGAACCGCACTAATCTACGATAGAGAAAAGTTCGTCGGAAAGGCCAATATTATAATAACTTTTATAAAATCCACCGCATGATTATGGCTCACATTTTTAATTAGTAAATGCGGCCGTCATCAGGGTATATTTTAATTAAGTAAAAACATGGTTTGTTTTAATTGTTGTCTGAATGAGGTCGAAAAGTTGGTAAAAAGGGACCCTTAGTCTCAAGTGAGGCCTGGCTGAGGGGCATCATTCGCAAATTACTTTTTAGGGTTCCGTACACGAAGGGTGCCAATGCGAACCTATCACTGAGCCTTCGCTGTCCGTTGTCTGTCCGTGTATCAGCGGACTTGTATCTTGTCAATCGTAATAGGTAGAGAGTTGAAATTTCCACAGAATGTGTATTTCCACAAATATTAAATATTTAAGAATGGCCGCCATAATATGAAAAAAAAAGTGTACGAAAAGTTATTTCTTGTATGATGGCACGGAACCCATCGTGTGCGAGTCTACTTGACCCGGGTTTATGCTAATAGAATTATTTTGAAGAAAGTGGATTTATATTTTGTGAACAACAATTATATGAGAAGTAATTTTTTTTTACTTTCGACGAAAATTTTAATAAAGCCTCAAAAGTAAATTCTAAATACGAGATAAACATCAAAATGAAATGTTTGGAATTTATTAATAGTATATACGGATCACACTACAGATTGTACACGGATGGGTCTAAGGATAAAACATGTCTAGGAGCTGCTTTTTATGATCCACAAATGATTGTTGCTACTAAATTTAAAATTAATGTTAACGTTTCCATCATGAATTGTGAACTTATAGCTATTGCAAAAGCACTTTCACACATAATGAAAATAGACAGAGAGAATTTCGTTATATTTACAGATTCGAAAAGCAGTATCCAACATTTGGCTCAGATACCCTCGAGTTGTCGAGGCATTCCGATAGCCATGATTATCATAGATGCTATTTGTAAATTACGTGAATCAAAGAAAAGTGTTATTCTACAATGGATTCCTTCACATATAGGCATAGCGGGAAACGAAGAGGCTGACGCTGCTGCCCGACAAGCGACGCGTGACGGTACACCGTACTCTTGTTTACCTTTGCCTTCTGACCTCCTTGGAAGCGTGAAGATGATGTGTACGCAAGCATGGCGTGAATATTTTGATGAACGTTCACTAACAAAAGGTATTTGGTATAAGACTCTGCAGAGTGAGCCTCTTCGGTACCCATGGTTTGACAAAGTTAAGAGGAAATATGTAGTTGCATTACTCAGACTGCGCTCTGGTCACATTCCGTCGAGCAAGTTCACATATTTAATGGGTAAAACTGACTCCCCAAACTGCACAGTTTGTGGAGTCATAGACGATGCTCAACACGTGCTGATGGAGTGTGAGCGGAACGCGGCTCTGCGTCGACGAGTGCTTCCTCGACACATGGATGTGGGGGTGTGCAACAGCTTCTTAGCTTGCCCCTTATCGGAGCAGGCTAAGAAGCTGTGTGCATTATTATTTGCAGCCCAGTAACTTTAGTACGTATAATACTTTCAAATATTGTTTTTTTTTAGTGATTAAGGTTTTATATAAAGGTTGATTTGCTCATGGGGGCGACATAATCACAAAGTGATTAAGCCCCATCACAAAATAAAGAATAAAAAAAAAAAAAAAAAAATCGTATTTAGAGTTTACTTTTTTATTTAATTTGATAAAAAATCAGCCCTTGACTTATACCTCCAATTTCCATTATCCCTCAGCGTTGTTCTTCTTAAAATAATAATATGATGTTAGGTAGATGATGTCCACGATTTTTTTTGAAAATCCTTTAGAAACTTTTCATTTTCAGGGGTAAAAGTATAACAAATACGGACACTTCAGGATGCAAGCCTCGGCTGTACAAAATAGACGATGCCCACGACTTTACTATTGGATTGAGATTTTTCAAAGTATCCAGTGGGAACTCTTTGCTTTTCCAAGATGAATAGCATTTGTTTCGACTCGAGATGCAGGCTGTCTCTGTACTAAATTTCATCAAAATCGATTAAACGGATGGGCCGTGAAAAGCTAGCAGATCAGACTGACACACTTTCGCATTTATAATATTAGTACGGTTTTATAATATTACAAGACTTAGCTACACTAAGTACTGAAGTAATAATAGACGGTAAAGTACGTAGGTAGGTACGTCAATTCCGCACGGAGAAATACAGAAGCTCCACAAGAGCATAATACCGGATTAAAGCTCAATAACAAGACCGGATATCCCCAGTATAAGCAAATATCAGGATTTGTTTAAATACCTACTCTCTGTTCTGTTTCAACAAATTGGTAGTGTGCTGGAAAAATGTCGGCCATTTGTTGTGTTAAACTAACCGAGAAGCCTCGTTCTCTGCTAGGAACAGAAGTGTCTGTATAATTTCTGTGCTACGTACTCTTAGATGCGATTACTTGTGATTTAGGTTTAAAGCCGCTTTTCCACCAGGGATGTGTGAATATGCGATGCTAGGCATGTGTTTCATAATACCCGTCGCCAATTAAACCGCCATTAGGTGGGTATATTGTTAATTGTCCAAAATTTTACACTTCTGGTGGTTTATCTTCACTTTAATTATTGTGTTAACTGTTAACACTGAACTCAATTAACTTTGCCAATTTATCAAAACAAATGACGAAATCGGTAAGTACAAGCTTCAAATAATAATTCGATTATGGTATCATAAAATGAAAATTAAAACACAAGGGATTATGTCACCACTCAAGAAATAGTGACATCAGTAGTTCCAGTCAAGCTGAAGTCACAAGTTGGACACTTCATTCATTCTGCATATACCTAGGTACTATTTAAAATGTAGTGACTATTTAAACTAATGACATTAATTTTATAATTTTAGTGGTTTCAGGCGATTACCCACGACTGCGTAGAATGTACAAGCTTTCCTTTCTACCTAAGTATCCTGGGGTAAAAAGTATGAATATTATAGTTTTTAATGTAACGTATTAAAAATGCAAACAATCACGAATGAACCAGTAAACCAATAAAGAACCAGTTCAGCGGTTAAGTCTTGTAAATGTAATATACAAACATATACATAGAAAAATATAAAATATATTCATTTAGACAGACAATCACAGTTACAATAAGAAATAAAATCATCTACACACTGCAAGGTCTAAGTCCTCTAATAGCGTCAGTGTTTTTAATGGTCGCAAATGATTTTACGACTAAAATATAGCGAAAGAGCCGTTGTTTCTTTGATAAGAACTATTATGCTCTCGCCAGTGTGGGCAGGGCTTTTAAAATAATGGAGGCAGTATTGTACTAACTAGGTTAGCAGCTTTTACTCGCTCTTTGTCGAGTGTTTATGACGTGACGTCATAACCCTGATGTCGAATAAATTAATGCTTAGTATACATATAATCGATACTAGAACCGCTGGGTTCAGTTTTTAACGAAATACAAAGATGTCTTGCATCCCAGGAAAGGACGTAGGGTACGTTTTGTCCCGGAAAAATCAAAGATTCCAACGCGATACATGCGCGATACTTTTTTTTTTTTTTCACTTTTTTTTAAACCAAATAATAGGTGTAATGTGATGTTGCACATTCTTGTTAAATAAAAACCTTAAATCTACGTGGATGAAGTGATAAGCATATTTGGCGCAGAGAAGCTGTATCCGGGAAACGGGCATAGGCTACTTTTCATCCCGGAAAATCTAAGAGTTCGCACAGGATTTTTGTATAACTAAATGCACCCAGACGATGTTACGGGCATTATCTTGAATCTAGTATTATGAATAAATATATTATTAATAAATAATAGAATTATTTCATAGTTATAACGCCATCCTCGGAAATGTACCTACTATATCTTTTAGTAGAATAGGTAGATTCTTTTACTTTAATTAGGTCAAACAGAATTTTGCCACGTCTAATGCATTATCTCTAGTGGCGCGGCTTAGCCCTGCAAAAAGCCTACTGCTGCCCCAGATTATTAAAATTCTCTTTTCCTATATATTCACATATATTATTTGGTTCATCTATCAATATTATCATTTCTACCCTATCGGAATATGAAGCGATGCTCTCGCTCGTCACGTCACTGAGCGGAGGTTATATTCAGATGTATTCGGCCGAGTGCCAAGTCCCCTTCGCTTACAAAGTTTGCCAGCGTCTGAAATGATCCGTGCTGTTATCTAGGTTGTAGTCAAAGTCTCAAGCTCTGTTACTCTAAGGTTTGCCTAGCCAACATGAAGGCAAAAGAAACTAGACTTGAACGTTTACAACATGACACAAAATGAACATGCCTTGGTCATACCTTAATATAAACTTAAAAGAATAATAATAAAAGATTGAAGATTTAAATTTTAGTTTAAAAAAAATCCATTTGAATCCAAAGTCTAATATTATAGACTAGCAGTGTCGAAAAAATTCAAGTGGTCAAAAAACATTTTACTTTGGACTGTGTTTGAGGCCTTTTAAGACTTTAAGATCAACTAGGCAAACCAAGAAGCGTCGGAGTAATGGTTTGTGACTATAACATCAGATATTCCATACAATTTAAATTCACAGTTGTCGTCGGGATTCCTCAGTAGAACAACTTTCAAGACAAACACTCGTAGATATATTTTGTAGAATAACGGCAAATTGAATTTATTTTGGAAAATGGGAAGGACATAAGGAAAGGATTTGTCGTATTCGATGACAAATGGTTATAGCTAATAGGGATTTCAATAAGGTCTAATAAATTCGACACGTTTACATTTTTTAACCCCCGACCCAAAAAGAGGGGTGTTATAAGTTTGACGTTTGTATCTGTGTATCTGTGTATCTGTCTGTGGCATCATAGCACCTAAACGAATGAACCGATTTTAATTTAGTTTTTTTTTGTTTGAAGGGTGGCTTGATCGAGAGTGTTCTTAGCTATCATCCAAGAAAATCGGTTCAGCTGTTTAAAAGTTATCAGCTTTTTTCTAGTTACTGTAACCTTCATTTGTCGGGGGTGTTATAAATTTTTAATTTACACTTGTTATCTGTTAGTATTAGGTATTCTTGTTATCTGGTAGTATATTTACTCTTAGTAGGTGTATTTTTACTCTTAAAAATAATATTTAAAAAACCAGTTTTTTAAAGGCAAGTTATGGGACCAACGAATTCTTTATTTCAAAAGTCCAAAGTTGGCGTGACGTAAACTTGAGGAAAACTTGGAGAAAACCAGCACAGTTTCGAGGTGTAGTACTTTTCGAGCGCTCATTATAAAACTTAGCATTTTTAACGAAACAAGCGTTGTTAAGAAAATTATTCCCAGTTTCCAACGAGGATTGTTCTGAAGAAAAATTTTAAATGTGCGAAAGAAATGCATTTTCTCAGTTCCCTGTGTGTTTGACAAAGTGCAAAACTTTGTGCGAACAGTTTTCACTGTATCGTATCGGTGGAATAAAATGTATAGTTATCTACTTATCTGCAATGTGATTTATTTATTGGTCTTGTTTTGTAGTTTCAAATCCGGTTTCGAAAAATTCTGTTAGGTATTCAGAGGGATTTTCTCTTTATGACTGATGTATACAGAATTATAAGCTTACACCTAGCCTAATGCAATCAGGAATGATGACTTGTGGGAAAACTATCGGTATGTACAAAATTAGCTCTGAGGCGATGGCTGTGGGTTTGGAAAGTTTTGCAAAGAGAGGAGGGAAATTTCGATCTTTGAAGGAGACCTGCTTGACCAAAAACACCTGAAGGAGGTAAACCATTGTGGGACCTATGGAACCATGTCAACATAGTAGTTAAAGGCAGGAGGAAATGGAAATTGCTGCTGCAGCCTTAATTTCCCGGAGAAACAACAGGCCGGAATCATCATCATCATCATCATTAAATGACTGAGAGATATAGAGAAAAAAATATACGCACTGAATTGAAAACCTCTTCTTATTTGGAAGTTGGTTAGCAAAATAGGTATACTATGTGGTTATACTGCTTGAGTTAAATACTGAGATCCTATTCATAGTCAACACAATAGGTATCTGTAGAGAACCCAAAAGAAGAAAGAAAAGTATCCAACTAGTGAGGTAAATATTCTGGTTCTCTTCGCCTTCTACTATCGGAAAGGCATCGTCAAGGTCTGGACCCGTGCGTAGGTATCTTCTAGGCATGCGTGGTCCAACTTAGACTGCATCATCGGTTGCCAGCAGGTCTGATTGGAGCCAAGCGCTAGTCTAGGTATATTCCGATTTGAGTCCGATTTTGGTGGCCCCTTATACAGTTAATGTAGAGTTACTATTTTCAACAGAAGCATCGATAAGTCTTGTCATGTTCCTAGAAAGATCATCCCTTGCTTATTTTTTTTTACCAAGAGGCCCTGTCACGTAGGCGCTGGCGTGCAGCCGCTCTAATTCGATAACTTATGTTCGTGAAATATAAAAGTGGCCACGCTATTTTTGTTTTCATTACACGGGTGAGCCACAGAAAGACGGGAGCGGAGGAAATTGAGATATATGAACTGACTTTATTCGGCCGTTTCGACGGCTGTCTTTGCGCTGCGGAAGCAAGCGAGTTGATTCAGATTCAATGCCTAATTGGTCTATTTTAGCCAATAACCTTAAGATTTTCTTGTGAAATGCCACACTTCACTTTTAAAAAATACTTACAGGAATTTAATTTTTTTTTCGTAGTTTTTTATGGTATCTTGCCAGTAATCATCAGTACACCCTGTATAATGAATCCTACGGTCTAATCTCGGCCAAAAGCAAACTTTTCAAAAAAAAAACATGATTAAGGCTCAGAGACAAAGTGGGGAGGGATGAAAATGAAGATATACGGCACCGAGCCCGGTAACATCTGCCTCACTCGACTTTAGACGGCTCATGTCAAAACTTCTTAATCATGTTGTTAATAGAATTTTCCTGTAACAAATCCCTTGTTTTCAAGTTCATTCTCGTAATTAAATTTGTATAAGCCGAGGCTAAATCTATGGTGTAAAGCCTAATAGTACCTAACTAAATTAAGAGAGTGGAGAACATTACATACCTACAAGATGATAACCGCGACTTCGTCAACGTGGATTTAGGTTTTTAAGGTTCCGTACTCGAAAGGCGTCAACTGGACTCTAATAATAAGTCTTCGCTGTCCATCCGTCCGTCCGTCTGTCTGTCAATAGGTTGTATTTCGTGAACCGTCGGTAACATTGAAAATTTCACAGAATGTGTATTTCTATTGCCCCTATCACAACAAATGAAAGCCATGAAAACTTGAAAAGATTAAAAAGTTTGTTTCTTGTACGATGGTACGGAACCGGAGTCCGAGTCAGCCTGGGCCAATTTTTATCAAAATGGATTCGGTGGTTTTAAAGGTTTAAAACAGACATGCGAACAGAAAATAATATTGAAAATTGGGTGTTTTATTCATTCGATAATGTCTACTGTAGATGTGGTAATAGCAAAACATAGGTATATTACATATTATACAAGATAAGTGTTTTCGTTTCGTATCCAAAACAAATCTATAGGTAGCTATTGTAATGTCACAAACAATAAGGTAAATCCAGCAAACAAACACGGTTTGTGGGTCAGAAATTGGATCGCGTTGGCAAACGGGCGGAGTCAACAGGACCGCCTGAGCATTCGGCACGTCTGGCCGCCGCTTGCCACGGATGCATACTTGACCGCCGTGCCAATTTGGGAACACTTACTTATTGAAGTTAAATAAAAAAAGTATTGACATCAGTTAATATAGTATTACATTTATAAGTAGTTGAAAGTACACAGATTAAATGTAACATAAAAAAATTTAGTTATCATCAGTATTCTTTTGGTAACGATCCATCAAATTTCGTTATCGAGAGACATGTGGAGGTTTGTATAGTTTTTTAGTTATTATATAATGTAGATAAAATACATCATCAATAATAATTATATTTTGTCAAATTCAATAAATTACTAAATATTTACAAGCATTTTTAGTTACTTATACTAAGTATATAAAATTTTATAGGACTCGAAATATTACTGTACCAATTTGGGTACAGTGGCCACAAGTATGGTACTAAAACACTAAATATATATCTATTTTTTCATACTATCAAGATGAACTGAAAAGGCATTATAGTGCCAAATACAACTTTTGAAGATAAGAGGAGGCTATAATTACGATCTTACAAGATAGTGATAACAGTTTGAAGTATGGTTTAGCTATAATTCCATGAAAGGTCAGTGGCGTTACTGATGAAGAAGAGGGTTTTGATGACGACGAGACTTCATCAAGCTTGCCAAATGACGTTCTAGGAAATACTAGCATGCACCCGCGGCTTAGCTCCCGTGGGAATTTGGCAACATATAGCTTTATTTTTCAACAACGTTATAAAGGGCACATCTATGCAAAATTTCAGCTTCCAAGCTTTGGGCCAAGTTCAAGGGTTTGGGCTGGGCGCTGATGTGTCAGTCGCTGAGTGAGTCAGCAATTTTCTTTTTTATTTAGATTTGTTCACAATCTTGGTAGGTACCTACTCTTTCAGATTCAGAAATCAGCAGTGATGATGATTCGTTGGCTGTCAAAAGAGTTCCAATTAGAACCAATACGCCACGAATTGAAAAGCTTAGTATTGAACCAAATCAATCTGTTTCGAATGTTCCGGATTAGCGAAAGTCTACCGCAAGTTATTTGAAAACTGACAGGCAATCTTACGAATGAATTCTGAACGGAAATCGTATGAAAGATTCCATATTTGTTTCAAAATAACAACAAGGACATGGGTGGAGTGGACGAAATGGTCCAATCAATATTGCTGTATAGAATTGACATTCATGCCAAAAATGGCAGTGGATCTCATTCACTTACATGATTTACATGGCAGTATGAAATGCCTGGGGATTGCCTGCAAAGAAAACCCTATAGATCGAATTTATTATCTCGACGAAGTATAGCCAGAATTTATCTCAAGGAATCGATCCAAAACCACTCTGCTCACCCATGTCACAACTAGACGGTACTGATCACGTTCCTGAAAAGCTTCCTGCGTATCTGTTGTGTCTTTTGCCGAAATAGACTCGGTTGGGATTGCAAAAATGCAAGAAAACAGTTTGAAATGATAAACCTTGTGTTTCAAATTTTGACTCATAAGTGGCCATTGTGCCAATTTGGGTACACCCCTGTAAAATCCTGAAAAATATTTTTTCAGACTTTTTTTCTTATTTTTTTGTATCTTTGTGTTGGCAATAATTGATAAATATAAAAAAATCTAAGGTTATCCTTCTAGTTTTTCTTTGGCCTCAAATGGGTTAATGAGCTCCCGATACCTATCCTACCCGATACAACCCTTGCGATAATCTGTATTATCTTTACAGATTATGTTCTCGATCCTTTAGCTGTTAGTATTTATTTATGTTCCTATCTGTAATCTGTGGATAAGGTAAGTACTGCCTGAAAAAAGGAGTGTAGGTAATGTTTCAGGGTATAATTATTACCTATGTGAGTTTGTGTATACCACCATAATCTTTTAATACCTGAACAGATTTAGATGGGTGTCTGGCGAAGTTGCCACGATGCTAAGTGTCTGGCAATGCATGACGTGATTTCTAATACTATTCCGAAAGAATATAGAAAAAATACTCTTGACGCAAGATTTTTTACACCTTTTTTGTCTGTTACTTCCCAAAGCAACCACAATCCAAACTACATAGTCGCTGACCGTTCTTTCCTGTGTTAAGGACAATATGCAGAGAAACCTTCACCTTTTATACAATAACGATGGTAGGGCTCTCGCGGGCTCTTAGTCCATAGACGAACATTACTGCGATCGGGTCAAGGTAAAAATATTTTTTAATAACTTCGAGAATTTGTTAACTACACGAAATCAATTAAATCGAGAGCAGGAAGCATAAGACACAAGAAAAAGTAAAGTTGCCTAACAAAATTTCAGTTTTCACTTCAAAGTTTGAAAATTTTCATATTTTAAAAGCACAGCAATCATGACCCTTGCCTCATTTTTCTTAGGTCAAGTTACACTAACATAATATGTCGAATAGGTTAATCGTCGCGTACATAGGAATACTAGCTCACTAGTAAGTAGGTACTTATTGTTATTACCTATATTTTAAATGCGAAAGTGTGTTTGTTCATTGGTTAATTGGTTGTTGGTTTGTTGATTTGTCATTCAATAACACCGCAACGGAGCGGATTTATCTGATTTTTTACATGGATAAAGATGACGCGGAGAATGACATAAGCTACTTTTTATTCCGGAAAATCCTTGAATTCCTACTTCAAAGAGAGGATTCTTGAAAATCTATATTCACGCGGGTAAAATTGCGGGCATCAGCTAGTACCGACACTATATTATATTTTGTTGTATTACGCTGATATAAGGTACTGACAGTAGGTACTTTCTAGTGTGCACGGCCCACATCAGCGTAAAGAAAAACAGCTTTTCGTGTTCACAATACACATTGCAGTGGCACGTTGCAGTGATTAAACTGTTTAATATTGTTTAAACAAACTGAAGCCACGCCGCGTGCATTACTACCCATGTAGAGGTAGACACAAGTTTAAATACGCGAGTGTTGATTGTTGGTTTAACTGTGTAGCATTTTAATGAGTGTAAACATTTACTAGTGCCGATTCAATTCCAGTACTTTGATTTTCACTTAAAATAATATGCAGCTGTAAAATATATAAAATAAGAATAACAAATACAAAATAAAACGAAGTACATTATTACAGGGTGTAATTTAGAACGCTAGCAAAAATAAAGACAGGTGATGATTACTGAAAGGATACTCCAAAAAAGGGAAATAGATTTACTAAAAACCTGTATTTTTAAAAGTTCGCAATGTGTTGCAAATAAAACCTGACTGACGCTAGAGGTCAAGGAACGTTGCGTAGATAGATACCGCAGGGTCAATGCCGTGTCATATGTGGGGCATAGCTTCTTGCATGCTTGTTTCGAGTTTGCATGCTTCGGGTCAAAGTTTTTCACAAAATACCAAAATTTCCACCAAAAGGCCAGAAATTCATTTGGGTTAGGAAATAAAGAGGACTTAGGTATAACTGAAGCAAGAACTGATCGAGCAAAGTTGGGGCAGTTCAGCTAGTACATACCGAAATAAATTTAAATTGCCATCCCTCGACGTTGTCTTCTTATCTTCTAAATTATTAAGAAAATTCATAAATTTTGGATGAAACAATGAAGATTTTCAATTTGTAATCTCTAAAAGAGAGCGGAAGACTCCTCAGGAATTGTAATAAAGGGGTTAGAAATTGCTTCCTATTTATTAAATTGTTATGACAAAGGGCACTCTTTGTTTTTGTTTATTAAATTCCTTTCATAAATTAATAAACAGGAACTGTGAAGAATTTCATTCTTATTTAATCCCGATTTTCGGCTTAAACTAAAATAAAAGAGATCGCACACAGCCGCTAAAGGCCGCTGTAAAATATGCATTTTTAGCACTGATAATATCTTTGATGAATAATTACGAGATGAGCTTACGGATGTTAAAAAGTGAAAAGTGTCTGCAAAGATATTCCCTCCACCAACGGGACTGTATTTATTTAGGCGATACTTTAACATTAATGTAAATAAGGTAAGTTTTACAACGCAATGCTCAAGCACTTTGGTACGTACCTTTTTTGGCTCTGCTGAAAACAAAATTCATTCAAGTGGCACTTTTTTGTCAGACTTTACATACGTGACAGCTTGCGTGACAGTATCTGGTCCATATCTGGTCACATACGTGATAGGAAAATGTTATGAGTGACGTCAACATCATTGGGTGTGCTTTGGGTGTGCTGTGAAAATGCGTAAATAGAGATCATGTCTACGTGTGCTCCAACCTCTACACCACCGACATCTATATTCCTTCAGTATGCTCAATGGAGCCCAATCTTGCTGTTGAAGTCACACGCATTTTCGTTATTGAAAAATGTGTCCCGCTCTTGCAGATCATTTCTTGCTATACGATAACCTTTAGATTTACTCCATGTAAAGCCAACATTTGTCGAGTCCCAAATGCTACAGAAAGTCGAATGTTGGACATGCGTTTATATGATTGCCATCCTATAGCAACCAGAGTAGATATACAGTCAGCATTACACATTGCTTTATAGATGAAAAAAAAACTGCGAGAAAGCTTTGTCGCACTGATTGTGATTGTAATTGGATTGCAGTAAGAAATTCTTTATTGGTTTGTGAGAAAATGCTAAACTAAAATAGAATCTTGCCCATTTAATTTATTTTAAATACTTACGATACCTAAAGCTGCCCACGCGTTGGCACGAGAAATACAATTCAATGAACTGTTATTGCTGTCCTGGCAAATTTTAAGCTCCCAGGGATTGTTTGTAATGCTTGCTTTATTATTCTGCTGAGTAAATGTTTCAAATGAACTGAATATTTCAGTAGTGATACTTTACGTACCTAAGTGTTTTTAGATCCGTTGATGTTTTAAATGCCACTGTTCACAGTGGCATTTTAAAAGTTCAAATCAGCTATAGATTTGTGGCAAACCTATGCGAATCTTTTATTAGATTTTTCACATTATTAAGACTTGAATTAGTGTTTCAGTAGGTGTAGTGACAGTCAGATTACCACCCAATGTCATATGTACATGTATAGATTGTGATGGTACGGTGTGATCGTCTATACTAGTGGTTAAGATTAGGCATTATGAAGAGATAAAATAAGAAATAAACTCAGCTGAATTATAGAAACACCTAGGTATTTAAGTCATGAGTTATTTACAAGTAATTAATTGGTACAGTACGTTGGGTGAACACGTAGACTTCTCGACCAGCTAACAGGTTTACACGGATTGAATTATAAAAAATTAATGTAAAATTTCAACTCCTCAAAATAGATATAATGAGTGGAGAGATTTGCTAATTTAGAACGTCCTGTTAGTGTGGAAAATCAGTTGATACGTGTATTTGCCTTATTTAGGCCATCGGTTTGAGACCAACCGGCATTCCTCAAGCACGGGGGGAGCCCTACACTGAAATCTCAGTCTTTTAGCATTGTTATCGGGGCACAGCACTTGGACTCTCCTATTTCGCTGCGAAGCGTTTTCAATTTGCCTAGGTACGGAAACCTAGGTTCCTTTCAATGAGCTCTGGGCTCGCCCCAAAACCATGGTATTTTTGTATATTTATATATTTGTTTGATTGATTGTCAATAAATTGGCCAATTTATTAGTTCGGAGAGTCCAGCTGTATAAAGACATGACGTGTTTGCTTTGTGCCGGAATCTCGCTGCTGGTACGTCACCAATCAACCATGTACCATATAATATCAAGCAAAGGAATTACAAAGTACAGCAAAACTAGTATTTTTATCTATTCAAAAACTCGGTGATTCACAAATTCAGCTGGCGTCGGTTTTAACAGATAATGTTACCTAAAATGCTGTTTGGGAAAGATCGGTACACAATAAAAAAAAAGGTACCTACCTGCCTCGCCATCTGCCCTCTGGAGGCAGCGTGTACTCCATTGTCTCGTTCAGGGTAAGTAGATGAAATTTAGCTATGACTCGAAAGTAAAAGGTCCCTTTGTCTTTAGCCTGAGATTCGAACCCAGCCAATATTATCTTTAGTAGTGGAGAGCATTCTTGGTAAATTAGGTACTAATCGTTTTGTGAAAATAAAAGTATAAGGAAAAACCATCGTGAGAATTTCACATCCTTAGAGTTCTCTCAAATGTTCTAGTTCATTCATAACCATATAAAAGATTGATCATGATGATGATAATGATGCTTCGTCCTAACTTTTGTGATCAACTTCCACTAAATGACGTTATTTTATTTACTCAATTTCAATACTAATTTCAATGTAAGATGGAAGAAATTTGTATTTCTTAGTTCCATAGTAAGTACTTTTATTTAGGTATGTATTAGAGAGAGAAAGTCAATATTGAAGGTTATCAAATTAAATATGCACACATGTGACTTAAGTTTGAGGTATATCAAAAAATCAAATGAACCATAACTAATAAATCTTTAACTTGAATCTCCTTCCAATATTCACTACTTCATATAGGTATAATTAAATATAGCAATAAAAGAGGAAAATAATATTCATATAATTTATTACTGGTGAATAGATTTTCTACTACTCACTCAGTTTAAAACCAAATAAAGAAGAGAAACTGAATTTATTATTTAGACTGGGAATTAAGTAACTTTATTACATTAATTAATTCCTGGCCGAATATTTGCTTCCTAAGCCATACTAATTATTGAAAGGGAAAAGCAAATATTCAAACAAAAAAACCCTTTCGGCTTTATATAATATTATGTACATCATTTTATCTAAAATACACACATGCCCACATAATCAATAGAGATATTATCTATAATTCTTACTTCTATAATAAAGTAAATTTTAAGGACACACATTATGCGTAAATTATAATATATTCATTATTTATTCTAGATATATTTGAATCCTAGTTCCACAAAGAGAAATGTCCCATTTCTATAATTTTGGATGCAAATCTAATAGTTATACACAATATTGTAACACCTCCTAATATCCAAATAATAATATCATCTCTAATTTAGTTTGTAAAATAATTCTTTACTCAAGATGTTTGGAACTGATTTTCAAATAATCTAGTTTAAAATTAAATGTAAATTAGTACATCGCCATATATCAGCTTCTGCTGGTCCGGATACACACTATTTTATTCTATTTATAATTTACTATTATTAAACTACACAATTTCAATATATTTCTACACTTAATATTCACTGTTAGGCTCTACTGCACGTTGAGCCAGACCTCAATCGAATGTTCCTCTCGGTCCCCCAGTGTAGACTTAAAACGTCCACACGGATATCTTTGTCCACGCCCATGATCTGAAATGCAAAAAAAAAACCAGCGAAATTTCGGTTTCTGATTGGTTCACTCTTGCGCACAGAATTTCTCTGGCTGATGGCTAATTGGCTGAAAATAAAATGTATTTCAAACTTCCCTTAATGGGCCGTACCTTTTACTTTCTCACGCCCTTGCCTTGCCTAGACCACTCTCATAACACGTGATTACAATTTTGTACACTTGTAGAGATTTCTAAGTTAAAATTTACGACTTTTATCTAATTTATGACCGACCCTAACGCAATTTAGCTTTAGAGCAATTTATTTTGCCCTTTTGTTTTTTATACTTCCTTTCCTACAATTACTCAGAATCTTAACTAATTTATTTCTTTTCGTGCGAGATTTTTGTTTTTAAGAGCAAGGCTTCAAATTTCCGACAGTCATAAAACCGTATGACGGATGGCAAGGCCATCTCACGCTCCCCCAAAATAGATTTTTAATACACGTAGCTCCTTTTGTCCCTGCAGCTGTGCTAGTCGTTTCAAAATCTATTTTTCCCCTTATCTGTATTAGAACGCTAGTATCAGACCTCCTACGCCTATCTATTATACCCTCGGGCATGACCATAGCTATTTAACTCAGGTATCTCTTTGTTTAGTGTACCCCAAACTACCTGTTTTTTCTATTTCTATCAATCCTCTAGTTTTACCTATCTTTCTAGTTATCTACATAGTACCTAAACAAATGAATGGCATTGTAGTTACCCTTAACTTTACCAGTATGAACGTCTATTAATGTATATACATTATTATATGGAACTGCCCCTATTATGTACGGTCCTTCATATAAGCGCATGAATTTTTTTGTCAACTTTTTATCCGCATCTGACTTCGTAAAAGTCTTAAGTTTCACTAAATCTCCGATTTCGAATTGTATTAACTTATGATTTTTGTTATAATGTAATTGCCTACTTTCGGCCGCCTTATCTATGTTTTGTCGTACCTGCTGTCGAATCTGTTCTAACGGTTCACCCTGTAAGTCTGCCCTCACCGATGAGTCAGTGTTGAAATCAGTCGATAGCAGAGTACGTTTTCCATATATAATCTCGTTTGGCGAATATCCCGTTGTAGTATGTATTACCTGATTGTAACAATCTTCTATATCCGATAATAGATCTACCCATGAACGATGCGATTTGTCGCAATACGTCCTGAATAATCTACCTAACTCTTTATTAACCCTCTCTGTTGAATTTGGCCGTGGATCTCTAACAGATGTGTGCGTTAATTCGATACCTAGTTGGTGAATACCTAACTCGAAAACCTTTGAAGTAAAATTCGCGCCTCTGTCTGAACATAATGTCTTAATTGTGACCTGCTTATGAAACTTTTTTACACAAGTTAAAGTAGCCTTCCCACTAGCCTGGCGTAGTGGGTATAGTCTGATTAACTTACTATAAGCATCTTGCATTACGAATATGTATTTAAAACCAAATCGTCCTGCCGGTAAAGGTCCAAAAATATCGCAAAAAACTCTCTCTCCTATTTCCTTCGCTATTACAGTTTTTATCGGCCCCGTGTGCGTTTCCAAAGCATGTTTTGACTTTTGACATGCCTCGCAAGCTCTTACAACACGACCTATTATACGAGACATATTTGGGAAATAATATTGACGTTTCATCAGAGCATAAACCTTGTATCGCCCGAAATGACCTACTTCTTCATGTATGCTAACTATCAAATCCCTTAGTATGTTCTCGGGAACATATAACCTTAAGATATCCCCTTTTATGTCTCTTCTATAAAGAATCCCTTCTTTAAGCACGTAGTACTTTGATTCAGAAGTGTCTGCTGTTTGCACGCGTCTAATTATCTCACTAGCAGTCTTGTCGCGACTTTGATAACTACCTATCTCTCTCCATCGCTCCCGCACTAATCGTCCTAATGATGTTTTAAATAGATTCATTTCAGGCCCCGTGACCTTGTTAGTTAATACATCGGTGGTCCCCTTTAAATGTCGAGACAATACGTCTGCTACAATGTTTAGTTTACCTTTCACATGTTCGACTGTGTAATTAAATCGCCCTATATAATGTACCCAACGTATCATCCTAGCGCTCAATAATTTGCACGTCTGTAAGAATATCAGGCTTTTATGATCAGTCCTAATGACTAAATTCGCTCCTCTCAAATATGTTTCAAACTTTGACAAACTGAAAATGATGGCCCATAGTTCTTGTTCAGTAACTGTCCATTTGCGTTCTGTTTCTGTCAATGCTTTACTACAGAACCCTAATATTTGTTCTTCACCAGCTTCATTCAATTGATAGACATAACCCGAAACCCCCAAATTACTGCTATCGGTTTGTAAATAATAAGTTCCCTTAGGATTTGGGTGTACAAGAAGTATCGTGTCTATAAACAATTTCTTGACCCTTTCAAAACAATCATTAATTTCCTCTGTCCATGACCATTTCGTATTTTGTTTTAATAGGTCGCACAGTGGTTTAACCTCTTCGCTATATTTTGAGATAAATCTTCTGAAATAATTTATTAATCCCAGAAATCCTCGTAACTGTTTTATAGTCCGAGGTATAGGGAAGTCTAATATGGCTTTAACCCGTTCAGGATCCATACGTACCCCGTTAGTATTTACTATGTGTCCTAACAACTTTACCTCTACACATAAGAACCGACACTTCTCTAATCTTCCAGTTAAACCTGCGGTTTCTAATTTATCTAACACTCGATCTAAATGTTCTAAGTGTAACTTCATGTCCCCCGTAGTGAATATGACTATGTCGTCTAAATAGTTTACGCAAAACTCTCGTACTCCTACTAGGATATAATCCATTGCTCTCGAGAACCCTGCTACAGAAGTCTTTAAACCTTGAGGTAAAACATTATAAGTATACGTCTTCCCCATGAACGAGAACCCAGTATACTTCCTAGAATCTTTATGCAAAGGTATTTGAAAATAGGCATTATTCAAATCAATTAAACTGATATAATTTACTCCATGAAAGGATTGTAAAATCTCAGATGTGAGTGGAGGCGCGCCCGCGTCACCTACCATTTTCTTATTCAACTCTCGTGCGTCCAATAAGAGTCTTATTGACCCATCTCGTTTCTTAGTGAAAGTGAGAGGACTACAGTAAGGGGTCGCTTCCTGTCTGATCACGCCTAGTTTTTCTAACTCTTCTAATTCGGTTTTTACCTGTTCTCTATACGCCAAAGGTACCGGATAACTGTGTTTTACAAAAGGTGTTTCGTCTAATAGCTCAATAACGTGTTCGTACTTGTTTGTCAAACCTAAACCTTCCGTAAATACCTTACAGTGTTTGTTTAACACAGGTAGTAATAATTCCTTTTGTTCATTACTTAAGTTCGCGTCATCTAATTTTAATCCCTTAAATTTCTCATTATCTAAATTCATGTCTGATACACTTTGTTCCACTGGCCTAGAGTTTTGATTTAATATTAAATTAATCGTGGCTGCGTTCGTCTCTCCCCCTAACCTTTCGATTTTGCAGTCCGAATTCAGCCTAACACAAGACCTAACGCCCATATGTTCAATAGTCAAAGTGTGTTCACCATTACAGTTCACTATTCCTTTTACCCGCTCTAACCAATCGTATCCTAGAATCAATGACCTAGGAAGACGTCGCATAACTAGTACAGGTGCTTCAACTAAAGTACTACCTAACTGAAACTCTATTAGCACTAACCGATTTGTGCTTTCACTTCGCGATCCAAACGCGCCTTGTATTTGAATTGCTGGAATAGCGATCTCTGGCAATGTCCCATGTTCTCTTAGAATAGAGTCGTACAATTCCCTAGTTATTCCACTAATCTGACTTCCCGTATCTATGAGTGCACTCATACTTCTTCCATACAATCTAACACATACTTCAGGTAACCTAGGTAAAGAATAATCAACACTCACATCGGTTTGTTCATCTAATTCATGATACATTGTGTACACATTCAAACCTCTCTTCATACAAGTTTCACAAGACACGCCTAACTCATTACACTCTGCCACATTTTCAAATTGGTTTTCCAATAAGATTCCTATACTCCTAATTTCAAATTGACTACTATACTCGTTATAATCAACGCCGTCTCTTAATAACCGTTTAAGTCCCTTATCTCCGGTCCCCAAACTCTGTCCTGGCTTCCATCCACTATTAATTAAGATCCTATAGACTACACCTATTTCTTCGTGATCTGAGGTCTTTCTGACGCCCGTGCCACACAAGACTAACTGATTTGACCTCGTTTGTGTTGGGCATTCTAGTTTTTTGATGATCCCTCCCCCACATTCTTAGACACAGTAAGATCCTCGCCCTCTTTCACGAACGTGATAGCCGGCCTAATTTGTTTAGATTCGGATACCGTAGGCCTGTTAAAGTTAACCCTAGAACCTAATCGACCACGATAGCCGCGTCCCCTCGTCGAATTTCCCCTAGCTCTCCAACTTCTTGTTGACATTGTTGCTACAATAGGTCGTCTCGATGATGACTCATTGTATCGTCTACCTCTGTAATTATTACTAACAGTACCTCTCGTAATTTGCCTAGGTTTTTCAACAATATTTTGCTCTATGTTTCGAAGAAATTTCGCTCCGTTCATGATGTTAACTTCTTCTGTTCTAGTAAACCATAATCGCTGTATATCTATAGCATAATGTCGCATAATAGAATTGACCAAATCTCTCTCACTAAACGCAATAGTTAATGACTGCATTGATTCTGCTTGCTCAGCAAAATGTTCGGACATCGACATTCCCGAATCGCTTGAATATACCGCATTAATCAATTTATATCTTATAGATTCCTGAATTTGTTCGGTCCAATAATTTCGTCTAAAATCAATCTCGAAGTCAGCGAACGTAGTCCAGCCCTTCGAATACAAGTCCATAACCTTCCGAGCATGCCCCGAGATGCAACCTAACGCTATATCTATTTCGCGATCTAATCCATTTACCGCCCTTATATATTTCTTTAATCGTTTTAGAAAAACGATGGGGTTAGTGAATGGTTTTCCGTCGAAATTTGGTTTAGTTACTGACGGCTGTACAACATATAAATTCCGGGTCTCAGATAATGTACTTGTGCTCGCGGTTTCAAGATTTGACCCCTGCCTATCAGATTTTTCATTTTCATTAATCCCGTTCGACTCGTGTGAAGAAACGCTCGCGATTTCATTTGAACCGGTATTTGAATTTAACTGATGTAATTTTGCTTCGAATTCGGTGATTTTTTTCAAAATCAACTCTAATGTAGCATTCCCTAAGGTCGTTGTTTGCTCGCTCGATTCTACGGTACTAACATCGCTTTGCCCCGCACCTACTTGCTTTGTTCTACGTCCCTTCCTACCTGAAGACATCTTTTTTTTTTTCAATTTGACCCTATTTCTTTTACCTACCCAAGTGCCAACTTAAATTTTATTTGAATAACTTTCATAAGTCGCGAAGCCGTATTTTTAATACTAATATATTACTGATACTAATTGCAATCACATGTTTGGGTCTGCTTCGATTATATGTATTCTCAGAGTTTGAAAAAAATTAAGTCTGAGAAATAAGCAAGGAATAATAGCTCGATCTCTGTAGTATCTTCTGAAAACCTGTAAATTTTACATTTATAAGACATACAGCTTATTTCTGCTCTCCTGCTCCCCCTATACATAAATAAATGTAAATGTACAACATATAAATATAAAACAACATGCAGTGTGTCCTTAAAACTTATAATTTATAAATAGCAATGTAAGTTTATAAATTTTTCTCTCTCAAATACCCAATCACAATTTCTACGTTGTGTTATTTTTATGTTAATGTAAATCTAGTCATATCGTTATTTCGAATACGTACATAGATCCCTGGTCACTCGGCATCAAATTTCTGTGATGGTACGGTGTGATCGTCTATACTAGTGGTTAAGATTAGGCATTATGAAGAGATAAAATAAGAAATAAACTCAGCTGAATTATAGAAACACCTAGGTATTTAAGTCATGAGTTATTTACAAGTAATTAATTGGTACAGTACGTTGGGTGAACACGTAGACTTCTCGACCAGCTAACAGGTTTACACGGATTGAATTATAAAAAATTAATGTAAAATTTCAACTCCTCAAAATAGATATAATGAGTGGAGAGATTTGCTAATTTAGAACGTCCTGTTAGTGTGGAAAATCAGTTGATACGTGTATTTGCCTTATTTAGGCCATCGGTTTGAGACCAACCGGCATTCCTCAAGCACGGGGGGAGCCCTACACTGAAATCTCAGTCTTTTAGCATTGTTATCGGGGCACAGCACTTGGACTCTCCTATTTCGCTGCGAAGCGTTTTCAATTTGCCTAGGTACGGAAACCTAGGTTCCTTTCAATGAGCTCTGGGCTCGCCCCAAAACCATGGTATTTTTGTATATTTATATATTTGTTTGATTGATTGTCAATAAATTGGCCAATTTATTAGTTCGGAGAGTCCAGCTGTATAAAGACATGACGTGTTTGCTTTGTGCCGGAATCTCGCTGCTGGTACGTCACCAATCAACCATGTACCATATAATATCAAGCAAAGGAATTACAAAGTACAGCAAAACTAGTATTTTTATCTATTCAAAAACTCGGTGATTCACAAATTCAGCTGGCGTCGGTTTTAACAGATAATGTTACCTAAAATGCTGTTTGGGAAAGATCGGTACACAATAAAAAAAAAGGTACCTACCTGCCTCGCCATCTGCCCTCTGGAGGCAGCGTGTACTCCATTGTCTCGTTCAGGGTAAGTAGATGAAATTTAGCTATGACTCGAAAGTAAAAGGTCCCTTTGTCTTTAGCCTGAGATTCGAACCCAGCCAATATTATCTTTAGTAGTGGAGAGCATTCTTGGTAAATTAGGTACTAATCGTTTTGTGAAAATAAAAGTATAAGGAAAAACCATCGTGAGAATTTCACATCCTTAGAGTTCTCTCAAATGTTCTAGTTCATTCATAACCATATAAAAGATTGATCATGATGATGATAATGATGCTTCGTCCTAACTTTTGTGATCAACTTCCACTAAATGACGTTATTTTATTTACTCAATTTCAATACTAATTTCAATGTAAGATGGAAGAAATTTGTATTTCTTAGTTCCATAGTAAGTACTTTTATTTAGGTATGTATTAGAGAGAGAAAGTCAATATTGAAGGTTATCAAATTAAATATGCACACATGTGACTTAAGTTTGAGGTATATCAAAAAATCAAATGAACCATAACTAATAAATCTTTAACTTGAATCTCCTTCCAATATTCACTACTTCATATAGGTATAATTAAATATAGCAATAAAAGAGGAAAATAATATTCATATAATTTATTACTGGTGAATAGATTTTCTACTACTCACTCAGTTTAAAACCAAATAAAGAAGAGAAACTGAATTTATTATTTAGACTGGGAATTAAGTAACTTTATTACATTAATTAATTCCTGGCCGAATATTTGCTTCCTAAGCCATACTAATTATTGAAAGGGAAAAGCAAATATTCAAACAAAAAAACCCTTTCGGCTTTATATAATATTATGTACATCATTTTATCTAAAATACACACATGCCCACATAATCAATAGAGATATTATCTATAATTCTTACTTCTATAATAAAGTAAATTTTAAGGACACACATTATGCGTAAATTATAATATATTCATTATTTATTCTAGATATATTTGAATCCTAGTTCCACAAAGAGAAATGTCCCATTTCTATAATTTTGGATGCAAATCTAATAGTTATACACAATATTGTAACACCTCCTAATATCCAAATAATAATATCATCTCTAATTTAGTTTGTAAAATAATTCTTTACTCAAGATGTTTGGAACTGATTTTCAAATAATCTAGTTTAAAATTAAATGTAAATTAGTACATCACCATATATCAGCTTCTGCTGGTCCGGATACACACTATTTTATTCTATTTATAATTTACTATTATTAAACTACACAATTTCAATATATTTCTACACTTAATATTCACTGTTAGGCTCTACTGCACGTTGAGCCAGACCTCAATCGAATGTTCCTCTCGGTCCCCCAGTGTAGACTTAAAACGTCCACACGGATATCTTTGTCCACGCCCATGATCTGAAATGCAAAAAAAAAACCAGCGAAATTTCGGTTTCTGATTGGTTCACTCTTGCGCACAGAATTTCTCTGGCTGATGGCTAATTGGCTGAAAATAAAATGTATTTCAAACTTCCCTTAATGGGCCGTACCTTTTACTTTCTCACGCCCTTGCCTTGCCTAGACCACTCTCATAACACGTGATTACAATTTTGTACACTTGTAGAGATTTCTAAGTTAAAATTTACGACTTTTATCTAATTTATGACCGACCCTAACGCAATTTAGCTTTAGAGCAATTTATTTTGCCCTTTTGTTTTTTATACTTCCTTTCCTACAATTACTCAGAATCTTAACTAATTTATTTCTTTTCGTGCGAGATTTTTGTTTTTAAGAGCAAGGCTTCAAATTTCCGACAGTCATAAAACCGTATGACGGATGGCAAGGCCATCTCACGATGCCTTTATCTACAGTAGGACGATTGTAAATCTACGGTACCTATCCACAAAATTTAACCAAGGTCGTCTGGTGACATTTATTTTACTACCGTACTTTCTACGCGATTTTTCCACGCATCTTTTACGAGTAAGTAGTCTGTAACATTTATGAGGTCAGTCATAATATACGGACACTCCGCACGCCTGTTGCCTTTCCCATTAATAAATTATTATTTATCCCTTGCAATAACCTCATGGGACCTCATGAGCCAATTAGTACCACTACAGATACCCCATATAAACCAGTGGACAAACATAATGCACCCAAGCGGTCCTAAGCCCAAACACATTGTCCTAGTTTAATTTTAATTTAGATTGTACCGATGGGGCTGACATATAGGACACCTATAAAAGCCCCTTAAAAATATTAGAATAAAAAAAAAAAACATTGTCCCAACAAGGGGCATTACCTAAGTGCGTTTCAGACACATGGTGGTTTTTTTTTATATTCTCGACTCAGCTTTACATATACCTACCTATGTAGGTATGTACCTATGTAATAAGCGAGAGTGGATCAAATCTAAAATATGAATGTTAGGTGAGGCAGGCGCAGACATAGGACACGACTGTTTTAATTTAGTCAGTTCATGGAATTGTTGATCATATAAAAGTAGCTGCTGGTTGACCGGAAAACTTACTCAAATTACTGACACTTTTAGTCAGCAGCCTATGCTGGTATTATATTATATTTATGTCACAGTAGGTATCTACCAATGCTTGGTGTGCGTTGCGCTCCGACACGATGCGTAGCGGAGACCAATGCTTAATCTGCATACTCATACATACCTATTCGTAATTACAATGAGTCAACTATAAAATTTTTGTTTGGATAAATTTTAATTTACTGCATGTAGGTATATTTTAACATTTAAGAACCTAATGCAAGAGAATTTAATAAAAAAAGGTTTACAAAAGTATCCTAATTTAGGAGTGAAGGATAAATAAAGTAAAAATTGAATATTTTCCTTTGGAACTAATAAAGATTTTTGTTTATTTATTTACTTTTACGGCAATTTGAATCTGTAGAAACAATTAATATTGTTTAAGATAAATAGCAATATTTATTGTATGATGTTTGCGTCAAGCGTGATGTTTTCCCTGCTTAAAATATAAGGTTTTTAGAGTCACGCGTCGTGGGGATTATCGTGTAAAAGCAGCACCTTGTAATGTTACTTAGCGCATTAAATATAATGTGTAGGTAGGCTTTACGTACGTATATATGCTGATGATTTGAGGAAAATTTGTTTTTTATTTTGGATGTAGAAAGTATTTCATTCCTTGTACATCATTGCTAGCTATACACATAGATAGAATAGCATATTATATTAGCTAGGATTCTGAATGCCCTTTGGAGATACCTTTACTGACAATTTAAAATCATGATATATTTTTAACAAAAGGAAGAATTTTTCAATATGTACGAATTGCAAAAATCTTGTTTTTGTTTTGCAAAATGATAAATATGACAAGGTTTTGAGCAGATATATTTTGATGTTCGTAAGCTTATTTTGTAGTTTTTGAGCAAAGCTAATAACACATTAGGTATATATTATTATGAAGAGCCAGAAGCTACGGGTATCTTTGAACTGGAAAAGCGTGTAAGAAAATTTGAATTTTGAAATCAGTGTGAATAAATTATTCTAAGTCGCCGGTTTTATTTTAGTTCCTGATAGATAAACAGCAATTATATAAAGTAGTAGGTATATCGCATTATTTTACCACAATGTATCTAGTGGTGCCGTAAGTTATGTGCCTATTTGCTCTTGTTAACTTAAATGTGATAAATTCATAAAATGATAAATTTATCAAACGTGCGTATAAAATATAATAAATTTTGCTAAGCTTAAACACCATTTAACTTGAAGCTAGTAAACAATCTCACAAGTTATAAACAAGGAAGTTGTTGAATGGCGTTAACGAACCCCGATCAGTTGTTTTGACGTGTTAACAAACGTGTTAACATTTAACTGAATTAACTCTTAGACATTATTACCTTTGGATACCTATCTACTTGAAAACTCTATCTTAAGTAAGTTTTCCCAGCTATTTCCTAGTAAGGTGTTGTGCTTATTGATTGAGCGTGCAATAAGAGACGTTAGAAAGTTATCAGCACTTTTCTAGTTACTGTAACCTTCACTTGTCGGGGTGTTATAAATTTTTAATTTACACTTGTTACTGGCACTTTTTGATCACATTAAAAAAACTTAAAGCATTGCAACTTTATTGCAACACTACCGGGCGTATGGTGTTGTTTATAAAAAGTTCCAAAAAGTAAAGCAGGTATAATAATGTGACAGTCCGATTTTCATGGCCCATTGCGAGAGTAATAAATGCCACTGAGCAGAGTTATCGCGAGCAAAACGTTTTGTATGTAAATTTGAATCAGCCTTTTTAGCGTTAAACTTTCTTCACAATTAAAATTAAAGTTTACGAGTACATACATACATTCGTAGTACAACAAAAAATCATTATAATATGTAGTTTCATCCAGCCGTCCGTTTGTCTGTCTGTCTGTTTGTCTGTCTGTCTATTTATCTGTGTGTCACATTTATTTTAAAAATAAATTAAAATATCAGTTAAGTTGAAATTAACAGTTATGTTACCGCCCCAAAAAGAAATTTTGAAAAACATTTAAATATATTGAAGAAAAAACACCCGGTTTACCCTTTCAAGTAAGGTATATCGTTCAATCTAGGTCTTGTAAAATCATTATGAGGTATTTTAGACAGTAGATCTGTGCGTAAATACTTGTTAGTATTTATGTGGTCTATGCGGCTAGGTTCGTTATAAGGATGCATTTCGCACACACACAAGAGTACGAAATTGTTTTCATTTTTGTAAAATAAGAATGTATGAGCTTTGCCTATCTGAAACTTTATAATAATATATTTGTTTTAACAGTATTTTGATTTTAGGCAACTAAACTAAAACAACAACCACAAAACCTCTCATCCAGAAATGGAATCAACCAAAAGCCATAAATCACCAATCAAACGTAACTAGAGGTAGTAAATCCTCCCGAGTCATACCCACATGAATAAACAACGCTTGCTCTGCGCTTAGTTCCGCTTAGGAATTTAATCATGTAAAAGCAGCGCTGATAGTGCTTTATCTGGTCATCGTCTAGACGTCATAATGCTGAAAAATAGGTCAAATGAAGCGACACAGCTTAGGAATTATACAGTAGCACAAAGGTTTTGAACCTGGGATACTGCTACCGCTATTCCGTTGCTGATTTAAAAAAAAAACTAAGCATGCACTTAGTCTTACTTTTGCCTTTACATTTTTCCATTTTTCGGTTAAGTTTAATAAGCCTTTATGGTGCTTGTGAATCATTTGCATTTGATTTTGTCAAAAACTCTGGTAGCTACTTAGATTGTAACTTTAAGTTTGGACGCAAAGTAATATCCTATCTACTCTAGAAGTTCCATTTCAGGTACTACGCACTCTATTTCTATATTAGTATCTATATTAGTTTTAATATTAGTATCTACATGCACTAGACGGGTCATTTTGAACAAAAAAAATTGCGAACATAATTCATTTTGCTCACAACTTGATGCCCAGTGACATAATTATTAATTTTGACAAAATTCGTTTACCAGATTTATCCTTTCTATGCCTTTGATTATAAAAAACTATCATATTCACAGAGTAAAATGTTTACTCACTTTTCCGCTAGACCCTTCTGTCTACTCGAGAGGTTGAACAAGGGTTAAATAACTAACTGTATGTTTGCTAATGTGTGTTAGCGCACCCAGTCAGGTATTTCATACGCTCCAGCGACTTTTGTGCTTTAATTTTTTATTATACATACGAGGGCGTGTTCATAGCTAAAATAGTTTGCGGCCGCCTGGTAACACAGTTTTGGTATTTGCAGCTGACCCGGTTTTTGTTGATGTTATACCGACGATATTAATTGCATCTCTAAAAGTTGTGACCCATACTAATGTGGAGCGTTGCCGTATTTGTAGGCAGGGATTTGGGAGAGCTTTTACTGTAGACAAAAGGCATAAAAGTTGTTAACTGCCCTACATAATATTGTTGTAAGAATTAAAAAAAAACCGACCAAGTGCGAGTCAGACTCGCGCACTAAGGGTACCGTTCATATCATACCCCACTTGGTATAGTTATCTTACTTTGAAAATTTAGACACTTTTTAATTTTGTTTAATGATGTTGAAAAAAAAAATGTTGACACTTTTTAATATTTTTTAATGATGTGACAAGGGTTTTCGGATTTAATGCCCTATCTACCTGCCAAATTTTATGGTTCTTGGTCAACGGGAAGTACCCTATAGGTTTTCTTGGCAGACACGACGGACGGACGGACGGACGGACAGACAGACAAACAGACAGACAACAAAGTGATCTTATAAGGGTTCCGTTTTTCCTTTTGAGGTACGAAACCCTAAAAACGGTAGAAATATCACGGTGAATGCCTTGTTGTGATCATCTCAACCCATCACTGGCCCACGACCTGGCCAGCGTGGCAGACTACGACCTAAAACCTTCTTATTCTGAGAGGAGATCCGTGCTGAGTAGTGTGCTGGTAAATGGTTGATCATTGAATGGTTGATGATTTTATTTCATTTAAAGGATAGCTCTTTCTATTAGGCTATGCAATACTGCTGCAGTCAAACTTTGCGCCAGTCCAGATCATTTCACAACCCCTTTATCAGGTCTCAGTATGCAATGCATTTCGATCTAAATCTGCGCAAGCTTTAATAGACCATCCAATCCAAGTCGTTACTGCTAACAGGGTGACTCGTTAGCAACTTGGGGACGATTAATGCAATCTAACTCGCTTTAATGACTGCGGAGACGGATCTCTGCAGATGTGCTTTGACCTTTCAGTTATTGATTATTTCTTAAACAGAAATAAAAAAGCTAACATTTTAGACACGTAAAAATTACCTACTACTCAAAAAGAGTAATAGGTATGGTACTTATTTAACCGTTGTTAATAATTATGCTCGATACGCAAGTTAGTTTCTCTCTCTGTATTGTTAAAGATTGTGATAATTTTCACTAAGGTCTTTTTGTAGATTACCGCAAATATAGATCTGTTTTGTACTTCACTTACTACACTTACACGAGGATCATTTATGTACTACCTTACGTGATCATAGACTTACAATCATAGTACTAAAACTACGGCTGGCCCGTCAAAAATGAATTCATTTAAATACATTTAAGATAGGTACCAATTAGGCACTTTTCGATTGTAAAAGTTATAGATCCACGTGTATGATACCTACTAAACATCAAATGGTAAGCCAAAATAATATGTTGAAGTCCATCAAAAATTTTGTTTGGAAGGATAAGTCTAGTGTGTCATACTATAATTATAGAGGGCATTAGTTGCAACTTGCAGCACAATTCTAAATTAGATGGTGTAGACTGGTCAAGTAACGACGAAGCGGTGTTCCAATGGACAAAATTCGCGCCCGGTTGTGTATTTTCTAGTTCTAGTAAGACCGCATGGTGTGGTCTTGTTGATTGGTCTCAGGCGGCTGTGATTGCAAGCCGAGCCTTATTGGCAAACATTTTGGAACAAAGCTTTGTTGACTGGATAAATTAGCATAAACAACTGGCTGTAAAGTGCAGGCTGACGTGAATACCTAAGGCGCAACTTGCTTGTGTTTGAATTTGTTGTGTTCAATACGAAATACTTTAGATAACTTTGTAAAGACGAACGAGATGGGACTTTTACTTGGGTGTCCTACTATGTTCTGCGTCCACAAGTTGCATATAAGTTCACCGTTTCTGAGACGGCTCTTGAGGTAGGGTGCGGGTTGTGGCGTTGAATTCCTTCATTTTGCCGAAACCCGCGGTTTCTGACAAATACAGTACTTAGTTACTTTTTTATCACGCACTTTCTATTTCCAGCGCAACGCCGGGTTTTAACGCAACGCTTTTTTAACGCTCGTGTGAATTAGGGCTTATTTGTCGTGAACGGTGACTATTTGTTTTAAAAAGATCTACCTGAATGATTCTTGGTCAACGGGAAGTACCCAAAGACCTTACACGAAGTACCCTCTAGGTTTCTTGACAGACACAACAGATAGACAGACAGACAACAAAGTGATCCTATAAGGGTTCCCTTTTCCTATTGAGGTACGGAACCCAAAAAATGGGTTGTATTTTAAAAACTTTCGGTCATTTGGGACGTGAGAAAACACTCCATTAAGCTTCAAGCTGCGGCATATATTTCACCCGCTCGCTCGCGTTAGTTCTCAACAAACTTCTAAAATGTTTGGCCGGACTTCGGTTGAACCTCAACGCAGCTGCCGACCGAAATTCTACTTTTATTTTGTTGTAAACAATATTTCGACAAAGTTTGCACTTTAAAGTGGAATCATTTTTGTTGCTGTAAAAACTTTAAATTAATATTTTGTTGTAGTTTTTGGTATCATCCATCAGCCACATGAGTCCACAGCTGAACGAGGATAAAGTTGAACGTCTCGTTCCACGCCGTGATCCGAGTGGCAACTTCAACTTGGTCCACGTACACATCTGCGAGCTAAACAACACAATATAAGCTTGTGTGGATGGTCAACTCGCAGGTGTGGATCCTCCTTAAGCCTTTTCAAGAGTACGCTATAACAATCCTACGCCTTCTATATCTATCTGATAACCGCCATCTTTTTGAGTTCGTTGGTCCATTAGGTTGGAGGTCGTTCCACATTACGGGTATACCACTAGGTCTGCCCAATTCCTCCTACATCAATGGGTCCACCCAAGTGGTCGTCGGTTTTGCAACAGTCATTACTCAGCTCTTCTATTTTAGCTATTCTTTAAACTACGGTCGTTTTAGTTCTTCTACATTTTTTTTCATTCAGTTGTTCATCCTTGAAAGAGACACCTAATATAGCTGACTCAGTAGCACGCTGCTAGACAGGTTTAGGTATTTTTTTTTAAATAAATTACAAATATTCATTTTATTTGATATCCAGTCCATGTACTCATAAAAAACTTTTGAATAAACTTATTACTAGAGATGAATTTATAGAATTCTTGATGTTAAAATAAAAATGAAACAAGAAAACAAAGAAATTTTTAATTAAGAATCATAAATAAGTAAGTCAACTAAATCCATGCTTTTCCGTTAATCTTCGAGGATAAAAGTTCTTAAGCCGAACGTGAAGAGTAACTAAAACGACTTAACTACGGTCTACGAAGTAACTTCATTACACCGCACAATAACGGGAACTAAGCCTTAACAGCTATTCTATAGTTTCTACTTTACCTTCTTGGTAGATATGAAACTCATTCCATCGCATTCCGACCAATCTAAAGGATTTTGCATCGCTAGTTATTTTTAGAAATCTACCTACTGCTTAATACTTGCACAAATTATCGAACGCGTCGCGTTTTGTGTTTCATATAGCGTTGTTCTTACAGTCCAAACATATTATTAGCACTAGGTAGGTTCTTTTAAAATTGTTTAATGCACAATGCACATGGTATTGTTAAATGCACACTATCCCAAGTGCTGAAACATTTTGTTTCGTACGTAGACCGTATACTAATGACCGCAGCTTCGCCTGGCGAAAATATTTTCGTCTTTATTTGCTATCCCGTGGGAATTTAAAAAATCCGGCTGTTACAATTTTTTTTACAGTACCTACTTAAAAAACTAGTTTCAAATTTACTGAAAATGTAGTCACAAAGTCCTTTGTTACAAGTCCTATTGTTGCCATAAACTAGACTGCGAAACTGATTTACGAACCAAGTTGGGTGTTCCTCGTTTCCCCAACTTGAAGGAGCGATATAACATTGTCTTTTAAACACACCGCGTTGGAATTTGGTTTGACAAAGTTGTCAAGACAATATGCACTCAACAAAATTCGCGAGAGATAAAAGTTTGGAAGTATGAACAAGTTGTTTACCTGCTTAGTTCTGTATAGTCCACAATTGAGAGCAGTTACTACTATGTAGTCTAGAATATTCTTTGGTAGAAATTTATCCTGGGTCTTGCATGTCATGATGTTTCGAGAAGTGGACCTACTAAAACGCTAAATACGTTTATAATAAAGAGATATAAACTTATGTCGTTTTAACTGTACCTACCTACATGTTTTAAGTCAGAGCAAAGTCAAAATTTCAGTACTCCCCAAATAAATCTCTATCCCTATTTTCGTATGTTTTAGGTAATTAGTTATTTACGCACTAGAGGTACTGTTCTTTCAAAAAACGGACTTTTGGGACAAAGTCCATCCCTGAAGCCGCGAATGAAAACTAGCTATTTACCTCTGAACACACATAAAACTTCGTGTTCATAACAAAAGCTATGCTGAAATAAAAGCACGTCAAGAAACTAGGTCAGAGTAGTTTATCAATGAAGTTGCTCGTGCATGCGGAATTCGTAACTCCGAACCGCTCAGGCTTACCACTTATTACAGGTGAGCACTCTCCGGAAACGGTTATAATTCCGTTTAGGAGTTGCTATTCTCTTGTGGACTATTATTTCTGACTGAAATATGGTCGATGAATCTTCTGTATGAGTGCCCGCAAGGAATCTATATAAGAGATCGGGAAATTCAGTTACCCGTTATATAGCCGCCTCCAGTCATCATATGGCTATGCATGATATCAAGTGCAAGCACACAGGCTAATCTATGACAATATTTTAAATCGTAAGTAATCCATACTTTTCTAATAATATTATAAATGCGTAAGTCTGAAGAAAGAAATGCCTGTCCGTGTGCTAGCTTTTCACGGCCCATCCGCTTAACCTTTTCTGACAAAATTTGGTACTGGGATAGCAAGCATCCCAGGGAAGTTGTCCCTTAAAATTAATGAGTTCTCACGACATTCTTAAAAACCTAAATCCGCGTGGACTAAGTCGTGGGCATAGGCTTCTTAAAAGAATAAATCCCGGAAAAACTTAGTAACCTAGCCGGTGGAGTATAAAAACACTAAGGAGTATCCTAAATTACTTCTAGAACAAGAATAGAAGCTACATTCATGAAGGGAAAATAAGAAATTAGGAAAACTACCACGAGATCACTAACTTGCAAGTAAATTACCAAAATAACAATTCAAAAGATGTAGAAAAGGATTCAATTTCCTAAACCTTAATATTTCTATTTTGTAAGGAAAGTCAACTAATAGAACCACTGAAGTCGTGGTAAAGTTGAGTAAATCAACGAAGTCGAAGGTTCAACGTCCAATTAAAGATACCATAAAGCCATTAACTCTCACCCCAGCTCTAAGTTCACTAAAGTCAATGTTGTTAATCGCCGCAAACGATTTTACTGCTTCATAGAGACCGCCTATTTCTTTGATAGGCACTATTATGCTCTCGCCTGTATGGGCTTTTAAAGTAATGGTGGCAGTATTGTGCTAACTAGGTTAGCAGCTTTTACTCGCTCTTTGTTGAGTGTTTAGTATACTTTGACGCTATGTTACTATGAGCTATACACATTACAACGGTTTAAGTATTTTGGTTCATTAAACTGCATTCAACGTGCTTTGCGAGGTTTATTTTCCACTTTAGTAATTTTATTGTACGCGGATAGATGTGTACGAGGTTAAAAGAGAGTGCTTAGATACCCACGCCATCGTCTAGCAAGCCATGCCTAGGTATTTAATTGATTTTGTTAATACGCACACTCATTAGCTCATATAAATACCGCTATACCTATTAAAAATACCTTAAGTTTTCCATAATATCTAACCATAGAAATAAATTTAAATGGTTTAACAATCACTAAAATTTTTTGAGCATCTGGCTATATACTTGAGATGATGAGGCTTGGTTGAGATGGCAACCGGGGTGGGGTCGCCCACCACACCCGCACATCCCCGTCCTCCCGCCTCATACCCCAATTGCCATCTATACCTGTCGTGTACCTATTATAGGTAGTTATACAACGTTATGTAAAAATAACTTGGAATGAAAATGCGTACTAATATTACAAATGCGATGTCTGTCTGTTACCTCTGATTTTTTACAGAGATAGCTTACTTCCCGGAAAAGCATATAACCTACTTTTTATAACTGAAAATGAAAGAAAAGCCGTGGGCATCCTCTACTAAAATATAAAATAATGGTTGTTATAAACTCCATTCCGAACAATAAACGAATCGGGTTAAAACATTGGTAGTTATAAAACCATACATAAACCGCGGCCGCTGATTTACGGCCAAATAAAACACAAGTGTAAATTAAAAATTTATAACACCCCCGACGATCCAAAGTATTTGAGTTTTCCAAAACATCATTTTCAAATAAATAATTATGTATTTAGGCAACGTCCATCTTGACAGCTTGACATTTGTCTATTGACATGATATTATGAACCTAACGGTTATCTAACCTTCTTTTCTACAAGAAAACTAGAAAAGAGCTGATAACTCTTAAACGGCTGAACCAATTTTTTTAGATTATAGCTAAGAACACTCTCGATCAAGCCACCTTTCAAACAAAAAAAACTAAATTAAAATCGGTTCATTCGTTTAGGCGCTACGATGCCACAGACAGATACACAGATACACAGATACACAGATACACAGATACACAGACACACAGATACACAGATACACAGATACACACGTCAAACTTATAACACCCCTCTTTTTGGGTCGGGGGTTAAAAATAAAATAACAATAGCCCAACAACGAGATAAAAATATTAATGCGGAAAATTTAATACACTAGATGAAGTTAATTTGAGTTATTGCGCTTTTAAATAGTTGTTGCTCTTAAGGTTCTCTTTATGTTGAGTGTAATAACTAATAAAGCAACTTGATGAACTTGATGAATTTTTTTAAAGCTTCATCAATCACAATAACTAGGTACTTATACAAGACTCTCTGGAATACAAAAAGTAATCAGATACAAAGTAGAATATTAAGGTGTCGGATTCGTAAAGTTAAAAGAAGAATAATGGGTAAATGATAAACCTTTACATAAATGGGCAATTATATCAACCCATGGGGTTATTCAATGGGCGCGGCGGACCAACCAATTCCTGAAAGACACGCATCGCATCGGCGGTTCCTTTAGTGCTGCAAATGTTCATAGACGCCGGTACTCACTTAACATCAAGTGACCCGTCTGCTCATTTGCTCGTTATTTTTATTCAAAAAAATGTGATTTGAAATTATGGAGAACTGTCAGGCATGCAGGTAACTTCACGATGTTTTCCTCCTCTGTTAAAGCAAGTGATAGACGTACATAACTCTGACAAGTTAGACATATCGAACCCCGTACCCTCGACTAGAAGGCCGGAGCTCTCACTGCTTGAACAATGTTCAATGAACATGCATACCTATCGTGATTAGAGCATTTGAGTAGAAAACTGTCTTGTCTGTAGTTTTTAATCTGTGTCACAAAACAAACCAATTTTCCAATCGAAGTTTGTCCGAATCGTACACGTTGTATTCTCTGAGTATACACGAGAGCGTCGCAAACATATTCTGTGGCAATGTTCCAGATTGTAGATATGTGATAGTAGGATACTGAACATCTGCCGCGTAACGTGATAACATTGGGATATTGCGCTAATACCGACCTTAGGTCACGCTTGTACTTGCTCAATGGACTACGAGTAAGTATAGCACAAACATTTCTACACAATATTGTGTATGGTACCTACTTTGAAAAAAAAATATATAATTAAGAGAAATCGTTACAATATGTTCAACATATTCAAGGATATCAGGGCGTTGTTTTTGCAAAGTTAGTTTTGGCGGCCTCCGTGGCGCAGTGGTAAGCGCTGTGGTCTTATTAGATGGAAGGTCCATGGATTCGATTCCCGGCAGGATTTTGAATTTTATAATTTCTAAATTGCTGGTCTGGTCTGGTGGGAGACTTCGGCCGTGGATAGTTATCACCGTGCTGGCAAAGTCGTACCTCCAAGCGATTTAGCGTTCCGGTACGATGCTGTGTAGAAACCAAAGCTGTATGAAAACTGCCTTCCAGGTTAGCCCGCTTCCATCTTAGACTGCATTATCACCCACCAGGTCAAATTGTATATTATACTATACGAATATTATTATACTATACGAATATTTCAACGTAACTAGTATAATGTAACCACGTAGCGCCGTAGAGGGAACTTTAGAGGCACTTGTATTCAGTGTGACGAAGACTGAAGGTAACAGATAAGAAAGACAGCTTTCAATTGAAGACATATAATATTTCTGTTAATATAACCTTAAAACCTGTTTTAATTAGTTCGGCGAAAACGCGAATATTTCAACTATAATGTAACCACGTAGCGGCGTAACATCATAGAGGCGAATTTACGGGCACTTTGTATTCAGTGTGACGGAGGCGTAGGACGAGACAGGTGCGCGGTGATGTACGACTATTACATGTTCTTTGTTCTCGGATCGTTTTGAAATTCTCAATTCAATTTTTATTCTGAAACCGAGGCCAGCTTTAACAAAGAGCAAATCTAGAAGTTTTGGTTGGGTATAATCCAAACTATATTGGAAATCTGTTCGGTGGTTTAGACTTGACTCACCTGTTTTAATTCACCTAAAATCCAAATTCCGAACAATCAGTTCTAAACTGTATGATACATAAACTGGGATAAAGTCTACCCTTATCATTTGTATGACATACTACGTCATACAAACATACGGTATACGACGTGCGATATAGCAAAGAGAAGCTTCTGAACATATACCTAAGCAATACAATCTAATTAAGCTCTTATATCAATTATAAATAAGGTCTATAATAATTTAATAGCAGTACACACTCGACGAGTTACGCAGGCTAAATGTTTCAAGTAGTTTGTCATGTTTGTTGGTGAAGGTTCTAAATAGACTACAATTGTAAGTCAATGCTCAGGGCTGGCGTATGTAGGTATGTGTTAACAGAATAGCCTAAAGGCCATAGCTCACTTACACGATACAGATCCCGCACGGTTAAAGAATAAACATTTAAATATGGGTTCAAACTCGTACTCTGTACATACATTTTACAGGGACAACATACAATTGCAAAGAACGCGCAGTGAGCGAGCTTGTCGCAATCTAGCCATTCGATGGATGACGTCTCGCTTACCACGCGCTTCAAGCGAGCGGCCCACGCGAATACGGCGAGTGGGTCACTCGAGCAAGTTGTAACCCCCCGTCCACACACTGCCCGTGTCACCCGTGTGGCATGGGAAGAAGCGAGGAACGGTGGCAGAGATGTAGCGTGGCCGCGTTACTCGCATGTTCCTCATTCATGCCCATCGCTCCCTATTTTGTAGGTAAGTATGCAATAGCGCGCACGCTGCCACTGTTTCGACGTCGACGTGTTGCAAAGGCAAGCGACCTAGTGCAGGGCGTCGCGATTAATTGTGCAAGTATGGCAGTGTGTGGACGCACAGTAATGTGCGCAGTATGGAGACGCCCGTACTGCTAGCTGTCATCGCGTGGACAGCGGGCTTTTTGCTAGCTGTCGGCGCGTGACCAACTAGCAGCCACTTCGAACTGAGGCGGCTATGCGTGTGTTGTGTGGCAACGGTGTCGTGTAAATAAGCTACGACCTTTATCCCTACGTACAAGAATACAAACAATAGGGGCACGATTACTGTAACGAATTAGTGCTTTGATGTATACAAAATCATCAAAGAGGTAATAATTCAAGTTAAACTATAAGGTTCCATCATGATAACCGGCCCACTACTTAAGTACAGGTCTTGGTCTAGTCCACCACGCTGACCGAGTGTGGATTGGCAGACTTCAACATTATGAAGAACTCTCAGTCATACAGGTTTCCTCGTGATGTTTTCCTTTTAAAAATGAGAAATTGAAATCGAACATTTCATTTTTAAAACTTAATTCGTTTATAAGAAAAGTTTAAAAAAATATATTGTGCCTCCTTTTATGAAATTTTCTTATCGTATTGTAATTTCGAAACAATTTTTAATATTTTAAAAAGTTTTTGGAGCACCAAAATAGTATTTAAAATACTAAACTAGTGAATATTTTATATAACTCTACTAACGATTTAATTAATTTTAATTCGATGTGCGCTTAAAACATGTCGTTTAATTTTGCCAATTTCATTATTGTTTGACAGCAATTAATTCAATTATTTCGACGGAATCAGTGTCATTACATTATTTAATTACCACTGTAGCATATTTAAAACGTTACAGTTTAAGCAGATATTTACCAAATGAAAAATAAATAATGATCAAAATAATTGGAATGCTCTACTCACAGAAATCCAAATAAGACTATATCTATGGCTCTACTATATTGATAGAAGCCTGTGACTTTATTCTGCATGGATATGGGTTATCTGCGTATTGTCCCATATACAGGGAGGAACGATCAGCGACTATGAATTTATTACCAGGTATACGTTACATATTTAAAGCAGAGTGGCTAATTAAATACCTCTTAAAGACATTGTGATGCTGACGAAAGGCAAGTGTAAATGAAAAATTTATAACATCCCCGACAAGTGAAAGTTACAGTAACTAGAAAAGAGCTGATAACTTTCAAACGGCTGAACCGATTTTCTTAGATTATAGCTAAGAACACTTTCAATCAAGTCACCTTTCAAACAAAAACAAACTAAATTAAAATTGGTTCATTAGTTTAGGAGCTACGATGCCACAGACAGATACACAGATACACACGTCAAACTTATAACACCCTTCTTTTTGGGTCGGGGGTTAAAAATTGCTAGTCATCAAATAAATAAAATATGACGAAGCTCCAGCGAAACACCTGTGCACCTAAGTCAACTTAAAATGCAAGTTTTCACGCTATGCAACAAAGTGATACAGTAGGTACACTAGCTGTCTGTCTACACATTTTAACTACGCCGCCGCCGCCCGCCCCTGCACCGAAATGCATTGTAGAGAATTTCAAAGAACAAAGAGAGAAGAATAATAGTTTCAAGCGGTCTCAAAGGATTTTCGGAATGAGTGTAAATACATTGCATTGTCTGTTCGTCTACACAAATTCACTCGCAACATTTAATTTCTTTTGTACACTTTATAATGAAATGTGAAGCACGTGTCTATATTTTAATAACTGTTTTTGGTGATACGGGTTTGCGGACTGTTTGGTAAGTAGATAAGGAATAAAGCTGGATTTTCCGATCTCCCACGGGATGGTGAATAAAGAGGATTTCGATTTTTGTCGAGTGAAGTCATGAGCGGTCCCTAGTCTAATAAATAAATAAATAATGCATCCACTTCTCCCCGGGTATGTTTTTAACAATCCCCAGTTCAGTTTATCAGTTCCCACGTGGTTCTAGGCCCATCCGTTTAACCGATTTGTATGAAAGGTACAGAGGTAGCTTGCATCCCGGAAATTTAGATAGGCAACTTTTTGTCCCGGAAAATCAAAGAGTTACCACAGGATTTTAAAAAAAAAACCTAAATCCACTCGTGCATCATCTAGTATAACATAAACGTTAGCTACTCTTAAATAACAAGAATTAATATCGTCCCAGATAATCTCACGTTTCGAAGCGGCAATGTGTTCGAGAAACGTCGGCAGAATTTATGTGCGCAGCACTGGATATCGACAGGGATGTAGCAAATCGTTCCGTGCAAATAGGTGGCGAGTCAACAGCGTTAGGGCGGATGCCGTGCGTGTCATATCGTGACACAGAATAACTACACAATCAGTTCAACCCTTGTTCAACCACGGCTTATTTTCTAGAATTGAAAACGTTTGCGTTAGCCGTTAGCATAGCAATTGTGTCACGCCCTAGTAAGTTCTATCATGTATTCTGTACTTATATCTAGTAATTTTGGAGTCTCTAGATACTACTCTAATATTATTATTCACTATAGGCACATGCTTGACCACAATCACACCTTAAGGAAAGTGATGATGTGGCCTCAGATATGACGTTTTTGTCTAGAAGATGCCTATAATTTTATTTTAAAGATACCCCGATTGAAATTAGTAGGTAACACAAATCACGGAAGAGAATAGTTATTCCAAATGTTAACAATCAGTATGAGGAGTGAAGATGGAATGTCAACGCCATAAGGATGAAAGCTCGCCCGATGTCTTGCGGTACGGTGGTAAAAAATTGACGGGGGTGGTAACAGCTTATTTTTTTATGAGCCACGCCAAAAAATGTTAATTCAATTATGCGACAAAACTTTTTGAACTCCTATATCTTATCGGATCTTGTCTGAAACTGTTCTACTAAACTCTATATTATATCTGGACCAGAATCACACGTTAGCACGGTAAGTATTTTAAACCCGAGAAAAGTGACACCTACTGAATAGAGTACAATCTACGTGCCTCGTTAGAAGTCGATTCAAATGAACTACTTAGTAAACTACCTACTGACTCTTCACTTGTTTCCTGGGACTGTTTCTGCGCTTAGACGTCGTCGGTCTGACTAGTGTCTTCATCGCAGTTGCCAGGTATATCATGTTCCCCAGACAGTTTATATAATTTATAGCTATAATACCTTTTAGCTATAATTTATAAACCTCATAATGGTAGAAAAATTGATTTTCTTTTTTTACCACAAATCGTTACAAAATATAAACTGTTAAGTACAAATAAATATTTCTAAGAAATGTACAGTAAACATAACAGTTACGTAGGAAAATAAGAAGAATAAAATATACACTTGTAAAAGTTTGCAAAACAAATCTTGAAGAATCAAATGTCACTAAAATATTATCTAGTGTTATAGGTACATCACTCGTTAATATTAATATTCACACCACTTCTCTGGTACTGACCCTTTCTGTATAAACCGTGGCCAAGAGTGTAAAGAATAGTGCAGACTTTAGATACCAACAAAACTTATGAACCTAAGCCGGAACCTCTTGAACACTAAGTCGATTTGTTCCAAAGCCCGCCAAAAGTAGCTTGAGTCTACTGGCTTTGTATTTCTGTGACGTTTCTATACAATACCTAAACAAACCGTACAATAGTAAACTAGAAAAATAATATTTCAGTTCTGTTTCTTTTATTCTGTTAAGAAATTGTTATAGTTAGCTGATGTAAAGTTTGTGCGTGCATTACATAAAAACCGCCCTACTTAGTAAAAAACAGACTTAAAACTCCTACCAAATGTGGGGGGTTCTTGGTGTTTTCCCGAAAATAAGTTCAGTAGGGCAGTAAAACTCATCACGCAACTTGATCCGAGTATCATACTTACAGGCTATTAACAAAATATTCTAAAAACCACAGCTGAAATGATCCGTATACGATTTCTTTATGACGTCGGCAAGTCAAATAAAAACAACCGGTTCACTAGTTCGCCCATACAAAATTTATGATACTTACCTTGCTCTTTTATTGTTAGAATCGCGGGGCTAATTTTCGCAGCGGGGAAACTTGTACCAACGAAAATTGCCCATAAAGTAAGAGAATTCTTTCCTCAGCTTGATTGGATTCTTGTTTGTTTGCAGCGACTGCTATCTTTGGGGTAGTAATTTGTGGAAAACAGGGAGCAATCAGCAATCAAATTATAGTTTTGCAGTAATCAACATTGTAGTTCTGACAAAATTACTCGTTTTGAAGATAGCATCTGGACTTGACTCCGTTGAGTTAATCTGACATGACGAAACGTCGTGGTATTGTGGGGTACCACCATCATCATTTCAACCCATCGCCAGCCCACTACTGAGCACGGGTCTCCTTTCATAATAATAAGGATTTATGTGATCTAATTTTATCGTTCTTCATCACACTGGCTAAGTGCGGATCGCTAGACTTCACTTTCTGGTCATAGAGGATACCATTTGATCATACTTGTACATCACATAGCGTCGATTCAAATGGAGTGTTACTAGGTACTAGCGATTGGGTCTAGGTCAAAATCGGTTTAGCGCATGGGCCGTGAAAAGGTACATACCATAAAGAGTGACATAATATAGACTGATAATATAAAAACACTTCCGTGGATTAAGTTTAATTAACTTTTATTTATCTAAAATAATTAAAATCTGTTATATTTCAATATTGTAACTCTGTTACACACGGTGTCTGTGCAAATTCTGACGTGATAGGATAAAAACCGTGTCCGATAGACCTTTTACCCGAAACTCGAAAGGGACTACGTAAACTTTGTATGATAATCATGTTTTCAAATTTAATTAATTTGGCTTTTTGGGCTTGTCGGCTCTGTGGCACAATCTTTTTCAGCTTTTTGAAACACTAGCTTTTACCTACAACTGTGTTTACTCGGTAATCATAGGGTTCTGATTTTAATCAAACTCCAATTTTAATACCAGCGTAGTATGTCATCATCATCATCGTCAACCGATAGACATCCACTGCTTTTGTAGGGACTTCCGCGCACCACGATCTTGCGCCGTCTGAATCCAACGGCTCTTTCCGAATCGTTTGATATTGTCTGTCCATCTAGTGGGCGTCTTCCAACGCTAATATACTTCCCAGTACCATGGTGCCTTTCAAATTCACAAAACATGTTAAACCGGCTTTTTTAACTGTCTAAATATGAGTTGCATAAGCTCAAAAAACTAAGAAATTCCTATTTTTTTGGAATCGTATATAACATCTCTATCGGTTTTACAAAAGTAACTAATATACCTACAGAAAAAATATTTTATGTTAATTCAATTTATTTTAGTAACATACAAACATAGTCTAGGTAAACTTTTAACTGTAGAGGTAGATAAAAGAGAGCGCTGCACAGTGCGTGAAGTGAAAATTGAATTAGGTCCTCACTAATTGGGTGGTAAAGTAAATATTTAAAGACGAGTGTAAAAAGGTAAAGGCTTAAAAGCCACTGGGGTTGCTCAGTGAAAAATTATTTTATAATATTTTTGAATTTCTGTACAAATTATTACTTGTTGTGTCGGAAGTATGGTGTAGGTAACTAGCTGAGCTACGATCATTTATTTTAATTTTTTATAAAAAAAAATATAGCTGAATACGGGACCTTGCTGATAAGGTGAGTATGAACATATTATTATCCCTTCCACAGAGAGGTCCTTATAGAAATAATTTAATATTTTCTAACTTGTAAAATAATTTAACACCTGTTATGCTTTAAGATTTATTACAAGTCAAGTTAACATGATTAACTTTTGTAATACTGTAGATTCCTCAAGGGGCAGGTTCGCTGAAACATTAATCAAGATTTAAACAAGCTAAACTTGAAAATACGTGGTTTCATAAAATGGTTTTAAACTTTTAAGTACACGTGAAATTTCAAGTTTTTGTTAAAAACTTTTTTGAAAATAAGAATGACTTAGTTGTAATGTGGTGATTTGCTCACGTAGAGAAACTCCAAGCATAGCTCTCTATCTGAGTTTTCTTATGAGGCCCATTAACTATGTCTCAGATCAGAATCAGATCAGAAATGAGGAGAGTAGGAGAACTAGAGTAACCGACATAGCTCAACGGGTTGCGAAGCTGAAGTGGCAACAGGCAGTCCCAAGGTGCTAGAATAGTGAACTCGCACCGCAAAGGGCAATGTTGGAAGACCCCTACTAGGTGGACAGACGACATCAAACGAGTCCTAGGGAGCCGCTGGAATCAGGCGGCGCAAAACTGGTGGTGAGTGGAAGTCCCTACAACAGACCTGCGTTTAAAAGTGGACCTCTATCTATCTATCTAGTGTGGATAATAATGATGATGATGATTTGATATTATGTGGCCCTGTGGCATGCTAAAATGTCGCTATAAGTTGCTTTGGCGTTAATGAGGCTTAAGGCTAACAATAAGTCGACTACATTCGATTATAATGAGCGATCAGCTTTCTTTCTTTATAGTGGTATTCCTTCATTGCTGAGGGTCGTGACTCTTTTCCACTTATCACATAATGGCAGGAGTTCTCTTGGGATAATAATACGGTAGGTACGGTGGGTAAGAGAACGAAATTTCGATTCTTAGGTTTTTATAGTTATTATCAGATATTAGTGATAATAACCGGGACCGACGGGCTCAACGTGTCCTCCGAGGCACGGAGAAAACGAAAAGGCCAAATACGGACCTTCAAAATCGGTCACCCATCCAGTTACCGACTTGGGTCAACGCGCGTTGCTTAACAATCGCAATCGATTGATATGGGTTGTCCCAACTAGGCCACATGTCTCCTCGTTCAGCCAGTGATCAGCCTTTTTTAAGTTCAAAATGAAGGTCTATCCGCCAAATAAGCTATAATCTTAAAATTAATAAATAGTAATCGTTAGATTCAATTATAAGGAAAACTACATTAAAACTTTGGCTTGGTGCAGTTTCACAACTCGTCTGGAGGATACAGCGACAACCGTCGCTTGCAATGTTCCTTTATTTTGCAGAGTTTTGGAGTCAGTCGTTCGCGTACTGTTCAGTTCTTGCTAAAATTTTGAAGTCCGTAATATGTGTTTTATTTTGTTTTATTTATTATATATTAACCCCCGACCCAAAAAGAGGGGTGTTTGACGTGTGTATCTGTGTATCTGTCTGTGGCTTCGTAGCTCCTAAACTAATGAACCAATTTTAATTTAGTTTTTTTTTGAAAGGTGGCTTGATCGAGATTGTTTTTAGCTATAATCCAAGAAAATCGGTTCTGCCTTAGGAAAATTATCAGCTCTTTTCTAGTTACTGTAACCTTCACTTGCCGGGGGGTGTTATAAATTTTTAATTTACACTTGTTTTTTTATTAATTTCATAGAATGTACCTAGATTTTGTTACATTTAATGAAATTAAATTAAAGGTAGGCACCTACTCAATGAGTTTTGTCCCAAGTGTAATCTGTAAACCTAAGACCCTGTGAGTCGAAATTTCGTTGAGTTGTATACGGAAGGATCTGGTAACTAACCGTATTATTATCCCAAGAAAAGCCCTACCATTATAATAGTAATTAATTGAAAGGAGTCACGACCCTCAAAGAAATAAGACTATAAAGAAGAATGAGTTCTGTATTCTATCTACATAGATTTATCTTTTACTTAGGTGCCTACATGTAATAAAATGAAAGGCAGTTGTTTTTTAATACGATTATTTAAAGTCGATTTAAAACAAAAACAGAACATTATTTATTTTACAAGAAAGGTAGGTAAGTTTAGGTAGCAAAGGTAATCCAGGGTTACCTACGTAACATCTAATGTCCCAAAGCTTTAATAAAACCAGTTCGACTTTTCACTAGAGTCGTAGTTTCCCTTATTGCAGGAAATAAACTTTATCCTGTGGGAACGTTGAATCGGGAAGCCTTTGGGTAATTTAAAAAGCTTCTTTTCCATTTACCTACATACCATTTTCATGAAAATGTTATTTTAGTTTCCTTCAAAGTATACGCGTATGAATTATTTAATAAATGGTGATTGTTTTATCCTAATGATTATTTAATTACTCTTTCTCATTGCGACGTATTTCTAATTCCTGAAGGTCGTGACTACTTTCAAGAAGTTTACTTTCACTAAGTAGTACCTAATGCAAAAATTAATCCTTTAGCTTAATTTATTAAACTAATTCATTCATTTTGCAGTAGTCTATGTAAACCAACTAAAAATTTCGATTTCAGTCCAAAAAGCTATTGTGGCTTTATATTTTTGCATAAAACATTTGTATAGTATCCATATTTATAAAAGCTTACACTGAGAGATACTTTGTGACATTTCTTCTGATTTTCTGTTTCAAAAAGTATCTGCTTTCAAAAGGGAGAAATATTTCTTTACGGATTATTTACGGAAATCGAGAAAGAAAATGTTCTCCCTTTTGAAAGAAAATTCTTCTGGAACGAGAAAATCAGAAGGCTCAGTGTATTTCGATAAATAATTTACTATATTTATTTATTTTCTATTTGCGTGAAACACACACGTATAATAATGTTCTAAGTAGTAGACTCAAATTACTATATAATAGCGTGCAACATTTCAATAACTTACAAAAACTTTTAATCTTTTCTGCGAAAAGTAAGGCGTAGGATTTCAAACAAAGATAGCAAGCACTATAACGTTCACTCTTTGTGTTCGCTTAAAAAGGTTGTTAAGGAACCCGGCGGAGTATCCTTTAAATAACGTCCAGTGTTGTGACACGTTTTATACGACGCGACGGCCGTCGTCGTGTCCAGGTTGAAATAAAACGCGACACGCTCTTGAGAAAAATGCTCGCACTAAATTGCGTTAAATAACCCTTGTGGTTTGTTGAAGCTGACTTCTTAGTACGCTTGTCCGTAAACTGTGCCATTTTCTGTATGAAGAAGAGAAATAAAATAACTACTAACTAGTACAATTAGAACGACATTATTGCAGCGAACTCCCGCGGCATTTAGTGGAGTAAACGAAGCATTTTCGTCGGAAGTCCTCAGAAACAGCTCCGATTTTGATGATTTTTTTTTAAAATTCTTGTTTTTTATACATTATTTAAAATCAGAAACGTTTTGAAGCGGGGAAATAATTTTTAGTATTTTTTTATCCATATGTGCGATATTTATCTACGAAGTCCAGAAAAACGCTACTTTCTCTTTGAGAAGTTGTAGAGGAGGTCAAATGCTACAAATGACCTCTAAACACTTATGGGCGAAAACCGCCCGTTTTTGAGTTATTGATCGTTTTCAGAAAAATACGTATTTGTTTCTTTTTAAAAAAAAGTAAGGCATATTGCCGACTTTTTATTTAATTTCTAAGTACTAGACATCTCAATTAATAATTGTGAATACTAAAATAAAAATAATCTATGTAGGTTCCCCGGTTAGGGATCCAAGACTGTACCAGTTTCATAATTTCTATTGGGTTACTTTGCAAAAAATACTATTTTTTTAAAAAGTTACAGAAATTTTTGGCCTGCAAATTATTTGCAAATCTTTTACACATTCTCAGCTATCTAATGATGTACAAAACTTTAAAATAAGTTGAAAATTAGCTAAAAAAATGATAAAATAATAGCACAAGGGAGAAATTTCTTAACGCTTAAATCTTAAATAAATCGTTCCTATCGATCAATTGAGCTATCCCGTGGCCAATTTTATGATCAGACTTGAGCAGATCACATATTCACAGTAAACTGTTACCTCTTTCTAAGTAGAAACTACCTCTAAACAAAGAAAAAACGATTTGTTTAAAATTTAAGCGTTAAAAAATTTCTTCCCTGTGCTATTGTTTTATCATTTTTTTAGCTAATATTCAACTTATTTTAATGTTTTTTACATCATTAGATAGCTGAGAATCTGTAGAAGCTTTGCAAATAATTTGCAAGCCAAAAATTTCTGTAACTTAAAAAAAAAATAGCTTTTTTGGCAAAGTAACCCAATAGAAGTTATGAAACTGGTACAGTCTTGGATCCCTAACCGGGGAACCTACAAAGATTATTTTTATTTTAGTATTCACAATTATTAATTGAGATGTCTAGTACTTAGAAATTAAATAAAAAGTCGGAAATATGCCTCACTTTTTTTTTAAAGAAACAAATACGTATTTTTCTGTAAATGATCAATAACTCAAAAACGGGCGATTTTTGCTCATAAGCGTTTAGAGGTCATTTGTAGCATTTGACCTCCTCTACAACTTCTCAAAGAGAAGGTAGCGTTTTTCTGGACTTCGTAGATAAATATCGCACATATGGATAAAAAAATACTAAAAATTATTTCCCCGCTTCAAAACGTTTCTGATTTTAAATAATGTATAAAAAACAAGAATTTAAAAAAAAATCATCAAAATCGGAGCTGTTTCTGAGGACTTCCTAAGATTGGCTATTTTACGGCTTTATTTACTCCACTAATTACTCTCATTAGAATTTCTTAGTTTTATTCCTTGTCAAACCTCTGACAAAGAATGACAAAGGGAACCTCTGTGCAAAATATCAGCTTTCTAGGTCCAAGGATTTGAGCTGGGCCGCGAGTGAGTCAAGACTTTTTATTTTATTTTATTTTATTAGATGTATTGACTTTGCAGTTTGGTTCGTCTGGTAGTGTAAATATTTATGGGCGGATATTTGCTTAACATCTGGTGACCCGGCTTACCTACTCCTATGATTGAAATTGATACTTTTCAAAAATCTCATTTATATAATAAACTTGCAACCAACCTGAATTTTTTGCTCGCAAGTTTATCCTCCGCTGAGGTACGTCATTTTAAAAGTTGATTGTTTTGTTACTTCTATCCTAAAAATTCCTATAGAGGCTATAAAATAACGTTAAAATAATGCGCCAATGAATATACAAAGAACGTTATAACTTGGTTAGCAAAAATATGTTTTTTTTTTAAATAAGTATATCAAACACATCAGCTGCAAAATATAAGAGCTATTTGATATGAGAAAGATAAATTAGGGTAACCCAAAGGGACACTCGCGGTCCCTGTTTGGCCATTTTCCATAACAGTGCCCCGAATCTTAATTAACAAAACCAAAGATAATGTTACACAAAAAATATTAAATTACTATGACGGTTTTGAAGTCTTTTTATTCGATATGTTTGATTGGAATCTCACCGTGCAATGATGCAACCTGACAGCCAGTTAACCTGAGAGGGTAGGTATACCAGATTTTCGCACATTTTTGACTGTCTTGAAATCAAAATAAAATTACTCGGTTTGTATTCAGAATTATACACTTCCTGCACCAAGTTCGCTTCAGTCTAACCAAAGCTTAAAGCTGTAAACTTGGAAAACGCATGTAAGTAGGTACACGCCTTTCTTTCGAAGACCATCACTACGTGGATTCACGTGAATCCGAGCGTGAACGAATTCAAATAAGTGCAATTTGAACACAATAATAGCCAATATTAAATGTGGAATAGACAAATATTGCGACAAAAATAGACACAAAATATGTTCTCAAACAAGCGTTGAACACGTGTTTATTGAGTGAACGTGAAACTTGATTTCGTAAGCAAAAACCATCACACATACTACATCATACTTAGTTACAATTTAGTAATCTGCAGGTCCTATAGTTAAACTAATTACTTTATTTTTTGTAGTGTACTGGAGCAGTGTGTTGCGGGGTTCGACCGTACATGAGGAAGATCTTCCGAGCGGGTGTCATGCTCGGTGCCCAGTTCGTCCAACGGTCATAATATAGTCTTCTGGGATTAAAACTTCATCAGCGTGATTCAGGACTTCATTATCTATTTACGTTTCATAATGTAGATATCTGCGGTGATATCTTGTGAGATTGTTGTGAGTTTTGCTTTCCGTCTGAGGTCGTATCGTCGATCACCACATCGGTGAGATGGAGTTTTTTTTTCGGATTTGTAATTTGCTCTGTCTATAATGCTCACAGACAGGGCAAGTTACAAATCTGTTAACATTAAAGACAGAGCAAATCCGGAAAATCTCCGGAGAGTGGAATATTTTACGATGAGGTTGAGCGTTATTAATACCTGCGATGTTATCCTTGGATTTATGTTAAGCGAATTCCGCGCTTGATTTATGAAGGAAAAGCCATTTGCTCGTGAATAGTTAAAATTTCAAATTTAATAGCGTCATTTAACTTAAAATACAAGTTTATCTTATATACAAGTGCAGTAAGATTAAGGTGGTACGAAACGTAATATAAATTATGTGACCTTTACGGAGCGACCAAGCTCTCTAAATAAAGATTAAAAAAAAGTTTGAAGATGACGTGTTAAAGAAAAAAATATTTATTTTTTAGTATATATTAGAATATAATAGATTTTTAGTCAAATTTTTTACAAGTGATTTCGTCGAAAGAATTTACCACTGGATCGAAATGCCATTCCTATCGAAAAGAACCAGTAAGAATCACGGCAGTTGCTCTTATCAGCTGCTTATTCAAAAAAACGTTGGAGATAATGAAGATTATGAAGGTTATAATAAGGTAAGGTCCAAAATACGGAGATTAAGAAGGTTTTGTGAGCCAATAACATTAGAAATGCTACTTCGCAGCTTTCGTTCTTAATTCAAAATAACGCGAAAATTGATTTTCGCTCACTCAGTTTTATACAACAAAGGTGAAATTTGGAATGAAATTTTGAGCTAAATGAAAATTCCATTAAGTACCGTATTTCACATCACTAAACTTCAAGGAATAAAGATCGCACGACATCAGTTTAATCCCGTTGCAACCACAGCTCCGAGTTGATTAAAAAACCACTTTTCACGTCCCTGAATGTGGTTACTGTATGCTGAGATCTGATAGCTGACTGTCTGTAATCTCTCTGATCTATTTCATAGTGAGTGAGTTCATTGAGAGATTCCTATCTGCTTAATTTAATTACGGTGGCAGAAGTTTATGAGAGACATTTTTATATTACGAAGTAAACTATGCCAGTATACCTAATTCATGCTAATATAATAAATGCCAAAGTTTGCCTGTTTGTCGGTTTGTTATCGGGAAAAAGATTTTTTTATATTAGGAGTAAACTATGCTAGTATACCTAAAACAGACTAATATAATAAATGCCAAAGTTTGCCTGTTTGTCGGTTTGTTATCGGGAAAAAGATTTTTTTATATTAGGAGTAAACTATGCTAGTATACCTAAAACAGACTAATATAATAAATGCCAAAGTTTGCCTGTTTGTCGGTTTGTTATCGGGAAAAAGATTTTTTTATATTAGGAGTAAACTATGCTAGTATACCTAAAACAGACTAATATAATAAATGCCAAAGTTTGCCTGTTTGTCGGTTTGCTATCGGGAAAAAGAAATAGACGACAAGGTCTAGAAAAGTGGTAAAATGACACAATATTATTATTTCTAAAATAATAATCCAACCATCCAACCAAAATCGGGTTAAACTAAGATAACTGTTTATTTAATTAGTATTGTATACTTTGATATACTAGGCTTAGTTTATAATTCAAAATAGTCAAATTGGACCTTTAAGCCCCGCTCTACCCTACCTATAGAATATATTCCCTACAAAAAATATATGAAAAATGCCGTGAACGTGTTACGTCCATGGCTAAATAATAATACAAAATCAAACAAGCAAATAGAAGCGATTTGAAATACACTCAACGTGATGCGCAATCAATATTGATGTTAGGCTGCCATTCCACAAAGGATTTTATTAGTATTAGGTATATGCACAAACAAGAATGTTTATAATTATTTCTATATTCTTTATAGTCGTATTCCTCTTTGCTGAGGGTCGTGACTCCTTTCCATTAATCACATAAGGCAGCAGTTCTTTTAGGATAAAACCCCTGCTAGACACCCTTAAACTTTAAAACTTTAACGGACATAGGCTACTTTTTATCCCGGAAATCAAAAAGTTCCCGCGGTATTCTTAAAGACCCATCCGCTTAACCGATTTGTATGATATTTGGTACCGAGGTAGCTTGCGTCCCTGTAATTGACATTGGCAACTTTTTATCCCGGAAAATCAAACAGTTCCCACAAGATCTTTAAAAACTTAAATCCACGCAGACGAAGTCGCGGGCATACTAGAGTATACTATATATCTCGCTTCGCATCCTCACACTCCTAAATAGTGGACAGGGAGCCTTTCTAGTGAAGAGCTTATAAAAACATGCGTGGTTGCGTGTCGATTGAACGGTCCACGGAATATCGTTGCAAACGGCACGAATGCTATGATAAACTGGATAAAACAAAATTACGTCTTCATACTCGGATTTTTATGGATTTGCAATGATAAAGGTCTCTACTTAGCAGAAAGTATACAAGCGTAAATACTAAGTATATTATCATAGAAATAGAAGTTTTTTTTTTAAATTCTGTCTGTAATCTCACCTGGTTGTAAGTGATGACGCAGTCTAAGACGGAAGTGGATTAACCTGAAAGGAGTATGGTAGTTTTTATTAAACCTATACCCCTTTGGTTTCTACACACACACAGCTTTGCCGGTAGGGTGGTAACTAGCCCCGGTCGAAGCCTCCCACCAGACCAGACCAGTGATTCAGAAATTATAAAATTCCGAACCCTGCTGGGAATCGAACCGCCCACTAATAAGACCAACCGCTAACCACTGCGCTAGGGAGGGTGTCAACACCAAGACCTTTTGTTACAGAGTATTAATTTTCATTTCCATATGCTTGATGGGCTTCGATTCGGCACAAACAGCTGTCATTTGGCTCACCTCTTCCAGCATACTTGCTTACTTGGTAGGTATATGTCCATTTCTAGCGGACAAAGGTGGTTTTAAAATACTACACAGATTAATTACACTACTTAGGTAAGTTGGGCATCCAAAAGCGGCTCTGACAGTATTAATTCATCTCACAATCGTCTGCCCAGACAGTCGTTACGTTAGGAAATAGGTCGAGCGATCGTTTCAGGTCAAGATTTTGTACACCGAAACGACCTTTGCTCTCTAAGTATTTGTGTTTCTCTGTGTTCGACACTTGTTTTAATATTTTTAGGTGGACTCAAAAATACCGAGACGAGAGAAGAATACCACAACGCACAGATAAAAATGATAAAATGATTTGCTTTATATGTATAGTGTATACATATACAAGATCTTTGTATAGTACTGCGCGGAATTTATTAATATCACGAATGCCAAAAAACTCGTTTGTTCTTAACTATAAATCAAGATTAAATGGCGATGATGTTTCAAATCTATGTAGATACACCTATACCTACTTAACTTTTATTTGAAAATATTGTTCATTTCGAAACAACGACAAGAAAAAGTACACTGTGCCATTTTGCACCTGGATTTTTACGGTAAATATCAAAGAACAAATATTCTTATCTCGTAACGTCCTTTGTGGCGCAGTCATTTTAGATAATCTTATATTTTCCTTTGAAATGGCCGCCACTTTTCTAGCGCCGCGTGAAATTATTTAATGAACTCCGCTTTATGGGACGCTGCAGGCTTTTGCGGTAAATTTTTAGCCTCTACAGAATAGCTGCAACGTTTTTTATTATGATCCTGAAAAAAGAAATACCATAATTACACTGCTACATTTTACAGGAAATATCATTTTATAGTTTGGTACTGCGAAACAAAGTTCTTCTGTGCATTGTATTTTTACAACAGGTGTAATTTAAATTCTCCATTGGATAGCATTCTACCATGTACAGGTGATATTAGAAGCGTCTGCTTATAATATTAATTAGCGTCAGTTATTCAACTCAGTTTTAGCAAGCGTCCAGTTTTTTAAGGTCTCAGTTATTTCTCAGTAAAATCTGTTTCATTATTTAATCATAAATACTTTCAATGCCCATTCTTTTCCTTTCATTGTGTTCCTAAGCTGCTCGCTCTGGAAAGTGCAAGAGTTATTATCTACCTAAGTTCATAAGCTTGTTATCAACTATATAATAGTTATGCCCGCGACTTCGGCCAAGTGGACTACACAAATTTCAAACCCTTCTTTAGCTGACGTCTACATATGCTATCTGCATGAAAAGGTAGCAGACAGAGACACTTTCGCATTTATAATATTAGTATGGATGAAGATATGCATGTCGGCTTTGCTACTCGGTAGGTATATGAGACGAACTGCTTACAAACTAACACAGTTTCGCAACTAATTATAAGACAATTTGCTGAGTAGCGGCGAGATTCCCCATTGTTTTTGCGTAGTTTTGCTGCACTTAATTGCTAGTTCTATAATAAAATTTGTTTTCCTTTCTAATTTGATGTTAAAATTATTTGAGCTCGTCTTTGTCTTCCAAAGACACGATATGGCGACGGGTTCATAGCCTCACCGCTTCGTCCCACTGGTAGGTCTACGGTATACAACTATGTACTCCTGGTTCCACTGGTGATCCAATGATATACCACGGATCACAATTAAAGTCCCATAGGTGGAACTACGGAGTACCATACCATAGACTCGTGGTCTAAGCTGTGTATTAATAGATCAGTCAGTTTAGGAGAAGCATTTTTACTGTAGGTATATAATATATATCTAATATAGATATATCTGAGAATTTCATTTGGTACTCCATAATCAAGCCACATAATACCTATAGAAGATTACGCTATGAGCAGTAACTATGAAGATATTGAACAATTAACTCGAGTTACATAATGGTCTGTCAATTAAGACCCCCACTCAGTTGAGCTTAGCATTTCACTATTATCCTAAGCCTAACACTAACATTATTGACTGCCCATAATATGATACTCTCCACCGAATATACTCGTAGTTAGGGTGCCTATCCACTGGGTAAATTGGAGACGTGCTTAATAAACCAATCAGATTAGGTACACAGAGATGACGTTATATGTATAATTAAATCGCTATCTACCAATAATTTTAATTGGTTTGTTAAACACATTTTCACTCCATTCCGCTTCATTGGACAGGGACCTTAAATATTCCTATTAGTATAAGTCAGTTAAAGGTATTTGTCTGTCACGATGCACCTACTTCGTTATTTCAGAGTTTGTTTTATTTGTCTCTTTGTAGAAAATTTTTCCCTGTCGAAACGGCTTCTGGTCGATATTGAAAAAGCTGCATCAATCTCAATTGTTGTGATTGGCTGAGTTTATGACATTCTTTCTGATTTAATGCATTTGAACCAATAGTGAGAGTGCATCGGCCAATCAGTGGTAATTGCGATCGTCACAGCGTAGCTGTCAAACTACTACCCACAGTAATATCCAGCTACTCTCTGCCTAAAAATAAAAAAAAACTGGCGCGTGACCCAAATATTCGTTGCATGAGCGCCAAATTGAGCGGACGCTAAAATGTTTGGGGGTAGAACTAAATACAATGTGAGCCCACTCTATTGAGTTTGAAAGAAAAATCTTTCCCCAGTTTTCACGCTTACTTGAAGAATTTGTGATGTTAAATGTACCCACAGGGTATGCTTAATTACTTTTCCATGTAACAAGAGGGCTCTACATTTTGGGAACAAAATCTTATCCTCAAAAAGTTAGTTTGTAAAGCATCTAATATTCAAATTACGATTATAAAATCACCGCTGGGGATTGTATTTTACTTCTATAATTGTGGTTGCCAATTGATTTGTGTTGTGTGATGGATAAACGATTCCTGCCAAAAATTATGTTTTCTATCGATTAAAGGATTACCACTGTATAGAGTTTTCTAGATCAATGGACGTTAACGACAAGAATACAACATGAGGAAACTTATATGTCTGAGAGTTATCCATAATATTTTCAAAGTCTGGCAATTTGCATTTGGCCAGCATGCTGGACTATGATCTTAGCCCTTCTAATTCTGGGGGGAGACCCTGCTCAATATTGGGCCGGTACACTACTAGGTAATAACATACTATCTTTTCTGTACTATGTATTTGATGTGGATACATAATAAAGTTAAAGTTCACGTCTCTTTGAGTTTCCACACTTCGTACAGGATTTCCTCGTCATATAATCTAACTCCGCATAAAAGAGCGTCAGTTTTTATATTCCTTTTTGTAGCGTGCTCTCTCAAAGAGGAGTTTTATCGAAAGACTCAAGGAAATATCTTTTAAATTACCTTTTCTGTTGTGGCACGTTTTATACGACAGGTGCCGTGTCCACTAAGCTACATGCTCTCGAGAAATTGCCACTACTAAATTACTTTGAAACCACATTAAAGGCCTTTGATAAGACTTAAAACAATATGCCTGCCCATGCCCTTTATTTTCTTTATGTATTACAGTGTATAACGTCACAATATAGGTACCTATAACCTTTCTTATTAGACCACTAATTGGCAGATTAGGTACCTACTTATAAAAGCTTCTTGAAAATAAAGATTTTTTAAAAAGATCACTTAGGCACTGATCTGATCTGACCAGGTCAAGTCATTCATGGCCTTCCACATCACTTTACATACAGCCACTAGGAGTAACCTATGAGTAACGCCAAGAACTTTAACATAGCAGGCCTACAGTGACCATTACGAAGACAATTACCTGTTATGGATACCACCTTCACTGATATCAAACTGAGAGATTATATAGTACTGTTCTATTCAAAAGTCATTATTTTATAGTTAAATAGGTTATTTTACTAAACTGAATTAATTGAAACTAATGATGGTAAGTTATTTTCATAAAAGTAAAAATTATAGGTAAGCATTAATCTCTCTAGGAGATTTCTGTCATTTTATGTACAACATATACATTACTTCTCTACATTAGAAATTGGAGTTATTCGTATACAAAATGTACAGGCTACAGGCGCCTCTAGTTACATTATTCAAAACTCTGTCAGCTGTTGTGCCACGTGCGAGTTGGCAGACGAAACTTTTCTTGTACGCCAGATATTCTGAGGTAAAAGTTTTCTAACAATTTTTGTGCAGTAATCAAAGTAAACTGCGCTTGTCTAGGCATTTTAGATAACTTTTACATGAAAGTTATCTAAATATTATGTCTTGTTACTTCTTATCGTCTAAGAATATTTTTGTAAGTATTTGAAAATCGTCGTAGGTTAGCTGTTAGAGGCATCGTTGGCAAAATTTATTGTTGATGTACATGCATAATATTGTATGGTTGATTGTACATACATAATATACTTAAAGAAAAAAAAAAATTTAAATTACCATCAGCCTAGCTACAGTTGATGCCACAACGCTTTCTGTTGGCTTTTCTGAACATTTGAGGTATATATCTGATTTTCATAAACCTTACGTGTTTGTATTTTGCTACTAACAATGTATCACAAACTTTTCGTCGAAGAAAACATCGAGCCGAACTCGGAATATCTCAAGAATGGGTATAATAATAATAATTAGGCCAATTTGCCTTTATCTCGGTGTCTCTATGCAACCCATATTATAAATGCGAAAGTGCCTTTATTTGTTGGTTTGTCCTTCAATCACGTCACAACGTAACATTGGATTGACGTGACTTTTTACATGGATATATTGACTATATTATGCTACTTTTTATACCGGAAAACCAAAAAGTTCCGACGGCATTTTTAAAAACCTAAAGCCACGCCGATAAAGTCTCAGTTATGAGTTAGTTTGACGGCCTGATGTTAGAGTAGGCCCTTTCTCAGCAATGGGAGACTATTGTACTGTTATACTTTCAGTTGCTTTTTCCAAACAGAAAATAATCTTGTTGACGTCCAATTAGAAAACTTTCTTGGAAAGATTTAATTTCAGTCGACTTAAAACTAAAGCTGATTAAAAAGATTAAAAGAGTCGCGACTACCGACAGTGTCTCTCCATTAATCCAGGGATTTATGCCGGGACAAAGTTAATTGGGGGATCTAAATGCGAAGGCTGTTTTCGTTTTACTTCCTAGAACATTCCGCCTTCCGTTCTAATTGTAATAGAGTTGTTACTGACTTCGTGAACACAACTTTCGGAAATGTGTTGCTTTTAGGCAATTTTCTAAGCAGTACTTTTTTTCCGCCAAGCATATTTTGTCCTACTGGTTTATTTTTAGCATAGATATTCTTTGTAAAAAATGGAATACGCGCCCTAGATACACTCGTAGTATTTTTTGAAAACTTTATTGCACACACAAAAATACATACAGGAAACATTAGAATAAACTATACAAGACTTTTTTTAATTGATTATAAGCAAGTTCTTGACCACAATCACACCTGATGGAAAGTGATGATGTGGCTTAAGGTGGGACGCATTTGCCTATTGATGAAGATGCCTACTGGTGGTGTCATCAGTACAATAGTCTAGCCGAGTCTAGCCAGTCTTAAATATTCAAATCCCTTTACCCGAATGAAGTCGGGGCGGTTCAGCTAGCTATAAAATAAAAAAGTTGGGCAAATTAATTTTGAACTGAAACATTTCTACCCATGTTACAAAATTTCAATACTGTCCACCGTATATTAATTTTGTGTTATCAGTTATTAATATTGTGTTTACCGAAAGCCTGGTCCGGTCCACACGCCGCGCTGGACTTAACGAAGATTTAGCGACTTAAAGCGGGCTTACATTCTATTATAACTAAGTTTGTTTTGTATACAATATCTGCATCGTGGTGATGTTTAGTTTGTAAATTAGGAATATTCTATACATGAGCGCTGCAGCCCAAGAAACATCATTGCGACAACGCTTTCTTGCAGGAATCAAAAGCTTAATTTGCAATAATCCGCTGGAACAGACAAATCTGTGTGGAGCAACATGCAGCTTGCGATATGCACTGTTCGCCTTCCCAATGCTACACATGCAGGAAAAGTCAGCCGTCAAGCAAGCAACACACACAAATCTCCCAAAAATAATATGTTTATAGTAAATTAAGCTTTTGGTCCCTTACACCTATATCATGGACTTTCGCAAAGTAACACTGCTTCGATATATTTTTCTGGCAACTTTTGCTAAGCTTGTCGTTGCGGGAAAGCGTTATCGTACTGAATGTGCTTGGACTGCTGATTGATAGAGTTGCTTAGGTTATGCAAATATTAGCCAAGCGGAGGACTTGGATACTCGTCGACAGTTAGTCGATTAGGTATGCAAAGTTTGAAATAGATACTATATATTTTATATTCTATTCATTCTATACATAATTTAAACGGACAGTCATCAACATAATCATCATGATCGACTCATCGCCCGCCCACTACTGAACACGGGTCTACTCTCAGATTTAGAAGGGTTTAGGCCATAGTCCACTACGATAGCCCATTGCGAATGCTCCTCATCAATTTATTAACATATTTTTAATACGCACAATATTTTTATGTAAAATTTTCATCTTAGGTTAAAATGTAATATTCCTAAAAGCACGGAAAAATTTCCTAAATACATTTGAGAAAGAGGCGAGAAAGAACGTTTTAAATTTTGGTTAAAAACGCTGAAAAAGTTCTACGAGTAAAAGAGTCAGTTAAATCAAGCTTAGATTGCACAGAAAAGTAGAGATCGTTTTACTCCGGTTAAGGCTAGACAGACACGATGCGCAACGGGCAGCGAAACGCGATGGCGGAAGCATGTAACTACGATTTAATTAATGTTTGTAGAAATTGAGTGTCGAAACACAATAATCTTTGAATAAAATGGACCTGAATAATGTACCCTTGATTTAAAGTGAAAAATTGTGTAAAAAAACAGTACCAGTGATTTTAACTTGGTGATATTTCAGTTCCTGAAGAATAATCTTATTAAGTTCTATTTTATTATGAAGCTAATTATGTGTTTGGACGCTGGATGTAGCACTTATAGATACACTGTAGAGTGTGACGGCGTGTCGGCGTGTGTGTTACATTTCCGGCACGCTTTTTATTCGATTGTTTTTTGTTGAGACAAATAAATCAATCGATTGTTTATCCAACAATTAATTTGTTTTATTTTTTGCGACAACCGCTCATCGCTAGTGTAATAGCAGGTTTCATACAGCTCCATTGTAAGAAATAATGCTTGTAATATTCGATCAGAGCTGTAACAATTTGTGATATGCCGTTATGTCGTTGAACAATAGGGTATTTTACTCTTTTTTGAAAAGTGTCTCAATTTAATCCTAAGGTGATAATTTACCACTAGAATCTTTTTTTAAATTTTATTCAATCGATAAGTACCAAAAAAAATCATTTAAATTTTGCATTTTAAATTTTCGCGCGCAAGTTGACGAAAACGGTAGCTATGCTACCTAGACGCCATGTTATGACGTCATCGGTATAGTAAACTAAACTCACAGAGTAGGCAGGAACTAGAGATCACAAAGTGGCACAGAGTAACTTTGTCTGTAAACTAGATAGTAAGCTCACAAAGTATCAGTACCTCCTACAGATGACAGATTGACACAGTAATTTTGTCTCTATACTAGATTGTAGTCTGTGATAATAATAATTCTAAAGTAAACAACAACAAGCTGACGCGGTGATAAATTATTAAATTATTACAATTTAAAATGACAAAATGAATGATGAATTAAATGAATGATATAAAATTATTTAAATTTATTAAATTATTATAATTTAAAATTTATTTAAATTTAAATTTTTAACTGTTTCTTGCTAATTTAAAATGAGTTATTATCCATATCATTGGTGTGTCGTTCCTGAATGTAAGAAAATTGTCTATGGTTCCCTTGTTCCCCATACATTAGGCTAAAAATATCGTTCCATAACACGCTTGTTGATGAAAAATAAATGACTAATGTAAAGAAAAAAACCATGTGCCTCACGCAAAGATGAAAAGTATTTTTAGATTTGGGAGCCCAAACTTTTTAATCCATGCATCAGTAATCCCAAATTCGTGCAGTTCGATTCTTAAACCTTTTGTACTGTGGTCATGCAATTAGAAAGGGAAGGATTTACTGACATGATGACGTAGTAATATGGCGGGTACATAGGCGGCTAGCGGTTCGCATAATTGTTGCACAGATAAAAAAAAGTGAAAATTTCGAATTAAAATATAAAATTTATTTTATAATTTTGTGAACTGATACTTACACTGCCCGTTTTCTTATTGCCTAAACTATCGTAAATAAATATTTTTAGATCATTTCTCACTAGGTGTAAAATACCCTATTGGTAACTTCTAAGGGGTATTTCTAAGGCAAATTCTCACAAATAGCGTGGAGCGGCACCAAGACGCGGATTATTATTTTTGAAGACAGGTTATTTACTTTGATAATTAAAATAAGCACGCTAATGCACATGCGTCATAACCAGCGGCACCTCGATGTCACCCATCGTCACTCGTGCCGATTGGTCTGCTCTTAACCCTCAAGTAGTCGTTGCTCGATGTATTCCTCCAAGCCTTTAATTCGATTGCATTCCCGGTAATACACAAACCCGCCGTAGCGTTGAGTTGATTAAAAAAGCACTTTTCTCGCCTCGAATGTTATATTGAGATGGGATAGTTGTATTTAATCTTCGATCTGATGCAAGGGCTCAATCTTTTTTAAACTGACGCGCCCCAGCTTCCCACGATTTAACTATAAGCTATACTTTGCTCATTCATGCTATGCTATTTTTAGAGTACATAGCATCTACCTACCTACACTACACTACATCTATTTTATCAAATTATCCATTTAATAATCTAATTGGTTTTAATTCTGGGGAGTTAAACTCAAATAAATAAAACTAAATTAAAAAAAAATACGCCTAGAAAAATGAAATTTGGGAAAAAACTAGGTAGGTATAATAAAATTATACATATTTTACTTATGTCTTTATCGCGTTCAGCCTGACTGTAATACTCATAAAGACAACTCGACACTTTCATCTATAAATAATCTGAATCAACTCAATTATTGAGCTTATATTTGAAGCGGCTATAATACCTAGCGGCTTTTAATATTAGCCCAGTAATTGATATTTCAATATCAGTTAGTGAAATGTGGAGGATTAATAGGTCTAAAATTGGACGGACACGTTAATCCAAATTGTAAGTGAAAGGGATAGAAACTCAAATATGTGAATTTTAATCGTGTCTACGAATGTAACATGGAATGTGTTAACTCTACTCTGCAGAAGTTACCCTGACATCTACTAATACACGCTGGAGCTGCTTCAAAAACAGGTCGGTAATAACCTGTTTTGAAGAAGCTTGATTTGCGTTATTTTGGTGGTGAGCTGCAGTGACCGTCACGTGAGCGTAATTGGAACTAAATGTTATTGTAGAGACATCTAATAAAATAATCTAAGGTCAACACGAAGACCATTTGATAGAAAGTGTCTTTTTTATTTCCTGGTAGGTATAATGCATAAGTTTTAAGAACGCACTCGAAATATTTACACTGTTTCACCTGTCATATCAAAAGTTAGGTTTACCTGCCCTAAGATTAAGGACTAAAATCGTACTTTTAACAAGACAGTTGACACATTAGCGAGGTGTTCTCGAAATATATATGCACTATACGCTTGGTGGGAGGTGGGGCTCTTTGACTCGGCATAAAAATCACTCTACACCTCTTCCAGCGTACTTGTATATGCTCATTTCAGCGAGAAGTTATAAAATAGTAATTTAATTAGATTAAACTATTTTATCGAAGAAATTCCAGCTTTGTACCGTAAACTGGAACGTGAAGAGAAGAGCGTCAAGCAAAGCTATTTTCTGTTTTCAAAATTACTAAGTTCTACTAATCAGAATTTCAAATATTTTTGACCTTACAAGTTTCTTTTGAATTTATGTTGTACTTAAATTTAACGTTATCAATTCCTAGTTTTAAATATTAAATGAATAGTTGTTGTTAGCTACTGTGCCCACGATGCCTGTTTTTCCACAAAACACTTTCATATTTTCTATGTGATAGGTTTAATAATACTTATAAGTTGTTTAACGTGTATTTTCGTTTTTAATGTTTCACATATGACAGGGTCTCGGGTTCAAAAAATAATCCCTGTGGTGTGTCACTAAAATATTTTGAAGTGAAAAATATTTTGTATACTTAACAAACATTAGACATGTCTGTCATGCAAATAAGTTGTGATGGGAATAATTTATTGACTGTAAAGCATCATTTTCTAGTATTTTTGCTACTTAAGAGGGGTCTCTCCGTCACTCGCTTCATACAAACGTAATTCCAATTTCATTTGAATATTAAGCAACCAATGTCCATGAAATTTTGCAGACATATTCTAAAAACTAATGAGGCTCTGTAGCAGTGTTAAATTTAATATTGCCTTGGTGGTACGCTACGTAAAATTATATAAATTGAGTAATATAAATCTAACTGGGCAGCGTTGGGGAACGAGATATCTTCTCGTCCAAAATTCCTCAGCGTGTGGAGATCAAAGTCTTTGAATAAACGAATGATGGAGAAAGCTATGCTTGGAGTTTCTTTACATGATCAAATCAGTAATAAGGAGAGATCTGTTAGAGAATCACAGTAACTGATATCAACGGGGTGCGAAGCTGAAGTGGTAATGGGCAGAGCAAATAGTTCGAAAATACGATATACGTTACTAGACTGGTGACCTCACGCGGCCGAAAGTGCAACGTTGGAAGGCCCTTCACTAAGTGGACAGACGATATCGAAGGAGTCCCAGGGAGCTGCTAGTGTCCAGCGGTTCAAGACCGAAGAAGTCCCTACAAGAGACATGGGTGGTTGATAATGATGATGATGGTGATAATTTGAATTGTCGTGACTGGTGTCTGCGCTTATCTCGCTAACACATTCATATTTTAGGTTTGATACACTCTCGCTTATTACGGCGGGAATATAAAAAGTCACCGTGAGCCACAAGCCGTATGATAATTTATTAATACCTAGGGAAAAATACGAAGTCATTTATTTGGTTCATATACGCGTACATAATATGACCCACTTCATTAATGTTTTCACTTAGGTACTGTGACGTCTAGTTGGGGTGAAATTATAACGACGTACTTACTGGTAGCCTACTGTAATAATCGTTAAACCTAACAGTTGAAATCCCGTACTCGTATGTGTAAAGATGTGGGATGTGTAAAGATGTAAAAGCTTGGAAATTGTGTAAAAGTGATGAAATGGAAATCACGTCATACATGATATAATGTGGCAGAAAGAAGAAAAGCTTTGAAAAATTCATTCATGTGCGCGTTGGATTTGGACACGAACAGTTTACCACCGCACAAGAAATGATACTTTTACTCAATTATTTTTTTGTTTTTCAGGGCGGCCAATTTGAAATTTTCATTATTTGTTGTTATAGCGGCAATAGAAATACACACTCTGTGAACATTTCAACTCTCTATACCTATTACAGTTCATGAGATACAGCCCACTGACAGACGGACAGCAGAGCCTTAGTAAAAGGGTCCCGTTGGCTCCCTGCATGCACTATATTCCATGGCGCTTCCAAAATCAATTCTATATTCTAAGCTTTATGGCATTACTAGCTGACGCCCGCAACTTGTCTGCGTGGATTTAGATTTTTCAAAATCCCGTAAGAACTCTTGGATTTCCCGGGATAAAAGTAATCAATGTGTTAATCTAGTATATATATTATATAATCTATCTACATTCCTAATTTCAGCTAAATCCCTTCAGTAGTTTTTGCGTGAAAGAGTAACAAACATAGGTACACACATACATACACACAAACTTTCGCCTAGTATTAATAATGTGATACAAATTCCGTGAAAATTTCAACTCTATACCTATAATTACGGTTTATAAGATACAGCTTGCTGACAGACAGCTGACGAACAGTGCAGGTTTAGTACGAGGGTCCCATTGGCACACTTCGGGTACGAAACACTTGAAAAAGTATAAATTCCGTGTTTATGCCTATTATTAACAGGGCTCTATCCGTCACTCGTTTCATACAATCGTAGTTCCAATTTCATTTGAATACTAAGCATCCAAAGTCCATGAAATTTTGCAGACATATTCTGGAAACTAATATCTGTGTCTGTGGTGTTTTAGATTTTTCTAAAAATATGTAGTTTTAAAATTACAGGGGCTTAAAGATTTGTATGAAAATTTTTAAGACCGCGTAACTTTGAAACCGAATATGTTAACAGAAATCTGGAAAACCGCAGACATAGATATTAGTTTCTAGAATATGTCTGCAAAATTTAATGGACTTTGGTTGCTTAATATTCAAATGAAATTGGAACTACGATTGTATGAAACGAGTGACGGAGAGAGCCCTCTTAAAAAGGAATGCTACTACCTACCTATTATAATTTTTCGGATCGTCTAATGGAATTTTCCTATGGAACTGTAAATATGGCTGAGCCAATATCCCAATACGACTTGTGCGCTTGGCTCACGTTTCAACAAGACGATAGCAATATAAGGAATTACACGCTTCACTTAGTCCACTACAAGACTTATCGAGTGCCCACTAACTCTGTAATTGAATTCATTGAAAAATATCCCTATCCTTTAACTTATGTATGTATTTAATTTGTAAAATACATAGTTGTAAAAAAAATTAAGTACTATCAATATTTTATTTTTTATCTCGCTAATTCTTATATAATTTATAATAATCTGGTCACATTGATTTGATCAATTAATATTTTTAAAAAGCCTTACAAATATCTCAATAACTCTTAATAACTTAATAAGTTACTAATTGGTTTTGCATTGTTCTTTTTGAATTCATTAATTTGTTGAAAAATTTCGTTTCTAGCTACGAAGTTTTTTACCAAATGTATGTGGGACCACTCTAAAATAAAAATGGCAGCTATCAAATCGGTTTATCCAACAAAGAAATGCGTTTTTTGCAGACATGAAAGTTTCCTCACGATGTTTCTTCACCGCTAAATCAAATGTTATTTAATTGCTTAAAACGCACATAATTCCGAAAATTTACAGGTGCGTGCTTGGGATTGAGACCCCGACCTCCTAATAGAAGCCCAACGTTTTAGCCACTAGGCTATTACGATGAGGTTAGTGGTCGCGTTTTACAGTTTCCAACTCGCGAAAATCTCGTGTTCAACAACAAGCATTAGCCTTGAACGGCTCTTGTCCCGATTTTTGGGATTTTATTCCGATCTCTTTGTTTCCAGTTTCGTATTAGTTTGCTCTGTTTTACTAGTTTGGTGTGCTTCAAACGCTTGTAAGAGTTTTTAGTTTTAGACTAGTTTAAATGAAATAAAATCAAAAAAAGCTTTACAAGGCTTTTTAACCCCCGACCCAAAAAGAGGGGTGTTATAAGTTTGACGTGTGTATCTGTGTATCTGTCTGTGGCATCGTAGCTCCTAAACTAATGAACCGATTTTAAAATACTTTGTTTTTGTTTGAAAGGGGGCTTGATCGAGAGTGTTCTTAGCTATAATCCAACAAAATCGGTTTAGCCGTTTGAAAGTTATCAGCTCTTTTCTAGTTACTGTAACCTTCACTTGTCGGGGGTGTTATAAATTTTTAATTTACACTTGTTTACTGGCAAGCATATTTATTGGAATTGGGCTATCATCATACACTTGTACACGTAGTATAAGCGTATTGTGAAAAATACTATTGTCTAAATTCCTTGCAACCAACAGCCAGTGCAGCAGCAAACACAATCAGCGCAAAATGGCTTCCTCGCAGCTTTTTAGTTGCGTTACTTGACGCATCGAGAAAACGTTGCCGTAACAGTTATGCTTGCAGTGCTGGACGCGCATGAATGTGGATATACAAGTAGTACCTAATTAAAAAATTAAAAACAATACTGCTCTGCCATACAGAAGTTTAAAAAAAATTATACCCCGTGTTACTCAGGATGATGTAAGGGTTTGAACGATACCGAGTACATCCAAATATGTTTAGGCATAAGAAGCTATGGTGGAACAAAGAAACTCACATACAAACATAGAACTCTTTTTGGGCACGCAGGTGCACATCGTAATATTTTGGGAAAACCCGTGGCTTTGCTACGAGTCTATCCCAATTTGCCTTGAGCCCAAGATAAAGTTGGAAAAACAAATACCTTCTTACCAAAGTTTATAATAGCATTCGCTAAGAAAGCGCTCCAGAGTCTAGAACAATTCAGATTTGGGTGGCGTAAGATTCTTATGTTTGAATTCGAATTTCAGTAGTAAGCAGATTTCCCAGTTGCATTGTTTGTCCCCTGGTTAGCAGCCAAATGCTCTCATAACATTTACGTGGCACTGCAGCTCCCTTTTACAATTCAGAACCCTTTTGGGTGTGGACTTTATATTTTATGTACACTCGACTTTCGCTCGTAATTTGTCTCCGTTTGTTTTGACAGCAGAAAATTTAAATTTTCGCGGACCTAGAGTACTATTTCATGAAAATGCAAATAGAAATAATTTCTACAAATACTTAGTCAAAATTCTTTGCAAGTTTACAAGAACGTATATTTTACTACAAGCGATTATGTGGATACTTGCGAAAAACAAAAATATTCAAACTGATCTTTTATTCGTTTATATTATTAGTTTTTGACTAGCTTTTGACCACGACTTTATCCACGATATATTTGCAGTCTAGATATTAGGTATCAGCTTACAGTGAGGTAGTAGCTATCAGTGAAATTATTTTTGAAATCGGATGAGTAGTTTCGTCCAAAATTTACAAACTATATTTCTTACAGTGTAAATTTTATCTGCTACATTTTTGATTGGTCGCACGCGCGTACAACCCTTTAATTTAAAAGCAGCTTTGAATTTTTAAACTGATATACAAAAATATAACAATATGGCGATCCATACTTTTAGTCTCTTAGGAGGTGCAGTTCGTTTTTCCCACATAATAGTGACCTCTCTAATTAATTCAAGCGAGTAAACTCTGTCTCTAATAATGGCTCCCTTGCGCGTCATGGCCTTCAGTGGAAACACCGTAACGACTTTGTTTGGGAAATACTGCACTTTGTTCAAAGTCACCATTCAATTGCCACCACCACCTCTCCACCCATCTTTGTACTTGAGATTAACACTGGAATTCATAGTCAAGATAAGGGTTTTTCAGACGGCATGTGCCATATACTTACAATCTTAATACAATGTAGTTCTTTCTATTTATCTTTTCAAAATATAATATTATGCTGCAATTATTATAACTTGTGTGTGAAACTGAATGCAAAGACGAGTTCTTCTATGAAAATTTATTAAACATGCGCGATATGGCCTCGATTTGATAAAAATAATACAATAAAAAGTAATCTGGGTGTAAACGGACCAAAACCTGCGAAAGCTTACAAAAAACAACGTTTAGTGTTTATTCTCGGAAATAATGTTAGCACTTTTGCACGCTAGTTGTCTCCAAGGGGCTATTCACGAGTCCCTCGACATAATTAAATTTCCGCACTCTAAAATATGGCCGCCAACGCCCGCTTACAAAATAAACGAAAGTGAATATTTTAAAAGGTGTTACTTCTTAATGACTTTAAACCTTTCTAACTTTTCAAGGAAGATTTTTGAAGGTAACACTTTTTAGGCGTGTTGGGCGATTTTGGGATGGGTTAGGGAAAACTTCAAGGTTACATCAGTGACGTTTTTATTTTATTAGCTTTGAATGGTCCAAATTTTTAATGAAAGTATCCTTTTTCGTTAATCTCTTATAGTACCTCCTAACAGCTCTTTTTTCATTTCCGCCGGAAATCGTCACTGATTGGCAATTTTTTGGTGAAGAATGATTAACAAGCTGAAGCGACAGTGGGTAGGTCATGTTTACTGCAGAATCGATGGTCGCTGGAAAAGACGTGGTTTGGACCGGATATTGTTACCAGTACCCAGAACAGCTTGGAGCAACCAGCCCGCTAAACTGGGGAGTTGAAACATTTATTCATCGTGACTTTATGTTCAATAGCAATAAAATATTATTCCATCTATAAAATATACAAGTGTAAATTAAAAATTTATAACACCCCCGACAAGTGGAGGTTAAAGTAACTAGAAAAGAGCTGATAACTTTCAAACAGCTGAAGCGATTTTCTCAGATTATAACTAAGAACACCAACTAAGCTAAGAACACTCTCGATCAAGCCACCTTTCAAACAAAAAAAAACTAAATTAAAATCGGTTCAATAGTTTAGGAGCTACGATGCCACAGACAGATACACAGATACACACGTCAAACTTATAACACCCCTCTTTTTGGGTCGGGGTTAAAAATTAAGACTCCCGGCTGCTAAACGGTTAGTCCAGCGTAAGCAATCTGAATTTAAATTAGTTTTTTTATAAAAAGGAACGTTAAAAAAGTTCAAATTAATATATTCCAGATGCTGAAAGCCAATAAGGCAATCTGTTTGTAACTGTTGTCCGGTTGCCAAGTTTCAATGCACAATTTGCGCTCTGCACGTTTACAAATCCACCCAAACTGTATTTGTGTATCCCGCGATACCTACTGACGTCGCAGATGAAATTGTTTACTAGCCCCGATCCAAAAAGAGGGGTGTTATAATTTTGACGTGTGTATTTGTGTATCTGTGTATCTGTCAGTGGTGTTGTAGCTCCTAAACGAATGAATCGATTTTAATTTAGTTTTTTTTGTTTGCCTGGATCGAGAGTGTTCTTAGCTATAATCGAAGAAAATCAGTTCAGCCGTTTGAAAGTTATCAGCTCTTTTCTAGTTTTCTTATAGAGGTTTTTGTGTAGGGGGTGTTTTAGATTTTGAGTTATGTAGCTTCCGAGTATAAGTATTAATAATTCAGTAGGTTCGGACATCAGATAAAAGAAATTTTAACCATGTCTTTCTTCTTTTTAACACACAATGCATGTAGAAGAGGGGTTTTATGAGTTTGAGTTTTTGTGTACGTAGCATCGTAGAACTTACAAATGGACTAATAATTTATATGCGTTTTTTTTTTTGTAATTTATAGGTGTTTTCAATTGTTTTAAAATAGCTTTGTTTGAAGAAAATTTATTAAATTTACACCAGTCATATCTTATAAGTTGTACAATGTAGAAAATAAGAATCTCTTCGTCTAGCATGGTCGTGATACTAAGGCACGGTAGTGACGGTACTAATTAATATACCTGCTTATTATTTTAAACCAAAAACAGACTGCAGGTTCTTACTTGGATTGTATATCAAAATTTTGTTATTAGTTCAGGATATTTCGAGATCAAGTTTAGAAAATAATATTTAATTTGTTGTTTTGACCATAAGGTTATCGATTAATATTAGAGGTCAATGAAAATAAGCTAGACCAAAGGCAACTTTTTTTTTCAATGTGAAGTGTGGAAAATGCCAAAATTCTGACCTTTAAAGTTTGGAAAGCCATCCAGTTACAGACTGATAGGTAGACTGATAATTTTTGTACTTCTGCTATACCACAAGAACTAATCTACGCCAAAACTTTGTATTTCGCTTTTTCATTCGTATACAAATAATCAAATGAACTTCATTAATCTTTTCCGAAGGGTTGCTATTGTAAGTAAACACTCATAACGTAAATAATTGAAGATCGTACCTACCACAGTTCATAAGCCCAGCTTAAATGGAAATTGACACGGGTTTCCACTTAAATGTAAGAGCTTCCTATTTAGTTGCACAACCCTTATTGAGTAAACTAAGACGATGTGTTAATTACACTAATTTCATCTTAATGCCACACTTCAAACTGTGTAACGACACGTGAACTAGATTATTATATTACATTGTCATTTTATTATCTCATAAAATTTTCAAAACTATGCTAGAACTTTACTTTTTTATTTTATTTGCTCCTAATATAGTATTTTTTCTAGATTCTGATTTTCGCTAGATTTTAATACAGTTTCTACTGTCATTTTGAAAAACTCTCGACGAAAGTACCTACATTAATATATAAAATATTCCACTCTTCCACTCTTCATTCCAGACTTTGGAGAAGGTTAGACCCTTCGTGCGAAGCGGAGGAGAGTAACTTGTATCTTACCTTTTGCCTACTATAGTTAGAGCTCTATACCTACATAAAAATTAGATTAATAATGATTCTATCAACATGTTTGAATTAAAATCATGCAAAACAGGCAACATTAGAGCCCGTTTTAAAAAACCATATTAATATGATAAACTGATTTTATAGTAATTATTGATATGATTTGTGCAGTGTATTGTATAATAATCATTTGTTTCTGTTAATATTAATAATGATTTGCAGCTGAGCCTAGTTATATAGTTATAGGTAAGTACAAACCTAATCTAATGTTCTTGTATTAATTAATGCGGTTTGCGAAACTAGGTGATCAAACCACTGCATTGACGCAAAATACGGACTGCCACACCAATTTCAAATGACTGACAATAAATTGAATTTGTCTATATACTTACTAATATTATAAATGCGAAAGTATGTCTGTCTGTTACCGTTTCACAGCCCGTCCATTCAACCAATTTTGAACTACAGCTACAGGGTTGCCTGCATCCCGGAAATGGATAGAGATTTCTTTTTATTCAGGATACTCAAAGAGTTCCTATGGGACCTAAATGCACGTAATGCATATAATATATATGCATTAGTCAATGCTATCTTATTTATTTGTCTCTCAGACTTCTCAGGGATTGATAATAATTAATAGAATTAATTAAATTATTAAAACTAAGTATAAATAAAATTATTGCAATTTGTCCGCCAATTTGACCACTTGAGAATATTATTGGTCAATAAATATTGATGATACAGTAAAAGTTCTCAAATAATAATATGAAAAAACGAACCAAAATAAACAAAAAAACACAGTTTATTCTTTATATTTAACGTAGATATAGAAAAAAATATTTAAAAAAAAGTAATGGCGCGTTTCCACTATGTCGTCACCATAATTTATCGTTGTGTCGTTGTTAGAAAAGAGTCGTGGGCGACAGTGAATCGTGCCGTCCTATATCTGAACACCTCCATTCAAATATACAAGCTATGACGCTGTAAACTGCACGATTATTTATCGTCATGACAGATTGGGAACGCACCCTAAACAGTAAACCATTGCATTGATTAAACTCCATCCACCACAGTTTAAAATACGGTTATTTTTTTTTATTTTTTTGTTCATATTAAAAGAGTTTTTGCCTAGTTGTTGTAGTATGCTGGTATTTTACACTGGACACGAATACTAGGGGCCTCGGAATGGTAATGGTGTATTAATTAGTAATCGGTCTCATATCTCGCGTGACACCTTTAACTAGACCAAGGCACATGATATTTACCAGCCTATACTTGTAGGTAAGTAGGGTAATAACGTCCATTATACTTGTAGTTCAATTGTAAGCAATAATATAAAAAAAATCTTGATAAATAGTCGTATTCCCGTAATAACTATTATATAGGGCTACAGTAGTCTTGTCGCATAGTATCCAATAGTACCCAATTTGAATGAATGACTTTGACTTTGACTTTCCACAAGCAATTGTTTAATGCGCAGCAAGCGAAAAAACATGTGTAGGGTTTTAACTAGCATTAGAGCATTTCAGCGCATTTTTCTTGCCATCAGACCCACGGCATTAATAAATTGTAGCTTCACAGAAGAAGAAGAATTCTTCATAGAAGCAGCACTTCTCTTCGCTAATTTGAGTGAATTGTTGCACTTGCGCTTGTTCTATTAAAAAGGGTCCCAGCGCAAAATTCATATCCTATCCTGCTATGGAATCCTTTGCTGCGAGAATTGAAGTGCAATATATTATCTTCGATTCTCTTTGTTTTTCTTGGAGCTATGTTCGTTTTAAGTAATTTAATATAACTTGTTTTAATGGTTTTGGAAAATATCGTGAAAAAACCTGCTAGCATGAGTGTTCTCCATGATATTCTTTTAAAGGTTTGTAGTATGCCAATCCAGTCTTTACCAGCGTGGTGGTGAATAGACCCTTCTAATTCTGAGAAGAGACCCAAGTTCAGTAGTGAACCGGCAATGGATTGATGATGATGATATTAATATGATTTTATGTCGAAGGCTAATTATTTTGCCATTGATCTGGCTCCATACATTGCAACGAAACAAATAGTCGAGTCGTGATCAATGATCGTGATGTATAAAGCCACGCTAAAGCGTGAGACCCAATGCCCGGGATTCATACATATGCCATTATGATAAGGATTCACGACCTTCTATCATTTTGTCACAGTCCAATGTACTCAACAATATTATACGGCCCCTTAAGTTATAAATACAAGTATAGCTCGAGTATGAAGGGCTAAAACAATATTTATTTTTACCGTTACTCACTCCCACGTAATGTTTTGTATGAACAATACGTTAGCTTTGAGGGTTGACAGAGGGTAATCCTAGCAACCTCTTGGTTGAAAGTACGGTAAAGATAAAGCACATGCAATAAAAACTTTTAGCATCGGAAATATTTTGTTACTAATCTGTAGGAAATTTTATCAAACAATAGGCAAGAATAAAACTTTCCAGCATCAGAAATATTAGCAACTTCTGCGTTGATAATAATGCGATAGATTCAAGATCTTTTCGCATTCAACTCGACAGTGAGAACGTGATTGTGACTCATAGGTTAGCGATCATAACGAGATGCTAGAAATGATATCTGGGACCGACGGCTTAAGATGCCATCCGGGGCACAGAGAAAACGAACCAGCCAAATTCTGACCCCCAAATTCAGTCACCCATCCAGTAATGAACTTCTATTAACGTCGCAACTGGGCCACACGTCCTTTTACAGGAACTAGAGCGACTAAATCGAAGTGAAAACGTGAAATAAGTAGACTGGCTTCCAAAACAAAGATCAAATGTGCACAGTCAAGAGTTCTAACTTCGATCGATCAAGAACAGCTATAAAATCATCGATGACTGATGCTTCAAGTATCGTGTGTGCTTAGGCCCTAAGAACTGACCGTAGCCTTCAGTGCCACGCGCTCTACGAAACCGGGCGATCGTCTACGCCGTAGCACTACGCCGCTACGGTTCGTTACGGCTTAACTTTGTTTCGTAGTACAAAAATACCAAATCGTGAGTCGTTCTTTCAATAAATAATTCAAAGCTTGTCCGAACTTTGTGGGGAAATTAAATAGTATCGATTGTGTACGTTCCAATTGTGTTTAGTGGTTAAGGAAAAAATTAAATGTTTGAATAGATTACTGTGTCTATTTGAGGCCATTTCATAAATAATTAATCTATGGTGAGTACTAGATATTTTTAAATTAAACAACGAATTAATATTATGAATCAGTTCAGTAACTTTTAAGTATTTTTGGGTTACATTTTATGTTATAGCAAGGGCTTTCGATTAAAAAAAATATATTAAAAAACAGAAGAAAAAAGTACGGAAAATACAATTAGTACTTACTTTTAATCTCCACTATTAGTAATATTACGTAGTTTATCCGTTTTTTTTAAATCTAAACGATCATCGACGAAAACCACTACACCGATTACCATGAAACATCAATCCAAGTTGTGCTTGACCCGATAAATTCAAGGGCTAAGCTGATTATACGAGTAAATATTCATTGTATTTATCTAGTGGGCGACTTCGGCCGTGGCCAGTTACCTTACCGGCCAAACGATTTAGCATCTGGTATGTTCTGCATATAATACCAGTTAGGGTATATTGTGATTCGTATTTAAAAAAACCGCCATACCTTTTTCAGGTTTCGGTGTTAGACAGCATCGTCCACTTATCACCAGCAAAGATTACAGTCAAAGGCTCTTTTGTTGAGAATTGTTATATTACTAAACGGCTTCAAGAATTTAAGCAATCACTTAAGATGACGCAACTTTGTTGTATTCTTATCCTGACCTTATAATTTACTTAAGTGCTTAATGCAGATTTTTATGCACTGCAATAAGTACTTTTTACTAATTCCACTAAAAGGCTCCAAGCACTTAAGGCATGGCATTTAAATTCTTAGTGATAACAGCTGTTATTCCTTAAAATAACTGTATTAATGCCTGCAAGTTTGTACACGGAGAATAAGGTTTTTAGAAAAAATCCCGTAGGAATTCTTTGATATTCCGGTATAAACATTGAATAATATAGGAGTGACGGAATAGTATCTGTGGATGGGTAGTAAATAGTAAAATCTGATACATACATTGCCTATGGTGCACGCCACGCTTTCGACTATAGCTGCTTCTGTATAAACAGTGCCTTAGGAGAGGTTTACTCGTAGTACGTTCCATACAAACTTAGTTTGCCTCTATTTTGAAGATAATTTCTAGGAATTCTATCTACTAATACTAATTTCTTATCTACGTCTGTGGTTTTTTTTAGATCACCGTTAAAACATTGAGTTTCAAAGTTACACGGTCTCAATAATTTACACAGACATCTTTAAATCCGTGGAACTTAAAAACTTTTTATTTTTACGGAAATCCGGCAAACCATAGCCATAGATATTAGTTTCTAGAAAGTGTTTAAAAAATTAGATCGAGTTTGATTGATAAGTAAATATATTTTTTTATTTATTCAGATACAAGTTAGCCCTTGACTGCAATCTCACCTGGTGGTAGGTGATGATGCAGTCTAAGATGGAAGCGGGCTAACCTGGAAGGGGTTGGCAGTTTTTATTAAACCCATATTCCTTTGGTTTTTACACGGCATCGTACCGGAACTAAATCACTTTTCACACGGCCGAAGTCTCCCACCAGACCATACCAGAAATTTAGAAATTATAAAACTCTAAAGCCCTGCCGGACCACTCACTAATAAGACAACAGTGCTTACCACTGCGCCAAAAAGGCCGTCAAATGAGAACCAAATTACGTTTGTATGGAGCGAGTGATAGAGAGACTGCTGCTAAGTTTCATATCTCATTTTAACAGTTCCAAGCTGCGGTAGAATTCACTACCCATATCGTTTACTGTAGCTGTACGCAGCACAGTAAATATTCAGCACGTATCGTGTTACTGAGTGATAAGATCTAAGCCAAGTAAGCTATTACGTGACTGCATTTTATATATAACCCTGAAACTTATATCGTGGTTATACTTGATATGCTTTGTGCACATGTTATGACCGTTATTCCTTTGGAAGAAAGTCTGTTTTTGAGTAACTCTACAATGTTTAAGTTTAAATGTGTTATTTTAATTTATCAGAGTTGTAATGTGTTCATAATTTATTTTGCACTTTCAGTCTGTTTCGTAGCAACATAACATAAAGCTCTAACTACAGTTATAACTTTATGATACCTATGTGGTTTAAACTATCACGTACCTACGTACTAGATCATGCCCGCGACACTATCCGTGTGGATTTTAACAATCGTGTTTAAACTCTTTGATTTTCCGGGTTAAAATGTAAAGTAAGCTATATGTATGTTAAGTCAGGGTATAAGCTATTTTCACCCTAAGTCGGTTCAATCATTGTGTCGTGAATTGTGGAGTAACAAACATCCCAACATCGTCACATTTATAAATTATACTTATTAGTGTGATATACCTAGTAAGATACACTTCGTATGGCACAGATTGTAACTAACGTAAGCCAATGGTGATGCGTTAGGCACCATAGTTTGAGGAACCGTTAGAAGTTTTGCAGCCAAGATGCTGTAATGGTGAAATGGGGAAGCGCATCATTGTTAGACTTCCACTAGATCAATATACCGAATCAAACTAATTCCAGGAAACCACTGGATATTGATCGACATAAGATTTATTTGAAAATCGCTACGAGAGACCTAACACCCAGAAGTGGAAGGCTATCGTTGACAAGAATGACCTAGAATCCAACAACATCATCAGTACACAGTATTTCTCAGACAGATCTTTCACCTTACAGCATATTCTAAATTTGAATAGCAAAATCGATTCTTCCATGTGATATTCGCGTGTCTGGAGAGGTTATTAATGCCCTTTTATAATACACTTCCGTTGCCGCCCTGTGTCAACGCTGTTCTCATTTACTTTCTTTTAGTTTGTTTTAAGTACTCGTTAACACATATTCTTGAACGATACGTACACGCATAGGTAACGAACGAACGAACATAGATGCATGTATTTGTTTTCTTTCTATCAGCAGCAGATGAGGTAAAATTGGGAGTATTACTGAACATTGTTGTCCGTTTATTTTGATTTGCTTGATTTTTAGTTTTATTTATTGTTTTTTAAGGATTCCGTACCTCCAAAAGAATAAGAAACCCTTATAAAATTATTATTATTATAGGATCACTTCATTGTCTGACGTGTCAGTCAAGGGGGAGGGAATCAAAACCTATAGGATACTTCCAGTTGACCTAGAATCTTGAAATTTGGCAGGTAGCATTGTCTTATGCGTATAATAAAATAAAATAAAATAACGGAAAAAGCCTGAAAACCGTTAATTTACGGTTACATAAAAAAAAGTGTTCTTTTTTGTATGATGGTGCGGAACCCTTCTTGTGCAGGTCTGACTCACACTTTACTAGAATTTTAAGTATGCCTATATACTTGCCTAGTATGTATAACGATCTAGATATCTAAAACACGCAAATCTGAATATCAATACCACTTCTCCAAAGTGGTCGCGAGGCAGGTGTGGTTATTAATGGCTACCCTTAACTTCCGCTGACCCTTCCTGTATGTCAAGATTATTACATTCTTACCAAGTTTCAGTTTTGCCTTACTTCCGAGGAACCAATTTATTTTAGCGTTTATTGTTTTACTCCAATAAAAAGTGAGTGTGAGCTGGTTTATACATACCTACCTATACCTACTAGATGACGCCCACGACTTCAAACCCATGGGAACTCTTTGATTTTCAGTGATAAAAAGAAGCCTAAGTCCTTTCCCGGGATTTGAGAAACGGGACGGCCTGTGAAAATCTAACAGATGGACAGACAATCACACTTTCGCATTTATAATACTAGTAAAGTAGTAAGGATACCTAAATTGAACCAATTTATTTTGCAGATCTAAGAGTTTTATATGAATGAGTAAAAGAAAAACATACAAAAGTAGATCTCGTTTATTCGTGGTTGAAAAATTATCACCAGTTTTCTAAATATAACTGCATTTAATTTACGGTTTTATACTAGTACCACAAAGTAAGGATGGTATGCTAGTACACTTACCTGTATTATTTTAGGTTATTATTATTAAGTCTAACTGAAATGTAACTTGGATACTATTAAATCAAGAATGAATATGCATCTTATAGGAAAGTTTGCCGAATAGGTTGCATCTTCACTTACCATCGGGTGCGATGAAGTCAAATGCTATCTTAAATATTATATTTTAAAAAGTATTTTTTTACATATTATAATAGTAAATTCCTATCTACACAAAGTTAAGCATTATTGTATTATTTTTTTAATGCTACGCTCTAGTATTTACAATCACACCTTACTCCCAGTCATGGGAAGGTTTATTAGAATTCCAACGTCTTCTTCACATTTGCTTACAAAAATAAAATACTTTTATTTGAATGTGTTGAAAAGAAAATACCCTGACATATATTATACTGGCTATAATGTACGCTCAGTTAATGTTTAAACCATAAATTAAATATTCATTCAATCGTACCGCGCGTTCCCACTAAAACACGAATAATTCAATTATTTGAAATGCCTTTGTTCTATATTTAATTAAATAGATAATTGGAGTATAAATTTGTCGACAAAATATCATTTATCATGAAATTACTCTGAAATAAATTTATTTACTGACCCGTTATTTGATACCAACTAATGGTTGCAATACCTATACAAAATAAAGTCTCTACTAATTAGATAGAAGTAGACTTTAAAGAAAAAAATAATCTTCAGGTGTATAAAGTTCGATACGATGAAAAACCCCTGGGCAGGATTAGATACTTTTTGATTTTATTAATTCACGCGTCATTTTCAATTTTGAATTATTTTTCATTTTAGCGGCGATAGAAATACATACTTTGTAAAAATTTCAACTCTCTAACTATTGCAGTTCGAGAGATACAGCGTGCTGACAGACAGACAGACGTATGGACGGACAGACGACGGACAGCGGAGGTTTAGTAATAGAGGGACTCTATTACTAAGCCCTTCCAATACCGAATCTTAAAAAACAATGCGAACATAAATACCTACGCAAAGTGCTTCAACAATGAGAAAGTAGAAATCATTGAAAAATCTGTTTCTACATGAAAACTTATCAGATAAACGCCGCTGACGTGAAGAGTCTCAATGCTCAATAAAAATCGGCCAAGTGCGAGTCAGATTCGCACACCGAGTTCCGTATTCGGGTATTTTTTCCGAAATTTTGTACGATAAATCAAAAACTATTATGCTTAAAAATAAATAAAAATCAGTTTTAGAATGTAGAAGTAAAGCCCTTTCATATGATACCCCACTTGGTATAGATATCTTACTTTGAAAATTAAAACACATTTTAATTTTTTTTTGTTATGTAACCACAATATCACAATTTTCAGATTTATTCCTTTACTTATGCTATAAGACCTACCTATATGCCAAATTTCATGATTCTAGGTCAACGGGAAGTACCCTATACTTCGGTTTTCTTGACAGACGCGACGAAGGGACAGACAGACAGACAGACAACAAAGTGATTCTATAAGGGTTCCGTTTTTCCTTTTGAGGTACGGAACCCTAAAAACTGTCTTTCAAAGCTCAGTTACCGGAAAAAATTTAGCGACGACCCTTCGACCGTACCTACACTTTTCAAGAACGCTACTTGAGATTCTGCTATACTATAGCGGTATATTTTATGTCTCTTAGCGGCTGTAGAGTATTAGTACAACGTTACAAAAAGCTTCATAAAATAACACAAACTTTAAGTTAAAGTTATTTCATCAACACTACATACACACTGCACAAGCGATTAAATATCACTTGTTTAACGGTGAAAGAAAACATCGAGAGGAAACCTACATAATATCTGAGAGTCCGTAATGTTCTCAAAAATGTGCGAAATCTGCCAATCCGCACTTGTCCAGCGTGGTGGAATAGCCTCCTTATTTTGAGAGGAGACCCGTGGGCCGGAGTTGGCGATAGAGTGATGATGATGATGATTGAATTTAATACCGTTAGCAGGTAAGAAACCTTTTCAAAGTATTGTCACATACAATTTTCACAGTGTTTCGCATAATGAAGCTCAAAAATGTAATAATTTGGTCCATTTTGTTTCATTTCTATCTTACTTGTTGTTTAACCAAATATTGCTAATTGGTCGTGAACTTTTACAGAAATTTATTTTAATTATTTAAAACATAAAATACCGTTTATACCCCGCGGTTTCAAAATTGTTTCAAATTTGATTAATTACATTACAAAGGACACGGTGAAATTTCTCATTCATTCCAGTAGAAATTTGATGAAAGACCACCGCAGTGCTACCGTTATGTGGCGAATTATTTCAAAACGATATTTCATTTAATTAACGTTTGAAAATTGTGTAATTAACAATCAGTTCCGACATCTCTGAAAGTCTAATGTTGGACTTCGTCTATGTTGGTGTTTCCTGGCGGGCGTGCTCTGCCTTTTTAGAGTGTTTTTTTTTTGACAAAACTGACTGGAAAGCACTCTAAGGGGGTGCCGTGCGGATGTCGGCCGGCCGTGCGTATGTAGCGCTGGCACAGACGGGGCCCGTACTTATATAGTTTAATTAACTTGTTACAAATAACTACAAACTTGACATTGGCTCAGCTTTGTAAAGCCAGATGAGAGAAAAAAAAGTCTAATGTTAAGGTAATTGCCCACCGCGACTTTTTGTAGCGACATAATAGCGACTACCGAAAGTATTCTGAACACGAGGCTTATATATTTACGCATTGTATAAACAAACGTTCTACAAAAGTCAGCCGGGCTTGTGTATTTAATCTAGGATCTACACTGCAGGTCCTACATAAACTGCCTTGTTGCAACTTCAGATTTTCCGTTTTTTTTTTAAACTTTTTCACCTCATTATTTTGCGATACCTTTGACAAACTCCGATCAAAGAATTGCTCAGGTTTTTACTTTATAATTGTTTTTTTAAATAAATAAAGAAAACAGAAGAAAAACAATCCTTTTTCCTTTTCTAGTCACCTTCACCGCTAAGGCCAGTAATATTTCATTGCTTAAAACGCGCATAACTCGTTAAAGGTGCGTACCCGGGATCGAACTCCTGACCTCACGAACAGCAGGCAGACATCTTTAACCACTAGGTCATCATGGTTTGACACGGAGCCTTGTAGATAGTTCCAGTTACAAGTGTAAATTAAAAATTTATAACACCCCCGACAAGTGAAGGTTACAGTAACTAGAAAAGAGCTGATAACTTTCAAATTTAATTTAGTTTAGGAGCTACGATGCCACAGGCATATACAGAGATACACAGGTACACAGATACACACGTCAAACTTATAACACCCCTTTTTTTGGGTCGGGGGTTAAAAATACTCCGAAGCCGTCGAACTAAACTAAAATTCTAGACAGTTAAATGTCCAATTTGAAAAGTGGATGTCAAGACCAAGTACAAATTGATTTATAGCATTGCATTGCGAGACCGTTGCAATCAAATTACGGTCTACGTGACTACCGGCGACGGTAAACTCAATTTTGTAATCAATACCTCTTGACTGGCTAAGCTATGAATGCTCTTTTTTAGGGTTCCGTAGCTCAAAAGAAAAAAAGGAACCCTTATAGGATAATTTTGTTGCCCATCTGTCTGTCTGTCGGTGGGCTATTTCTCATGAACTATAATAGGTAGAGAGTTGACATCACAGAGTGTGTATATCTATTGCCACTATGACAACAAATCCACCCTAATATTATAAATGCGAAAGGTTGCGTGTCTGTCTGCTAGCTTTTCACGACCTAACAGTTTAACCGATTTTGATATTTGGTTAAGAGTTAGAGCCTACATTCTGGTGATGGACGCTATTTTCAACTCGAAAAATCAGAGTTCTCACGGGATTCATAAAGGCCCATCCGTTTAACCAATTTGTATGAAAGGTATAAAGGTTGCATCCCAGAAATTGTAATATGCTACTTTTTTATCCCGGAAAATCAAAGAGTCTCCACGAGATTTTTAAACAACCAATTCACGTGGACGAAGTCGCGGGCATCATCTAGTAATACATTTTTAAAATGGTGCCGTGCAAATTAAAAAATGTAAGTGTTATATTGTCTTGCACGATTGTTACGGAACCCTTTGTGTGTGATTCCGACTCGAAACTGACCAGTTTTCATTATAACGATCTTCTCAATCAAGGACAACATGAATCACCTGAAGCACCAAATTTTTATTTTTTTATTTTCGTGATCTAAACTCATAATTCGTTTCAAAAGGTTCTTAGGAAGGAGTAGTAAGGGATTCGCCTTAGGTCTTAGCAGTCAAGGTCTGATAGGGTTTTATAAATTCTAAACATATATCGATTATCGACCACAAGTTTCATCTTCTTAAAACCATTTGCGGCCAATTTATTTTATAGGTAAAACTTACCAACTATTTTAATATAACTTCATTTTTAAGAGATCCTTATTTGAACTGCGGGAATACCGATGACCGCTCCACTTGAGATCCTCTGTCTACGAGTAGGTACCTATTTCTGGTAGTTTGAAGACTACTTCAGTGAATAGCCTAACTTTAAAAGGTAAGTTTAGAGAGATCAAACTATCTAGCCTTTTTCCACTTTATCGGTAGAGCAGTGGTGAATAGTTTTGATCTAACCTTGTCATTGGAATATTATGTGAGGTACCTGTAGTAAAATTTATATTAATTAAATAGATGACTTTAAAATTTTTAGCGTAATCAAGTCAGTGATTAAATCAAAAATTAGGAGATACATAGGATAACCAGAGTGATCAACAGGTTGCGAAGCTGAAGTGGCAATGGGCAGGGCACTTAGTTCTAAAAACCGGTAGAGGTAGTAGTGGGGTCCCAAGGTGCTAGAAAAGTAACCTCACATAGAAAAGTGCAGCGTCGGAAGATTAGGTGGACCGACGACAACAAACGAGCCGCTGGATTTGGGCGACGCAAGACTGTGGCGTGTGGAAGTTAATACAAGAGATCTAGGTTCAGCAGTGATCTATCGGGTGATAATCATGATGATGAATAATTGATGATTAAAATTAAAAAAAAAAATTGTCAAGAGTAAGTAGGTACTTACCTATCCGAACTCTTTGCCTTTTTAAATGTATATGTATACGTAGCAAATATTTAACTGCAGTATCATCATCATCATCAACAGCCCATTGAGCACGGATCGCCACTCAGATGATAAGGGTTGGTCATAGTCCATAACACTGGCTAAGTACAGATTGGCAGATGGATTGACTGCAGTAAATATTGATTAATTGTTTATTATCGACTAAGGGTGGAGCCTTTGTGAACTAAATGAACGAGTAAAAAAAAATAACAAAACAAAAGAGAAAATTTCCAGTCAGTGGGAAAGTTCAGTTGGAAATCTAACTAAAATAGCGAAAGGGAGCATTGTGCACGAGCGCAGCACGATAACCTATTACAAAACGTCCAATAGCATTGTATTGTAATCAAAGGAACGGCCCATTAAGATTCAATAGAATTCAAATGCAAATCGAGAGTTTCAATTAAAAAAGTACAACAGTAAATTATTTTCCCGCTTTCTCATTAGAAATGTTTGAAATAACGTTTGTTGCAATAGCAATGTAATGAGTAATGAGGAATATGACACAGTGGTAAATTTTGTTCGCCGTCAGAAAGTAAGGAAAAATATCACATAGGAGTTTGATTCCAGAGCAAATTGACAAAAATCCAACCTTGATGAAGGCAACGTAGACGACAACCCATCTTTAAAATGGACAAATAATAGTGATTTATTTTAAAGAACCTTACTATGGTATCTTAATTAGGTACTGAAAGTTTAACCCACTTCTGAAAATCAAGAATAAACAAGACTTAAAAGTAAAAAATTCGCTAAGCCAAAAATTGGAACACCGAATAGGTTATCATCATTTGAAGAAATGAAAGACAGTAAAACTTGGATGAATCAAGCAATAGAATCAAAAAACTAGCTCTCAGTTAAGGTAGAGATGGAAATTCCTTACTTTTGCGGCACTACTATCTAAAGAATGTGGTATTAATTAAATCTAAGGGTCTTTAACGCTTCTCTTAATAAATGTGAAGTTGCGGCTGAATTTTTAAAATCATTTGCATTTTCTTTGGCTTCAGCTTAATTAGTATGATTTGAGAATAAAGATTTCGTCTCTACGAACATTTTAATAAGAAAAACTTGGTTTAAAATCGCTCCTTCGTTTGATTAAGGTGCTGTATATTTAATTACTAAAAAACGAAGCAAGTTGTATTTTGATTTAAAAGTTTTACCTCACGTTCTCCTTTTAGATCTAGTTTGAAACACGTTTTAAAGATTGACTGATTACTAGCTATTATTTTAATATTTTCTAGGTCTTTGGAGGTGGAGAGGTGCCAAGTACACAATATGCTGTGCGTGCATTATTTCACACAATTAAAAGAAAAATGCTGTTCTTTCTTTTTAATTATTAATAATAATTGAAATATTAACGACTGCAATCAATAATACTAATCAATATATTCGCAATCTGCTTTTAGGTTAACCTCTTATCTATAATAACCTTTCGAAAGATTACATAGGATTGAGTATTTATTGAAACCGGAAAATCAGTTAAACGATCTTATATTATGGATTAAATTACTGTTATGATTTAGCTTTAATATCGATATAATCGATATGATAATGTACAAAAGTTATTGATAACTAATTTTGATGTTATTCTGTTACTACTCTATTACATTATCTCCCCACAAATGGGTTCGGAGGGTTAAATTATTCAACGAAATTACTTTGTTTTCCCGTTCAGTAGACGCGATAGTCGTTCCAAGGAAACTCAATTTGTTTTGTTTGTTTCATTTAACACCACGCGGCGGCGTTGCGTATTGACATCGTGAGTGATCGAATTTCTTGTACAAAATACTAGATTTTTGCCCGTAAATCCAACAGAGTAGAGAGGAGAGACTGGGAGGTTTATTGATAAAATGCGGTGGCTGCTGAGAAAAATACTGTAGTGATAGAGATTATTAAAAAAATCATTACAATCGGTTGAACAGAGAGGCCACGAGAAGCTAACAGATAGGCAAACAGTCAGATACACTTTCGCATTTATACTATTAGTATGGAGTATGGAGTATGGATTTTGACTCAGTTACATATCCATCCGCATCCGTGTTTATTATAATGTAGATGTCCTTACACTACAAAATAAATCAATCTAAAATTAAAAGAAGAAACTTCATACCACCTCCATAAGTAATTATAGGTACCTATTGATTTTAATTCACAAAATATTATGAAATTTAAATTTTTAATATTTACTACTACCAATAAAAACGCTCTTATTCAGTTTAATTTATTAATTTCTGGCGGTAGTCCCCACTGACCATTTACCAATTTTTGAAATGAAAACTTTTTTAGACACGTTGGGTGATTTTGAAAAGGGTCAAAATTTCCAGGTTGCGTCAGTGCATCCCATAAAATTATAAGTAGTGCTTGGTGTGCCAATAGATTAAAACTAAACTAATGTTGAAAGCTTTTTACAAGTTTTAGTATATTTGTTTAGAGTTGAAAATATTACAATGGTTTTAATATTTAATGATGTTAGGCTTAGAGTGAAAATCTCAATAATGTCATAACGATAAGATTCAGACTTATGGGCAATAATATACTTACACATAGGTAGGTTAAATTTGCATAATATCTATCTAGGGAAGGTATAATACACCGGATTAATCTATCCGAACAACACTTACATCCACATATGTTGTCAGTAATTCGATTTGCATATTGAGTACTGTTATGCTAATGAGAATTATAATATCGCATATAATTAATATTATAATAATCAGTGATGTTATTTCGTAGTTAAACATGCAAAATCGTAAAAAGTGCTTTATCCTTTTTACCAGATACCTACTTCAAATTATTATCAATAGTTTAACAATTAATTTGAATACCCAATCGTTCCCAAATATGAATTTTATCCAAATTGGTAAAACTATTCCCGAGAAATCGTAATTACATACGCCTATTGGAATATTGGATTTCTAGAGTTCCGTACCGATGGGTGCTTGCTCTACGGAACTCTAGAAATCTACATTCGCTGTTCTTTCGTCCATCCGTCCGCCTGTCTTTCAGCGGGCTGTATCTCGTAACCCAAAATAGGTAGAGTGTTGTAATTATCACAGAATTCTATTGCCGCTACAGCAACAAATAATAAAATAATTAAAATAGCTACCACGAATATTAAAAAAAAAATTAAAAGTGCTTATACGATAGTACGGAACCCTTCGTGTGTGAGTCCGACTCGCACTTGGCTATTTTTTTAAAATAGTTATTATGTATATTGCAGCAAATCAGAGCAACATAATATCTCGATTCTCGAGGTGTCTCGAGGAGATAAATTTTGCATTGCTGTAAAGATGAGAAAGCCGCGAAAAGCTTCGTCGCGATAATTATTGTGCTTACGCTATTGTTTATTTTTATTTTACAGTAATTACGCTTCCGCTTGATTGCAATCACACCAAGTGGCAGGTGATGTTTTAATACTTTCTCTTAACACTACTTTGCGCTTACTTTCACGCAAGTCTGTAGAACTCTAGCACTAGGCACTTGGCGCAGAGTTATCTTTGACTACTCAGTTTTACTCTGAGCCAATTTCCATGAATATCAGCTCAAACTTATATCTATTTTACAGTTTTATAAACAGCTATTCTCGATCCCGAAGAAGTTTCCAACCAATAAAATGTAAATATCTACAGAAGTGTTGCAGAAGCCTCGGGAAAAGTTCAATTCACAAACTTAGCACTCCGCAACAATTTTCAACTTTGAAAGAGCGTAAGAAACACTAATATTATTTGGGAAAGTTGGCACTTATGTGGTGGGACCAGAGAATGTTAATGTGTTGTATGAGAAATACATTTTATTTCGTGTAAAATAATTTTGTTTTGCGCGCCGCAACTGCATGAGTAATGGTGAGTGGGATTTCAATTACCTTTACAGACTTTACACTTAACTCGGAGTAAGTATTTACTCCCTAGATAACACGGGAATGGAATGAGCACGTTTCACAGATGCTTTTAACGAACGCGAGTGAGAATAGCGTGAGCATACGTTCTAAATATCTCAGTGTGTTGAGAAAATGCAATACGTCCGTGTAACGTGCTCTAAATAACAAAATTATACCCATCAGGAACGAGAGAAGAAAAGTAAATTTCGAGCTTCAACAGTCTATAAAAAGTAGAAAAGTTAACAACTTGGCCTTTGTTGAATGTACCTACTATAAGTAATTATGGCGTAAAGGAGTAAAAACATGCAACAATCTTTACTATTACTTTCTTCTACTATCTTTAGTAGATATATTAATAGGATATCTAGCCTGAATAGCTCAACGGTTAAAAGAGCGGACTGGAATTGAAAGGTCGGCGGTTCAAATCCCACCCGTTGCATTATTGTCGTAACTACTCCTACCACAAGCTTTACACTTACTTGGAGGGGAAAGGGGATTATCAATCATGACTAACATGGCTTATATTCTTTAAAAAAAGTAATTTAAAAAAAATCAGTAGGTATATTATTTTGCGAAGTTGTTTCGACGTGACGTCTATTTCAAACAACAATAGCGTAAAGAAAATAAAGGAAAACGTGAGTGTATCGAGGATTATTTTTTCGTTTGTCAATTTCTCGGTACGTGTCGAGACAAGGAATGAGAGAATTAATAAGAACTTACTGTCGATTCTGCAAAGACTCGGAGTGGTATTTTTGTGAATGAAAAGTGTTCTCATGTTATTTCTGAGGAAACTTATATTTGAGTGCTTTTAGGGAACTAGAATTTATACATCTAGCTCCCAAAAAGCAGTAAGTGAAAGTATCATCTGTGATTTACATTTAAATTAAACTTTGTTGTACCTCATTAAGTGCAGTATTTTCAAGTTTTTCTCAGTAATCGCATTCGCAAAGACCGTTAAATAACTTTTTTTCAACATTCCACAGTACTGACTCTAATCAGGCAAACGGCATTGCAATTCAAATGCAAATCGGGAGTTTAAATTGAAAAAAAAAATGTAAACTACGAAAATGTGAAAAATTTACAGTTTATGCTTATTCATTTATAGCAGCTGTTTGGAGCTTTAGGAATTCATTTTTATATTCGCAGTTGAGACTTGGACGTTTTCCATGTATTTCGTTTTGAATTTCAACAGCGTTTGTTATGATGATTTAAGTAACAGCCTTTTAATATCTCTTTTTCGCGTGTGGAATCCTACCATACCCGAAGAATGCCTTGGAACCTATTACCAAGCCTTCTCTGTCCGTCCGTCTGTCCAGCTGCCAGTACGCTGTAGCTCATGAACCGTAAAACGAAGAGATTTGAAATTTTCTTAAAAGTAGTATATTTATAACAATAAATAATAAAATTTTTAAAATAGCCACCATGCAAATTAACAAACTACAGGATATTATAACCCTTCGTGTGCGAGATCCACTTGGCCGGTTTTATAAAATTTTGCAGTCTAATTGTTTGTCGGTGTGTTTGCATGTGTTATTTACTATTTTATGTAGTTATTTAGAGTTAGATAATTTTTAGAAACTAGGGTACAAGTTGTAACTTATCAGTATAGTTTTTGCGAGATAATAATATAATTTTATCCTACCTACTTTATTACAGTCGTCAACCATAAAACATTGCGAGAAAAAATAAAATAATTATAATTTAAATACCGAACGCATTTAACGTTGCTTAATTGCATCCAAATTGTATTTAATCGTGTCAATTAAATGAATTATCGCTGTCATTAATACAAAGTCTGCGCAGTATGAGTGCATCTCTCATTTTTACGTTTTTAACTGTCATTTTTTGTATTCAACTGTAATTACGTTGAATTTGAAATTCAGTGTTTAATGAAGTGGTTGAATATAGAAGATTCTAATGGACAAGTGTAAATTAAAAATTTATAACACCCCCGACAAATGAAGGTTACTGTAACTAGAAAAGAGCTGATAACTTTCAAACGGCTAAACCGATTTTCTTGGATTATAGATAGTTAAGAACAATCTCGATCAAGCCACCTTTCAAACAAAAAAACTAAATTAAAATCGGTTCATTAGTTTAGGAGCTACGAAGCCACAGACAGATACACAAACACACAGATACACAGATACACACGTCAAACTTATAACACCCCTCTTTTTGGATCGGGGTTAATAAAACAAAGGTGAGTGTTAGTTAATATTGTAGGTAATAAATACGATGATAAGTGCCGGTATACTAAGGTCAGTTTTGATAGTGCAAGTAGATACTGTTCCTAACACACTTTCTAGACTGTCGTCATGGAAACCACTGAGCTACTTTTTTATGAAGAGCTCTTTAGTGCCTACGCACCTCGTTTAGAGCGTTATTAACCTGTTTTGCGTTTGTTGTTTACTTATTCACAAATGTTAACTTGACTCACAAAACTGGGTCATTATTCAAGCACTGAGCGTGCTATTTAGGAAATGTCTGTGTTAAGTCTCGTAAGGGCAGTCTCACGATCCTTCATGTCTTATCAGACCCAATTGCTAATTAAGCCTTTATACGCGAACACATACTTTCAATACTCGAACTTCAGCACTGGCATTTGTCTTATCGGACCAAATGCTTGGACCTTTGACGCAAACACTTTCAATACTCGAACTCCGTAAGGTCGCTTAGGTCTGATGAATTCATTAGCTCCAACGCTCTAAAAGTTCTTGGTTTATTATTGACCCAACATTACGAAGAGTCCTACCGCTAATACGATACACGTGCCACTTTAAAGAAATTATTTATTTAAAAAGCGTAATCTCTAGGAAGATCCGAAGGAAAAATAGGGTAGAGTTTTTTAGAACCCCGTTTGTTCAGTTACGTGAAAATATAATAGATAGACAGACACACTTTCGCATTAATTATAATAATATGGATTATGCGACATTTAGTTTGGCTACTCGTGAATTAATTTCACACCGCAATTTGTTTTGATTTGTCGATATTTTGACCACGAACGACCATGTTTAATTTGATGTTCTACAGTAATAGCGTCAAACGCGTTATATCTATTGGGATTTCGACACAATTTTTTACTAGTTGATGGCCTCTACTTCGTCCGCGTTGATTTAGGTTTTCAACAATCCCATGGGAACTGTTTGATTTTATACAACTAGCCTATGTCCTCTTAAGGTCTTTAACCATTTTTCAACCATGAAATCAAAAATCACGTCGATTCGTTGCTTCGTTGCGACGTGATTGAAAGACAAACCCACAAACAAACAAACTTTCACAACCATTACTCCATACTAATATTATAAATGTGAAAGTGTGTCTGTCTGTCTGTCTCTCTGTCTGCTGTCTGCTACCTTTTCACGGCCTAACAGTGTAACCGATTCTGGCGAAAGGTACAGGGTTAGCTTATATCCCGGCTGTTTTAACTGTACATAACCCAAGTGCAAGAACATAATATGCCAGATAATATACAAGTAGATGATAATACTAATTTCGTACACCTTCAAAACTTGGAAAGCGGCCATATTTAATATTCTCCGTATGTGAGGAGTTGGCAACAGCAAGATTGGCACGATTCTGTTCATTGGCAAATGAATAGAATCTTGCATGTTGAACTCAAGCACTCAAGTTGGAATCTTTACTTCCATGAATATGCTCATACTTAATCTTGATTAAATTCGTTTGTGTAGTAGAATAGAGCTTGATGAAAATCTATTAAATAGTGAATCCAATTATTGGATTTTATCTTGAGCTCAAGAAGGTGAGTGGGTCTTCTCAAATAGACTTCTTCTTACTGTATAGTGCAAGGATAAGCTCCGGTGTTGTTCTTTTAGCCTGTTTAAGTCATTGCTTTTAGGGTTCCGTACCCAAAGATTGCCGACGGGACCCTTTTACTAACTTCCGCTTTCCGTCTGTCCGTCCATCCACTGGTCCGCCTGTCTGTCTGTTGGCGGGCTGTTTCTCGTAAACTGTAATAGGTACAGAGTTGAAATTTTCATAGAATTTGTGTTTTTATTCCCGCTATAAGAACAAATAATAAAAATTTCAAAATGAACACCATGGAAATTAAAAAAAATTTAAAAAATTGGTTGTCTGTAAAGTCGGTTTGAACGTGACAACAAAGGCCGATTGTGCTTCTTTGTTGCTCGTTCCGCACTCTAGCTTGCACTTCAAGCCTTACATGGAACGCCTCAGAGCGAGGTAACGCCGCATGAGTCATGTTTTTTCGTGCGTGCAGCCGGCTCTATCGAATTATAAGACGTTGTCACGTCCAAAGTGTAATTTCTTATAAGTACGATAAGTACGGAACCCTTCGTGTGTGAGTTCGACTCGCACTTGACCTAGTTTTTCTTCTTTGATAAATAGTAGAGGTTTTCTTTTTCGTCAAGTTTTCCTAATTGGAGGGAATTGGATTGCAATTTAACGTATACTGCACTTTGTGTTATTAAGATTAATATCAAACGCCCGGGACATTACAACAATGTAAGAATTTATGGAGTTAAAGCACGCGAACAGTGTAAGTGCGTGTTAATTACCAAGTTAGTCACAAAGTAGCTAATTAGTTGCTGTTATCAAAATAGGTAAGGTTATGTTTTAAAAATTACAACATGAATATTGGTATGATTTTTAGCAATGCTTACATTTTTACCCATTGATATAATATTAATATTTAGGTATACTTAGTGCTCTTTGGAATAGACTACTGGTGGGTCTACGGTATACCACCATGTACCTTCTCATAGGCCAGGGTTCCATAGGCCATGACTTCCATAGGTCCAGGTTTTGCGCTGTCTGAATTCATTAATTTCATGCAACTCGTTTAATGTCTGCATGCCCACCTAGCGGGGGGGGTCGGTTAACGCTATGCTTTTCAATGCGAGGTTCTCATTCCGAAACCTTGGGACCCCAACATCTATCGGTTCTTTAAACTATGTGTCCCATTCATTGCCACTTCAGCATTGTCTTATGACATTTGAGTTATGTCGGTTACTCTGGTTCTTTTACAGTTCTTCTCATTTCAGTACAGAAACTACGGACATAGTAAAATTTGTATAAGTATAACAAAGTACATTTTCATAAGTTTTCCATTCAGTCCTGAAAATTCCTTTATACGCTGGGAAAAATTGATTCCATGCATCCCGCATCATTTTATACCGTTTGACAGCGGAGACGGGCGGAAGGTGTATGGAAAATTGGGTCAGACAACACATTGCATCTAGTCAGTCGAGTTTCAAATCGACTTACTCTGCTTTCAAAATATATTTTTAAGATCTTTCACACAGTGTATAAATTTTCTTTATCCGAGAAGGCATGTTTACAAAGTTTTAAGAATGGAAAAACCTATAGTAATTAAAGTAAACGGAAGCACTTTTACTTGTCTGCCGACTATTTTCATAAGATTTAATTCACATTTTGAAAGTTTAGTTTTTTAAAGACAATAATATTTAAACCAGCAGTAGATCTGGAGATCAATAAAAACTGGTGTAGGTATTGGATCAGTTTAAAACCAGACGAAATTCAAAAGCACCTGTTAGTATTTCAGTAAAAATATTTCAAACATATAAGTATTTAAATATCTCAAATAATATTAGGTATATTTTAAAATTAGGGCTGGAAAAAGGCCTTTCTTAAGTAAGTATATTCAAATCTGCAATTATTATCATTAGCATTTATTATGTTAACACTAGCGCAACAAAAAACATTATCCTCCCTCAAGCTTAACCTTAATTGGTCAAAAAGGTTATTTTAACAAACCTCCGCCTTCCGCTCTTAATTGCAGTAATTTGGAACACAAAGCTCTACGTTTTCCTTGCCTTTTAAAATATTTACCTTTGCATCCAATTAGTGCGAAGCTAATATAATTTTATTCGCTCTACTCGTGAAATTATAACGCCATCTCTTCTTTACTGTGGTTGGAGAATATTCTCATTATAATTTTAAAATAATGGTATTAAATTCTTTGCATAGTGATTATAGCACATGTAAGCATGCATATTGCATACGGGCACGTACAATTTGTTTTTTTTCTGTTTTTCTCTACATTATGGCCTAGAATTCTAAAAGATAACTTCAAAATACGAGATTTCTAATAATTTAAAAGTTGAAATTTCATTTTATTTGTTCTCATTAAGCTGTACTAGAACATATTTTTCTTAGCGCGTGGCGATGGCAAGAAACCTGATAGTATGATGTTAGTTCCTTGGAGGATGAGTAGGTCACTCGTTTGGGATGCAACGTGTCCACTGTCCAGGTGCTCAGCTAGACTATGGCGAATGCAGTGGCCACCAGCTCCGAACGGGCCTAATAACGCAAATATGAAAACCTCGATGAGATATTTGAACCTTTTGGGGTGTAGACCTTGGAGTAGTGGGGCACCAAGGCTCGAGATCTTTTTGAAAAAAAAAAACAAAAATGGTTATCGAGTGTACCGGGGACCCAAGAGCGGCCAGGTATCTTGGACAAATACTTAAGTAATTAGTTGGAACATTCAAAGGGGCAATGCTTCCAGCATCTTGGGTACAATATTTTGCTGCGATGGTTTTGACGAGGTTTTAGATTTAATTTATTCAAGTTTTTAATGAATAGTTTTGTTTTAATTTTGATTTAAGTTAATTCTATAGGTAAGTAAAACTAAGTAGTTAAGTAATAGTTTTATTTAAATTGTTTGAGTATTGTAAACAATGTAAATATTGTTATGTATTTTAATAAAAGCTCATTACAGGTACAAAAGTATCCTCGTAGTAAACTCCACTTAATTACATTCCTATCCATAAAAAGTTGTAACGATAAAATTGCTTCCCGTTGTTTCATTGAACTGAATTATTGCTTTCATTATTACAATCAAGTTGGGATATTAACCCTCGTGATTGCTACGGCAATTGTTTGTTAGTGTGACACAACATTAATGAGGTCGATAATTCATTGTCGCCTACTAAAGGTACAGCCACACCTGCGCGTCATGAATGCGAGATACGGAACGAGACGCGGGAGCGACCATGACGCGAATCTATACGTGCACAGTGCACTCCTAGTAGTCGCTTAGGTGTGCATGGCGCTATTAAAAATCGTGGAAGGCACCGCCGCGCGGCTGACGTTCCCGCTTCGTAGTCGCTTTGGTCGCGTAGGTTTGGAGATGCTTGACTGGGAAATCCAATCTGATTTAGTTAAATAAATAATAAAAAGTAAAAGCTTTTTTGGGTCTAATAAAAAGGACTGAAACTTACTTGTGAAAACTAAACATATAAGTTTAAACACGACCATCCTAAGTACATACCAAGTTTTTTAAAAATATTTTTTTTTTGTTTCATTTAATGTCAGCTCTCACTTATTGAATAAATTCCCGTTTCCTGAGAAAATGAAAATGAAGCTGTGATAACCAAGTGGTTAGGACGTCCGCCTCCTAATCGAAGGTCGGGGGTTCGACCCCGGGCTCGCACCTCTGACTTTTCGGAGTTATGTGCGTTTTAGATATTTAAATATCACTTGCTTTAACACATCGTGAGGAAACCTGCATGCCTAAAAGTTTTCCATAATGTTCTCGAAGGTGTGTGAAGTCTGCCAATCCGCACTTGGCCAGCGTGGTAGACTATGGCTTAAACCCCTTCTCATTCTAAGAGGAGACCCGTGCGTGAACCGGCCATGGGTTGATCATATTGAGAAAATATTTGACGAACACACAGTTGGGTGATGCGGATTTTCATTTAGGTCTAAGTCAGGTATATACTCCATAAATTTTCACTTTTCAGGGACCGTCATTCCAGAAATTCCGTATTAAATCTGCGACTCTTTAACGCTACAATAAAGGAGCTACGCCTGAAATGCTTTATTTAATTTTCTCCTCGCTTTACGTAAAGCTGGGTACTTGCTTGGAAATATAGTATATAACATATTATCTAAAAATCGTTCAAGTGCGACGCATACTTGCACCCAAAGGGTTCCGTACCATCGTGCAAGAAATAACATTTTTTTTTTAAATTTTCATTTTGACCATTTTGAAATCTTTATTATTTTTTGTTATGGTGGCAATAGAAATACACATTTTGTGGTGAATACCATAACGATTTGTCTGTTTTGGCGAATTAAGATTTAAGTTCCTTGTTTGCTAAAAAAAAAATGTTGCTCTGCAGAAAAATGTTGGACCGTATTTATACTGATCACAAAAACGTAAAGAAAATCCATTTAGGTCAGGCCTAAGTAGCGCAACTCGAAAACGGGTTGTTTTGTCCACAAATTTCTTTTCCTACCAATTTGCTGACCCTTTGATCTTTCGCTCACCTAAGCAGGTATCCAATTTTCGTGGAGGTAAGCTCGGTATTTAATCGGATAGAGATTTAGTAGGCCGTTAAACCACGTTCAAAGGTTTTTCCAACATCGTACCCCTACCATAAACTTGCCTGTCACTTCAATTAAGAACCTATTTGTACGAGCGATTGTTAAAAATATTCATATCTGATATAATGACCTCTTATGATGATATTATAATATTTTATGATATTATATTTTTACCTCTTATGTTGCAAAAATCAGGTGTTATGCACGAGTGTGTCCTTGACATGCTTTTTTGTTGGCATCAAACTTCGTTAAAATATTTTTCAATATGATTAATGTATCTACATGACAACAAAATCCCGGGGATCAATCAATCGGGGGTTCTATCCCGGCTTCGCACTCTTTTTGGAGTTATTTGCGTTTTTTAGCAATTAAATATCACTTGCTTTAAAGATTCACACATTTAAATTATGTTTATTACATATTTATAACAACATCATTCATATTTTGTCTGTTTTAGAAACTATATTGATACAAATATTGGATTAGATAATATTAAATTGACATCAACATAAGAGGTTTTCTTTTGTATGAAATAAACTACTTAAGTACATCTAAATTAAAACTTATTATCATTTAGATATTGCTCTGATTTCTAAGATTTGGTTTTGGGTCCACGTTCTACACTAAATACAAAAATTTCGGGTTAGTAACTCATTTCGTTTACGAGCTATAGACCTGTGACCCGAAGACAGACGAACAGACGGACAGCAGAATTACCTTTTTTACCCTTTGGGCACGGAACCCTAAAAACTGTTCCTGGTGAATGGTCGTATTTTTAGGAATTATTTATTTTATGAATTTTTTTGGCACTCTGAAGCAAATAAATCTTGTATTGTGTAGGTATATTAATGGTACTCATACCTAAACAATATGCATTGTTAGGATAAACTATTAAGATTCTTATAGTAAAAGCTAATGAATACAACCGAGTTCTTTTATTCGAGCTGCTCACGCGAACACGCTTCAAGTGCGTGTTTAATAAAGAATTGTATTAGTTACAGAGTTACCATCTTTAACGAACGATTAATATTTACCTAACTAATGTGCAATTGTTTAATCAGATTCATAATGTTCTTAACTACAACAAGACAATAATACATTAAAAACTAAAAAGTATTAAAATATAGGAGTATAAAATATTCTGTTTAAAGTTGACCCTCCAAATTGGCAAGGTTCTTGGAGAGTATTGTACCTTATCCACTTTTAACTCATCGCATAGCTTACACTCGGTGGTTAGACAACATCAAACAAGTTGCAAGGAGCCGCTGGATTCAGGCGGCGCAAGACCGCGTGGTGTGTGAAAGTCCTTACAAGGGTCCTATGTCCAGCAGGAGACGTCTATTGGTTGATAATAATGATAATGATGAGAGCTTGCATATGATGATTAATGTTGCAGTTAATGACTATACCTAACGACACATTTAATTATTTCCAAGTAGCAAATACTCGAAAAATTTGTGCTACTAATTTCTTAGTTGTGTTCGTATCACACATTTTTAATAAACCTTTAGAAAAGTTCACACGCACGCTCGTAGGTATGTATTTTCCTGTGCGTGGACGCACGCGTGTACGTACCTTAGCACGCACCCGAGCACTCACGCACTTTATGACTAACTATCACTGACCTCTCTACAGACTGGACTTGCGATTGCCGACCTGCTGCGGTGTGATTCGCAGTGAATGATAGTCACCGAACTCATTTAATATTGGTTTGTTTTATATATTACTAGAGGATGCCCGCGGCTTCGGCCGCGGGGTTTTGGGTTTTTAAAGATCCCGTGAGAACTGTTTGATTTTCTGGAATAAAAAGTTGCCTATGTTAATAACAGGGACGCAAGCTACCTCGGTACCAAATTTCATAAAAATCGCTTAAGCGGATGGATTTTTGGGAATCCCGTGGGAACTTTTTGAATTTCCGGGATAAAAAATAGCTTATGTCCGTCCCCGGGATATAAGCTAACCCTGTACCAAATTTCATCAGAATCGGTTAAACTGTAGAGCCGTGAAAAGGTAGCAGACAGACAGACAGACAGATAGACAGACAGACAGACAGATAGACAGACAGAAAAGTGTTAATTTTAATTCCCGGGGCGAAAAGTGTTAATTTTAATTCCCAGTAAGTACTTTCGGTTGAGGGTTTCGAATCGGCACAAAACATATTTCGATGATCAAGATGTTTTCATAGAACGTTATCCTGCATATTTAATTAAACAAGTCAAAGTCAGTCAGTTAGTTAATTTTATACACCAGAGATTTATTAACATCGAGTTGACAGAAACCGCACATCATAGAGAATGCATCGAGCGCTATTTTCTAGTGTTCGACTACCGTCGGCGAGCATTATGTGGAAAAATGGGTCATGCGACACGTTGTACCCAGTCAGGCAAATTTTAAACTCGACAGTTTGCTCTTTGTTCACACACTGGCTATTTGCAATAGCTGCTAGACTGTGTCAGCTTTTATTGAAATGTTAATTAATCACTATCTATATTAGTAAAGTACTGCTGTCAAAAAAACTACACATATTCTAATTGCAAAAGTGTGTTTGTTTGCTAATTTATTGGTTTGTTTTACTGCTGTTATCATCGCCAAAATGGCGAAAATCAAGTTGTTTCAAAAACAAGTCGGCAATCGCAGGTCTAGCGTGTCAATATTTTACTTTTCTTTGTTTTACAAATTAAAAGAAAGCAATGTCAGCAAGAAAAAACTTCTATCTATCGGCTATCATGTTTTCGGATCAAAATCGGATATGTACATATTTCTAAGGATCGTAAGACACTATGTAACCAAATGAGGTCAACAGACCTTACTAACAATGCGATAAGTTATTTCGTAAAAATACAAAATAAAGTTATACCTAACTATTGCGGTAGGTACTATAAACCAATACCACCGCTAGTTCAATATGAAAAATATACAAAAATGCATGAGCATTTAGAGATAAGCTTTTATTTAAATATAGGTTTAATCAACCTGAACAACAGTTGTATTAAAACAGTATGTATCCAGTAATTTGATTTGCATATTAAACACAGGCTATGGTAATCGAAATTACAGTCCACCATTACCAAGCTAATATAATCAGTTATGTCGTTTAAATTTTATCTACTATAATTATTTTCCATTTACTAAATGAAATTATCATCCGGCTCTAGAAGAATTTCGATTTTAGCAGTCTGTGCTTGTATATTTGTTCATCTTTTCACCGTAACTCCTAAATTTACTCATCATAAGTAATCACTAATATGAACGGGTGTCCTCTCAGAATGAGAGGCGTTTGTTCAAAGTCCACCACGCTGGCCAATTGTGGATTGACAACCTTCACACACTTTTGAAAACATTATAGAGAACTCTCAAGTATGCAGGTTTCCTCACGGTGTTTTCCCTCGATATTTCACATAACTCCGAAAAGTAAGAGGTGTGTGGCCGGGATAGAATCCCCGACCCCCCGACTAGGAGGCCGACGTCTTAATCACTGAACTATCACAGCTAATTCTTCTAAGATATTAATTAGTGAGATAATTTTGAGGAATATTGGATTTGAAGTTTTCTAAAATTCCTTAATTTATCGAAATTAAGAAGTAGGTACCTACCTATATGAAAATATGAATTTATTTTTTTCAGATAATTTGAGAGCATGGCGATTACAAGTCGCTATGGGACAAAGTGGTAGTGCAATGCAGGTTTGTATATTTTACCTATTTTAGTTGTTCATTACATTTTTATCAGTCCACTCTGTTCATGATTAGACAAGTGATGTGATGAATGGATGATGGAACAGAGAATTATCCAGATATTTGTCGTACAAAAACAGTAAACATCAGTCATCGCAATAGTCGGTAGAATAATCTTATTCATCAGTCACAACAATCTATGCGGCAACGGCACAGATCACTCTAATATTATAAAGGCGAAAGTGTGTGTGTGTGTGTGTGTGTGTGTGTGTGTGTATGTGTGTATGTTTGTCACTCCTTCACGCAAAAACCACTGGACGGATTTGGCTAAAATTCAGAAGGGAGATAGATAATATCCTGGATTAGCACATAGGCTACTTTTATCTCGGAAAATCAAAGAGTTCCCACGGGAATTTCGAAAAACCTAAATCCACGCGGACGAAGTCGCGGGTTGTCAGTTAGTCTCTATTAAATACAAGTAGGTACGCTGGACCTGTGCTCGCTAGTTTTATGAACCAACTTGATTTTTATAATTTCGTGAATCATCTGAGCATACTTAAAATTAAATGTCAGTGATGACTGATGATAAATTTTATCAACATAATGTTAATACAAAGACACAGTGTCAATTTTTACGGTAGCGGTACCCGTACGCATGGGTGGAGTGTTTCGTATCGCATAAAAAAATGCTGTTACTTTTTATAGCACGCCTTGTCTAGCGTACTATGCAAAAGTATTATTATCTGTGTTTCAAATCACCAAGATTCTTTGTATTTTTTAAATCAACATTCTCGACCAGCAGTAGATTTTTTTACGAATTGAAGTCTGTTATTTTAGGTTTTTTTGTTTCCGCTCCATTTGATATCGTAATAAAAAGAAAACGCTAAATAAACTCGCCACTGTGTAGATTGCTTCATGAAATAAAAGAAAAATACATAATTAAAACATAAAGCAAATCCCGACTTCCTCATTAAAGTTCCAATCCCGTCACGGTATTTAAGCTAACTACTAACTGGCATTTTTCCAGAATATACAAAAGGGAAATTTATTCTATTATTTCGTTTTTTTTTAAACTTTAATACAATAGGACTTACAATGCCACAGCTATATGGTAATCCGATTAAACGTACGCCAAGAATAAATGTATTACGGGGTTTCTTTGTGGAATAGAGTTTTCCATGATGTAAGGATGAGCACTCATTGCGGTTTCCCACCCGACCAAAAATACTACGTAATTTATTACCTATTACACCGTAAAAGTTCATTTACTTACTTAAGCATTTTACTTTCATTTTTTTATCCTTAACTTTAAGTTAGGCAATTAATTATTTTTAATATTAAGGTAATTGCTATTTGACAAATCGCAAAAATGCTGTACTTTGAAGTAAATTGTTTATTTTTCTAAAGCATTAACAGCTATTAAATACATGCAATTAAAAACTTCAGTTTGTGAAGATTATAAGGGCCTCTTTTAATTTAGTATACATTATCCCAATAAATAAAAAAAACCAAGTTGAAAACATTGCTGTTCGCAACTTGTTCTGTAAAAATTTTCTTTAACATCTTGATACTTTGAAGCCAACCTCCAGAAAATGATATGTTTAGGTTTAGCAATCAATTTGAACTGTTAGTTTTATACTAAATGTTTTTCATTTCTTAAATAATCTAAAACTAACCAAAAAACTTCCTGTGCTATTTATTTTCTTGCAGGCGCTCTATGGAATTCAGTGTCCACTGGACTGTCATGGCGGAAGGACTGTGCGCGTCATTTCGTCGCAAAATATTATTTAAAATGAATTTAAGCTTATTATTTTTGAATGAAAGTTGTGTTTATAATCGTTGAAAAATAAAATAGGGATTTTTTCATTTCTAAATGAAGCCTGCTTATATACTAAAATTTATTCTAAAGTTACGGTTTTACCAGGTAAATACTCGGAGGTTGTCATAGATTATGATGACAGATAGTAAGTGTTCTAAATAGGTATTATACCTATGTTTTTTAGGAGATAGCGCGCCTCGTTTCGGGCGCCGTGTTCCGAAATGGATTTCGTAGTAGTGCAAGTTTGGTGCAAGCCCGACATGACGGAGGTGTATGCGTCAGGCATTTCCTGTGTACAAAAAAAGACCTATATTTCGGATCCATTTTTCATCACTGACATCATGCACTATTCAAAGACGGGTCTTCAAGCATTGAGGAATTTTGGACGAGAGACATCTCGAAGGTTCCCGAAGGCTGCCTAACTGAGTTAGATTTGTCGGCTAGCTAGCTTTTTTTGAAATTGGACCTACTTAGCTGGATTGTGTGTTAGAGATTTCTTATGAGATATTATATGTACATAATATAACCATCATAAGAAAGCTCAGATTCATGCTGCGGGCAATGGGGAGAGCCTAAAGGTTGGAACGCCATTTCGGCGGCCGTGTTTCATAATAAAGAATACGATGCGGAGAGAGATGTCACTCTCAAGGTCTTTAAATGTATCCATGCAAAAAACCACGTCGACTGGTTGCTCCGTTGCAGCGTGATGGAATATTAAACCAACAAACACACTTTCGCATTTGAAATATGGCCAGTGATTATAAGAAACAGTTTAAATCTCTCTCTGCTCTCCGAGAGACGTTAGGCAAAGTGAACACGAATTATGACACTTCTGTGTTCTTATACAAGCTTAGGTCTCTCAATTTTGTCAATTAATGTCAAATTTCTTTCTCAGATCAAAACCTAGTAAGTGGTTTAAATTCAAGATAAGTTTAGGAACAAACCTTTGAGAACATGGAAAACTTGCAGGTATGCAGGTTTCCTCACGATGTTTTCCTTCGCCGTTAAAGCAAGTGATATTAAATTGCTTAAAACGCACATAACTGAAAAGTTAGTAGTGCGTGATTCCGGGATCGAACCCCCGACCTTCGATTAGGAGGCGGACGTTCTAACCACTAGGCTATGACAGTTTTTAAATTAAAGGGGTTTAAATATTTTAGTGTGAAGACTGGCCTACACATTTATTCATTACATGTGCATCATTTTCTTTTTTAGGGTTCCGTACCTCAAAATGAAAAACGGAGCTCTTAAAGGATCACTTTGTTGTCTGTCCATTTGTCCGTCTGTCCGTCAAGAAAACCTATACAGTACTTCCCGTTGATCTAGAATCACGAAATTTGTTCTCGGATTTATTCCTTTACTTGGGCTATGAGAGTTGAGACCTATCTACCTGCCCATAATTCTAGGTTAACGGGAAATACCCTATCGGTTTTCTTGACAGACACGACAGACGGACAGACGGACAGAAAGACAGACATCAAAGTGATCCTATAAGGGTCCCGTGTTTCCTTTTGAGATATGGAACCCTAAAAACATTATGTAAGTATGCAAAGTATTTCCCTTGCAAACCATATTTAACAGTTGACATGTAGATGTCATTGACTTTTCCTATCTTACTTTTAAGTTTTAATGCATTATTAAGTATTTACTGTTTTGACATGGTATTTAGATAATGGGTGATATTTATTTTATTTAATCTAATTCCTTTGAAAAACTTAGTAAGGCGCATTAATCTATAAAAAACCTAGCGAGTTCATAGACTTACTATGTTTTAAAATGGTCAAAGCGACTTACTAGCTTTTAATTTTACTTTAATGTGGGTGTCCTTACAATACAACGGGACATACTATGAAAGTTAGGCTTATGACATAAAACGATTTTCGGAAAAATGACATTTACTTTGTTTTGATATGGGGCGGTCGATATAATTAGGTACTAGGGTAAAGGCTCAAGTAAATTAACAGATTGGACGTTTTTACATGTATTAAGAGCTGGAATAAAAAACCGGCTGATATACCTTTTTTAAATATTTTCTTACAAATTCTTACACTTTTTTCAATTTCAATTTCAAAACCGTGTTCCGTTCAAACCGTTCAAAAGTGCGTGTGCGTGCGTCCATGTGTGTGTGTGTGAGTGTGTGTGAGTATATACTTGTCTGTATGTTTGTACGAGTGTTTGTGAGTGTGGTATTGCGTTGTATAACCACATGAGTAGCGAACAGAGTCAAAGCTTCATACAAGCGCGCTACGATAGGTACACTACTACAAGCTTGAGGCGCGTGTGTGCGTGAGCACAGGCGCTACGTCGCGTACGGAGAGAAATCGGTTTATACCGGCTCGGCCTGTGCTCAAGCTCAGGGGCTGCAGTACACGTCGCGCGTCGTGTTTTCATTTAATTTAATGTTAATGATAATAATTTAAATAGTGTTTAAAATCTATTTTCTTGAACTGTCATAGATTTTGTTCAAAATCAATATCTGAGGATCCCTAGGATCACAAAACAGGAAATTGTTACCAAAACTTAAAACAGTTGGCACCATTTTGTAATTCTTTGTTAATTGACCGATTTCGTTCAAAATCGATATTTAGAGCTCCCTGGGATCACAAAATAAGAAACTGTTACCAAAATTTAAAAAAGTCGACGCCATTTTGAAATTCTTTGTTAATTGACCGATTTCGTTCAAAATCGATATTTAGAGCTCCCTGGGATCACAAAAAAGGAAACTGTTCCCAAAATTTAAAAAAGTCGACGCCATTTTGAAATTCTTTGTTAATTGACCGATTTCGTTCAAAATCGATATTTAGAGCTCCCTGGGATCACAAAATAAGAAACTGTTACCAAAATTTAAAAAAGTCGACGCCATTTTGAAATTCTTTGTTAATTGACAGATTTCGTTCAAAATCGATATTTAGAGCTCCCTGGGATCACAAAATAAGAAACTGTTACCAAAATTTAAAAAAGTCGACGCCATTTTGAAATTCTTTGTTGATTGACCGATTTCGTTCAAAATCGATATTTAGAGCTCCCTGGGAACACAAAAAAGGAAACTGTTACCAAAATTTAAAAAAGTCGACGCCATTTTGAAATTCTTTGTTAATTGACCGATTTCGTTCAAAATCGATATTTAGAGCTCCCTGGGATCACAAAAAAGGAAACTGTTACCAAAATTTAAAAAAGTCGACGCCATTTTGAAATTCTTTGTTAATTGACCGATTTCGTTCAAAATCGATATTTAGAGCTCCCTGGGATCACAAAAAAGGAAACTGTTACCAAAATTTAAAAAAGTCGACGCCATTTTGAAATTCTTTGTTAATTGACCGATTTCGTTCAAAATCGATATTTAGAGCTCCCTGGGATCACAAAATAAGAAACTGTTACCAAAATTTAAAAAAGTCGACGCCATTTTGAAATTCTTTGTTAATTGACCGATTTCGTTCAAAATCGATATTTAGAGCTCCCTGGGATCACAAAATAAGAAACTGTTACCAAAATTTAAAAAAGTCGACGCCATTTTGAAATTCTTTGTTGATTGACCGATTTCGTTCAAAATCGATATTTAGAGCTCCCTGGGAACACAAAAAAGGAAACTGTTACCAAAATTTAAAAAAGTCGACGCCATTTTGAAATTCTTTGTTAATTGACCGATTTCGTTCAAAATCGATATTTAGAGCTCCCTGGGATCACAAAAAAGGAAACTGTTACCAAAATTTAAAAAAGTCGACGCCATTTTGAAATTCTTTGTTAATTGACCGATTTCGTTCAAAATCGATATTTAGAGCTCCCTGGGATCACAAAATAAGAAACTGTTACCAAAATTTAAAAAAGTCGACGCCATTTTGAAATTCTTTGTTAATTGACCGATTTCGTTCAAAATCGATATTTAGAGCTCCCTGGGATCACAAAATAAGAAACTGTTACCAAAATTTAAAAAGTCGACGCCATTTTGAAATTCTTTGTTGATTGACCGATTTCGTTCAAAATCGATATTTAGAGCTCCCTGGGATCACAAAAAAGGAAACTGTTACCAAAATTTAAAAAAGTCGACGCCATTTTGAAATTCTTTGTTAATTGACCGATTTCGTTCAAAATCGATATTTAGAGCTCCCTGGGATCACAAAATAAGAAACTGTTACCAAAATTTAAAAAAGTCGACGCCATTTTGAAATTCTTTGTTAATTGACCGATTTCGTTCAAAATCGATATTTAGAGTTCCCTGGGATCACAAAAAAGGAAACTGTTACCAGAATTTAAAAAAGTCGACGCCATTTTGAAATTCTTTATTAATTGACCGATTTCGTTCAAAATCGATATTTAGAGCTCCCGGGATCACAAAATAAGAAACTGTTACCAAAATTTAAAAAAGTCATCGCCATTTTGAAATTCTTTGTTAATTGACCGATTTCGTTCAAAATCGATATTTAGAGCTCCCTGGCATCACAAAAAAGGAAACTGTTACCAAAATTTAAAAAATATTTTTAACCGACTTCAAAAAAAGGAAGAGGTTCTGAATTCCTCGTTATCTTTTTTTTTTAATGTATGTTCCCCGATTACTCAAAGACGCCTGGACCGATTTGGATTTTTTTTCATTTGGATTTGGATCAGACAAGTAATTTCCATTTATCGAGGTGTTAACATCAAGAAGAACATCTGCAAGTTATTCCAATCATTTTTGTACCATTTGGTGGCGAGTACGTATTAAAGAATGTCGTGCAAGTGTGTCCAACTTTGTAAAACAAGCATACTCGGGCTACTTTGAGAACCCATTAGCAGCTAACAGCAAGGCCTGGACTCCAAATTTTTATATGTGGAAGCTGTATTTCCTCATTGCGTTTATGAGCAAATAAGAATAGACCCTACTTTTACTAAAAAAAAGTATTATAATTTGGCGCGACCCATCTAAACACCATGATGATTATTATTTCTGCATTGTGAATATAACCAGAAGAAACAGCAAAAAAATTGTTCCAAGCGACTCTATTGTAACTTGCATTCTACAATTAGAACGATTCTGACTTCTGGTGATAAATCTGTACCTCAGCCCCAACCCAGTACCTCCAATCTACTTCAAGAACTTTCAGAAGGTAGTGACGATGTAGTGACTTTTACATCTCAACTTAGACTATTCAATCAAAATGCTTTGGACCACTTAATGAGAGATCTTAGATTGTCTAAAAAGCATCAGAACATGTGGCTTCTCGGCTCAAAGGAACAAATCTGATAACATGTGTTACGGTATATTGTTCTCACTACTCTCAAAACATTCAGCAGCTGATGTTGCACTTCCAGCGACTTGGGTGCAACATGGGCATTAAGTTTCATTTTCTCTATTATACAGAAAGGGCTCTATTATACATTCTAAAACAGGTTTTATTTATTATTATTATGTAAAATAGTTTTTGATTTATCGCGCAAAATGTAGAAAAAATATACAATAAGTCAAAAACTGTGAAAATCTGACAATTTTTTTTGAATTCCAAGCCGAAAATATATTTAAGAATTTATTTATTAATAGGAATCAAGAGTTTATGCACTAGATAGAGTTCGTTCATTCACTGAAATTCCCAGTTCATTTACTGGCAATTTATCCTTTTGTTAAATAAAATAATTTATAATAATTAATACCACGCATTTTATTTGATTTTTTGATATTTAAATAATTTAAGAGTGTATACCTACTGTGTAGGTACAGACACACAAAATATAAAAATTATATATAGAACGATTCTCATATACCTTAATTTTAGGTCAATGTCAGGGTAGTCCTTATTCGTTCATGTACTGGATCTTTTACCCTCCTACGTCAAAATACTAAAAGTCCGCGTAAATTTCGCAGATTGAAATGTCTGCTTGATTAATTGTCAATAGAGGGTCATGACATGTCAAAATTGCTAGTTTGAAGGTGAAATCGTCTATGTCATTCGCATTGGCTTTCCTCTTAAAAGGCACCTTACTTCATTCAGAGCACGAAGATATGCAAACAATACCGTTCGAGTAGCTAAAACATATTGGTCTCAATGAGATATTATATCTTAATAATGCATATAGAATTTCTTATTTCGGGTCTTATAGGTATAACTTTTATATTATGTGGGTGGCTAATATGCAAGACTTAAGGAGTATTTTAAATTTAAGTACAAAACATTACTAAACCTAATATTTCGCTGCTCTGCAAAAACCATAATGTACGCCAGGCTCTATGCTGACACGTTGCATTTTTTAATATTATGAAGTTGCATATCACTGCACGTGGGCTTGCGAAAGGACTTTTTAATTTTTACGAAGCATTTACTTCATACAATTTAAATATTTGCTAACATTTTTAGAAAATTGTAATAAAATGGAACCCGATTTTACTTAATTTACGTACGATATGTACCTACGTTTTTTGAAGAAAATTTACAAAGTTAAAGAATTCAAGAGCTTACGGACATTAAAAAGTGTCTATTAAAATAATATTAACTCAACCATTATTAGGCGTATATTTATAATTTAGGGGATTTATTACACATTAACATTATCTAAATAAGGTATATTTTACAATTCATCGTATTTTTTATGAATGCAAAAATCATATATATAATAAATTAATATTTTATAATATACCATAATTAAGTATTTGTCAATGCCAACCCGTTGTTTCGTTGCGGCGTGACGGACAAAACCAACAAGCAAACAAACTTTTGCATAAGTCTAACATGGATAGTGATATATAGAGCTATCCAAAAGTCAACAGACAAGGTCAGAGGTCTGTATTCTAAAATAAACATTTATATTTCAAAACGCATCCATGCAAAAAAGCAATCATTGTTAACATACACTTGGCGCCAAAAAATAGTTGTTACAAAACCGACTGACAACCCACGCGCCCGGAGGGGCTTTTAAAAATAAATTAATCCCATTGCACTGTTTTTCCCGACATATCCACGAGTTACATTTTATGAACGGTCCGAAATGGAAATTGTTACATTATTTGTTAGTGGTGTTCAAATAAATAAAGAGGAAGTTTTAAACTTATATCTGTCTAATGTTTCAAGTAAACGTTCGATTCAATATACAAATAAGTCGAAATTCCAATAACTCTTACAACTCTGAAAACAATTTACAAAAGCTACCTTTAAAATGTATAAGTAATGACGTGTATATTATATTATTATAACTTTACACATATGAAAATATTTTCATTTTCATTTCATTTCGTTTACACAAACGGCAAGTATAATATTATATTGTGTAACAAACTCAGGTGTTTGGATTCGTTAGGTAGGTGGTACTCGTATGTATAGTCTCTCTCGTTAAGACTTTAAATTTTAATCAGAAAACTCCCTGATATTTGAATTTCAGGGTCCAGGGATTTGAGTGTCGTGTGTCCTTGCACACTACAAGATTACAAGCCGACAAACTTACTTTGGGAGTATGAAATTAATGAGAAAATTAAGTGTAAAAATAGCACGGGTAAACTCATAGCGCATAGAGACGTCAAAAGTTTTCAGAATGTCACTAATAATAATTTAATTACATAATATCTGACACCCTGCCCGAGCTATTCAGTACCATTGTAATGTTATGTAATAACAGTTAACCCTTTTTGGAAAATTATATCCCATTATTTATATGTAAGTGGGGTAGGGATTAAATGGATCAAATTAAGAAAAAGATTAATGCTAGGTCGTTGGTAAGGTATAGTGAGAAATATAAAGGCTTAAACAGATAAGTAGATAGAAGGCATGACCCTAAAAATGTTGAATTCCTAAAATTTTGGATGGCAGCGATGATAGATAAACATCTGATTGAAGGCGTTCATATTGCAGAACGCACTTTTTATCTATTTTGCTGTCGTCACTAAGCCACTGCCAAGTGCGACACACTCACTAACGTGCATTATTCAGTTACAATGTTGAATGGCCAACGTACAAGCAAGGTATAGTGCGACAGGTTGGGGCATGGCCATCTTGACCTGTCGCGTACTATATGTACTAAGAGATGGTAGCATACAAGCATTTAGTGTGACTTCTTGCCATCCAGTTGCAATCAAATCTTTGTCCTAGGTCTCTCGTGGTTTTTATCAACAAAGTGTCGCAAATGTCGCAAAAAAGCTTGGTTGCACTGATTGTGCTTAGGCTACCAGTGCGTCACGCTTTGTATCTGTCTATTAAGATTACAAACAAACAAACGTAGGTTGGCTCTCATTTGAATACAAACCAATCAAACTCAATGAATTTTGTAGATAAATATGAACTAATATCTAAGTCTGTGGTTTCAAGATTTTTAAAGTTTACACAACTTCAAGTATTTACATTTTACATACAAATCTTTAAACAACGTATCTTCAAAATTACGTCAAGTTTGATTGGTTAATCTTCAAATGAGGACCAAACTACGTTTGTATAGAGTGAGTGAAGGAAAAACTGCCGTTAAGGCAGACCTTCATAGGTCCCTCGCGTCAGCGTCAGCGCGTCCGTCGCTCGCGTCTTTTATTATGGCCGGGGCCGTGAGTCACGGAAGTCTAACTATGGCTGGAAATAGAATATCGTGGAGAGCTACAAACAAAAGCAGAGCACTCAAGTTTAACGATGATGATTTCAAATTTATCCTGAATGGGTTGTAAAGGTCTACGCTACTCGGGTCTAACTACTGAGATTTCGTAATTATGCTGTAATTATTTACATCTTTGCATTAAAGTGGGACAGAATCATTAATAGTTAAGTAGATTGCAGTAAATATTCTGTATAATTTCTCGCAGTAGAAATAATTCAAATATAACTGAAAATTCTTGTTAGCACTGCGAGTTCCAAAATTTTTAAGGAGGTAGAGGAGTAAGAAAGGGTCAAGTATTTCGGTCTTAACTTTGTAATGCGGAAGATGCTCCCGTCGCGTAGTTTGTTTCGTTTCAAATTTAAAAGCCTACAACGTTATCGCGTTGTAAACCGGAAATTTAACGACGACTCCTGAAGGTATTGCCGAAAATTCCAGCCATTAGGACGCTTTAGGGTTGTTGCACGGCGACACTTCCATTTCTGGGTGTTTCGTGTCTTTCCTTTTATCGTTAACCTTTTTTTATCTGAATTACAATTTAAAACTTGACTGAGTTGCTCCGGCTTTACTTGCTTGGTGTTCTCCTTTTTCTTGCGGCTCTTTATCTATTAATTAAAACATAATATATGCGGCGTAATATGGAGTGAATGAGTGATTTAAATATTAGAACATCACCAGTACTCAATGCCAGTAGGTATATTCCATACATCCATAGCTAAGTAATTTCATCATCATCCTGCGGTACTACAACACTTTATCAGTCTTGGCTACCTTCACAGTCTTCATCCATTATTTTGAAGTCACTTCTACACAGTCCACTAACTTTTTTGGCCTAATTTGTAATTTAGTTCTATATAAATGATATTGAGCAAATAAAGAATGGAATAAAAGTTGAAAATGTATTGCAACATTTTTCTAGACCTAAATTGATTGATTAAGTGCCGATTTTACTAACGTCGAGTGACGTTTAATTGAAGAATAAATTGGGCGTAATGGCAGTTTGTGAATTGAAAACCTGCCAAAATATCAAATTTACGCTCGGATAAGACATTTTATGTTCGTGAAACTAGCCCGAAGCAAGATATCTCTTATTCCGGCTGCGAAAACACACTCTTTTTTCAAATAATAATTTAGTTTTCTACCTGTAGGATAGCTTCAATGCCCAAATTAACTATGCAAATATGAAGCTTGGAATTCGTATTAGTTGCACATTTATTAAATGTTTCAGTTAGTTTGTTAGTTACAGTTCACCATGAGTTTCGCAATGGAACAAAAGGAAAGTTATTTGCATTTTTGTTACACTACGTAACTTTTCCATAACTGTGGCCCGCTATACGAATACTCTCACAAAAATCGCGGAATGGAATTAATCCATTTTTTTAAAGTTTGTTGGCGTACCATGTCGGCTGGTTTTGCACGGTTATTTTTTGCCACTAACTATTTTGTATGCACCTTGTTTGTTTTTAATTGATGAACTTTTTATGATTTGAAAAGAGCAACTGTAAAGTTTCTTGCTGATTTTTCTCAGTAGAATCTCCATTCAAAATCGATGATAGAGTCACAGACATAGCATAAGAGACACTAGTTGTTCTACCTATGTTCTCTTCACTTTATAATTTTGGTTCATAGAGTATATAATCTTTTCATAACTGAGGAATAGGAGGGAAGGTATCGTCAGGCAAAATTCTAGTCTGTATTTTCTAGGAAGTCAGAAAGATAATAATGGAAATGTGTTAGTTCTTAAATCAAAGCTAAGTAATTAAAACGTTAAGACTCTAGATAGACTTTCTAGACTAATTGGCAATTCTCCAGTACATGCACACATTCGTAAGAGAAATTCATTCTATTAGGTGGTTCTTATTTAAACTCAACAATGAGAACTATGCCAGAGCTATATGGTAATTCGATTTAACGCACGCCAAGAATAATTTTATCGTACTTCCTTTGTGAATTAGCTTTCTTTGATTCTCTTTTCTTCAATGTTAATATTATGTCATTCTGTATTTAAATTTTAGTTTTCTATAGAATTATTATTATTTTCCATTATAATTATTATTATAGAGATTTTAATACCGAAATATACCTATAGACATTTTAATTGAACTGCGCTAAATTCTGCACATTTATGTCAAAACCATGTTCTAAGGTCTTAATAGTGGCGCAGTAATGAGCGCTGTGGTCTTACAAGTGGAAGGTCCCGGGATTGATTCCAGGCAGGGGCGATTTGAGAGTTTATTATTTTTACTACTAAGCACTGGTCTCCTCGCAGAATGGGGTTTAAGCCATAGTCCGCTACGCTAGCCCAGTACGGACTGGCAGATTTTACACACCTTTGAAAACATTATGGAAAACTTTTCGACATGCAGGTTCCCTTCACAGACAAAGCAAGTGGTTTTAAATGCTTAAAGCGAACCCCCGACTTCTCGAATATGAGGCGGATGTCTTAACTACTAGGCTAGTCTTAGTCCAAGGACAATAAATATCTACAATTTGCAAACTTTGGTTTGTAGTCAAGAAATGATAGCCGTTACTTTGCTTCAAAGACACACAGGACAGGAGATGGCAATCGGGGTATGAGGGGGGGGACGGCCCGCACACAAGCATGACACCCGCGCTATCCCGCACCGTCCCCATCACGATTGCCATCTCGATCTGTCGTGTACTATAGGTATATGCCGATCGTAAAGACCTTTACGGTGGCCATAAAGGAACCGTTTATCTCATACCGTTCATATGAGAAACATTTGTTAGAACAATTTCCCAAGGCACACAAAGAGATATTATACATTTACACGGGGTGAATTTAATACGTGGCAGTTGGTGTTAGTTCAGAAGTTAGATACTACCACAGGTACTCAGGTCGTCTTGTTTCGAATTGCGATGTTTCCGTCTTCTTGGCTAGTTATTGAGAGCTAACTTGTTGTGAATACGTAAAAATACCTGTACCTACGTTTTCTTACTTGGTACACTTAATAGAAGTGAATCTTGGTTTTTGAAAAATTGTAGGTAATCATTCGACTTTGTACTTAGGTATTTGTAAAATATTTTGTTTGTATCACGCAAAAAATACTAGACCAGTTAAGACTTGAAGTTCCAAAGCATAATATACTGTTATTCTTTGCTGTTTCATTAAAATCAGCTTAGTAGAATCCGAGATACGAGTACATGTAGGTCGATTCTGGAAAACCTGCATCAGTCATTATTACAATAGCAACTGTTGTGATTGGCTGAATTTATGATATTCTTGGTGCAAAAATTCATTGTGGCCAATAATGAGCGAGTGTCAACCAATTAGAGGTGTTTGCAATCACCACACTACCACCACAATACCGAACAAGTAGTAAAAGAGTAAAAATTCTACCGAAAACTGTACCCGGGGCATGCTAACAATGTGCTCAAGTGCAATGTGAACCAAAATAACTTGACCTTGTCACCATCAACAGGTTTATGAACTCTATAAACTCTTAGGCTGCCTTTTCCCTTACATGAACAAGACTGCGTAGCAAAGGATGCCTGTGAAACCTATTTCAACTTAAGGTAGCTTTATTTTCATAACTAAGCATCAGGTCTGGTTCAATAGGCTAAGCTTTTATATTGAAATGATTCGCTTACTCATCCTCACACATCAGTGGAAGAGAAGTCTTAAACACGTATCAAAAAGCGATATACTTAAGATTTTCCTCCCATACTGGGCTTTTAGGGAACACTTTACGAAATGAGCCGTATATTCCTTCAAATCCTGTATAAGATCGTAGAATAGATGGACGTTAAGTAAAGTTGAATGGAGATGGAAACGATGGGCCCTCTTATTTCTAGACCAAGAACTGTTTCTCTAATTGCCGTATATCAAACTTAATAATTAATTTATTAATTAAACTTCCATCCCAACCGTCAATGTCGCTGTTGTTTCAACCGACGAGAGTCCACTGCTGGACACTCTTGGGTGCATTCCTTAAAACAGGGCCTCCTGCCAGTCCAAAAAAACTTACTTAAATTTTACTTACTTCAAGTACCTTTATTTATTGAATAATTAAATACATTATGTTCCTAAACTGTAGATTAATTTTACTGGTAAAATTAAGGCTATTTATGGATTTGATTTTGGTGTTTTATCTATGTCCGTCATAATAAAGAGTTTTTTTGTCCATTAAAGAGACTAAGATTAGATGAAGTTAAACAGCACTTTAACCCGAGTACTAACTACGCGCGAACATTCGATAGATAGCGATAAGTATAGTAAAATTGTTCCCCGGATCAAACTTAACCCGAACTTTATCCCGAATAGAAGGCTGATACTAACTCAAATCCTAGGCTACCTACTACGGTTTTTAGAATTTCTACGGTTTTTAATATCTTTTGGACATACTTTGTCTCACATAGAAGTCCATAAAATATTATTTACAATGTTATCTAAATCGTCAAGGTTGGTTTGTTATTCTATGAAAAGTTTATATTGATAGATCCTATCGAGAAAAAGCCATCAAAAATTCAATAGAATTACTCTTTCAATAGGGATTAATTATTATTTTTCAGCAATATAGGGTATTTATTTGGAGTATTAATTTTTCGACTGAAATCCGCTTACTAAAGCCGTGCGATGAAAGGATTACTGACAGGTCACATGACAATAATTTCAAAATGTTAATTAAAATACCATACTGATGATTTTCTCACTGCACTTGTAGATTGTGCAGCTCAAGCAAAGTCATCGTAATACCGCTTTCTCATAATAAAGCGTTGCAAAGCTACAAGAGAGAAGTGGCCGCTATGTATGAGTCCTGTGTCGATAACAACAATATTATAGAGCTAGATATACTTTTAACTGCCGACCCAAAAAGAGGGGTGATATAAGTTTGACGTGTGTATCTGTGTATCTGTCTGTGGCATAGTAGCTCCTAAACTAATGAACATTCACAACAAAAGAGCATTCCATATCCTAGCGGTTGGAATTAGAAGCGAGGAAGAAAATCACTTCATATAACGTGTCCGTGGAATTTCGAATACGTACGGGTACAGACAGACCTTAACGATACCTTACAGATAAGCAAGTGAAGGAGGAACCAGATCAAAAAGTTCTTGGGCACACTCTCCGGTTATAAATGAGGTTGTATGCGATGTAATAATTCATCCACTCAAAGGCTCTAATGCGGCAATGTCACGACATCAAAATAAATGAGATACCATCGGGTATGAGTTAATGAGCGAAATCGCGACTCTGCGAAGGGTGACTGCGTAAACAATTATCACGCAATGCCAGACAAAGAGGCTGTTGACATTGTTTACACTAAAGGGGAAAGATGAAGCTTTCACAAAACAACTCATAAATGCTGTCACTGATTTATTAAATCATAAAAGGACTTGTTCTGACTGACTGACTGATCAATCAACGCATAGCCTAAACCGCTACGGCAAGACTTATTTTTTTTACAGTTAAACCTATGTAACCACTTTTATGATGTAGGGTCTCACTTAAGAAATTTCACCCCTAAGGGAGTTAAATAAGGGGTAAAACTTTCTATGAAAATTCGTCATTTTTCAAGTAATAGCCGTGAACATGGGGTTTTGGTTAAAAATGAAGAAATAAGGTGTTTCCATGTTTCAAGATTAAAAAAAAAATTTACCCCAAGGGGAAGGAAATTTGTTTAGAAGTTTATCATTTTTCAAGTTATATTTTTGAAAAGAAGTATGTGTTTCAGGATTTTTTGGAAATTTGACCCCTCACTGATTTTCAAACATTGGTTATTTTTCTGTAGGTATTTTGAGACTACAAAGCGATATATTTGAAATAATGTGCTACAAATGAACGAATTATTATTGGCAAAAATGTAATACATATTATTTGTGACACTCAACACAAATACGCCTCTTACATTGTGATATTCGGGAAGAGTGAGATCCTTATCCATCAAATAAAATCCGTAATACAAAGGATAGTGATAATACGAGTACCAACGTCTCATAGACAAAGGCGAAAAGACGTCGATGAAACACAACAGCGTCTTAAATGCGCCGTTGTTCACATTAACAGAACAAAAGAAGCTTTTTACGTTGCTTTTTAACTTTGGTAACAATACCTTATGTTCGTTAATTTCTAATCTAGTGGGTATAACTAGGTACTTAATATTACGATGGGAAATTTGCTATAAGTAGCTTTTCCTTTATAAATAGTAGACTTGATGCATCTAGGTGAACCGACTCAGGTGAATGATTTCATACAGCACCTAGGTGCACTTGCCTTTGAAATTATTATGTGATTTTTTAACCCACGAAACAACAATAAGGTACCATATTGAAATACAGTACTGTTTTTATATTGTCTTTTTAACCCCCGACCCAAAAAGAGGGGTGTTATAAGTTTGACGTGTGTATCTGTGTATCTGTCTGTGGCATCGTAGCTCCTAAACTAATGAACTGATTTTAATTTAGTTTTTTTTGTTTGAAAGGTGGCTTAATCGAGAGTGTTCTTAGCTATAATCCAAGAAAATCGATTCAGCCGTTTGAAAGTTATCAGCTCTTTTCTAGTTACTGTAACTTTCACTTGTTGTGGGTGTTATAAATTTTTAATTTACACTTGTTAACTTTGGTAACAATACCTAATGTTCGTTAATTACTAATCTATAGTGGGTATAACTAGGTACTTCAAATTACGATGGGAAATTTGCTATAAGTAGCTTTTTCTTTACGGCTATATCAACCTACCCAATGTCTAAAGTACACGTTCCACGTGTTTGTATAGGTACGTCTTTAAAGATTGGAGAGCTATCCAGTGCGGTGAGTAGGGTTCATGCGTTAAACGTACAATACTGGACTTTGATATTGCACGAAAATAGTAGACTAGACTTGATTCATCTAGGTGAATCGACTCAGGTGAATGAAATCTACAGCACCTAGTGTAGCAGCCATGCAGCGTATGATGACTAATGAATAAAAGGCCACTACATATTATCATGTTGTATTAAATGAGTAATTATTATTTACAATATGTGCCATGGTTATAATTAAAACTGTGGTAGAAAAACGAGGGCCGGAGCTTGATGCTAGACCGAGGTGTTGCGGTCTTGATGATCTGAAGTGAATGTGATGAATGCGCTGCCCGGCGTTCGCCAAGGCCAGCAGGATATTCGAATTGTTCCGAATTCAAATTGTGTTCTCTAAGTGACAGCTGCAAAATGTAATGTTTTCTTCGCAGATGCCAGTCTTAAAAGAAGCTGCATGCCTCTACACTAGGTGCACTTGCCTTTGAAATTATTATGTGATTTTTTAACCCACGAAACCCACAATAAGGTACCATATGGAAATATAGTACTGTTTTTATATTGCCTTTTCTGAGACTAACACTGGAATTCATAGTCAAGATCGGAGTTTCTTTAGATGACATGACTGTGTCATATGCATTCATAACGATTGAATATGAGATAATATGTCATCTAAACGGTCCCCTAAAGTATCCCTTACCTTGACTATGAATTCCAGTGCAAAAGCCTTTGTGAACTTTGTCTTTGCCTATCAAGGAGACGTAGATTGTTAATTATACAATATGAAACTAACATTGCTGTGGCACCGCATTATTTGGAATCCTTCCTAATTAACAATACAAATTCATGTTATGTTCAAGGCACTCGAAGACGTCTTCGGTCTGACTGCGGTAGTTGTTTCAATAAGACATAGCTACTCAATTGATTAGTTGAGTTAGTTCAATTTCTAGTACTCCATTCAATCTATGTTTGGAAGTTGTTCATTGAAATTCATGTAACATTCTCTTAAGTATCCAAACTAGTAGTCAAATGTTTATATATTTGTTTGTATTAGGATATTTTACTGGGTCAGGTCTGGTAGTGAAAGGCTTTGGCCATGTGGCACTTGTTTTTAGATTTCCGTACCCCAAAAGGAAAAACGGATTATAGGATCACTTTGTTGTCTGTCTCTCTGTCCGTCCGTCCGTCGTGTCTGTCAAGAAAACCTATAAAGTACTTTCCGTTGACCTAGAATCATGAAATTTGGCAGGTAGGTAGGTCTTATAGCACAAGTAAAGGAATAAATCCGAAAACCGTGAATTTGTGGTTACATCATTAAAAAAAATGAAAATGTGTTTTAATTTTCAAAGTAAGATAACTATACCAAGTGGGGTACTATTTGAAAGGGCTTTACCTGTACAATGTACAATCTAAAACAGATTTTAATTTATTTTTATGCATAATAGTTTTTGATTTATCGTGCAAAATATCGGATAAATGCCCGAGTACGGAACCCTCGGTGCGTGAGTCTGACTCGCTCTTGGCCGGTTTTTTCCGAAATGAAAATTCTTTATGCGCATAGTCTAGGAAGACTTTACTCACGGCGGCATTATGAAAATTATCTTATGCGAAGGAAGTGACTGTAATGACATCGATGCTGTAATGTACCTATATCTAAGCAGGTGGCTTTGGCCGAGGTCTGTTTGCTTCAATATTTTTCCTTAAATTGAGTTTTAACATGATAAATATTATTGTCATCTTCCAATTATTTCAAAAAAATCGATACAGATACATTTAAAAGAATGACACCATTTTAAACTTTTAAGCAATAGCACCAAATTCTTTGTCACCATTAAAAGGAATCTTTGTCAAAATCTTAAAAAGTGGCCACAATTTTAAAATTCTTTGCTATTCTTTCTAAATCAAAATCAATATAGTTATAGTTCCATTCAAAAATACTCCCCAAAAAGAGTAGGTTCTCTTTTTGGAAGTCGGTTAAAAAAGGAAACTGTTAAAATTAAAAAAAAAAAAACCGCTAAATATTGAGCATGCTATGAATGTAAAACAAAAAAGTTTTACTACTTCCATAATACACAACCGATATTTTTTATTTTACTAGAATAACTCATATTCAAGTCCAACTAAGTGCAAAGCTAGTGCTAAGAGTTATTTGGTGGTATATGAAAAGTTGACCTCTCGTTTTCAGTCTGCAGCCTGAATTTTGCGCTATTGAGGATTAATCGTTATGGGCCATAAAAAATACTTGAATTCAAAGAAAAGCTCAACCTCGATGATTTATCCTGTTCTGATCTTGAGTGATCTATCTATAGTAGGTATGCTTACAGTAATGACAGTACCCTTAAGTAAGTTATCACGGGTAGCCCGCATTACCCAGTCACTAAATCTTCGTTAAGCGCCCAGCATATGGTTCCGACTAGAGAGGGATCATTTCACAAGTAGCATGTGAAAAATCACATGAAAATCCTTTTCACTACACTTACAACCACCGTTAGTAACACTTACAACCTAATTTTAAAGTAGCTTGTGAAAAATCACGAAGGAAAGTTTCGCATTACATTTAATCCTGCTTTATTGTTTCAATTTGGCGTAAGAACCGAGCTAAGACGTTAAAGAGCGCACAAGCTAGAACACTCACATAATATAGTTGCATGTTAGAAATGGAAAAACCTCTAGTCAAATTAATGTAGCAAACTCGTTTGCTACGTTTCACGGGAAGAGAATTTTTACACTTACCATCTGTGAAATAAATATCAGCGCTATTGATCTTGATCATAATTCCTGGTTAAATTTATGTAGTAAGTGCAGGTACAAGTGCAAAATTTGAAAAAAAATCACTTTCCGTGATTTGAAATCAGTCTGTGAAATAACTGTGAAGAAAAATAATTTCACCACATGAAAATGATTTAAAAGTAACAGTAATGCCCATCTCTAGTTTCGACCCCACGTCCTGTGGCCGCTCGCTAGATTCATAATACATGTGTGATGGGAACATATTGCATTAATAGCCGTAGATCTGTTACACGAAATGAAATTTTATCAGTTATTTGTTTTCGACGTAGATATGAGCGTTATGAAAATTTTCCTTGATTTATGTTGCAAATCATTTACGTTTGTAACGCAATTTTGTTGTTTTTAATATTTTTTGGGTTTTTTACAGTCATAAAATATGTGTTCAGACCCTCTTCAACCGTAAGTTTCAGGGTTTTTCGACTGGAATTTGATTGTTCTCAGAATAGTCACTTAGCGATGTGTCATTTTATGTATTTCTATACATTATATCTAAATAGTTAGTCAGAAATAGTTTATTTTGCCTCCATCAGATACATAAAATATTATTAAAAATCAAACGAACTTACCAAGTGAAGTTCGATTGTAATTATGCGAGCAGCTTCTTTCGACGCGATTTGGTTTACATATTGTAGAACGCGTCCCACGCATCAGCCTAGCACGGATTTTTAGATCTTTTTTGACTTTGAAATTGGCAACACTGCCTACCCGCATCCAATCCCCCACTAGCGCCCTCCCACCACAGCTCGGACCATTTCACGACCGGCTTGTCATTTTAGTTGATAGTTATAGATAGATACATTTTATATTTGTTTATATATGTATGTATATATATATAAATTAGGGTAGGGTGTACTTTTGTGTACTTTATGAAAATAATAAAATTAGGGAGGGTGTGTATAAATCGCGTCGAAAGAAGCTGCTCGCATAATTACAATCGAACTTCACTTGGTAAGTTCGTTTGATTTTTAATTATGCTTCGCAGCTTCTTTCTTTGCGATTTGGTTTACATATTGTAGATGTTCAGAGCTAACAAATATAAAATGAGTAACCTATTTGGAAAATAAATAGATTACGTAAGTATTTGTGAATATTACAAATAAAAATTTACATTAAAAACATAATAGATTATGGTATATTATAGCTTGTTGAATTAACTTTTTTAATTGAGTAGGTATATACTTATACAATACATTTGTGATCTTATACATATACCTACTATCTACATAATAAATCGGCATGTTAAATATAATAAATAATAATAAATTTAATAAATCAACAAAAGTTATCGTTAACTAAGTATCTTTATCTCTCTTTTATAAAATTTAGCGAAAGTAGCCGATAACTGGCTGTAATCAGCAGTCTTATCATTGTTGACACCTGCTCTTCTGGCTCCAGATGTGGATGCATGGCGTGTTATGTGAGCACTAAATTTTGTCATATCAATAACACTTTTATGAATTGTTATCCAATGACTCAATCATTGGGATGATAACTTTTTGGAAGGCCCTTTGTAACTAATATAAACAAATAATCATTATTAGTTTCACGAATAGAATTTGTTTTATTAATATACTACTTTAAACATGTATCTGAATATATACTACTTTAAACATGTATCTGAATATATATAAAATTTTCACTAAAGAAAGGTAATTTCAAAAAAGGGTTGAGAATTGAGATGAATTAGGTCAAGAGGTCGTTATCAAATCTGAAATTTTAATAGTAATCTACTTCAGCCTATTGACGTTGCTTATTTTTATCAGTGAAAAAGTAAGCACTCTATGAGTAAGCAGTCATTAAAGCCAACAAAGTAAAGGTCTTTTTTTGAAAGATTTCCCAAGTTGAAGTTCTCATGTGGCCATTGTTCAGATAAGTAACTAGGAACAGTGTCAGTATCCCATGTTATATTATACCTTGGTTGAGTTGGGCTTGACCTGCAACTCCCTTCATAAACTTCCTAATTTGATAGTCATCTAACATATTAGGAAAACCCAATAACAAGGCAGATAAGTACAAATTTACAGTTCCATTTTTTTTTTTTTTTTTGTACTCTTATCAAATATTTTTGTAAGAAAATCTAAAATCACAATAACATTTTTATGACTATAATGATAATCATTTTGTTTACGATATTCTATCTAGGACCTAATACGTGTATCGTATTGTCTGTACGTAATGGTCAGAATGTGAATTAATCACAAGATCAACAATTATTGCTGGTACCGACATTTTCAGATATTTTTGTCGCATAATTTCACGGTGACTAAGTGGATTGTTATGTGAAGATTATGAGGTTTTCTGAAAGGTTAAAAGATTAACGTTAGGATGAAAGTATACATAGGTACATGGTGAGCAGACCGATCTTGTAAACAAAGGAAACTAGGCTTGCGATGGCTAGTTATTATTTTTATCGGTTTTAAGTTATTATTTTTCTTATCATTTTTAAAATTAAAATCAATGGTGGAAACGCATAATAGTACAAATGTTTTTAGGACACCGTAGAGGAATCAACAGTACATGCATCAGGATTGATTTTCTATGTGAGTCTCACATTTTGCATTGCAACGACTAGCGAACAAATCTATTTCAAAACTGTCAAACACTTGAGTCAACGTTTTAAAAGCAGAGTCAGTTAATTCCTGGTTAATTCCCATTCGGTGTCCTGGAAAGATTTTCTCGACAAAATATTAGCTTAGGTATTATCTTTAATTAATAATAAAGATGTAAATACATAAGAATTACGGGTACTGCGCGCTTCCCCCGTACAATTTACGTAGAAAATAACTGCTGTACTATCAATCCTTAAAAGGATTGTCTACGTTACAAAGATCATTTGCAAATACCTTCAAAGCTAGGAAAACTGCCTTTAATTCTAACTCGTTTATATGTAAACAGGAGTCTTTCTTCTTACGACCGGACGCTACACTGTAGCTACACTATACATTATTATAATAAAAAGTACTCCAGTTAAGCATGCGTCCGAATGTTTAATTATCAATTAATTAAAGGTGAAAATGCACTGTTGATACTATTTAACTTTCTCAAATCCTCAAACTCAAATTTAACTATTTCAAATTGCTAAGGCGGTGAATGTTTTTGTTCGTAACTCGGGTTATTTAGTAAGCAATGATACTTGTGACGTTTGAACATTTTCGTATAATAACCCACGAATATTGGACTCCAGGATAAGCTGAAATTAACGGTTCAAACAATCTAGCAAAATCACGAAGTTTGCGTTTCGATTGTGTGAATATCTTTTCAAAAAATAATAATAATAATTAATTTTAATTTTCTTATCATCAAGAAGTTTTAAGTATCATGTCAGAATGCTCACGACATTTAAAACGTAAATATTTTCGCTGTGATATAGTTATATTAAAAAACATGCATCTTTTAGGCTGATTTAAGCCAAGTGACAATTTGTTGTAATTAATTTTGATGCAGTGCGATAATCCTCTATTTTAAAATTACTACTTTTAATAAACCTAAATAGGTTTATAAGGTTCAAATACTAAAATATACTATAATATTTCTTATCTAGAACTGAGAGTTGTGATTCGTCATCTACGAATCGCTCCTATTTCGAGTAATTTGTTAAATGGTTTTTGAAAACCTAAAGACTTGTGAGGTGATTTTGGGCAACAATCACTGGGATTGCTATTTTGGATAGGCGTGCTTATAAAAGGAATAATGTAGCCTTCGATCCATTATAAAACAATTAGATCACTTGTAATAAATACATGATCATTCATGTGAGAAAGGACGTAAACGTCATGCGTACGATACCTCGTGTAGCACTAGCGGCGGCTGTGAGCGCATGCGGCGCGGCGGCGACGCGACGGCGGCGGCGAGCGCTCGGGTGCCGCGGCGCGGAGGGGCCGGCTGCTCTGCTGCTGGTACTGGCGCGGAACTAGCCGACTCTTCCCTATATCTTGTTTGATTTTTCCGACACATTATCGCCGAATATATACTTGTTAGTATATGAGTTTTCAAGAGTGTCTATAGAAGACACCACGAATTTTTTCCTGCTTCGTTATGGTGCATATCACATAAGATTCGGCAGGCGTCGTTCGCTATTGCTCTTGGTTTAAACCTTCGTATATTATGATTTCTAGTGCTGGAGTTAAGGCAGTTAAGGTTACCGAGTTGTTTGTGCAATTACATAATTACATTTTACAAAGGGTTCCGTTAGGACTGCTTTTAGCCTCTCAGTTCAAAATTGGAGGTAAAATTTTGTCAATTTTCGAGTGATATAATTTCAGTAACCGGGTTTGACTTCTACTTCACGTGCAACCAGCACGTGAAGTAGAGAAGCATCGTCGCTATATTCATCATGAATATTTGAATGAATGAAAACAAAATTGAAATAGCCCTCAATTTAGCTATTCGCTATTTTATTTTTGTTTTGACGGTAAGAGCCCAAAATTTGGCAATTACGCATCAATGTGGTAAGCTTGATGGTTAAAAACCAGGTATTCATCATAAATATTTGAAAGAATGAATATTCAAATTTAAATCAAAGTCAAAACATTTTTATTCAATTAGACTTTTACAAGTTCTTTTGAATCGTCGAAAGTATCTACCACTGGTTAAAATAAAATTGAAATAGCCCACAATTTTTAGCTATTCGTAATTTATTTTTGTTTTGACGGTAAGAGCCCAGAATTTGGCAAATACGCATCGTGACGGTAAGAGCCCAGGAATTTGGCAAATACGCATCACTGTGGTAAGCTTGATGGATAAAATCCCTGTATTCATCATGAATATTTGAAAGAATGAAAATAGAATTGAAATAGCCCACAATTTAGCTATTCGCTATTTATTTTTGTTTTGATGGTAAGAGCCCAGAATTTGGCAAATACGCATCGTGACGGTAACAAGCCAGGAATTTGGCAAATACGCATCACTGTGGTAAACTTGATGGATAAGATCCCTGTATTCATCATGAATATTTGAAAGAATAAAATTGAAATAGCCCACAATTTAGCTATTCGCTATTTATTTTTGTTTTGACGGTAAGAGCCTAGAATTCGGCAATTACGCATCAATGTGATAATTATCCATCAAATAAACTGCAGCTATTTATCATGAATATTTGAAAGAATAAAAATTCTTTAAATTAAAACTCAAAATATTTCTAGTCAATTAGACTTTTAAAAGTTCTTTTAAATCGCCAAAAGCCTCTACCACTGGTTAAAATAAAATTGAAATAGCCCACAATTTAGCTATTCGCTATTTATTTTTGTTTTGACGGTAAGAGCCCAGAATTTGGCAATTACGCATCAATGTGGTAAGCTTGATGAATAAACTCCAGCTATTCATCATGAATATTTGAAAGAATGAAAATTCAAATTTAAATTAAAACTCAAATATTTCTATTCAATTAGACTTTAAAAAGATTCTTTTGAATCGTCAAAAGCATCTACCACTGGTTAAAATAAAATTGAAATAGCCCACAATATAGCTATTCGCTATTTATTTTTGTTTGACGGTAAGAGCCCAGAATTTGGCAAATACGCATCATTGTGGTAAGCTTGATGTATACAATCTAGGTATTTATTATGAATATTTGAAAGAACGAAGTCTTCTTTAAAGTTATATTTTTGTATTGGTTTAATTTTAATAAAATGGATTCTACTTACGATTTGTGTTCTCGTTTTCTCTGGCGTTTTTCATTTAGCCTCCTTATTTTTCTCCTAATTCTTTCCTCTGGGTCCTCATTTTTCCTCTTCTTCCCCATGTTCAGAACGATGATTTTAATAATATTTCGTGCGGGTTTCTGTGACGTGCGTAGGCTTCGGCACGGAAACACGTAATGACAAGCCGGTCGTGAAATGGTCCGAGCTGTGGTGGGAGGGCGCTAGTGGGGGATTGGATGCGGGTAGGCAGTGTTGCCAATTTCAAAGTCAAAAAAGATCTAAAAATCCGTGCTAGGCTGATGCGTGGGACGCGTTCTACAATATGTAAACCAAATCGCAAAGAAAGAAGCTGCGAAGCATAATTCTATTATATAACACCTATATTACTATTATTTAATTACTAGTTATTATTCTTTAATCTACTAGACGATGCCTGCAACTACATCCCTGTGGATTTATGGTTCTTAAAAATCGTGGGATTTCTTTGATTTTTTGGGGCAAAAAGTAGCCTTTAAAGTCTAAATTAACCACTCTCTAGAATCTGGATCTTTAACTATATTTATTCAAAAAGTCGTCGATTCGTTGCTCAGTTGTGGCGTGTTAGAAGAATAAACCGACAAACAAACACGCTTTCGTATTTTTAATGTTAGTAGAGGGATACATATCCAAAGTAGGTACGTCTTATAGTTGGATAGCGAATCTAAATAAAAACACCTTAATCTGCCATAAAAAGGGAAATTTTATTTCCTTGCGCTTGATCCAATGATGAATCGTTAAATCAAATCAAGATAGACTTTCCTTTTATTTGGAGATCCGAGTACCACAGCCAAACTCGTTTACGTGCCATCATTCGGCTATTTACGGAATGCCATATTGCCCTATTTTATTGCCGAACTTGGCTTACTGGCTGCGTCTAATGATTTGTGGCAGTTTACGATACAGAGTTTATGCTTCTACCTCGCTTTTGCTGAGATATATAGCTAAATAAGTATTTTTATATGTAATTTAAGCTTATCTTAAAAACAAAAAAGGTTAAACTAAAACTTACTTTAACAACAGTTACTTTATTGCAACACCACTAATGTTTTAAATGGGAAAGGGTTTTGTTTGTTCGTTTTTCGATTTGTCCTTTAACCACACCAGTCCAAAACGGTACAGCAGCTGATAGATTGATATTGACGAAAATTTTACATAGATATACTCGTAGTTAAAGATTGAAGACCTGAAAAATCAACCAGCTGCACTCAGGCTGCTTTCTATCCCGGAAAATCCAAGCGTTTCCACAGAATTTTAAAACCTTCCGAACAAGTTCGCAGGTGATGTTAAACCTGAATCCAAGCGAACGAAATCTTGGACATCATTTAGTACCATTATAAAGTGAGGCCACCTAGATACTTTAAATAAATATAGTAATATTGAACTTCATTCTTTGTTTAACGAAGTTAGTTATATAAATAACGCGTAGGTCCATGTTCTGACAATGTTAATATTTGCAATACAATAAGTCGTACAAATAAATCACTAGGGAATAAACAACACATAAAGAAAGACATAGAGTAAGGTATTGCATTGCACTAAGCAGGAAACGGAAACGTCTTATTTTATCCGTTTTTATTTGCCCGCGTGGGCCGTTATTTGCTCCACATAAGAAAACATGAAGAAAGTGCAATTGAAATTCAACGTAATCCCGGGATTTCTCTGTAATAGAACTGAATTAAATTTTAATCAAGTGGATGTAAATTAAAAATTTATAACACCCACGACAAGTGAAGGTTACAGTAACTAGAAAAGAGCTGACAACTTTCAAACGGCTGAACCGATTTTCTTGGATTATAGCTAAGAACACTCTCGATCAAGCCATCTTTCAAACAAAAAAAGCTAAATTAAAATCGGTTAATTAGTTTAGGAGCTACAATGCCACAGACAGATACACACGTCAAACTTATAACACCCCTCTTTTTGAGTCGGGGGTTAAAGATCACATTGATCGGTGGCTCCACTGGACGTGATTGAAGGACAAACCAACAAACAAACACACTTTCGCATTTATAATTAATATGAGTTATGATGTTTATCGGAACATTATTTACCCAAGACGATGAAAATATTATTTACACAAAATAATACTCCTTTGAATTACCAAGCTTGGGCGTAAGGTTAAATATAAACCTCAGTTCTTGGGTCACCGGGCCCGTAGATCGATTTCTGGGACACGGCATTAATTAAACAGGTAGTAAGTAACATTTTAATTACGTTACTGCTGTGTTAAATATTCGAAGGAAGTATTTCTCGTGTAATAATTTTCTCTACCTTAAAATATGTAGGTATAAGGATTTAATTTTTGTTTTTGAAAGACTATTTTATAAGCGATTTAATTTTTCTGGTGTAAAACTGGTAAATACACCCCGCATTTGCACTGAAGCGGAGCGGAGATGTGTCCTTTTAACCAATCAGATTATAGTTAGGGTGCGTTTTCACTGACGCGGAGTGAAGCGGGACCTAGTGTTCATAGACCAAACAGATTATTGTTTTATGATGTGATAATTTTATGACATCATCTCTCAATAATCTGATTGTTTGAAAATACACGTCTTCGCTCATTCGTTGGAAATGCATTCGTTATATAATTTGAATCGCGATAAATTAAAGCAAAAATCACTCTCTCAATAAAAACGCTTTTAGATACAAAAATACGATTACGTTTTTTACATTTGAAAAACAGATTGGAACGGTTTTACGGTTTTATATTTGAAAAAAAATAGATTGGATTCTTCACCGTTTCTTCAACTTTTAAAGGATTCCCATTGATACTCAGTTGTGCAAATAGACGGCATTTTCAGTGAGCTATCAATTTGCGGAAATAGTGCGCTTGTTTGAACAAATAAGCCTTGATGCTCGCCCATAACCGGATATCCGATCTCGTTACTGCAATTCAAGAAAATTCCGCTTCTTTGGACTCCACTTCGCTTCAGTAGAAACGCATCCTAACTCTATAATTTGAATCGGAATCAAGGCAAAAGCTTGTATTTAAAAAAATGCGATTACGTTCTTTAGACTAATATTTGAACAATTTAAAAGTTTCCAAAAAAAAAACCTCGACTGCGATTTGCACTGCATCTTTTTTAGCTCACACATAAAATTCGCATTTTAGACATTCTAAGGCGGTGACATTCGCGCCATCAAAACAAATCTAAGGACATTTATCAAAATCGATTGAGCCATTAAGTAGTTACGAGCGGACATCGGAACGGACATACATAGGTCAAACACATTACCCTTCTTTTTGGCTTCGCTGCAGTCGGATAAAAAGAGATTGAAATCTTTACCGTTTCGAGGCTTTTAAGAGTTCCCATTGATGCTCAGTTGAGCAAATAGACGGCATTTCCAGCGTGCTATCAATTTGCGGAAATAGTGCGGTTGTTTGAACAAACAAGCCTTGATGTCCGTCCATTGCTGGATATCCGATCTCGTTACTGCAATTCAAGAAAATTCCTCCTCTTTGGAGAGTACGCCTTTACGGAAACATTTTTCATTGTTTAGTTTTCTTTTTATCTTAGACTGGTTTACCCTTTACTTAACGGCAAGTTAGTTTACGTCAAACAAAGTGCAACCTAAATACCTTCAAAACAAGAGTGAATAGGCATCTTCTAGGCAAACGCGCCTAGAAGATGCCTAGTCCTCGTCATTGCTTTTTAAAGCATGATTGTCGTCAAGCGCAAGCCTAACAAGCAACTAAAATTTCAATGATGACGAGACTTGATGTTTTATTATGATATACGGGTTCTAGCCTACAGCAAAGTGGCGGTAGTCCAGTGGTTAAGACTTCAGCCTTATCCGAGATTCAACCTCTATCTTTTATTCTATCTCTATTTTTTGCAATTTAATATCACTTGCTTTAATGATGAAGGAAAACATCGTGGGGAGTTCTCCATAATGTTCTCAAAGGTGAGTGAGGTCCGCCACCACACACTTGGCCAGCGTGCTGGACAGCGGCCTAAATCTTTTTTCTTTCTGAGATAAGACCCGAACTCAATAGTGAGCTGGCGATATATATTTTGAGATGATGATTCTGTTTAATAATACTACAATAATATAATGTTAGTGTTTTAATTAAAACATTGAGGTCATAATATTATTTTGGGCTAACTAGGTTTATTATTGCGATATTTGCGTCGATAGTGATTTGTGTTTTGCCGTATAATAAAACAATCCTAAAATCATAACTAGACTAGCAGTGCGAAATAATTGAGGTGAATTTTTGGACCGCTGCGTTGTCGAGTGCGAGTAAAACAAGCGCTCACGGTTTGTTTACTAGAAAATAAAACTTCTATCCAAGCGATGTTGAATTTGCAACCCGGTCATAAATTTCTGTTGTTTGCCTGAAAGTGGAATCAGTGCGGGGAATTAAAAAATCGGTCAAGTGCGATTTGAACTCGCGTACGCCCTTTTTCACCATCGTACAAGAAATAACACTTTTTAATCTCTTATAATTTTTATAGTTTCTAACTCCAGCGGTTTAGGTTGTCTGTTGATAGATCAGTCAGTCAGTCAGGATTATTTTTGTGATTGACTACAGTTATAATTTTAGGATTTGCCGTAAAATAAAATTTTTGAACCTGAATGGGCGTACAGCTCAGCATACACAAATATGTGCATGGTTTGTTAGAAATTTAGAATGCTTACTCTCTTTTTTTTAAATTCATTATAATGAATTACTAAAATAGCGCTTGAATACAATCACACCTAATGGAAAGTGACGATGTGGCCTAAGATGGGACACGTTTGCATAGAAGATGCCTATTCACTCTTGTTTTAAAGATACCCGGATTGTAATTGGCGATAATCACCACAAAATCTCCTTATAAAGGCAGCTACTCGTAAACACCAAGAAATGCCTTAAGTATTGAGATAAACGAAGAGATTCTCGGAGAATCGTCGCAGATTTATCTCAAACGCAATAACAAGATCGGATGCCCCACAAAGACCGGACATCAAGGCTTGTTTATCCAAACCGCCGCACTATTGCCGTAAATTGATACCATCACAAAAAAACCGGGCAGTTGCGAGTTGAACTCACGTGGAGAGGGTTCCGTACTACGAATAACAATATTTCCGTACAACGAATATGTAAGGTTGTAAGCACAATACTGACATTGACTTTCGTCCGACAAGGACCCGTCAGCACCATCATAGCCTAAATTACAATCTAAAATTACATAATGGAATACAACTGAAGACAACACTCAACAGGTACAACTCAAGAGATATTATGAAAATTCATTTATTTATTTATTTACACATCCATATTTGGGTCACAGAATTTCAACTTCAAGTAGGTTCAGTAGATTCGGCGCAAATTGGTTTTCACAGATAGATAAACAGACAGAGAGAAACACGAGTAATCCTATACAAGTTTCATTTTTTCATTCGAGTGTTCGGAACCCTAAAAACACCGTTTATTTGCTCATCCACCATCCGAGCTTCAACGGAAACCTTTTGAAGACTTGAAAGGGAAAAGAAACTAATTTGGTTTTCATCATTTTTCATTGCACACTTTTGCGGTTTCGTATTTTATTGAGCTGGCTTTACTTGAGTTTCTTCTTCAATTTCAGTTTTGAATTAGCGGTTTTTATTTTATCTTAGTAAAATACTATAACAAATAATAATAGTGTTTTTGTTTGTTGGTTTATTTTTCAATCATGCTGCAACAGAGCAACGGATTGAAGTATTTTTAGGGTTCCTTTTGAAAGAAAAAACGGAACCCTTATTGGATCACTTTGTTGTCTGTCTGTCTGTCTGTTTATATGTCCGTCCATCCGTCCGAGGTGTTTCTTTATTTTCTATTCTCTTTTGATTCTGGTTAACCCTAAATATTAGGTATAATTTCATTTAAGTACGTTGATATATTCTTGTTGATGTAAAAATTTATCATTTTCTAAGAAAAAAGAAAAATGAAATTTCTAAGAAAAATTATTTAAGACGTTATTGTATCAACTTAAGCGCAACGATTTATTTAATAAAAATGTTTGCATTTTATAAGAAAGATTATTTAAGGTGATCGTATACAATCCTATGAGCCACAAGAGCTATCGAGAGGCACGAGCTATGCATTTTTAACCCCCGACCCAAAAAGAGGGGTGTTATAAGTTTGACGTGTGTATCTGTGTATCTGTGTGTCTGTGTATCTACACAGCCACACAGATACACAGATACACACGTCAAACTTACAGATACACATATGTGTATCTGTGAATCTGTGTATCTGTGTATCTGTCTGTGGCATCGTAGCGCCTAAACGAATGAACCGATTTTAATTTAGTTTTTTTTTGTTTGAAAGGTGGCTTGATCGAGAGTGTTCTTAGCTATAATCTAAAAAAATTGGTTCAGCCTTTTAAGAGTTATCAGCTGTTTTCTAGTTTTCTTGTAGAAAAGAAGGTTAGATAACCGCTAGGTTCATAATATTATGTCAATAGACAAATGTCAAGCTGTCAAGCTGTCAAGATGGACGTTGCCTAAATACATAATTATTTATTTGAAAATGATGTTTTGGAAAACTCAGATACTTTGGATCGTCGGAGGTGTGTTATAAATTTTTAATTTACACTTGTTTAGTATTGAAAATGCGTGTGTTGTCACGAATAATCGTCATGACTCGTGACGACACACGCATTTTGGCATGGAGGTTCGAACGAGCCGTAGAACCTAGTATTATCGCGTCAACCGTGCCATGTCCAAGACCCAAGAAAGTAGACCACTTACCTTTACGGAGCGCCCAATGGATGCTGTTGACTTGCATTTCCAGTACTGAAAAATTAACGTCTTGCAAATCTTGTGGGTCTTGCAGTATGCGATTTCCTTTAGCTACCATAAAAATTGAGAGGATAAAATACTGGTCAGGAACGGTGCGAACTAAAGACCGCATTAAGTATCTTGAAACGGGATACAATTTATCTCGCTCGTTTTCTTTCCTCTTAATCCTACTTCAAATAAATAAAATGTGCGGCCAAAGATGCAGGTAAAATTCAAGTATTTAAAAGTAGGTACGTACTTTTTATTCCGTTACTAAATTCTGATAATTTATTATTTTACTTCATTCATTCATAACTGTTAAGCATAGTGTCGTAGTATCAAGGAGAAACTTAAAAAAATATAAGTATGAGATCGTAATTTATAGATTTTTATTCAAATAAACTTTTACAAGTGCTTTTGAATCGTCAAATAATTTACCACTGGTTCGGAATGCCACGACGATTGAACTGTTTCTATACTTAGGTAAAATAAGTGACTGAGAAGTCTTTCTGAAATAGTGATTGGACTCTGGCGTTTGCTGTAGGTACGGATAAAAATAGTGCAACGCTGGCAAAACATAATATTATATGAATTCAAACTTGAGGCCCTCATTAATTTAAAAACGCTTTGTAGTACACAACAAAACTTTTAAGGGGAGTTTAAAAACGGGCTTCTTAGAAAATGAGTAGTTTTCAAAAAATAATTAAAAGGATGATCATGCATAAATAGTTCATTGTTTGCTCCAAAAAAAGTAATAAACAAATGGTAAACTTTCATATAGCCGAAAAACGAGGGTAACAATTTTTCAGCGTATTTCTTTGTACGTATTTAACCAGTGAGTTATTTGTATGAAGTCACGGTATTATGATTTTCACGATTTATTGTAAAAGTAGAGTATTTTTTAATCCAAGCACAAACCCATCATATCGATGAAAAAATTCATGAAAATGTTCAACCGTAATTTTTTTCTATTCGATGACGACTGACTGCATTCTCATCTCACTGGGAAGAGATACCTATAGATGTCTAAATAATCGCCCAATAGCTTGATCGTAGGACTTGTCAGTAGGGTGCCAACAAGTCGCGGCCGAAGCCTTTCATCACATCCGACCTGCTGGTCGATTTCGAAATATCTGTATCAATCATTGTTACAAACACAATGGGTCAGTCAGTCCGCCCAGAGGCACAGTAGAGGGAGAGTAAATAACATACCATCCTTACTCTGTGCCAGAGGCTTGGATGAATTAAGAGGTAATTGTGATTGTGACATTGTAGCTGTTAAACAAAGGCGATAAGGTTACTAATTTAACTTACAAAATGGTGTTTTAATTTAAAACTGTTACCTTTTATTTCATTTTGTAAATAAAAGAGTGACAAAATATTGTCTTATATAATCCACCGTTTAGTTAAGTTCTTTTAATGAACTAGCATGGAATCGAACCTTAGAACATTGAGGGGTTTCTTGTCTTTTTAGCGACATCGTGAACCTTGGTATCAAGAGTGGTGCAGATTTGATAAGAACAACGCTTCGGGCTACGTCCTCGAGGTCTCTTATCTCCCATTTTGCTAGTAATCACAAAATGTGTTATTTGAAATAATTACAAATCGTATTATTTTAGTGATTCCTGCCTCTAAAATAATAGGCTCATACGTCTCACCAAACGGTGATAGTATTCGAACGTCAAAATACTTCATCTTTAAAGTAAAATGGATTTCAACAACCTTGTTTTAAAGTTTAAGTTCGTCTACATATCTAAAGCAGCGTCGCATGCGGAAACGTCACGAAATTAAAATCGGGGGTATTAAATTGATGACCTTTTGCGTTCCACCAACATGTATGCGTCCACTGCTGGAGATAGACCTTTCCAAGAGCGCGCCACCAAACACAAGCCTTCGCCTTCTTCATCCACCCTATTTAAAATAACATCATTGTTGTTTTAAAGTAATCAAAATTAGTTTCATTTCTCGCTAACGTTACTTTATTGTGTTTCGAATTCATCTCGAAATCTATGAACGTTGGGGGAGATGTAAAATCTCATTCTACATACACAGTATCACAATGTGTTATGAATCCAGCGGTCGCTAGGGGTCAACACCAGATGTCGTCCCGCTTAAGGAAGATTTAGTGACTTAGTAATGTCGCATGACCACACCACTACATACATACCTAATGCTTTATAGCACGAGAATGGAATATAAGCATTTCAGGGCTGGTGCAGAGGAAAAATTTACCTATCTACTAAAATAGAACGGTTCAATACAAGAACCATAACTCATTCGTTCAAAAATCATTGAGTATCTATCGACAGTTTTCAACAAGAATAAAATGAGTTCTTTATGATACTATATTATCGACACTCGTCTTGATACGAGTTCGTAGTTTTGTAAGTCATGCTTATAAATATAATTATTAGATAATGGATACGACTTCGTCGGATTTAGGTTTTCGTCAAAAGTCCCATGGAAACTCTTCAGTTTTCCGGAATAAAAAGTAGTCTATGCCCATTCCCGAGATATTAACTATCTCTGTACTCGACAAAATCCTTTAAATGGATGGGCCAAGAAAGCTGCATGAGAAACAGACAAATAGATAATACACTTTCGCATTTAAAATATAAGTACATAAATGGATATGGATTTCCTAATATATTGCTCTCAAAAAGTAGGTACTTAGCTTTAATATTTGAAATAAAAAAACCATTGACTAGTTGAAAGACAGCGATGTCCTAAGCTAACATTATCTTTAAGCAATAGCTTTCTTTTAAAGGGGTATCAAAAGGGATAAAAAGTTAGGGAAAATACAAAAGCCCTTCCCATTGTTCTTTAAATGTGACGACGCATTAAGATGTGATACTCTTCGGCGTCTTTATGTCCCTTTTGTCTTGGAGACATTTTGTCATCGGCCTTTGTGTTGTAAGTAATGCGTCTGTAGGATACCGGATATTGGCAGTCAAGATATAGGGAACATAATACTTACACATGCCTGATACATTTTCTTTTCAATAATGAAGGACTACACTTTCCTACTCGTTTCCATCAGTTTCGTTTTCCTCATTGATAAGGGTCATGCCCCCTTCCATTACCGGTAGGTACCGACGGCTTTTTGAGGCCCGAAGGAAAAGTGTACGCAAAATTCGGATCTCCAAAGTTGCTGGCCCATCCGTTAACATTAACTTTTCTTAGCCAAGATGATCAATTTACATAATATCATTATCATCATCTCAACTCATCGCCAGCCCACTACTAAGTATGGAGCTCTACTATCTCCTCTCAAAATTAGATATGTTTAGATTATAGTCCACCACGCTGGCGAAATGTGAATTGGCAGACTTCACATACCTTTGATAACTATAATATGAAAAACTTATAGTCATGCAGGTTTCCTCGAGATATATGATACTTAATTGCTTGAATCGCACATAACCTCTTAAAGTTATTTGCTTGCGCCCAAGGTCGAACTCTGGACCCTCCGAATAGGACGCCAACAAAACCACTAGGCTACCATCGCTTCTTTCTCAATTTCCTTTTCACTCTAAACCTGCCTTTTCATGAGAACACTAATTATTAAAAGTAATAAGGAATAAGGCTTCTTTTTAATAAAATTAAAAATCTTTGCATAGTGACTACCTATATTGAGCTAATTTAACCTCCATTTAAAAGCGTAGAGCTTTTGAAGCTTCAAATAATTAATTAATTCTCCATTCATAAAAGCCAAGTTAGAATAATTGACCTTCAAAACATTGAATCGCAAACTCACTTATCCTCATAAAAGCCATAGAAAACTGTTTGAGCATGATTTTAGTTAGTTAACGTCTAAAATTTTCATTAATGTGCAAAACAGAACAAAACTTTCCCTAAACCAATTTTCCGGGCCAATCACTTGTTTAACAGAATTAATTAAATGCAATTGGGATCTGAATAAGTCAAAACAGTTTTCCGATTTAAGTTCGGAATCAAGTAGTTTCAGATTTAGTGCTCGACCCAGAAATGAGGCGAGCCGTCGTTTTCATCTTCATTAAACTTTGCTAACGTCCATCGATGGCGATAAGCGGCTCCGAGCAGTAATAGGTACCGAGACTTTCCGAGAGTGCTGCGTAAAAGTTGCTTCATAACTAAACTAAATATAAGTAACGGATAATAGCCACGACTTTGTCCGCGAGGATTTAGGTTTTTAGAAATGCCTGGCTCATTAATGCAAACTGTTTCCGTACCAAAAACATCGAACCTACGTCTTCATCCACTGAAATTCTTTGATTTTCCGGTAAACAAGTGTAAATTAAAAATTTATACCTAACACCCCGACAAGTGAAGGTTACAGTAACTAGAAAAGAGCTGATAACTTTCAAACGGCTGAACCGATTTTCTTGAATTATAGCTAAGAACACTCTCGATCAAGCCACCTTTCCAACAAAAAAAAAACTAAATTAAAATCGGTTCATTAGTTTAGGAGCTACGATGCCACAGACAGATACACAGATACACACGTCAAATTTATAACACCCCTCTTTTTGGGTCGGGGTTAAAAAGTAGGCTATGACCGTCCCTGCTTGATAACTGTACAGTACCTAACCATCAAAATTACCGTGAAAAGGTGCGGTAGTGCTGTAACCAGTCTCCAGATTGTTTCCCTAATAACAAAGTTTGTGTCTCGCCAGTGGCAGCGGTTTGGTTGTATTTTTTTTTTTAAAAGATTATTAGCCATGTTAAATGACTAATATGGGGAATATTAGTCATTTAACATGGCTAATAATCCCCTCTCCTCTCCAACTAAGCGTCAGGCTTGTGCTAGGAGTAGGTACGACAATAGTGCAACGGACGGGGTTTGAACAGTCGACCTTTCGGTTTTGAGTCCACTCCTTTACCGGTTGAGCTATTGAAGCTCTAAATATAGGCACATGATATAAGTATTTATTATTTTGTTACAGTTGTCTGCGACATTGCTGGTGTTGCTTCACTTATCAATGCACGTTGTGGATGAAGGACAGGCAGTAAACCCTAGTAAGTATTCTTACCCTTATTTACATGCTCACGCTACCGTCATGTCCGTAGCCAAGAGGAAAAAATCTCCCTGAAGTCCCAGATAAAGCCAGGCATTTTCTTTATTCTTGAAAAAGGTCCTTATTTGCTACTGATACTCTACATGCGTTGTAATTCAACTCGCGTACCACCTATCAATTCAAGCGGATGAACGACGTGCGAAAGCATGCGAATGTGAAGACGAACGGACAGCACAAACATTAATTTTAAAATTTTTTTTAATAAAAGAATATTAGCCATGTTAAATTTAAATGACTAATATTCCCCTTTCCTTTCCAACTAAGCGTCAGGCTTGTGCTAGGAGTAGGTACTACAACGGGCGGGGTTTGAACCGTCGACCTTTCGGTTTTCAGTCCACTCCTTTACCGGTTGAGCTATTGAGGCTTTTATGTATAATAGATGATAGACTATAGACATGGTACATTTTTCATACAAGACCAAGCAGGTACTACAAAAGTGAAAAAATTAAGCAGTTTCCTGAAAGCTTCCTGATAACTCTTTCGAAATTAAAAGAGTTATAAGCACATCAAAATAAGCTATTATGGAGTCGGTTATCACAACTGCGGTTTTCCATAGTTTTAAGTCTTTGGGGAGCTGCAATGAATTCTTTATAACGCTGCGCCAGCCGCATTTTAGATTTTTCGCCGTTTGCGTGCAATGGAAGTACCTGAAACATTTTAACGATCACCTCAGTGCACGAAGAACAAGGAAATGGCGTGGCTTATTATTTATTCCTAGGTATTAATTACATTACACGAAAAGTTACATTCAAAAAGAAACAAATTGAAATATATAGCTTTATATAAAACTGTTTAAGACACCACCTGATGTTATTTACCGCAACACAAGGTATCAAGAAACTTAAAATTCATATATGAATTTCTTATCCATATCAATATTATGAATTCCGAAAGTGTGTCTGTCTGCTAGCTTTTCACGGCCTATCTGTTTAACCTATTTTGATGAAATTTAGTACCAAGATAGCTTCCATCCCAGACACGGAAACAGGCAAATTTTTATCTTAATAAAACGTGGGATTAAAAAAAACTTAAATCTACATGGATGAAGTCGTGGGCATCATGTAATATTTAGTATAGATGTTAAAGTTTGGATGTTTCATGAAAGTTACTCCTTCACGAATCATGGCTCGAAAACGAGTGAACCAATTTAGACAAGGATGAAGTCACGAGAATCAACTAGTCTGAATTTAATTGAAGTTCGAAGTTTGTTAATGAATGATGAATTATTACTCCTAATCTAAACTCAGTGGTTCAGTGGTTTACGTCATAAATTTTCAGGCCGTGTAGACAACCGCGATAGGAGCAAATTAGCCAGTGACGAAAGTTTCAAACTAAGTAAATCAAAGCGGCGGTACCTTGCTCCGGAGTTTTTCCATTAAAAAGCTTCAACTTCAGCTCTTTAACACTTTATCACGTGTTCGGAAATGAAAGAAAATACTTTAGAAGATTTTCGCACTAAGTTTAGTGAGATAACTTTAGAATTTAATTATTATTTAGGTAACCAATTATATCGGAATACTTCTTTGATAAAATGTTTTGTATTATATTATAATTTATTGTATTAGAATAACTTTTCTTTTAGTATTGCTGGTCTATAACATAATTCTTTATTTTATTAATTTTATACAAGAAAACTTATTAGTCTTCCTGTTTAAATAAATAAAGAATTAGGCTTAGGTATTTCTAAATCCCGTGGGGACTCTTTGATTTCCAAGATTAAGTAACCTACGTCACTCTCCAGGTCCGCTGCTCTGTTGTGACTTGATTGAAGGACAAAAACGAACAAACCAACACACTTTCACATTTATTATATGGGTATTGATTACTATAATTACAGATATAATAAATATTATGTCTATGATTAATTTGCCTACGCTACGAACTTGGCCTGCTTACCTAAGTACTAAGTTTTCGCTAAAAACGATAGCAGGGTGTCAGACTTAAGATAAGCTGAGCTGAGTTTTTTTTCTTTAATCTTATGAATGAACTAACATGCCTGATATTAATAATTGTTAATCCGTTAGACTTGGTGCCCAGGGGTTTTACTTAGAGACAGTTCCGTTTATAAGCTCCCCATCCAACTTGGTGTAGACCTTACGTTACGATTAAAGTTTCGCAGTTTCCCCACTCAGTCTCCTACAACCGTCATTAAGGCTCAAACTCAACAATAACACCGCCTGTACAAGAACAACACCATCCTACAAATTAATTGCAAACGTGCTCAATTTAAGATTGTACCTACTCGTAGTACTTAACCGTGCAGTAAGGGACATCGCCTTAATTAAGTATAACCCTATCCCGAGATATATGAAACGTGGGCATTAATAAATTAATCCAATTAAAACGTATATGTAAAGTCCCTTTGATGTTTCAAATCATGTCGAAATGTTGGCTCGGTTATGGATTATCTCATATCTAATTCAATCTGCGAGAATTATTGTAAAATTAATGAAGTTAGGTCGGTCCGTGAATTTAGTATTCCTAACTTTAAGGTTTTATTGGGGTTGGACGAGATAAATAAATTGTAGCTAGTAATAAATTGGTTAAGGCTGTTAAATTAGGGGAGGTCAAAAAGGTGACATCTCGAGAGAGCCACGATCCTCAAAATTGAAGGATAGACGCGAGAAGAGACTATCTAGGTATGTACAGTACTAACGTTTTTGAATTGTTATAAAAATAAAATACATTTGTGTTCTTCAAATCTTTATTAGCGGCCGTACATACCCGTACCTGTTTTTCAAATTTCTCTTTGATATTTTTTCAATCTCAGTGACTATGCCATTGATATGATCAATGGGCCAGGGATATCCACATTCCATGCAACATCCGCGCACAGAACTCTACTATAATGTGTCATTTTAAAATTCCGCAAAAGACTTAATTCCGCTAAATTTGCCCCTTAGAAGTTTAGTTGAAATGTTATTTTTTAACAAACAAACAGACCGACAACAAGAAACCAAGTTGATAAAAACGTGTTAAAAAAGACGTTACGTTACGATGTCCTGAAGCCTTAAATTTGTTTTCTAAAATGATAATTATTTATTAGTGCGTAGAATAGAACAGAATAGAATAAAATATGTTTTTATTAAAATAAAATTTTAATGCTTTTGAATCGTCAAATGTATGTATGTATGAATGTATGTATATTTATTAACTGAAAAAAATGTACAGAGGGTTTTTCTTACATCCAGCGCCACAAAAACCACAGTTGGTTTAACTGGGCACTGAGTTAACTATAAAGATAAAGCTATACAATAATTTACCACTGGTTCGGAATGCCGTTCCTACCGAGAAGAACCAGCGTATGTACGTATATTGTATACCCAAATAAATATTCATTTGGACAAAGTTTCTTCATAATATAAAATACATGTAGGTACCTACTCACGACAAACTAGAAACTCGTAAGTTATTTTCCTGTAAAAAATATTGTGTAGGTATGACAAAATAGTAATGTTTCTCACATCTCCTTTCAAAGTTGCTGCAAAAGCTAAATTGCAAAGTTACGTAACTTTATGATGAAAATGCAAGAAGTCTTTTATGACGACGTGGCATTTCCTTAGATTATTTCAAATTCATGAAATAACCCCTTTTACAAGTTACAATATTTTTCATTTTTGTTCTGTACTTTTTTATTTGCTTTTCATTTCACTGTATTTAGCTTTTATTTTATTAGATTTTGATTGACTAAAAATGGTGACATTTTTGTTATCCTTATCCTATTATTATTATTATCTTACTAATATTATAAATGCGAAAGTGTGTCTGTCTGTCAGTCTGTCTGTCTGTCCGTCTGACTGTCTGTCTGTCTGTCTGCTACGTTTTCACGGCCCAACCACTGAACTGATTTAAATGAAATTTGGTGCAGACTTGGTATACATCCCGGGGAAGGATATAGGCTACTTTTTATCCCGGAAAATTCAAGAGTTCCTACGGGATTTAAAATAACTGAAATCTACGCGGGCGAAGCCGCGGACATCCTCTAGTTATTAATAAGCTACTTGAGTGTTCTACTTCAAAAGGTTTTTTTATAATGTAAATCATAAAGTGGAAAATGAGCCATAAGTATAAATCCACTGATGTATAAAAATGCTTTTTGTACTAACACATTTTATTAGCATATTATTCCAGCCACGTTTCGTATAACCCATATCACCTGCACATAAAAGTTAAGTAACAGCCTAAATATTGTAGGTATTGACTTTATAAGTGAAACGAATTTTTGAATACTTGATTTATCTTTTCCTTTATCTTTCTTAATATATTTACTTGCTGACTAGTCCACGCCTTACGTTGCGTTCAACAATACGTACCTATTAAGTAGGTAGGTACTAGCTCACGCCCGCGACTTCGTCCGCGTGGATTTAGGGTTTTAAAAATCCCGTAGAAATTCTTTGGGTTTCCGGGATAAAAATTAGCCTATGTCACTCTCTAGGTCTTTAACTATACCTATCCAAAAAAATCACGTCGATCTGTTTTGCTCCGTTGGGATATGATATTATAATCTATATACCTACCTACTTATAATATTAGTCTGCTTTGGTTCATCAATATTTCTCCTCATTTGTGATTTAATCACGTGAATACGAAGGATATAATAACCTCCAATAACACATTATTGAAAGATTATTGATTGTATATTTGTTGTTATCATCGATGTATATGCTTTCATAATGACCCGAATGAATAACAAAGAACAGCTCGTGGCTGATAAAAAAACCGGTCAAGTGGAATCGCAAACTAAGGATTTCATATCATTGCATTGCAAAGAATATAACGATTTGCACTTTTTTGTCAGCTGCAAATAAGTTCAAAATCGCAAAAACTTAAAAAAATTTTTTTTTGTGATGTGACTACTATTTCGCGGTGTTCAGATTTTCACTTTCTTGTACTTATACCTTGATTCCCTTTTGACAGACAGACAACGAAGTAATTCTATAAGGGTTCCATTATATTTAGGAGGTAGGGAACCCTAAAAATGGCGGAATATATTTTTACAGCCACATCCGTATCTGATTTATTCGATGAAATCCATTACACATTTACATCCGATATTTTTTCAGCTTAACGACATGTATTTGAAGCGGACACGCGGATATTATGAAAATTTTACGATTTTCCATTTTCAGATCGAACGAATTTCCACAAAAAATTACATATTTGGACGATTTCCATTGTGCTGTTAGTCGATTGGTCATTTTTCAAAAAATTTCAATTTAGATGGGATTTAAAAGCTGTTTTATCTTAAATTTACCTTTAATCTTCGTGTAAAGCTGTTTTTCACATCTCGAAGTCTAATTTGGTTATATCTTAAGCGAGATATGTTTAGTTAAAAATTATTATGCCTCTGGATTATCGGTTCAATACTTCTTAGGTTGAGTTGATTGCACGCACGAATAAATAAACAAACTTTTAGCAACAGGTATATAGACGAGTATTAAACTTTATACATGGAAAGAAGTTAGTATAGGGCTCTCTCTGTTATGTAGTCCCATGCAAATGACAAAAACTCAGAACTATTTTGAGTCACAAACCAATCTAAAACAAACCAGATCACTGTAGTGATAAGGTCGCCCTTTGTTTTTAAGTCTATCTTGTAAGTATTTTTTATTCTTTGTCATAGTATTTAGCAATAAAGATGTTTAAATAAATAAAAGAAATATTTACTAATAGTAAATATTTATATAGTAAAAGCAAATAGTAGTTAACCAAATTACTAATTTAAGAGGGCTCTCTCCGTCACTCGTTTCATACAATCGTAGTTTCAATTTCATTTGAATATTAAGCAACCAAAGTCCATGAAATTTTGCAGACACATTCTAGAACTAATATCTATGTCTGTGGTTTTCCAGATTTCTGTTAAAATATTTGATTTCAAAGTTACGCGGTCTTAAAAATTTTCATACAAATCTTTGAGCCCCTGTAATTTTAAAATTACATATTTTTAGAAAAATCTAAAACACCACAGACACAGATATTAGTTTCTAGAATATGTCTGCAAAATTTCATGGAATTTGGTTGCTTAATATTCAAATGAAATTGGAACTACGATTGTATGAAACGAGTGACGGAGAGAGCTCTGTTAAAATGAATATTTATGAGGGAATACAAAGCTAACTCTTAAAGATAGGCCTTCTATAAGAAATAATCATAAAATATAATAGGTTTTATCATTAATGGAAATGATTTTCATAAGTATACTTACCTTTCCTATAGGAGCAAGTTAAGCTAATATGGCAATTTGCATACAACGTGATGCTTAAAATTAACAATAGCACCTCTGCAACATGATACTCTAAATTAATTACAAACGTGGTGAATTTCAGGCTGTTTTATGACTACTTAAGCGTTAAGAGTCTTCGCCTTAATTAGTGTGATTTTAAACGATTTTCATACACCAGAACATTTTTTATAGCATTCACTATGTGTTTTCATCGTTAAAATTGTAATACTCTTTTTTAGAGTTCCATGCGCGAAGGGTGCCAATGGGATCCAACTAGACTCCGCTGGCCGTCCGTCTGTCTGTCAGTGTCAGTTGTACCTTGTGAACCGTAATAGGTAGAGAGTTGAAATTTTCACAAATGTGTATAACAACAAATAATAAAGATTTAAATGGCTTTTAAAATGTGTTATCACACTAATATTATAAAGGCCAAAGTTTGTATGTGTGTGTGTGTGTGTGTGTGTGTGTATGTTTGTTACTCCTTCACGCAAAAACTACTGGACAGATTTGGCTGAAATTTGGAATGGAGATAGATAATATCCTGGATTAGCACATAGGCTACTTTTTATCCCGGAAAATCAAATAGTTCCCACGAGATTTCAAAAACCTAAATCCACGCGGGCGAAGTCGCGGGCATCGGCTAGTTTCTTATACGGAACCCTTCGTGTGTGAGTCCGATTTGCACTTGATCGATTTTTTAAATAATATTCTTTAATATTTTTTTTATTTTTTCTCAAAAAGAATATTAGCCATGCTGGTAATCATGACTAACACTCCTCTTTCTCCTCCAAATAAGCGTAAAGCTTGTGCCAGGGGTGGGTACGCCAATAGTGCATCGGGTGGGGTTTGAACGGCCGACCTTTCGGAATTCGGTCCGCTCTTCAACCGTTGAACTATCGAGACCCATTCTTTGATCTGATATCTTTTAATATAATTATTTTACAATAGTATTATTCCACGTATACAAGACTCACTCAGGCATAATAATCGATTAGTTACAAAGTAAGGAAGTCAAATTGACGCCGACTTACCTTTGATATAAGTCATGCGTGTGCTATTGATTGGGATCAGTCAAGTGAATGTGAACGGCAGTAAACCCTTTCCTTTAACTGTTCAATTGCCAGTACACTGCATTTATCTGTACGTCACTTATCTTTTCTTCTGACATCATCAACATCATTATCATCGTAATCAATCCATCGCCGGCCCACTACTGAGCACCGACCTCCTCACAAAATGATAAGAGTTTGGACTATTTTCTGGCCACGCTGAGTCGGTAAATACCACTTGATGTAACGGCAAATGAAAACAGCGTGTGGACACCTGTGTGCATGTCTGAGAGCATGCATCTCTATAATATTCTCAAAATGTATGTGAAGTTTGCCAATAGGCACTGGGCCAGCATGGCAGACTATGGCCTAAACTCTTCTCATTCTGAGAGGAGGATTTATAGCGTAGCTACGCTGTCACGATCAGAGCGATCAAAGCAACAACCGTTTAATTAACCCTCGACCCAAAACGAGGGGTGTTATAAGTTTGACGTATGTATCTGTGTATCTGTCTGTGGCGCTGTAGCGCCTAAACTAATGAACCGATTTTAATTTAGTTTTTTTTTTGTTTGAAAGGTGGCTTGATCGAGAGAGTTCTTAGCTATAATCCAAAAAAATCAGTTGAGCCGTTTGAAAGTTATCAGCTATTTTCTAGTTACTGTAACCTTCACTTGTCGGAGGTGTTATAAATTTTTAATTTACACTTGTGTCATGGTAAAATTAAAATAAGAAATATATTATTATTTATCATAAAGCAAAGTTTCTGAATCACACACATTTCAACAATTTCATTATCATTCAAAAATACTTCTCACTCCAAAAACGAAATAACTCAGGATCACGAACATCAAGGCTGCGTTGTCCTTAAATCGCGTCTAAAGCCTTTGCCCCAAATTCCAGGAGAGATCAAAGCTGAGCCAGAGATCGTTCGTGAAATAGTTTCAATTAACCGCAATTTGTGCGTCACAGAAGCGTAAGATTAGAATCTTAACGCTTGGCCCGAGATTAGGTTGCTAGATACAACGAACTGGAACAAAACTGATAAGAACTTAAATCAGAAGTATGAAAATTTGAGTCAGATTTATATAAATTCGATTGTAATAAACATAATTATCAGATTCCTACATCAATGATGAACCCTTTAACCCTACAACCCTCGGAAAGAAGTTAAGTACCTACCTACCTACTAGCACTTTCTCTGTTACCGTGTAATCCCATACAAATGATACCTACTTAGCAAAAATCTCATTGGGCGCTAATCATTTTATCATTTTGAGACACCAACCACTCAGAAACAAAACTTTATTTTCTAGCTGAATCTCGAAAGTTTTTTGAAAAAAATTTAAACTAAATCGAAAGTTTTTCAAAACGTGTCTGTGATCGGTTGGTGATTGAGAATGCTTAGCACCCATTGAGATTTTTGCCTCTTTTACTTTATTTAGTATTACTTTATTTAGTATCGCAAAACATAAATGATTCTAGTGAAAGTCGAATTAAAAATTTGTGATTATGAAATCCACTTATCAAAGACCCCGCAGAAAAATAAACATTTTGGCAATAATTATTGTAGACATCATCACTATAATTATACTGTAATGCACCTTTAATTCCAAAAAAAAAAAAAACTTCAAGTTAAGGCACTGTAATAGGTTGTTAAGGGAAAAGCTATTTTATTAACCCCCGACCCAAAAAGAGGGGTGTTATAAGTTTGACGTGTGTATCTGTGTATCTGTGTGTCTGTGTATCTGTGTGTCTGTGTATCTGTGTATCTGTGTATCTGTGTATCTGTGTATCTGTGTATCTGTCTGTGGCATCGTAGCGCCTAAACGAATGAACCGATTTTAATTTAGTTTTTTTTGTTTGAAAGGTGGCTTGATCGAGAGTGTTCTTAGCTATAATTTTAAAAAATTGGTTCAGCCGTTTAAGAGTTATCAGCTCTTTTCTAGTTTTCTTGTAGAAAGGAGGTTAGATAACCGTTAGGTTCTTAATATTATGTCAATAGACAAATGTCAAGCTGTCAAGATGGACGTTGCCTAAATACATAATTATTTATTTGAAAATGATGTTTTGGAAAACTCAAATATAGATCGTCGGGGGTGTTATAAATTTTTAATTTACACTTGTTTACAAGTGTAAATTAAAAATTTATAACACTCCCGACAAGTGAAGGTTACAGTAACTAGAAAAGAGCTGATAACTTTCAAATGGCTTAACTGATTTTCTTGGATTATAGCTAAGAACACTCGATCAAGCCACCTTTCAAACAAAACAAACTAAATTAAAATCGGTTCATTAGTTTAGGAGCTACGATGCCACAGACATATACATAGATACACAGTCGGGGGTTAAAAAGAATTAAAATGTGAAAGACATAAAAGTGCAACTAAGTCACAGTCTCAACCGACCCATTTAATTCAATTGAAGTAGCTCTCTTTCTTTAGTGCTATTTTAATTTATACAATGAACTTTGTTGGCAGCTAGCGTATTAAGAGAACCCTTAAGATGCTGTTTGCTGCCAAACGACTACTTAAGAGATAAAAGAGAACCTCGGAAAAATTCAATGAGTGGAAAAATCATTTTTGATTAGCAGCCTCTTTTTAAATATTTGAAAGATGCTAGGAATTGGGAAGTAGTTCGAGGTACTATAGTACCTACTTCACAATTCTATGGCTGGGACTTACTTTATATTCTACTTAATAGGTAGAAACTTACACTGATGAAATGAAATGAAATGAAATAGTTTATTTGTTTCAATATGGGATTACAAGATGATTCCGCTAATATTTTGGTCAGTAACTATAAAATAGTTTTAGTGACATCTATTAGGATTAAGTTTTAAAATATTTGGAAAACTTTTTAAGTTCTTTAACTTCAAGTTATCAAACTTAATATTATATCCTATAATAAGCTGATTCTTAGCAATATTTCTTTAAAATTAAAGAGTACGAGCATAGTTCTTCATAATATCTACAACATTCCTAAAAATTATGAAAATTGATCTACATTTACCGGGAGAAAAGCGTTATCGCTTTTTGTATGAATATTTACAACTAGACGATCCTCTTAATAGACTATTGATCCGATAATAAGGTAAACATTTTCACAAGAATGTTATCAGTTTGCTCCTAAATATGCCTATTGGGAACCTTAACCACTGTTTAGAGGTGTATCTTACTAAAATATGACGTACATTTCAAAGTTTAACGCATAGTTAATTTCACAAGGTTTATTAAATTTAGTTGTTTAAAAAGTTACGTTCCCTGTTTATGAATTCCGGATGGTGCGGTTAGTTTTGGCGGATTTTGCCAAAGTTGTAACCTTTTAGTGTGATTAATTATTAACAAAGTGGACCCTATTTATCAATATAAGCATCGTACATTAGAGGTTAGTAGAAGAACATCCTCACTAACATATCGTTATGTAAGACAGACACTCTGAGTTGTACGAAAGAAACTTAATATTTAAGTGGGAGATTAGACTAACTTAACCTTAAGATTCTAGGTAAGATTAAGTACTGAGATAAGCTCTTTATGAAATGATGGTTTTCTCAGTTGAGAAATGAATGATGAGATATACTTAACGAGGATTTATGTCAGAAGCATATTTATTTATTTATTGATTTATTGATTTATTTAATAATAATATCTCAGCATGCTTACAGTGAAACCAAAACACATTCTGAGTCAGACGTTACTGTTACGGTATTGTATTAGTCTGTGTAATATCCTAACGTCATCTGTCACTTGTCACATACTTGTCACCTATCGCTGTCTTGATACAATGTCTGTCTGTGTCGTGTGAATGGAAATAAAATCAAATCCAAGAGCATCCATCTTTTATTTGTAACACACCAATGAAATATGGTGCCAGAAGAGGGATCACAATAAAGAAAAACAATGCAGGACGAAGATTTTGTGAACACAAAGCCTAGAAGACCACCAGGTCACAGCGAGTCGTCAACCAGCCACGCCATGACGCCATTGCCAGTAGGCATGACCCTGCCGCCGTTCATCGTTGAAGGTAACAACGTCCCATTGCTATGGAAAAAATGGCTCACACGACTGAAAGTCTATTTAAAGGCAAATAATTTAGATGAAGCCGAAGATGCACGTAAAACAGCCATTCTCTTGCAATTCATCGGATCAGATTGTCTGGAAATTTTTTACTCATTTGACCTAGATATCGAAAAAGTTAGTTTTGGCGATCTCTGTAACAAATTTACACAGTATTTCACTCCGAAAATAAACGTCACGATAGAAAGGCATAAATTATTTAGCAGGAAACAACTACCAAATGAATCTATAGACACCTATGTCACGGATCTAAAAAATTTAAGTCACACTTGTGAATTTGGTGACATACGTGAAAGCTTGCTCAGAGACATATTTAGCTGGAACTGCAACAACACTTACTATAAAGAAAGGATTCTAATTGAAAAACCGAACACCCTAGAGGAGGCAATAAACATAGCCAAGCGCTGTGAGTCTACTAAACAACAAGCAAAAGCATTGGAAGACGCATCATTACATTTCATAGGACGCGTGTCAAGATCACCAAGTCGCAGAGACTCTTCCCATAGAAACAGGTCCAGACACCAGTCACAGCAAACACGTCAACGCACACCATCAACGTCAAGTCAGAGGAATACATCATGTGGTCGGTGCGGTCAGGTACATAGATTCAAGTGCCCAGCTCAAGGTGTCAAGTGCAGAAAGTGTAATAAGTCCAATCATTTCGCTCAGTTTTGCCGTTCACATCAAGTAAAAGTAGTCAATTGTGAAAATCAGTCTGTAAATAATGAATCTTTGTTTTATGTTGGTTCTGTCTACTGTATACAGGATGATAAGTCTAAATTGTCAAAACCTTGGAATATTGATCTATGTATAAACCAAATACAGGTAAATTTTTTATTAGACACTGGAGCAGACACAAATATTCTATCCATTCACACATACAACTCATTAAATCTGCCACTTTCCAACATACACAAAAGTAAGAACACACTTTCTACATACAGTGGAGAAATTATCCCCCTGGTAGGTCAATGCAATTTGTCAGTGATTCATAAAAATAAGTCATATACAGTTAACTTTCATATTGTCGACATGAAAAGTCAAAATATTATAGGTAGGGATACCTGTAAAACTTTAAATTTAATAAGAAAAATTAATAGTGTTTCTTTCCAGAATTTAACATGTCAAGATATAGTTGATACAAATAAGGACTTGTTTGAAGGTTTAGGTTGTCTAACAGAATTTCAATGCGAACTAACCTTGAAGCCTAATGCAACTCCATCTATAGAGGCATGCAGAAGGGTTCCATTCCGTCTTCATCAACCACTAAAACAAGAGCTAGAATCTATGGAAAAAAGTGGAGTCATACAACGAGTTGAAGAGCCTACTGAATGGGTAAGCGCTCTAGTCTTAACCTCAAAAAAGAATGGTAAATTACGTCTGTGCATTGATCCTAGAAAGCTAAATCAGTCAATTTTAAGATCACATTTCCAATTTCCAACCTTAGATGAAATTAAATCTAGTCTTGCTGGAGCTCAGTATTTTTCAACATTAGATGCCAATAAAGGCTATTGGATGCTCAAGTTGTCAGAAGCTTCTTCTAAGCTCTGTACATTTATTACACCTTTTGGACGATATAGATTCACTAGGTTACCCTTTGGTATTAATGCAGCTCCAGAAATATTTCATAGAGAAATGATAAAAAGATTTGGTGATATTGAAGGTGTTAAAATTATGATGGATGATTTTCTTATTTATGGTAGAACTGTAGAAGAACATAATCAACGGTTACAAAAAGTCTTAGAAAGAGCACGTCAAATTAATGTAAAATTTAACAAAGAAAAGTCTGTGTTTTGTCAAAAAGAAGTCAAATATTTAGGCCATATATTTAGTAAAGAAGGTGTACAAGTTGATAAGTCTAGAGTAAAGGCTATTTGTAACATGCCAAGTCCTAAAAATATAGCAGATCTTCAAAGATTCCTAGGTATGGTCAATTATCTTAGTCCATTTATTAAAAATTTGTCACAGCAAATAAGTCATTTGCGAGCACTTTTATCAAAAAATACTGAATGGTATTGGTCAGAGCACCATGAGTCTCAATTTAATAATATTAAAAAAGTTATTTGTTCAACACCTGTCTTAACATACTATGACCCTAAAAAGGAAATAATTTTATCTGTAGACGCATCGAAGGATGCCATGGGTGCAGTGTTATCCCATGACAAGCAACCCATTGCATATGCATCTGCTTCTCTAAGTAAAATACAACAGTCCTACTCGCAGATCGAGAAAGAACTACTAGCTGTCCTCTTTGGTTGTACTAAGTACCACCAATACATATATGGTCATAACATAACAGTGGAGACAGACCACAAACCTCTCATAACTCTTTTCAAAAAAGCTCTATATGACATTCCCCCAAGATTGCAAAGAATCATGCTTAGATTGCAGCCGTATGATCTAACTGTTGTATACAAGCCTGGTCGTTACTTATATATTGCAGATACTTTGTCTAGAGCAGCATTAAGTGAAACTTGTTTGTCAGAAGTTGATCAAGATATAGATTTACATGTCAATATAATAATGTCTAATTTGTCAGTCAGTCCAGAGAAATTAAAAGAAATTCAAGAGTCTACAGTCCAAGATCAAACATTAAGTCAAATAATTCAATATTGTCACAACGGATGGCCTGATCATAAGCGTTCAGTTAGTCAGTCAGTCAAATCTTATTATAGTCTCAAAGATCAAATATATGTCATTGATAACGTTGTCTTCAAATCTAACTGCATTATAATCCCAGAGTCAATGAGAGAGTATATATTAAAACTAATTCATTCTGCCCATCAAGGTATAAACAGCTCAATCCGTCTAGCAAAAACTACAGTCTTTTGGCCAAATATGCAAAATGACATAGAAAAATATATAGGTCAATGTAACATTTGTCTATCTTACCGTCGAAATAATAGTAAAGAACCAATTATGCAACATGAGTATGAAAACATACCATGGTACAAAATTGGTATAGATATTTTTGAATTTGAACGAACTAAATACTTAATGGTAGTTGACTATTATTCAAAGTATATAGAACTTGCCAAGTTAACATCAGGCTATTCAGCTAGCCAAGTAATTACACATTTAAAGTCAATATTGGCCCGTCATGGAATTTGCAGGATTGCAATAACAGACAATGGCCCCCCGTTTAATAGCAAAGAGTTTAAGTTATTCACTCAAGAATGGGACATAGAACACATAACTTCTAGTCCATACTTAAGTAGGTCAAATGGTTTAGTTGAAAGGACTATTGGAACTATAAAAAATATGTTAATTAAGTGTAAAACTGACAAATCTGATATGTATTTAGCATTACTTTTGTACAGAAATACCCCTAAACAAAGTCAATATTCACCAGCAGAGCTGTGTATGTCTAGACAACTGCGTACAGTAGTTCCTACTGGAAAAGAAAACTTGCTACCTAAGCTTTGTGATATGAATAAAATAAAGAAATTAAATGAAAAACAAAAGTCATACACAAAATTTTATTATAATAAACATACAAAAATGCTTAAACCATTACATGTAGGTGATAAAATCTTATTTAAACACAAACCTGAACACAAAAAATGGGTTCCTGGAGTTATTATCCAGATAGGTCCTGAACCTAGAAGTTATCTAATAAATAGTGAACTAGGACAGTTTAGGAGAAACCGTCAGTTTATCATTAAACAGTCAGTACACACATAATATCATTTTCCACAGCACACAACACAGTCAGTATACCTATAAAGATGTAAACAAAATGAAATTGTTATTTGTTAGTAAGTTTGTTAGTATTTCAATTATTTAAAGATGTAAACAAAATGTTAATATTTAAATTATTTTTCAGGAAAGGTAAAGGTTCAAAAAACAAATGTCAATTTTAGTAGTAGTCTGTCAATGTATCGAGAAAGGCAAAGGTTGTAAACCATGCAGCCTGGATAGTCATAAGTGATTTTCTTGTGGTGTTATAAAAAATAATGTTGTACTTGTACTATGTATATACTTGTGTTTATAAAATATAAAAAATCTGTCGTTGTCATAATAATAAAATTGTTAACAGTTAGTACCTAGTGTAAAAAAAAAAAAAAGGGAGATGTTACGGTATTGTATTAGTCTGTGTAATATCCTAACGTCATCTGTCACTTGTCACATACTTGTCACCTATCGCTGTCTTGATACAATGTCTGTCTGTGTCGTGTGAATGGAAATAAAATCAAATCCAAGAGCATCCATCTTTTATTTGTAACACACCAATGAAATAGTTACAATACATACATATTTTGTTAAATTCGGAGATACTAATGCTAAAAATATCTAATTTTTGGTGCTGAGCAATCAGATCGTTGAGTAAGGTAAGTGCTCGTAAGGTTGGCGCATTTTTGGGCAAAAATTGTCCTCGTTGTTGCCAGATGAAAAAATACATAAATTTATCCCGTTTTAATTCTAAGTAAAGCCTGAGCAAAGTCAAAGTGCGTTTCATAAGGTAGATCTCAACCTACGTAAGCTCAAATCAGGAGGCTAACAATCCCCTACCATCAAGCGATATGGTAAAGTGATTTTAGGATGGTCTAAATCTAAACCACGACTATATTGACAGCATCTGTCTTATCCTTTTCACGCCAATTTCTAACTCTATGTTTTTAACCCCCGACCCAAAAAGAGGGGTGTTATAAGTTTGACGTGTGTATCAGTGTATCTGTGTGTCTGTGTATCTGTGTATCAGTGTATCTGTGTATCTGTGTATCTGTCTGTGGCATCGTAGCGCCTAAACGAATGAACCGATTTTAATTTACTTTTTTTTGTTTGAAAGGTGGCTTGATCGAGAGTGTTCTTAGCTATAATCCAAAAAAATTGGTTCAGCCGTTTAAAAGTTATCAGCTATTTTCTAGTTTTCTCGTAGAAAAGAAGGTTAGATAACCCTTAGGTTCATAATATTCAAGTGTCAATTGACCAATGTCAAGCTGTCAAGATGGACGTTGCCTAGATATACATAATTATTTATTTGAAAATGATTTGTCGGGGGTGTTGAAAATTTTTAATTTACACTTGTTACTTTTATGTCAAAATATTTCATGCAAAACATAGAACTACTAGACCAGTAAATTTATTAAATATTATAAAGTGTGTGTGTGTGTGTGTGTTTGTTACTTCTTCACGCAAAAACTACTGGACGAATTTGGCTGAAATTTGGAATGGAGATAGATAATATCCAGGATTAGCACATAGGCTACTTTTATCCCGGAAAATCAAAGAGTTCCCACGGGATTTCGAAAAACCTAAATCCACGCGGATGAAGTCGCGGGCATCATCTAGTTACGTATAATTATCTAGTCGTTGGTGTGCAACCTTTGTTTGTTGAACAAGGCTATTTTCAGCAGATAATTGCAGACTATTAAGTATAATTATTATATACCGAGACAATGCAGATATCTCTATAATTACTTAGGTGAATATTATGCTTAGCACAATATATGCAAAGTTACAGCTGCCAGATCACGAATGCCGGAATTTGAGGTCGGGCCTCAATTTGTGAGCTATTACCAAATTTTGGGCTCAATAAATACGGAGCTAAATTTAGATGGATGGTATAATAAATTCGCTTTAAATTTATTGCGGATGAACCTAAGAGTAGCATAAAATAACGGTCAGTATAGGCAGGAAAAAGAAAAATGAAAGTTAAAAGCTAACATCCAGCGGTGTTCTGTAGCGGTCACCTATCTAAGTACCACGCTTGGCGTTGCTTAAAGGAGTGTCCTTCGAGCGTGCCTCATACAAACGAATTCTTATTTGAATAACTATCAAGAAAATTATTTTGACGATTCAAAAGTAATCTTATAGCGTGTTTTTTTTATTTAGATACAAGTTAGCTCTTGACTGCAGTATCACCTGATGGTAAGTGATGACGCCGTCTTAGATGGGAGCGGGCTTAACTGGAAGCGGTACTGCATCCCTTTGGTTTTTACACGGCATAGCACCGGGACGCTAAATCAGTTGGCGACACGGCTCTGCCGGCTTTCTCTTATGAGATTCTCCTTATGAGGCTTTGCTACTTGATAGATTTGCACCTATAAACTTATACCTATTTATTTATTTATAACCATCTTCATCAGGTCGGTGTGTACATCAGTAGATCAAAGTGATCTCAAGTCCATAATTACTAAGCGCCTGACCTACTCTGAGAGTCTGATGGTCCGAATTAGGCTTTCAACTTTTCCACGTCTCACATACACTAATATCCGGCATAAAAAGTCTTGATAGGGTAAGCAAAAAGCATACAAAAAGGGTCGAAATCGAGCCTATATAACCTGGCGAAAGATAGGAAGCTGCTTTTCGTAATCTTCACCGAATAATGTAGGCACTATACTCCATCCGTGTAAAGAAGTTGGTAGGTATACCTAGCGCTCTCTCTGTTATAAACACAAAAATCTCAGTGGACGCTAACTATTTTGAGTTACCAACCAATCACAAACGAAACTATGTTATCTAATTAATTTCGAATGTTTTTGAAAACATGTTTTTGATTGGTTGTTGACTAAAAATGATTAACGCCCACTGAGTTTTTTGCCTCTATAATTAGTATGGGATTAGAACAACAGAGAGAGTGCCATTTACTTTTTTCCGCGGGCAGAGTATGGCACGAGATAATGTATGCTATTTCCACGCTCTATAACTTTCAATATTATATTAAACCTCAATGCCATATCTGTCCGCTTGGCTCCGGATGATGCGGTCAAGCTGGTTCAATTTCCGGATTCCGTTCCAAGCACCGATTATACAACACTTCTGCCCGAATAATCACCCACGGAGCTAATTTCCAACCAGCACCTCTAGTAAGAGTTTGAATATGTCGAAAACGATAATAGTTTTTGAGTTCCGTACCCGAAGGCTACCTATTACTAAGCCTCCTCTGTCAATCGTTCCACCTATCTGTCAGCGAGCTGTATCTCATAAACCGTAACAGGTAGAGAGTTGAAAATTTTTATAGATTGCGTATTTCGATTGCCACTATAACAACAAATACTTTATTAAAATTTAAAAAAATTAAAAGTAGGTACATAATCTTGTATGATGTGAGTCCGACTCGAACTTGCCCGGTTTTTACGTGTTTAAATCCTATAACGTATTTAGTCATGAATTAGCATGGCTAATATTCTTTATATAAAAAAAATACCTAAAGCCTAGTTAATATTAAGTTTCAATTTAGCTACAGCTACAGAAATAATAAAAATTAAATTAAAAATTTAAAAAACCCCCGACACATAAACCTCTAAAAAGTAAAAAAATAATAGGTAAGTATGTATGGGCCCTTTAAGAATAGTATAAATAGTAAAGTTTTTATCCAAGCGCTCGTTGCGCCCGGGGACCGCTACCTATCATAAACTATGAAAGTCATCTGTTGTAGAAAGAATAGTCTTTAGCGGTCCCCCGACGCAACGAACGCTTGGATAAAAACTTTACTATTTATACTATTCTTAAAGGGCCCATACATACTTACCTATTATTTTTTTACTTTTTAGAGGTTTATGTGTCGGGGGTTTTTTAAATTTTTAATTTAATTTTTATTTTACGCTTTTTAAACTTTTATTCAAAAATTACCGTTTGTTTGTGCCATTCTAAAACCCAATATAAATCCAATAAGGCAGCTAATATCTCTTCAAAAGTAACATCAATGTTATGTTAATTATACGTTCCATGAAATATTTTTGACCGAACATCACTAAATCAAGAATTATCTGAATGATCACATAGTTTAACATGACCAAAACGAAATATCTGTTTCTAACATGTCGTTGCTTTAAAAATGTACCCATTTTACGTAGTCGTATAATAGTTCCCTTTTCAAGATATACCTACGATTAAATTGAAATCGACTTTCACCCGATGAAATAAGGAATAAAGTGGCTTGTATTTCATTTTGTTTGTTATTGCATGTCAAATTTTTATTTGGCATAACTTTCAAAAACCGGTCAAGTGCGAGTCTGCCTCACACATGAAGAGTTCCGTACAAGTTTCTTTTTATGTAATGACAATTCAGTTGTCGGATTTTTCTCTTTACTTGGGCCACAGGAGTGGAGTGCTTAGGCTATAAGATATTGCTACCTGCCTTTCATGATTCTACGTAAACGGAAAGTACCCAATTTATTAGTTTTGTCAGACAGACAACGAAGTGGTGAAGGAAAACACCGTCAGGAAACCTGCATGCTTGAGAGTTGGCCAAAATGCTCCCTCAAAGGTGCGTGAGGTGTGCCAATACGTGCTTGGCCAGTCTGGTAGCTTCTCATTCTGAGAGGAGACTTGTGCTCAGTAGTGAGCCGGCGATGGGTTGATCCGAATGATGATGAATTTTAAACGTATTTTGTCAAAGTAAATAAGCTGAGTTCAAGCAGATTAAATAAAAAGAAGGTGCGCCTAATGCATCATCCAAACCTGCGCGACAAAGCGACTACGATGCGGGAACCTCAGCCGCGCGGGGGGTCATCGCCTCCTACGATATTTAATGGTGCCATGCACACCTACGCGACTACAACAGTCGAGGCTACCTACATCTTTTTTTTTCTACAGATACCTACTGAACCCTAAAAATAGTTTGACTATGGTTTGGGTTTGGGTTGATTGTTCGTGGCCTTTGGTTGACTGTTGGATATTATAATTGAATTGATGTTTTCTCGTTTAACTGTGATTATAATATTTTATAAATTAGAAACTCCGCGCCTACGATCCAAAGTATCGGAGTTTACCAAAACATTATTTTCAAATAAATAATTATGTATCTAGGCAACGTCCATCTTGACAGCTTGACATTTGCCAATTGACATAATATTATGAACCTCTGTTACAATAGTAAAAGATCCCAGGGCCACCAGCCGTCACGTATTTTCTGACGAACGAAATGTGGACGATTGAGTAGTGTTAGTATGTACTAAGAACGCATGCCTACAGACCTGCTAGCTTGCTTAGACGGCCAATTTTCAGGTACCAGGTAATCAAGGTACATAAAAACATTACTTACCTCACGTAAATTCTCCAATTTTTTTAATTTTTAGCTGATTTTTTTTTAATATTAATAATGAATTGACAAAAGTAAACTATAAGAGAGTGAGAGAGAAGTCAATATATCCTAATACATGTCTTACTCAGTCTCATGCGCGTAGATAATGATGCCCTCGCGCTCAAACCCACAGAGGCATTAAAATTGAATTTAGGGGATGATTGGCCCTCTGGATCGGTCTGTCTTCTTGTAAAAGGTTTTAAAATAGTTGTCTGGTGGACATATATAAAAATGGAGCATCAGAATTTACGTGCAGTTAAGTAATTACTTATTTTGGGAGCTTTAAAGCGTCTGCAAAGCAATACGGCCGACGCGGGAAGTGTCTGGGAGTATTGGCGACATATTTTTAAGGATATTGCCTAAAATATACGTAAAAATCAGTTTGGAGAATTTACGTGAGGTAAGTAATGTTTTTATGTACCTTGATTATCAGATACCTGAGCCGTCTAAGCAAGCTAGCACGTAGGCTAGGCATGCTTTCTTAGTACTTACTAACACTACTCAATCGTACATATTTCCTGTGTCAGAAAATACGTAACCTCTGGTGGTCCTGGGATAAAAGTAATAAGGAAACCAGAAAAGAGCTGATAACTTCCAAACGGCTGAACCAATTTTTTTGGATTATAGCTAAGAACACTCTCGATCAAGCCACCTTTCAAACAAAAAAAACTAAATTAAAATCGGTTCATTCGTTTAGGCGCTACGAGGCCACAGACAGATACACAGATACACAGATACACAGATACACAGATACACAGATACACAGATACACAGATACACAGATACACAGATACACACGTCAAACTTATAACACCCCTCTTTTTGGGTCGGGGGTTAAAAAATACAAAATGTATATTTTGAAAACAAGGCGCTTTAATTAGGTCTATTGAACTATGGCATTTTTTCAAACATTGATGTTATATCAAAGATACTGCTTATTACATTCAAATTTAATGGCCTATAAACTCCGTTCTTGCTGTTGAAAAAGAAAAAGGACACGAAATGTACGAGAGCACACCGCTTGCGTAATGCGTTGACGTAACGCGGTGTGTTAGGGGTTTACGCGCGTCACTACGCACGTGTCACGTGTACGCAATTGGTGTGAATAGGCCTTTACACACATAGGTGCATAATAAAATAAGAACACTCTCGATCAAGCCACCTTTCAAACAAAAAAAAGTAAATTAAAATCGGTTCATTCGTTTAGGCGCTACGATGCCACAGACAGATACACAGATACACAGATACACAGACACACAGATACACACGTCCAACTTATAACACCCCTCTTTTTGGGTCGGGGGTTAATTAAATATCATTGATCTCAAAGCTCACAAAAATCATCAACATTTCCGAGATGTGCACATTCGCACTAGGAATACATGCCCCGGGACTCGGTTATTCAAATATTAAAGAGTAGGCTAAAATTCAGTTCCCTTTTGTTTTAAGCTTTTAAAAACACGAATGGCCTGTGAAAAGAAATAAAATCGTGGACTCTCGAAAATTCGTAACCTCCTTTAATAATTAATGCCCTAGTAATTCCGTTTCGGGAAATAAATAATTGGTGAGTTCAAATTTGTATTGAACAGATTTTAAAGAGTTTATTTGTATTTATTTTTGCATTTTTGTTTTATGATCAATACCGACGGTAAATCAAAAGTAAATAAATATTGTCTTGTTTTATTTAAGGCTTAATTTTAATTAATAACAAGTTCACGCTGCACCGCAAGCACGATCAGTGCAATGGTTTTATCGCAGCTTTTTGCTTTGTCGATGCAAAATCCGTGGAAAAGCGCTGTCGCAATAATTGTCCCTGCGCTGAAGGTTCAATTGCAATTTATGGCCTTACTAGAGGATGCCCGCGACTTCGTCCGCGTGGATTTAGGTTTTTAAAGATCCCGTGGGAACTGTTTGATTTTCCGGGATAAAATGCTTATGTCAATTATAGGGACGTAAGCTACCTCGGTACCAAGTTTCATACAAATCGGTTAAGCGAATGGGTTTTTTAGAATCCCGTGGGAACTCTTTGATTTTCCGGGATAAAAGAAGCCTATGTCCGTCCCCGGGATATATATAAGCTAACCCTGTACCAAACCTCAGAATCGGTTAAACTGTAAAAGTTAACAGACAGACAGTCAGATAGACAGACAGACAGATAGACAAACACACTTTCGCATTTATAATATTAGTATGGATATGGATTCGTGATTTAGTCTGGAGCATTCGAAGATAATGTAGCTACATCAGTGAAAGAATTTTCATTAGTTACGGAGATTACTTCCTGCATCCAAACTTACAAACTTTAGGTACCTTTTTAGGCCTGAGAGACTTCTCATTCTGAGAGGAGATCTGTACTCAATAGTGGGCCGGCGATGGGTTGATTATGGTGATCAGATACCAAAATTACATTGAATTATCAACAACTCTCAAGATTCATCATGACAGAAAATAGAGATAGGTACTCTAAATGAAGCGTTGGACAAAATTTGCAGTAGGGAGTATGTTATATGCAAAAATAAGTAGAGCGTGTAACTTTGATACAAACTATATACTACGTACCTGTATATATAAATTATGAGTTATTAGAATGAAACTAATTCTTCTGTTATCCCGCCAGGTTGTTCCTGCATTCGCTTCACATCGACGCACGGCAAGGAGCGGGGTACATTCAGCAGCCCCGATTACCCACTACCCTACCCGAGGGGTATCTGCCTGCTGTACACATTTGTCGCTGCCCCACACCAGATAGTGGAGCTGATGTTCAGTGACTTTGACGTGTTTAAGGACGATCTTGAGTAAGTATTCACAATATTCACAAATACTATAAGTACTTAAATATAAAAAATGCAAAACAAAAATGTCATCCAAATCACTGAAACGAGGCAGGGTGTCCAGAACGCTGGCTGCGTTACCTCGTTGAATGGCCAGACTAATATGCTGACCAAGGTAACTGCCAGACCTCCGGTCACCCGTGGATTCCACAGAACGGGATGAGTCTTGAGTAAGCATTTTAGGTTATTATATTTAGTTCTAGAGCTCTTAAAGTAGTATAAAAATATATAAATCCTTCAAATCCATCAGCCTGTATGCATCCACAGCTGGTCATAGGCCTTTCAAGAACTCGCTACCGAACAAGGTCCTTCGCTTTCCTCATACACTATTTTAGAAAGAAATTCTTGTGTTGTATTTTTATACTACAGTAAAAGCTTACTTTTTGATCCCATCATCTTTTTTAGGAAAAAAAACTAATCAATATATAATAAGGAACGCCTATGCCTAATTAAAGGGCTATGAAAAGGATTAGAGTAAAAGGGGCTGTGAAAAGGAAACAGCAAAACTAACTCACAAAAAATAAAACCGATAAAATAAAATAAATATATATTTAATACTTCGTAACAACATCGTCAAATTGTTTATAAACTGCGATAATTAATTACCAACAAAAATTAAAAAAATGACATACAATAAAAATATTATATCGATGCGTATTCAAAAAATATTTCAGACTTCAAGGGCTTTTTTATTAGGTTTCCTCAGACCTGAGAGAGTGGCACAAAACTGTTTGTAGTCTATGAAGTTGTATCCGTTCTTGTTTATGACGGGAGCTTCGTCGAGGGCGTAGTCGGCTTCCTTTTCCGTAAACCGGTCACCCCACGTCATCAGGTCGTGGCGGATTCTGTAAACAAATTCCACGTGGATTTACTTCATTAAACGAAATTTTCGAATATTTAGTGATAATATTAATTCCGTTTCTCTCCAACGCAACGCATACCTACAGACTGCGTAATATCTGCGTACGTAGTACATTAAGTATGATGATAGACTGAGGCCACATGATGCGTTTCCGGTGCGTTACGCCGCTGCACCGCTGTGATTTGAGCATTGGGTGTCACACGGGCACTGCGTTTCCGCTCCAGCAGAAAGTATGGCGCTACAACACACCACCCCTCTCCGCGATTTCTATGTAGGATAACGCAGGGGCACCGCTGACGCAACGCATCGTGTGGCTTGACTCTTACGCATTGCATTTGTGTGGACCATAGAACTCGGGCCAATGGTTACGGTAACAGAGCAACTGGTAGGGCTTGAACCGTCAACTCTTTGAATCCACCACCCGACCATTGAGCTATTGAGGATTAAATTGTGTCGTCGTACTTTAGTTGTTGACCTGGCAACGGTACAAAAGTTTTGTAGCCCAGAATATTTGAAAGGAATTCGGTTAATGGTAAAGTTTGAATAGCTTTAAGATGAACGCAAGACATGGCGCCTAAACATTACTTTAATACAAATCTCAAAAGCACAGAATACTTATTAGTACTTTCCAGGTACAAGATAAGAGAATTGTATACCACACATATTGGAAATTCATAGAATGTTAGAATAGAATATTGAAATAACGGGTCAAATGCATATGAGATTACGCAGAAAGGTTGCGTAAATATTTTTATACCAATAGTCAATATAGCAACAATACATATAATAATTAATTATTACCATAAACAAAGGTGTCATTGGAATGACAATCTTTTTTGTTACAATTTTTCACCAGACCAACTTCAGGTTGGTTTTAGCTGGTTAATGGATAAAGATAAATTATTTTGACGATTCAAAAGTACTTTTTATTCTATTCTAAAATAAAAACTTGAATAAAAATATATTCTATTCCATTGTAAAGCTAGGTATTGAACTCGGAATGAACTCTAGTTCTCTGTTTTACTACGGAGCCTCAAAACAAGCGTACCTACGCAATATTGTCTCAAGGGTTTTATAAAAACAATCACTCGCTTTATTTCAATATACACAAAAATTGCTGACATTTTTATAGACTCCCTGAAGTGCCCGAATGACTCTGACACGAAAAATCTCTTAGCAGACAAATGGACTTAGGTACTTCCTTAACCTAAGAAATACAATAGCAATAAATAGTTCGTTACTTTGCCACTACGATTTAGTAAGGAAAATAATGGTTTTTCCTTCACTAAGGGCTATTTTAGTCTCGGTATATTCATAACGGTCGTTCAAATACGCGCGGCTATCATGAAAATAGAAACGCGCGAAGTCAGCGCAGTTATATTACTAAAAAAATTTTCAAAAGAAAAATAAAACCGACTTCAAAAACGACAAACACTAAAAAGTAAAAAATAACTTTTGTTTAGCTACACGTGTAATGTACCTAGGTATGAAGTCGAGCGAGCATATTAAAACAAAATTAGAAATCCAAGAGTGAAGCTCGCCCGACTTCATACCTAGGTACATTACACGTGTAGCTAAACAAAAGTTATTTTTTACTTTTTAGTGTTTGTCGTTTTTGAAGTCGGTTTTATTTTTCTTTTGAAAATTTTTTATTTCACAATTTTTAGTGGCCCCACTGTACTATAATATGCTGTGCCCAGTTAAAACCCTACTGTTTACTAAGCTATTACACTGATCGCGAGCAATTTGCTCCTATCCATTGAGGAGTTCTGTTCTCCATCTCCGAAGATATTCATCAGATCTTCACCAAATTTATATGGGACCACCTGCACAGTATACCCTTTCAAACAAAAAAAAAAAATTCCAAATCGGTCCAGGGGTTTTTGAGTAATCGGGGAACATACATAAAAAATATAAAAAAAAAAAAAAAAAAAAAAAAAAAAAAAAAAAAAAAAAAAAAAAGATTCCGACGAATTGAGAACCTCCTCCTTTTTTGGAAGTCGGTTAAAAAGCTTTGCTTTGTTGTAGACGCGTGTATTGGACTTGAAATTATTTATATACCTATTTAGTTAATACTAGATGACGCACGCGATTTCGCGTTATGTATGGATTTTCAAAACCCGCGGAAACTCTGATTTTCCGGGATTTTTTATTTAAAAGCAATCTATGTCTATCTTCGGGATTGTCAAAATTAGTTAAACGGATGGGATGTGAAAAGATAACAGACAAACAAATACACACACTTTTTATTATTAGTATAGAAAAGTTACTTCATCTCTCTCTTGCATTTCTGCAGGCTCACCACAGCTGTCTGAACAAGGCACATTTTACCGCAGCTCAAATCGCGCGGTTTGCATCCGTACGTCTGATTGCACCTTACAATTCGGAGTAAATTTAATAGCGGTTGTTTTTAATATTTTTCTGAAAATATTTATCGTTTTCAGGTGAGGGAAACCATTGAAATAACTTATAAATAAAACATTTTAAACTTTTGTTTACCGAACAATTATTGTGAAAGTCCATCGAATTAATTGAACAAAAATTCATAATAAATTAATACGCTTGGAAGGCTTGATGGAAACCAAAAATAATTTTATAACTTGCCTTAAAAATAATTTTAATTTAGTACTTGGATGGAAATAATTCCAAAAGAGGAACTTTCGGATTTATTTCCATCCAAGTACCTACCAAATAAATTTATTCTTAGTGAAAGTTTGGCACGGTGCATTATTATCAAACGATTTAATTTCAAATATCATATACTCTATCATGATCACTCTATATTATGCATCTTGGCATCTTGTAGTTATGGCCAACTGTTTCTATCCTTAGCGTTTTGCATCCAAACGAAGCCGCCACTTTCCAGGTGCCATTGTCTGACCTAGCTGAGCAGCCCCCTACTCACTGCTAAAAAATGGTCTCCACTCGAGGACTTTTTGGTTCATATCCAATAAGTAGATTACAAACGTGACCAACCCGTTACCACTGCAATGTTCCAGAACTTCATCTCGAAGTTCTATGAGACCTATGTCAAAAAGCCTTGAAAACTTTCTTGAATCCAGTTAAAAGGATTTATTTATCAGCGTCATCTGGTACAAAAGTTTCTTTCGTAAAAGGACCCTTGTCGTGCATCTCTCCCAGTGGCTTTCACCAAAACATATTTCATAACATGAGCATGAAAAAGTTTTCTCTGAATACGTTATCCTATTTGTCATCTTCATTTGTGACAAAACACTACTCCCCGAGGAATGATCACGCCGACAACGTCCCAGGGGGGCAGCTTATCGCTATATACTCGCATGAGGAAAATGACAATGTATCTAGAATTTGATAAATTGCGTCTGTTTTGTATTGTACCTACAATTTATGTGAGGCTAAAAATCTGACTTATTGTGGAGGCTTGACATACGAAATATTATGATGATGATGGTTGGAGATCTGATGAATGGACCCTGTTTTCTTGGAAATAGCGAATAATGTGTGGGTCGCAACCTGTGTTAATACATGCTTGATGCTGTCTCCATAACATGACATGAAGTCATGTTATGGAGAATGTCATGAAGACAGCATCAAGATCAATAGCCGCATCTGAAATCGCTTTTTTTCTCGAGAGTAAGTAATACGTTTAAACTAGTTCTTATGAGACTTTTACTGCGGTTATTTGCCTTACTTATCTGGTGACATGAGGACTGTTTATTTTTCTGTAAAGAATTATCCCGGTGTTGTACAGTGCGAATTTCAAGTTAGCTATTTTATGGCAGCATTTTAAATAAATAATTGTTGTCTATTTTTTTACCATATAACTTTCTAACTCTGATTTAACTATCCACACAATTCATATTATTATGAAACTCTCCCTCGATGAGGGCGAGGAAAAAACAAAGTTAGGCCAATAATGAAATTATTAATATGACCTCAGCGCATTAGTAATAAGCAAGTTAGTGGGAACTGTGCGCCAATTTCTAAGTTATCCAATCTCCAGCGTATTGAGGCTACCGAACTTTGGCTAGACGAAGATATACTCTTTCTTATACCTACGTCTAACACTAAGACTTTTTATGGCGCAGAGTTTAATTACTTGTCTGAGAAGCAAAAAACAATGTTCATATTTTTTTATTTATGAGTACCTAGGTTGACAATGAGAGTTAGATAATAATACTTTATAACATAGGAGAGAAAACTAAAACAATTGGACAACATTACATTTTTAATGTAGCATAATAAATGCCACCTACTTTTTCCTATTCATCACACAATGTAAAAAAATTAACAATGACGTACTTCTTGGATTCCGCCAACTGTTTCCTTTTGTTCTATCTCTATCTATCTAGCAATGTGGAGTGGCTGGTATTAGGAAGTACCTATCTAGAGTCAAAGAAGAAGTCATCGTCGTCTCTACAAACAGATGCTCATTAAGTCTTTTTATTGAAATCGCCATAGAATACGATCTTATTACGCTCGTGTCCCCCTGCTTATAGCAACTCGCTAGCGTATCTATCTAGTGGGAGATATCCTTATATTGCGCTTATTTAAGGCCTACATCGGCGTTTCGAATTATATGGCTCTCTAATCCAATTTAGCTTCACAGTACGTTGAGCTATGTCGGTCACCCTGGTTCTTCTACCAAAGTTCTCTCTGATAAAAAAGTGAACAATGCAATATGAAATCAGATGACAAAGACGTCGGGCGAGTTTCCATCCTTATGTCGTCGACATTCCATCTACACGCACGAAACGTTTTGCGTCTTCATTCCTCATACGCATGGCTGAGGTTTGGAATACTCTCCCGCGATCTGTGTTTCCTATCAATTACAATCCGGGTATCTTTAAAACAAGAGCGAATAGGCACCTTCTAGGTAAATGCGTCCCATCTTAGACCACATCATCACTTTCCATCAGGTGTGATTGTGGTCAAGCGCTTGCCTATTAGTGAATAAAAAAAAAAGTGTAATTGTACCTGTCTTCAGATATATAGCCAGTGTTGTCTGTATCCCAGCGGGAGAGGGCAGCAATAAGGGTCTCTTCAGAGTCAAGTTCCAGAGTCTTGTAACCCAGCAGGTTGACAAAGGAGTCGAAATCTAGCGGGTTTGCGGCCTGCAATAAAATACAAGCATACTTTTTTACTTATTTAAATAGAAGAATTATGTCCGCGACTTCGTCCACGTGGACAGCAAGAATTTCAAAGCTCTTTGAATTTTCAAAAATCCTTCGTTGACTACGTTATAATAATATCTGCATGCCTTTCAGCCCGAACCTTCCAGTAGTTTTAGCGATGCGTTGTCATCAATAGATCAATAAGTCAGTCAACTTTTCCTTTTATTTAGAAAAGGAGACATTGACCGACTTACATATCAACGTACCTAGCTCAAATCGTAACTGATTTCTAATTTTTAACCCCCGACCCAAAACGAGGGGTGTTCTAAGTTTGACGTGTGTATATGTGTATCTGTCTGAGGCATCGTAGCTCCTAAACGAATGAATCGATTTTAATTTAGTTTTTTTGTTTGAAAGGTGGCTTTATCGAGAGTGTTCTTAGATAATCGGTTCAACCGTTTAAAAGATATCAGCTCTTTTTTAGTTTTTTTATAAGAAGAGATTTTTGTCGGGGATTTTTAAAATTTTGAGTTATATTATTCTTATTCAGCCAGTATCGAGACACACATTTTATAAAACTTTTGGCTCTTTGTTTATTTATCCGGAAAACATTTGTTTATTATAATCAACCATCAAAATCCTCTCCGTCTTGCTTGCTATGTAATAATTAATGAATACATGCCTACTTGCTACTGTTTCATTAGATATACCTACATAATGTGTATACCTACATATGAGTTCAACAATGTTAAACACACACAGTTTGTTATTCATCACCCAATAACTATAAACACTTAAAATTAATAGGCTAGATTAAGCATAAACAATAACGATCCATAACAACCTTAACCCGTATTTCTCAAAATATTTACTTTACAAAGTCCATTTTATGATTTAAGAACATTTCTGTACCAACAAATTAATTTGGCAATCGAAACGTTTGCAATTGGAAGTACTTATCCAGAAAATAACAGGACCATTATTTATTATCTCATTATTACCAGATTTAAAAAAAATGATTGAAAATTAAAATAGACAGAAATAACAAAAAATAAAATAACAGAAATTATTTATTATAATATTATTTTATCGTAAATATTGCTTGAGAGCATTATCTTGCAGCGAACCTTTGAAATGAGAGAGAGAGACTGCGTGTTCGCGTGTTCTTTAACTTGACTGTAAGGCGCACCGCGCAAGGTAGGTACACCGGCAGGGCCAAGACTGGGATCATTATTGATAACATTGTTGATAACAATTCAAACTAAGCTTAATTCGCTTTGGCATAAAAGCGGCGGCCATTGGTAAGCCAAGGGTCGCCCAAGTACCACACGCGGCCTAAGTGTTTTGTTTTCAGTGTAAGCTATACAAGATTATATCAAATCAAAATACATAAAGCTACTTTAAATAGTCATCAAAAAGACTCGACTCCAATCCACCGTCTGTTTGCGCAAGCTCTGAGTTTTCAAGTTCAAAGATGTCATTGAAGTTGGCATAAATCTGCACTCGCTAAGAAATGGTTTAAACATGGAACCTGTCGCGGAATACTTATTATAACAAGTGTAAATTAAAAATTTATAACACCCCCCGATAAGTGAAGGTTACAGTAACTAGAAAAGAGCTGATAAGTTTCAAACGGCTAATCCGATTTTCTTAGATTATAGCTAAGAACTCTCTCGATCAAGCCACCTTTCAAACAAAAAAAAAACTAAATTAAAATCGATTCATTATTTTAGGAGCTACGATGCCAGAGACCCTACAATGCTTCTTTTTGGGTCGGGGGTTAAAAAAGAAAGAAATTCACAAAAAGAAGTTGACAAAGACGCTGGTAGTAAATAAAGCATAATAACTACGTCTTCTTTATAAAACTAATGAAAATAACTCAGTAATAATAAAAAAAAACACGACTATGAAGTCTCCCATTAAAAGTGCCTATTTTATAACCAACATCAATAAAAACAACCAATAAATCAGTACTTAAAAAAATCATAAAACGTAGTTTACAGACTACTGATTATTTATTCAAAACAAACAAAGTTTTTCAAGGGAACATAAATCTTGTAACTGTTGAAGTCTTGTAAACAATCGATGTTATCCTCACTGAAAGTTATTATAAACGAGCCGTGAACTAAGAGAGATTTTTCTACGACCAAATTGTTTACGCAAATTTTCATTGTACTTGCGAAATGAATTACTGTTTTAGAAAGGCAAAAATATAGAGAAAAAATATGTGCATTGTGCATTGTGCATGTGCAAATTATATCTACACGTCATCTATCCTTCGAAATAGGCACAAAACGGCGCTTTTCACTTACAAAACTTCAAGGTTTGACATCTTGAGTAGGAGAAGATGGAAGGTAGTTCAACGTTAGAAGAACAGAGTAGAAATTTAAAATGTTCGTAGTAGGTACCATTGCATGACGTTAGAAGTAGCAAGTTAGATGAATAGAAAATCAGTTACAAGTCATGTAAGTAAATATAGAGGTTAACGTACCTCGGAAAGCATAGTATTGATCATTTGCTCATCAATATTCTCTCCAAGACTAACCAGCGTTCCCCTTAGATCGTTGTGATCGATACAACCGTCACCATCCAAGTCGAACAGAAGGAATGCCTGTTAAAAATAACATAGTAAAGAACAATGTAAGGAATTTATTAATATCTAACCGGAAAATTTAAAGAAAAATTTCCACTCAAATTCCACGATCTCGTATAATGCTGACCATAGACATATTACGTTCATGTATCGTTTAGATCATAAGATAGACAAGTGTAAATTAAAAATTTTCAACACCCCCGACAAATGATTTTCAAATAAATAATTATGTATATCTAGGCAACGTCCATCTTGACAGCTTGACATTTGTCAATTGACACTTGAATATTAAGAACCTAAGGGTAAATCTAACCTTCTTTCCTACAAGAAAACTAGAAAATAGCTGATAACTTTTAAACGGCTGAATCAATTTTTTTGGATTATAGCTAAGAACACTCTCGATCAAGCCACCTTTCAAACAAAAAAAAGTAAATTCAAATCGGTTCATTCGTTTAGGCGCTACGATGCCACAGACAGATACACAGATACACAGATACACAGACACACAGATACACAGATACACACGTCAAACTTATAACACCCCTCTTTTTGGGTCGGGGGTTAAAAATACAAAACTCAAGAGTGTAAAAAGATAGCGTTTTACAAATTACTGCGACCCAAGTGTCGTAGTTTTAAGTCTTTATTGATCGATAATGTAACGTTTACTATTTCACTTTTTTGATCTTTGAGTATGAAAGTTGACTACTGTTTTCTTTAACTGAAGCTTTTAGAAAATGTTACTTCGAACAAATTTTTCAAATAGATTGAAAGGACAGTCAGCTGACTGTCTTTTAGTTTTGTATTTACATTATCACTGTGGTAACACAGCTATTGTGGCATACCAACTGAATTCTGAAGAACTTGAATGTAAGCTGTAGATACTTAACTAAATAACATTTCTAAAAGCACACATATAAAACTTTCCTCTTTGAAAAGTCTTTGAAATAAAGAGGCAATGTTTGTGGAACAATTTACACGGGGAAACAAAACAGAATTCGCATAAACAAAAAGTGTAAAATAACGGTATTGGGGAACGTAAAAGTCAACATACCTCTTTCAACTCGAATATTTTGTTTTCGTCGAGCTCGGCTAATACATTGGCGGGTACGGAGAGAGATTCCCGAGCTTTAGATAGGGAGTAAGACCTCGGCTCTTCCAGCATAATATCGCTGCTATCGGACAGAATTGATCTGGAAATTAATTTACCGTTATGTTCGCAGACCTGAGCGCGTTTGGAACTCTCGTAGTCTTTAATTTTAATTCATGTGAATAATATTTTATATGCGAAAGTGAATCTATGTGTCAGTCTGTCTGTCATTACCTTTTCACGGCTCAACTGCTGATCTGATCTTGACGAAAGGTACAGAAACAGCTTTCTGGAGATGAATATAGGATATTTTAATCACAGAAAATCAAACAGTTCCCTTTTTATATACGCTATTTTTATTCGGTATTTTATTTTGGATATTGAAAGAAAAAAGAAAACACGATTTTTAAACAATACTTTAAAATTATACCCAAGAGTTACCTATACTTAAAGTAGATATTATTATAGTAAAAAAAAAATGTAACACCTTCTTTTCTACGCGGACTTAGATCAGGGAATACTTAATGCACCGAAACAAAAGTACTGGTTAATTCATTTAATTTATTTAAATTAGTACTTACTCTCCAGCAGGAGCAGATTGCAAGAGATTTTCCTTGAATTTCTTTATTTCATCTTGCGCTGGATCCGATTCTTTTCTTTTACTTTTTTCGCTTTTGCTTTTCTATAAGATAAAAGGAACTACGAATATCGTTTGCATAGTTTTTTAGTTCACTTTATTGCACTATTTAATAAAGAAATCGCACAAAAGGCGGTCTTAATAAACTTCACCAGTTATTTCAGTCATTCTTATTAGGATTTATTAAAGTTTTTTTATCTGTATTTTTTCCAAATAGTAGGTAACCTATTACATATTATGTGAGATGCTGGATATGTATTTTTTTTTTCATTTTCACAAAGCTACGCACTAAATAGCTTTAAGTCCTTTTTGTTACCGATTATATTATTCAGAAATATTGTAACGTTACCACAGTAACTAAAGTAAAAAGCCCCCAATATTATAAAAAAAAAATTGTATAGTTTTCGAACTTTTTTATATCCACTCCTATCCTAATAAATTCTGCAAATATAAAAAGAAGGGAAATGCGGGTTCAAATGCTACCAGTTCCGCTGCCCACAGTTTTAAAATTGTATGTAAAAAATCAAAACTCACTTTAGACTTAGTTTTAACAGGTTCGTCCTCCATCTTCGATATGTACCCCGGTACGTGTGAACAGCTTTCAGTAGGTTTCCCAACTAAAGTGTCCAAACAAATTCGTACAGCTGAAATTTTCATTGCAATTCCAGCGGTTGAGATAATCATTTATTACGCTTGGCTTCACGTAGATTTGCGATAAGTGTTTGCGTCCACTAATTAATCTTTAGGCGGAAACTGCTCTTAAATTTTTAGGTCGCCGCATTTTCGCTTTATGATGTAGGCGGATTGTGCAGGCTGATTGCGGCGTGCGTAAAAATTATGACCACGATTATTATGTAAATTTAAAAAAATATTATTTACTTCCTATTTTTGTAAATACAAATTTTTAATGCTAAGTTTTTATGTAAATATTTAATTTTTTCTATATATTGTTAAAGTTTTTATTTCAAAATGATGTTAATTAAATTTTAAAAAATTACGGAGATGTTTCCTTGTGTAGAAAGGCACGTAAAAAGTTCAAAATTAGGAACGTTTTTCTAAATACTTTTTTTAAAGATGTAGTTTCAATTGCCAGCTAGGTTTATATTTACTAATTGTGACACTTGAGTTATCTAATTATGCCTTTGTATGGAGAGGTTAAATCACGATTTCAGTTTTTATTCTAAAGTTTTCATACTAATGACCTATCACACTGCACAATATAGTTGTGCTAGAGTTGACTTTAAGTACGTCGGTATCTATACTAATATTGTATTTTTGTATTTTTGTATGTTTGTATTGAATAGGCTCAAAAACTACTGGACCGATTTCAAAATTTCTTTTACCATTACTTAGAGGGATTCTTCCGAATCCGTATAGGCTATATTTTATCCCGGAAAATAGAAAAAATAAATGTCCACCCGTGCGAAGCCGGGGCGGGTCGCTAGTAATCTATAAGCCTCAAACTATTATGACAAGTATATCTATTACGTAGCGTGACCTTTTCACAATGTTCAATGCAAAAAAAGATAGCATCACTTATCAACTTAGTTTCGGAAATAATAGTTTACCTCAAAATTACATAAGGTTGTCAGGTGTTTTACTCGATCCACATATTTGGAATAACAACACTATCAGTTCTGATCGTAGTCAAAAAGCTGTCAGCCCCGATGGCATAATGTATTTGAATTTAATTGTTAGTATTAAATTTATAATTATTATAATTTATTCGTTTGAAAATAGCAAATCCAATATTAAAGCGATGTGTCATATCATACCGGATGCATATCTGTTCCAGCTGAGAGATCTTGATAATTAATTACTTACTACAGAGATTTTTGACGACCACCCTGGCGCATTGGTGAGTGCTATGGTCTTATTAGTGGGAGGTACCGGGTTCAATTCCAGGCAGGGGAAATTCAAAATTTTATAATTTCTCAGTGTTCTTTGGTCTGGTCCGGTGGGAGACTTCGGCAGTGGCTAGTTACCACCCTACCAATAAAATCGAACCACCAAGTGATTTAAGAATAGAAAGGGGTAAGGGCTTACTAAGAACTGTCATATCCCTTTCAAGTTAGCTTGCTTCCATCTTAGACTGCATCATCACTTACCAACAGGTAAGCTTGAAGTCAAGAGCTAACTTGTATCTGAATACAAAATGAAATAAATGATGTACTACATTACTAGGTTTCACTTGTGAGTATGCAGTTTTCCTTCTATATTTTCTTAGTAGAAAACAGTTGTTTTGAATATTGCTTAAGTTATAATATGCCAAACATTTACCGTTTTATTTTCTCATTTCGCGGTTTCTAATGATTTATTTAGCTTAAAAAATCTATAATTTTAATTAAACTTAAAGTTTTCTTTTTGTAACCTGTCATTTCTGTTTTGTGGTACAATAAAGTATAATATACAAACATCATAACTAAATATTATTTATTCAATTCTTGTAATTTTGCCTATTGCCTGTTTACTATCTTTAACGTAATAAAATTAAAAACAAAAATTCAAAAATAAGGTTGATTGAGTAAAAATAGCAAAGTTATTACAATAAGTATTATTACATAAAACATTTGAAGATATTTGAAATGGAACCAACCTTTGTATTTAAAGTTACTAGAGACAGCTGTTACAATTAAGGTCATTAGTTCTAATGTCTGCGAGTAGCTTTCAAGATGCTGCGGCCGGGGCAAGTAAATCTAGACTTTCTTGTAACACGACGCTAAGTACGTCTCAGTGTCAGGAACTACAATTTCCTCTAAAGAACTTCTGTTCAGGATAAACTAGAAGAAGAGTAGAATAAAAATAAAAACCTCCTTTAAACTAAAACTATGTACCTACCTATCTACTACAAGTGTATCTATGTATGAGGCGGTGATAGCTTAGTGGTTAATGGCCTCATATTGGGTAGGTTGTGAGTACAATCCCTGGCATGCATGTCTAACTTTTCGGAGTACTACGTGTAATTAAATATATTTAATTGCTTAAAACGCACATAATGGTGCTTTATGATTTAATGCCGAAAGAAAACATCGCGAGGAAACCTGCATGTTAGAGAGTTCTGCATAATATTTTGTAAGGTGTCTGAAGTCTGCCAATCCGGACTGGGCCACCGGGCTATTACCTAAAACTCTTTTTATTATGAGAGGAGTCCCGTGCTCAGTAGTGAGCTGGCGATGCGTTCGTGATGATGATAATGATGATCTACGTATTGTAAACGTACATATAAGTATAGTCTATAACTACCATTTCTGATACTTACAAATAGGCATTTATATACACAGATATTTTTTAACAAGATATTTGTTTTGACTATTAAAAACAGTTTTTCTGACACATACATTTTTTATACATATTTTTTCAGTTGCAATCCAATTTACCAACTGCAGTCGTTTTTAGATTTATCGTTTTTACAGCCCATTTTGTAGAACTGTTAATAAAGTGCTATTAATAAAATGAATGCAATAACCATTCATCTAACGTTTCAAAAATTTATACGACGCGATTAATAATATATCATAATCAATATCAAAGCCTCCAGCATTATTTCTGAAGATATAGGAAGTTTATACTACGCGTATTACAAAAAAGTGACATTTTAAAATAAAAGATAAGGTAAATGTTCCAATTAATAGGTTAAAAATATAAAGTTGAGCTCGAACACTTTCCGTACGTCAATTAAACGACTCGTGAAATCGTTTTAAATACAAGTGTAAATTAAAAATTTATAACACCCCCGACAAGTGAAGGTTACAGTAACTAGAAAAGACCGAAAAGACCTGATAACTTTCAAACGGCTGAACTGATTTTCTTGGACTATTCCGCGCCTACGATCTAAAGTATCTGAGTTTTCCAAAACATCATTTACAAATAAATAATTATGTATTTAGGCAACGTCCATCTTGACAGCTTGACATTTGTCAATTGACATAATATTAAGAACCTAACGGTTATCTAACCTTCTTTGCTACAAGAAAACTAGAAAAGAGCTGATAACTCTTAAACGGCTGAACCGATTTTCTTGGATTATAGCTAAGAACACTCTCGATCAAGCCACCTTTCAAGCAAAAAAAACTAAATTAAAATCGGTTCATTAGTTTAGGCGCTACGGTGCCACAGACAGATACACAGATACACAGATACACAGACACACAGATACACAGATACACAGATACACAGATACACAGACACACAGATACACAGATACACACGTCAAACTTATAACACCCCTCTTTTTGGGTCGGGGGTTAAAAAGAAAATATAACGAAGAATTTTAATCAAAAGAGGCATAAAAGCTGAGAGCACGTGCATGTTTTAACATTTTCAATTGCCGTACAATTAAATATACGAATCAGGGATAATAACAATTGGGAATAACAAGCTGGATATGCGATACGAGTTCAAGTGGAATTTACTCGTACCAATTTATTCAAACCACCCCTTTTGCCAATTGAACTCTCTGCAAACGTATGGTATGGTCAGAGTGATCATTAATTTTTAATTACTTATTACTCCAGTTAACATTTAATTGGTATTGATTTTATTGTTAGGTAAAACTTAAATTATTATCAATACGTTCAAAATAAAAAGTCCTGACTGACTGACTGATCAACCTAGAAAGCTTAAATATCGTACAGAGGTTTCCTTCATGATGAAGATGAACCTATGTCAATCTTTAATCTTCTTTTCTGTTGTAGTAATACCTACGACGTAAAACTGTTTAGACATGATTATATGAAAAAGCAATCTCACTTCGGATGTCGTAATTTGGTATCTAAACTAAGTGCATAGTAGGTAGGTAAATATTATAATAACTAGCCGTCTGCATTGACTTTCAAAAAATGCTGAACGGATTTTTGATATCAAAACTTTTGACGAATGTGCCCAAATTTTCTTATAAGGCCTTCTAATAAAACATTATCATCTAGATTCTAGAAGATATTCCTGCTATACACAGGAAGACTTATTAAAACGTAAAGCAACATGGGAGGTATCAACTTGCAAGCATTGGAATCACTGATTAATGTTATACCAGTGGGATTAGTCTGGAATATTGATGGCAAAAGTAGTGACGCGCCTCTGGTTATACGAGACTTTACCATAATATTAATAACCTTTTCAATCATTAGTGTTATTTTTAAAAGGTTTATCCAGAGAGCTTTCGTCTAATCTTAATATTTACTAATAACATTAACATGTCGGTGATGCGACCCATCCCAAAATCGGCCAATTTTTCAAATCCCAAATCCCAAAACAATTTATTTTATTAATTGACCAAATATTGGGCATCCTTAACTTTTTCAAATTCTTCAAATATTTAATTTACTTTTGTAGCTCTGACATTTTTAGGTTGCTATTAAATTTTTCTCCTAGACATTCAGCATTCAGGTTCCATACAAGTGTAAATTAAAAATTTATAACACCCCCGACAAGTGAAGGTTACAGTAACTAGAAAAGAGCTGATAACTTTCAAACGGCTGAACCGATTTTCTTGGATTATAGCTAAGAACACTCTCGATCAAGCCACCTTTCAAACAAAATAAACTAAATTTAAATTGGTTCATTAGTTTAGGCGCTACGGTGCCACAGCCAGATACACAGATACACAGACACACAGATACACAAACTTATAACACCCCTCTTTTTGGGTCGGGGGTTAATAAAGAAGAGTGACAGCTCGATAGATACCTGAGTAACTGACGTCACTGTATTGATTTCACTTGAATATTCCCATCGATGTACATATTCCTGTCCAGAATCGTAATATCATACTAAAAGTTTTTTCTATCGACTAAGTATATTGTTTTTTTGCTAAAATATTATAATTGAATTCGAAATTATAGCTTTTTATACGCGTTTTAGCTTCTACCTATACTGTATAGTTTACTGCAGCTAAATTAAAACTCCTTTGTTTAGAGGTGAGAGAAATAAAAAAGTGCTTGTGAAAACATGAAAAAAAAAACTCTACCTCGCATTTATAAAAGTCGTGGGTATAACTTCCTTTATGTTATGGGCAGAATTCTGCCTGGGTTGGTTGTGATATGTGCGAGACAAGCTTAGCCATTTGTCGACCCAAATTCGACTTGGTTTAGTTTTAAAAGCCAGCCACTAAGCAAGCCCCAAGTACCACCACGCATCACCACACAAATCCACCAGAACACGCTCGACGCACGTTTCGCTCCAACACCGGAGCATCCTCAGGAGATGTAAGAATGCACAATTGCAAAGCCTTGATTTTGCAATAATTGTGCATTGTAAGGTCTATAGCAAATTGAGCTTTTCATTCTTTGTTATTTATGTTCTAATTTTATTTTAATCAATCAATGGGTATTATGGTATTCGCATAGAAGAAATGGCTGGCTAATAATGTTATGTAATGGGTGATATAATTGAATGGGAACCATGGCCTGTATGGCTAGTATAAGATTTCACAGTTTTTAAAATACTAAACTCGAAAACGAGTTTTTTCATACATCTACAGCCAGCGACACAGGCGGAAACATTACGAACTAAAGTTGATCGAGCAAATGCGAGTATATCTTTTATTTTACCATACCAAATACCACATTAATACGTCACCATCGAGAATGGCAGCCGTTTTCGTCGACACGAATACCAATACCACATCAATACCAGCAAATCCGAACCACGAGTTCATCGTTTGACACCAATTTGACACGCTAAAACTAGTAAATGACGTCATTTTCGCGTAAGTTTACGAGTCGGTGGTCGAATTGTAACTCACCAAAAAATACTCAGTGAGAGAAGCTTGAGAGCAGTGATAAATAAACAAAATGATGAAATTTTATAAGTCCCTGGGCCTTAATTTGCCCACGGGAGGCGAGGAGAATGATCAAGCAGACTGTGAAAGCTAACCGTCGTGGTTGTGTAACTAAATTTGACTCAGCGGCGTTATTTGTGATGTACATAGTGCATCCGTCAAAGAAAAGTTCTAACATAGCCCAAACCACCAGCAAGTTGAAGTGGCAATGAACAATCCATGCCTGTCGTATTGGGCGGAGATTGGGTACAAGCACAGCGTACCTCAGGAACCTACCTAAGTGTAGTGTGGGATACCGTGTCATTGACTGGCGATATTACAGAGTAACGTTAAGTGACTGGATGAGGGCACAGGAAGCCTCAAGGCTGGGTGTGGTGAACCTCTTTGAAAAACCCTACATTTAGAAGTACCTACCTACCTAGACGACAGACGTCCGTAGACTGAAATGATAAAAGTGCATCTCGAACGATCCATTTTGTGCAGCGATAGCCATCGGCTCGCAGAATGCATTTAATAATGCTAAATGATAAATGCTAATGGTAGAATAATTGTAATGTTAGAAGATCGACCACAAAGAGTACCTACCATATCACCCTCACCATTGAGGCTAAGTTAAGAAAGTCTATGCACAATAGGTAGGTACGCTACCTACCTATATCTACATAATATTATTCTAAGCCTTATAGTAGGTACATAATACGTGTGACTCCAAGTATAAGCAGGTAGGTGTTACTCTGTTTTTTCAATTCCTGAGTGATAGATTCATTAGTACTTGTCTCTTTATCAGAATATTTAGTTCTATTCTATTTAAATTTCTTCATTGCAGTTGTTTTTACCATCATTTACTTACCTGGAACATTTTGCCATGATTGGATTCACTTATAGAAAGTAGGTACTACCTATCATAAAATTAATCTATTAAAATTCCACCAGAATAGTTACCTAGGTAGGTACTTGTGCAAAGCCATAGTGAGTTGGGTTGTTGCACAGCTGGGTAGTTGTTTAAAAGTATTCACCTAGGTAGGTACCTAAACACTCAGTACATGTTCTTCAAACTTATTACCTCACAGAGGTGAAGTAGGTAGGTATACTTATACAATTGCAAACAGTACCTATAACACCTACCATTCCTTGCATTCATTGATGATGAGCCACGCCAGCTTGCATCCACTCAGACAAGCAAGTACCTACCTACCTAACATGGCATAAGCGTAGCATAAGTTAGTGAAATGTTGTGTTAAATGAACCTCCCTATGTAATTTTATGTAGCTTATATTAAATATTTTCTGAATCAATTTTTTTTTTCAGGTTGCAGATCACCAGTATTATTACCAGATTATGATGCCTGCCTCCCTGATCCCAAGTACCTACCTAACTCAATTCAAGACTAACCCGAGGTCATCAATCTTGTAGAATACCTATACATATATTAAGAACTGTTTATGATGTAGGTGCTTAAATACATCTTATGTAATTTAATTATACAGGTGTATGGTACCTACTTATTTATGCACCTATTGGTGCCTAATACCTAGGTATCTAAAAGTATCTAGGTATTAATATTATTTCAGGTGTGAGGTATAGATCTTTAAGTAATAGTCATTAAATCTTTATTGTTTTAATTTGTTTTATTTCATTTTAAAAATAAAAGTTCTTAAGGTTTAGATAAGTAACCATTTGCATAGTTAAAAGGTATCCTGGAATTTGCCTGCCTGGATAGCCTGAAATCTATGTTCAAAACTAAATTAAAGCGACAGGTTTTAATGCTATTCCTTTTGTAATGCTCCCTGCACTACGGAAAAGGACAGCACTAGATTTAGAACCTGTCATTCTAGTTTAAAGATTGCGTCTCACCCCAAGTCCCAACTGCTTGTGAAAGTCTCATCAAAATTGGTTCTGTCAATTCAAAGATTAGCACACCAAATTGATTACTTATAGCTTAACGATTACTACAGTAACATACAGACTTAAATTTTGTTTATTTGTATGGCTCAATATTTTGAAACATGCCGCCTCGATAGGACGTAAGTGGGGGTGGGATGGGCAAGAGGGAGAGGAGGGTAAGTCAATCCCTCTCCTTCCCAGATGGATTATTTTATTGAATTTTTTAATTTTGATAAAATTGATATTGGTAAAACTTTTACCCTCGATAGGGTGAGGAGAAAAGGGGAAGGTCATTCAAGAAGTGGTTATAAAAAAATAACAATGAAGACTGGCATGCCTGCCACAGCTCTCTAACCTAACCAATAACTCATTCAGTATATCAAATCTTTGAAATGAGCAACCGTCGAGTTTCTTGCTGGTTCTAGCTATAAAAAACAATTTATTTAATTTTAAATTTTTATATTATTACAAAATTATACAGGAGTGTTACTGCACTGACAGCTTATGGGAGCTTATTCTGTAGAATGTAGTCTTAATGCAGGAACACCACAATGCAATCTTCTAGCAAAGTGGATTAGGCACTAATCCACAGGCTTTCAAGCTCAGGTTTCACTGAAAAAGGAATTATTGATCTTTAATTTTCTAAACTGCTAATTAGACAATTAGGTAATATTCTTCTTATTTTACTATTTATCTACTAAGATAGATAGTAGTCTTAGTGTTATTTATAATATTTAATAACTACATGATGCCCTTATAAGTTTTAAAAATCCAGTGCTAACTCTTTGATTTCCAGGATACCTAGTCTGATGTAGTCCAGTATGACACCAAAATAAATACTCCATACCAAATAAATGATAATAATGACAACTTAATTTGCACGGATTTATCCAATAGGAACTGTTTTATTTTCTGTAATAAAACATCAGCAATGTCCATCTCCGCGAAGAAGATCCGCCATACAAGAACTTTGTACCTTTCGTCAAAATTGGTTGAACAGGTGGGCTGTAAAAAGCTAGCAGACAGACAAACAGATACACTTTATTCTGACATACAGCTTAAACTCAATGTCCTGATTCTGCATATTTGTAAGTTACTAAGCATAAATATTTAAAAATTTATAACAGCCCTGACAAGTAAAGGTTACAAGTAACTAGAAAAGAGCTAATAAGTTTCAATTGGCTGAATATAACTAGTTATTTAAGTAGGTACAAAATAATAATGAAGTTATGATTTCACTATAGGTGGCTAGATACTCTTGAAACCTGACCACTTGCTTGCCTAATTCAAATCAAGGTATGTAGATAGTTATATCTCTAGTCTTTTCTAGTTACTGTAACCTTTACTTGTCGGGGGTGTTATAAATTTTTAATTTGCACTTGTGATTTCTCTATAGGTTGGGTCACTACTCACTTCCCTTATCCAAAACAAGAGATTGGTATGTAGATAGTTATATGTACCTATTAAGTACATACTAATCTAGTTACTAAGTGCTATTATTCTAAAAAAAACCTATGTAGACGTGATATCAAGAGAGTAAACGTACATATAAAGCTGACATACGATATTATTACTCATTGCATTTTATTTAAATAGTACCTACACACCTAAATACAATATATATTATAATCACTAGTTCTTGAATACCTTTAAATAAACTTCTGTATATTAAAATCCTTTCATTCAGTTTGCTTTTATTTATTTTCACTTTAACAGACAACAGAACGGTAACTTTTTTTAATCTGACGAAAATTTGGCTTTGGATACCAGTGTTTTAGTGATTTCAGAGTGAATATAGATGAATTACCATAGACAAACATACCATAGAGTGTGGCGGTGGGTGTCGCTTGACTGTCACTGTCACGCTGTTAATCATCTGTCAATAGCGTCAAAAAACGAAATAATATATGCCAAATTAGACAAAATGGCAGCGTATATCTGTCCCACTTTTTTGTGAATGTGTAAGTGAGACAAAAGTTGGACCTACGTTTCCACATGTTAGTATCGTCGTTCTGTCGAAAACTGTCCGTTTGGACTAGCTCGTACTATGAAATAATACGTTAACCTTGGCAGTCGGGAGTAGTCGATACTATTAACCATGTATGCGGTGTTCAATGTTGTACTAACGGTACTGGTCTACTTTAGCGAGTAATAAAAAAGTCAATATGTATTCCTCGCAAGGAAAACGGCATGTTAAAGGAAAATTATCCCACGTACAAATGTCGTCTACGAGTTTCCCTATTTATTATTGCTTAATCTTATAACCGAGATATCATACCACGTCCTGTTATTATTTACAAAGCTTTTACCCGATTTCATTTCGGCGTTTCCTTTTTGTTACGGAATTCATTACATTATATTAAATTATTGTCCTAACCTACATTCAATCTATAGAATCTCTAGAAAAAGTAAATTCAAATAATGTTATGTGAATCAATTTTCTTAATTACGCAAAAAATTGTCTCAACCAGTTGCTCTGTTGCTACGAAATTGAAAGACATGCAACAAACCAATAAACCAACGAAGTCAAAGACTAATAATTCACTTTTTGATTCTCAATTGTTGGATTTATAACATGGTAACATGGTAGGCAGATCAGGTAATGGTGATAATAATATAATTAATTACCTATATTTAAAACTAAAGTTACACAGACACTTCACATTTATAATGTGGGTGCCTATGGGTAGTGTTATATAGAGATTATAAAGGAGGCCCTAAATTTGTAGTTGTAGGTATACTCGTAAAACTAAAATGATTATTCCTGTTTGATAAACATACTTTCGTATTTATGATATGGGTAGTAATAATATGAACTTAACCACTTAGGTATAGGTATAACTGATAACTCATATGAATTTATAACCTTTTGATTTACTCTAGGTACCTATTGTTTCAAATAGTCTGCAGCTGAAGTCAAGCAAATAAAAGTAAAAAGAAATCACAGTGAATCTTGAAAGGAACTGAAGTTCCTTTGAATGGCTATGTTAGCTTTAAAGCGGTTCCGTTTTGCACATCTATGGCGATGTTCATTTGATTTATATTTATGTTTAAAAACTGTCCGAATGCGGCTTTATAGGAACTCAATATTTTATTTAGAGTTATTTTATGCCATACTTTTTTTATTTATGGCTATAAATAGCTGACACGAGCTGATATACTTTCTCTCTCTTTCTCATTTCAATAAAAGAAAACCAGTCAAGTGCTAGTCGGACTCGCACACGAGAGTTCCGCAGCATCGTACAAGATTATTTAATTTTCATTATTTTATTTTGATTTATGGGATGGATGGGTATGAAGGGTAGACAGAGAGACGAATAGACAGCGGAGGCTAATAGGTGGTAACAGGGTCCCGTGCCTAGAAAAAGTTTGACATGAAACATCTATTCTTTTCATATAATATATTATATGGAATCCTTGAAGCTTTAGTTTTAAGTTTACGTAATTAATTATCACCACGATTATCATCTTAAAAATCTTACAATTCTGACCATCAAAAGAGTACAATAGTACCTATTTTGAATAAATGATTTGAGTTTATAGGTTACCTATTTAACAGTTAAAATCGGAGAAATAATAATAAGGAAATAATAGAACAGACTGTAGATCTCGATACAATGGTCAATAATGTTTTATTAGATACTCGTAGTGATGTAATAAAAATCAAAATACCGGAAGTATTTTCTACTAAGTAATGTTTGTTTATTATTTGTTATTTTTGTTTTTTTTTTTTAATATTCTCTGTAATTTAATATTTATTCAACTGAAAATTACCGCAATGAGCTTCTCATTTAAATTAGAGTTTATAATAATATTTATTAGAGTGTATATTATTATTTTGGCTTTACAAAGGTAAGTACTTGTGAAAGCTAAATTAATTTCCCTATATTCCTTTGTTCAGTGGTTTGGAAAATAAAAGGGCGTTTATGAAAACATCAGAAAAATTCTCTCTTGTTAAATCTTTGTGTGTTTGAACAGCTTAGTATCCTGTTTATGTTTTTTTTTTATTTATCGACCTAGCACGACTCATAACAAAGTCAAAATTAATTCTTTGATCCATGTATTTATTAGTCAAAGTTAAAACATTTATTCAAAGTAGGTGCCATTCGACACTTTTTGACTGTCAATTGTTGAATTTATAAGATAAATGATGTAATGGTGATAATTCATTCATCAACCCATCGCCAGCATGAGGCTCCTCTCAGAATAAAAGGGGATTTAACATAAAAGATTAAGGCCGAGGTCTATAGAGCATACTTCGACTTTGCTCAGACTTAAGACTCTGTTAAAACGAGACAGCATTATATCGCCGACATAAATCTGTCCCGTTTTAACCAAAACTTAAGTCTAAGCAAAGTCAAAGAGGCTGACGTCTTTACCACCAGGCTATCACAGCTAACAGATATAATAATATATACTACCAACTACGTATTATTTGTCCGTAGACATCAAAGCTAAGACGCGTAATCAAAAATAATGTAGGTTATTGTTATCTTTGTATTTTTCTCCCGCTTATTTTTGGGGAACAGATGTCACATGTTCGTGCTCCCAATTCATTTGAGGATATTGCCAACATTTTTTTTTATATGAACATAACTGTTATGTTAATCTGTTAATTATTGTCAGTCGTGTTTGTAATTAAATCTGTAACTTTATTTATGACATTTCGAAATAGAGCATACTGTAACATTTGTATTGGATCTTTAATTTTTTTTTTTAATTAAATATGTTGATTTCAACGGATTCCAAAGTCTCTATAGTCTATTGGTAGGTATGCTGAAGAATACACGGATAGCATTAAACTAAATTAATACCTGCCTATAAAAGGGCATTCTAAAACTAAAACGAAACTGTCAAATAGTAGTAGTAGTATTATTATTAGTATTAGTATTATACATAGAGGTCATTGGTGGGCATTAACTATAAATTCAATTAAAATTAAATAACATAAGCCATGGCCTCTATTGCGCATGTGATTAATTAAAATCTTAGCTTTGAACATTCATAAATTTGAATTTAATATGACATGCAGGATATTATGAGTGGGATCTAATGCTGCAAACATGCGCAGACGCAGTATTCTTACGTAATGATCGTAGAAACTATTTTTAACTATTTTCCTTGGGATTTTCGAAAATAATGGTCGATTTCACGATCCACTAACTTACTTTAAAAAACTAGTCCTGTGCGTGTCAAACTCTGAGCATGCAAAAAGGTAGAGTTCCGCAGCCATACTAGTTGCTAAACATTGATAGGGCTCCGTTTTTACCCTTTGGGCAAGGAACCCTAAAATAACGATTGTCATTATTTTGAAAGCGGTACTTTTTTCCAAAAACTATCTGAGAAACCTCATAATTGTTTTAAAATACGTGTAAAATACCTATTCGACGTGGTACCACTCGAAGAAATAAACCAATTTTTTTTAATCAAAGGCTTCTCCTAGTTTTATATTTTATTACTAAAACAGCTGTGAGAAACAGATCAAATTTAGATCAGATATATTAGTAAATATTGTTTTGGTGGGTAAGTATACGGAACTCTAAAAATTGAGAGTAAGAATCTTCTTCGAGAAACATTCAACCCGGTGAAATTCTGAATACATATTTTAAGTTACTTTGTATTTGATTTTTTGACTGTAGAAATAAATAGCTCTTCGAAATCCGTCCCTGTATTTTTAACAAGAAAATCGGCGAATCGTTGAGAATGTATGAATGAACGACTTTATTTCCCATTCAAACAAGAACCTCAGCTGAATTGTTCAGTTTATAGGACCATAAAAGAGGCACTGGAACTCGAATGCAGTCATGCAGTAAACAGTTATGTACCTTGTTAAGAGACGCTTTAAGTAGACGAATAAATTGAAATAATTGTATGCCTACCTACAAGCCGAAGGACATAGTTTCTGTTGTATTACGAACTGGCCTTTGTGATTGTCTGCGATTTTATTATTTCGAAATAATAAGTAGAAGCTTCTTTTTCGAAGCGCTTCGAGGCGAGCTGGAATGTACGCTTGCCTGGGTGGCAGGTCCAGAAGTTAGAACAACAGAAGAGTAGGTCTATGGACCAGATGTTAGAAGTTTTATTTATACAAAAGGTATTTTAAAACTACAGATAGGCAAAGCTCATACATTCATATTATAAAAGTGAAGACAAATTATACAATATTTAGACAAATTAAGACAAATTATATAATAATACGATGCCACAGACAGATACACACGTCAAACTTATAACACCCCTCTTTTTGGGCCGGGGGTCAAAAACTAGACGCATTTTATCTTCCAACCGTAACATAAACTGCAATACATATACTTTGCAAGATTTTTTTAGGTAATGTTACTTTATACTTCCAAGAAAATATGCCATTTGTCTGCTAAGTATCAAATTTAAATTTTAGCTCGAATAATGTAACGAATTCGCTTCAAATACATTCAATTGGAGGTGTACCTATATAATGTTACAATGCTCGTTCGGAATTGATGAAAGAACAATATAGAGAGAAAGTTGGTAATGCGGTGAATATACGCTTATGTCTTACTCAGTTATGACTTATTATTGAATGAGCGCGATGAAAAGATATTCATGAGTCAAGTCTCGTTTAACTTACAACTCGATATATTCCAAATTATAACTTCTGCTTATTTCCACATTTAAAAGTACTTGTTAAGAATTCGATCTTGGCAATATCATGTACTTAGGTTCTTAACAATATTTTACAGTTGTTAAGAAATACGAGTTCAAGCAACCTATATGATATGAAAAGATTGCATGGGAAAAGGTCTATAGCTTGTTACTTTAGTCTAATAGCTCGAAATTTAAAGAAAAATCGATATACAATAAATTCGTTCAGCAATATAACCGTATAATAGGTATAGGTAGGTATTAGTTCGCCACATAAGCTATCAATCTCCGCGCCACGGCGGATAAAGCTCGCGCGGATACGTGACATTTAACTAACGTCAACGAGGTACTTCGATTTACTTGCGAACTCGATACTTTATCAAGTATTTTTAAAGTTGTTTTAAAACTAAAAGTTTGAAACCGCTTTCGACAGGCTTGTAAATCAACGATTATATTGTTAATCTTCATCGTCATCGTCAACCGAAAGGTCTCTTCTATTGCCCCTTTAGCTTCACAACCCGTTGAGCTATATTGGTTTCTTTGATTCTTCTATGGATGTTCATTAATGTTTTGATCACATTGAGAAACTTTAATCTTAGCTCTCTCCATCGCCCGCCGAGTGACTGTAAGCTCCTATGAGGCCCATAGTTAGCGATGATGTCTAGGATCCATAGTGTTATCACAGGCAACACGTACCATTTGAAGACTTTGATCTTCAAGCACTGTGGGATATTGGACAAGAAGACAGCTCGAACCTCGAAGTTTGCTGAACGCTGCCCAGCCGAGCTGGATATTGTGGCTAACCTCTTTCTCCATAGGTATTGGACCTACCTAGCTGAATTATATGTTCAGTGCCTCTTAAAAGTAAGGACGATAATCGAATCTCGCAAAGGTGTGTTTCAAAATGCAAGATCACAATTTACTGATATCTGATGTATTAAATCTTTTTGCTGAGTAGGTATAACCGTATCGAATACGTGTCGTGCATCTGGTAGTAACTGGATTGTTTTTACAATACAATCCCAGTTTGAGTTCATTTTAAAACAAAACCATAAAGCAGTGTCCACCAGCAATATTATAGAACTTGCAGAAATCATATCCGACAATATCACTTGTAATGTGTAAATCCTCGTGGCAAGGCAACTTCTGGAATTGCCTAAACTGAGTCAGTAATTTAAGCAATATTGCTAGTGGACACTTCGCTAGATATAATAAGTATTACAGTAAGCTATCAATCTCCACGTGACCATACTGTTAAGTCTTGAGTGTGAGCTTCTACGAGTACGTGATACTCATAATATTCTAAGTTAAAACTCGTCCAAACCCAGTACCTAAAGTCTTTTCAAAAGCTTTATACAGTATTTCATAGTCATTCACACTTTAAATTGAGATTATTATATTCTGTTTTTTTTTTTGTTTCTATGTTAGGTTTAGGTAACCTATATTCACATTGTTAAATTACTTTAACACAACACAAGTGTAAATTAAAAATTTATAGCACCCCCGACAAGTGAAGGTTACAGTAACTAGAAAAGAGTTGATAATTTTCAAACGGCTGAACTGATTTTCTTGGATTATAGCTAAGAACACTTTCGATTAAGCCACCTTTCAAACAAAAAAAACTAAATTAAAATCGGTTCATTAGTTTAGGAGTTACGATGCCACAGACAGATACACAGATCACACGATCATCAGAGACAGACACACACGTCAAACTTATAACACCCCTCTTTTTGGGTCGGGGGTTTAAAAATACTCTATCACAGCTGCCAGATTGCTCACAATCTATTCCAACGTTATAAGCCGGCAATTACCCAGTACTATGTACCTATGAAATGAGACGTTAGTTTGTTTTAGCGATCTAGTTAGCAACCCCAGATGCGTCATGTTTGCTCATTCCTGGTTTCCAGCCAAATGTTTTGAACTTACAACGGGGTTCTCCTTAGAATTGCTACAATTTATTATTTGTATTGTACCTTCGGGATTTCGAAAAATTACTTAAAGCTTTGGATCCACTAGAATCAACCAAGCTGCCTCAATTTGTATCAGCCTAAAGTATGTCGCGCTATGAAACAATTTGCACCAAGCCATTGTGGCTATGGGCTACCACTATGTAGTTACACTACCACTATGTGGTTTGGCGGATAGGTAAATAGGCGCTGAAAGGACGTGGCGACACCACTCGATTCAATACCACACTGAGTTAGAAATGTGAACCTACAGTGGCTAATTCTGTTATAACAATCTCTAAACTAAAATGGCAGGTCTAAATCCACTATCCTTTTCACTATGCTCTCTCTAAAGATTTTCAGATATTCGTCCATTCAGTGAATCCAGAGCGAGTTGGCTAATTTATAAATAAATAACAGCTCTTAAAAAGCATAATTCTATTTGCAAGAAATAAAATATTAAGAGTTTGAAATTGCTCTACAAAACTAACAATTTACATTTCACATTAAGTTCTAACAAAACCTCGAAATTACCATAATATGAAAGAATAATTTCTTTTAAGCTTTAAAATGTATTCAAAAGCGAACGTAGTAAATGTTTTCTTGTATTATGATTTGCATGAAATTTTTCTACCTTTGTCATTCTCAACTTATCGCCCATGCCAGCTCACTACTGAGTCAATGGGTCGTCACTACTTCACACTTGTTGGAGAGCACTCAGGCAATGTTTTCCTTCACCGTTACAGCAAGTACCTACCTAATCTTAAAATGCACATAACTTTGAGAAGTTAGAAGTCCGAACCCGGGATCGAACCACGCCCTGTATATCTACGTTGTCCGTATATTATGAGACCCATTTTTGTTGAAGGAAATAAAAACTTGTTCACACTTGCCTTTAACAAAGCTCCAGAAGTTTACAAGAGTGTGTACGTTAATGTCCCTACGGTGTCTCATGTTGAGTCATAAAACTTGATATCACGCACAAAGTGCGACATTAACTATGACAAAAGTTACAATTTGATTTATTACTTGAGCCAAAGTGTACTGTGCTTGGGTTTAGACTTTAGGCAGGAGATAGCTGTAAGCAAAAATAAAACATTATTTTCGGTGTTTATTCAGTAGAATAAAGACCGAAAATAATGTCCGAAAAACTTAGGTCATAGATGAGTTTGAGTAACTCAAACTCATCTTTAGAAATCATCATCAATCAATCATTCATGCTTTGATTTCTAATTTCTTTTATTATACTCACCCGACTTCATACATACATACACGTGTAGAAACAAACATTATTGTTTACTTTTTAGTGTTTGTGCTATTGAAGTTGGTGTTTATTTTTCGCTTGAACATTTTTTATTCACAACTTTTAGTGGCCTCACTGTACCCTCTAAATATGCTATACCTGGTTAAAAGCCTACTATTTACTAAACCATTACACCGATCGTGAGCAATTACTCTTACCCGTTGAGGAGTTTTGTTCTCTATCTCCGAAGGTAGGCATCAGATCTTTACCGAATTAAAATGGAACCACCTCGAAAGTATCACTTACCAAACAAAATCGGAGTAATCGCGTAACAAATATACAAAAAAACATACCGTTGAATTGAGAACCTTCTCCTTTTGTTGAAGTCGGTTAAAAAGAAGAGTCCTGATTTACGGATTTTATGAAATTCCCACGGAAGCGAAGCCGCGAGTTGGTTAATTTATACAATAACTAAAATAAATTACATATTATTATTCTGTAAGTGTTACGTATAACAACGTGATTACAGTCAATGATGGCAAATTAAATCAACACACAATTTTGCTCCACATTTGCGTGAATCTGCCGGAATAATTATTGCTAATCATAATTACAATATTCGCATTTTGAACAGCTTGTATACCATATAACCAAGCTGTGAACATGAAAACGAAGCTATCTAATTGATACTTTGTAGGACCACTCTACCAGAGAAGCGAACGGTCAACCATTTTAGCGTTTCAGCACGATGCAGAAATCAAACCCTTTCTCTTTTTGAATACTTACATCATTCTCTTTTTTTCTTTGAAGTCTTTCTGATCCATCATCATCATGGTCAACTAATTACCGGCCCACTACTGAGTACGGGTCTCCTCTCAAAATGAGAAGGCTAGGCCATAGTCCGCTACGCTAGCGAATTGACAGATTTCGGTATAGCTTCAATCTTTAAGAGACTTTTGGTTTTTGGAAACTGTGGTTTTTTGGAAAACTACTTTTGAAAAATACCAGAACAATTGTATGAACAATAATAACAGCTATGTCATGTACAGTCGAAAGGCTAACTTCAGAGCTAATATGGGGTACTCGAAACTTCTGCACTAGTTGAAATTTCTGTTTGGTTCTAGCTTAATAATAGTGGATTAATAGTTGTGCATATAAAGCGAGTTTTGAAGTTGGGTCCGCACTCCATATAGATTAACAAGTTTCGTTGTGTTCGGGATTCCGTTTGAATATAAATCCAGGGTTTAAGAATTCATAGTATTAGCAAGAAAGAGCTTTCAATCGATTATATTGATAGATCGATGCACCTGAAGACAAGTATCACTATGTTTAAAAGCGCCCTTCATTATTATAAAATCCATACTAATGTTATAAATGAGAAACTATTCTGTCTGTCTGTCTGCTACCTTTACACGGCCCATCCGTTTAGTCGATTGAGATGAAATACAGGACAGCTACGCTTTTGATATTTTTTTTCTACATGCTCTGTTAACATTAGCATGTCAGTGACGCAACCATGAAGTTTTTGTTTTGAACCAACGACCCAAAAAGAGGGGTGTTATAAGTTTGACGTGTGTTTCTGTGTATCTGTCTGTGGCATCGCAGCTCCTAAAGTAATGAACCGATTTTCATTTAGTTTGTTTTTGTTTGAAAGGTGGCTTGATCGAGAATGTTCTTAGCTATATAAATCCAAGAAAATCGGTTCAGCCGTTTGAAAGTTATCAGCTCTTTTCTAGTTACTGTAACCTTCACTTGGGGGTGTGATAAATTTTTAATTTACACTTGTTACTCATTCAAAAATCGTCCAAAATGCTTAAAAACTTCAAAAAAATTACTTGATGATTCTAATAAAATTGCATCTCATAGGTACCGTAATAGACGTATCAAAGACGCAGCTGCCTCTATAAATTATGTAAATAGAGAAAATGTCGGCAGGACTCACGGCAATTATTCAGCCATTTTGAATGTGCGGCAATTCGGAGCGGAACTGAGCTTTTGATTTACACACATTTGCAGCGTCATCACCGATTCCAACGTGCTAATCCGGTTATTGCGTAGTCGCGCACTGAGTAAGACCACAGAATGCTAAATAAGGTAATAGAAATGTATCTGTGTCCTTCCTCCGGGACGGCGTGTCGACGATCATAATATCTAATCATCCATCCATACTATTAGTTATTACTTATTATAAATTCCAAAATGTGTGTACTTATCTATCTTTCTGTATGTCAAACTTTCACGGCCCCTCCGTTAACCATTTTCACGTTTGACACAAATAAAGCTTTCCTTATATTTTATTCCGGAAAATCCAAGAGGAAACTATTTGAATTTCCGGAATAAGGGACTTTAAAAAACCTAAATCCACTCGGACAGAGTCGGACGTAAACATAATATTGTATATCAAATCTATGAAAAGAGCAACCGCCGAGTTTCTTGCTGGTTCTTCTCGGTAGGAAAGGCATTCCGAACCAGTGGTAGATGCTTTTGACGATTCGAAAGAACTTGTAAAAGTCTAATTGAATAAAAACATTTTGAATATGAATTCGAATTTAATAAAAGCACTTATAACTTGCAAGTTTTAGTCCAGGTAGCCCAATTTCAAATCGTACAAGTGTAAATTAAAAATTTATAACACCCCCGACAAGTGAAGGTTACAGTAACCAGAAAAAAGCTGATAACTTTCAAGCGGCTGAACCGATTTTCTTGGATGATAATAGCTAAGAATACTCTCGATCAAGCCACCTTTCAAACAAAAAAAACTAAATTAAAATCGGTTCATTCGTTTAGGCGCTACGATGCCACAGACAGATACACAGATACACACGTCAAACTTATAACACCCCTCTTTTTGGGTCGGGGGTTAGTAAGAAAACCTAAACAGGTTTCCGCCTAAGTATTGAGAATACACTATAAACATTTTGCGGGATATTAATCTGTTCTAGTAATACGATAACTCTCAGTAATCGCGTACCTGGTTATAACCACAACCATGAGTGTACGATGCTAATGATATAATATATTTAAATTATTATACTCATCAGTGACACGAGAGCCAATTTATAATAATAAATTAACTATGCTACTCAAAATACTATGTGTAGGTAACAAAGATTTTAAGACTATTTTCTAACGTCAAGCACGTTAGAAAATTAAAAAAACGCTCGAAAACTGTACCTAGTCGTTGAAGTGTAATCAATTCTTACGAGACATTTCATTAGTTTTTTATTTATTTTTTTATTTGCGTGCTCTAGTGATAGAAGAAGTGGCAATTTTATGCAGCCTGACTGTCTAAAGCAGATATGGAGACAGTATTCTTGGGCACCATTTCATGCAGGCATGATTTATTTGTACAGTTCATAATTATTAGGTAAGGTTAGCTATAAGTTTTATTCTAACGTTTTAAAAAAAGTAGCTAGGTATGAGTTAATTTTGATATTTAATTTCCCCACCTTTTTCCCAAGGAATATCTTAAAAAATAAAATATGCTAAGTCAGGCTTTAAAAGGCGACCTTTTATATGAAAAAGCTACGGCCCGCGTAAATGTTAAAATTGAATAAAAATCGACCTCGCGTCTCTCGCCTCCCTTCTCCTTCGCTCATAAAAGTCGCATAATATTTCGCAATTTACGCTCTTTATAACAATATAGCGCCATAACATTAATAATACCAGCTAATACTGTACGGAATAAATTACTTATAGATGTGTGTGTAAAAATGAAAACTGCATGAGTATTTGTATCCTTAAGCGGAATTTACACTACGAAATAAACATAATTTCGTAATGAATGCATTACGAAATAAGATGTTTACACTTACAATTGATAATAAAATGAATGCCGTGAAATTAATTTCGTGCCACTAATTTCATAATGTAAATTCTGCTTAATACAATACATTTTCAACAGAACTAAAAATATATTTTTGGGGTTATCCATCTGTCTGTCTGTCCATGTATCAAATTTGGTTTCTCAGAAACGCTCTGAAGTCTGAGGAACCAAATTGAAATTTATATAGAATAGAATTCAATAAGCATCAATACCTACCTACCTGAAACGGCCAACTGAAAGTCAAAAGGAAAAATCAAAATGAGTCATAAAGTTGTGCCCATAAATCGTAATTTCCCGTCTGCCTTAGGGAAGTAATCCGTATTTATTTTCCACTAAGTCCTTTAAAGTCTGATAGAGCGTCCCGAGGTTTAGACGTTATCCCTACTCACTGACAGGATTTACTTTGATTTACTAACGTGTGACAATTTATACTTAGTGCAGATCTTTTGGATTAAGCGCCCGCTGCGAATGGCTTGCAACTGAAAAATAATAAAAGGATTTAGTTCAAAATTTCTAGCTAATTTTATTTTACTTAGAATACTTAGCACTCAGTTACGTTGTTTTGTATATACATATATTGTTATACCCGTTTTGTTATAAACTAGCGAACGCGCCGGGGCTGCACTCGCGGGTGGAATTTTGAAAATCAGTGTGGAGATAGAATTTCCATAACAACGTCCCAAACATGACATCATTCACATGAAACACGTATTCTTTAATTTTAACCCGAAGGTCTTATACCAATTTTCATGGATGTATCAAACAAATTACAGACTTTCATATTATAATTTTTTTATCTCATAACCCCCTTTGGGATAGAATTTCAAAAAATACTATGTTAGTCAGTCAGTTAACCCCAGTAGTTTAAACTGTTGATGCGTTGATGGATCAGTCAGTCTTAGTAATAGAGTCCCGTTTGCGCCCTTCGACTACGGAACCCAAAAAAGTATTGCTTAGTTCTTAGTCGTTAATAGGCTATTACCTACCAAATTTAGTATATTTTAAGCTCTACTATCAAAGTAATTTTAACGCAATTTCCCTATCGAATCCATAAATTACGGTAGAAAGTTTCAGAAAATCACAAATCATGATCGTGATTCGATATCGATCGTCGGGGGAACGTCTCAATATTTTCACTCCGATCGTTCTAATCACGATGATTAATCGGAAAACGTTCCGCTCTCGCCCTTTTAATTGGTTGGTCGGGATAAGTATTATTTTTTAGGGGTCCTTACCTGAAAAAGAAAAAGGGAACTCATAAAGGATCAGGGCATTGTCTGTCTGTCTGTAAGTCATGTCTGTCAATTCGGGGGAACCAAAATCTATAAGGTACTTCCCGTTGAATCATGCTATTTGGCAGGTAGCAATGTCATAAATCAAATTTTGTGGTTATATCACAAAAAAATTATAGATATGTGTTCCCTACCAAATAATTGGTTTACTAAATCACGTCAAGATGGGACTGTCCGTCATTAACTTGCAAATTATCATATTAGGCTAAGATTTTTTGTACGGAACTCTTTGTGTGCGAGTGCGACTCACACTTGACCGGTTTCTTTTTTCTGAAATTTCTATTATCCACTCAAATTAGTTCCCCGAGGAAGTCATTAATATCAATCAATGTTTGAAAGACTCGGGTAAAGTAACAAATTGCAAATGAATTTGGTTGTTTTTTGTCTCAACAGTTAGCACTGTAATTGGATTTTTCTCGATCATTCTGTTTTAATTTTTGTTCCAAAGAAATGTATGATTATAATATACGTACATTAGTGAAAAAATGTATTAATATGTATTTGTTAACTTGTTGTCTATGTATTTAGATGATGCCCGTGGCTTCATCCGCGTTTACTTGGATTTTTCAAAAATCCTATGACATATTCCGGGATAAAAAGTATTTACGGGATTGTAAACCATGATAGTAATACCTATTCAATACAATAAATAACATTCAATCAAAAGAAGATTACAAGAACAATGATTAAAAGACCCTAGGTTTTAATAAGATCAGAAATTACAACTAAAATTGGGCTAAAAATAAAATTAAACGATCAATCATTACGCAGCATAAAATCCTTGATTTTCTACTCCATTGAGAGATCTGGCAAATCGCCTTAATTCAAAAAGTGTCAACAAAGCATTTGAAGAATTCCTTTGTTCCATAACTCGGCTGTCCCATCCCATTTTCAATAAGTATCTTGAGGCACATTGCAAAAGTGATTGCCTCCCTTGGAAAATATTTTATTCCTTTTTAGGATCCCTATAACACTCCAAAGGAAAAAAGAAAAAAGAAATCTTATAGGATCTTTGTTGTCTGTCTGTATGTTTGTATGTTTGCCTGTCTTTCAAAACCCTTTTTTTAAGGAACGCGTGGTGGAATTAGCATGAAATACTCAAGCCTACAACTTTTTGGAGCTGTGAAGAAAATCAGACTTCAGTCATCAGTCAAAAATATGGATATGGGATACACAATCCTATCAATATTTACACATTATCTTTTCAAGGTACAGAACGCTCGGTGCGTGAGTTCGATTCGCACTTGGCTGGTTTTTTTAACTATATGAACAGCATGTGAAGGCTAAAATAAATCCATACTTCAAATCACGATTCTTTGATTTAAAACTACAGTTCAATAGTTGTTTGTAGAAGTTCTTGGTTCAGTATTATAGAACTATACAGTAAAGTTCTACGCGCAAGTGCAGTGATGCTGTTTAATGTACGAAAGTAAATTGTTGAGCACTTCCTAGAACACTTAAGAACTAAGTCTTGACGTTATGCGGATTGCGCTAAAGTGCCGGCACGTACATTACTGCACATCTCAGCACTCATATTTCATGCTGTACATGCTAGTACAGGTAGCGAGCGGCGGGATGTTAGTGTATCTAAATTCACAAGACGCTTCGAATATTCCGATTGGTTGCACCCATTGACGCGCGTCGCATATCTTACTTGTACTGTCGTGGAGAAAATAATAATTTTCTTCTTTAAAATTATGTGTTTATGGGCTTACGTCCTGTGAAACGATCTTGAGGCATGGCTGGAGGACAGTAATCATTTGTGCAACAAGAGAACAAAGCTCATTATGTAGCGAGTGCCGAATTAAACTCAAATTCAAAGCTTTTATTCAAGTCAGGTGCCAGTTGTCAATTGTTGAATTTGTAAAATAATGATGTAATGGTGATTCTAAATTACGTAAAAAATGAGAAGAGCCCACAACAAACATAGCCGAGTATTCTTTTTAACTCCTGAGTTAAGTGAGGGATTCAAAGGTATTAGAAACAAATCACTTATGTCACATACAACTTTCATCTCACTAGCCATAAAATACAAGGTGTAAGAAAAATAATTATTATGAACAATATATATTTATAACAGTAACAATATCTAATAGTGGTCTAAGATGTTTAGAGAAAAATAAATAGTATAGGTATTGGTTTTAGCACTATAAGAATTCTACGAACTTGAAAGCTTTAGAGTTTGTAGTTACTTATACTATACTTTTTGATTATTTCACAAAATTGGGTGTATACCGCGACTGTACCTACATTTTGACGGAGAGCTTTCGGATATTGTAGTAAGAGCTTTGCGCAGTGTATTATCTCGTACAAGTGTTCAAATGTTACAAATATTGTGTTTGAAACTAAGAATTACTTGCTAAGAATTTAAGAATCCTTGAATACTTGCATTCATGTATCTGTATAGATATACAAAAGTTTATATAATAAAAATATAACTGGACGATTTCCGTAGATACATTAAATAAATTTTGAAAATTTTATATATATATATATATATATAATAGATATAGACCCCATAACATTGTTAATCTGTCTGTTTAAGCATGCTAATTCAACATAATTGTACTGAGAAGTTTAGGTACCAAATTTTTGTCTGCCTGTTACTGATAGGGAAGAAATTAAAAAGTGTTGTATATTATGTTAGGTATGTTTACTTTCTGCAATACACTGATCGCGATTGATTTGTTGTTACCTTTTAAGAAGTTTCGTCCTCTATCTCCGAAACTGTCGAACAGACAGATAGACAAAATTCTAAAAAATCTGTTTTGGACTTGATTCGATACTAACGCTTCCTCCAATTGGAATTTTCTAAATATATTTAATTCACATAAATCGCCCAAGTACTGCTTTACTATAAGGAGGTCACAAAACTCACAGAACGAGTTACTACCTATAGAAGACAGCAAAAATGTTTTGAACTTGAAATTGTAGTAGGGTTTATTAAGTTTTGAGTAATATATAGGGCACCCCGAACTTGATATCTGAATTCTAACAAATCAGAGTCGACCGTAATCAAGACTATCCTCTCAGCATTAACCCTATTTCTTTGAAACCAATATGAACATTACTGTCCGATCTCGCAAAAGGCACACCATAAATTGGGGAAAATATTCGATAGACCCTTGATAAAGTCACATTGTCATGGATGAATATTATGGCTATTCATACCATTGGTGGATATTTATTGAAAGTTGGCCCAATTGTGGGGCCTTATTGGGTCTCTTGATAGATGGTTAGGGTTGATAAGTATTCCGGTGTAATTTTCTCCCAGTATAAATGGGGGACTTGGTAATATTTATGTGCTTTTGATGTACACACCAATATTAGGGTTCGTGGTCTAAGGGTCGAATCACACTGGCGAAGCGAAATTCGAAAATTTTACTCAGTATTTTGAGCTTTCACTTTCTATCGGGGAAAAAAATTCGCGCGATTTTTTGCAATGTAGGAATCGATACGTTGGATGGATGCAATGCCAATGCAAATAGAAAAGGCCCAGCAAGTTGCAACTATATAATATGGTCTTATATTTTGTGGCTGACGTGCTCCTGGGTGTAGGTATTCACAAAATTTTATTTCACACGTTGCGTCTAGAATCCAGACAACATTATTGCAGACAGTAATTATTCTCACTAGATATCATATTATTTGTGGACATCTATTAACAACAAAAGTTAGAAAATATAGATGAAACAATTTTCAATGAAAATTATGAGGGAAAGCAAAATTCGGATTAATTTAATTTCTATACAGGCAGGTTACTCGGTATTTTTTAGAAAACTAATCTCTAAAGGATTAAGTTTATTAAGTACTGTATTGTTAAATTTTGAGCAATCCTTGGACGTTGTAACATAAGGTTAAAAAGTCAAATCAAAGTCGCAGATAACAATATAAGAGCAAAAGTTGGTAATAAAAAGGCTTCATGTAACGGCTCTAATAAAAATGGCCTAGCCAGCTGACATGAGTTAGAGCCATGCAATAAAAACAATGCCGAAAGCGAAAGAAATTATTTAGCTCTATTGAAATTGGTTTCAACGACAGAACCACTTTGAATCTTATTGCTTAAGAAATAAGGGTCACAATGAAATTAACTTTTTGTACTTATAAAGTGGTGGTTTTGTAATCTTAAATGGCTTCGGAAATTGGCAGACTTCGAGTCTATAATCTAATGTAGTAGAATGAAGACAGAATTCAAAGTTAAGTAAGTATTAAAGTTTCATAAATGTAGGTTCTATCTAATACAAAATTTACAAAAAGGTGCTTACAATAATTTTTTTCAAAAAATAGCTCTTACATGACTACTATAAAAATTATAAAGTAGACTTTTAACACCCTAGGCAATATAAATATTACCGCATAGTTATTAGTCCCTACAAAGCCGCGAGGGAATAGCAACCCAATATTCACCTTATTCAACACTAGCTGACGCCCGAGACTTCGTCCGCGTGGATTTAGGTTTTTTGAAATCCCGTGGGAACTCTTTGATTTTCCGGGATAAAAAGTAGCTTTTGTGCTAATCCACGATATTATCTATCTCCATTCTGAATTTCAGCCAAATCCGTCCAGTGGTTTTTGCGTGAAGGAGTAACAAACATACACACACACACACATACAAACTTTCGGCTTTATAATATTAGTCTGATTTAAGAAAAAATCTACGTTCAAAATTCTACTAAGTATATCATTACTTCAGGACTTCGTCTGTGGTGGCGTTTGCTGGCGCGCGTGTTGTGACTTTTTGGAGTGTTTTTTTTTTTTTGTTAAAACTGACTGGAAAGCGCTCTAAGGGGGTGCCGTGCGTATGTCGGGGAGCGCCGGCACAGACGGGGTCCATACTTGTATAGTTTAGCTAACTTGTTACAAATAACTACAAACTTGACATTGGCTAATCATTGTAAAAGCCAGACGAGAGAGAAAAAAAAAATCATTACTTCATCCATGCTCTTTCATATTTCAGCCAAATCACTAGCGAAGTTCAAATAGAACATACGAATAGGTATGACCTAGGAGTATAACCTACCTAGCACCTAGGATATCCTTGTCCATATGTCAACCTCAGTGTGTGAACAAGCGAACAGCTAGCGAAACACTTGCTTACACAGCTCGGTTAACTTGTACAGTATTGACACCGATGTTCGATACAGCCACAGCGTAAATATATACAGTGAGATGACGCCCTTAATATTTGCGGACGAGCTGGTTTTACGGTCGTAGAGGTAATGTACCACCTCAGTTCAATACTCACGTATTGAATTCTGCTGTTTGTACAAAAATTCTGTTGTTTGAGTTGACAAGAGCTGCATTCGCGTCCACACATCAGTAGAAAAATGATCTCCGTTATTTTCGTTCACTAAGCGTTCAGCATCTCAATAAGATTGTCAATCTTGACTGATTATAAGCGTTAGGTACAATGTATACTGAAGCAGTCTGGCGAGGTATTCGATAGGAGTGTTGATTTTCAGAATTCCATGATCATTGTAAACAGCAAAAGTGTAATAAAACTATCATCTAGTGTAATGTGTTTTATTTGGAGTCATCTGCAGTTAGGTACATACCCGAACTGAACAGGGACGTAAGCTACCTAGGTATCTTTCATACAAATCGGTTAAGCGGATGGGTTTTTAGGAATCCCGTGGGAACTCTTTGATTTTCCGGGATAAAAAGTAGCCTATGTCTGTCCGCGGGATATAAGCTGACCCTGTACCTTTTGTCAGAATCGGTTAAAGTATTGGGCCGTGAAAAGGTAGCAGACAGACAGACAGACACACTTTCGCATTTATAATATTAGTATGGATGGATTATGGAGAGCTTTTGGGCACACAGATTTCCTCACCACCAACAAACAACGAACAATTTAACACTAGATAATACCTACAGCACGCGAAGTACAAACACAATATAGGTACACAGTTTGCGCTAAATTTGGAATTCAGAGAGTATTGCGCGCTTAGTAACCTAAAGAACAAACAGACGTGAGGCAACATTTGTGTTGATTACGTGCTAAAGTACCCTTTGTAGCGTTTGCTGAAGAACATTTCTAGTTTACGGAAATAAAAGAATTATTCTATCACATACTGGATGTAGACTAAACGCTACTTTATTAATATAAAAACGCGAACAAACGAGCTGGCGGGTCACCTGCTTTTAAGTCATTACCGCCACCCACAAACATTTGCAGCACCAGAAGAACTGCCATTGCATTGCTGTCAGTACTACTAATTACTGAGTAGTGAAGTCAGTAAATCAGCTTGGGTACATATGAAAAACATACTTAAGTTTCTGTTAGATTAACTTTCAAAATAAAATCCTACAAAATTAAACAATCCAGTATTAAATATTTGTTTACAAACATATAATTATTTTAGTGTTGATATCAATTTATTACGGCTGTCACCTGATTTAATTGGACGTCAACAAGCTATTTCGGGTAAATAAACACAGTAGTGTCCCCACATTAGTTCGTTTCAAGATCAAAACCGTTTATTTTGGACACATGCAAATATTAACATCCTAATTATAACGCACATTAATTAGATGCAATCTCAGAATTTTGCGATCCATGATAACATAATATGTTTATTTATGAGTTATACCCGAGCAAGTGTTACAAAGTTGCATAGATTGCTGCCATTTAAAGCTACATCCACATCTGCGCGTTAAGCGGGATGCGGGAGCGTCCACAACGTGAACCTCCTATACGTATTGACGTGTGCATAGCGCCTTTAAATACCTATCGCGGGAGGCAAGCGACTGTCGTTCCCGCTTCGTAGTCGCTTTGGTCGCGCATGTTTGGATGATGCGGAAGATACATTTTATATGATAAATGCAAAAGTGTGTTTGTTTGTTGATTTTATATTTAGTCCTTTAATTACGCTGCAACGGAGCGTCGGATTGGCGTAATTTATACTCGTAGCATGGACAGAATAAAATATTAGAGGAATGACAAAGGCTCCTTTATATCCCAGAAAATTAGTTTCCACAGGAATTTTAAAATCTAAATCCGCTCGGACGAGGTCTTAGATATCAGGTACTAGCTGATTACATGCGACGTCTAATAACAATACAATAAAACACAATAGGTAGGGTAGGTACTTTATTTGCATTATGAGTTAAATCTAGGTACCTCTTAATTTGTTCATGTTTGTCGGTTTCTTTGTTCGACCATATCAGGAAAACAACTGAAGCATTTCAAATGGACCTTCCGTAATTTAGGTCCACGTCTAGCATACGTCGCTAAGTCTGATTCAGATTGGTTAAGTAAAACCTGATCTAGAGCTTGACCTAAATCTCAAACAGGAGTTAAACAGAGGGGAAAAGCTGGTTTATCAGCTCACCATGATTTTCAACAGAAAAAGGTAATATTTAGAAAGATTCTAAAAACAGCAATTAAGTTGAGCTATTAAAAATTGCAATACAAAATCTCACAACATATTACAATTTTTAATAGCTAGTCTTTTTACGAACCTATTTACCTTTACTAACTTTTGAAATCACTTAAAACAATTAAGTTACCTTATCAAATATAGAAATTACCTATCGCAAAACAAATTAAGAAAGTCAGATCGTTCTTCGATAGCCATCGTCGGGAGAACGTTTCAGTATTTTTGCTCCTATCGTTCTAATCACGATGATTAATCTAAAATCGTTCTGGTTTTGGTTTTCCTCTCTTTAAATTGATCGTTTGGGATCTAATGTAAATTACATTTTTCAAACTCCAATTATAAGTACACTCAAATTTAGTTCCCCACGGAAGCCATTAATTTCAATCAATGTTCGACGTGCCCTGGTAAAATAAAAATTCGGAAATTACACTTTACGAGATGGGATTTTCTCCCTTGTTGAATTCAAATATTTAAGGAATAATTATTATATGTATAGTATGACTAGTTCACTCTGGCACAAATCTGGTAATAACGTCACGCAATGCGTTTGTGTGTTCCAAACAACCCAGCACATTATATTTCTGTAGCGCCTTCTGCGTTTAGACGTATACGACGTATGCATATTATGTACTACATCAACACTCGAAAAAACCTAAGAAAAGACTACTAGGACTTATTTTTAGTGCATACTATTTTAACCGAAAATTAATTTTATAGAAGTTTGGAAACTGCAGCAGCTATTAAAAGCTCGTTTTTACGTGTAGTCTGTTGCAGATTATTTCGCAGTAAAGTATTAGGCAAAAGATAATGGCCATAGTTTCCAAGTTATCTGGACTCCAGTATGGTTAATGCATTATGCATTGCGCTTGATTTACGATGTTTTTGGAACAAACCTTTACATTTTATTCCATTTTTGAATTCTGTCTTAAATTTAAAAATATAAATATCCACATACATATTAGTATTTTCACGTGAATGAAAAACACCATGAGGAAATCTACATGCCTGAAAGTTCTCCAAAATGTTCTCAAAGGTGTGTGAAGTCTGCCAATCCGCACTGGGCCAGGGTGGCAGACTATGGCCTAAGGCTTAGGCCCCAAGTCCTTCTCAACCTGATGCGCAATAGTGAACCAACGATAATAATATGTTCATCATGATGATGATGATGACCTACTTATCCGGTAGCTTGATTTAAGGTTGATTGTGGAAAAGTTGTCGCACGTTATTGTGTTTTATCCATATCCTACATTCATCAGCCTATACACGTCCACAGCTTGACATAAGCATTTTATAAGAGCACACCACCAAACACGATTCACTTCCTTCCTTTTCTCCCGCCACATGTTTTGGTCATTTATCCAGCAGGCCCGAGGCCATCCTACACTGCGCCTGCCAGTAGTTTCCACTCCAAAACACGTCTGCTCTCAGATACAGCTTTCGTTTCTACGAAAAAATAATATAGCATGCATACCCTGCATACTGATTACTGATACTTCTGCTTACTAATACTTCGACCTACATCGGTCACTTCTGTTCTTCTATGAATTTTCTCGTTCTAGATTTTATCCCTCAGACCCAACATAGCTCGCTCAATAGTACGTTGAGCGACTTTTAAATTGTAGACGAGGCCAGTTTGTGTGTTTCATAAGGTCACGCAATAAGCATTAATGTCGTTTTCATGCAACATTCATATTCATACCTAAATCAATACGTTAGCTCCGGGCTTATTCCGGTTATGTCAACTCGGCTTACTTGAGGATCATAACAGCACAGAAATTATACTTTGTACCTACTCATGATACCAGGAAAACGGAGAAAATCCGCAACAAAACCTTTTCATTGCGTAAACAAAAAGAGTGTCAATAGAACTCAGGCTCTTTTCGCACTGCACCCGATCTAAATTAAAGTAAAATTTTGATCTTTTAGAAAACTCGGATCGAATTTGGATACCTTGTCCATTTCGACGAAATGGTTCTTGCCACCACCGCCCGCATGATGGCTCGGAATTCTAAGGGCTCGGAATTGAATAAAACGCAGTGCGCAAGCGTTGATACAAGATAAGTAAATGGAATGGCACACATGTAAATAATATTCGTGTTTTTTGCTGTGTCAAAAAGCAGACTTGTTAATATTCCTTGATTAATTGAAAAACTGCAGTAATCTAATTATTTCGGTGCGTGAAGAGTATTTATTCATCCAAGTGCGTGAATTGGAAATATTCTCGGTTTCAGAAAATGAAACGCAGATCTAGTGTGCAAACCCCCAATATAAATACATCCACTTTGGATCTAGAATTCTCGGATTTTGTTCGGAATTCTGATGTAGTGCGTAAAGAGCCTTACCGTGACCTTTATACACACGCTCACGTAATCTTCTTACAGTCGAGATATTTGCACTGTCCCTATATTTTATCTAAATAAAAAGACTGAGTGTGTGCACTTGTTTTTGAAATTATAAGCAATATATGTACTCGCAACTTCGTCCACGTGAGTTTAAGTTTTTAAATATCTCATGAGAATATATCACTCTCCAGATTGTGTGTATGTGTGTGTTTGTTGCTCCGTTGTGGCGCGTTTGTTACATATTCCAACGACGTCATAATTGAAATCACTTGCGCAGCAAACCAGCCTCGCAGGCTAAGGCACTACTAGGTCATGAGTCCAGCGCAAGATTCTCCTCGTCGTCACACGTGACTCCAAATAATTGCTGTTACTATTAATATTAGCCGTTACTATTATAATATTTAAAGGAAGTCAACGATAAATATTTTAAACAAAGAATGATCTTATCACTATAGTTCTTCCAGGTAACCCATACATGAGCTTATATTATGTAATAACTGTAAAAGTAGCAATGCAGCTCTACCACTAACTGGCTATACATAGGTATCACCAATACTTTCTTATTCTCCATCGCCAAAAACCTAAATCTCATCATAGATATCACGTCACAATCAAGCATTTATCTGTCGTAAAATAAAAATACTTTTTAATACAATTTAAGCCAGGGTAGCTAAAATTTTAGCATGTCGCTAAGGTAGGTTCTATTCTCGGAGCAAGCTATTTACGGCGGTGCTCGGTCTGGCTCACCGTTATTTATTCTACTGTAAAACTAAGCAGGGATTCTATAACTATAGACAATAGTGAAACGAGGCGTACCTTAATAGGTAGAGTAGAGATGTTCTAAATTGAAGCTGTGGTCTCCAGGATGGAAAATTTAGAAATGGGACACGTAATTTTAAATATTGTAAACAGGGATTACTTTGCGGAAGTCCATGTACAAGGAACCAAAAGCTGAATTTGCTATAATCCGCTGAAACAGACAAATCTATATAGTGCAAAAAGTATGTACCTACCGCCCGCCATCCCACTGCTAAACATGCAGGAAAAGTCAGCCACCAAATTAGCAACACGCGCCACCATACAAATCCCCCAAGACTCACTCGACGCACGTTTCGCTTCGTGTAGTGTACCTACCTACATAATTTTATACCTTTAAAAACTCATATTACAATAAGTATTATAGATAAATCCCCTTAGATTCCTGTAGAGTGAACGAGGTGCCTGTGTAAAATTATTATTATTTCCATCTAAAATTGCTAGTTATATTTTTATGAATATTACGCACCCATTTATTTAAAGAAAAAATTTGGTAGCGTGCAATTCTAATTAAGAACATCTCTGTGTATGCACATTTAAATTAGTATTTTAATATTGTCTGAGCGCATTCAACTACAATTTTTCATTATTTTTTCTGGTGTAAGCTTCTTTAATAATTCAGACACATATTATAATGTGTAAAAAAAATCTTTAACTTGCATTAAATTGGAAAAACAAATGTCATAAGTCAGGCACCTAAAAATTTCCTCCACCCAATGAATGGATAGCAGGACTAAAAATATTCGCTTGGAACTTATGAAGATTTGAAATAAACATAATGTTGTATGTCTTTTTATCTCGCGTAAAGTGGTGATAGCCTAATGGTTACGACGTCCGCCTCCAAGTCGAGGACTCCGGGGTTCGATCCCATACATGCACCTTTTTGGAGTCTACCTAAGTATCGCTTGCGAAAGTGAGGAAACCTGCATGCTTAAGAGTTGTCCATAGTGACATTTTCAAAGGTGTGTCAAGTATCTATGCTCACCCACACTTGGCCAGCGTGGTAGACTATGGCCAAATCCTTTTTTAACCCCCGACCCAAAAAGAGGGGTGTTATAAGTTTGACGTGTGTATCTGTGTATCTGTGTATCTGTCTGTGGCATCGTAGCGCCTAAACGAATGAACCGATTTTAATTTACTTTTTTTTGTTTGAAAGGTGGTTTGATCGAGAGTGTTCTTAGCTATAATCCAAGAAAATCGGTTCAGCCGTTTGAAAGTTATCAGCTTTTTTCTAGTTACTGTATGTAACCTTCACTTGTCGGCGGTGTTATAAATTTTTAATTTACACTTGTATTTTGAGAGATCAAATTATTGACAGACTGCAGAAAACCATCACTAGTGAATTTGTTTTTGGTTTAGTCCATTTTGCGGGACATTTCTGCTCTAGAAATTATGACAAATTCTCTATTCATAGACGTAGCAAACTGCAGACTAGTAATTTATTCTGGTGTAAAGTAAGGAATGGCAATCCTATTAGGACTGCGGTGTTCCTCTGCTGACCTAATTACTCTGTAAAGGGATTTGTGCAGGAGATACAGAAATTCTATGTTTTTAGTTTATAGCTTAGCGTGTTGCGAAGCTGAAGTGGCAACGGGCAGGGCACATAGTTCTAAAAAACCGACATGGGGTCCAAGGTGCTAGAACGGTGACCTCGCATCGTATAAGGCGCAGCATTGAAAGATCCACCACTAGCTGAACAGGACGACATCAAACGAGTCACAGAGAGCCACTGGATTCAGGCGGCCGCAAGATCTTCGCGTATGCAAGTCCCTACAAGAGACCTATGTACAGCAGTCTGTAGGCGTCTGTCGTTTAATAATGATGATGATGATGATGATGATGACGTTATTATCACACTAATATTATAAAGGCGAAAGTTTGTATGTGTGTGTGTGTGTGTATTTTTGTTACTCCTTCACGCAAAAACTACTGGACGGATTTGGCTGAAATTTGGAATCGAGATAGATAATATCCTGGATAAGTACATAGGCTACTTTTTATCCCGGAAAATCAAAGAGTTCCCACGGGATTTCGAAAAACCTAAATCCACGCGGGCGAAGTCGCGGGCATCGGCTAGTAGTAGAATAGAATATATTTTTATTCAAGTAGTTCAAAAACACTTGTAAAAGGTTACTTTTACAAGTGTTTTTGCACTTGTAAAAGGTTACTTTTACAAGTGCTTTTGAAACGTCAAAATAATTTACCTCGCAATCGGGAATGCCGTTCCTACCGAGAATAATTATTGTTATTCGATGTTATGAGTATGATAAATCCAACATTTCATTGTGTTCAGAGATATAATTACGCATTTTATTACGTTACTGCCGGTTTCAGGTAGGTACGAATAAGAAACCTACATCACTAAGTATAATCTCATCCAGCCATCTTTCGCGTTGGTGATGACAGGCCATTATTAAAAGCACCGACCCAACTCAATCGGACAGGAATGACATGTCCGTGCGATGTGCGATTTCATGTACTGACCAGTGAGCTCGTTTTATCTTCATTATACTCGTACCTACGAGTGGATGTGAACTTTCTGTGTGTTCGGTAGAGATTCTATATTTCACCAACGTTTACTGAATTCGAGCGTCGAAAAAGAATAGCGTCAGAGTTAAATAAACCTAAATATTTTTAATATAAACTCAAAAATTCAATACCACCGATTTTAACTTTGCAAAGCTTCCGCTTGGAACGCTGGGTGTAAGTAGGTTCATGGACAAACTTGAGTTGTAAAAGAAGTCGGTTAACAAGGCACTTAATGACCATTTTTTTTAACGCTCGAATTCAATCAACGTAAGTGTGGTGCAAAATCTCATAAGTACTAAGCTCACTGAACTATGCCTATTATTATTACTGAACCATGCCTATCAAGTACTTACTATTATATAACTATACTGTGCTATTACCACAGAATACAATATACCTATTTACTTTTTACTTGGTCTGTAGAATTTTACACAAATTCGGGCACCCAACTCTTAAATTTTCATTTTCGTAATATTGATTGGCTTTTTCCTGCATCTTCATCCTCTTTCTTTGTGGGAATTTACGTTGTAAAGAGAACCTACATGCAAACTCTCTAGTTTCTAGACCTAGATTTTTTAAACGAGGTTACTTTTATATGTCAGACAGTCAGTTTATCCCCCATAGATTGATTACCCTTTCATGTTTTTGTTCCAGTTGTATTCGAGGCGACTACATAAAGGTCTACTGGGAAGTCCAAGGCCCAGGCCCTCCTGGGGCCATCAACGAACGCTCAGCGTGGGCGAGGGCGCTATGCGGAAGCAGGGCCGATGTTCCTCCAGCTTTGTACTCCCCTGGACCATCTATGGTGTTAGAATTTCATACTAACTCCAAGCCAAACAATGCCACGGGGTTCCTTGGCACATACAGCTTTATTGATAGACGTGAGTCTCTTACTTTTTATTGATGTATGACTGCTTAAAGCTACTAATTTTTTGACTCATTGTTTAGGGTTCCGTACCTTAAAAGGAAAAAGGAAACCTTATAGGATCACTTCCTTATCTGTCTGTCTGTCGTGTCTGTCAATTCAGGGGAATCTGGTGAGAGGCTTCGGCCGTGGCTAGTTACTACCCTACCAGCAAAGCCATTCCGCCAAGAGATTTAGCGTTCCGGTACGTTACCATGTAGAAATCGATGGAGTATGGGTTTAATGAAAACTGCCATACCCCTTCCAGGTTAGCCCACTTCCATCTTAGACTGTATCATCACATAAAGCATAGAGCATATCTGAATAAAGAAAATCAAAGCCTTCGAGTACTTCCTGCTGACCAAGTAGCACAAGTAAAGGAAAAAATCCAAAAACCGTGAATAACACAAAAAAAAAATAAGGATTTGTGTTAAAAAATAAGGACTATTCCATTAGTTTACCACATAACATCGAGATTACACTGTTCGTCCTTGACTTGCATACTGGTTTGAAATAATTTACACGACGCTGCGGAACCCTTCGTGAGAGAGTCCGACTCGCACTTGACCGATTTTTTTGTGATTAAACGCATTACAACTTCATCCAAGATTACAACCCAAAAAAACTGAAGGAAGTATATCATCAGGTGGAACTATGCATTTCTTACAAAGAAAAATAGGATAGATGCCAAGTCAAATTGACTCAAGGCATCTGGAGTTAACCCATTTGGCTCCAATATGCGTCGCTTTTATAGCCAAAGCTTTTGAATGACTAAGAAATTCTAGAATAGGGTGTATTATTTCACTTTATAGAGGCAGGCCTGTGTTATATTTATTCAAATGTGCCGGCAATAACGGATTATTTTTATTGTATTTGAACGAAATACAAGACATAAAATTTTAAAGCTTTTAACCTTCCAGTAAATGATGGACGAATGTCAGCTTCAGTAAATGCTACCCATTGAGTAAAATCCAATGCTTGCGAATTGCACAGAGATCCTTTTTTTTCAATTCGGGTATTGCCGAAAGCATCAGTATGTAATAGGCTCTTCAACTAAACAACGCGACATATTCCAACACTCAACATTCCTAGAAACTGTAATACCAGAAACTTACCAATACCTAGCCAATTACCAATTGCGCTTTGGGTTGACATAATCAACATTTACACGACAGATAGTTATAGTAATTTTATAATTTTTTAGTTATAGTTTTCGGTTACCGTTTTTGTTCATCAATAAATGTCAGGCTAAAGGTTTGTGGCCAAAGTAAGCTTGATTTACGTCAGGGTTAGAGTGAATAATTTTTAGTCGGAAATTAATTGAACCAAGCACCCGAAGTATTTCTCTCGCTTCTTATTACTACAGTTGGGTAAACACACAAAATATATTGCCTGGATGTATAAATCTTTACTATACTCCAAGCTATCTGGCCGCAGAGGCGTTGCGTCTTATTGCGCTATAAATTTTATTGATCAACTTTACACATGAAACCAGCTCTATTTATTATCCGCTAGTAAAAGTTCCTGAGTCTTTAGGAGCTGGAATTTTGAAACGAAGCTTCTTTGAGATTGCGACTTTGGATTGGTTTATAGCAAAAAAATGCCAAGTACGAGCCGGATTTGCGCACCAAGGGTTCTTTACTGCCACATAATATAAATCCTTCTAGTAAATAGTCATTAACAATATAGATGTAACCGTGATTTGATATCCTCGGAGTAGGAACCCTACTCTATTATGTATTTGTTTTAGCTCACACACAAAATATTGTTCTTTGTATTTTCTAGTTTTAAGTTTAGTTGTTATTTTGTAGTATAATTTACTTTTTGTTGAGCTAAATAAACTTTTATTTATTTTATTTTTGTTTTACTATGGAGAAGTATGGAGCATGTAATATAATCTAACCTATGGAATTTTTAAGTATGTACTTAGTAATGTTTGTAAATAAAGCTGAAACACATAACCCCATATCGAACTTTGAGGCAATACCCCAACTAGACGGTTCTTGGGCGGTTTCACAATTTTTTTGAAACATTGTTTACTTATTCTATACTCTCAGGTCAAACCTGTTCGGGCGCAGTGTTCGGGTGTCAGGTTTACTTAAATTCGAAAGGGTCTTCAGTTAACTTTAAAACAAGGATAAAATTGGATTCAAAATCTACAGTACCTTAATCGATCAACTATAATATCAATCAACTATATCAATAATAATATTTAATACATACAAGGGATAAACATCTTCACTCTGGACCTGTCTATTGTTTAACAAAGTAATCAAAGACTATGAGAATATCCTCATCAATCGACCTTTAACCGTTAAAGGTCGACTGATGAGCAGATTCTCTTTGCAAGCTATGATCAACATTTCACGTGTCGTTGCAAGCTTGATTTTATCCCAATACCCTTTGTTTCGAACGCCAAAGCCGATAAAACGTGGATCAAAAACCATCAAAGTCTAGAGTATATTCTAAAACCACCTAACAATGCGCTTCGTTTACACAAGCTGAAACATACCCTAACGAATAAGCATAAAGTGTAAATTGGAGTAACTGAAATTCCAATGGAGGACTTATCATTAAAATCGTGGTAAAGCGATCAATGGTCGAAGTTGGCAATTAAAATCTGAGCTTAGTTCTGCAACATGGTGCATTAAATCGCTAGCAGAATTCAATGTATTGAATTCAGTTTTAAATAACATGGAATATAGGTATAAATACCTAGGTATATATAAGTTTAGTTTATAACTTAATCTTGTATAACTATAAAAAGGTAGGTATAATTTCTAAGTTTCTACGAAATCCAGGGATAATGCCAATCAAATAGAAAGACCCCGCGTCCTGTCAAGAAAGCTTGGCTACGTCCAGGTACATAATATATAAATTACTGGTGGGTATTATTCTTAGATAAATTAATTCAAAAAAATTGTAATAAGTTTAATGATATTTCATCAAAAGCTTTCATTCACAATTTCATGCAAAGTTATGTAAGTACATCTGTATAAATAGGCTTTGTTCTACATCATTGAATAACACATTATCTAGATAATACGCAGTCAAATAGCTTGTATATCATTCATCCATTAATACGCTCATCTGTCACTGTCCGTATCCCACACTCCGTGGAGTCGAAAATGCCGAAAATTACCACATTATGCAGTGATCAATCTTACAGTGGCAAATTGCTATAGCAACTGATATGACATTGAAATTGAATATCAGTAAAACTTGGTAAACGACGGTAACCAGAAATTCCAGACGGAGAAGTTTAGTTCGGTCCAAACATTTGAACGTTTAAAGTATTGCGCTCCCGATCAGCCCATAATCTTACTAGGGGTCATGCCTGAAAACTAGCATGTGAAAAATCACTTGAAAAGCCTTTTCATAATGATTGTAAACTTCCTTTGAAAATTATTTCTTCTTAAATTAATGAAAATGAAATGAAATGAAAATGAAATTAACATTTTTAACGTTCCGTACCCCTGTCGGCCCCTTTTCCAGAGATTCCGCTGTCCGTCCGTCTGTCAGCGGGCTTGTCATGAACTGTAATATTATATAGAGAGTTTGTGTATTTCTGTTGCCATCATAACACCAATCAGTAATAAAAATTTCACGATGGCCTTCTAAAAAAATACATTAATAATATTTTGCCATTGTATGGAACCCTTCGTGTGCAGGTCCGACTCGCACTTGCCTGTTTTTTCCGTTTCGCATAGCGCATACGACCCATGAATAACGATCGTTAGGCTGAAATTCCTAAACTTTCTTACAAAAAAGATAAAAGGCGGCAAATGAAGTTTAATTTATTTGAATAAGATTCCTCTCAGGTGAGACGTGATCGAATTTTATGTAGATCAAGGCCGCGAATTCAACTTCGCTTTTTCTAGAAAGAGCCTGTACTGAAAAATTTCGTTGATTAAATTAGTGAAATTATTATCTTTGGTAATTTTAAAATTGAATCAATGACCGATATGTTAATTGATTTTAATGTCAACCTTATTCGGTTTCATTGATGTAGATTCGATAATTTTATAAAATTTTAATCGTTAAACTGCTATGCGGTTAAAAATACTATTTTTTATTTTTCTAAATATAAAAACTAACATTATTTAAAAAGTTTTCCATACAGGGTGTTAGACAATTCCCTTAACATCCCGGCAAGCTGACGTTAGGACCGATGTTTGGATATACCAAAAAAATAATGAGCCTCGAAGCGTGAGAACCATGCGAGATATGAGGAGTTAAAGTATTTGTTTATGACAATATGACAACCCTGCAAACAGCTGATCGTGGAAATGAACTCGTGAATTAGGTATTATTAAAAAGTATTGCACTGAGACATTATCAAGTTACACTTTTCCAACGACAATAAGTAAACGAGGAAATTTTACGAATCCCGTTCAACCGAGGAAGGTACGCAAATGCAGAATGTAAACTATATTTCCGGGGCAATTCGGATGCATTGCAATGACGGTCTCCTGAAAATTTTCATACAAATGGCTCAAAGTGATTGTTCGATTATCATATAGATAGATAGCTCCTTTGGCAAACTGCTCCGTTTGCTCTGTAAAAATAAAACGTGTTGAATAAGAATCGCACGCTTCTAGTTTGAGTATGCATACTTACTTATGTATATCGTAAGAGTGGAGATGATTAAAGCAATCGTTCTCAATCGCCACATTCGTATTGATAGGTATTGGTAGCTTATAAAGCCAAAATACCTCCCACCCCAATGTACATCGCGAATTTTGTTCGCGTGTACGAATATAAATTTTTAACGAAAAAAAATTATAATAGTTAGTAATGCTAAAAACATCACAGTACAAATCATAGACAAGCAACTAATTAACAACGTGATCATTAAAACAAGTTGTAATGAAAAAAAAAACATGATTTTCCTGCAAAAACTACCTAAAAAGTGAATTTTTTACATTGATAATGCCGCCATACAGCTGGAACATTGATAATGTTCAAAAAAAATATAGCTAGTGTAGTTATATCATCACTCGGGATGGGTATTCTAACGATACCAGACACCATCATCATCAACCGATAGACGTCTGCTGCAGCTGCTGATTACAGGTCTACTATACGCCACGATCTTGAGCCGCCGCTGCCTGAATTCAGCGGCATCACACTAATATTATAAAGGCGAAAGTTTGTATGTGTGTGTGTGTGTGTGTATGTTTGTTACTCCTTCACGCAAAAACTACTGGGCGGATTTGGCTGAAATTCAGAATGAAGATAGATAATATCCTGGATTAGCACATAGGCTACTTATTATCCCGGAAAATCAAAGAGTTCCCACGGGATTTTTAGAAACCTACATCCACGCGAAGGAAGTCGCGGGCATCAGCTAGTTATATATAAACTAATTATTAAGTACCAAATCTGAAGGAACTTTAAGTAGCACTTTAAATGGTTACCCATATTCTATGGAACTAAAATAACGCATTTAGAGCTTCGTTAAAACGTAGTTAAAACTTTTCAAAGAATATCTTTTAGTTCCATAAGCGTTTCCAAACGTAAGCTTGTTAACGTTAGTTATTAGTTTAAGATAACGCACAAGTTCAACTTTACAAAGGCAGCACTAACTTCCCAAAGCAATTTCTGTGCACAGGAACTTATACGAAATAAGGAAAGGATAAGGCTCGTAAATCATTAAAGTAGAAATTGAAGAGATCAAGTAAGTTAACAGCAACCACGAAAGTTCTATATTTAATTTCTATAAATCAGAACTTTCGTGTTTCCTGCCAGTTCAGAACTGTTTTACTTAAACTTTACTTAAATAATGTTTTACCATAACTAGACTTCGTCTGTGGTGACGTTTGCTGGCGCGCGTGTTGTGAAGAAGTGGCCGATTTTTGTGTTCTGCTGGTGTTTATTGGTGGTGGAACTGACTGGGAAGCGCTCTAAAGGGGCGCCGCGTATATGTCGGCGGGCGCCGGCACAGACGAAGTCCATACTTATACATATAGTTTCTCTAACTTGTAAATAACTACAAATTTGACATTGGCTAATCAGTGTAAAGCCAGACGAGAGAAAAAAAAGGGGGGGGGGGGGGGGAGAGAACTAGGTTAAAAAGATCTTAGGCAATTTTGTCTCCTAAGACTTCTTGTGATTCGTTCAGTGGCGTGTCTTCTTTCTGGAGGACCTGCAAACACTAGGTATGTTTTCCGGTTCAAAGTCACCTTTCCAGCATAACAGCATCCCGACTTTCTTAAATAACGTTTAATATGTTACGAGAAAAAAACTTACAAGCAATTTATCAGTAGGTACCAATATAGGCAATAAATATTTGATATTCTGTTTGAAGTATTACTGTATTCCTCGCCCCGATCTACATCATTTGTATTCACTGTGTCGCAAAAATACCGATACACCAATAATATTACGTACAAAATTTTTATGTTTTCGAATATCCGACTCTACTTTTCATATACACGAAGAGAAATTTTCTGACGTTTCTTCTGATTTTCTCCTTCCAAAAACGTTTTATTTCAAAAAAGATAACTTTTACCTTCCCGATTTCGGTGAGAATTTCGGTAGAGGATAGGTAATCGGTAATCGGTAGTGGGTGGATGAGGAAGGCGGAGGATCGTGTGTGATGGCGCGCTCTCAGGAAGGCCTATGTCCAGCAGTGGACACAAACAGGCTGATTTATTGATTGATTGAATCGTTAGAGGAAAAGTTCTACGTTTTGAAAGAAAATGGAAGGAGAAAATCAGACGGATACTCTCAGTGCAAGATAAAGTTCATAAGCAAAGCTCAATTTCTACTTTATTAATAAACTGATGACCTGTCCTGGCTTTGCGTGGTTGTAATTTAAAAACCCATCGACCTATGAATAATATAGGTAGTCTAATGGCAAAAACTATAATTATACCTGTAAAGCAGTAACCAGGAACTAATTATAGGTACATACATAAAACAGTACTTTCCTTTGCTTTTGCCGCAATCAAGTAAAAATACATGTATTACATAGAAAATTTTCATGTATTCGAATTTCCGGAGCTACTTTATTATCTAATAAAATATTCTCGCTGGTCGTCGGAGTGTGCAGGTGGCTTTAATATGCAAGGAGGGTGTCGATAAGCCGGCCTTACAAAGCCAGGTTTGAGCCCATTTGAGCTGCGAGGTCCGTCTCTAGCTTTTCGCAGATTTACACCTTAACACCACGCCTTTGTTCTCATTGTATGGCGACGGAATTATAGCAACACCCCGAGCAAAATAAGTGCGACATATCTCTACGTCACGATCACAACGTTTGTGCTAAGGCCTACGTGGAGTCTATAACCGTTACAAGTGACATCACGGAAATATTTTTTTATCATCGTGCTTTATGAAGCGAAACATTTTGTCGTAAAGAATGGGCTAAAATAAACGATATTCGACACAAAAAATCTGTTTAAGTTTTTCTTGAGTTTGCAGCATTGAACTAAATTAGTACCTCCTCGTACCAATAGTACGCAACAGGTCGAGATACTATACTTACGTACCTATAAAAAGGGCTACTTTAAACAAAAAAAGCAGCTTGCAAAAATATTTTGGTTGAATGACCGACCTGGGGTAGTACAGGTTGAGATCGTTGATTTGCAGGCTTTTCTTCGTTTGTGTGCCGCTGACTAGGCACAATACGTTAATTTAGAGCGTATTATGGCATTGAATTGGATAAAAAGTTGATAGATACTAGACACGGTACTTATATATGACGCCAAGGGAAGATAGGTACCTACATTCATCCCAAATCATCAAATAATCGAAAGCGCAATAATTGTTTGTCGATCAATTTATTGCACAGATTAAGGGCCCTAACACACACGATACTTTTTGCAATTGCATCGATGTTCTGCATCGCGTGCGTGTCTGCTATGGCCCTCCGTTTGTTAAAAAATGTTTATTATAAAAAAATTAAATGACTAACAGGGAAAATACAATAAATGTTACTAATCAATATGTTTAGGAATTTGTTTACCTAACATTAATAAATCTGCCGTGATCAATTAATTAATTACATTTATTTTTCATTATCAGCTAATGCTTCTTGTATTCTTGAAATGTAACACTACAATCTATGTCATCGCCATCGCATTCAATTGCCCTTTGCTGTTTGATCTTAACATTCGACTAAGTTATCACTAATTTATGTTAATATTCATTAGCATGAATAACGCTATTATTATTACGTTTGATAAATATGTTATCACAAGTTCAAGAATTCTGATGAGTAAATAGAAATGAGTTTGATAAAAGTGTTATCAAAAGTTCAAGAACGCTGCCTATCTTTTGGGTAGTGAGTACTAACTTAAATGTTTTTAAAAAGTTTTTTAGTTTCACTTTTATTCATTTAATTCTATCTGTCGATTATTTACAATTACAAGTAGCTTTTAAACTAGCGTGAGTGATTACATTTACAGCCGGGGGCATCTACCTACATTTTATTATCAATGTGTGAAATTAAATTTAAATTTTTAAAATTTAATTATTATTAATAGTAAATTTATTAAAAATATAACTTTAATATAGAACAGATAGATATAAACTTTTAAGAATATAATCAGGGGGCACGGCAGTGCCCCCGCCAAGACGAGCCAAACGGCGGCCGGGGCGCTACGGACCTTTTTCTCGAATTGGTCTTTCCGGTCGTTCCTTCATTCAAGATCGCGGTCCTGGCGGGATCTCAACCTCCTACATCAATTTTGTAACTATCAGTAATACAAAACAATATCAAAATAGTATTTTAATCATAAGGTAATAATTTTTTTTAAAGAAATTGTAATGTTTACTGTTATATTTTTTTTATTTTCTAAGTAAAACTATATTTTCAACAAAATGGCATTCAAACTTTTAAAGCAGTCAGATATTCTCCAATTACGGTATTAGTAGTCAGTAACATTTTTGTAAATGTTTACTAAATTCTTTTTAAATTTAAGCCTTGGGTGCTTCTGGTTTCGGTGACATGGACTTAACCTGAAAAATAAAGAATAGAAATAAGTCTTTTACATTAGGAATATGAACTATCCTTAGAGCTAACGCAGATAACCGTTTTTAATCTGAGACGGATTTATACGATAACGGCTGACTATAATGCCATTGAGAATTGGTATTTTGACGTTACGGCTACTTCCAATGACAGTTTGATTTTTTAACCCCCGACCCAAAAAGAGGGGTGTTATAAGTTTGACGTGTGTATCTGTGTATCTGTGTATCTGTGTGTCTGTGTATCTGTGTATCTGTGTATCTGTGTATCTGTGTATCTGTGTATCTGTCTGTGGCATCGTAGCGCCTAAACGAATGAACCGATTTTAATTTAGTTTTTTTTGTTTGAAAGGTGGCTTGATCGAGAGTGTTCTTAGCTATAATCCAAAAAAATTGGTTCAGCCGTTTAAGAGTTATCAGCTCTTTTCTAGTTTTCTTGTAGAAAAGAAGGTTACATAACCGTTAGGTTCATAATATTATGTCAATTGACAAGTGTCATGCTGTCAAGATGGACGTTGCCTTGATACATAATTATTTATTTGAAAATGATGTTTTGGAAAACTCTGATACTTTGGATCGTAGGCGCGGAATAGTCCAAGAAAATCGGTTCAGCCGTTTGAAAGTTATCAGGTATTTTCGGTCTTTTCTAGTTACTGTAACTTCACTTGTCGGGGGTGTTATAAATTTTTAATTTACACTTGTAAATAATTAAAATTTTGAGCCCTGTGACGTGTTATTAAATTCCAATTTTGTCGTTTGTACGTACCTATGCTGTTTATCACTGTCAATGTAATGTTAGTGAAGATAATGTGAATGAATCAACCTGATCAACCTATATAAGAGGCAAGTTATCGCACTGTCTCACACAAGGTTGTAAAGACTAAAAACACTTACCGCTTCTTGTACTTTGTCGACTATAGAATTGAAGTCACTCTTTATCTTCTCAGGGTCCAAGGCTTTGCTCAATTCGTTCTTTACATTCTCTGAAAAAGTCTGAAATTCCTTTCCAAAGTTTTCTAAGGCACTATTGGGTTGCGCAGCCGCCGGAGCGTCACGTTTCACAAAAGCGTGGACCTGTTAACAAAATAACAGGACGATTTTATAAGAAGCAATGACTATGAATAGGATCTAAGTTGTATACTTACGAGAAAAATAAGGCCGTTGCTGGACCCCAGTAATAATAATAATTATCACCTAACAATAAGTACAATAAATAACTAATCATTAAATTTAAAGTTTTCCGCGCGCTTCCCATGACTTTCCATATAAATGCAGTTTGGCTTTCATTTTAATCCACCAACTCATTAATAAAACTCAATAGAAGTTGGTAGACACGTGCTAGAAACCAAAATCCGTGTTTGTGGTTAGAAATGTGTAGATAGTTTCAAAAATTTGTATGTAAACTTTTGAGCCCATGTAATTTTTTACAGGTTTTACAGAAACCACAGACACGTCATGTCATAATACTTACCTAGTAGATGTATATATTAATTTCTAGAATGTGTCTAGAAAGTTTAATTGAGTTTAATTGTTAATATAGTTATAATTTATTTTATTTATTTAATATTTATTTATTTTATAATTATTGTACATATAGTTAAGTTAGGATAGTTTATATTCAAATGGTACTTAACAAAACTACGTTTATTTAGGAGTACTCTACGAATAAACTCCTTTAAAAAAAGTTAAAATCGTAATAGGTACTCAGTTAAATTTTATATGCCAAAGGAAGTGGGAGCCAAGTGCTCTCAAGGACAAAATATCTCTAGTTCCAGCTATTTAGGATGTGTGCCATCTGTCAGTCAGTCAGTCACGATACGTACTGTTTAGTAAGAAAATCTCTAACATTATTATTGATTAATGGAACCCCTTTGCACTAAACAATAATGGTAGGAACCATGACCCTAAGTAGTGATGAATATGACCCAGAGAGAGCAAGAGAGGCATTACAAGATTGCAGACTCCCTACACTTAAAACAAGCAAACTGATTTGATCATTAACTAATTGACAAGGACAGTACTATATCGAGCGGGACAAGGACAGTACTAAATCGGGCGGAACAAGGACAGCGCTTTACATAGTATCTATTTACATTGCGGGACGAGGGGAGTGAGTGTCGCTTTTAGTAAGTAATAATTAGTATTATTTGTTAGTAGACCGTAGAACGTAAAAGTATACCAAAAATACTTACACTGACAAGGCATACTGCCAAAAGTACTACCAGGAGTTTGCTCATCTTGATTATACTTGTGTAATGATAGTAATACAACACCGCACTGCTCTGGATCGCACACAAAAGTGTTCTTAGAACCGAAGTCCCTCCGCTCTCTATATTATGAGGTCGTCGTGTTTGCCCGCCTTATCTCTGACCAGAGGTCACTTTTTACCAAAGACTAGCAGAAAAAATAGAAAGATAATGGCCAGCCAGTAGGTATTACATTAGGTAAGATAAATAATAATTAGTTCATATTATGGTAGAAATAATTATGCAAAAAAAACTAGGAGGATTTCAGACGATCCCTGGTCTCAGAAGTCGATAACAAAATTAATCGGGTATTCTAGTTTTTCTTATTATTATATTCATTTGAATTTAAACAATGCCATACTTTACAACTCTTTATGTAAATCAAATCATCCTTTTTAACCCCCGACCCAAAAAGAGGGGTGTTATAAGTTTGACGTGTGTATCTGTGTATCTGTGTGTCTGTGTATCTGTGTATCTGTGTATCTGTCTGTGGCATCGTAGCGCCTAAACGAATGAACCGATTTTAATTTACTTTTTTTTGTTTGAAAGGTGGTTTGATCGAGAGTGTTCTTAGCTATAATCCAAGAAAATCGGTTCAGCCGTTTAAAAGTTATCAGCTCTTTTCTAGTTTTCTTGTAGAAAAGAAGGTTAGATAACCCTTAGGTTCATAATATTCAAGTGTCAATTGACAAATGTCAAGCTGTCAAGATAGACGTTGCCTAGATATACATAATTATTTATTTGAAAATGATTTGTCGGGGGTGTTGAAAATTTTTAATTTACACTTGTTTTCTATTTACTATTTTAATTTTTAATTACCTCAGTATTGAAAATTTTCTATGGCAAGTACTGAATCTATCCTTTTTCTTAGTCTTTGTTTTATAAGCGTAAACAACCGATTAATAAATGAGTCCGCAATTATCTCTAATTGTAGAGTGTACCTACATTTCCGTAATTATCTAGTTTAGGTAAACTTTAGGTATTTGCATCTATTATACGAATATTAATTACTTTAGATACCTACTTATTTACAAATTTTTCATGCGACTTTGAGTTCAAACAGATGCTAAGTATAACTTTTCAAGTTAAAAATGTGATTGTGGAATTGTTTTATTTCTATGGATATAAAAATTGACTTCCCATACTTAGCTATTTGGATAATTTACATCATCATCATGATCAACCTATTGCTGGCTCACTAAAGAGAAACGCTGGCCAAGTAGGGTTGGCAGACTTCCCACGCCTTTGAGAACATAAGGAACTCTCAGGCATGCAGATATCCTCACGATGTTTTCCTTCACCATTAAAGCAAGTGATATTAAAACTTATTGATACTTATTGATACTTAAAACGCACATAACTCCCGAAAAGTGAGGGGTGCTTGCTCGGGATCGAACCTCCGACCTCCGATTAGGAGGTGGACGTCCTAGCCACTAGGCTATCATAGCTTTATGTCCTGATAAGCTTTGATAATAATTTACTTATACGTAAGGTCAAAATTCCTTTGCACACCATTTTACGGGCTTCTTTGAAAACCCTAAAAAAATCTAATATTTACATAATAAATACCAACTTATTTCACCATCTTATCCGTAGATTTCTGAAAATATGGTATTGGTGTACCTACATACAGACTTTCATGAAGAGTAACACGGGAACAATAATTTCATTAAACAATCTATGTAAATAATAAAAATAGACCGAAGATACCAATATTTGGTAAGAATAAGGTTGTCACTACTGTGTTATGGTGCACAAAATGGGCTATTTCAGTACAGTCAGCAACAAAGCTAATAGGCTTGCACTTTGTACCCGTCCATAGTTGCTTGTCCTGGCGGGTGCAAACCTAGCTTTGTTGCTAACTGTACTATACCAATACACTGAAATAATCAATCGCAGTGGGCTATACAGAAAATTGGCAACCCTAGGAGCAAGGCAATAGAAGTGGTCCGTTTCCACAATAAACATATAAATCTCCTTCGACCGTTTCAGCCTTCAATGGCAGAAAAACGTTCGTGAAATATGTGTTGGATGGCTTCCCTATTATTTTTTTGGTGGATTTGGATTCGTCTTCGTACTAATTTAATATTTACAACACATAGTTTATAAGAACTAGCTGTTTCTTGCGTTTTTCTTAGCGCAGTGTTCCATTTTTAACAGACTTAAATACAAAAATGGTTATTGTTTTGTTAAAGCCCTTCTAATATGTACCTAAGTATTCATTTAGTTCGATGAGACAGATTCATCATGTATTTTGTAACTAGACTAGAGTAGACCCTAGGATGCCGTTTGTATTGCTCAATTGACGCAAGCCATAATTTTTCAATAATCTGGGGGAATCAGATTCATGAAATTTTGTTTCTAAATTGCTAAGGCAGTACCAGGTATAAAGAGTAGCATAACATTAGCCTTGCTCTGTGACACTACTATACAAATAAATCAAATAAATCGTAAACAAAGACCTTATCTGATTTTAATATGACCCCTCGCAAGTACATTGGTACTTGTACCCTTTGCCTTTTGCCTCTGTCCTTTGTCACTGCGTCTGTCACTAACAGAGCGAATATTTGTTGTAGATAGTATCATCAATCATCCTTAATAGATGCCCTCTGAAAGCCTTTTGATTAGAATAAAACCCCGGCGTAGTGGTGAGTTCTGTGGCCTTTTAAATGTGAGGTCCCGGATTCGATTACCAACAGGGATATCAATGATAGAAATGATAATACATTTTGTATATAATAATCATTTATTTTAAGTATAGAATATACCGGCTATTCTCACGTATTCATTCAGTGTTAGTAACAAATTATTTAATCACTATGTTAGTACTTAATAACTGAAAGGGATTTAGTTCTCTGCATGAGCTTCCCCATCAGATGAGCATCCATCTTATCAGCTACCGTGCGCAGGATGCTGTTGCTACTTCCACGGACTCTGGACAATAGCGAGGTTGTTTACTTGCGCCATACGTGCTAGTTACCACCCTATCCCTACCGCCAAGCGATTCATTCCAGTACGATGACGCGTTGAAATCAAAGGGTATGGCTTTAATAACTGCCATAATCACTTCCAGGTTAGCCCACTTCCATCTTAGACTGAATCATCACTTACCACCAAGTGAGATTTCAGTCAAGGACTAACTTGTATCTGACTAAATAAATAAATGAAATAAAAAAGTTTATTGATTTGTCGTATTTAGGCCGCACAACCCTCCAGTAGGTACCAATAACAATACGCCACAACAAAATATCAAAATCAATGTGGACAAAAGTATTCTCTTCGACGTTATTCGGTCGAACGGTAGCAAAATCCATCACATTAAAACTATCTCCACAAAACAATTCCATTCATTTAGACGGAAGAATTCACACAGAGACCTTTTGTCTCTGCAAAAAGCGAGGTCAGATAAAATTTACTATACAACTATTCTTTTCTAGTGTTATAAAAAACTTCCTTATTTCTGTAATAGCTGTAAGGTAAAAACTAAAATGCAAAAAGTTGTATTAATTACAAAAAAACTGGTCAAAAGCGAGTAGGACTCCGTAGGTTCCGTAACATCGTACAAGAAATCTCAAAGCAGTATAATAAGGATAGGTCTTATAGCACATTTGAAGGGGAAAATCCGAAAAGCGGAAATTTATGCTATACATCACAAAAAAAAATATTATTTTTTGTACGACGATACGGAACCCTTCCGACCCGTCCGACTCGGACTTGTCCAGTTTTTTTAATATAGATTCACTGCCATACACTGTACTCTGTATTAGGAAGGTAAATAGGTATTGATACGAAACAGGATGTGCCTACCAGTAGGTATTCGAACTCTCACCCCATCGGTGAAGATGACCTTTTAATCACTATAGGCCATTACCACAAGAATTATCGGGATTGTATTTGCATGCTTAGCTTTAGGCATTCTTAACTATGCAAACAACGCCAGGTACCTATCCATACTGTTTTTTAGTCTTATAAACAGCAGTGCGAGCACAATCAGTTCGACATATCTCGCTTGTGGCATTTGCTACTCTTTGTCGATGAGATAGCCGGGAGAAAGCGATGTCACACTAATTGTTCTTGGGCTACAGCGCAATATTTGTTCAGGACAAATCCCTTCCTTTTCTTTGCATACGAGAGATTTATTTGTGTTTGTTGGTATAAATTCTTACACAATAAGGATAAAAAATGAGTATGAGTTTATTTTCATAGAATGTATTAACTATTATACTTAAACAAACGATTTCGTAAAATAAATTAATTAATGACAGTTTTATTATCAATGAAGAGCTTTTGATTAATTTTATAATTAGTTATTTTTTTAGTCTGTCTATTCGTATATTACTGACTGAACGGATTTGAATGCGATTTGGCATATTTATAGTCTCTGGATTAACATTAAAGATACTTTTCATCCCTGAAAAGGATAGGATTCCTTTGGGATAGGGGAAGAAACTTTCTGTCTCTCGGACTAACTCTGTCATTTCGGAACCGATTTAGACAATTATTTTTAACCCCCGACCCAAAAAGAGGGGTGTTATAAGTTTGACGTGTGTATTTGTGTATCTGTGTGTCTGTGTGTCTGTGTATCTGTGTATCTGTGTATCTGTGTATCTGTGTATCTGTCTGTGGCATCGTAGCGCCTAAACGAATGAACCGATTCTAATTTAGTTTTTTTTGTTTGAAAGTTGGCTTGATCGAGAGTGTTCTTAGCTATAATCTAAAAAAATTGGTTCAGCCGTTTAAGAGTTATCAGCTTTTTTCTAGTTTTCTTGTAGAAAAGAAGGTTAGATAACCGTTAGGTTCATAATATTATGTCAATAGACAAATGTCAAGCTGTCAAGATGGACGTTGCCTACATACATAATTATTTATTTGAAAATGATGTTTTGAAAACTCAGATACTTTGGTTTGGGTGAGCGCGGGGGCCCCCCCCCCCCCCCCCCCCACCTCGGTTGCCAACACAACCTGTCGCGCACTATAGGTAGATAGCTGATTTTTTTCTTTGGTTTTGTATTGGCTAAATGAGTGCCAACATTAGTTACGGGGTTCGGCTTAACTAGCTAGAAATTCGCACCGGCTTTGGTCGTAAAACTGAAAATCCATTCTTAGTGGGGGGGGGGTCTACGTTTTAGAAAAAATCTACATGCAAAATCTCAAATTTCTAGATTTCTGTTTTTCGTCAGTTATTATTTTTATACTTACATAGTATTATGTATTTAGGTACTTTAGTATCGTAAGCTATGTATAAAAGTATACTTCATTTTACTAACACGAGCTAAAAACGTGTATTTATAGGTACATAATATAGGCCTAGCTAGTATAATGTAAAGGAACATCATTTCAGTACAGATTTGCTATTTATTATCGCGCGTACTTGTTGCAAGTTCGGAATAAAATCACGTACACGCCATACGTATTATATTTTAATAGTTTATATAATGTTCAAAGGTATATAATATACATTTCATTCCAAAATACCGCCACCTGCTGATGGTGTTCTTTGCTGCGGCGATGTGAGGATCTCGAACTGTAAATAAAACTGATTTTAAGACATCTTTATTTACTTACTATCTATACTAATATTATAAAAGGTTAAAGTTTGGAGCTGTGGTAAACTGTGATGGCCTAGTGGTTCGAACTTCCGACTCCTAATCGGAAGTCGGGTGTTCGATCCCGGGCACGCACCTCTAACTTTTCAGTTATGTGCGTTTAATCAATAAAATATCACTTGCTTTAACAGTGAAGGAAAACATCGTGAGGAAAAAGTAGGAAAAATGCATGCCTAAGAGTTCTCCATGTTCTCAAAGGTGTGTGAAGTCTGCCAATCCGCATTGGGCCAGCATGGCAGACTATGATCTAAACCCTTCTCACTCTGAGAAGAGACCCGTGCTCAGTAGTGGGCCGGCAATGGGTTGGTGATGATGAAAGTTTGGAGATTGTTTGTAGGAAATAATCTCTGGAACTACTGAACTGATTTTGAAAATTCTTTCACCATGCGATGCCGGGTTTCTAGTCCATATCAATTTTAGGAAGAAATGGCTCACCACTTTAGAAAGACGATCAACTTGGTCTCCCAGGGCATCAAAGACGGGCTGTAGTTGTTTCACGTCGACTTGACCAGCGATCGCTGCTAGCGATTGATCAAGACATGCCCGGAATTGATTTAAGTTTCGCTTCACCTGCTTCAATATATTGAGATCCGGGGCTTGAGTCATGTCCCTTTTGACAAATCCGTAAGCCTGAAAATAACAGATATTCGTAGTTAAGTAGGTATATTTTGGGGATAACTTATAGTAGTTCTAACAGACCCGCTCCTGCTTCGCACGGGTCGAATTTTGAAAGTTAGAGAGGGAATACAATTTTTGACGTGACAACGTCTTATAATTCGATAGAGCCGGCTGCACGCACGAAAAAAGATGACTCATGCGGCGTTACCTCGCTCTGAGGCGTTCCATGTAAGGCTTGAAGTGCAAGCGAGAGCGCGGAACGAGCGACAAAGAAGCACAATCGGCCTTTGTTGTCACGTTCAACTATCGTCAGTAAACCGGCTTTACAGGCAACCAATTTTTTTTTAAACCCAAATATCATTTTTTTTATAGCATAGTCGTAACGTGTTAATAATTCGTAAGTGAGTGCATACTAGTCAGAACCTTCAGACAAAATTTCGAATTTCTAACCTAAGCGGTTTAAAGTCATAGCACACATAAACTCGGAAAGTGATCATCACCATATCAACGCGGGTCGTCCAATATTCTTTGTATGAAACTCCTTACGTCAACGCACACTGATCGGAATCGTAGAGTAATCGCCTCGGTTCGGGACAAGCTTACAAACAGATATTTATAGTCTATTTTATCAAAGGTTAACTGTTGTAAATATGCCATAATTAAAAAAAATACAGTTCATATACTTACATGGCCGATGATCAACAGAATTAAAAATACTGACAATAATATAAAATTTCTTGAAGCCATGCTTCTAGTGTCCTTTCAAGGAAAAGATTAACTAAAGATGTTTATTGTGATTTTACCTTTTGTACCTTCTTAAAGGCGTTTACATAATATTATTTGCAAATCAATATACCTACGTAAGTAGCTAGAGAATATCCAACAATACTGTCTTTACATAGTAATGAAGTCCTTTTATAACTAAAACAAGCACTGGCCATTTTCAAAGAGTACCTTTGAAAATACATTAAACTTTCATAATAATATATTTTAGCAGATATTTTAGTGCTACTAAATAGTCAATCTACATTCATAACGATGACTACATACACCGTTCTGTATTGGTGGAATAAACAAAAAAGCAGAAGTTGAAATCTTCATTATCAACCCATCATCGGCTCACTACTGAGCACGAGTCTCGTAACAAAATGAAATGGGTTTTGTAATAGTATTCCACGCTGGCCAAGTCCGGTTTTTCTCTCAAACTCTCAGGTATGCCGGATCCCTTCACCTTTAAAACAAGATATTTATTGCTATAGACGCATACATACTTCGAAAAGTTAAAGATGCGTGTCCGGCATCGAACCCCCGACCCTCCGAATAAGAGGTGGACGTCTTAACCACTAGGCTATCACGCTTGCAAGGAGAGCTTGCATGTCCATATCACTGACTTTATCCAAAGTGTACCTTCTTAGAAATAAAGTGCCAGATAATATTATCATAGCCACACATATTATAATAAATCAGGAAATTCATATATATAAATCTTTTTAACCCCCGACCCAAAAAAAGGGGCGTTATAAGTTTGACGTGTGTATCTGTGTATCTGTCTGTGGCATTGTAGCTCCTAAACTAATGAACCGATTTTAGTTTAGTTTTTATGTTTGAAAGGTAGCTTGATCGAGAGTGTTCTTAGCTATAATCCAAGAAAATCAGTTCAGCCGCTTGAAAGTTATCAGCTTTTTTCTTCACTTGTCGGAGGTGGATAAATTTTTAATTTATACTTGTGATACTAAATAAGGCGCCAGCGCAATTTCTCGTTTTGATTGAAGTCAGTCCCGCATACCTACCTGTAGTTCAGGTTCGTATAAATCGAAAATAAACGAAGATATTTGTTCAGGTTCAGAGATAGTTCGTTTTCAAGTGTTTAGATACTTGTAGAGCTTTGTGGGAACGTAGAAATAGTTCAAATATTGGCTTCTCGTGAATTTTGTGGAGGAATTGCGATTAGTCTTTTTCTTATAAAATGTCCGCTGTAAGTACAAACGAATAAAGTTTGCTGTAATTTTATTAGTATTGTGTCCTAGGATACCAAGCTGTTCGTTTCGCTTAATTTTCAATTAAGTATGTTCAATTTACATTACTTTCTCATACTTTTTGTTAAAAGAGTAGGTACGTGAAACTTAATGTATTTTAGTAGGTACAGGTTGAGACTTTCTTTTGTTTAATTCAGATACAAGATAGCCCTTGTCTGCAATCTCATTTGGTGGTAAGTGATGATGCAATCTAATATGTAAGCGGGGTAACCTGGAAGGAGTATGGCAGTTTCATTAAACCCATACCCATGGTATGGCACGGTTTTGCCGGTAGGGCAGTAAGTAGGTACTCTCGAGACCATACAAGAAATTAAGAAATTATGAAATTCCAAATCCCTGCTACTACTTCAGAAAAGTGCAACTCATCGTACACTTTAGGTACTTGTTTTCAATTTATTATTTCAAGAGGTTATTGACCAAGCACACTGCACTAAATTGTGGCGCATTTTTATCACACAAAGTTCCTTTATCAACGCATTTGGTTCCGAGTAGCAATAAGTTGCTTACTGCGATAACCTATGTACATATATAGTTCTGGTGATAAATGTTGGGATTTACCAATATTTCTCATTCTAATAACTGTAAAAAGTTTTAACTCAATCGGATGAATTATGTGCGAATTCAAAGCAAACGAGCTAACGGACAGACAAACATTTTTTTTATTTAATATTATAAAACTATACATAAAAATACTCAACGAGTTTAATAATAAATATCTTTTTCTAAATCGATTGAGTCTAAGTCGACTATTCCATCACAATCCTATTATAATATAGGTACGATGTCTTTTCTCTACCTATCGTTTCTATACCTAGTTGAAATTAGCCAATCAAAGAATCAAGAGTTCCATTTCCATTTTCTTTTGTCTTGTTCAATACTAGATTGGGTCTGGTGGAATATTTGACCAAGTTTAATAATTACCACCCTGTTTAAAGATTGCAGTTTAATATTTTCTTTGATCCGATACTGAATGTATGTGTAATGTGTATACTTTATTGCACCACAAAATACTAATGAAAGGTTACAAAAAAGAAAACTTAAAATAACTGTAGTGAATAAAAAGCATTTTTCCGCATGACACAAACATATCTATAGAAATAACAATATTTATTGTTGACGACAGTTAACTTTTCGGAGAAGTTTTTAAAAATCGTCATTTTAATATTACTTAACACCACCAAATTGTTCAAACCTACACCTACACTTTCGGCCACTAATAAAATACTTATCCTACACTAATATTATTTCAAGTCCACTTTGTAAGTTCTTTCAAGGACAATAATTTTGTGTCATAAGTACTGTATAAGTGGTTGAGGTATGCCTACTATGATTTTAGATGTACCGTGCATAGGTACTATTATTTTTCATACAGGATATATTAAATTATTCAAGTCACTCGAGCCAGTTTGAAAACCCTTTATCTTTCCCAAGATAAACCAGGAAAAATCATAAAAAATAAACAAGATTATAAATTAAAAATAAATCATAGGCAAAAAATCTAGAAAATGAATATTATAAGCGTTTGTTTTTCTTCCTTAAATACAATAAATTTTGCAATTCATAATAAATAGGTAGATAAAAATATAATTTTTATTATTAAGTTGATATTGTTGATATTGTTGATATAGGTATAATATTACATGCTTTAAGGATTTGTCTGAGCGTTATCAACTGGTCCCTCTGGAGTAGACGCTACATCAGAGTTTGACACAGGTTTGTCATTGGATTTGTCTTCAGATTTTCTCTCAATATTGTCAGTGTCAGGATTTGGTTCAGATTTATCTTCGGGTTGGGATTTCTTGTCTGCTTTCTCGTTTGGTTGAGTTGCAGTTTCATCTGGAACCAGCTCAATCACCATGTTGTTGACGCAATCATCGTCTTCATCATCAGGTTTTGTTTCTCCGAGTAACGAATCGAACTGCAATAATAACAACAATTTAATTCTTTCAACCATCTCGTTATGCAAAATTTTATAGAGCAAAGGACAAAGACTGCCCGTTTTGTAACAACTTATGTTTTGGCACGCAATAATATTAGGTACATAGGTATATAATACAGGCGTAAGGGTTATCACCCACTGCTACTTTTTGCGGCGATATATCCGCAAAAATGTCGCGAAAAAATTGGTCCAGCCGTCTTTGAGTAATCGAGGAACATACATAAAAAATATAAAAAAAAAAAAATAGATTCCGACGAATTGAGAACCTCCTCCTTTTTTTGAAGTCGGTTAAAAATAGCGATGCGTTGCTGACCCGTGTACCTTTGCCGACAATTCTGTATCGCTACTGTCGCCATTTAGAATCGCTACAAAAAATCTTGTGAGCATATCAAATAATACCTCTATTTTTGCATGCCTGTTATGTGTAACGAAGCCTGTCACTAGTAACAGTAGTGGGTTGGTGATCGGTTGAGATGTTTGATTACGTAACTAGTAGAAAACCATAGCACTTACAAAGAAGTTGAGGTACGGTAATATAGCTTGAAGCTGGTCTTCTATCTGTTGGTCTATGTTCTCCAGTTCACGCATCACCGGCGTGAGATGATAATCGGAGGATTTGGTCGAATTTTTCACGACAAGATTAAGCTCGCGTGTCGATGATGCCTCGCTGTGAGACGCGTCGAGCGGTATACATTGTGCCTGTACGTGGAAGAAAAAAATTGTAACAGATCCATCAATACAAAAATTAAAATATATTTTAGGGGTTTTGAAAACTACGGAAAAACTATAAATGCAATCACTACTTTTTCGTAAAAGTACATATTATTATCACGCAAATATTTTTAACTATGATTTAGGTTTTTAAAAATCCTGTGGGAACTTTTCTCCCCGAGATGCAAGGTATCTCTTACCAAATTTCTTAAAAACATTTAAACAGATGAATCTGTAAAAATCACCACATCTGGGATAATCACAATTAAGGAAAATAAATTCTTTGAGCATCAGGGTCGAGGAATTGGGTCCTCGAGTTCGACGATAAAGCCTTTACTTGGTAGGTACCTCCAATATCAATTATTTATAATGGACAGATTCTAAGTGCTACCAGTTTTGGTCGTCAGGTCCTCTGCAGCATAGCATAGAAAACACAACTCCTCCTTTTTGGAAAGTCGGTTAACAAAGTTGTCCATGCTACTCTTTGATTAATTTTCTACTTGTCTATGAAAGCCACGTCAAAATAGGTTCAGCTGTTCCGAAGATTAGCCCGTTCAAACAGACAGACAAAAATTTAGAAACGTGTGATTCAGTTATGGTACAGTTCAATTAATCATATGAGCTTAATATGAGGTATAATATCGAAATTATAAATTGACACTTGAATTTTATTTATTAGTAGTATAGATTAGTATAACAAGTGTAAATTAAAAATTTATAACACCCCCGACAAGTGAAGGTTACAGTAGGTACTAGCTAGAAAAGAGCTAATAACTTTCAAACAGCTCAACCGATTTTCTTGAATTATGGCTAAGAACACTCTCGATCAAACCACCTTTCAAACAAAAAAAACTAAATTAAAATCGGTTCATTAGTTTAGGAGCTACGATGCCACAGACAGATACACAGATACATAGATACACACTGTGTATCTATTACACACGTCAAACTTATAACACCCCTCTTTTTTGGTCGGGGGTTAAAAATAAAAGCTATAGTAATATTTTGATATATTTGTTACTCTATCACGCCACATCATTGTGATCATGGAGTCATCTGAACTAATTTGGCTAGAAAATAGTTTCCTGGGGGTTCAAAAAACTATAATATATATCTTGTATCCATGTTATCTTGGATATAAGTTATTTAATAACGCGCGGGCATAACCTAGTTTTGCATAATTATTGTCTCACAGAAATAATTTGAAAGGAAAATCTTAAAAGCAAAATATAATAATAATTATATTAAAATGCTTACGCAACAAATAATGGCGGCAATGAAAAAAATTGAGTGTGTGTACATTTTGTTTAAACAAATATAGCTTGTACAAATAAAAAAATACTAAACCCTTTCCGTCGGGTTACCTGTATAAATACATGATTTTTATTATTCATTTTTTTAAATACGGAAATTGTCACGTCCGTACAGGATTATCAATTCCAATATGGACGCAAATGCACTTATTCTAGTAAATCATTACAATTGCCAGTGAGTGATAATATTTTATTTGTATGTGTTGTCTGAAGGTTAAAACAAATAATTTCACATTGAGAGATATCAGTTTGCTCAGAAATGTGGCATGAAAATTGAACACCTAAGGAGTGAAAATAGGTGTTTATGGTGTAGAGCATGCGGATGAAGTCGAGGGTATAACCTAGTATTAAAACGAATTAATTAACTAATTTAAAAATTGTTGTAAAATTTCTTGAAAACGAAGTTCATATAAACAGAATTTTTTAATTGTAGTGGAATGAGAGTTGCCAAAAAAAAAAAATTCAGCACTCTCTCAATTAGGTACTAACTAGGGACTCTCCTCATTTAAATCCACGCCTCGGCGACTGCAGCGTCAGCTTTGAGTCTTTGCAACCCTTTGAGATAAAAATCTGTGTACATATTTCGCTACTCTACCCATACTAGAATTACGTACAATTATGTTTGCTGCAATAACTGAAATAACTATGTCCACTTTTGTTCGAACAAAACAAAGAAAATTTTATAGATCATGAATAAAATATACATTTAATGGATTAAAAATTCAATTTGTAACCCAGTATGGTAGTATTTTTATATCTTCCTACATGCTATATATACATTAGTAGCTTAAAAACATGGTCGTCATGTTTTTCGGCTCTTTGAGTATTCATGAGTCTAAAACTGTCAAAGCAAAGAGATTCTTCAGAAGAGTTTTATGGTTTATCCATTGATATCGAAGCCACCACACCTACGATCAAAAATAACGTTAGTTATAACCTACTTGAAAATGTTACACTCAGGACAGGGTGCTCAGGGTTCTGAATGACAAAATTTTAAAAGTATGTTTATTTAAAAACAAATGAAATGAAATAAAAAATGCAAAGGTATAGGTACCTAGCCACAAAAATATGTAAATAAAGCTTTAATATCTTAATGCTCACGAATATTGTACCTTTGGGCAGCTATTTCGTGTTTTAGAGGTTATTGCACAAAACGAAGAGCGTTCACGGCGACTTCCGACCCGGAAACTGGGGCGTATCAAGCACGGACGGTAATGTGAGTGCCGCTCTAACCTTTTTTACTATTTTTCTATAGTCAAACAACTGTATTCTATTTAGTTGGCGTATGCCTTTGTACAAAATCTGTGTACATTGAAAATTTAAAACAAAATACAATTCCTAGTCCTTGTTCCATGGGTCCAATATATATTTTTTTTAATTTGAAAAGGGTTGTTGATGAAACCGGCATGCCTAAAATTTTTACATGTTTTCAAAGATGTGTGGAGTCTGCCAATTCAAACTTGCGTGGTGAACTATGTGGCCAAACCCCTCCTCATTCTGAGAGAAGACTTGTGTTCACTAGGGTTGAAAAGAATCTTCAGTTGCAAGTTGCAAGTCAATCAAATGCCAAAATAGACTATTTTTTATCCCGAAAAATGTATAAGTTCCCACAGGGTCGTTTAAAACCCCAAATCAAAGTGAATAAAGTAGCTGGTATTACCTTTTTGGTGAAGAAATAGCTTGCATCCCGGAGACGGACACAGGCAACTTTTATTGAGAGTTCCCCGGTATAAAAAAGCTAAATCCATGCAGATAAATCGTGGTTTTATAACGTGTAGTTTATATTAATTAGTATGGATTAGTATGGATATCTCAAATCTCCAAACTAAATAATCACGATTCAGCATAGAGCGAAGAGCGTACAGTGACTTCCGACCCGGAAACTGGGGCGTATCAAGCACTGGCGCTAATGTGAGTGCCGCTCCAACCTTTTCACCCTTTTTCTATTGTCGTGTATGCGCCTTAGGAAAGTAATGAGTGTCTGTGTTTTCAATTGTCGGGATTTACTAGTCTCTCTAGTTTTTTCAAGTGCTCGCGAGCTAGTTTACAAGTTTTTTAGCTTTTTAAAGCTCTGGATACTATTCATAATTTATTGCAATTAATTCACTATTTAATTTCTTTTAATTCATAATTTGTTCTAATTAATTATTTTATACTAAGGAAATATAAGTGAGATTAGTTCGCACCATGTGAGGTGGAATTTATGAACTTTCATTACATTCTGCCCCATGACTGTGGAACTATTGAGGCTATAATTGCCATTGGTGTCGATTGAATGTTCAAATTATAAAAACAAATAAAAAATGTTGTATATAAAATAATTATTTTACACGTCGTAAAAATTTAAAAAGGTTTAAAATGAAACAATGATGAACTTCTTTTATATAATTTTTAAAAGAGCTACAATACCGTGAACCGTGAACTATACCTAAATATTAAAATCAAGAACATCTTTTCTGACTACATATTATTATTACCTCTATTCCTAAAAGAAATTATGTAACGTAAACGCGGTTGAAGTTAAAATGCGATAGCACATAACTTCCGCAAGTTTTCCTTCAAGAAAATTGAATATTCATGGTGAAAAATATTCTCCTTTATTAACCTAGATTCAAAATGGATAATCACTAATTATATTAATTAATTTAAGCCTCAATAGCTCAACGGTTATAGGAGTGGACTGAATTCCGAAAGGTCGGCGGTTCAAACCCCAGCCGTCGCACTATTGTCGTGCCCACTCCTAGCACAAGCTTTACGCTTAGAGCCTGTAGATTTCCTTCACTGTTAAAGCAAGTGATATTTCATTGATTAAAACACATAATATAACTCCGAAAAAGTAGAAGTACGTGCTCAGGATCGAACCCTGGATTTCCACCCCCCTCTTCCCCCCCCCCACCCGAACAGGAGGCTGACGTCTTAATCATTAGACTTTTCATCTCAGTAGTTACTTATACTATACTAAATTATGCCCGCGACTCCGTCCGCGTGGATTTAGGTGTTTAATAGTCCCGTGGGAACTATTTGCTTTTCCGGGATAAAAACTTGCCATAGTCAATTTCCGGGACGTATGCTACCTCTGTATAAATTGGTTTAACGGATAGACCCTTAAGAGTCCCGTACTACCTACTTTGATTTCGCGGGATAAAAGAAGCCAGCTATGTCCATCCCCGGGATGTAAGCTAACTCTGTACCAAATTTCGTTTGGTACAGAGAGAGACAGAGTACGGCGGTTGAGCCGTGAAAAAAGAGCAGACAGACAGACACACTTCCGTATTTATAATATTAGTATGGAATTGTAAAGTCACATACGGAACCTTTTTATGTGCTACAGAAATAAAATATGATAACCTTTGTTTGTAAATATTGTCGCATAACAATATCTCATACTTGTACATTCAATTCAATATTATAGATCTAGGAATCCCCAGGAGTCGCCGTAAAGGTATGATTTGAAATCGCTATTGTATATTGTATATCGGATAGGTAGGATTGGTAGGTAGGTATATAAGTCTCTGGGGTGTTCATTTTGTTCGAAGCTTCAGGATAAGAGATAAATTTCTTTGACGAAGAAACTCGAAGTATGGAAGTTAAGAAGTGATATAAATGTCACCGCATTTCTTATAAGGATCCAAAGTCGAAGGACGTCTCCGATATTCGAACACGTAAAAATCGTACTCGCCGACTTAAACAGTTTTCGCACAGGTGGTCTTATATGTTTACATGCCGTAATATACAAAGGTTTTCGGGAAAACACTATATATTGGAAAAACAAAGATCTTTTTCTTCTACTTCTTACTCCCCTATACTTATTATAGGTTATCCGTCATTACCTCATTTTGATTTGGCCCATGGTAGTCTGCAGGAGATACTAGTACATGACGGTACTACATATTGTCTTAGAACATGCCTCAAATAACTAACTGACTTAGCTCGTTTGATGGTCAAAATTATTTTTCACGGCGTTGGTTGGAACGGTATCTAACCGATATCGGATCGTATTATTAAATACGATCTTATAACGAATTGTTTCATCTCGTAATGGACTAAGAGCCAGCGCGTGCCCAGACCTTCCTTATTTTATAAACGCTGAAAGTTTTTCTGCGTATCGTGCCCAACACAGGGAGGAACGAACAGTGATTATGAAGTTTGGATCATAGTGGCTTTGCAAGATGATAGCTAATAAAGATGTAAACAATCTTACGTCAAAGTATAAAGCCTAACTTCCCTTTATTTTCTTTGAAATAGTATTAGCAATCATGTCATGCATTGCCAGACACATAGTATCGTGGTAACCCCCAGCCAGACGCCCTTAAAGCTTGAAAGGTGTCTGGCAGGGGGTTGCCACGCCTGTTTACATGTTTTTAAACCTTTATTAGCTATTATCTCCCATAGCCACCATGATCAAAACTCCGTAGTCGCTGATCGTCGCTCCCAGTGTTGGGGACTAGGTATACGCAGAGAACCTTTTACTTTTTTTTAAATAACGAAGATCTGGCACGCGCTGTCTCTCACTCTATAAGCTAAGCTTCTGACACGCCGGCTTCGACAATAATGTCTGCGTACATTTTTACAAGGAAAGTTTTATGTACGTTGTTAGACTGAGTTGAAGATTTAATAAGATTTTCTTAGGACTTCGCTCGCACGTGTCTGAAGAATGTACACAAGGCACTAACAATGTTGCTCGCAAGTTTGGAACTTACTTGAATCTGTCTCTTTTCTCGCCTAATTGAACCAGCTTTGACAACACTCCTCGAGTACGGAAAATACTCATATCTAACAACTCATAAATACTGCAAGAATGCAAAAGTACCTATATCTGTTTATCCGTCTAGCTTTCTGTTATCTTTTAACTGCCAATGCGTTTAACCGATTTTGACGAGTTTTAAATTATTATTTAGATGTGGTTCGGACAGAGTAAGCTTGCATTCGGGAGAGCAACAGGCTACTTATTATCCTCGAAAATCTAAGAGTTCCCACGGACTTTATAAAAGACTAGGGAGTGCCCGCGGCTTCGCCTGCGTGGATTTCGATTTTTTTAAAGTCTTTCATTTTCCGGGATAAAAAGTAGCCTATGTCCTTCCCCGGGATGTATCCCAAGTCTGTACCAAATTTCATTAAAATCGGTTCAACGGTTGGGTTGAAAACGTAGCAGACAGACAGACAGACATACTTTCGCATTTATAATATCAGTATGGAAGTATGGATTTAAATCCACGCGGATGAAATTGCAGGCATTAGGTATCTAGTAGGCTATACGTATATTATGATTAATATTGGTATATCCAATGTCACCCGAGCAAAGCCGAGCGGATCAACTAGTATAACATAACACATTAAATTGCATTTTCTTTCCACTCGCTTACGCTAATTGAGTGCCTCTTCAATTAAATTGCAGTCTACAGTACTCGGTAGTCAGTTGCAGGTGTGCAGATAAGGCACGTAGACTAATAAGGTTTACTCTATATACTTAGTTATTGAGTACTCAATGAAGACATTACGTGACGTGATTAAATTATACATGGTTGATGAGTAAAATACCTATTATACTTATATCATGTACCGCCATGATGATGCTCGCGACTTTGTCTTCGTGGATTTAGGTTTTCTGAAACTCCCATGGGAACTCTAATTTTTTAGTATAAAAAGTGCCTATGTCCGTCTCCGGGATACAAGCTATCACTGTAATTATCATCAAAATCACTTACTTTAACTAAAGATTTTGATAATAAGTTAAGCGGATGAGCCCTTTTTGGTTATATTATTACAATATTACATTTCATAACAACATTGTTGTTGTTTTTAACCGACTTCCAAAAAAGGAGGAGGTTCTCAATTCGTCGGAATCTTTTTTTTTAGACAAAGAAAATAGGTTCAATTAAAAAGAATCTAAAAATAAGTTTAAAATTGCGTCTATTTTAGAAAAAATAAAAACAGCACACACACAATATACTTAAGTACTACATACTTATAAAATGAAGTGGTAGTTTGATAGTAATAGGATAAAATGTCACGTGCTAAAATGTCATCCGCAGTTGACCAGCGTGGTAGATATTGCCAAATCCTTCTCATTTTCAGAAGACTATGCCTACATAGTCTGTTCTTATTCTAAGGTATATTTTCGAACGATGAAAAGCCATACGCCTTGCAATCATATTGGACTACATATTATTTGTTTTGCGTTTACTGTACCAGCAAGGAAGCACGTGGTGTTTGAACATAATATCATATTGTGGTTGAGACAGACAATGCCCCGCTCGGTCATATTTAACGCTCGACTAAAGAGATCACTTGTTACACTAACTCATCTTAAATTAATAAAAATAAAAATGGGTACTTTGAAATTTTAGCCGCCTGAGTTGAGATAGTTCTTCATAGCGCGAGTTTTGTGGAGTGGTCGAGGTTTTTCATTACTTTTTCAATATGGCCGCCGGGTGCGGGAAATAAAACAGAGTTATTGCGGCCTGGATTGTATCAGAAACAAAGATGAACTTTGTTTCAAACACTCGTGAAGATGTAATCAAGATGGAATGTTTTTTGTATAACAATTTTTTTATTTTAATTTTTATCATCTATCTTCGTCTGCGGCTTTCGCGAATATGAAAACATTGAACACATTGAAGCATTCAAAAAGAAAGAAACTAAAACATAAGTAAAAAAAAATCTAAAATAGTTTGAACTAATTTTGAATCTCAACCAACAATGTTCAGGGGACGACGCCGCGCGGCGGCCTGAAATCTGTTGCACTATTGTACCTAACTACCTATTCCTGGTACTAGTTTTACGCTAATTTAGAGGGAAAAGGTTATTATACCTGTTGTTTAAATAAAACATGACGTCTAAAATATTCCTTAAAAAACAGTCAAATGAAATACTTTGAGATTTTAATTCAATGCCACACCTGTAAAGACCTTGAACTTTAGAGACTCCTAAAAAGAAAACCAAGAGCCTTTATTTTTCATTCAAGTTATAAATGGTGTGTTATTCTAACAATTCATAATACACTTTGCAAAATTAACTTCGCATTCAAATAATAACTTTCGCTTTTTATTTCACTTAACAAAGCCTTCGCCCGCTAAAAGAATTTGTAAGAAATAATTTGGAAATTCTTTCACGTGTTAATTAATTTATAGCCAGTGATTTTATGCGAGCTTTCTTTCGAAAACACACAGCTATTTATATAAGAAACTTAAAAATAAGGTGGCCCTTTGGTATTTTTTTTTCATGTTTTTATAATATATATTTTCTTCATGTTCACTTCATCTTCAGTTTTTTGTTCTCCAGACCGAATTTCAGTCACAACAGCTAAACTACGCAGGATATATATTATAATGCACAAGTATCCGCGCAAACATAATAGCACTCAGTCAGTCCGAAATGACTGGAACAGATCAGCTGCACGAGCACCAGTTTATGGGTCTCCGAAGCAGTGCAACATGTCCATCCATCAGCCTGTAAGCGTCCACTGCTGGACATAGGCCTTTCCAAGAGCGCGCCACCAAACACGGTCCTCCGCCTTCCTCATCCACCCGCTCCCCGCCACCTTCTTCAGGTCATCGGTCCAGCGGGCTGGAGGTCGTCCTACACTGCGCTTACCGGTACGCGGTCTCCACTCCAGAACACGTCTGCCCCAACGGCCGTCGGTTCTGCGACAGACATGGCCTGCCCATTGCCACTTCAGCTTGCTAATCCTTTGAGCTATGTCGGTCGCTTTTGTTCTCCTGCGAATTTCCTCGTTCCGGATTTTATCCCTGAGAGTAATACCCAACATAGCTCGCTCCATAGCGCGCTGAGCGACTTTTAGTTTGTGGACGAGGCCAACTGTCAGTGTCCACGTTTCAGCTCCATACGTCATCACAGGTAGGACACACTCATTAAAGACCTTAGTCTTAAGGCTTTGCGGTATCGACGATTCGAACAACATGTCCAACTTTCCAAATTTTAGTTGGCGCAGAAAAATCCAATCACTTTTTTCTGGTCTCGAACCCGGGACTTCATGACTCACGGCAGAATAAGCTAGCACTATAGCTATCAGTGTACCTAACTTTGAGCCTGGTAAAATACGAACCACCTGTACAATAAATCAGTACTGTAAATTTTGCCGGCCAAACATAATTCAGATCTGCCTCAACAGGGTCTGTTTATCTGCCTTATCTACGGCGCCGGGCCAATTAACCTAGAAACCGTGGGATCCTCATAATTTAATACACTAAAGGGCATTTTATACGCCGCCGCAGCGTAAAGGCAACAATGAAACGAACAGGGCACTCGCACCTCCACTCACCCTTGTTGTTTCGGTAGAGGGAAGATAAAAGTTGTGATTCTCTTAAAATATATGACGATGGAAATAACTTGAGACATTACTTTTTTTACGAAATTAAAAATTAGAGAGTAGAGTGAATAGGCACCGTATATAGGCAGGCTTGAACTCCTAAGTCTAATCATGCATCATCAAATTATATCATCTCCTAATGTTTGGTGTGATTGAGGCAGTCAAGCGCAAGCCTTAACAAATTTAAAAAAATCTTTAGTAGTTAAATTCAGTACAGCACACTGTATTTAACTACTAAAGAAACTACTCCGCCTGGACAAAGGTAAACTTAGGAAGGTGGTGGGACTCATAACAGGGCATAGCCCACTAAACAAACACCTTTTCGTTATAGGTGTTACCGACAGTCCTCTGTGCAGGGCCTGCATGGAGGTCGATGAAACACCGACGCACGTGCTCCTGGAGTGTGCAAGCGTGGCAGAACATCGAGAACGCCATCTGGGATCCCCAACCTCACTTCATGAAGCCCTCGGCAACCTGGGCGGTCTACTTGGCTTCTGGAGCGAGCTTGGATGGCTGGAGTGAAGACTTCGGCGGGGAGGGGCAACGCACGCACAACAGACGGAAACGTTTAAGTGCGGAAACCAGCCCAGAGAGAAGAAGAAGAAGAAGAAGAAGCACACTGTACAATAAATTGAAATCCTGATTCCCAGGAAATGAAGCAAGGAATGATAGGAAGGATGATAGGGGCCAGCGACTTTCCAAACATTGATTTTGCGAGCTGCAACTCTTTTTTAGGGTTCCGTAGTTGTATAATATGCCAGCTTGCATTTTAATTTTGATAGCCCTTCTATATTTATTAACTTAGTCACTGAAATAGATACATACAAGTAGGTACACTGGAAGAGGTGTGCTAAAATGACAGTTATTTTTTGTGCCGGTTTGAAGCGCCCCACCGAGCGTACCGAGAATTAAAATTGATACTTTCTGTCAAATAGTCTTCATGCTGATACTATACAGTTGTCTCATTACAAACATTTAGTTCCGAGTACGCTCACTGCTGGTGTCAGCACCCAAATGGCGAAAATTAAGTTACTCCAAAAACATGTCGGCAACCGCAGGTTCAGCATAGTTATACTTGTATCAGTAGTCAGTGAATTTAATCAAACCTATCGTCTAAAGGACATCAAGAGTCTTATTCAAGTAGCTGTATAAATCCATCACTAAAATGGCAAGAAACAACAGTGTTCAGCTTCGTTTAACAATCTAATCTCGATACAAAGTCAAATTATATTATTATCGCGTGATTTCTCCTCACAGGAAGCGGGAATACTTCGTGTGGATCAAACTGAAATGAAATATAAAGCCATTGGAGTGTAACATGAGATCAGATTGTGTTTTATGCTCAGACGTGTTAAGTGAATTTGAAGTTCACTTGCCCCGAGGTAGTACGAGTCATTTAGAAACACTTTAACAGGGCTCTCTCCATCACTTATCCATACGATCGTAGTTCCAATTTCATTTTAATATTAAGCTACCAAAGTCCATGAAATTTTGCAGACATATTCTAGAAACTAATATATATGCCTGTGGTGTTTTAGATTTTTCTAAAAATATGTAGTTTTAAAATTACAGGGGCTCAAAGATTTGTATGTGAATTTTTAAGACCGCGTAACTTTGAAACCGAATATTTTAACGGAAATCTGGAAACCACAGGCATAGATATTAGTTCCCGGAACGTTTCCACAAAATTTTATTGAGTATGATTGGTTTAATATTCCAATGAGAGACGAACTACGTTTGTATGGAGCGAGTGACGGAGAGACCCCTCTTTCCCTCTGCGTGATATCTCTCACTTTCGTGACCCCTATCAATAAGTAGTACAACAGCAGTTTAAGTTGGACAATAATGCCATAGTGCACAAATAATGCAGTGACGATTAAGTGTAATAGGCATCTTCTAGGCAAGAGTACTCCATGAAACATCTACACATCGGCCTAACTTCAGCATGCTGGCATGCTACGGACATTATTATCTAACACCTTGTATAAAGCTCAAAATAACTCTCTCAAATTGTTTTATAATAATACAGTCCCTAGTGATCAATCAATTAAAATTAAGCTCCATTGAAAAATTGTTATAGTTGAAACTTGAAAACAAAACAGAGACAATAGAAAAAACTGGATTTCAAAAAATTAACCACCGCGATGAAATAGTTTTTCAATAACGAGAGTTTTGTAGAGTGGTCGAGTTTTTCATTACTTTTTCAATATGGCCGCCGGGTGCGGGAAATAAAACAGAGTTATTGTGCTCTGGATTATATCAGAAAAAGTACGACCTTCTCGGCAATGACGTGTTTAGTAAATTAAAGCCTGGAACGCATACTAGCTAATATTCTAAGTATGTCCGTCTGTCTGTCAGAGCCTTCCGAGTTTATGAATATGACATAATTATAATAACTTATAACTAAACTAAACGAAATCTAAGCAGTCCGACTCGAAGCAATCTTGTCTATCCTACCGCTAGAGTGTTTTTCTAAATTGCGAAGCCAGAAGATTGCAAATAAGGTCTTGAATGAAGCAAACCTACGAGGCTGAGGGAACGAAGGGGGGGGGAAGTGATGAGCGAAGTGAGCTAAACCATGTAGCCCATTTAAAAAAATTGATCTTCAGTCATCATCATCCTCTACGTCATTAAATCCCACAGGAGAGGTCTTCTATGTATTAGAGTTATTTATTGTTCAATATGTATTTTTCCATCATTTTCTTGCATTGCTACTGATGGAGTGGGAGACGAAGAACGATACAGTAGACTCTTCCATACAATTTGTCATAAGTCTCAATACCTCAACGGTTAAAAGAGTGGACTGAAAACCAAAAGTGCGATGGTCCAAGTGTGGTGCGTCCGATGCACTATTGTCGTATCTACTTACTCCTAGCGCAAGCTTGACGCTTAGTTGGAGGAGAAAGGGGAATATTAGTCATTAAATATGGCTAATATTCTTTTATGGAACAGTTGCTTTTTTTGTGGTATAAAACTGCTCTTGACGTAACAAAATCAACGAAGCAGAGGAAAATAATTGGGATCATAAAGTTGCTCACGTCACTGCAATCATACAAGCAAAAGTCCAATATTATTTTTTTGGAATTTGGCTTGTTTCCATGCATATTATTAAATTAAAAAATATGAAATATGATTACATTGTTTTCCTTTTGCATTATTTGCATTAAATTCAGGTGAGAGATGGAAAGTAGGTCGCGAGTGCACTACGTCAAAGAGATAAATACATATGAAGCAACAGACTTTATAATAAGGCGTCAAAAAACGCGCCCCCACCTAATGATTAGATGATTAGCTGCTAAAATTAATGATCAATTTATCTGTAATAGGTCAACAATTTACTTCGCAACATTGGAATTCATCAAAGAGTAGGTACCATATAATCTATACTAATAAATAAAATTGGAGTGTCTGTCTGTAATTTCGAAATAACTACCGCATATTAAGGTCATATGGTTATTTGAACGATACTATAACTGAATCACACGTTTTTAAAATTTTTGTCTGTCTGTCTGTCTGTCTGTCTGTCTGTCTGTCTGTCTGTTTGAAAAGGCTAATCTTGGGAACGGCTGAACCGATTTTGACGGGATTTTCACAGACAAGTAGAGAATTGACCAGGGAGTAACATAGGCTACTTTTTTAGCCGACTTTCAAAAAGGGAGTTGTGTTTTTCTACCTATGTACACCGAAATCTCCGAGATTTCTGAACCGATTTGCGTCATTTCTTTTTTAATCGATAGAGGAACTTTGCGACATTGTTTCATAAAAAATTTGGAGTCCAACTCCTCAATCCTGATGCTGCAGGGGATCTGACCAATCCACGCGGGCGAAGCTGCGGGCATCAGCTAGTATTTGATAAATAACATCGCTACTAAGTAAGTAATTGATAGATTTCAGAATTTAGATCAATCGATTGTCTGTCAGCGGGCTGTATCTCGTGAACGTAAAAAGTAAATGTAAAAGGTAAAGAGTAAAAAAAAAAATAAAAAAATGCAATTTTTTGTACAATAGTACAGAACCCTTCGTGTGTGAGTTCAACTCGTACTTGACCGTTTTTAACTTCTTGACAAAAAGGGAAACGGGGAAGTTCCCTGTTCGAAAGGTCAGAGTAGGATGTTTTGCATGCTCTAGTAACATGAGATATCCCTGTACTGTGTAATATCAGCCAACAATAAAGTGCACTGTGATGTACAGTTTTTCTTCAAAGATAGCCTCCTGGCCGGTAATGAAACGCAAACTCACCTGAGTGCTATGAAGTTGAAAGAATTTCAACCTTAATATTATTGACATTAAAGTTATTTATGCGTGAACACTTTTATGTATTGTGTGGGTTCTTACACGTGTAAGTGACTACTGTAAAAAGATTACGAGCATTGTGTCTTCTGTATCATAACTTCTGCCATGAAACTTTGGAAAAACATTATTTTCAGAATAAATGAGAATCGCTTAAAACACTTGTATACTATGTATTAACTACCTTCTTAACATTTTCTGAAATCTTATTTTTTTGTGTTTTTCATACCCATATTTACATACCCACCACCTCCTTTTTGGAAGTCAATTAAAGATAAAACAATTGGTTAATTAAAAAGTTTATTATTTTATATCCATACTGATCCATACTTACCTAATATGCGAAATTTTATTGTGTCTGTTTGTCTGTCTGTTGTCACGGGCCACGGCCCTGATGAAATTTAATACAGAGGTAGCATCCCGTAGACGTACATAGCTACATTTTGTCCCGGAAAATCATCGGAAAAGAATTTTCTCGGGGTTTATAAAAGTATAAATCCACACGGACAAAGTCGAAGACATCGTCTATTTCGCATACCTAAGCCTATGTAAAATTTATCAGCGAGTAATAAAACATCGGAGAACGCTTTGAATTATAAAACCTACTTTTTTAGGGATTGCATTCGTTTACTTTTTATCGGTGCTAGATCGCTGTCGTCCCTATCATGAATATTCTATACCCCTGAAGAAAGGTTTAGTGAAATTTTATGTCTTTACCCATATCAAGTGTAACTGAATTCATATAACTTCCTTTGTTCTCGAATATAGTAAAGATCGAGAATATTTTACATGTATTTCACAAAAGGAACATTTATGAAATCACTTGGATTAAACTAAATACTTAGTTTCAATATGGTGATTCCATATACAATTTTTAAAAATAAATTCCAAATAAATTAATATAATATCAAGACTAAGTAAGTACCTATAGGTACTTTGAACAAAATGAAGTTTAAATTACCCGAATTACCTAATGTAGTAGAAACTACTCGATAATGTTTCAAGCATTATGCTTTTAAAACAGACTTACGTTAAATTTCACTAAGCTTCGCTGCTGCCGGGTGCCATAATGGTATTTGAATTGTTAATGTTTATGCTTGACCTCTTTGGCGCAGCTATATAAGAATTTAACCTCGTAAATAAGGGATCAGAGTTTGATTCTCGAGCACGTCACATTAATAATTTGCTGAAAATTTCTGCCTTGACTGAAAGTAAGATTTCGTAGCCAATCTCAATGCTGAAAACTTTGTTTTTCAAAGCCTATGAAACCTATAATGATAAGTTTAAAATAGATACTTAATAAAATGATTTTTTTTTCTCAATTTTCTCTTTCAGTAGGTACCCTGACTCGGTATAGTTATCTACTATTCTTTTTGGCAAAAGTATAACCAGGTGCTCTTTTATTTTCAGGCCTATTCGAGACCGAGGGCGTCCGTATACCAGGAACTGAGTGCGACTACCAGTTCAGCCGATCCGGTAACAAGCCGACCCACGGCCGGTTATACAGCCCGCAATACCCGTCCATTTACCCCAACAATGTGCGCTGCTCATATCATTTTCATGCCAGGTACTTTACTTTTTTTAAATTTATACACACTGCAAACAGATCTGCTGGCAAGTGTTGATTCAACCAAAGTTAGAGAGTGCTTACCTTATTCACTCTAGACTTAAAAGTACCTATCTATATTAAAAGGGAAGATGCCTGAAGGGTGTTTCATATCCTAACAGTACGGATGAGAATCGAGGAAGCAAATAGTTTCGTACGTGTCGGTGGCATTCTGACTACCTTCAGCTATAATAGACCATGAAGATGCCTTGCGGTATTTATTCAATGACAGTTTAGCGCTTGCCAGCGATCTCACTTGGAAATTTCAAATATTCTAATGATAGTGCACATAATGAGAACGAAAAACAAAATTCATTGAGATTGCTAAAGGTTATTGAGATAATATATTGGGTTACATCAAGCTTATTTTATGCCCAAGAAAAGCAAAACAGCTACCTCCATGAAAAGTAAAAAAGTTTCATTTTGAAAAATCAGGGATGTGATGTAGTTTTGACTTCATGATTCCCTTGAGCCCGGTCTCGAATAGCAATTCATCATATGCTTTGAGAAATGTCGCAACGGAATTTATTCTCATAAATATATCTAAAGCTAGCCAAGAAAAAAACTCAAGAAAATATTGAAAAATCGGTTGATTTGTTGTCTACAATACAAACACAATGAGTACATGTCTTTTATACTGCCCACCATGTGTTGCGACTCGTGTTCCACCTAAGTCAGAAACTTTCACACAAGTGTCAACCACAACTGTATAAAGTTTCAACTCAATTGAATAGACGATGCGCGACTGCTTAGATAACGGACAAACAAACAAAGACGCAAAAATTGATTACTTTTTACATTAAAGACAACTTAATCAGTCCAGTGGATTCGAAGCAAATTGGCTGTGAGTTGTGACAGTCTACAGATAGATAAACAGACAGACAGACAGATGCACACGAGTGATCAGATAAGGGTTCCTTTTTCATACGTGCGTAAGAAAGGCACATAAATTTATTGATTCTATGTATTTTGTTCCCAATAAAAATAAATCGGTTATTGTTATCATATTCGTATCAGAACCAGTCAAGTATATTAAATGTCCTGCCTATCTATAAAGGACAATGATGATGCTTGATTTAATCCAATGTACTCGCGATCTTTGCCCTTATATCGTAAAAATGAAATGTAATACAGGTCTTGTCATTTTCAGGCCAAAGGATCGCGTGAAGGTAGTTTTTGAAGAAGTCTCCCTACAGAAGGGGGATATAAGGTGCGTAGCGAAATTCTATTTGTCAGCCTCGCTTGGCGTCGCTTCGCTTCATTTATGCTTCAATATGAATATTGAATTTGATATTGAGTGAGTGGGTACCTCTTGCCTTGTTGAAATTTTGAATTTAAATGTTACCACGTTTCGACGGAAATATAAATCCATAGGAATTTCGGAAAATACTTGATGTTATGAAATAAATCTCTAAATTCAAAAAAATGTACATAATTAAGTATATCTGTTATTAAAACAAACTATATTATAGTTACAATACCGTAACATTATACTTAACTGTGAAGGCTACACTATTAACTAACTTCTTATTTTTGAATGAAAACATTAAATAAGTAATGGGTTTTCGCTGTAACCACCAATCAAAACTTCTATTATAATAATATTCCGTTTTTCCACTAACTGTATCTACAAAATTGGAAACAACGCTATGGCTAAAAGTTATCTGACAGTTTCAAGACAAAGTTTAACGCGGAGATAATAATTTCAATTTCCAAAGCTTGAAGTGTTTACAAAAAACGAGTTTTAGAATATTTCTTATAAAAATATTAAGGGAGATACAATCGTGGCAACCCCCTGCCAGACACCCTTAAACTGGTAAACTTTAAGGGTGTCTGGCAGAGGGTTGCCACGACTTTTAAGTGCCTGGAAATGCATGACGTAATTATTTCTAATACTATTCCGAAGAAAATATAAAAAACTTACACTTGACGTAAGATTCTTTACATCTTTGTTACCTGTTATCGCACAAAGCTAACATGATCCAAACTTCATAGTTTCTGATTATTCTTCCCTGTGTTGGGGATAATGCGCAGAGAAACTTTCAGCTTTTCACACTAATATTATAAAGGCGAAAGTTTGTGTGTGTGTGTGTGTGTATGTGTGTGTGTGTGTGTGTATGTTTGTTACTCCTTCACGCAAAAACTACTGGACGGATTTGGCTGAAATTTGCAATGGAGATAGATAATATCCTGGATTAGCATATAGGCTACTTTTTATCCCGGAAAATCAAAGAGTTTTCACGGGATTTCTAAAAATCTAAATCCACGCGGGCGAAGCTGCAGGCATCAGCTAGTATAAAATAACGAAGGTCTGGCTCTCGCTGACTCTCTCTCTATAGGTATATTGTGTACGCACTTCTAAGTTTCCAATTAATTATGTACATGAAAACAATATACACTTAATTCTAATAGTAAATAATATCAGCTGTGTCAAACAATGCTTTCAACACTTTGCATTTGCACAGTAGTACCAGAATGCTCACTTGCATTAATGAGCTCAACTATTCCACATATACTTGTTTAATTAAATGCATAACCCATCGCTACGGTATATAATTGAATTTACATTCCAATGTATTCTCGTTTGAATCGTATTGTGACATCTTGTGTTATTTGGAGCATTGATAATTTAGTGCTCAAAGATGATAATTAGGGGAGAGTGGGGCTAAAATTGTTACCGTGATCGGTTAAGTTGTTCCGATTGAAATAGAGAAGACACTTATTCAAACAATAATATGTATTATTTAATCTCCTGTTTTAAGACGACCACTTCTCTATTAATATTAAGTAATTTATCCCTGCGCTTTTTTACAATCTTTTTTCTAAATTATAAGATTTAAAACCTTTTAACATTTTATCTATAAGAATTTATTTAACCTTTTTTTAACCTGACATTTTTTAGAGACTTTTATGCCAACCCATTGTTACACACTGAATCTAAAACTATAAAATCCGAGAGAATCACTAACAATTAATACACATTACATATTATTGTACCAAAAACTGTCTTTTAACAATCGATGTTGTTTTTTACAGTTTATTAAAGGGTGTTCAGTAAAGATAGTACAAGTGTAAATTAAAAATTGATAACACCCCCGACAAGTGAAAGTTACAGTAATTAGAAAAGAGCTGATGACTTTCAAACGGCTGAACCGATTTTCTTGGATAACAGCTAAAAACACTCTCGATCAAGCCCTCTTTTTGGGTCTGGGGTTAAAAATTATTACAACTTTAATCAATAAAATATTTAACATTTACTGATTCACTAAAAATTAAATCTTATTTTCGTTGCCGAATTATGAAATCTATAAATTAAATTGTTCTGACCAGTTTGAGAATATAAAAGTCACTTGGCAAATTATGTATAATTTTAACGAGAGGTAGGTATTTCCCATGGTATCCATTTATTAAAGCCTACTAACCACAGATAACGCTGACCGCCACCACAATAGTACCGCGTACTGCGTAGACCTCTCTTACTCTGAAAATTGTACCTATTTGGTATATAACTTAAATTATAATTGGTAAATAATTATAATTTACATATTCCTAATTGCGATAAGTACCTACAGTAAGAAAAGTATAACTTACTAAATTACGTACGTTTGTTGTTACGTACGTTGTTGTTACTAAATTAGGGATATTGAACGTAATTTTAGGATCAAACACATTCTAGATTCGAGCAAAATAAAACTGAAATGTTATCCAAATTGCTCTCTGCCGTACTTTGATTCATTAACCAGTATCAAACGAGATCCAAAAAGAAATCAATTTGATTAGATTACTTTGATTAAGCTACAAATTCTACAACTGTGTCCGATGCAACGGCGAATCTCCGAGTTTCAAATCTGCAATTTAATGGAATCGGTCGTATGTTGGACAAATAGAGAACGTATCTCTCTGCGTCAATTCCTCATTACTGAGGGTCGTGATTCTTCCATTATTCATATTATAATGGTAGAGTTTTCTTACGATGATAAGTTATTCTTGCGTTAAGTTTCCTGATACGTCCGGAATTGAGAACTTATCTATGTCTTAAAACGTTATTAAATAACCATACCTCATTTCAAATTAAACTAACAGATCAAAAATTAAAAAAAAATCGCATCTCACTTAAATTAGATAACTCATTAACGTACGAGTAAGTCAGTACTGCTCATTCTTTTTTTAACCCCCGACGCAAAAAAGGGGTGTTATAAGTTTGACGTGTGTATCTGTGTATCTGGCTGTGGCATCGTAGCTCCTACACTAATAAACCGATTTTAATTAAGTTTTTTTTTGTTTGAAAGGTGGCGTTCTTAGCTATAATCCAAGAAAATCGGTTCAGCCGTTTGAAAGTTATTAGCTCTTTTATAGTTATTGTAGCCTTCACTTGTGGGGGGTTTTATAATTTTTTTATGTACACTTGTATTTATACTTTTTATTACGATAGCAAAAAAACGAAAGAAGAAGGTTACCATGGGTGGCCTTATGAGTTCGTTTCCTTTGCAAAGCGGGGCCGAGGCGACTAGATTTCAGTTATTTTTGCATGCCCCTCGTTCGAAGTTCATTCGTCAGAGTTTAATGAAGTTAATATTTGATCTTATTTGCAGTTGCTTGCGCCGGGCGGACATCATCAAAGTGTTCGATGGCAGGGACACCAACTCTCCGGCGATCGCCATGCTGTGTAATGAGCTTACAGGTAATTTAATTTATGTTAGACACTTTGATAGGGAAGACATAGTTAGGCTGAACTAATTTGTCGTGACGCTCTTTACTAGTAGCACAACCCCGACACTTCTTACAAGCGAAAGATTTAATCACCTTACATCTATAGTGCCTACGCGACAGGTTGAGATGGTAATCGGGGTATGAGATGGGGGACGCCCCGCACACCCGCACGATTTCTCTTAAAGGCAAATCACAAAATATAATGTAATGACACTAATATTATGAAGGCGAAAGTTTGTATGTGTATGTGTGTGTGTGTGTGTGTGTGTGTGTGTGTGTGTATGTTTGTTACTCCTTCACGCAAAAACCACTGGACGGATTTGGCTGAAATTCAGAATGGAGATGGATAATATCCTGGATTAGCACATAGGCTACTTATTATCCCGGAAAATCAAAGAGTTCCCACGGGATTTCAAAAAACCTAAATCCACACGAACGAAGTCGCGGGCGTCAGCTAGTCCACTATAAATAGCTTATCAAATTACCTCAAACAGGTATACCATTATCGTTAGCTTCTATCAACGAACTTGCAAAGTTAGAATAAATGTACCATGAAGATTAAAGATACGCTGGGGTTTCCATACAGAACACTTTTTAGAAGCGCTGAAACAATTTTTCACTGTGACATTTATTGAGCACCGTTGCCTTGTAAGTGCCTTTAGACAAGACGACAGTTTTGACTCTCTCTGTCGCTGCAGTGTCTCCTGCGGTTTTGTAAATTACACGTTCAAGTTGCAAGTTCTTTTACACATTTTCAGCTCCCTCAGGCAATATCATACTTAAAATAAAAATTGGCAGTATTGAAAAATTTCTTTAAAGCGACTTTAATTATTATTATATGCGTTCATTTTAGTATGCCTTTACACTGTTTCGATGTTCGATGTTCTGACAAGCTGCTTAAAGCAATCGTAACCTTACTTACCTACTGGGTTTAAGGGAGATCAGGATTACGCATTGATTTTAAAAGTTTACCCATCGCGACTTTTTGCAGCGATACAGCCGCGATGCATCGCTGGCCTGTGTGCTTTTACCCACGATTCTGTATCGCTATTATTGCGTTTCAAAATCGCGTTTACGATACGCACTATAACTGTATCGCTACAAAAAGTCGCCGTGGGTAACGTCCTTAAAAAATGTCGTCAAGTGCAAAGGCTGCTTTATGTAAGGCACTCACGGAAGAGTTGAGTTCAATATAAACTCTTATATCTACAAAGCAAGCTTTAACAATCCATCATGCCGAGCTACGGAGTTACCTGCTTTACTTGCAGCAATCTCTCGTTTTACGTAGGAATAGGTACTATTAGGGTACCGTATTCGAAGAGTGCTAACGGGACCCTTCGAGACGACAACCTAGTGGTTAAGACGTCTGTCTCATATTCGGAAGGTCGGAGGTTTAGTCCCCACCTCTGACTTTTCGGAGTTATACTGCATTTTTAGCAATTAAAATATCACTTGATGTAACGGTGAAGGAAAAGATCGCGAGGAAACCTGTATGCCTGAGAGTTCTCCATCAACCCAAACCTGGCCTGCGTAATGGATTACTATCATGCGATGGGTTGATCATGATGATGATGGTACAAAGTTTATTAGAGATGCCACAAAATTAAAAACCAGCCAAGTGCGAGACTCGCGCACTGAGGGTTCCGTACTCGGGTATTTTACGACATTTTGCACTATAAATCAAAAACTATTATTTATAAAAATAAATAAAAATCTGATTTAGAATGTAGGTACAAGTAAGTGATCCTACAAGGGTTCCTTTTTTCCTTTTGAAGTACGGAACCCTAAAAATCGAACGTATCTACCTAGATTAGTTGAACATGATTTCGAGAATCACTGAGCGATAATAAAAACTTATGAATATACGTTGTTTCGATAAGCTTTGTTGAAATTGTAATGTTTCCCCTATTCCGCGCTATTCAATTTTATGCCGCCGCTATTCCCTTTCATACATATGAAATGAATTATTCCTCAGCAATATACTTGGAAACCGCGATTTCATTGTAACTATTCGATCGATGGCTGGGAAATGGAGAGTTTTATTCGTACACCCGTCAGTCCTTGGTTGTAGACTGAGTTCTGAATGAATAATGCGGTGTCAAGGTAAAATCTAGTTTTATGGAGGTTCATCGTCATCGTCATTTTAAACCTATAGACGTCCACAGCTGGGCATAGGTTCTTTTGATGATTTCCGCACGTCGCGGTTTTGCGCTGCCTGACGGCTCCCTACGACGCGTTTAATGTCGTTCCACCTAGTGGCGAGCAAACGCCATTAAACGAGAGTAGCCCATTGCCACTTCAGCTTCGCAACTCTGGTCGAACTCAACAAATTCTCGTGACTCTGGTCCTACTACGAATTTCCTCATGTTCGATTTGATCACGTAAAGGGACTCCAAACATAGCTTTCACCATTGCTCGCTGAGTGTCTCTTAGCTTTCTTATGAGGCCCAGAGTTAGCGACCATGTCTCTAACTATGGGTTCGGTTCATGGTGGTAGGTATTCTGGGCAGGTAGGTATGCTTGTGATCTGGAAATGTAGACATAGTTCAAAGACAAAGCCTAGAATTACGAGGAGGGGTGCGAGAGGGAAGTGCGGTCAGCAATCACGTCTCTACCGACGTGAACCGCAAACAATCAGGGTAGGTTCTGTAGGGTTTTTTCTACAATAAGCTTGGGGTTTACCCTAAAAGCTGGGACACACCAAACGCGTATGCAGCACGTAAGCGTAGACGTAGCGCGTACCATGACGTTGTAATGTATGGAACTGTATGAGATATGACATATCGCTTGCGTGACGTGAACGTTCGCGTAGACGTAATGCGTGCTGTCATGTCTATGGATTCACGCGCGTCACTACGCGCGTGGTCACGTGTACGTGCTTGGTGTGAATCGGCCTTAAGGGACTGCAGCAGCATGGGAGATCGTCGTACTGAATGCATGCATGTTTTGGAATATTATAAGAACCTGTACGAAGTACCGTCGCCCTCAGAATTCGAATAGCAATTCCGCGAAACTATTGCATCAAAAACCTGTCGCACTTATGACCTTTTTCTATAAACACGCTACACACACCTGACGCATGTGCATAACCGCGCCGCGCAAATAATATGATCATTAAGGTGCTAAACCACTTACGGCCTTTGACAGTTCATCGCACTCTACAGTGGGATGATGTCAGCTGTCAAAAGATGATATTGTGTATGGCAATAGTGCGGCTCTTATACGCGCTCTGTACTAAGAACACCATAAAAACGATTCATATTACAATTTACAACCTTTTACAACTTTCGGAGCCGCTCATCCTATCGTTTCCATCGAACATTACCATATTATAACTCTAAATAAGTTAAGTTCATAATAAAAATAGTAACTGTTGTTCCATAGAGACACCATACCTTACGCACATACGACGACACTGGAAGCTGTGAAAAATTAAGCTGTATTTATTTACCTCTTTCTATAAATAAGTAAACATTCGATATGGTAGCTGCAAATCTTCACGTTGCACACTCGATCATACGAAGTGACATTACATATCCATTGCAGCATTTTCATTTCCGTTTCAGTGCTCATGCATTACTATGATATCGCATTTTATTCTAGAGCCAATTTACGGTACGATTCCGGTACATCGTACCGAGATAACTCATTTGGCTGCATGGCTTTTCGGTTAGGTGGAAACCAGCTACGACCGAATTCTCCCAACAAACCAGACTAGGGATAATTATTCAGGATTTATAAGTTCCGAAATTGCGTCTGCCAGGTCGAACCAAGGGGCTAGGACTTTTATTTAAGACAACGCAGGTTTCATTATTATGACATGGAGTTCATCCATTTCTTAACATGAATGTTGGCATCCTTATAAGGTAGACATCCATACATTTTCCAATAAGCGCTTCTGACACGGACCGCTAACGTATGGGCTGCCTTTCTGTCTGTTTGTGTATCCTGCCACGTATAACCTTAATATCTTCAAGGGAATAGTGAATAAGCATCGTCTAGGCAAGCGCGCTCATACCTAGATCTCTTCACTTTTTTAAATGATATTCGACTTGCACAAGCTTAAATTCTTGCAGTGATAAAACCGCGCCGTAGACTTTTGCTTACTTGAAACTTCGTATATTGAAGAAACAAATTAATGTCTGGACTGCGATCATGCTTTTTCCTCTTAATATTAAGCAAAATTACTGTATGGATGTTTGCGATAGGAAACTCAAGACCTGAAGGGCAGGAAGTGAATCGTCACGAGTCAATGCCGCAGAATAAGGATTAGGGATCTTTACTCATGGGTCATTGCCCTCATAGTTCATTCACTAAGGGCAAGAGACCAGAGAAAATTAGTATTCGCTTCTTTTGGACGTCCTGCGTTTTCTAATACCTCATCTCTTTGTCCTGCAGGTTACGAGGTGCTGTCAACGGGCCCGTCTCTCCTACTGCAGTTCACCGCCAACTCCGCCTCACCGGGGCAGGGGTTTGCTGCCACGTACCATTTTCAGCCACCCCCTGACTCTACAGCGGCAGGTGAATTTTGGAAAACGGGTTTTTTAATCTCTAGTTGATGCCCGCGACTTCCACCACGTTTACCATCCACGTGGATTTCGCTTTTTAAAAAATCGCGTGGGAGCGCTTTGATTTTCCGGAGTAAAATGTAGCCTATATCACGATCAAGTCTTTAACTACTTATATGATAATATATCCATACACAAATCACGTCGAACCTTTGCTCCGTTGCAACGTGATTAAAGGACAAACTAACAAACCAAAAAACCAAACAAACGAACACACTTTCGCATTTATAATATGGTATGGATAGTGGTAGATAGTATCAGATGTCAAAATCATGTTTGGAGGTTAATCGACCCGTTGAACTGCATTGCAAATTAGCAGCCAACTTCAAAGAAAATATAGCAGTAGGAACTAGGAAGGTACCTATCTTCTACCCATAATTCGTTTCAAACATTCTTAATAATAATATGTACGAGTCTGTACATTATATTGCGAATGCAACTAACAGGGTATGAATAGCGTTGGCAAACTTCCAGACAGCTTAGAGAGTTCTCTAATAGCTTATAACTTACTCGTAGGTGAGCCGTATTAAAACTGTAGCAGTATATAATATGAAACACGTATTTATTACATCCAAAATCATTACAGTTCAGACATCAATTTATTACAAGGTGCTATCTATCTTGCACTCTTTCTTACATTTTTTTTCTATCCTGGTAATAAACTTAATAAATACAACCTGCCTACATTTACAAAATACTACACTCACTGAAAAATATTTTCGACAGTTTTTATTGTTTTTTAATTAATTATTATTTTCAATGTGAAATTAGCAATATGATCAACAATATTAATATTGTTAATTGTTATTATTTTAGACATTAATAAAACCCTGCTCTCAGCCTACATCATCCAGCCACTTCCCGCCACTATTATAATTAAAACTTTAATAAAATAAAACCATTTTTGCATTTTAACAGCGCCATCTAGTTCTATCATGCCAAACTACGTTGTTAACTGGAACAGTTGACAACTCAAGTTGTCAAAGTAGGTTGAATGGAGCTGAAAACTTAGTGAAAACTACGAAACGGTTCGCCGTACGCTTGCTAGATGGCGCTTTTTGTTCATGAAGTTGTTTCTTTACAGATTCTGATCGACTTTTGAAACTAAGCTTTGGGAAGGCGTTCGAGTCCCTGGGGCCTGAAGTTAGCGCAACAAGTAAGTACTAAATTATAATTTCAAACTAGAATTTAGATCATGATTCATGGTTATAGAGGATATTAATAAACAACTTAGGATCAAGAGGCTAGAACAGAGAGCTAAGTTAGTTAAGTGCAAGAATTAATAAGACATTGTTGGAGCTCTTCGGGTAAGTAATAGAATATTAATTACTAAGTAAAATCAGAACACACTCAAAGTACCGGAGACTCCTCAGGAGGTCCTTATCTCTTGAAAATGCTCTGGTGTCAGAGTACCTCTAGGTTGTGCCAGTGGCTTCCTTTTCCAGCGTCTGTAATAGTGGAAGGGCGGGCGGTGCATATCGCATGCTGCACGTAATACCATACAGTATCTGTTTTGGTGGATTTTAGCAATTGTTGTGTTTCCTTGTAGGTAGGTATATCATGGACTTGTACAAAAGAACGCCTGCTTCTATCCAACTAAGTAATAAGTTTGTATAGGTATTGAATATTATGAAATATTTCCGTAGCTGTACTACTGGTAACATTTTATAATACTTACTTAATATTAATGACAAATGAAAATCGAACAATGCTTTCGTTCAATTAAATATTTTAATTATTTATTTAAATAAGTCTCTTATTATTTATGCATTGCTGACGCGGCTTAATCACTCCAATTATATTCGAATGTAATCGAAATAAACATAATTGTAATACCGTTTTGGTTATATTATAGAGTAGCCATATTTCATAAGTTTTTCTCAGACATATAAATATCCACGTTGTTTTCTCTAGATTGGATTATTTTTCAACCCACTCATGCTAAAGGTCATCTTATAGAATGAGAAAGCTCCTAAAGCTGCTAAAGATTTTTTACGCCGCGTTTTTACGTCGCGCCTATGGACAAACTCGCATTTTCTCAACGAGGCTCAACCGTCTCCATAGATTTATCATTAATCTAAGACTGTCTCCAAAAAAAAAACAGATATTATAAAAGACCTAATTATCTACCTAATGGAGTCTATGTGCATACTAGTATCTAACTCTTTCATTCCGAGGTAGGTACCTACTCATACTTTCATCCATTTATTTGTTCACCGTTTTGACTACCATAAATGTACCAAAAATTGCTGCTTGTATTTCACTTTATTTCATTTATTGTATAACCAGCGTAACCAATTTAAATGTAGGCCGGATGTAAAAAGGAAGTAAAGAATACGGCGATACGAGTCTGTATATTAATTAATCTCTTCGGTTTTGACAATGTAACAGTTCACCGCAATAGCATTTTATTTAAAAAGCTCAAAAGCTTTATGAAAGGATTGAGATTATTCCTTATTGGAATATAGATTCGAATGATAAATTACATTTGCTTGCAAGCACGTGCAAATGACAGCTTGATACATGCGTTTTTGATGATCCAAATAACATCACGAGAAAAAACCTTACTTAGGTACAGGGCATTTTTATTATATTTAGTGCCAAAAACCACAGTCGGTTTTACCGGGCACTGCGTTAACTTATTATAGTTACCTATACTCACTTACTTTCATTGGTAGATAGAAAACGCTTCGAGGGTTTTCTTAAACGCTGGTACTTAATATTTCTATCAACTAGTGGATTTTGCCATTACCTACTCGTTACGAGTAGGTATGTAACCTGTCGGAAATTCTTGCATGCTGTGTATTGACCGAATTACCATGCAATGAAAATGAGCCTTTGAGGTTTTGAGTCTAGATTATTTTCGGGAAAATTTTTCGATGCTTATCGTAAAAATAAGGCTAAAATATAATAAATATAAGTTTCATAACAGTCGGTTTCTACTTCATAATCGGCATCGTTCTAATCGATGGACGTCTACTGCTGGGCATAGTTCTTTTGCAAAGATCGACACATAAGACGACCGTGTGGGTTCCTAGCGACTCGCTTAGAGCTCTTTCTATCTAAAGTCTTAGTTGTGTCTACCAACGCTGGACGCTCTGGTGCTATTGAGGGGACCTCCACTGTCTATCAGTTTTTCGAGCTCAGTACTTATGTGTCCTACCCATTGCTACTTTAGCCTCGCAATGTATTCAAGCTATGTCGATTACTCATATTTACTACGGATTTCTTTATTTCTGATTTGGCTGTGAAGAAATACTTAAAATTATCTAAATAAAAATGACAATTATATACATAATACATTCGGTAATGAATTTAAAAAAATTGGAATTAAAAAGTGTCAATCGATGTCTGAATACATAATTGAAAATCCCTTTGTAGAGGCACTAGTAAATAGGCATTTTAGAGGCTACGCGTGCGACGGCGTAGCGAAATTGGTTAGTTGCATCTAGCCCGTTGTATCATGTTGACGTTTACAAATTGTAACTTAAAATTGTGAATTATAATATATATTTTTTTAGTGTTCATTTCTTTTGTTTTTATTACTACCCTGGTAGAGAACACGGCGCTATATATACATCAAATATCTGTACAAATATACTTGTACATTGGTGACTCAGACTTTGAACTACCAGGGTAGCGCGTGTTAATTTTATTAAAATAGTAACGTAACGTAAGCTAGGGCAACTCAAGTTAACACGTGCAAGGAAGTGAAGAACTAAAAAACTTTAAAAATGGCGCAACCTACGACAGTAGTGAAGGATGAAGACACGTATTTAGCGTCGATATCTATCACGTCGAAGATCCCGGAGTTTTGGACCGACCAACCTAGGGTCTGGTTTATCCAGCTGGAAGCAATACTGGCACCACAAAAACAAGGAGACGCATCCAAGTATAATATAGTGGTATCCAAGCTGGGTAAGGATGTCATACAACAAGTGACAGACATCCTGATCAATCCTCCGGAGGTGCGTAAGTACGAGGTACTTAAAGAAAGGTTGCTGAACATATATGAAGAGTCGGAGAACCGCCAGATACAGAAGCTCATCGGGGAGATGGAACTGGGTGATCAGAAACCCAGCCACCTCCTCCGAAAGATGCAGGATCTGGCCAGGGGTAAAATTAATAATGAGACCCTAAGCGTTTTATGGCAGAATCTGCTACCAGCAGCAGCACGAGGCGTTCTGGCTGCGACAGAAGCTAAAGATCTAGATAGACTAGCCGTGATTGCTGACAAAGTAATGGAAACTATGAAGTCCCAACCGGTAGCAGAAGTGGCAGCAAAGGAGGCGGTACCCGGAAATTCGTCGATGGCAGCTGAAATAGCCAGGATCCATGCGAGGTTGGACCAGCTGGACAGGTCCAGAGACAGTTGGCGAGGCAGGCGAGGTCGCGGAAGGTTCCGTGGTCGTTCGCGTTCCCGAGGACGAGAGGACAGCAGGTCCAGACGTACCCCGGATAGCCCAGACTGGCTCTGCGTGCATCATTTTAAATATAGGCAGAGAGCTAATCGCTGCGAACAGCCGTGCACCTGGAATACGAAGCAGGAAAACTAGTGAAGATGCAGGTGGAACCGGTGGGTACCTGCGTCGAATTTGGGAACCACCGTTTATGTATTACGGATAAAGACAATGGCATACGTTATTTAATAGACACAGGTGCGAACATTTCAGTGTTGCCTAAAAGTTATAAATCAGTGTGTGATAGTACAGTAAATAATAAATACAAACTTTATGCCGCGAATGGTAGTGAAATACAAACTTTCGGAACAAAGACTCTAGTGTTAAATTTAAGATTGCGTCGTGCGTTTAAGTGGACTTTTGTAATAGCCGACGTTAAACAACCCATTTTAGGAGCGGATTTTTTAGCTAAGTATAATTTGTTAGTAGACTTAAGAAATAGACGATTGTTAAATCAAGAGACTAACATGTATGTAATTTCCACTATAGTAAACTCGGAGCATTCATCTATTTTTACTATAGCCGAATCGCATCCATGTTATTCTCTCCTAAGTAGGTTCCCAGAATTGACAATGCCAGCGACGTTCAAAGAACCACCACGTCACAGCGTAAGACACCACATCGAGACTTCAGGACCTCCGGTGCATGCGCGCCCAAGGCCGCTGCCGCCGGACCGATTTAAAAAGGTAAGAGAAGAATTTCGCCTTATGCAGGAAATGGGTATTTGCCGCCCGTCAAAGAGTGCGTGGGCGAGTCCTCTACACGTTGTACCTAAAAAAGATGGTAATATAAGGCCGTGTGGAGACTATAGAGCGCTGAATGCAATTACGAAGCCTGATAGATACCCAATTCCTCACATAAAGGATTTTACGTTTATTTTAGCCGATAAGAAAGTATTTAGCAGGATTGATATTAACCGAGCGTATCATTTTATTCCGATAGCAGAGGATGACGTGGAGAAAACAGCAATCATTACACCTTTTGGTTTATTTGAATGGCCATGTATGTCTTTCGGTTTAAGAAACGCAGCACAGACGTTTCAACGTTTCATGAATAATTATGTTTTACAGGATTTAGAGGCAAATTTTCAGCAAAATAACCCGGATTGTGCGAATTATAAAACTGAATTTGTTTTTTCATACTTAGATGATTTAATAATAGCTAGCGAAAATAGTTCGCTCCACGAAAAACATTTAGAGGCCGTTTTTGAAAGATTACAACAAGTTGGACTAACTATTAATTTAGCAAAGTGTGCGTTTTCACAAGATAAAGTTGAGTTTTTGAATCATGAGGTGTCAGCCAGTGGCTTAAGGCCGTTGCCAAGCAAGGTCCAAGCAATTGTAGACTTTCCCAGACCGAAAACGGTAGAGGAACTTCGTAGATTTCTAGGCATGGTAAATTTCTATAGAAGTCATTTGCGTCAGGCAGCCGAATATCAAGCTGAATTAAATAAGTATCTTCACGGAGCAAAGAAACGTGACAAAAGTAGTATAGTGTGGACAGAAAGTGCTGTTCAAGCTTTCGAACAATGCAAGTTGAATTTACAGAACGCTGCTTTGTTAGCGTATCCGATAACAGGTCAAGTGCTTGCTATAATGGCAGACGCGTCAAATACTTGCGTTGGAGGCACATTGCAACAAAGAGTAAATAACGAATGGGTTCCGTTAGGTTATTTTTCGAAAAAATTGACTGACACGCAACAAAAGTACAGTACCTACGACAGGGAGTTACTTTCGCTTTATTTGTCAGTGCAATATTTTAGGAACATGTTCGAAGGTCGAGATCTTGTTTTGTATACAGATCATAAGCCGTTAACGTTTGCGTTTAAAAAGCTAAGTAGTAGTAAAGAAACGCCGCGAAGGACCCGTCAGTTATTATTTATTAGTGAGTTCACGACGGATATACGCTATACAAAAGGCGAAGAGAACGCGCCCGCGGACGCGTTATCGCGCGTTGAAACAATTTCGTGCCCGTCTGTACTTGACTTCACAGAAGTGGCTATTGCGCAAGCGAACGACAAAGAGCTCACAGAATTGCTAGGAACAAAAAACGGTAATACGAGACTAATAAAAATTGACTTGCCGAGTGTAAATAAGCCGATTGTTTGTAACTTGCGAGGCGATAAGGCTAGGCCTTACTTACCAAAACAGTTTAGGCGTATCGCATACGAAACAATACATAACCTAAGCCATCCTGGCATTAGAACAACAAGGAAAATGGTAACTAATAATTATTTTTGGCCTGGGATGAATAAAGATATAGCTATTTGGGCTAGGTCGTGCATAGAGTGTCAAAAAGCAAAGGTTCACAGACACACTATGTCACCTTTAGGGCAATTTGCAAAAGTAGATAGAATGTGTCATTTACACATTGACATTACAGGTCCATTCACTATTTCAGAGGAAGGCTACAGGTATTGTCTTACAATGATAGATAGAGAAACGGGTTGGCCGGAAGCATTTCCAATTAAAGATATTTGTGCGAAGACAGTAGCCAAACTCGTGTATGAAGGATGGATTACTAGACATGGGTGTTTTATTAATTTGAGTTCAGATCAAGGAAAGCAATTTGAAAGCAGTCTCTTTAGACAGTTAATGAAATATTTAGGGGTTCATAAGTTTAGGACGACACCGTACCATCCACAAAGTAATGGCATGATCGAACGATGGCATCGTAGTTTTAAGGCCGCCTTAATGGCGAGATTAAAGGACAATAGATCGTGGGTTGAAGAAATGCACACCATTATGATGGGACTACGTGCAGCACCACGCAGTGACACAGGGGTAAGTGCCGCGGAATTAACCTTTGGGCGAACTCTGAGGCTCCCTGGAGAATTTTTCGAACCATCGGATAGTAAGATAACGGACGGTGAGGAGTATCTAAAGCAGTTGAAACAGGTAATTAGTAATTTAAGACCAAAACCCGAGACACAGAGAGACTCTCGGACTATTTTTGTGCACCCTGCCTTAAAAGACTGTAAAAAAGTTTTTGTTAGAAACGATGTAATGCGTAAGTGTTTGCAACCACCGTATGACGGTCCCTATGACGTCATAAAGCGGTTGGAAAAAGCATACTTAGTACAGTTACCCAATAGACAAGCACTTATTTCAATTGACAGGTTGAAACCGGCCTTTGTCTTGGATATCAAAAATCCACGACAAACACCGGCTGAAACGACATGTAAGAAAAAATGTAGATTTAGCGACGATGACGTTTTGCCGACTCATACAATCCGTACTACTCGGAGTGGGAGAGTCAGCAAAACGCCCGTTAGGTATCAGTAGAATAATTTGAGTATCAACTAGCAATTAAGCAATAAGTATTACGAAATAAGTATTGTAAAATGGCCCCGATCCGCATATATTATGTTTTATTAGAAAACATAACTAAACCTTATTATTGGGAGTGTTAGAGTGGTTGACGATTGTTATAGTTTATTGGATAGTGTGTAAATGTAAAATGTAATGTAACCAACATTCGAAGTGTTGAGTGCAACGTAGGCTGGATGGCGCGGGCATAGCAACAATTGTAAGTGGACTTGCCACAGCGACCCCGTCGCCACCCGCTCAAGTTCTAGTGACCTCATCTCAAGTATAATGTGTTAAGAGATGTACCATGCATCGAATCAAAGGAACACTTTAACTGGGTGACGTGTTTAAATTATGATTTGTTGGGTAAGCGGATCGGAAACATTGCTAGGGTTGTCGAAAAATAAAGAACGAATATTGTGAAATAAAATTAAGGTTGCGGAAATTTGTATTTGTTTAATTTTTATTAAGATAAAAATTTGGGGTGGTGTGATGTAGAGGCACTAGTAAATAGGCATTTTAGAGGCTACGCGTGCGACGGCGTAGCGAAATTGGTTAGTTGCATCTAGCCCGTTGTATCATGTTGACGTTTACAAATTGTAACTTAAAATTGTGAATTATAATATATATTTTTTTAGTGTTCATTTCTTTTGTTTTTATTACTACCCTGGTAGAGAACACGGCGCTATATATACATCAAATATCTGTACAAATATACTTGTACACCCTTGATGGCGAGTTCTGCATGAAATAGCATTTCTCCTTTACTGAAAAAGTCTACCTCGCTCCCTGATGGCAACGGTCTTTGGAGCTTTACCTCTCAATTAAGCCGTCAGAAGCGTCAATAAAAGCGAAGCATAAAATAAAACCGATCAAGTGCGAGTCGGACTCACACACGAAGGGTTCCGTATAGTACATACAAGATATAACACTTTTTAATTTTATTTTTTTGCACTCTTCGGTTATCAACAACATCCATACCCAAAGGGACCCTATTACTAAACCTCCGCTGTCCGTCCATCCCTCTGTCTGTCAGTAGCTATTTTCTCAGAATGTGTATTTCTATTTCCGCTATAGCAACAACAAAGAACAATTTTTTTAATTGGCCGCCATAAAAATTAAAAAGAATAAAAAGGTGTTATCTTGCATGAAACCCTTCATGTGCGAGTGTGACTCGCACTTAGCTAGTTTTTTTCAGTTTGATGAAAAAACTGGCCAGGTCGTCCGGCCGTCTGGTCCATCCAGGACGGAACCCTAAAAAGCAAAAAGATTAAACTTTGTGCTTCTTGTAAATCCGGCATTTGCCCTTGACATCGTCCCGGTTTAGCTTCAAATGAGTTTCATCTCCGCTCCACTGTAGCAGCTTTTAGCATTAAATATTAACTCTGTGCATTTCAATGCCTTTAAAGTTTTTCAAGGATTTCTCAAAAGAAACACTTTCCTCTAGATTTTGTTTTGAAAATTGCTTCTTAATAAATTGCAAAATTAAATTGCGTAATTGCTTGCTAGGTAGTTAGAGCTTGGTTATTTTCGTTTTGTGTTGCTAATAATTCAAATCCATGGATTGGAGTGAAGATTATTAAAACATTTTACTGTCTACTAGCTAATCTTACAATAGAAATACTTTCAATAAATAGTACATACATATTATAATTAATTCATATTTTTAGACGATTTTTTTTACTTAGATAAGTATCCCTAAAGAAGATTACTCAAAATCTTGAATAGGAAGCTGGAAGAAATCTCTGTTTAGAGATAAGCCCAATAGTTTTACCTGATTTATAATTACTTTGTAGGTACTTAGTTCCACAATTTTGGTAAGTACGTACATGAAAAATGAGAATAAATAAAAACATTTTTTTTTTTAATATTAGAGAGCATAATATAACAAAACTCTAACGCAATTCTGAAAAAAAAATATATTAAAATATGAAAAAAAATATCTGATGCACTTAATAAAATTGCTCTTACCAATTTCCATACTGCTACTAGATTTGGCAAACATCAACACAGATTGTATATCAAAAATATGTAAAACATCCTGCTCTATACATTATTTTTGCTCTCTAGAAATGCATTCCCGGAAAATAGTGGCGGAATAAAACATCTGACGCGCTGCTAAATAAATAATCAGACCTGCTGCATCGCTGCATTAAACATGTCGGGGAAAGCTCAGGAAATAGGTTACCGAGAGATTTTTACATGTTCCAGACCCGAGTTGTGGGATATCTATGCCCAATCCACGGAATGAAGTTAGTATCTAACACTCTCTCTGTTACGTAATCCCATACAAATGAAAGAGACAAAAATCTCAGTGGGCGTTAACCATTTTGAGTGACCAACCAATGTTTCCTTCCGTACCTACTTGTAAATTAATTGAGCTTCAATGCAAACGAAAATAAGTATTAGCTTCGCAATCTCACATTTTAGACAAGCCTACCTAGCATAAAAAGATCCTTTTGGCGTTTTTCTGAAGATAATATTTACTTTGTGAGAACATTTTTGGTTCAAGATCTTATTTATGTCTATCATGTCTGGTGTTATGTAGAAAACCGTATCTAACTGAGAAATTGATCCTTTTTTTAGATCCCAAAATCTCAACGTCTGGAGGTCGTGACGATCAAAGTGATAAATGACTAAAAAAACCCATCCAAATGCGTAAGAATAGGATCTACAAATTTTTTGAAGACAGAAAACCTAACTTGAAACTTTGAAAGAATGAATACCTAACTTGTTCTAGAATTATAGATAAAATGAAATCTAATAAATTTTTGGTATACCTAAGTAGGTAGTTCATTGTTTGTAACTTCGCTTAGCTTCAATAACGTATTTCCAAACTGTCTTCCATTAGAAACAAGTCGGACACAACTAACTAAAATCACGTTACGTAAACTTTCATAAACTATGGCCAATTGATAAACGGAGACTTGCAACTTGGCATATCTCCCGCAGCTACCCGGAGTTGCCATCTGACATCTTTTGATTCGTCTCAATTTCCAGTTTATTGGCTCTATTCAGAAAATTGGAGGTTATTTTTTAGATTTCAGCTTTGCTTTTATCTTAAACGGCGGTAGGCCAGTTTAAGCCGCATTAAAAAATAGGTAGCAAAATAGATGGTTCATTTTTTGCGCAACGGATAAGCTTGGCTGTCCAGCGTGGAAATGCAGCCAGTATTCTTAGCACCATTTCACGCTGGCATGATTTGTATAGTAATAAGATAAGGCTAACTTTTAGTTTTATTGTAATATTTACAATTTAAAAAAACAAAGAAAATATATTACATTATTGTATTGTTATATAAGTAAAAGTTTAGAGTGTGCTACATGCTATATTTGAAACATTCTGTGAACTATGTTTGCCTTCTGAAACAGTGTAAAAACGACATTAGACGAGTCAAGGTATACAGAGCACAGACGGTGCAAGATCGAGGTACGTGGAAATCCCTATAAGAAACCTTTCTCCATCATTGGATGTCTATTGCATAGTGACGACAACAACTTCGTCAATCTGGGCGCAAATGCAACGCCATCAGGATTATCCACATAGTAGTTAAACCGTTTTGTGTAAAATCTCTAATGTTCCTATTCCTAATCATATTTTTTTTTTTTTTTTTTTAACTCTTTATTGAAAAGCTTAGTCACTAAGTGACTATGTCGCTTTATTATTTACAATCAACTTCACACTTACATTAACTTACTTACTTCGAATCTTAAAAAATATTCTACTTAACTTATATAGTAATTTAGCTTGATCACACGCAGGAAATGAAAGAAACGTAACACAATCAAAAATGTTAAAATTTAAATCAAAAATATTACATAAGCTTAACCTAAACGATTCATTCCGAACACACTCCAACAACACATGGTAAATATCTTCAATTACTCCACACGTGGAGCAATTGGAAGAATCTGACTTTTTCATGAGAAAGGCAAATTTATTAGTAGGAATGTGTCCGGAGCGAAGCCTAAAAGCTGTAATTAGGTCTGATCGACTGGTTTTGTATTTATCAAACCAACAAAACCTCCATGGTTGGGACTGCATCGTCCTGTACCAGATGCCCTTCTCCCTGGATCGCTCATCAAAATACTCGTTCCAGAGAGAATAACACCTCACTCTTACATGCCAAATAAGATCTGAAAAAAAAGGTTCTAGTGCCATGTTCACACCATCGAGGCAGGCTTGTTTAGCAAGGGTGTCCACCTTTTCATTGCCGGTAATGTCAACATGCGATGGAATCCACTGTAAATAAACAGACTTAGATCCTGAATTAAAATCCAAGATTTGTTTTATAATTTTGTAGGCAATCGGGGAGCCTCGATAAGTCGAGGTGCATCGAGCCAAATGCTGCAGGGCACTTTTCGAATCGGTAAGGATAACAATCCTGCTGACATCAACTGATTCAATGTATGACAACGCTTCTGAAATAGCCAATAGTTCAATAACCATTATACAATGGTTTTGATCGTATTTAAATTTAGAGTAGCTATTAGTGTGCTCATCATAAACTGCAGCACCAGATGCGTCGTATTCTTTTGATCCATCTGTGTAAATTGGGTAAAAGCTGTTATAAGAATTTGCAAGAAATTGCTCGACTACTGTTTTTAATTGGTGTGCAGTATACTCTTTTTTAGGTTTATTAATAGAGGGAATATCACATCTAACAAAGTCATTAACATTCAAGTTGCTCACCCAAGTTTCCAGGGAAAACATTTCTAGTTGTCTACTTCTATATATGGGGACAGAATTTAGTTCTTGATGAATCATTACTAATAGAGGTTTACGTTTATTTAACCAATTACTTGGGGTTTCACATAATTGAGATAATTCACTCAGCAGGTCTATCACCTTATTACTATGAAAAGATTTAGCTTTAAACCAAAACTTGCCCGCTAAGTAACGTCTGCGAATATACAGCGGTTGTAGAAACAGCTCGCTTTCCATAGCATGTATGGGTGTCGTTTTAATGAAGTTTCCTATTATTCGCATGGCTCGATTTTGTACCATATCCAGCTTCTTTAGATGACATTTCGCAGCGTTATCGTACAAAAAACTTCCGTAGTCTAACCTGCTCCGAATAATAGAAATGTAAAGACGTCGTAAATGCGTAGGGTGGACACCCCAACTAGACCCTGTTAAAATTTTGAAAATGTTTAAAAATCGTAAAACTTTTTGGGTAGTCTCCTTTATATGTTTACTCCAACGTAGCGAGCGATCAAGCCAAAGCCCAAGGTACTTGACATTTTCCACAAGTTCTAGTTGACAATTATCGACCTCAAGGTGTATAGCACTTTGTCTTCTACCTTTCGAGAATAAGCAAATTTTACTTTTGACTGGAGAAATGTCAAGACCTAAATTATTGATTAACTTATTAAATAATTCTAGTGCTATTTGTACTTCGTTTTGAGCACGAGTGAGATTCTTATCTGAATAGTAAATTACATAATCATCAGCAAATTGCGATATCTTGACACTGTGCAAGGACTGAATCTGTTGACATATCTGTATTGTTGCCACATTAAACAATAGCGGAGACAAGGGATCTCCCTGTGCTAATCCTAAACAAGCAGTTCTGCTTATTTCATCGTCATGAATACGAATTTTAAGTCGTCGCTCGTTAAGGAAATTCCATAAATAATCACATATCTTCACACCAACACCATGATCGTGTAATGTTTTCAAAAGCATTGTTATATTGACATTATTATACGCATTATTTATATCGATAAAACAGGCAAGAGTTGTTTGGTTATGGGAGAAAGCCATCTGTATGGTAGACACCAATCGACTTAAACTATCGTGACATGATCTAGCTTTCCGAAACCCTACTGTAGCCTCGGAGAAAAGATTATTATGTTCAAAATACCACTCTAACCTTTTATGTATAATTGAATGAAATGTTTTACACAAACAGGAAATTAGTGAGATTGGTCTAAAAGATGAGCTTAAATTAGGATCTCTGCCTGGTTTTGGTATTGCAATTATTGTTATATCCCTCCATTGCCATGGAACTACATTAAGTGAAAAAAACAAATTATATAGCTGCAACAAAATAAGCAGTCCCTTCTTGGGTAAATTCCGTATCATAGAGTACGATATACTATCACATCCAGGAGCTGTGTTTTTAGATTTGATTGAGTTTTCCACTTCACATATGGATATAGGGCATTCTAACTGTGGGTTGTTAATATTAAAAATAGGGGCTGGTAGGGAAACATAGTCGGGGGTAAAAGATTTTAAAAAAGAATTAGCATTTTCGTTATCAATATAGGGCCTCGAAACTCTGTGACCTTTAAACCAGCGCATGCGATCCCACATTTCTTTAGCGGTTGAAACCTCATCAAGCGACGAACAATCTTTCTGCCAAGACAATGATTCCGCCCTTCGTATTAATCTTTGGGATTCCTTAATCTTGTTTTGAAGTATATCTAAATTAGCTGGGGTAGGGTTTTTTCGAAATTTTGAAAGCGCCAACCGACGTTCAGCAATTATTTTTGATAAGTTTGCATTCCAATAATGCCTAGGGGTAAATTTTTTAGCAGGGTTCTCATTAATTTTAATAATAGGTATGTATTTATCTGCTGCTTCAATCAAATGATTAATAAAAAGATCATATGCTTCTTGGGGGTCGAGGGGTAGGATAAAGTGAGAAAAAATATTATCCAGATAATCCCTATATTTCGGCCAGTCCGCTTTTCTAAAATTTCTTCTTACAGTGGGCTTAAATGATGGATTAAAGTCTATTGCAATTTTAATAATTAGGTGATCACTGCCTAGTGACTCGTTACACACATTCCAATTTAATTTGAGAGCTAAATTTAGAGATGCAATCGATAAATCAGGAGCAGATTTTTGTAACCTACCATTAACGAGCTTAACACGTGTCGACTCTAGATTGTTTAATGTGACAAAGTTGCTTTCAAATAAAGCATCACATATTTGAGTACCTCGAAGATCCGTCCTATTAGACCAGTTGGAGTGATGGCCGTTAAAATCACCTAAAATTAAGCTATCTTTATCCACAATAGACAACACAAATTCCCAATCACTCTGACTTGTTCTAATAGAAGGAGGGCAGTATACAGCAATTATATCTTTTAAAACTGGACAGTTATAAATTTTAACATGCATTAACTCGATACCTGTATTACTCGTATTTAATATGGGAACTGTTTTTGCTTTAACAGATCGATGAATAAAAACTGCAATGCCCCCATAGCCATCCCACCGATCTTGTCGGAAACATTCGTAACCATAAATATTTAAATTTGTATCGACATCTAACCATGTTTCACATACAACTGCGATATGAATTTTCTCTTGATTTAACAATTGTTTAAATACGACTAATTTGTTTTTGATACTTTGAGCATTCCATTGAATTATTTTTAGACTACTTTCCATTAAATTTATTAAATAATTGTTTAATTAGAGCAAGGCTAGGAAATTTATCTTCAGCAAAAGTTAAAAACCATTCCCATATTAGTTTTAACACTTCTACAGTCTTCTTCGTTATAGAATATGACTTCATAAATAATATTTCAGCAATTCTTTCAAGTAGTTCAGCACAAGAGGCTTTCTTTTTAGTTGTCTCTTCATCTCCACTTTGTGCAAGATTGTCTTTCGTATCTCCTCTTCTGTTCCAAAAATCATCCTCTTCAAATTCCCTATCTTTCTTTTCTTTACCTTTCCTCTTTTTCTTCTTGTTGGATTCATCTCGACGAGAAGTTGTAGGTTTAGGTTCATCACTATAATTTTCTTTAGCAGCTTCGGCATAGCTTCTTCGAGGTAGAGATTCCATAGATTCGGCATGAGATAGGTCAGTATCACAGGATGCAAATTTGGGAAAATCTTTTTGATTCGGCGGAGATGGCGGAGCATACATTGTTGAAGCTTTTTTGTAAGTAACATTAAACTGTGACATTATTTCACGTATTTTTTTCTCTTTTTTGTAGATCG